>NC_135573.1:94555000-95940000 GCF_965152235.1 Eretmochelys imbricata | reverse complement strand
GTGAGGTGGTTTGGCATTCTGTTTTGGCTACTGTCTGCCGAAGGTGGAAGGTTTGCAGTGCTGTGGGATGAGCGATTTGGGTGGGAAGTTCTCTTCAGGGTGGGGGTTGGATGGTTTTGTTTACTTGAATCAGATCAATGTGCCTCTATCCCCCATGCTCTCAGGACAGCACCTCCTGCTACAAGACATGTGCTCACACGCCGCACATGCTCCCAGCCTACAAACTGCACCTGGCTGCTCCCTGCCCCCTAAGCATTTTCATTCTTCTGTGTACATGAACTAGGAGGCTCTTCCCCCACCGGAATGGTTACAACAGAACATCACCTTGTGGAAGCTAGTGTCCTCTTTGCTTTTAACCCCAGCCCAGGTGCTCAGAACTGGGGGACTCTCAAGGACTGCATCTTGCACATGTTGCCATACCTCTGGCCCCAGAGCCCTTTAAATCAACAGACAGGAGTCACAAGAGACTTGACCACCGGAGCCTAAGCTGAGATCAGCAAACTCATATCATGTATCATCAATTTGGCTTTAAATCCTAGATTCAGGAGGTGAGAGCCAAGTGTCTTGCCCAGGCTTTCGGTTTTCCCTTTCAGATCAAATCCCGCTTGGTGCCTCCAGAGTAGCTGACGGGGCAGGCAAGCCATGATATGTTCAGCAGCACCCCACAGGTCTCATTTAACTTCAGTTGTTCATTTTTTTCATTTTTGACTATACTTTTGTATCATTGTATGAACAGGTTTCAGTGATGCGGCCCTCAGGCCAATGTACTAGTCCTCATGTGGCCCTCGTGGTAATTTCAGTTTGAGACCCCTGCTCTACACCACAGAAAAGGTGTATCCAACCAGAGTGGTGTGAAGCCAAGGATCTGTTTCTCTCAGGCATTGAAATATTCTTTCCAGCTAGCATTTTGAAAAGGTCCCAGATGTGACCCTGAATCCAAATCCCATTGATGTCCACTGGTTTTTTTCTGGAGGGACGGAAATTGTGCAGGGGAAGGGAATAGAGTTTATGCCTAAATACATTTCTGTTTTGTGAAGGCAAATGATTTTGCATAAAGAATTGTGGGAACAAAATTTAATCCATAATTAAGTAAATTGAAGTTCTCCCAAGAGAAATCCAGCTAACTTCAGAAATACAATAAATTGTGTTTCCTCCAATTAGCTTATACACTAATTCAGTTTCTCTCAATAAACCTCTGGACTGTTCCTGACAACTCTGTTCGACTGACATTACCAGAACTTTTTAACATGATGCCTGAAAATTATATTGTAAAAGATACTGTAAATTAGGTAAATGGATATTCCGAGGCAATTTTAACACTCTGAAACTATAAAGCCTCAAATTAAAGCTGGCATATTATCCTTCATCAGTGAAGAAGATATACTGTTAAAATGTATTTGTGTCATTCCCTCCTTTAGGCCCTGCACATTACACATTTTAGTCACTCTGACATACAGTTAATAACATACGTCTGTGCAGAATTTGAGACTTGGGGTGATGTTCCAGCCCTGTTGAAGTCAATGGAAAATCTCTAGGGTCAGAGTTTTGCCATTGGACTATAAACAGAAAATACTGTTTGGGTGTTCATTGATTTGAGTTCTGTATTACAGTGTTTTTGAGTTTTAAATAGGATTGCTAAATAACAAATAGCACACTGTAGTTCTCTTCTATAACAAAGACAGATGCACTGATCATAGTGTGCATGTTTAATAGCAAAGTCAAGAGAATTATTACACTTTTTATGGATGTCAGTGGCGATTAAATGAATAGATTCAAAGACCAATGTGTATACCTCGAATAATCACTTTGTCTAATTAAAGGAGTTCATTTTAAAATCAATATTGCAAATATAGTTTTAAAAGGATCCTTCGTGTAAAAATAATTAGGAACATAGTGTTTTGTATTTAATTCAGCACATTTCTTCTTAGAGTAAATGAAAAATATCTTCGTTACATGATGTGACCACTCGTCGAGGTCAGCCTGATAAAAAAAGTTGGATGATGATGATACCAGAACAAATCATAACAGCACAACATTTTCATTAAGTCTGGTGAACTCGCAGGAAACTGCCTAACACATTAGAATCAAATCACTGGCTAGTCCTTCTGAATAAGGTTCAAATATAATTTTCCAATTGTTGCAAAAATCTTAGAGTTCATAATAAACTTGAGGCCAAAATTCTTAACTGGAGTAAGTCCACTGAAATAAAAGGAATTACATTAGCAAAGAATTTGGCTCTATGTCTAAGCCCCTTTTTTGAGTGTGCCTAAAGAAGAAACACACAATGAAATGTATAATGGTTCAGAATCTTTTTTCAGGTTGATTCTCAAGTACCAGTAAAATGTGTATTCAGGGTCACAGCACATAGCGTAATTCACCTCACAGCAGTGTCGGTGGAAATTCCGACAAAAGATGTACATGCTGAAGGCCCTGATTCATAGTCTATTCACGTCAATGCAAACTTTGAGTTGACTGGGCTTTGAATCAGGCCTATAGTCAATACAGGTTATAGGTGAAGCTGTTTATGATGGGTATATAATATATATAATATATATAATATATATCCAGGGCTGGAATGAATACCTACAAAGGAAGAGGGTACAGTTCCATTTGTTAAAACTAGTTCCTTTATTTTAAAACAGGCAACTGTAGAACTGGAAAAGTTGCACCAAACTATTCCACTCATTAAGAGTCCATGGCTACCTTCTGATCCTATATTACCAAGAAACAACATAACTACAGTCCTGGCTCTTTACTAATACTCCTGTTCTGCAGGAAGGGGATGCCTCCCCCCCCCCCACTCAAGAAACTCAAAGTTATTCACTAGAATCCAGAATTAACTGTGAAGAGCAGGAAGAATTTTGGAAGACCAGACTATATAAATAGCTTCCACTCATTTTCAGATCTACCTGTGTCCATAGACCAGTAAAGACATTAATGACTGGACACCAGAAAACCTACACTGCTTTTTGAAGGGGGAAAAATTATACAAGTCACAGGGAGCCCAAATTATCATCTCATGTAACTGCCCCCATGACAACTGTTTATATATGAGTGATAATGTAAATTGGTCTTCTAGTTTATATATAAACAAAGCTTTATGTACTGAAATTTTAGTAGTGGAGACAGGCATACATGTATAGTGTTACCATGAAGCATAGAAAAGTAGACCTTATGTAGTCTTGCTAAAAATGCAGACTTCTGAAGATACAAATGTATAGTTCCCTTACCTTTTGTGTTTCTTGTACCACAAGGATCTTGTTCTTGATCACATCTTTAACAGGTTCTTGTTCCAGACACACAAACGGGTACTCCTTTTCTGTCATACAGGACATCTCTGAGAAACTGGGTTTCTTTTTCCAAGTGACTTCAGTTTCCCACTCTTCCTTTTCAATTAGTAAGTCTTGGTTTAGCTTTTTCAGTGCATTCAGTTCCTTCATTGTGGTCTCCAGTTTGATTCTCAATTGTCTCCCTTCCTCCCGGGCTTTATTCCTTTCTGCTCTAACTTTGCTCCATTTCTCCCGCCAGTTGGCTGTGCAATCTGACCACCAGCGCATGGTCTTCTCCATTTGGGCCGCTCTAGCCTTAACTTCTTCCAGCTCCCGAAGTCGGAGCTCTTCAGAAATCTCCCAGTCATTATTGTTACTAATTTGCATGCAAGGATGATGAGAAGAGTATGGATAGAGCCGTTGAGATGGTAAACTTGAGTTACAGAGGTTACCTGTTGCTTTGCTACCTTCAGCTAGTTCATCAGATTGTCTTTGTTGGGTCCTGAAAACCTGTGTCTTGTCAGATAATTTATGGACAGAGTCTAGATTCATGTTTCAATTCTTAATCTAATTTCACACCTAAAACAGATAAGGAGAATTGAATATTAGTTATAAATATAACTACACATATGTCCAATAAATTAGAAAATCTTTAGAACCATGAGCACATCAGAAGTCAGATTGTAGATTCCACTTTACTTTTCTGCCCAAACTGCGATGCCCTTATTAAGATTTTGCTTGAGCAAAATCTCAGAATTTGCTTGCATAAGAAAAGAATACAACAAAACTAAGGACCTCAAGACTTCATCCTCTCTCTCTTAAGAAAATTAAGCTTTCCATAAGGGGTGACATATAGCAGTCCCAACACCAAGAGCAGCAGAGGGATAGTCTGTCCCCATTACTTCTGTGCTACAGTCATCTACAGAACACTTACCACATGAAACTAACTCAGCTCTGCTAGCCAGTGCTTGGGATGAGAGGAGTAAAACCTTGATTCCACCCATTCCCCACTTCTCTATAACCACTTCTACTCACCTGCTTGGGGAAAGGGATGACTAGTACTTACTTTCAGCCCCACACACAGAGTGGTGAATTGAGTCACTTGTGCCCCCTTACTCACCTACTTGGTATCTTAAGGAAAAGTGACAGTCCTGCCAGTATTAGCAGAAGAATGGATCCTGTAGGTAAGCATTGACACTTCTACAATCTAACATCTAGCTTGTTTCAGTGATTTGTATATTATGGTGATTAGTTTTAAAGTTATTACATTAATTTGAAAAACAACCTAAATGAAAGTCCAGTAACAAATTATTTACCAACATTTCATCTTGAAAAAATTAAAGCAATTAACAAGTTATTTTAGCGTAATGCTTTGCTCTCATTTTTATGCATATTAGCCAGGAGCTTCTGCAGTTTTTTTCAATCACCAATCAATCAGATGTTCCCAGCCAGTTTTAATTGGTATTTGACTTTGCAGAACATTCATAATATTATTTGTCATTTATTAAATGTTTCTGGATCATTGTTATAACATAACTATATCTACACTGCAGCTAGGAGTGTGATTCCTTTGCTCTTTACATTATAAGAAATCTGTCTCTCTTCAAAGACAGTAGCTGACTGAGAGACACACATTGCTCTCTCTCAGAGACTTTATTTTCATTCTTGCTTCTTGTTTTCACAAATTTAAACTACAAGTCATTTTATTGTACCAAAAGTATGTCATTGTTTTTTCTGTATAGAAACGTCATAAGACAGAATTTGGAGATAAAGTTGCACCATTCAGCATCAGAAGCAACAGTAAGGACAAAATTACAAGCCAGATAATAAGTACCAATACGAAAAGTTCCTGAAGGAGTTTAATATCTGGACTTCAGTATAACTCCATTCTTTTGGGAAAAAAAACCTGAAATATGTATTTACTCTATCACGAACCCTCCTCTCCATCCTTAATGTTGTGCATATCTATACAAGAGATAAAGATTAAGAGAAGAGGAATATTATGCAGAAGGATTTATATTTCCACCTAAAATTGAACATTTGTTGATGTTCACGTAGATAAGGGTAACTAGTGGCTTTGCTCTTTGAAAACACCCTTGGGGCCATACAGGTAGTATTGGATGCAGCCCACAATGGTAAATAGGATGAGAACTACTACTTTAGAGGGAGGCTGATACCTATTTCCCAATTTTGGTTATACAAAAACCCAGACTTTTATACCTATGCCCAAAGAAGTTGTCTGAGGATCACCTGTTATAAGAGGCCAAAATCAAAGGCCCAAGCTGTATAAAAGGAAAGAATGAAGGATTCATGGCTGTTCTGGTTCTCAATCTGAGACAGTTATGATCTTGTAGGTTTTGAAGGGCTAACACCTCTCAGAGCCCAAGGTTGGAGCTGGGGACCTCTGGTAAGCTTTTTAGCATGTGTGTAAGTTCTCTTTTTTAAATGTTTTTTCTGTGAATCGTTCACTTTAAGAATAAATGTGTGCTTGCTTAGAAAGGGTTGTGTAGTAACTTACAACTGTGGGCAGTTATACTGTTTTTTGCTTTCTCTCCAAAGGCTATACACAGGCTGACCTTTGAGGCAGGTCTGGCTTGCTGAGGAGACCACTGTATAGCTAGAGAACTGCATAGCCTGCAAAACCTTGGGCAGGAAGGAGAGCACTGAAGAGCCAAGAGTCTAGAGTGGGTTCCCCTTGAGGGATTTTGGAGGAGTTGCCCTGAATTGTGACAATAGGATCAAACCCTTGGGAAACAGGCTACGATGGTGACCCCCTTGAATGATATCACAGTCTTATCTCATAATGCACACAATTTTTTGAGGAAAAATGTCATATTGATAAAGTTGTACCATATTTGTATCAGTTGAAAGCCTCTGCTATAATGGATGTGTGGATAGAACATGTGCAGTCAAATCTTGGCCAGATAGACAGTATGGCCCCATGGATAGAACACTGGACTGAGACTCAAGAAACAAGATCTATTCCCTGGTCTCCAGCTGGTCTACTGGGTGACCTTTTGCAAGTTGCTGCACCTCTTTACCTCAGTTTCCCCATCTGAAAAAATCGGGACGATACCAACCTTTTCTGTAATGCACTTTGAGATCTACAGATGGAAAGTGCTACATAGAAAAACAAAAACAAAAACTATGCATTACTACATATTCCAAACAGACAAATAATATAAAGACAGGGCTAGCCCTAAAGATTCTGTGGCACTAGATATTTGCTCCTGTTCCTTTCCATCACAATTACAGAAGGTCCACTAACACAGTCAGTCAAAATCACTGAAGATTTTACATCTCTTATTTTCCTCCACAAGCCACTTATTCTGCATGCATGGCAGTAACCTGTTGTAGGGAGGCCAGATAAAGATAATATTGCATAGCATTTTAATCATCTTATGCATATAGAACAGGGATCGGCAACCTTTGGCCCGTGGCCCTCCAGGATAATCCCCCGGGCAGGCCGAGCCGGTTTGTTTACCTGCCACATCCGCATGTTAGGCCGATTGCAGCTCGCACTGGCCGCAGTTCACCACTCCAAGTCAACTGGGGCTGTGGGAAGTGGCGGCCAGCATATCCCTTGGCCCACACCACTTCCCGCAGCCTCCATTGGCCTGGAACAGCAAACCGCTGCCAATGGAAGCCGCGATCGGCCAAACCTGTAAATGCGGCAGGTAAACAAACCAGCCCAGCCAGTCAGGGTGCTTACCCTGGTGGGCAGCAGGCCAAAGGTTGCAGATCCCGGATATAGAACATACTGTACAATTGACAGCTAACTGACAGCTAAGCTCATAACACCCTTGTGAGGCAGCATTACTTGCATTTCACCATTGGGACACTTGGGGCAGTGTTTAAGGTGCAGATTTTCAAAAATGATCTGTAATTTTGAGTATCCAACTTAAAATAACTCAGCCTGTTTTGCCAGAAATGCTGATCACTTGCAGTTTCAATAGATTTGAATTGGATTTGGCCACTCAAAATTACAAGCCATTTTTGAAAACTCTTGCTATAAGTATGTCTTTTCCAAGGTCTACACCAGGCAATGGCAAAGCTGATATCAGAATTATCAACCTATTAGACAGCATTGCCCATCCATGGTATCAACAACATCTCTAACAGTGTAAAAGATCTGGCATGGAAAAGATACATACACACACACAAAGCCAGAACAGAAAATTGTATAATTAGAATACCCACATGGATCCTAAAACACTGTGGACACAATCCGAAGTTCCTCTATTGATTCTAGGGCTCATCAGTAATCTGCCGAGCCCCTGGCTTCAGAACTCCTCAGGGCCACAGGGAACAGTAACTGGCCAGAACACAATATGTACCAGACACAGCTCTATGCCAGTGGAGGGGTAAATGGTGGAAACCTTATCCTGGGGATATTCTCTGGTGGGTATTTTCAATGTGATAAAAAAAAAAGTGCCATAATGCAGGGATGCATCGAGCCATGATTATGGAAAAAAACCTCTAACAAAATATTCTGTGTGGTTTACAGTAATAAAGTGGAATTCTCTGTGACACCTTAACTAACATTTAATCTGATTCCAACAGTTACTTTGTTGGATTTGTAGATCATAAAATCTTTGACCAATCATTTTCTCTGGAGATGAATGATTTTATTACCCTTGACTCGCTCACTAGGTAGACTTCTGAGTTTGAGAAGTTATCTGATTTACAATGAATGTCACTTTCAGTTATTGAAAAAACATTTACTAAATGACCAGGAAAGGTTCTGTCATAAATATAAAGGGAAGGGTAACAACCTTCCTGCATACAGTACTATAAAATCACTCCTGGCCGGAGGCACAAAATCCTTTTACCTGTAAAGCGTTAAGAAGATCAGGAAACTTGGCTGGCTGACCAAAAGGACCAATAAGGGGACAAGATACTTTCAAATCTGGAGGGCATTTGGGGGAGGGGGAAGGTTTTGGTCTGTCTGTCCTGTGTGCTTGCCGGACACAGATCAAGGAAGCAAGCAATCCAACTCCATTAGAATTAGTAAGTACTAGCAAGGGAATGTGTTAGCTTATTTTTGTTTTGGCTTGTGATTTTCTCTGTGCTGAGAGGAAGGTGTATTCCTGGTTTTTCTTTTTGTAACTTTAAAGTTTGGCCCTGAGGGAAATCCTCTGTGTTTTTGGATCTTTTGTTACTCTGTAAAGTTATTTTCCATCCTGATTTTACAAAAGGTGATTTTTACCTTTTTTTTTTTTTAATAAAATCCTTCTTTTAAGAACCTGACTGATTTCTCTATTGTCCTAAGACCCAGGGGTTTGGGTCTGTGATCACTTTGTAACCAGTTGGTTAGGATATTATTCTCAAGCCTTCCCAGGAAAGGGGGTGTAAGTGCTTGGGGGGATATTTTGGGGGAGTAGGAACTCCAAGTGGATCCTTTCCCTGATTATTTGTTAAATCACTTGGTTGTGGCAGCATACTGTTCAAGGACAAGGTGGAGTTTGTGCCTGGGGAAAATTTTTAACCTAAGCTGATAAAAATAAGCTTAGGGGGTGTTTCACGTGGGTCCCCACATCTGTACCCTAGAGTTCAGAGTGTGGAGGGAACCCCAACAGGTTCCAAATTTTGATGAGCAACTAATAAATGTGGTTGCAGTCAACTGTATTATTTCTGTTGTCAGGCCAGTTGTCTGGCAAATATGCATGCCTGCTAATTTTCAAAAGGAAGGGAGTTCCATAGGTGAGGTCCCTGAACCAAGAAGGCCTTGAACTTGGCCCAGTTCAGACATAACCAAAGGAGAGCCAGGTTTAATTGGCTTTCTGACTTCAACTACCAGGAAAATAGCAAGTTGTGGGTGTATGTAGAGATGATTGTGAAGAACCTGAAGCCTGGATTATTAATTTTCAAAATTACAATAAATTGAATGAGTAAAAGATATTCAAGGCTCCCACATCAAGGGGAAATGACTTATTAGTACAATAAACTTACAATAATTCTCCTTATCCTTCCAAAAAAGTTTCAGAGTTATGTATTTGTAAACTTTCAAGACATGTAAGTAACTTTTAGTCTGCTAGTAATTTGCAGTCACCTTGTAATTGGGTATTGGTATGTGGAGGGCTCTTCTACAAATTAAGTGTGATTTCCTCCCCTTTCTCCAACTGGCCAGATGTGAAATGATGTTGATTCCTTCCTTCAGCATTTGGCTTGAACTCTTTCTTCTGTTTTAAATCATTTCTTTAGTTAGGGACAGGTTGGTATTTATTTAATCTATTAAGACAAGCTATCAGATGGTACTCAGAGACAAATAAAACTACTCAAAGAAAATGCTTAGACCACACTGTAGCACAAAAAGATCAACCTAAGTGGTTAGATGAGTAGCTTGATAAAACCACCATGACGCAGCCTAGATATCCCTCCCATTATGGAAGATGCATGGGCTGAGCTCCCCAGCTATGTACCAAATTCCCATGAGGCACTGCAGCAGAATCTTTGAATAAATTTTATTTTCTGCCAAAGTGTTTCAGTTTTGGGGCCTTCAGGCTTTTTGACTAAAAGTTAAAATTCTAGGCAGACAAGAAATACTGTTCTTGGAAAATTCTGTTAACTTGAAAAGTGATTTTTTTCGTCAAAAACGAGTTTTGACAGAGAAATTGTGATCAGCCATGCTGAGTGATCTCAATTTCTGATCACTAATTCCTGGAAATATTAATCTGCCTCTAAAATGGTGGGATAAAGCCTGTTTTCTCAAATATAGATCTTTTCTCAAATATAGATCTTCTCCCCAAATATAGATCTTTTAGTCTATGGAAAGTATGTTGGGTGAAGTTAGATCTCTTGTTCCTATTGTTTTGAGAGCTAAATGTTAGAGGACGCGAAAGGTGTAAATGAGTTACTATGAGTGAAAAAATAGGGCAGATAGCACCCATGCTCTGTTTATTAGGCAGAGACCACAATAAGAATGACAGTAAGAAAGCTTTTGTAACCATGAATTGTTAATATTAGTACTCGCACTCCTCTTTAATAGAAGCCATAGGACTCTTAGAGATAATCAGTTATAAGTCTCCACATACACAGGAATCACTTCATTAGGTTATGCTTGAAAGCATAATAGCTTTCAAATCTACATGTCAAGAGGATAGAATGGATCGTTTTAATGTGCCTGTCTGTGGTAATTTTGCAATTGTTGCTTTATGTAGGATAACGCCACATGGCTGCTGCCATTGACAGAACATCACTAAAAACAAGAGACTGCATCTCAGCAAAACATGAGAAGAGCATCTGTGTGTCAATCTGCAGAAGGCGGAGTAACAAGGGAAAGCTAAATGTTACACATAGGATTTATTGTTGCCTCTCAACTCTGAGTTGTGGCTGTGGAAAGAGACTTTGCCTGTAACACATGTCGAACTTTGTCTGCTTTCTTTCCCCTGCATCATCTGTTCCTTTAAACACAAGAACTAAGGGTCACCAAATTAAATTAATAGGCAGCAAGTTTAAAACAAACAAAAGGAAGTATTTCTTCACACAATGCACTGTCAACCTGTGGAACTCTTTGCTGGAGGATGTTGTGAAGGCCAAGACTATAATGGGGTTAAAAAATTACAAACCTAGATAAGTTCATGGAAGATAGGTCCATCAATGGCTATTATCCAGGATGGGCAGGGATGGTGTCCCTAGCCTCTGTTTGCCAGAAGTTGGGAATGGGTGACAGGGGATGGATCATTTGAAGATTACCTGTTCTGTTCATTCCTTCTGGAGTACTAGCCATTGGCCACTGTTGGAAGACAGGATACTGGGCTAGATGGACCTTTGGTCTGACCCAGTATGGCTGTTCTTATGTAAACATTTAAAAAGGACACTATCAATTTGAAATCTAGTCAACTAGAAAAAAAAAAGAAAGAGAGTTAAAGGGCCCTTTCAGCCATCATATCTACTCCCAAGTCTCCTGACCATTTTTGTAGTTCTCTGTTGACTTTTCTCAGAATGTTTCTCTTCCTTGTTCTGTGAAAAATCCACATAAACACAGTGACTTCCCCTCCTGCACAGCTGCTCCTAGAGATCAGTGACCCATTAAGGTAAACATCATACAGAATCAGTTTTTGTCCCTAAGAGCTTAGTCTATAAACAAAACTACAATTTAATGATCAGAACTTAGAAATTAAAAAAAAAATCCCAGGAAAAAAGTCCTCTAATCTTTTTCAGTCACAGTAATACTTGGTGATGATTTTTTTTGGTCAATATTATTACAATTAAGATTTGCAGTTTTTCACAAAATGAGAACTTAAAGAGGATAAGCATTTTGTTTATATTACGGTATATGAAACCAAGTCATCACTGGTGCCATTTCATTGTATTCCTCTTCTCAGCTGGTGGAAATCAGCATAGCTCCATCAACTTCCATGGAGCTATGCAGATTTATAACAGCTGAGGATCTGGATCCAAAAGAAAGAGGAGGATTCAATGAAGTTGCTCCAGTGATACTATAATCACAGGTTTCAGAGTGGTAGCCGTGTTAGTCTGTATCAGCAAAAAGAGTGAGGAGGACTTGTGGCACCTTAGAGACTAATAAATTTATTTGGGCATAAGCTTTCGTGGGCTAACACCCCTGATGAAGTGGGTTTTAGCCCATGAAAGCTTATGCCCAAATAAATGTTAGTCTCTAAAGTGCCACAACTACTCCTTGTTTTTTTAATAATAATCAAAATAAGGCCTTCAGTTCTGTGATAGTCTTCCTGATGTATTTAAAACTATATACTCTCTCTATTCCACCCCTATTCAGCCCACTTAGTTATGTGGTCTCCCGGGGTTCATGAGGCCCAGTGAATATACGCATCAAGACAAATGGGACAGCAGGTTGAGTTGACAGGTCAACCTGGTTCACAAGGTGGAAACAACCAAAACGCAAAATCCCTGCCCATGCTCCAAGGTTGGATATTACAAGTTGTTCAAGAAAAGAAGTCCACATACACATCTCAGGGCTATAGTAGTCTAAGAAACTCACATCCTTTTAGATGGGAATGGAAGCCCCCAAACTGATCCTTCAGAGGACTGTGGAAAAGCACTTCTGTCCTCAAGTCACGGGGTCCCTCCTTTCCTTTGCATTCTTATTTCCTCTCTTTTATGGATGGAGAGATGAGTGAACATCTTCCATGGACCCCTACCTTTCCCCTGCTGATAGCTCCAGCTGTTTAATGTCTTCAGACTACACTTAACCCCCTAGTGAATTTTCCATAGTTGATTGATCTTCAGTTACATACACAGAGCACAAATAGATTTTCCTCATAAAATCAGTAGGGTGAAAAATAACATGAGACAGAAACATCTAATTGTTTAAGCTATATGAAAAGGGGAAAAAAGCTAGAGAACACACAGCGTTTGGCAAACACAATCAGGAATTTGGGTCTTTTCCCTATCTTTATTATATAAAAACTTGTCTTGTTTTTTTCCCCTAGCATTGATAAGCAATGTACAACATCATTATCTGATTAGAGAGAAATTCTTGATTTATGGAGTGAAGATTGGCAGTGAGACGACATGTATTAACCATTAATATTCTGGTCAACAGCTAGCCAACCAAGAAAATTCTGTTAAAATTTCAGCTCCTGGGTCTTACCCCATGGGTAGAGAGGAAGTCACTGCCTCTATAAGTAACATTTTTTTCCTTCTAAAAGAATGAGGAGTACCTGTGGCATCTTAGAGACTAACAAATTTATTTGAGCATAAGCTTTCATGGTCTAAAACCCACTTCATAGGATGCATGTAGTGGAAAATACAGTAGGCAGAGATATATATACACAAAGAACATGAAAAAATGGGTGTTGCCATACCCACTATAATGAGAGCTCACACCTTCTTGTCAACGGCTGGAAATGGGCCATTCTGATTATCACTACAAAAGGTTTTTTCTCTTCTACTGACAATAGCTCACCTTAACTGATCACTCTCATTATATTGGGTATAGCAACACCCATTTTTTCATGTTCTCTGTGTATGTATATCTTCCTACTGTATTTTCCACTGCATGCATCCTATGAAGTGGGTTTTAGCTCACGAAAGCTTATGCTCAAATAAAATTTGTTAGTCTCTAAGGTGCCACAAGTACTCCTGGTTCTTTTTGCTGATACAGCCTAACATGGCTACCACTCTGAAACCATTTTTTTCTTCTGTTAGTAGCCGCACATGCATATGCCATTCAGGTGAATCAAAAGCAGTATCATTAGGAGATAGGGCTTGGAGTGTCCCTCCAAAGTTTGCATCAGATCTTAAAGCAGTCCCGACTATGTAAGAAGTGAAGGCATGCACAGGCGGGAGACACCCCAAGGTTTCAAAAAAGGTCACTAAGAAGAGCATAAAGGCATGGACAGCCACAACAATCTGTCTCTGCTCCCTGATTGGTTCTGCTTCTAGTATTGGCTCTCCTTCTGGCAGCAGCCTAGAAGATTTGCTAGACCATCTAGCGGGGGATGGCAAAGTACTGGAGGACTCCAAACAAGTATGCAAGGAGCCATCTGAGTAGTCAGAGGGAATCAGGGGTGGCGTGATGAAGCCACAAGGTGGCCTGACTCATCTGTAGCTCATTGTGAAGAGGCCAGCATAAGTACCAAGGCAAGCATGGTAGTCAGTACTGCAAAAGCATCCCAAGATGTTGAGAGTGTGGTATAGTATGGTATCAGCATGGGAAAGACTGTGTAGATGGTGCCAAAATACAAGCTGTGGTTGGTACCCACTCTGACAAAAGTTCAGGCACGAAGGCCACAAGCGCCAAGACAGGGAGTGCAACTGAGGCCGAAAACCTTACCAGAGCCAACCTGTCATGTGCTAGCATCAGAGATGGAAACAGGACCAAGTCGTTGTCACATTTCTTAGCTGGTGCTGCTAACAGTCTCTACGTCAGAGGTGAGGAGCCAGACTGGCCTGGAATAGCAGGAGATACCACTAGTGCAATGGACTACTGCACCATAGGGAAGTCTGGGATGGAGAGGCAAAGCGAATCCTTCGCTGTCTAATACTCTTGTGGAGTTGTCGGTACCAGTAATGTATTGAAACCATGTTAGCGGGAACCAGATTCAATGGCGGTCCTGCAAATGGTGCTGCAGATGATGACACAGTACCATATTTCCTACACCTGTGCGGGAGAGAGACAGGTTGACAGACCAGTTCTACCCTGAATACCTGAAGCGTCCCAGTGATGTTCCAAGTCCTTTTTTGAAGAAAAGGAGTCTGTCTTCAACTTCAAGTGGTTCTGGTCTGTTTTATGGGTCCTCTTTTAGGGAGGCCGCAAAGAGAAAAATCAACCCCTCTCTCTCCATGGAGAAGAGTCTGAGCCTAGGAGTCCATCAGAAACAATAGCAGCCACCCTAATGATCTGAGTTGGGCCTCACTGCCTGCTTCGTGAGGTGGTGGTTGATATGCACATCTCTGGAAATCTGCACCTCTCCTTAATAGGTCCTTCACTGAGGCAAAAAAGGCAGCTTGTGTGGGGGGTCACTACTAGAGGAGAGACCCTACATGATGGGCAATGCTTAAAACCTGGCAAGCGCTGCATGCCATCTGTGTCTAACAGTGAAAAATATTAAAATAAAACTTAAAATAAAGTATTATCTGGTTGGTAGCTTTCTTTTTTTAAAGCATTAGTTAACTACTTACAGTTAAGGTAGAGAGCTAAAATCTATGACTACACAGAAGAGAAACCATGAGGGAAACCAGAAGGGGAGCTTCAAGTCAAGCCATAGGCAGTGACAAGAAACTGAGTGTGGTGGTGCTGACCTTATGCAGATTCAGGAAGGATCATGAAGATGTGCAGGGTGCCTGTGATGCTCGGAGGGTACTACTGCAGAAAACTCTTCAGCTCCAGCATTCTGGGTGCACACGCACCTGAGTGTGCAAGCAGTCAAAGAATATATTTGAATGAATCTTTTTAAGTGCTGTCATTCTTATGAAAGTCAGCACTTAGTTGTACCACTGCAAAGCAAGCAGCTGAATAAAAGATCAATGAAACAGTTAACTTCTTTCATCCCAAAAGCTGGGAAGCACTCAGTGACTAAAAATCATCAAAAGGAAACATATCCAAAATCAACAATCAACAATCTATTTTATGAAGAATCTATGCGTTATTCTTGATGGACCCTTGGGGAAAAATCATGTTTTCTGGCAGTATTATCATTGTCAAGGCTTTTTTACTGTGTGGGTGTGGGTCTGATTTCAGACAATTTAGAATTACTTTCCAGCTGTTAAAGTAAATATGCCATACTTGAAAAGTAAGGACGTGTGTGTGGTTTACAGAACCTTTAAAAACAAAGAAACAAAAAGACCTATAGGAACAAGCAAATTCTAGTACAAATATGCCTGTGTCCTCTCTAGTCTGGTCTAGATTATGAAAAGTACCAACTTGACAAGGACTGTCAGTAACTAATCCAGGCTGAATAACCACTGGACAGTTTTACAGCATGTATGTTTCAGGACAAATGGACCCCAATTCACCATGGGTTATCCCAGTTTCATGCCAGTGTAACTCTATTGATTTTAATGAAGTTACACCAGTGTATAGAAGGACTGCCACAGTAGTGAGTCACATCTATAGTGTTCAGCACGATAACAGTCAAGGCTAAAACTACAACTTTAAAGTATGGAGTTATTTGCTAGGCGCTCTGAGGTGTAAATTGATTAATACATAGTTTCCTTTTTTATAAGCTTTAGATCTTTGTTACATTTTATGCTGTTCCCATGTTGTCTGCTCACTTGACCAATTTATAATTTGATCTAAATTTGCATAAGAACATCAATTCTGTTTGTAACTCTTAATACCATTCATATGAATTACAAGGGGTCTCAAGCAATAAATTACTAGATAGCACAAGGAATAAACTGTCTCACCCAACACGTTCCCCTCCTCCCCAACAGAAAAAAAAAATGCTCTTAAAGATTTTAAATTTGTTTTATTCTCAAAGATCAGTTTGTGCTTCATTTCTCATAATTATTCACTTTTTCCTGTGTTTCTGCCACAATTTGGCCCCTATCCTATAACTGGATTCACAAGAGTGGACATATTCCAAGCCCAAGTGACTTTAATGGAATTCTGAAAAGGTTCGCCCACATGGATCTGATTGCAGAAACAAGGCGTATGTTAAGAGGTTGGGAAGGTTTGTTATTTTTTTAAACTAAAGAGAAAGGCAGTTTCAAAATGCCTAAATGTAAGCC
The DNA here is from genome assembly GCF_965152235.1 of Eretmochelys imbricata. Taxonomy (NCBI): domain Eukaryota; kingdom Metazoa; phylum Chordata; order Testudines; family Cheloniidae; genus Eretmochelys; species Eretmochelys imbricata. Next base: position 95,923,573 of record NC_135573.1, on the reverse strand, counting down.
AAAATTATTATGTTTATTTTTACACAGCTATAAAACATCCACAAATCAGAGCATATGGTATATTTTCCAAAGGCTGTTTAGTCAGATTCTCCAAACGTCATATTCCTTACATGTGCTATAAATTTAAAATTGGCCAAAAAAATACCTTGAAATAAAAAGAGACAGCAACGAGTCAGAGGAAGACTGTAATTAAATCATTTACTTCTTTTCTACTTTCTGTGCCTTATTCTTTTATTTAAACAGTTTTTGCTATAGTCCTTTCTGTAAATCAAAGTAGCAATGCAAAGCTACATTTCTATTTAAAGAGTCCAATTATGCTTGTCACTCATCTGTTAGCTAAATAAAAGGAGGAACACATTTTTCTTGTATGAAAACTGACGTTATGTCCCTAATTGTTCATAGTGGAAAGTTTTAATGTTTTCACTGTCTTTATTCCAACATAAAATCTGTAGAGCAGGTGATGGAAAAATTTTCTGCAGTGGTAAACTGTCAGGCCTGGTCCAATGCTCGCTTTTCTGGGATTACATGAAATCACAGCTACAGTTCAGCTACCCTGACTTAAGTTAAAAATCGGGGCACCTCTCCTCTTTTCCCAGTCAAACCACTACATTTTTTGAACCATTTGAAAAATAGAACAAATAGAAGATTAGGCACAATAGCTTGAGCTCAGCATTCCCTTTAAAGGAGATCAAAATGTGAGCTTTTAAAACTCTTAATGCAAAGAAAGAGAGCAATAAAACTAGCAAGATCCAGAGAACTGGAAAAAGAAAAAAAAATCCCACACCTGCTGTTGCACGCATTCCTTGAGGAAACAGAGAAGATAGTATACAAGACGGACAGAACAATTTCCATCTGAGCCAAGTTTGGCACAACTTCTGTTGATCTGGCCCCTTGCAGCTCACCTAATAGATTTTTGCTGATGAACCATGAACAATGATTTGCAGAACACACAAAGGCTATGTCTACACCACAACCAAAGACAAGCCTAACTCAATATTTTCCTGCTGTTTTGAAGACAACACAAGGCATCCTTGTTCAGGGACCAATTCCCAACATCAGTATGGGGCAGCAATAACAAAAAAGATGAGTACATGGGTACTACCGGGCAAGTCACAAAATGGGGAAGAGATGGCCAGCCCTCTGTGGAGATAGAGGTGGTTAGGGACTATTTAGAAAAGCTGGACGTGCACAAGTCCATGGGGCCGGACGAGTTGCATCCGAGAGTGCTGAAGGAATTGGCGGCTGTGATTGCAGAGCCATTGGCCATTATCTTTGAAAACTCGTGGCGAACCGGGGAAGTCCCGGATGACTGGAAAAAGGCTAATGTAGTGCCAATCTTTAAAAAAGGGAAGAAGGAGGATCCTGGGAACTACAGGCCAGTCAGCCTCACCTCAGTCCCTGGAAAAATCATGGAGCAGGTCCTCAAAGAATCAATCTTGAAGTACTTGCATGAGAGGAAAGTGATCAGGAACAGCCAGCATGGATTCACCAAGGGAAGGTCATGCCTGACTAATCTAATCGCCTTTTATCATGAGATTACTGGTTCTGTGGATGAAGGGAAAGCAGTGGATGTATTGTTTCTTGACTTTAGCAAAGCTTTTGACACGGTCTCCCACAGTATTCTTGTCAGCAAGTTAAGGAAGTATGGGCTGGATGAATGCACTATAGGGTGGGTAGAAAGCTGGCTAGATTGTCGGGCTCAACGGGTAGTGATCAATGGCTCCATGTCTAGTTGGCAGCCGGTGTCAAGTGGAGTGCCCCAGGGGTCAGTCCTGGGGCCGGTTTTGTTCAATATCTTCATAAATGATCTGGAGGATGGTGTGGATTGCACTCTCAGCAAATTTGCGGACGATACTAAACTGGGAGGAGTGGTAGATACGCTGGAGGGGAGGGATAGGATACAGAAGGACCTAGACAAATTGGAGGATTGGGCCAAAAGAAATCTGATGAGGTTCAATAAGGATAAGTGCAGGGTCCTGCACTTAGGACGGAAGAATCCAATGCACCGCTACAGACTAGGGACCGAATGGCTAGGCAGCAGTTCTGCGGAAAAGGACCTAGGGGTGACAGTGGCCGAGAAGCTGGATATGAGTCAGCAGTGTGCCCTTGTTGCCAAGAAGGCCAATGGCATTTTGGGATGTATAAGTAGGGGCATAGCGAGCAGATCGAGGGACGTGATCATCCCCCTCTATTCGACATTGGTGAGGCCTCATCTGGAGTACTGTGTCCAGTTTTGGGCCCCACACTACAAGAAGGATGTGGATAAATTGGAGAGAGTCCAGCGAAGGGCAACAAAAATGATTAGGGGTCTAGAACACATGACTTATGAGGAGAGGCTGAGGGAGCTGGGATTGTTTAGCCTGCAGAAGAGAAGAATGAGGGGGGATTTGATAGCTGCTTTCAACTACCTGAAAGGGGGTTCCAAAGAGGATGGCTCTAGACTGTTCTCAATGGTAGCAGATGACAGAACGAGGAGTAATGGCCTCAAGTTGCAGTGGGGGAGGTTTAGATTGGATATTAGGAAAAACTTTTTCACTAAGAGGGTGGTGAAACACTGGAATGCGTTACCTAGGGAGGTGGTGGAATCTCCTTCCTTGGAAGTTTTTAAGGTCAGGCTTGACAAAGCCCTGGCTGGGATGATTTAACTGGGAATTGGTCCTGCTTCGAGCAGGGGGTTGGACTAGATGACCTTCAGGGGTCCCTTCCAACCCTGATATTCTATGATTCTATGAAGAAGGATCACTGTGTGTAACTGGTTGTGTTGTATCCTTTAAAGGGGCTACAGGCCCAGCACAGCCCTGATCCCATTTGTGGTCTGGTCAGTAATACATGCCGGGAAAGAGGGCAAAAAAATAGAGAAAGCGGCATCTAAGTTTACACTGTATCTGGGAGTGCATCTCTCAGCATGGGTAGAAAGGCTCATGCTAGCTCTGTTTGAGCGAGCATGCTAAAAATAGCAGCATGCATGTTGCCGCTGTGGTGGAGACACGAGCTCAGACCTAGGTAGTTGGGTGAGCTTGAGCCCCCAAACTGCAATGTCCATACTGCTAGCAAGCTATCATGAGTCTGTCTAGCCACTCCCAGCAGTGCTGCAGACATATTTTATAGTGTAAGCAGCCAAACCCTGGAGGATCAACAGCATAGAGGGGTAAGAAGCTAGAGGCTTCTAGGACAGTAGAGAGGAACTGGAGTGGGGAGCACCAGCTGGGCACGAGGGGGGTGGGGCTCAGTAGGAAAAAGGAGGAGGACAGTGTTGGATGTGCCTGTGCATGAGCTCAAGCAACAAGACTGTGATAAGCACTCCTACACTGGGAGTGGTGGTGAGTACTTTGGATGTAGACTGGAAAAGGGCAGGTGAAGGCAGAGTAGCTGAGGAGCAGGGCACTCCACCAGGCCAGAGGTCCAGACTGTGCAGCCACCAAACAGTGCACCTCGCTAGGCTAGCTCAACTCAGCTTTATGTGCACCACCACAGGGCTAAGGGTGTGTCTACTTGACTGCTGGGAGTGTGTCTTGTAGCCCAGGTCGACAGCCTCGCACTAGCACATTATAAATAGCTGTTGCTTTGAGGTTCAGGCTCAGGCTAGAGATCGGATTCTGAAGCCATCTCCTCTCTTCAGCTTCAGACCCCGAGCTGGAATGTCCACATTGCTGTTTTTTATGAGCTAGACCGAGCTAGCATGAGTCTATCAACCTAGGCTGTGAGACTTGCTCCCAGCAGCTGTGTCTACATTGCAGTAAAAGACCTGATGCACAGTCGTGGCTGGTCTGGGTCACCTGACTGGGGCTTGCAGGGCTATAAAGTTGTAGTGTAGACCTTTGGGCTTGGGCTAGAGCCTGGAGCCTGACACCCCATGAAGGGGGAGAGTCTCAGAGCCTGGGCTCCACCCCAAGCCCAAATGTCTACGCTGCAATTTTATAGCCCCACAGTCCAAGCTGTGCAAGTATGCCTCAGCTCACCTGGCATCTGAGGCTCAGTGCTGTGGGGGGTTTGTGTGGTGTGTGTGTTTGTGTGAAGGTACTGGACTCCTCTAGAGGTGGGGAAAAGAATCAGTTTAAAAAAAGAAACCCATTTCATTGTTGCTTTTGAATTCTTAAGTCCCTTATCCCAATTTCAGCCCATGGGTCTGTACCCTTTCCCCTGTCTAATATTCTTTTATATAAATGGTCTCAGAACTCCTGTGTGTGTGTGTGTGTGTGTGTGTGTGTGAGATTGTTTTTGTGTGTGTGTCAGGGGCTTTGGGAGCCATAAAAGCAAAAGGGTCTAAACCAGATCTAAAGAGAAAGAGGTGCAAGCTCACTACTTCAGGACATCCAGCAGCACCGAGAAAGGAAGGAGGGCTTCATACACAAGGAACAGGGAAGAGTTGCAATATGGCTCCTTGTTAAAAATTCTGGGAGGAAGCCTGAAGTGGTTTAGTAAGAGGCCTAAAGGTACAACAACATAAGGGTGAGACACCTTAGGGAGGTGGAAGTTCTGGGGAACTTGTCTACAGATCTCTGGGGTGAGTTGGGAAGGGCTAATAACAAAGGATTTTTGAAGTCCTTGGAGGAAGAATGGTGTCTGGCTAATCATCCAGCAATAGCCAAATTCCAGGAGAAAAAAAGGTAAGGGAATAGTCGAGTGAAGGAAGATGCTATAGGTTAAGAGAGCACAGAAGGAACAGTTTTCCATAAATATATATATATTTTTAAAAGCAGTTGTCAAAAACAAGATGTTTCACAGGGAAGTGTAGATTGACAAAATCTGATGTTTCTCATTTTGAGAAGGTAAAAATGTTTAGACATTAAAATATTACTGCATTATACAATATGAAATATTTTAGTATGAAAGACAAAATGAAATGTGTTTTGGATCATTAAAATGATTTGATTGTCCCATATCTAAGTTTTTCTTTATTTTCCTTTCACAGGTAATTCCAGCTTTGTTCCAATTTGTACTGAAAAATTTGTAATATTGAGCTATCCAGCAGAATGGAAATCCTGCTTTCTCACCAGCTCCACTGTTAGCTCTTACGGGCAGACCGATGAGCCCAGGAAGGAATTTTCACAGGTGCTAAACTACTATCATAAGTAGTAAGAATGAGCACTGACCTCACCATATATAGAGCTAAATGTAAAACTCCTCTGCTGCTTAGCTTTCCACAATAGATTCTTCACATATGAAGACCCACAGTGTGCCAACCCCCACGCCCGTTAATTAATCCAAACTATTTTTGCAACAAATTGAGAAGGAAGAGAGATTACCATTTTTATGTTTACTACTTGGAAAGCACTCAAGTACAATGCTGATCATTGTCTTTTGAGTAAGTACTCAGATTAAACAGACATAGGTTTATTAAAAGCATCCTTTAAGAAATTGCATATCCTCCTTCCTGTGAATCTTCATATCCACAACTCTTCATTAAAAAAGAAAAAGTCAAAGCTCAGCTTACAAAGTTACAAAAAGCAAAGCTTCATGCTTGAAAAGTATCTGAAATTTCAACAGAAACTACCATGACTGCCATCTTTTCCAGCTTTAACTTATTGAGAGAAGACAAGTAGGGTTAGGATTTCTAGGCATTATGGTAATACAAGTAAATGAATAATATTGCATAGAACTCCATGCACACAAATTTGTGATGTACTATAGACAGAAAGATATGCAGAACAGAAATGGCTAGAGACATGTACATTGGTTTCTCCTTCAGAAACTGCATATGAAGCCATACTCAATTTTGCTTAGGCTATTTGATGATGTGTTCAACAATGATCAAAATTTTGAGCAACTAGGATGTGGGAAGTTAGAGGTTGGGAGTGTAAAGGCTATCTTTTGATCAATTATGGTGTGGATAGCAACAATATATATATATAACCCTGTTTCCCACTAGTCCTTCCAACTAATGCTTAAAATTAAAATAATAAGTCTTATGGCCAGTGAATATGCATGCTCTGTATCTACGTAGCCAAACTACAGGTAGCAAGGACACATTTGAACCAGCTTTGACATATCTAAGTTCTATATTAGTCTAGTTATGGGTTCAGAGTTTAGATGTTTATCTAAATTATCCAAACTTATAAAGAGTCCATAAATTCTTCTGTCCCTTGTTCAATGTACTGTAATACTATGTAGTGTTGCAGGAGAGGGCCAGCATCCTGTTTCCTCCTTCATCCTCTTTGAAACACCCTCCCCTTGGATGACTTTGTGGCTGCCAGATAGGGCCACTGCTCCCATTAAGTCCCGAATGGTCTTTTGGAGGGGGACATCAAGCTACATCGCCACACACACAGGTCAGCAGAGCACTTAGTCGCTCCCTGCTGCTACCACTGTATCTGAGATTAGAATTGGAAGGAAGGGAGGGTCCTTCTCTGAGGAGCTCAGAGCATAAAGATCTTTGCACATGTTAAAAAAAAAAAAAAAAGGATAAAGTAAAGGTGACAGTGGATAAAACTCACTTTCAAGTTCTCTCAAGTCTACTATATTAAAGTAAATAACACAAGGGAGAAAAGTTGTGGTGAACCCAAAACAACTGATTAAACAAAAGGATGCATGATTAAAATGAGCAAGCTATTCTTCAAAGTGGTAAGAGGGAAATCAGAGGATGTCTGTATTCAGTACAACACTAGTCTGTAATTATATGGAAGAAGTGGAAAACAGGCTGGAGACTGCTGATAACAATTGCCTGTTTTGGTTGCTAAAAACAGCAAAGGATTGTTTCTCAAAAGTCCAAATGATTGAGATAGACTGAAGAACTACAAAGCACACTGTCAGTTTCAGCTACAATAGAGACGAAGAGCTCCTGTTGGGTTACTGAGTCCATCTCCAAGTCTGGACACAAAGAAACTAAATGCTTATTTTCAAAAGCGGCGAGCATCCAGCAGTTCCCAGTGTGGCAAACTACTTTTGAAAGTCAGACCAAAGAATTTAAGCCCCTAAAATCATCTCCTAAATCCTTATTTTGTGCACCCATTTTAGGAAAATATTGGCTCAGAAGTCTAATGTGAAGGCTTTTGAGTATATAATTTCAGGTACCAGAGATAAATGCTGTCTACTGGGTAGAGCTGAGACTAGGAATCTAAAGTTCTATTCTCAGTCCTCCATCTGAATTCAGTCTCTCTTAACATTTCTCTGTTAGCTTATCCTATTGTAAAATGGATAATGTAACACTTACCTACTTCAGAGGGGTGCTGTAAGAATTAAAAGGAAGCCACCAACTGCACATCTTCATACAACCTAATTATCAAATATAAATAGTAGATAGTATTTTGTCCCCTTCCCAAAAACAATGTTAGTCTGAAATTGCTTCCCACAAACCAAAGATCCAAAAACCTTTGAGAAGAGAAACCATGCCCTGAAAGTTCTACAAGTTTGCCTTTCAGTTACCATTGCTTTTCCCCTGAAATTGGAGAGGTGCACAGAAGGGTCAAGAATCATGGCTTTCAAACCAAATGGTGCTCAAGAAATGACACGAAAATCTTTTCACGTTCATCATTCATGTGACATTAAAACAGTAAAACTACCTTGCTGCACAATCTTCGGAGGAAAAAGACTTTGATCATCATGGAGATTTTGCAGTAATTGAGGAAGCAAACAGGATGCACAGATGACTTTAAAACTGCTTGGGTACATTAGAAATTAAATCCCTATTTACATTTCAGAAATGTATGTAGAAAAATATTCCACAAGTAGGGTAAGGGAAAGCCAAATGGTAGCAACACTCTGGGTAGCAATATTATCTGGGTTCAGGTTTGGACTAAATACAATTGGTTCGGTGTTGTCTTCAGTTTCTGCCAGCCTCGCAAAAGTGGGCAAAACATCTTTTTTTAAAAAAAATTATTTTACCATATAGAGAAGGCAGATCTGGAGACAATTTACTTAGCATAAATTACAACTGACTTCAGAAGCAATAACTTGAATTCTTGAGTCTCCTCAGATGTTCAGCCAGTAAAAATGTCCAGCTAAATGTGATTTAGCAGAAAAATGTGCAAAATCGGTTATCTAAATACAAGCCCGAGCGCTCATGTGCACCATGTGGTATTTTCACACTCTTTGGAGGAGTAGAGACCAGGAACTCATGAAAGGCTTACACTGATCCATTAATATTATTGTTACCTTTCAGATATATTCATAATATTCATTTTATTTAACTGATTCTAAGCACGACATGGGAGAAGAGCTCAACAGAATGGAAGTAGCTTTTACAGTATATAAGAGGGGGCGGCAGCATTTCAGAGCACCTGTCCTGTATCTTGGTGAGGATTTATGCCTGGGGATCACAGATGGTAGACTCAAGACCTAAAATTGGGCAAAGAGCATCACATCAGAGAAACCGTTTTTCCCCCTCTCCATATTTCTGAAATGTTAAGTAAGTATTGAGTAGACATAGACATTGTCTGTAATTAGGGAAAGCATGCAGTACTGCTGATAACAAATCTGGATTTTTACTTTTATATCTTTTGCTGCCAAGTTATTAAAATGGTTTTAACGTTATCTAGGAGAGAACACTAAAATGACAGTAAGACATTAGGCCAAGACAGGGAGAGGATAACATGTATGATCTCACAAAAGGTTATTATTAAGGTTTTTTTTATTACTTTATGGGCTAAATTGCCCCTTCCAGTGAAAAGTGTTGAAGAGGTCACCACATTAATAAGGTGTCTTACTCTTTCTCCTTCCTTTCTCCCTCAACAGTCCAGGGGTCGTTCCTACAAACTCCATGGATCCTGGGCTAACAGCAGGAGGTCAGAACCATCTGCATGGAGGCTCTGTATTTCCACAGTGGATCTGTGTTCCTAGCACCACCCTCCCCATTCCTTGGCTGTGACACTTCTTTGCAGGTTTCCATGGGGACGAGGCAGAGGAGGAACCTCTGCTGTAAAGGTACCTGACCACTTTTTCTACATGGGCAGGCTGTGATCCACATGGAGAAATCTCTTTCAGTACATGGGAGAAAGGTCCATGGATCAGGAAGATAGTTTCTGAAAATGCTAAATAAGGTGATGGTGACTCAAAACTTGTGACAGTAAAATACAAAATAAAGCAAACAGGGTAATTTTTGATGGATTAGATTTACGGAATGATCAACAGCTCCTGCATTCTCTGCAAAGAAATGTAAGTTAAGGTAATAAGAACAGGGACCACAGATAAATCAGAGGGGCTAAATAAACATGGTACCAGAGTGGAGCTACAGGCCAGGAAGAAGTTTCAACTGAAATGGAGGTGGATTTAGAGGGTTAAATCTATACTGTTATCTCAATCTTCGGTTAATTGATTCCAAATACTGTTAAATGGGACTTCAGCTTTCAAACCCAACTTAATTTTTAGGCTACAGGTTCAAATACAGCCACATCATTTATACTATTAACTTCCTGTAACAAAGCTAGGTTGTACCATTTAGCCACATCCCTATAATGAGGGTGGGTCATATCTGGAGTATCCCAGAGGGAGCATTGGGAGGCATTGTTCCTCAAAGAATGCCTCCTGCAGCCTCCCCCTGCCCCAAGTTCTGCTGAGGGGAGAGGAAGCAATTTGTCACACCCCTTTAAGGGGAACAACATATTCCTCCCAGTGCAGAAGATAGCTGATATGGAATCTGTAGCTCTACTCCTTGCCAACCTTTCCAGCAAGTTGCTCCCACTGAGAATGGAGAATATATTGGTACATTCCCTCAGTGAGGCAGACTGCAATTCTGGCTAGATCTTCTGACCACACAAGTAACAAAGGCAATTTATCCCATTTCCCCACAATTTAGTTAATAAGTACTAGATCTTCAAAATCATATTTACAAATTAGGGCTGCCAAGCAATTAAAAAAATAATCATGCAATTTAAAGACATAATTGTGTGATTAATCACACTGTTAAACAATAATAGAATACCATTTACATATTTTTGGATGTTTTCTATATTTTCAAATATATTGATTTCAGTTATAAGACAGACTACAAAGTGTACAGTGCTCACTTTATATTTAGTTTTATTACAAATATTTGCATTGTAAAAAACAAAAGAAATAGTATTTTCAATTTACCGACTACAAGTACTGTAGTGCAATCTCTTTATCATGAAAGTTGAACTTACAAATGTAAAATTATGTACAAAAAATAACTGCATTCAGAAAGAAAACCATGTAAACCTTTAGCGCTTACAAGTCCGCACAGTCCTACTTCTTGTTCAACCAATTGCTCAGACAAACAAGTTTGTTTACATTTGCAGGAGATCATTTTGCCTGCTTCTTGTTTACAATGTCACCTGAAAATGAGAACGCTCATTCACAGGACACTGTTGTAGCCAGCATTGCAAGATATTTACGTGCTGGATGCGGTAAAGATTCATATGTCCCTTCCACCATTCCAGAGGACATGCTTCCATGTTGATGACAGGTTCTTCTCAATAACAATCCAAAGCAGAGCAGACCAACACGTGTTCATTTTCATCATCTGAGTCAGATGCCAGCAGCAGAAGGTTGATTTTCTTTTTTGGTGGTTCAGGTTCTGTAGTTTCCACATTCGCATGTTGCTCTTTTAAGACTTCTGAAAACATGCTCCACATCTCGTCCCTCTCAGATTTTGAAAGGCACTTCAGATTCTTAAACCTTGGGTCGAGTGCTGTAGCTATCTTTAGAAATCTCACATTGGTACCTTCTTCGTATTTTGTCAAATCTGCAGTGAAAAAGTGTTCTTAAAAATCGAACAACATGTGCTGGGTCGCCATAACATGAAATATATGGTAAAACAGAACAGGAGACATACAATTCTCCCCCAAGGAGTTCAGTCACAAATTTAATTAATGCATCATCATTAAACGAGCGTCATTGACATAGACGCATGTCTTCTGGAATGGTGGCTGTCATAAATATAAAGGGAAGGGTAAACCCCTTTGAAATCCCTCCTGGCCAGGGGAAAGCTCCTCTCACCTGTAAAGGGTTAAGAAGCTAAAGGTAACCTCGCTGGCACCTGACCAAAATGACCAATGAGGAGACAAGATACTTTCAAAAGCTGGGAGGAGGGAGAGAAACAAAGGGTCTGTGTGTCTGTCTATATGCTGGTTTCTGCCGGGGATAGACCAGGAATGGAGTCTTAGAACTTTTAGTAAGTAATCTAGCTAGGTATGTGTTAGATTATGATTTCTTTAAATGGCTGAGAAAAGGATTGTGCTGAATAGAATAACTATTTCTGTCTGTGCATCTTTTTTGTAACTTAAGGTTTTGCCTAGAGGGGTTCTCTATGTTTTTGAATCTAATTACCCTGTAAGATATCTACCATCCTGATTTTACAGGGGGGATTTCTTTATTTCTATTTACTTCTACTTTTATTAAAAGTCTTCTTGTAAGAAAACTGAATGCTTTTTCATTGTTCTCAGATCCAAGGGTTTGGGTCTGTGGTCACCTATGCAAATTGGTGAGGCTTTTTATCCAACATTTCCCAGGAAAGGGGGGGTGCAAGTGTTGGGAGGATTGTTCATTGTTCTTAAGATCCAAGGGTCTGGGTCTGTAGTCACCTAGGCAAATTGGTGAGGCTTTTTACCAAACCTTGTCCAGGAAGTGGGGTGCAAGGTTTTGGGAAGTAGTTTGGGGGGAAGGACGCGTCCAAACAGCTCTTCCCCAGTAACCAGTATTAGTTCGGTGGTGGTAGCGGCCAATCCAAGGACAAAGGGTGGAATATTTTGTACCTTGGGGAAGTTTTGACCTAAGCTGGTAAAGATAAGTTTAGGAGGTTTTTCATGCAGGTCCCCACATCTGTACCCTAGAGTTCAGAGTGGGGGAGGAACCTTGACAGTGGCCAAAGCATGAAGGGGCATATGAATGTTTAGCATACCTGGCACGTAAATACCTAGCAATGCCGGCTACAACAGTGCTATGCAAACACCCATTCTCATTTTCAGATGACATTATACAGAAGAAGCGGACAGCATTATCTTCCATAATTGTGAACAAAACTTGTTTGTCTTAGTGATTGGCTGAACAAGAAGTAGGACTGAGTAGACTTGTAATAAAAATGTAAAACTTTAGAGACTACATGACTACTCAAAAAGAAAAAAAATCTCCATTTTTAAGTTGCACCTTCACTATAAAGAGATTGCACCACAGTACTTGTATGAGCTGAATAGAAAAATACTATTTATTTTATCATTTTTACAGTGAAAATATTTGTAATAAAAATAATATAAAGTGAGCACCATATACTTTGTATTCTATGTTGTAAATTGAAATCAAATATTTGAAAATGTAGAAAAACATCCAAAATATTTAATAAATTTCAATTGGTATTCTATTGTTTAACAGTGTGATTAAAACTGTGATTAACCACGATTAATTCATTTTAGTTAATCATGTGAGTTAGGGCTGTTGATCAATCACAGTTATTACAAATGTAACCATAATGGGCTCCTTTTCTCTCTAAAAACCCCATCTTGTAGCCATTCTGTGTCTGTTTTAGGAAGAGGTAGTGACAATTCTCTACAGAACATACTTTGTTGCTACTTAGCAGGCCAGTCCTTGCCTACAGACAGCCCCGCAACCTGAAGCAAATACTCACCAACAACCACATACCACACAACAGAACCACTAACCCAGGAACTTATCCTTGCAACAAAGCCCGTTGACAATTGTGCCCACATATCTATTCAGGGGACACCATCACAGGGCCTAATAACATCAGCCACACTATCAGAGGCTCGTTCACCTGCACATCCACCAATGTGATTTATGCCATCATGTGCCAGCAATGCCCCTCTGCCATGTACATTGGTCAAACTGGACAGTCTCTACGTAAAAGAATAAATGGACACAAATCAGATGTCAAGAATTATAACATTCATAAACCAGTCGGAGAACACTTCAATCTCTCTGGTCACGCAATCACAGACATGAAGGTCGCTATCTTAAAACAAAGAAACTTCAAATCCAGACTCCAGCGAGAAACTGCTGAATTGGAATTCATTTGCAAATTGGATACTATTAATTTAGGCTTAAATAGAGACTGGGAGTGGCTAAGTCATTATGCAAGGTAGCCTATTTCCTCTTGTTTTTTCCTACCCACCCCCCCAGATGTTCTGGTTTAACTTGGATTTAAACTTGGAGAGTGGTCAGTTTGGACGAGCTATTACCAGCAGGAGAGTGAGTCTGTGTGTGTATGGGGGTGGGTTTTTGGAGGGGGGTGAGGGAGTGAGAGAACCTGGATTTGTGCAGGAAATGGCCTAACTTCATTATCATGCACATTGTGTAAAGAGTTGTCACTTTGGATGGGCTATCACCAGCAGGAGAGTGAATTTGTGTGGGGGGGTGGAGGGTGAGAAAACCTGGATTTGTGCTGGAAATGGCCTAACCTGACGATTACTTTAGATAAGCTATTACCAGCAGGACAGTGGGGTGGGAGGAGGTATTGTTTCATATTCTCTGTGTATATATAAAGTCTGCTGTAGTTTCCACGGTATGCATCTGATGAAGTGAGCTGTAGCTCACGAAAGCTCATGCTCAAATAAATTCGTTAGTCTCTAAGGTGCCACAAGTACTCCTTTTCTTTTTGCGAATACAGACTAACACGGCTGTTACTCTGAAACTTAGTAGGTTGAGTGATTCTCCTTTGACACTCCTTCCTTTCCCAGAGGATGACTACAATACTTCTACAGCCCAGGAGGCAAGAAGCTACCAGGATGAGAAATTAAACACTGCCCTCTTGCATGCCAGTGCATAGCACTACTTCCAACTACACGGTCGATAAAGCAAACTTTAAAAAACATAACATAAATGGATGTTTAGAGCTTCAGAAATAAAGACCATCTTGTGAAAACACTGAACTGCTGTAGAAATATTAACTTCATATTGTTCTTGAACATTTCATATATTCCATCCATACTTCCTCTTTTGTACTGCATCTGTATTTCTTTCAAGTAAATTTTTGTTTTCAAATCTAAGTAGATATGTATTCTGACTAGCATAACATAATGCAGGAAGGATATTAAGAGGAATTATGTGGCTTCATCTAAATCACATTCATGCTATAAAAGTTTAACTAACTGGACATTTTCAAGCTTTTGAAATACCACATAAGCTGGTTACGTACTCAGAATAAACCAACTTGTTTCATTTTCAATATTGCATTCTCTGAAAAGTCTATCTAATTTCTGAGTAGTGAAAAGTATAGACCTAATACGTGAAGGAAAGTTTGCCATCAATTTTACTTGTTAGAGTCAGAATTCTATCCTATGATGACAGCAGATAACACTGAAACATTTTATATGTTCTTTGGAATTTCACTAACACATGGAGAAAGTATTTCCCCAACTAATATTACCTTTCTGCTTAATCCATCGTCACTGTGACAAAAAAGCAAACTCAGACTACAGAAAGAATAATGCTTTAATTTTTTTTGGATAAGGGTAGCTAATTCTTCATTATTTATTTTTCCAAAGCCAGTAATTTAAGTTTACCTAGCTTTATGCTTCCATTCCAAACTTCAAAAACATTGTATGTGTAGGATCTCACTTTGTTAACAAACAATGCACTTTAGAAAACTAAACCCATATTCCTGAGAACTGAAAGCCTCTAAACTTGCATACAGTTTAACAATTCTAATACTATATTTCTTTTGTAATATACTGTCTGCCACATCTTCTGCATGAAGCCCTACTTTGAAAGGCATTTCTTCAAAAAACATCTTGCCAACACTACTACTTCCTGAAAATAGATTTTGTGGTCGAAGAGGTGATTGTAAACTGTTTGTGGCAGGGACTCTGGCTTCACGTATTTTGTAAAGTGCTGTGGTACATTTACACTGCTAATATTAGTACACAGTAATTAGAAAAGGTTTAGAGCATATTGAGTAAATATCTGCACATGGATAGAGCAAAGATGGCTACACTGGTTTTGACAGAAGTACATAAAACTCAAAATTTTTGCTTCTCCTTTGAATTGCACAAAAACAGATCCTTCTCTAAAGTCCAGGAAAGCTTGGACGATATTTCCCACAATTATTGCAGGCCTAGTTGCTTCTTGGCTCTAGTTGGGACAGGAATGTTGATGCTAATAAATGGCAAAAAGCAGTTCTTAGAATATGTCCGCCTAACTGAGAGCAAGAAGTAGCTGGAGGAAGCAGGTCCTCAAAATTCTCAGCACATGCAAGAAGCCTCAGTAAGAGGTTCACACAAATATCTGAACTTTTGGGTACTGGCTGAACCCAAACAGAGCCTGCTGAGTATTGGTGTTTATATAACAGAAGAGTTAGTGTGTGTTTTACTCTCTGAATGCCCACAGTTAAAACCCAAATTGCTCCCAGAATAAGGGAAACTTTCCTTTGATATCAGCACTTGTGAGAGAATCTGGACTGATCTAATGTTTCTTATAAAAACAGTAAGATTTCCAGTTTCAACATGTGGTTCATCCACATTCTTCTTTGATTTTGTGTGTGCACAAATTTGACACCCAAGGTAAAAACAAAATTCAGGGGTGTGAATCAAAACTGTAAAACAGTTTGAGTCAGAGTCAAAACATCCATTTAACTAGTTACAAGATTTCACTGTTTAACATTTAATAAAAGTATGTTTAAAATATGTTGCCATTAGTCCACAGAGGACCTCATATATGAAGGTCATATAGAAGGTCATTATTCACATCAGATAGTTCCTCATTCTATTTATCCATCTAGATACTTACACAGCCCTCATCACTGCAGAATCTGAGCATCACACAATCATTTATTTTTTATCAACAAAACACTTATTAGGTAGAGAAGCTTATCCACATTTTACAGATGGGGATCTGAGGCACAGGAGTGAATAACTGACTTATCCAATGTCACACAAGAAGTCAGCTGGGAACTGAGTCCAGGTCTTTGGAGTCCTACCCAAATTCCTGATCCATTAGACCAATCTTCTTACCTGAAATCAGTGAGACTAATTATGGAGAAAGGGTGGAAGAATCTGATCAAAAGTTATTTCATTTACCTTATAGCAAGAATGTATGAACTAGAAATGTATGAACTGTAGGAAGGATTTAGTACTTAAGTTCTGTAGAACTTTACCTTAAGATTTATATAGCTCTGTTTAAACTGACATTCTAAAAACAATTATGGTTAACTAATGGGCATTGTATATTCCTCTCAGTGTGAATATAACTCCTATTACTATTATTAGGAATTTATACATGTGGATCAAGAGAATTTGACTTCCTTTTAAAGTCTTACATAAGGAGTCAGACTTATACAACTATTGTAGCTACTATTTCATTTTTATTTTCCAGTCTCAAAAAAAAAATATCTAATTGAGAAGGTTCTGTTCATATTTTTCAATAAAACTTAAGAGCAGCTATCACAAGTATGGTAAGAACATTAAAAACTATCATTGCATGAAAGCACACTGTCTCAAAAAAAAAAAATCAACCCTATATTTTAAAAAAGGCAAACACATTTTATTACCTGTAAACCTGTGTACAGCATGTGTCACACAGATCGTGAGTTATTTGAGCTATATGGGCGTATTTTTGGAGACAGGGACTAT
The DNA here is from genome assembly GCF_965152235.1 of Eretmochelys imbricata. Lineage (NCBI taxonomy): Eukaryota > Metazoa > Chordata > Testudines > Cheloniidae > Eretmochelys > Eretmochelys imbricata. The sequence continues at coordinate 95,907,101 of NC_135573.1, read as the reverse complement.
TCTCGCTCTATCAACTTTTAAAACAATCTTATTTTAAGAAATCTTCTACCAGTGTCTCCTATATTATGTTGTTTGCTATTGCTATCCATCTTTTTTGGTATAGCTCCATTGATTTCAATAGTTATGTCAGTTTACACCAGCACAGAATTTGATTCTCTTTCTTGGATTGTATACTGTTTTCCTGGAAGGAAGTTGAATACCTCTATTTATAACGTCTTACTCCACTTTTTATAAATATATATTGAAATCCTGTTAATTGATTTTTATCACACAGAACTAATTATGGTATAATACAATCGTAGTAGTTGACTAGTTTGAAAAAATTATCTGGAGCTCCATTTTCTACCTAGCCATTAGCAAGAAGATGCATCATGGTGGTGTGGGAAGTTCAGCTGTGATGACCTTTAATATCCATGATTAATCATATTTGAAGATAAATAAGGAATTCTATTTGGTGTGTTCTAATTAAGAAAAAGAAAACAAAAACAAAAAAAAACCACGCCTCATCCTCCAAAGGAGCCAAGAGGTCTCCCAGTATGAAACATCTAAATGCTAAGAGATTTTAAACTTTGACAATGCTGCCTCAGTGTAGGGCATTAGATTAGATGACCTATCGAGGTCTCTTCCTACGTTTCTGATTCTATGATCTTGGGCACAGAGTCATAGGAACTGAAGAAAAAAGGGGGAGGTTGCTGCCTGTCCAGGTTTTCCCAGGATCATCCCTTTTTGAGGTAGTGGTCCTGGGAAGCCTGTAAGGGTGCTCAGTGCACCCTGCCAACTGTCCAGTTTTATGGGCTCATGTTTATCCTGGATATCCAGTTTTGTGTACCTCAGAGGTGGCAACCCTAAACAGGGGACCTATACCAAAACAGATATTGATAGGAAGCTGTCAGTTGAATCATAGGTTACCTTATGCTGGTGCCCCGAGTAACCTAACAGACATTGGGTATTGGAATGTTAGCATTGCCATCTTTGGCCAATAGCATGGATTTAAGATCCATATCAGATCTTGGGCTCACATATTGATTTGACACCACAGAAAGGGAAAGGGGGATAACAGTACTGTGAGAAATCTCTTTATACAGCCCTGCTGCTTGTTCAAGTGGATGATAAAGATCTTATGGCACTTTTTGAAAAAAAAAGCAGGAGATATTCCTAGTCTTCAAGAAAGCACTTCATCTCTAAATCAAGCAACACCTACAAGTCCAAGGATGCCCAGTAAGTATTGTTGAGGGCCTAAACGCTCATTCATTTCCCCTATACAGTCTCTGCATTACTACTGTCTTCCCCTACCTCCAGTTATTACATCTAGCAAAAGGGTAAAAAAAAAGAAGCAGAGACTATACAATTCAGGCTTTAAATAAATGCAGAATATATTTCCCAGTCCTGAACTATTTTAATAATTGTTTTAAATTTAGCTAATTACAATATGTTAGATTTATCAGGTATGTTATCTATAAAATATACTCTGCAGCCAGATACACAGCTAGTATTTCCTATAAAAGAATGAGATTAACCAACTCTTTCCCTCCAATTACTTTTTTACCTATCACTTGGACAACACTGTACAGAGAGTTTGGAGGTGTTGACTATTGGTCCACCTCTTGTACAACATGCATTTGCTTGGACTTCAAACTTTGGTTAAGATCTTCCAAAATTTTCATTTTATGCAAGCCAATATTTATGCCGATGTCTTTGAAAGGTGAGCCATTATATTCGAAATCTCGAGACTGAATGTGGATAACTTACATATATTGCCATTTACAGCCCATAATTTCAGAAGTGCAATATAAATTTACAGTAGAATGATGGCTTTTCAAACCATTTCATTTGATTGCAAAACCTTCACAGCACCACTACTATAACATATTTAGGCTGGTACTTCACTCTGGTCTGCGAGTCACTGAAATTGACAAATTAAGTTGCATAACAGGAAAACTAGCAAGAAAATCCTTCCCAGCTGTGTGACTAACAAGACTTCAAGAGGAATTAGGTATTGAGCAGGAGCCAAGGCACTCTTGTTCTACTTCAGCCGTCATCTGTGCTTTGAGACACAAAGAGAGTGGACTAGCTGGCTCTTTCCAAGCCTCTTATTGACTCTCATTGTTTATCAGGGAATCATTAACAGAAGCCTGATGCACAGCTGGCTCCTTGGGTCCATTAAAATAATCTAGATCTATGATCAAGTAATAGGTACACCTTGAAAAAGTGTTGCATTTTATTAGAAGGCCAGTATAATCCTGTGGATTAACCACAGACCTAGTATAAAGAATCTTCCAGGTTTAGTTCTAGTACTGGCTCTCTGGCGGCCATTTAACCTGTGTCTCAGTCACCCTATTTGTAAAATGATCTTCATGGGGTATTGGCAAGTTTAATAGTTCTCTACTTGGAAGATGAAAAGTGCTATTTATTACTGATGTATCATACAGTTAAGCCTATACCGGGGCATGCTGCTTGAGAAGACAGGGGCATCTGCTTGAGAAGACATTTCTATTACTACAGTTAATTAGATCATCAAAAGTCTCATGATTTTTAGAAGGGTCTTCCTATTGTGATACTGTCATATCATCTGACGTGCTCTGGCATAGATAAATAATCCTTCTCCTCTTGGGATTTTGCTGAACATTCATTGCGTAGAAAACTATACAGCATCTAATGCAATTTCCAAATTTCTTTAAACCAGATAGCATATTCCCTATCCTAACCCTCATATGTCCACCAGTATCTCAAAAGACTAACACCCATGGGTAATTATTTTTCCTTCTTGAAAGCTTCTGACTCACCAAGGCAATAAACATGGAATGGTTGGAAGATTTAGTATGACTGAGTACGAGTTTAACAGCACACTATTCTACTGCCAACAGATACATCAGAAGGGGACACACTGAATTTTTATTTGCAAGTTATGAATCTTGGGGAAGATTAAGTGTTTTTCTTGAAGCCCTAGCTCAGGGAATCAGGTGAGTCCCCGATAGCCTCATCTTACAGTACAAAAAGTTGAGCTCTCATGGTTGCTGAGAAACAAAAACAAACCACTAACAAAGGAAAAAAATCAGAAAGGACAGAGAAAAGTAATCCAATCCTGAAAAAAATCCCTTTACTAATTGAGAGAACCAGATGTAACAGTATGTCCTTCTATAAAAAGAAGAAGGAGGTTCTCATGACCCTAGATTGTCTTTTCAGTCATGCACTGGATTGCAGAGCGGAGTTTGTCCCTAATATTTTACTCTCAAATGCAGGAAACCAGCATAATTGTAGTTACTTTCAGGAAACTTGAAAATTGAAATACACATTGTTCTCTAGCACTGTATAGTCCATAAATTCTAGTGTTTTTTTTTCTTTTGACATAGCAACAAACTATGAAATTAACTAGAAATGCAAAATGTTACATTCCTATAACACTTTGTATATCTAATGATTCAATCAATTTAATAAACTAGGATTGCATAACATTTGAGATCACCCTATTCATTGAAGGCAGAGTACACTCTTATTGCAGGGGTTTTTGGATTTTTGGGGGAGGCAGGTGCAAACTTCATTTATTTTATTCCAACACAAAATTTCCAATGAAACCAGCCTCTACCTCTGCAACTGTCATTTCAATAATGTGCAAGGCAGCTTTAGTTATTTAGCATGACATGCCTTCTTTTCCTGAATGTTGCTTAATAGGATTATCTGGAAGTCAACTTTATGTATGATATTTTCAATTCACATCACATACCCAATATCTCTATTTTAAAAATATATATGTTCATTTGTCTTCCCAAGTACAATAATGTTAATTCACTCTGATAATTAAGCAGTGAAGGTCCCACTCCTACAAGTTGCTAAGCACCTCCTACAGATGTAAGAAGCAGAAGCAGCCAGCAGTCAGCTGCACCAGCTGAGCAGAGGAACTTGCCCCCTTGCCCACAGGTGACCAGAGGAGGGGGCGGGGGGTATTTACACCCAGTGCTGGGCTGACACAGCTCTCTTATCTGGATGAAGTGAGCAGAACCCACACTCCTATCGATGGAAGCAGTTAAAATACAGGTTTCAGAGTAACAGCCGTGTTAGTCTGTATTCACAAAAAGAAAAGGAATACTTGTGGCACCTTAGAGACTAACCAATTTATTTGAGCATAAGCTTTCGTGAACTACAGCTCACTTCATTGGATGCATACTGTGAAAAGTATAGAAGATCTTTTTATATACACAAAGCATGAAAAAATGGGTGTTTACCACTACAAAAGGTTTTCTCTCCCCCCACCCCACTCTCCTGTTGGTAATAGCTTATCTAAAGTGATCACTCTCCTTACAATGCGTATGATAATCAAGGTGGGCCATTTCCAGCACAAATCCAGAGTTTAACAAGAACATCGGGGGGAGGGGGGGGAGAGTAGGAAAAAACAAGGGGAAATAGGTTACCTTGCATAATGACTTAGCCACTCCCAGTCTCTATTCAAGCCTAACTTAATTGTATCCAATTTGCAAATGAATTCCAATTCAGTAGTCTCTCGCTGGAGTCTGGTTTTGAAGTTTTTTTGTTGTAATATCGCAACTTTCATGTCTGTATTCGTGTGAACAGAGAGATTGAAGTGTTCTCCATCTGATTTGTGTCCATTTATTCTTTTACGTAGAGACTGTCCAGTTTGACCAATGTACATGGCAGAGGGGCATTGCTGGCACATGATGGCATATATCACATTGGTGGATGTACAGGTGAATGAGCCTCTGATAGTGTGGCTGATGTTATTAGGCCCTGTGATGGTGTCCCCTGAATAGATATGTAGGCACAGTTGGCAACGGGCTTTGTTGCAAGGATAGGTTCCTGGGTTAGTGGTTCTGTTGTGTGGTATGTGGTTGCTGGTGAGTATTTGCTTCAGGTTGCGGGGCTGTCTGTAGGCAAGGACTGTCTCCCAAGATTTGTGAGAGTGTGGGGTCATCCTTCAGGATAGGTTGTAGATCCTTAATAATGCGTTGGAGGAGTTTTAGTTGGGGGCTGAAGGTGACGGCTAGTGGCGTTCTGTTATTTTCTTTGTTAGGCCTGTCCTGTAGTAGGTGACTTCTGGGAACTCTTCTGGCTCTATCAATCTGTTTCTTCACTTCCGCAGGTGGGTATTGTAGTTGTAAGAATGCTTGATAGAGATCTTGTAGGTGTTTGTCTCTGGCTGAGGGGTTGGAGCAAATGCGGTTGTATCGCAGAGCTTGGCTGTAGACAATGGATTGTGTGGTATGGTCAGGGTGAAAACTGGAGGCATTTAGGTAGGAACAGTAGGTCAGTAGGTTTCCGGTATAGGGTGGTGTTTATGTGACCATCGTTTATTAGCACTGTAGTGTCCAGGAAGTGGATCTCTTGTGAGGACTGGACCAGGCTGAGGTTGATGGTGGGATGGAAATTGTTGAAATCACGGTCGAATTCCTCAAGGGCTTCTTTTCCATGGCTCCAGATGATGAAGATGACATCAATATAGTGCAATATATATATATGCCCTTCTGCCATGTACATTGCTCAAACTGGACAGTCTCTACGTAAAAGAATAAATGGACACAAATCAGATGTCAAGAATTATAACATTCATAAACCAGTCGGAGAACACTTCAATCTCTCTGTTCACACGAATACAGACATGAAAGTTGGGATATTACAACAAAAAAACTTCAAAACCAGACTCCAGCGAGAGACTACTGAATTGGAATTCATTTGCAAATTGGATACAATTAAGTTAGGCTTGAATAGAGACTGGGAGTGGCTAAGTCATTATGCAAGGTAACCTATTTCCCCTTGCTTTTTCCTACCCCTGCCCCCCAGACGTTCTTGTTAAACCCTGGATTTGTGCTGGAAATGGCCCACCTTGATTCCTTACAATGTGTATGATAGAGTGATCACTTTAGATAAGCTATTACCAACAGGAGAGTGGGGTGGGGGGGAGAGAAAACCTTTTGTAGTGGTAAACACCCATTTTTTCATGCTTTGTGTGTATAAAAAGATCTTCTATACTTTCCACAGTATGCATCCGATGAAGTGAGCTGTAGCTCACGAAAGCTTATGCTCCGATAAATTGGTTAGTCTCTAAGGTGCCACAAGTACTCCTTTTCTTTTTTGTTAAAATACAGGTTTCATCACGATCCACTATGAGCATTACACTAGTTGTTCCTTTCTCCTGGGACTGAGAAGGAAATGTTTTCCCTCACCACCAGATTGTCCAAGGTCAGGTGGGTTTTTTTGCTTTCCCCACAAAGGATTAGGGGCTTGGTGGGGAAAATGTTGGAACTCATTAAGTAAGCTTGTGGCTGATGGGCTGTGCTGGTACTCCATATCGGGGGATATGGTGATCAGATAGAATGGATTGGGAAAAGCTTGAAAGGAGCGGAAAAGGGGTGTTCAGCATTCCCTATGGTGTGGTGTCAGCCCCCCACTCCTTTATAGTCATAACCCTCATATTAAGGGGGCATGGCAGGGTCACAGCAGTGGGTTGGCTGGGACCAGGATGTGTAAGCGGGAGGGCTGATGGATATGTGGAAAGGATTATGGAATTACCTGCACTGTACAATGTTGTTATCTGCCAGGCACTCCCCGATGTTTAAAAATAAAGTTGTGGACTAATTAAAACTACATCCAGTATCTTCTGTCTTTCTTCCAGCATAGGAGGACAATGCCACTAGGTTCCCATCTGCATTTTTTGGGCACTTAAATACCTTTGTAGATCTGGCCTATAGAGTCTACAGTTCTACTGCAGGAGAATAAAGGATATATTGAGATTCATTCTCTTAATGATGATTTACACAGATAACTCGCCTTAATTACAGCAAAAATCATTGGAATGCCTTAAAGTATACACAGCACTCATAAGAGTAAAGAGGACCACAGCACAGAATGTGTTAAGACTCAACTAGCAGAGCGGCCATAAGAATGGCCATACGGGGTCAAATCAATGGTCCTGTCTTCCAACAGTGGCCAGTGCTAGGAGCTTCAGAGGGAATGAACAGAACAGGTTGATGGACTGATCCATCCTGGGTTGTCCACTCCCAGCTTCTGGCAAACAGAGGCTAGGGAGACTCAGAGCAAGGTTTTGCATCCCTAACCATCCTGGCTAATAGCCATTGATGGACCTATCCTCCATGAACTTATCTAGTTCTTTTTTGAATGCTGTTTAGTTTTGACCTTCACAACATCCTCTGGCTAAGAGCTCTACAAGTTGACTGTGTGTTGTGTGAAGTACTTCCTTTTGTTTGTTTTAAACCTGCTGCCTATTAATTTCATTGGGTGACCCCTAGTCTTGTGTTATAAGAAAAAGTGAACAACATTTCCTTATTCACTTTCTCCACGCCAGTTATTTTATAGACCTCGATCATATCCCCCTTAGTCATCCCTTTTCCAAGCTGAAAAGTCCCAGTCTTTTTAATCTCCTCAGCAAATCCACAGAAGATACACATGAGTATCTTATTTCACTAAGAATAAGCAGTAAGACTGAATTCCTGTAAAAAGATTCCAGGGAAATTTAGGACAAGTATTTCAGATGTGTATCATTCGTAAAGATTAATATGTCTTTGGGTATGTCACTCATCACTGGCTTTAAGAGTTTTGGTTTATTTCCAAAAAGGACACAAGCATTATTCGTAAGGGAGAAAAACCATTGGTAAGTGAAATCAATTAATAGAAAGCACAGAGATGAGGTCAGCTGATCATGTTCATCCAGCAAACTTGTTACTAAAATTAACTTAAGTTCTGATATCATCCGAATCTTAGAAGAATTTACAAACCCATAAGAATTAAACATCCGGCAAGCCTCTGAAGTTTGAGGATTTGCCATGGTGCCCTGTTAATGTGTGGTTTTCTCTTTCCCACTCCTGCCCCATCCCAATGTTCCAATAAAGTCTAGAAAAACCCTGGCTTCAGTTGCAGTGAAGAATGCTCAGTATCACACAGGAGGTACTCAGCACTTCATTGGGGGCTTACTCCTGCCCCTATCAAAGTCTATGGAAAACTCCAAAAAAGATACAGGATGGGGTACGGCAAACCCGTCCACAATGTTAACAGGGAGAAACCAACTTGAAGAGTGAAGGCCAGATTCTGTTACCCTTCCTTCCACTCAGTAGCACCTTACTCAGGAAGCAAGCCAGCCCATTGGGATCAAGAGGACTAGCTGTGAAAGAAGGTGCCACAACATGTAAATAATGGTGGCAAAATCTGTCTTAATTCAAGACACCTCTATGAACTGTAGTTAGTTTTATATCTCATTAGCTGTACAAGCCATTTCAAGATTTGTGAAGCAACAGTGTTAAGATAAAATGATTTAAAGAAATCCTTACCAGTGATAATACTGGCATCTCATTATCTGAATCAAAATGAACACTAAAAGTTTCCATTTCACCATTCATGCTATTACTCTGCATTCATTCAACAGGAACAGTGAATCAAACTGGTTAATTTCACTTCCATTCACTGTCATTTTTCTGATTCTCTTTTCCAAACGCAATACTGTTTGTTTTCAGCACCAAATGGATGTTTATATTTTAGAGAAGGATTTCACTGAAATGTTTGTAAAATCATAAAAACAGTTCTGTTCTTAAGTTTTAACTTTTAAAACGTTGGGCCTAGAACTATTTGGCTGGGTGTCTTCAGAATATTTAATATCTGAAAGTAAATAATCTTAAAGAACCTGTCTCTTGTTATTTTGGTAATCATCTGATTTATCTATCTAAAGCGTGACCTACTTTCAGCAGCTATTACATATTATTTAGAAAAATAATAATCCTAGATCTCAATTCCACTAATGGATGATATAGTCTCAAAACATAACATGGAATGTGTACTCAAAAATAAGCTATTCCCCCATCCCCACATATAGAAAAGTAGAAATGCTGCTGCAGCTCTTACTTGCTTGAGATCAGAACCTGTTCCATTTGGTGTTCAAATCTACTATGCCTTCTCTTTATCAATCTGAGAGATTAGGTGCGTTCGTCACTGTAAATATCCAAGCAGTGCTCAGATATTAAAGACAGAAAGATTTTTTTTTCCTTCCTGACCTGTTAAAGAAATAAAAAAGCACACACATTTATCAATTTATTTAATGGTTTGCTTGTTCAAATTTGTGAGCCAGAGTCTCTACTGCTTTTCACCTGGTGTAGTTATTTTCCCTCACGCAAAGTGAATGTAAAAGTGTTGCTGTCATACGGTGGCTGCCACTTGAGCGCCATCTTGTGGGATTAGATCACCATGTGGCACTCTGCCTCTGTTTTGCCTCTTTTCACTGGGCACCAAAAATCCACCTCACTCTCCCTTTCTATTAGAGGCCAGCAGAAGTGCTTACATTCTCCGCCATATGTGATGCAGCAGGGCTTCTCGTCATCTTAACAAGCAGTCACCGCCATGCCCAATCACCTTTAAAGTAAGTTGTTGTCCAAACATAACATAAAAGAAAGAGAAAACAAAAACAATTCCTCAGCTCACCCTTTGTCCGTGGGTTTTGTAGTCTCCCATCTCAGAGCCCTCTGGTAAGACTGCTTCTTCCAGGTTCCCAGTCCCAGCCAGCTTCCCTTCTCAGCCAGCTCTCATCCAGCCAGCTCTGTTCCCCCTTCTGGAACCCTGGCCCCAGTGTTACTTCCTCATGCATCTGGTCCCTTGTTCCAGGGACCCACCACCAGAGTTAGCTTCACTCCTCTGTGGTACCTCTTCCCAGGTACATCCTGCTCCAATCACGCTTTTTCCTGTGCTCTGAGAGGCCTTTATAGTGCCATGTGTAGCACTCTCCCCTTTAATTGGTTCAGTTGGGCCCACCTACACTGTCACAGGGAAGTTGGGCTTAATCCAGTCACAGGAACCAACTATCCTCTGACAGTTGCCAAATCAGAATGGTATCATTTTACCCCTTCCCCCACCCCCCTTTTGCACAGGTGTAAATGGCTGCATCACAATGTGCGAGGCAGTAGAGAATCAGGCCCTCTGTGTGAGAGAGAACAAATTAATGAGCAGAAGTTAATTTGGAAAAAAAAAAAGTTCTGAAGATGAGGTCTATAGTAATTTTTAACTATTGCAGGGTTGAGAACAAAAGTCAGGTGTAAACAAAATAGCTTTTAAACATGACTTCTCCTTCCCTCAGGAGTTTCTGTAACATTAATCACCATAGCATTTTGATGGTAGTGCTTAGTGTACCTGACATGATACCACCTCTAGGCCTCACCCATGATACTTAGTGCTGTGTCAAGGTTCCTCCCCCACTCTGAACTCTAGGGTACAGATGTGGGGACCTGCATGAAAAACCTCCTAAACTTATCTTTACCAGCTTAGGTCAAAACTTCCCCAAGGTACAAAATATTCCACCTGTTGTCCTTGCCGCTACCACCACCAAACTAATACTGGTTACTGGGGAAGAGCTGTTTGGATGAGTCTTTCCCCCAAAAATACTTCCCAAAACCTTGCACCCCACTTCCTGGACAAGGTTTGGTAAAAAGCCTCACCAATTTGCCTAGGTGACTACAGACCCAGACCCTTGGATCTTAAGAACAATGAACAATCCTCCCAACACTTGCAGCCCCCCTTTCCTGGGAAATGTTGGATAAAAAGCCTCACCAATTTGCATAGGTGACCACAGACCCAAACCCTTGGATCTGAGAACAATGAAAAAGCATTCAGTTTTCTTACAAGAAGACTTTTAATAAAAATAGAAGTAAAGAAATCCCCCCTGTAAAATCAGGATGGTAAATATCTTACAGGGTAATTAGATTCAAAAACATAGAGAACCCCTCTAGGCAAAACCTTAAGTTACAAAAAAGATACACAGACAGAAATAGTTATTCTATTCAGCACAATTCTTTTCTCAACCATTTAAAGAAATCATAATCTAACACGTACCTAGCTAGATTACTTACTAAAAGTTCTAAGACTCCATTCCTGGTCTATCCCCGGCAGAAACCAGCATATAGACAGACACACAGACCCTTTGTTTCTCTCCCTCCTCCCAGCTTTTGAAAGTATCTTGTCTCCTCATTGGTCATTTTGGTCAGGTGACAGCGAGGTTACCTTTAGCTTCTTAACCCTTTACAGGTGAGAGGAGCTTTCCCCTGGCCAGGAGGGATTTCAAAGGGGTTTACCCTTCCCTTTATATTTATGACATGCTGTCAGACCAGCATCTTATACCAAATCAAAATTCACTAAAGATTTGCTGCGAGTGTTCTTCAGAGATTACCTGTATTTTCATATAACTAGCTAGATGATTAGTACGTAAAGAAAGTACCAGAAAGTACAGTATATGCAAGATACTTTGAGTTATAGAGTGCTCAGAATGCTATAGGTCACTCAGAAACAGATGGTGAAACATCTAATGGAAAATATGAACTCCTCCAGCTTCACCAAGCATTTCTTTGAACACAATTCTTCCACAAATCAAAAGCAGACTATATATGCACACTGACATATTTCATGTTCCACAGTAACCACGTCTTTAATCCTGTACTAAGGAGTTCTTCAGTCGCCTTCTGCAATCAAAATGTTACCAATGATATCAATTCTCAGCCTCATCAAAACCTCCCTTTCTACTATCTTCATATGACACAGAGAAACAAGTTACAGTGGAAAAGCAGATATATCGAACACTAAAAGTATATGTGATACTATCAGATATAAGGGGAAATGACTATTACAAACAGAAAAAAAATGTATACAGCTGTTTAACCATCACTTATTCTTTTCTTACTGTGTGCTACCCAGAAGAAAGTCACTAAGGGCTAAAACTTGTTCCCAGCCCCCAGCCTGAATAAATATCCTGCACACTAATATCAAGGGTCTGATGCAACAGAAAGTATACTCTAGTCTACCGCCACTAGTGTAGCCTTAAGAAAATAGCAGTCATGCAAGTATAGCAATCTTTTTACACTGTAACTAAGTGATGAATATGCTTAATCATAGCTCTCTTGGCTCCTCCTATAAATCTTCTCCTGAAATGGGATGCAAGGATCCCCGGCAGAGCTATACTCCCTCATACATAGGTTTGGTGTGAAAAAGAAGGTTTTTGAATGTATTGGAAGGGCAGGAAATGTGAGGTGGGCCACTCCACATTTCCTGTCTCCTGTCCTTCCAATACATTCAGAACCTTCCTTTTTCATGTGAAGAAGAGAGTGGGTTTTGTTCCCAGTGGCATTTGGGCTATTTGGTCATTTCTCTTTAGGGCCACATTAAAGAGTCTTCAGTCATTCTTACTCATATAGTTGTCCTATGGGAAAAGTTTGCAAGTCAACTGAAAATACAATAAAAACAAACAACAAGGGTTGTCAGAGTTACTAGGGTTAAACCAGGATGAATTTGGCACAATTGCTCTTTTTCACCTTTTATTTACACCAATCTAGATCAGGACTCCTTTACTGAAGTCAGTGGAGTTTTCCCATTCTGGGAGATCCAGATGGATCTATGGAATTTATGGATCTCTTATAGGTAGCAGTGTTATGTTTTTGGTGTATAAGAGTAATCCTGAAAAATACAAATCCAACCTGGTGTGGGGAATGTATTGAGTGTAATAAGCATTTTAAAAGCTCTGCATGTTCAAATTTTTTCAAGGTTAGGAAGGTTTCTTCGTTTCTGTAAAGAAGTGACTGCAATTACATGTTATACTATGCACCCAGAGAAGACTGGCGCATAATATTACATTGCATGTATTTTTAAGGATATCTTATTTTGTTAAGAATAAGTTTGTGAAGAACAAACTAACAGACAGAATGTTTACTTACCCTGTGTCTTTTTTGCAATGTAAAAGGTAGCTGGAAGCAGTTGCTGCATATATTTGCAAGCTTAGTTTGAACATTTACTTTGAACCTGCAGCCTTCTGGGAAAACGTGGCTTCATAACTGACTAGCTATGTTACAAGCATGCTGTTTAATTGTCCGAATGAAAATATATTTCAGGATTATTTTAGTGTAGAATTTGTTTTTATTAAAGCACAGTGATAAGTTACTTGCTCTTCTCACACACATGGGTTATTTGGGAAAAAATGTTGGAAGGCAAGATTTCAATTATTTTGGTTGACACATCACAAGGCTGAGAAGAGCATCCTCTGAAGCCTTCTTTTAATAATTCCAGTGGAGAAAATATGGGAAGTCTATGTTTAGTAGCCAGTCACATTCATATTTGAGAAAGACTTGATGTAATGTGTATTCAGCAAAGGGGAAGTTGGAAGTCGGGGGAAGGAAAAAGTAGTACAAAGACCACCACATGAAGAACAAAATAAGAACGAGGGCATAGAACTTTGAGAAAATTAATTTACAGTCAGTAACAAAGAAAGTGGAAACTGAAACTTTATAAAATATATTCTGGAATCATCCATATACATGAATCCTTCTTTGGAAAAAAAAATCTACCTGTTTCTGTGACTGCTTAAATTTTGATGGACCCTGATTGTGCTCTGTTATACAATATCTGCAACTCCCTCCCATTTCCCTCCCCCACTTTACAAGAATATAGAGTTTCAGACAAAATACAAGTGCAATTAAAATTCCTATCACTTATGAGATTATCACCATGGGATTATCCAAACATTGAGTACATGTACCACTGGTGAAATGAATTGGTGGAACATCAAGCTTATCTATCAACAATTTTTTAAGACGGAGGCACATGAAATCAATAGAGTTTGCAAGCCGCTGCTCTAGAGCAAGGGTACATATCAAGTAGGCTTAATTTAGCCCTCGAATATGCTGGCTTGCACTCGGGTTACCCATGTTGTATAGCCAACAGTGGTAGAAACTTTGTCTAGAGGTAATCAGGGGAGTGCTAATAAGGGAAGAGCCACAACCAGGTGACATGTTCAGACTTTTGATGACACTTGACAATATGACCTTCCTTAGCAGGACAGCCAGCAGAGGATAGCAGGGCACCACTGGTGTGAAAGTAGGTTTGAATTAAATCCAATATATTCCCAAATCCCATTATGCACATTAGCGGGAATTATGCTGTGTACACATGATTTACAAAGAAAAGGAAGTGCAGAAAACTGAGGATTTGGGGCAGATTTGTTTTTGCCAAGAAGACCTTGTGTGAGCATTTATAAATTGTTCTAATCTGCCAGCTTTTTCATTTAGAACTAGCAATCAGTAAGTGATTTGACATAGATTTAGGGCAAATGGAAATGGACAAAAAGCAATATTTAAAAGGAGGACAATACATAGGTGGGTTGACCCAACAGATTATTAGGCAACTCAAAACTGCTATTGGACATGAACCACATTACACTAGGATATTTTTCACAGAAAGCAGTTGTCATTAAGAAGTCAGCATTTTCCAGAAGTAACCTTACAATAATATGAATGCCTCCTTCTGTTTAGGAGAGTAGATCACTAAGGCAATCTTCTCATCATGACCATTGGGCAGCAAAACTCTTTAGGGCAGGGAACATCTCTTACTATGATTCATGAAATGCTACATATACTTGTGGAGCTAAATAATTAATTAGTAAATAAATATTGATTAATTTATTAATCTACTAAAAGACTCTGAGGCCCATCTATGGAGATAAATGGCAATAGATTAACTGATTTCAACATCCACTGGATTAGGGTCCCTAGTTTTTTTTAATAAAATAAAATAAAAAGAAATAATTTAAGAACGCTGGATTGAGTTAAAGACAGGCAGAAAAATAGATAGGTAATAGGCTTGATACATCATTCTTTGCAGCCACTGAACTCCCATTGAATTTGTTGGAAGGTTTGAGTATGTATAGAACACACAACAGGTCCCATTCATAATACTTAACATTTATATAGTGCTTTATATCTTCAGGGCACTAGGCAAACAATTGCAATAGCAGCATTCAAAAATACAAAGTATTCCTAATGTAAGTTACCTGCTTTTTATATCAACACTGACGATCGTAGGGAACAAACTAACATGGTGGTGATGAAAACAGTGAGAATGAAAAGATAAAAACCCAAGTATTCTTGTCATATCTGACAGACAGGCAGTTAGAACAGTCTGCTATATGCATTTATTAAATTGCTCTGCATTACTTTAGGAATTTGCCCCTTGGGTCCTCCCTGGTGACAAGTCATCCACACACTCACATTCCATCTGGGATTCTACCATTTCAAATAATGGACAAACTGAATATCTTTGTCCATTGCCAACATATCACATTACAATACTTCTCTGCTTTGTTATACCACACTTTAAAAATACAAACAAAAACCTCACTGCATTTCAGCCCCTATTTTTGCCTGTATCCAGATAGTTTTCAAAAGGAAATTAAAATCACAAATCTATCACTAGTTGCACATTTTAAATCGGAAACATTCCTTCTGATTACACAACTTCCTGCTAACCGCAACAGAAATTTAGTGTGAGCAGCAAACTCAAACAACACTATTCCCCTTAGTCTAAAATTTCTACAGTATTGAGTGACGTTTACAAAATGACCCAAACAGTACCAACTTTTCCTACTGTTGTTTTGAATTTATATATACAAAAACAATATAAGCCTTCAACATGCCATATTTAAAGTAACTCATTCAGATTTTTTAATTACTAATAAAGATAGATGGTTTAACACACTTGTGCTGTGCAAATTTATATTTTAAACTCTTATGTGGTTATGTTAAATAAGCATATTGTATACATACAACAAGACTAGGTATGTTTAATATGATGTAAAGATAAAAATAAACCAGTGGTGGTGAAATGGAAAGCAAAAGGAAGATAGTTAAGCACAATTTAATCACACACTCAGATACTCTTCTTTTTCATATCTAGGTACTTCTGCTATATATCTTATACTGCTTTCTTCCCTCAACTCCCTGTGTGGGACCTACACACAAACTGTCCTGCAGAAAGATATAAAAATTAGAACAGTAAAACCACAAGACTATTAAACTCCCTTACCCTCCGGGCTCGCTGGGCTGCTCTTGCTGCTCAGTGCTACAGACACATGTGTAAACAGAATTTCCTGCATCCTTTTCTGATCTGCACAGTACTGGGGTCTCGGCCAACAGGATTATTTCCAGCATTAAGGCCACTCCACACTAACTTGACAAAGATCCCCATTGGCCAATACCACAACTTTTTAAATGCAAATCAGTTCTCTCCCCCGCCACCAAAAAAAATATATATATATATATACACACACACACACTTGGCTTATCCTCCTTAACTAAACCCTTTTCTCAGTATTTCTTCCTCCCTTTCTGAACTGCATATTATGGCCTGATCCTGCCAAGATGTATGCATGTGTTTAACTTTATGTATTATTGACTTCAATGGGACTGCTCAGGATTGGGTTCTATGAATGAAACCCTGCCACTTCCATGAGTGTGGTTTTAAACATTTCTGGGCCGCGCATAGCTTCTTTCCCCCCCCACATCTCTCTGGCACATTTTCAGTGCTACTGTAATATACATAATTGGGATGGCTGCAGAACACCATTAACAAAAGTCCTCTGATACCTTAAATTATTAGAGATGTGAGAAACTAAATCTATTGTGAAGCTCAAAAAGTGAGAGCAAACTAATAAAAATACAGACCCTGAAAGAAAAGGGTCATTTCTTTAGCATGGAATATCTTTTACACCAGACAAACAACAAATAGCTGATGCACTAAAGAAATAAATGTTTCTTCAGTGGAATATAAAAGAATGAAGTTTTGTAATATTGGGGTTACACATGTAGGACAAGATTGTAACACTTCAGCTACTGCCTATAATAGAAACGTGGAGAGGTGCTGCATGCCACCATTGTGGGACCTTCTAGAATCATTGGGACAGATGCCCTCTACTTATGTCATTGAAATCAGTGGAGCTCTGACAAATTACACCATCTAAAGATCTGGCCCATTGAGTCTACTTCAGTCATTATGCCTCCATACAATAGAGCAATCCCCAGTGTGTCTTTTGGAAAGATGCTTCCTGTTGATACCTAACAATAGCAACTCCTCCCCAAAACGTTCCCCCTTCACTCTCCCCTGCCGTTTTGGGCACATTGATGTCAATAGGAGAGCTACATCCAGAACAGAACACAGCCAAAATTTCAGACTTGTGATTTTTAGGAACACCCACTAGAAACACCTCAAAGGAATCTGGTCTTCAGAGGGCAGCCGCTTGGCACTTTCTGAATATTAGTTCCCATAGGATGTCTCAAGTTCGGCACCCCAAAGAATTAAGGAACCCCCAAAATCACTAGTAACTTTTGAAAACCTTTGCCTGGAGAAACAATATTCAACCAGTTTTTTATGCATAGAAAACTCTGGCAAATCACATGATTTTAATGGTGTGTCCATCTCCCCCCTCCCCTGCCCCAGGACCCAGGGGTTGCCGTAGAGTTCAAATCTCTTTTGTTAAAACACATAAATCATGTCACATTAGGTTACTTTATACACTATATTGCATTCCTTGGAGAATATTCAGAGTTCTGGTTTACAGTAAAGAAAAGCTAAGCTAACCACATACCTCTGTCAGATGAAAACACACCTGGAGACAGGATTTTCTTAATTGTGCTGCTATTTCTTACACCCTTTCAGCTGCCTCCAGTCACCAAACACCCATCACCCCTCCTGCCCCAGCCTTCATTCTGTACACTGCCAATTTCCACTATTTAACATTAATTTGTTTGTAAAAATCTGAAGGTATGTACAGTGCATAAGCACACTACATGGTATTTCCTTGTTGCTGTTGTAACTCATCATCCATTCCACCACTCCTGCTATCCCCCACCCACAGCGCACACACACACACACCTTTTTTTTTTTTTTTTTTTGCTGGATAAGAGAGACTTTCCCTCCACACCTTGTTTACCAAGAGCCTGATCTCACAGCCCTTACTCAGGCAGAATTCCAATTGATTTTGACAGAAATTCAATATATTACCTTTCTTCAAGAAAAAGATAAAAGATGACTTGATCATCAGTTATAAATACCTACATGAGGAGAAGATTACTGATATTTGGGAGCTCTTTAATCTCACAAACAAAGACATATCAAGATCTTATGGCTGGAAGTAGAAGCGGGACAAATTCAAACTAGAAATAAGGGCAAATTTTCAAGTAAGAACAACAAACCACTGGAACAATTTACCTGGGCATATGGTGGATTCTCTGTCATTTGAAGTCTTTAAATCAATAGAAATAACAAAAATACCTAGCTCTTATTATTGTGCTTTTCATAACTAGATCTCAAAGTGGCTCACTATCCCTATTTATAGATGGGAAAACTGAGGCACAGAAGTGACTTGAGTTTCCCCAAGCAGGCCAGTGCCAGAGCTGGGAATAAAACCCAGGCCACCTGATTCCCAGTCCAGTGCTCGATCTCTATGTCACATTACCTCACAATTCTTGATACAAATCAAGATTGGTCACCGTCCTAAGAGATATGCTTCCGCTCAACCAGAAGTTATGGACTTAATGCAGGATTCACTGGGTGAAGGTCCATAGCTTCATCATGCTGGCAGTCAGATTAGATGATCGTGATGGTCCCTTCTGGCCCTAAAAATATACTATTGAAGTACTGACTGATTAACTTTGATGGGAGTCCTGCCTAAGGGTTGAATCCTGCAAATTTATGCATGAGAATAGTTCAAGTGAATTCAGTGATCAGTAAATAAGTAAGGTTTTTAAGATTAAATTTTAGGATTGTGAACTCTTCAAGGTAAGCCACTAATACTAGTTCTCTAAGATTCCCAGCATAACCATGTTGTTACATTAATAAATAATTGTAACCCCTCTGCCAAGTGAAGCCAGCAGCCACAAGGGCCAGATTCAGTATCTAGAGGTTCCTTTTCAACAAACACAAAACCAGCTCAAGCCTACACCCAGTGACTAGGGACAATTACACACCACTCCCTGGGCGCCTCTAAGAGGCAATAATTCCTCTCTCACAAGCACAGAGTCTGAGTGTAGCAAAAACTTTTAATAAAAGAAGGGAATTAACTCAGCATTAATTTGGGGAAACACTGCAACTAGGGCTCATAAACACAAACCATGAGCAAAAGACCCACCCAAAGTAAGTTGGGCAGTGTCCTTTTCCCCTCAGGGTTTTAAGTCCAGCAACCCAAAAATCCCTTTAACGTGCCCATCCCTCCTCTGTACCCCACTCACAGTTGCTATCCTTTAGCCAGTGCAGCCCCAGAGTTCAGAGGTTCATCTGCAGAGCTTACCTCCCACCCTGTGTGGAAGGCAGGGGTGTGGAAGGCAGCAGTAAGGAGGCACCTTACACACTGCACTGTTCAGGCACTCACTCATCAGCCCAACAGCTAACTGCTATGCCTCTGCAGGGCTCTGCTCTAGCCCTCTCCATCAGCCACCCTGCTAGCCAATTGCCACAACTCTCCACCAGCTACCTGCTCACCAAGATGTCTTCAGAACCCCACTCATGCACTTAACACAGCTCTCAGTGATTTCAGCTGTTAGCGAGGGAGTCTCTTGCAATAGAGACACCATCCTAAAGTAGATCTAATGCTTAGACCTAAGTATCAGTAATTTTAACTCTACAGCATGTAACAAGACTCTTAATTGAATCTTAAATAGCTCTTTTACTATACCATAGAGAAGACAAGTCAAATAGTATCTAAAAACCCTTAAACAAAACACCAACACCCACCCTCAACTCATTGGGCTTTGGAACCCATGTCCCCTACCTAGCAAGTGCTGTTGAGTTGAGGGTGAATCCCTCCATTGGGGTATGCCAGGTTCAGTTCTGCTGCCCTTGGTTCACACAACAAGGATAGCAACCCCTTATTACTCTTGCCCCAATAACCAGGAGTCTGGGGATCCAACACGAGCCACAAGTGATCATTTGGACAAGTAGTCCCATCATGCTGAGCACCTAGGCAAGGAGGGATAGCTCAGTGGTTTGAGCATTGGCCTGCTAAACCCAGGGCTGTGAGTTCAATCCTTGAGGGGGCCATTTAGAGATCTGGGGCAAAAATTGGGGATTGGTCCTGCTTTGAGCAGGGGGTTGGACTAGATGACCTCCTGAGGTCCCTTCCAATCCAGATATTCTATGAATAAGTGTGTCCATGCAAAGATCAGCTTCTGAAGTCTTTTTCCACAGCTCACCACTAGATGTCAGAAGAGAGCTTATCCAGACTCTGCTTACAAATAATGAAAAGATGTAGCAAGTGTGTTGCCTTTAGAATTTTTATAAGCAGTCAGGAGAATAATAAGGGCAGCTGTTTTTGTTTGTACTTGACAATATACATTCAGGTACCCTATATTTAGACTGATTTGGGCACTTTTATTTGGTCTGAAGTTTACAACTGATTGTGACAATTGTGAAACATTTGACAACACCTAACACATGAAGTCCACTTTGATATAAATGGTTAATTTGTCTTTCCAGAAAACCCAGGTATTTGGTGCTTTTGTAGTAAGTCAAATAATTATACACTCACCAAAAGAACCCTTCTGCCAAGGTTAAGAATTCCTTTTTTAAAAGTAATTCATACAAAGAATGTTTGATTAGAAGTGGTATATGTAACATTGATTGTTTGGACCACATGCTTTGACTGATAAACATGGTGGTAGCAGCAAACTGAACCATTGCTCCCCAGGCTAATGTGGTATGGACTCCCTTTGATTGTAGTACATTTGATTCTTGGATGTATGTCAAATTATTCCTCCCCATAACCCTTAGGGCAAATCATGCTAGTCAATCCATAGAGGAGTATTAACATGATGTAAAAAACAAAACTCTGAAGTCCTCAGTGCTGAGAACCAGTCCCAGGGCGTTACAAAGGAAAAGAGTTGACCCACCCAAGGATTATTAAAACCAGTGAAAAGAATTATTTAATGTGTCTTGGAGGAGCAAGCTAGGTCACATCTTTCTCAAAACAACAGAAGTCAACATCCACTGTACTGATGTAATTTCTGTAGCAGTCTCAAGTATTGAATTAAATTACATTATAGCTCATTCCATTCAAAAGAAACCAAAGCCATACAGTTCAAGCACAGGGCATAATAAACCAGAGTATACATTTTACTAGCTAAATTAGAAACACATATAGCATGGCTTTTAGCCCCAACATTGTAACCTTCTGGAAAATCCTTATAAAATAGTTTCCCAAGATGAGAATAAAATCTTTTTCAGCCAGAATAACTACTATAATTCCTTTTCATGATGATTCTTGGGCACTGTGGCCTGTTTGTAATCTCACAGTGGTTTTATAGTGATAATTCCCTTCAGAAGTTACTCCTGATTTAACAGCAGTTTAATTCACATCAGAATTCAAATCAATACCTTTCAATATCTATTTGACAGAAGGATTCAGAATCAATGCTTATAAGCAATTGCTTCCTAGTGGATAGCAATGTAATTTTTTTTCTAGGATCCTTGTTTTCCATGAAAAAGAGTCAAATTATCCATAAGAGAAACATTTTACTCTTGTTAAAAAAATCTGATTTTTTTTATCCTAAGTCATTTATAATACTCACTTCCTTCAGCAATTTCAAAAGGAAACATTTGCTAATATTACAGTCCCATTGGATCTGGACAAAGGTCCTCTGAGTTAATAGTCCTAGCTTCTGGTGTATCCCCAGGTATCCAAAGATAACATTATGGGATATTCATGAGGTCCCTTCCAAACTCCCCTTGGGTTTTCTGGGATAGGGGATGATCCAGGTCAGAGTATTAATCCAAATCAGATCTTCCCATGATTAGTTCAAGGATGTTCAGATCCAAGAATTTGTTTTGACTCATTGTGGTTGTCCCCCTGCACAATGTTAAAATTTGGACTTCAGCTTCCTCAAGATTAAAGACTGCTAACTTTCAGCAGCCCCGAAGGGCTATTACAACATCTAGGTATGGCCAGGGCAAAAGAATCCCCACCCCCCACCATCACAAGCACACTCCCTGCAGAAGATGGAGAAGGAATCATTTTGGTGGCACTGTGACATCAATGATGACCCTAGTAAGAAAGAGAGATCATCCTGTCTCTGGCTAGGCTGCACTCCAGTCACCTTTGAACAAGTTAAAAGGGCTGTGCAACACATTATCGGATCTGCAGCATTTTGCACACACTTTGAATGCATTTTACTACAAAGTGCAAGGCAGTGAAGAATTAGACCCAGTGCATAGATTAGGCAGTTTGAACCAACAGAAAATAAAATGGTTCTTTGTATTCCATATTTCAATGTTGCACAGATTAAGAACCAGCAAGATCGTGATGGTGACAAAAAGTCATTGTCATGTCAATAGAAGAATAAAAAACAGGGTTTTTTTGGTTGGGCGGCACACTTCTCTCTCATTTGTTAACAAAAACAATAATAGTGTAGCCTATCTACTGTAGTTTCTAAACTCAACAGGGTGAACAAGAATGGGGAGACTGAAGCCTCCTCTCTGATTTGTCTAACTTTGTGTGGCTTTGGATCCAGTTTAAACCCTAATATTATTTTAACATTGTTTCTTTTGTATAACATGGCTTATTTCAGCCAAAAAATAGAAAAGAAACAACCAGCCAAACAAAAACAAAACAAAACACAACCCCTTGCCTATGATTTATTCCTAAAGGGACTCTAATATCTCTAACAAGTTCTCAGGGATTAAAAGTTGAAAGCAGGCTATGAGTTATGTGAATTCATATGGCAGGATTTACATACATAAATAATGGTGGTTATTCATGTAACTCTTCCTCTCTTACTTGGGTTTAAATGCAGTTTTAAATAAAATTTATGCCTGACAATTACTAATTTTAAGTGTACTCAAAACAGACCTCAAATATCTTGAGTTAATGTGAAACAATTCTTAGGCCATTGCAGTCAAAACAATGCACTACAGAGAACAGTCTCAATCTCCATGGAAGACAACAGCCCTTGAAACTCTCCTAAACACTCTGGGTTTGATAATTTACTGCCTGTGTTCTTCTGTAGCCATTTACACCTGTGTAATCAGCACACGCAGATGTAAGGCAAGAAAAAAGGCAGTAGAGACTCAAATCCTTTACGAGGAAAATCTGGCATCCTACATTTGTACTCACTTAGGGTATGTCTACACTGCAATGTAAGCCCAGGGTTAGGGGCACTTAAGTCAGCTGTCCTGTATTAGGGAACCAAAGGATTGAGCATCTACATTTTATTGTAACCCTATCCTAAGGCTTTTTTAGCCCATGCTAGAACCTAGGGCTCCGGTGTCTATACTGCAGTCCGCAGACCTGAGTCAAAGTAGCCATATCCAGAGTCCCTAATGCACCCACCCTGAATTGTGTCCACTTTAGCCCTCGGATCGTGATGCACCATGGGAAAACTTTATTGCCCATCGTAGACATTACCAGGAAGTAGCTCGCTTTGCAAAAGACTTGATTGGTTCGCTTTTCATTGCAAACCCATGAGGATTTCTGAAAATGTGCTTGCAGATCGGTGTTCAGAAGAAAATGGGTTAATGCTGTCCTGAGCTGCTGCTATTTGAAAAGGTGGGGTGGCTTCCATTTTCAATAGAGTGGATTGCAGATTGTTAGGATAGAAAGGACTAAAGAAGTTGTCCCATGGAATTGTGGCTGACTCCTGGGACCTGAGTACAGTTACCAACTTTCTAATTTCACAAAACCAAGCCCCCTTCCCTCCGTCATTTGCTCTCTCCCACCCTCACTCACTTTCACTGGGCTGGGCAGGGAGTGGGAGTGCTGGAGGGGGTGAGAGCTCTAGCTGGGGATAAGGGCTCCAGCGTGGGGCCAGAAATGAGGGGTTCAGGATACGGGAGGGGTCTCCGGGCTGGGGCAGGGGGTAGGTTTGCCAACTTTCTATTTGCAGAAAATCGAACACCCTTGCTCCACCCCCTAACCCTTCTCTGAGGCCACACACCCCACTCACTCCATCCCCCTCCCTCTGATTCTCGCGCTCTCCCCCATCCTTGCTCACTCGTTCATTTTCACCGGGCTGGGGCAGGGGGTCGGGGTATGAGAGAGAGTGAGGTCTCCAGTTGCGGGTGTGCCTGGAGAGGGGCTTGGGGTGCAGGAGAGGGCTCCGGGCTGAGGCAGAGGCTTGGAGGGTGGGGGCAGGGTGAGAGTGCCATCTGGTGGTGTGGACTCTGGGGTGGGACTGGCAATGAGGGCTTTGGGGTTCAGGAGGGGACTCCAGGCTGGGGCCAAGGGATTTGGAGTGTGGGAAGGGGGTTGAGATGCAGGAGGGAATGTGGGAGGGGGTGACAACCTGGGGCAAGGGGTGGGGGGAGTGGGCGCCTGCCAGGCAGTGCTTACCTCAGGCAGCTCCTGGTCAGCTATGCAGTGGGGCTAAAGCAGGCTCCCCACCTGCCCTGGCTCTGCACTGCTCCTGGAAGCAGCCTCTCCTAGGCGAAGGCACAGCCAGGGAGGTCTGCGCAGTGTGCACTACCCTTGCCCGCAGGTGCTGCCCCGTCAGCTTCCATTCACTGCAGTTCCTGGCCAATGGGAGCTGCGGAGCTGGCACTTGGGGCGGGCCCAGTGTACAAAGCCTCCCTGGCCCCTGTGCCTAGGGGCCACAGGGACATATTGCCACTTCTGGGAGCTGTGTGGCACAAGGGCAGGCAGGGAGCCTGCCTTAGCCCCACTGTACTACTGACCAGATTTTTAACAGCCCAGTCAGCGTGTTGACTGGAATCTCCAGGGTCCCTTTTTTGACTGGGCGTTCCAGTCAAAAACCAGATGTTTGGCAACTCTAGACCTGAGTCAAGTGGGACTGCGTCTACACTGCAAAGCAATAGGGCTCAGACCTGGGGCATGTCTTAACTCAAGTTCAGACCCTCCAGCTCTGCTGGGTCCAGGGACCCTGGGTTAGTACAATGGCAGTGTAGATGCAAGGGAGGCTCAAGAATGGGCTTACATTGCAGTGTGGACATACCCTTAAGGGCCCCTGTTTATACTGCAGGTATTGTTTAAGTGGCCCTAGTATAAATGTGAATCAGGTCCTGACTGCTGGGTATAATACTTACTATCATTAATAGTTCTATTTACTCATCCAAAAGGGACTGTTGCTGGTAGTAAGCTCTATGCTATATACTAGGGAGTTTTAGGACACTAAGACAAAACAGGTTTCAGAGTAGCAGCCGTGTTAGTCTGTATTCGCAAAAAGAAAAGGAGGACTTGTGGCACCTGTTAGGATATAGATATTCAGGCCTGTCTGTAAAGGCCTATACTCTAAGAATTTAGGTGTATTCTTATCTCTTGGCTAGTTATAGAGGTATAAAAGAAAGAATCAAAATCACTGTCTGCCGGTGTAAGGGCCTTCTCTTACTGTGACAGTCTGAGGCCCTGTGCTTAGGCTAAGGCCTTTGGCTAAGCAGCAGAGGCAGCCATAAGCTAGGAAGCGAACAGTCATATCCTCACATTCCAAACTAGTCACATTGAAATAAGGTGCTATTGGGCTGTTAGGCACTATCAGGACAGGATTGTATTCCTATCACCTCCAGAGAAAGGGAAGTGCCTAGAAAATGTAAAAGGAAACTTAGTTTGATAGCCTCCTGTCTGGCAAGAACTCACTTATCAATAGCTGGGATGTGAAATCCTCACTTCTGTATTGTTTTGTCATTATAGTTCCCACTTTGCTATTGTTTGTCTGTATAATCTCTGTCTGGTTCTGTGATTGTTTCTGTCTGCTGTATAATTAATTTTGCTGGGTGTAAACTAATTCAGGTGGTGGGATATAATTGGTTACATAATCATGTTACAATATGTTAGGATTGGTTAGTTAAATTTCAGGAAAATGATTGGTTAAGGTATAGCTAAGCAGAACTCAAGTTTTACTATATAGTCGGCAGTCAATCAGGAAGTGAGGGGGTGGGCGTGTGTGGGAGGGGGGATAGGAACAGGGAATGGGAGTAAGGAAATTGGAATCATGTTTTGCTAAGGGCAGGAATGGGAACAGGGACACAGGTGTAAGGCTCTGTGGTGTCAGAGCTGGGAAGGAGGATACTAAGGAAGGAAACTGGAATCATTCTTGCTGGAAGTTCACCCCAATAAACACTGAATTGTTTGCACCTTTGGTATTGTTGTTCTCTGTTCATGTGAGAAGGACCAGGGAAGTAAGTGGGTGAAGGAATAAGCCTCCTAACAGCACCTTAGAGGCTAACCAATTTATTTGAGCATAAGGTTTCGTGAGCTACAGCTCACTTCATCGGATGCAAAAAAGTGGAAAACAGTTTGCCTTAGAAAAGACAGAATTTTACCCCTTTAATTAAATCTCTTTATTGCCTATACAAGAAGCACTGCTGACATATATATATCATATTTTTATAATGACAGGAAATAAATAAAGCTGGTCCCAAGCTGCAATTTTGTATAATGTTATTTGAATAGCACTATAGATGTGCATGACCCTTCACAGACAAGTAATTTCAGTTAATTAGGGCTCCATCCTGTAGTCCCTTACACAAGTGAGTAGTCCTCACTCAGCCCATAGAAACACATGTACGTGTAATACATGAAAATCATCATGGGAGGTGAATAAAGAGCACATGCGGTGGGATGATGCATCGAGCACTTTCCATGGACTAGAGACCATAGGAAAAAAAAATATCACCAAATTAATTTGAATTTACATCAATGCAAGTCTGGTGACTGCAATGAAATCAGAATTCAGCACAATTTTACTGTTTTAAAAATAAAAACAAAAGAAGTGTTCTAAATTATTGAAATGGAATTGATATTTTATTGCTTGCTGTAAAGAATCCGTTAAAGCTAAAGCATAATTGGTCAAGACCAGAAAATGATTTCATTTTAACTTGTAGTTTAAATCTTTTCAATGTTTAAATGCAAGAGGTAGTCCACAGCTGTTGCTAATTTCTATTTCAAAAGTTATAAGACTGTGGTGGTAAGTGAAATACTAGTATCTATTGGAAATGAACCAGCAAGAACTGGAGGTTAATTTGATATGCATTACTGTATTCAAGAAGTTCACATCATGTGTGGTAAAGCATCTGAAGTAATTTTAAGTTTAAAAAACTTTTCTAAAAAATCAGGTTTTCCTGCTGATTTTTTATTCTGACTGGGATTTTTCATTCTTCTCCATAACTTGAAGCTTTACAATCTGTTTCATGGTTAATGATTAAAAAATAAATAAAAGAAGCAGCTGAGTATTGAGGCTTGAAAATGTTTTTTTTATTAAAATATCCTGCAAATATAGTGACACAGAACATGCACAAGTATTATAACACAATAGCATGTAAACTCAAAGTCCTGTTTCAGGGATCCATTGTACAGATGACAGCTGGGGGCAGACCCTCAGCTAGTGTCAATTGTTATAGCTCCATTGAAGTTAATTGACTTCTACAAACTCCTGCTGAAGTCAGTGGGAGTCTGGGTGCATAAGAATCCAAGATTGGGTTTTAAATATTAAATTCTTACTGGCAATTTCTACAAATTATCTTCAATGACTTGGGCAAATTCTTCTTGAAATTTATTTTTCAAGAAGAATGAAATTTTGATTTCAAGGGTTAACACTCTCTCCATTGAAAATTAATGGATGCATCTCTTGAAATTGGATGATGCATATTATATGTTATTCATATATTTTTCAATACTACTGTATAGTCCAATAGTTCTTATTCAGGCAAACCTGCAATTGATATCCCATTTTATTATTGACCTTACATATAAACCATACAGTTTATAACATAGTCCCCAATTCTGCAAATATTTATGCACATGAGTAATTTTATGCATGCACTCAGTTGGACTATTCCCATAAATAAAGCAGTATATGGTTGCAGAATTAGGGTCATAGTGTGCATATGGAAGTAAATCAGAGTCAAATTTTCCATGAGAAGCCAACCCTGTTTTTTGAACTGTCTCTGTTTTTCCTCCCAGGTGTTTCCTGGTCAGTTGATTGCCTATACATCAGATAGAATTTGCCCATGTTGTTGGAAAGAAATTACTGTCTCCTGAAAATTCCGTAAGTGAAATTCAGATATAGTCTAACAATTTTAAAACAAGAATTAGAAGAAAATTGAAGAAATCAAACAGATCCATCCCTCCTCACTGACATTTATATCAATTATCACATAGAACCCACCACAATTTGGTTCTAAGCATATATTGTTTGATGTGAAGTGGTGATGGTGTAGTCCCTTAAAAAACAATACCAACAAAACAAATTTCCCCTTGTAACAGATTGTTGTTTCCATAGCTTCCTCAGGGGTCCAATAAATTCTAGTTCAGAATGTATGGAGAAAAAGGAGGAATCATTTCTGAAATACATACGAGCCAGAGCTATTTTCAAGGTATACTTTAAAGATCCTTCCCAATCTGCAAACCACAGAAAGATTATATTTTACAATCACAAATATACATAGCAATCACTGCATGGAGAAACTAAACATTTGGGCTAAATTCTGTACTTGCAAGTTAAAAGCACCCACACAAAATTAGGAATATCTGGCTTCTGATTTTACAATAGATAAAGATAGAGTAATTTAGTTTCACATTGTAATCTCTTTACCAATTCCATTCTTGTGCTCTTTTATGAAGCGCAGTTTAGTTTTTGGTTTTCTTTTTACACTTTCAGCAGGCTGAGATGTGGCCAGTGCACCACACTAGGGGAGATACCAGGGAACTTGTACCCATTACCAAAGCCCTTTGTAGGATACAGCTTACTTCTGCATTGTCAGCCAGCTCTGCAGGCCAGTGCCTTGGGGTGTGTGAGAGGGAATCATGGAACTTTGCATAGATCAAAAAGACTGAAATTGAACATTTTGACCTTATCAAAACACTTAAAAAATTCTTTCTTTTAAAATGTCTTTGAAATGGACTTGTTTTCATGAAATGTTTTGCTTTCAAGGAATTAGCATTGTCCAGTTGAAAAATGTTCTGTGGGAAATTTTCCAACCAGCTCCAAATCCAACCTTTCCTCTTTCAACTCACAGATAGACCTCTTGCTGTAGTGGTAAGTGACCAACCCTGCTTCTATTTGGAGGTTGATTCCAGCCCCCAAATCACCACCCTCTCTCACTTCTTTTCCCTTATCATCCATCTCCTTTCAGTGGTTTGCTGTCTAATAGCTTCAGATTCAGGTTTTTTGTCCTCAACTTCAAATGCTACATTATCTCCCATAACTCTGGGCCCCTTACATTGTACACACACAAACCTCTGTCTGACTTCTCTGTTCATCTCCTTCTCCAACACTCTTCTTAAAACTTTCTTTTGTGCAGCCTTGTGCTTGGAAGTCTCCCATTTCGTGCCACCAAACACAGGCTCTCCTCCTTCATCTCATTCCTTCATATCCACCATGATAAGAAATTCTTCCTATCTTGTTTTCTTCACCAATATTCTTTTCAACTGTTTTTTCATTTGAACTCATGTCTTATGTCTAGCCCTGATCTTGAAAACATTTACACATGTGCTTGCTCAACTTTAAGCATTCAAGTAATTCAAGTGACTTCAACAGGATCACTTACATAGTTATCATTAAGCACATGCTTAAACCTTTGCATTATTTGGGCCTTTCTTTGTCTTGTTTCTCCTCAGTTTTGATCCTGCATTAATTCTGCCCTCAAAACTCTTATTGACTTCAGTGGGAATTCTGGGTAATCAAGAAGTGAAGGATTTGGCCCTTTGATTATTAGCTCTTTAGTACAGAGAGCAGATCTATGTTCTGTAAAGCACCATGCACTGTTATAAGCTACAGTAGTTTCATTTAAATAAATATTTTACCACTCTTCAAATGAGATAAACACTGTCTATATGAAAAAAATGTGGCATATACTTGTCTTAGAATCATTGAAATGTAAAGCTAGAAGGGACGATGAGAGGTCAGGATGACTACTGGATGAAGTCAGGGGGTCCAGGGTTCACAGATTTCCCATTGGTTCAGAATATCTATTGGCAGCTCTGGAGTTGCACGATTTAATGCCAACTGCTCCGAAGACTAAGAAATTATCTTTGAGACAGACAGATATTTCCCCCCCCTGGATTTTTCATGGGACAGACACATATTTACCACATACATTAGCATTAAGTTTCTGTATATCTGTGTCTGCTTCCAGCCTACTGCCAAGTTATCAAGTTATCCTATTGAGGTTAACTGGTTAAAGTATTTTAAACCATGTATGGTTTTAGTTATGCTTTCAGTCACAAATAATACGTATAATGTTAAGTTGTATAAATGATGACCAAATTAGCTCACCCGTCAAAAGATAAAAAAAAAAAAAACAACATTGCTGTTTGTGACTATAGACATTTGGAATAAAAATCAGTTTTACAGTCAGGCCTGGTTAATCCAAATGAGTTTGCAGAGTACTTAATTTTACATGAAAAAATAAAATCAGATGAACAAGCTGATGTTTGTTGAGATATGTTCTGCAACCAGCTACAAACTGAATCTTGGAGATATTGAGATATCTTAGGCCAACTGCAGTTCACCAGGGATGAATCTGGCCCATTAAATTTGTTCTTGCCTTGACAGACGCATGTAACTTCAGTTACCATTAATGAGGGTTATGTATGTGCATAGAGAGGGAATAGACAACTGAGAATTGAGATATATGAAGCATAAATGAATGAAATCTACCTATGTTTGAAAGATTTATAGTCATAACTGTGTTCAAGGAAACACTAATGTGATTTCACACTTGCAAGGCATTCATGTAATGAGACAACACCTAATTTCTGAGACTTGTATTTTCTCCCTTAATGATTTTCTTTGATCATTTTGGCATGCACAGCAACCAAACATCACTGATGCATGTAATGGTATTAGCAAATGTATAATTCTAGGAGGAGATATGTTACAGGTGATTTAAAATCACCCTATTACGCTTCTGGCTTTAGTCTATTCTCCATTAGGTCACACCCAAATCTGACATGTGGAAACAGTAACTGCTGTTTTATAAATTCAGTTGAAATAATAACTTGACCCACCATCCCCAACGTTATTATTTTTTCCAGTTAAACATCACATAGAGTTGGAGAACCTTTCCATGTATGTGCCTCTCCAAAACACACTTAATCCCACCATGTATAGAACAGTGGATTGCCATTTCCAGAGTAACATTTTCCTTCCCCATCTACCCTTTGCACTCTCCAGAGCCCCCATTGCTGGGGGAATCAGTGGAAAGAACTCCACAAGGCTCTGCTTGCACAACTGTGAGTTAGAGGGAGTAGAAGAGAGTACCAAATGTGCTCTGTAATACTTTCCCATGAAAACTCTGATTTTCTTGTAGCAGCTTGGCCGGAAGTTAACAATGCCTGCAATGGTATTAACTCTTATTGGCTTTCCCTCTATGGGGTCACTGTGCAGCTCTGTGAGGATCCAACTAATGGTAGATCTTTGATGGCAGGTGAAGTCAGAGGAGCCACGTGTATGGCTTCTGGATGTGTACCTAGCAGTCTTCTCCCTGCAGATCTCCACAAAGTTGGGAAACCTCACCACGCTCCAAACTACATGGTCCCCCAAACACCTCCCTGGGAGAGGATTACTTGCAGGAAACACACTAAGGGTATGTTTACATTGCAAAGAAAATCCCATGGCTGGCCCATGCCAGTTGATTCTGACTCCCATGGCTCTGGCTGTGGGGTTGTTTCATGGCAGTGCAGACTTCTGGGCTCAGGCTGTAGCCTGGGCTCTAAGACCATCTCACCTTAGAGGGTTTTAGAGCTCAGACTTCAGGCCAAACCTACACTGCAATTAAATAGCCCCTTAGTCCGAGCCTCACGAGACTGAGTCAGTTGGCACAGGCCAGCTGTGGGTGTCTGTTTGCCGTTTAGACATACACTGAGGGAATCCTTATGGAATTTTCCTACATTTTGGTCTCTGTCCAGGTGGTTTTGGAACAGGATAGTATTGTTAAATTATACAACAAAAGAACCTCACAAGAGTGATGGTACAGTTGCCTAAGTTAAACAGTCTCCTTTTTGCTAATCTACTTTTAAGTAATATAACTTAGATGTATCAAGGTTAGGATCACTTCATGAAAATAATGGTGTTCCTCACAGGTCTGTATTGGGACCAGTACTGTTCAACATATTCATAAATGATCTGGCATAGGGGTAAGCAGTGAGGTGGCTAAATTTGCAGATGATACAAACTACTTAAGATAGTTAAGTCCAAAGCAAACTGCAAAGAATTACAAAGGGATCTCACAAAACTGGGTGACTGAGCAACAAAATGGCAGATTTCAGAGTAACAGCCGTGTTAGTCTGTATTCGCAAAAAGAAAAGGAGTACTTGTGGCACCTTAGAGACTAACCAATTTATTTGAGCATGAGCTTTCGTGAGCTACAGCTCACTTCATCGGATGCATACCGTGGAAACTGCAGCAGACTTTATATACACACAGAGATCATAAAACAATACCTCCTCCCACCCCACTGTCCTGCTGGTAATAGCTTATCTAAAGTGATCATCAAGTTGGCCATTTCCAGCACAAATCCAGGTTTTCTCACCCTCCACCCCCCCACACACAAACTCACTCTCCTGCTGGTAATAGCCCATCCAAAGTGACAACTCTCTACACAATGTGCATGATAATCAAGGTGGGCTATTTCCTGCACAAATCCAGGTTTTCTCATCCCCCCACCCCCATACACACACAAACTCACTCTCCTGCTGGTAATAGTTCATCCAAAGTGACCACTCTCCCTACAATGTGCATGGTAATCAAAGTGGGCCATGTCCAGCACAAATCCAGGCTTTCTCACCCCACCCCCCCCTTTCCACTAGCCGTCACCTTCAGCCCCCAACTAAAACCCCTCCGACGCATTATTAAGGATCTACAACCTATCCTAAAGGATGACCCAACACTCTCACAAATCTTGGGAGACAGGCCAGTCCTTGCCTACAGACAGCCCCGCAACCTGAAGCAAATACTCACCAACAACCACATACCACACAACAGAACCACTACCCCAGGAACTTATCCTTGCCACAAAGCCCGTTGCCAACTGTGCCCACATATCTATTCAGGGGACACCATCACAGGGCCTAATAACATCAGCCACACTATCAGAGGCTCGTTCACCTGCACATCCACCAATGTGATATATGCCATCATGTGCCAGCAATGCCCCTCTGCCATTTACATTGGTCAAACTGGACAGTCTCTACGTAAAAGAATAAATGGACACAAATCAGATGTCAAGAATTATAACATTCATAAACCAGTCGGAGAACACTTCAGTCTCTCTGGTCACGCAATCACAGACATGAAGGTCGCTATCTTAAAACAAAAAAACTTCAAATCCAGACTCCAGCGAGAAACTGCTGAATTGGAATTCATTTGCAAATTGGATACTATTAATTTAGGCTTAAATAGAGACTGGGAGTGGCTAAGTCATTATGCAAGGTAGCCTATTTCCTCTTGTTTTTTCCTAGCCCTCCCCCCACAGACGTTCTGGTTAAACTTGGATTTAAACTTGGAGAGAGGTCAGTTTGGATGAGCTATTGCCAGCAGGAGAGTGAGTTTGTGTGTGTGTGTGTGTGTGTGTCCCCGGAAAAAAAAAAAAAAGAAAAAAAAGGGGGGGTGGGGTGAGAAAGCCTGGATTTGTGCTGGACACGGCCCACTTTGATTACCATGCACATTGTAGGGAGAGTGGTCACTTTGGATGAGCTATTACCAGCAGGAGAGTGAGTTTGTGTGTGTGTGTCCCCGGGAAAAAAGAGGGGGGGGTGAGAAAGCCTGGATTTGTGCTGGACATGGCCCACTTTGATTACCATGCACATTGTACGGAGAGTGGTCACTTTGGATGAGCTATTACCAGCAGGAGAGTGAGTTTGTGTGTGTATGGGGGTAGGGGGGTGAGAAAACCTGGATTTGTGCAGGAAATGGCCCACCTTGATTATCATGCACATTGTAGGGAGAGTGGTCACTTTGGATGAGCTATTACCAGCAGGAGAGTGAGTTTGTGTGTGTGTTTTTTGGAGGGGGGTGAGGAGGTGAGAGAACCTGGATTTGTGCAGGAAATGGCCCACCTTGATTATCATGCACATTGTGTAGAGAGTTGTCACTCTGGATGGGCTATTACCAGCAGGAGAGTGAGTTTGTGTGTGGTGGGGTGGAGGGTGAGAAAACCTGGATTTGTGCTGGAAATGGCCCAACTTGATGATCACTTTAGATAAGCTATTACCAGCAGGACAGTGGGGTGGGAGGAGGTATTGTTTTATGATCTCTGTGTGTATATAAAGTCTGCTGCAGTTTCCACGGTATGCATCCGATGAAGTGAGCTGTAGCTCACGAAAGCTCATGCTCAAATAAATTGGTTAGTCTCTAAGGTGCCACAAGTACTCCTTTTCTTTTTGCAAAATGGCAGATGAAATTCAGTGTTGATAAATGCGAAGTAGTGCACATTTGAAAACATAATCCTAACTAGACATACAAAATGATGAGGCCTAAAGAGAAAGAGATCTTGGAGACATTTTGGATTGTTCTCTGAAAACATCCGCTCAGTGTGCAGTGGCAGTCAAAAAAGCTATCAGAATGTTAGGAACCACTAGGAAAGGGATAAATAATAAGACAGAAAATATAATGCCACTATATAGATCCATAGTACTGCCACACCTTGAATACTGCATACAGTTCTGATCGCCCCATCTCAAAAAAGATATAATATAACTTGAAATATTACAGAGAAGGGCAACAAAAATGATTTGGCGTATGGAACAGGTTCCATATGAGGAGAGATTAAAAAGATTGTGACTTTTTGGCTTGGAAAAGAGATGTCTAAGAGGTGATATGATAGGGGTCTACAAAATCATGAATAGTGTGGAGAAAGTGAATAGGGAAAAGGTATTTGCCTCTTTACATAACAAGAGAACCAGGGATCATTCAATGAAATTAATAGGCAGCAGGTTTAAAACAAACAAAGGTAAGTACTTCTTCACACAACTCCCAGTCAACCTGTGGAACTTGTTGCCAGCAGATGTTGTGAAGGCCAAAATTATAATGGGTTTCAAAAAAGAATTAATTAAGTTCCTGGAGGATAGGTCCAGCAATGGCTATTAGCCAAGATGGTCAGGGATGCAAGGCCATGCTCTGGGTGTCCCTAGCCTCTGATTGCCAGAAACTGGGAGTGGATGACAAGCAATGGATCACTCAATGATTGCCTGTTCTGTTCTTTCCCTCTCAAGCACCTGGCATTGGCCACTGTTGGAAGACAGGATACTGGGCTAGGTGGACCATTTGTCTGACACAGTATAGCCATTCTTATGTTCTTATAGCTCCGATTGTCCCAAATTATCTCAAAGCACTCCTCACACTTTAAGTGCACAGAAATTGCTTTACACACTCCTGCAATGTGTTGAACACTATGTAACAGCATGCAAAAACAATGTGCAAGAGCTCAGTCAACAGAGAAAAATATTGAATAATATTGAAGCTAGAAGGGGAATTTTAGCAGCAGCCAATGTATCAGTATTTCAACTGAAATTTAATTTTGAAATTTAATCATTTTTGCTCATGCCTGTACCCTGATGAAAAGCTTGATTGGATATTTATTGGTGACAAGTGGTCAGGACCTTGGTTATACTTAGCGCTGTGTGGATAACTGATTGTTCCATTCACTGGCAATTGTGAAAAATACATTTTAAAAAAAGGGTTTGGATCAACCCCAAACTGAAATTTTTGGCAACGCAAAAAAAAAAAAAAAAAAAAAAAAGCAGGTTGACCAAAGCATGTAATTTGACCTGAAACTAGAAGTTTAATTTAGATTTTTGGCATTTTTAAGATGTTGGTGGGTTTTAGTAAAAGCAAAAGAAAGTTGGAAAAGAAGGGCTAGATTCACAAAGGGACTTATGCATGTAATTTCAACATTTAGGCACCATTCACAAAACCCAGGAGGCAGTGGTATCCCTTCTTTCTCATACCTTATATTCCAGAGGTTAGGGCCCTCACCGTGGAAATGCGAAAACAGGGTTCGGGTCCTTGCTCTGAATTAGGCAATGTGGAAATTTGAGCCAGGGTCTCGCACATTCCAGGTGAGTGCTCTAACCACTTGGCTACAGGGTAAAAGTGGGGTTACCACTACTTTTTCCTCTATTTTATGAATGGCACCTAAGTCTTGGAGTTTGGTGCTTAAATCCCCCTGTGAATCTAGCTCAAAAAATCAAAATATTTCATTTAAAAAATATTGAAAAGAACCATTTTGACATTTCAAATGTGTTCTTTTTTTTTCTTTCCAATCAAAACAATTTGCCAAAATTGAGATGCTAACCCTCATATTATATACTCTCCCCAACAGCACTTCCTGACACATTCTGGGCCTACTTCTTCACTGTTTTGCTCCTTATGTAATCATTCACACTTACATAAAGCGGGTATAGAATGCTACCAAAAGAGAATTGTAGCAATTTGCTCCCACTTTACACACATATATATAAATATATATATACCTTTACACAGGTATAAATAACTGTACAAAATACATAAAGCAGGGGAGAATCTGGTCTTCTGTTTTTCAAATGGCCTCCTCTTCAATTACTGGCCTGGTCCAACATTCCTTTGCTTGGAAAACCAAAGCTTGAGGTGACATAGCTGTAGAATTATCTTATTTTATAATTCTTAGTAAATATCTATGATTATTTGGTTCCCATAATCGAGTAAAGAAAGAAACGAAGGTTGGAAAAAAGGAAGGTATGATCTGTTTCTGCAAATAGAGAGCAGACTGCAAATAAAGCTAAAAAATATTGCAAAATATTTCTTCTTGCAAGCATGGATGCCAATCTTGATCCCAGAATTTTTTCTGTGAATAATGCTATAAAAATCTAGGATGGGGGATATGGAAATGCAAGTACTTCCTAATGAGGTGTTCTAGATAAGCAGTTTAAAGAACACCTAGAATATTTATATGGAAAAATGCCGAAGTCAGTGGAAGTTTTATCTGAGCAAAGAGCACAGGAGTTGTCCAACAGAGACAATTAACTGGCATTGGCACTAACCTGTGGTGAGTTTTGGAGATGTCTGGAATTTTTTTTCCATTTGATAACATTTTTATGGGTTGAATAAATGAAGATTTTTTTTTTTTTAATTTAACACTGGTAACTCTTTGTCTCACTGCCCCAGATGATGGCCATATGAACCCTTGGAGGCATAGCTTTTCTTGGGCCCATCTTTATATAATAGGAATAATTATTTATGACTCTGGTAAACTGTAAGACCACAGATTCAAATCCTGATAAAGGAACATTTGGCCATATTCTATACTGAATGATAGCTCCTGGCAGATATGCTTTATTTTACCCTTCTGATAAAACTTTAAAGAAAAAGAGATGACAGATGGAAAGGTTTTTTGTTTCCATGTAAATTGTACTTTCATTGGGACATTACATTTAAGGGGCAGTTAGCATTTCTGTTCCCCCTGGGTTTTTGCTAGGGTTTTATAGCATTTTTAGGAACAGTAACAAAAAGGTTCCTGAGATAAGTCCCAGCATACGTGCTATCATTCCAAACATGTTAAGAACATCAACTTAATTAAAACTGGGAATAGGCCCACATGCTTTAATGTTTTCAGATGTTACTTTGCTCTCTTATAGGAAAAAAATAGACTAACTTCTGGAGGCAAAATGTGTTTGTAGGCAATTAAGAATTTATTCTATATCAACCCTTTCTGTGCTGTGGAAACCTACACCAGTCCCTATGATATATTTTATTCATGACTTGCACAGCTTAGCTGAAATAATCTTCAGTCATGTAGTTTTTATTGGATCTGACATATAACCCTTATGGGCCTGATCCTATAAACACTCTCCTGTGTGCAGGACTTTCAAATAGTATACCAGTAGTCAATGTCAGGTGTGGAAGAGGAAGCTAAAAAAGGAAGACCTAACCAGACCAGGGTTTACTAGGAAAGAGAGAAGAGCTCTGTTATTGCCTCAATGAGGAAAGCCTGTTTCCAGGTGAGAGCCTAGGGCACCTTGCTACCCGTGCAAGACATGTGGTGCATGGAATGATTCGGCCCAAGCAAACTGTCAGAAAAGGATTAGCTGCCTGAAGACCAGCCTAGAACAGATAGGTGAGGATCCTCCTCACAAACCTGTTTTCCTCTTTGTTTTTGGACTCTTTCTGAAATGGGTAGAACTTGAACCTGCCACGGCTTGAGGGGCTTAGGTGCTGTGACACCTAATCTCTGAGGGGTGATGCTTGGGCATCTGAGGTGGGGTGACTGCCTAGAGAATCTGATTACAGTAATCATGTAATATAAGACTATTAAAGGGGCAGATATAAACCCTACTGAAGTTAATGGGTCTCTTTCAATTGACTTCAGTAGGTTTGGGTCAGGCCCATAATGCATACACAAGGAATAAATAATAATAGCTGGGAAGACAGCACTTTCCATCCCTAATTGTCAAAGAGTTTTACAAAAGAGATCACTATCATTATTTCCATTTTACAGATGGAGAAATTGGGGCACGGGGAAGTCAAATGACTTGCCCAAAGTCACCCAGTAGGCCAGAGCCAAAGCCAGGAATAGAGCCTAGGTTTCCTGAATCTCACTCCAGTGCCCTATCCATAAGGTCACACTAACTCAGTTTAAAAAGGAGAGTAAAGTTTAAGGTGGACCTGCACCAATGTATGCCAGCTAAGGATCTGGCTTTTTATGGGAAATCTTTCCTTTGCTGTTTCTACAGTTCTGAATCTTTCACTTTGAATCATTAATGTTTTTTAATGAAGGTCACAGCTCAGTTTAATTGGTATACAAATTCAAGAGACAGATATTAAAAAAAATATCGAGTCCAGTACCCAGTCTAGTCCAGTGGCCAGTACCAGATGCTTCAGAGGAAAATGTAAGAACCCTACAGAAACAAATAACAATCTACACCCACATTAGCTATCATCCTGGTCTCTAATAATGAGAGACTGACTAAACCCTAAACCATGAAGTTTAATAGCCTTTCCAAAAGTCTTATAATTAATTAT
Source organism: Eretmochelys imbricata (assembly GCF_965152235.1). Classification (NCBI taxonomy): domain Eukaryota; kingdom Metazoa; phylum Chordata; order Testudines; family Cheloniidae; genus Eretmochelys; species Eretmochelys imbricata. The sequence continues at coordinate 95,868,354 of NC_135573.1, read as the reverse complement.
AACTCTGGATATTCTTTGTCTCCGTTTAAATGTCCAATCCCTTTTTAATCTTGCTAAATTTTTGGCCTCAATGATTTCCTGCGACAATGAGTTCCACAGTCTAATGCAGTGTGTGAACTGTTTCTTTTTATTAGTTTTAAATTTCTTGCCTTTTAATTTAGTTAATTATTCCTTTATTCTTGTGTTAAGACATGGAGAACAGGCTAAAAATCTAACCTCTCCCCCACAATCCAGCTTTCCCCATTGAACACATTCCACTAAATGGCCCCTTTTATGCAAAGACTAATTCCCCATATACATTATGCATTAACTAGTGTTAGAAAGTAGTGAATTACAACACCTTTCCCCCCTCCATGCCCACCAGTCTTACATGCATAGATGTTTGCTGGCTTGCAGACAGTGGAGCCAGTTGCACTGCGTAAATGATCCCAGTGATGGTACACTAGGGACTTTTGTCAATGTAGCTATTGGGTAGAGACAGCGTAGGAAACGCTGAATACCTGTGAAGGGTGAGGTTATGGAGCCTATTTTAAATTAATTCAGGTTTATTACCCAGATCCACTCATTTTCCATTCTCCTGGCTCATGCAGGGACCCAGGTGCTTCTGAGGAGTGCAATAGACATTGTGCATCCACTATGGGAAAGGGACTGAGAGGTTTTTTCCATTGGACCATATGAACTGGAACCATAAACTCACTGAACATTAAATCCCACCAAATGAGGGTAGATCCATCCCCATCATCGTATCCACTCATTATACTCTATACGTGAACATAGCCATTATATGGACAACATACCCACATATCTCAATGTCTGTACTTTGACCGGTTAAACTTTTATCCCCAATCGGGGAGATTGCAGATTATGTAATCCTTATGTCACCCTTTCCTAAACCGAATTTCACACCCCTTGATAATCTGTACCTTATTCCCTGATAACAAGAAACTTCTATGCCTAAACTCTGTACCATTTTCTTTTTTACTTCAACATTATCTTAATAAAATTATTATATCAGAGAGTCACTCTTTCCTTTCTTGGTTTCTGCAGTTCTCATAGGCAATACAGTGAGTCATAGATCCTTTGTTTCAGCAGATTGTTTTTTGCAGAGATAAGCTGAAAGCTCTTGTTGAGTCCTGCGTTCTCCTCAAAGCTTCCCATCTGACTCTTCCATGCTTTAGGGCTGGTTCTCCTCAGTGTTCTGTTACTCTTCCCCATATGGAGAAGTCCTTGAGTTTCCCAGTCTTCACCAGTTACTTTCTGAAAATGTAAGCTTTTGTTACTATGGCAATTGAAACAAAAAGCTGTGATCCAGTGTGGGTATGTCTTCACTGCAGAGTTAACCCTGGGCTCTTACTCAATTGTTACCCTCTCCAAATTCCTGTCCACACACAAAATCCACTAAATCTATTGGTGCTGTCAGCCTGGGTTAGCTGGTTCACCTGAAACTGTAGAGAGATTTTCACTTAGGCTGGTAAACTACCCACTTTACTGGGAAGACATACACTAAATCACTTGAATGCTGATAGTCCTATGAACAATTTGAGCCCACCTCCACCAAAGAGACATAAGGAAAAGAATAGGGTCCATAAGCACAGGTTGAATACATATACTAATGCAAGTGAAAAGGAATAGTATCCCATGGTATCTCAGGCCTGATATACACATAAAACTTTTATTGACCAAGCTACATCACTCAGAGCTGTGAAAAATTTTGCACCTTGTGTGATGTAGTTAGGTTAACCTAAATCCCACTGTGGATGGAGCTAGGTTGACAGAAGAACTATTCCACCAACCTAGCTACTGCCTCTCAGAGATGTGGATTAACTACATCAGTGGAAAAGCCCATTCTGTCCATGTAGGAAGTATCTCTGCTACAGCACTATGATGGCAAGGCTGCAAAATCATAGCCATGCTACAATAATGCAGAGATTACTCTCATACACACTGAAATCTGAGGAAGTTTATACACCTGGGTCAGTGTGCTTGTGGGAGGAAATGATAATGCTAACTACTGTCAATTCCATGAGAAGTTATATGCAATAAATCCCATCTCCCCCACAACCCACATTCTTCTGCATCAATATTAACAAATACACCCCTTATATTCAAAAGTGGACTTTTGATTTTGAAATGCTGTATACAACTAATATCACTATGAAATATAATATGAAAAACTACTATGATTTACACATAATATATTGGCTTGTTTAACTATAATTCAAAGCCAATAAATACACCCAGACTGAAGTTTTTAATTATATGTGTAGTTTATCCTTAAGGCAATGTTCTGAATCATAATGCAATTTTGCATTTGTATAGTCCCTTTCATCCAAGAGTCTCAATGCGCTTTACAAACATTAGTTAAGCCTCACCATCTCCCTATGATGTACGTGTTTATTAGGCTCCTTTTGTAGATGGCGTAACTGAGACAGAGAACTTAAGCCATTTAACCAAGGTCACACAGGAAGTAAATGACAGAGTTGAGCCTAGATTTCTGTAGTCCAGACTCCAAACCTCAGTCAGCCAACTTACAAAAGTTTCTCAGGGTCCACATCACTCGAAAATGTTCACTGTGCTATACATAAAGACACAGATTCAAAGCAAGCAAGTAAATCTGGAAGGCGTACAAACATGAATGCTGGGGGGAAGAAATTCTTTTTGGGGAGAAACAGGATTTTCTGCTTTCCCTGTGGAGAATTTGCAAAAGAATATAAATTTAGAACCTATAAAAACAATAATTTCTCACATGAAGAAGGGAATCAGACCTCAGGGGGGAAAAGCACCCCACCAAAAGGCTTTTACCAGATAATTTACTTAGACCTTGATTTTGTTAGCTCCTCCCAATACGGCTGTTGCTGCTAATCACAGAATGCTGACATGTCTGCAGTCAGTTTGTGCCAATTCAAGCAAATTGTATCAAATGTGCTTTAATTTAAACTCTCAAGATGTTGACAGGCTGATTCACAAGCCAATAAAACATCATGTTCATCTTGTTTTCTAGCTTCAAAGCCTGAAAGGAGGACATAGAGTTCTGCAAAGTCAGTGGGATCCTGGAAAGCTAACACATAAGTTAGCTACAGTGTTTTTGTTCATGCTACCAAAGGGGATGTCACAGAACTATCTCCAGCAAAACTTCTGGCATCAGTGCAATTTTCCACACATGTTGTAAAGAAGACTATACTGAGTAGAGCTGGTCAGACCAAGTGTACTGTTTTGTGAAAATGGGAAGGATTTTGGAAAGAGAAAACTTTAGCTGAGTAGTTTAGGATATTGGTCTGGGAATTATATCAGGGTATGGGGGAGGGGAAAGGATGTGGTTTTACATGTGGACATTATAATCTCATGATTAGTGTATTGATCTGAAAGAACCAAGTTCAAATTTATGTATTTATTGCATTGCATGTGTTGGAGTGATTTTGAGGATGAAAGACTGTTCTGAATCACACAGAGTAGGGACTTGAACCGGGCCTTCCACTGGGCAATCAAATCATACACAACACTTTCTACCCTGAGACAAGTTGATGAAGGCAGAAACATTTTAGAGGTTTTGTTCCAATGTAGAATGCAAACAAATTGTGAAACCTCAAAAGATGCGGCATAAAAAAAAAAAGGAACTGAAAAAGCATTAGAACTGGCTCTAATACCAAAAAAGATTTTCTAATGGGCGTTAACCTGATATCCATTTGTGCATACATTTTTTGTGCGCTAATACTTTAATGTACCAATGATATAGTTTATATGCACAAAACTTAATTTGTGATTGGTTTGTGTACCTAAGTGGGTCTCTGTGTGTAAATTCTGTCATTTATGTGCATAGATATTGTATTGGCAAAATGAATGTCAAATTTTGAAATCTTGGTCCTGAAACCACCATTTTCAAAAGTGACAACTGATTTTTCTGTGCCTAACTTGCTTTAAAGGGATGTGACTTTCAAAGATGGGTGCACAGCACTTTCATACAATCAGACTCCTTTAACGGTCTCAAGCTGGGTACCTGAAATCCTGAGATATCTAAAAATCACTAGTAATTTTTGACAATCCTGCCCTAGTGTCTTGGGAAATGCTGAATTACATATAGCTCCACCACATAGTGTACCAGTCAAATAGCAAACTGTGATGAAAAATACTTTAAAATAACTTAATAAAATCTCAAGTAAAAAGAAATCTTACAGCCCTTGGAAAAATATGAAACTTACTAGATCCCATAGTTGCCCTCTGCCATCTGGACAATGAAAGATCTACAAAGAGGATTTAGGAAGGACCAGAATGTCACAATTTAAATGTGAGTGTAGAATTTTGATTGTGATGCCTCGATGAGAGAAAATGAATGAATGCATCCAATGAAGTGAGCTGTAGCTCACGAAAGCTTATGCTCAAATAAATTCGTTAGTCTCTAAGGTGCCACAAGTCCTCCTTTTCTTTTTGCGAATACAGACTAATACGGCTGCTACTCTGAAACCTGTGATAAATTAATGTTACTCATAGTACTGTTAAGTCCGCTTTAATGTTTAATATGCCAGCTAAAATGTCTGTGTAATCTGTTATGCTTTTACATTCACATAGAACAATCATACACTGTCAATTTGAAGCCTCATCTACACAAGAAAATTGTACCTGTTTAACTTAATATGTGTTTTAAACTGATTGAATCAAACCAATGCAAAAGGCAGTGCGGACATCTCTATTTCAGATGAATAGTGTCTTAATTTGGTTTATCTGAAGCCAAGTCATATCTGATATAATCTAATAAAAAATAAACCTGGTTTAAACTAAAATAAGAGTGTACACATAGCTTTTTGCACTAGTTTAACTAAATTAGTTTATAATCACACCTTAAATTAAACCAGTACCATTTTTTCAATTCAACAAGCCTTGAGTGACGTACTTTTAGATTAAGACCAACAAAACAAATATAAAGTCTTCATGATAAAGAGGACAATGTGTGCCTCTGGTTTAACATGCTGCAGCAACTCTGCTTCTAAAAACGGCAACTGTCCTATGCAGACTGCAAACCTGTAGCACTGTAGGGATGCAGGAGACATATATGAGAATCATAAACATCATAACAGTTACCAGTTACACAGCCACAACATCTTTTTTTCAAAAATATATTGTCTACTTCTCATCACTATAGGGGAACAATTGCATTGGCACCCCACAATCTAATTACATCCTTAGGGCTCTATATGCAACAATTTCTGCAGATGTTTCTTGTTATATATAATTTAGAAATTATTTCACGAAAGAAAAAACCCTTGGGAAATAATCACCCTCTTTGAGAAGCAGGAATGTCAGCATCACTACAAATGAAAATATGTTTACATTTGGAACCTCATTTAAAAGAACATAACATTGTTCTTTTTAAATGCCAAAAAAGTACATAAAAAATAAAATATGTAATAATACTGGGGTCCATGCCATAGCTGCTCTTTAAGACACATCCTTGTGTCTTGACTCACTTAGGAGGAGAAGGAGGAAGAAAAATACTTCAAGTATTCAGTAATGTCAGCACATACACAGTCCAAATATAATAAATCACCTCATTTAAATTCCCAAAGGGCTAGTGAATTCCATGCACATGTTGACACATAACTAACATAAGTATATTATTAAATATGGGAGTTGTTCTTGTGAAGCTAATGGAATATTCAGAAATTGAAGCTACAATGATATCCATTAAAAAGTCAATATTTATCCACACTTGATCCAGCATGGTCTGAAATTCCAAAATTATTTCCTGTTCTTACTGTGAACAAATGTTTGTTTTTAGGGTTTTTAAAAAATATTTATCTTATGAATAAGTAAGTGATAAGTAAGCAATTAAATCAACATGCTTGCAAAATATCCCTATTCCTTCCATAATAATGACATGATCTATATATGGTCACTAAGGCAGCCCAGAATAAGTTAGTATTTCATATATCTTTTTTAGCTCTGAGCAAATAATTTACAATGAATAATTATTAAGTCATTTATTAATCTTTCTGTTAGCAAATTGTGTCTTCCTCCCCCGTACAAAAATGATTCTCTCGATTTTTTTCCTATTCAAAATTATTTGCCAAATTATTCCTGTGAAATTCTTGGTCTATAGAGTATTCACAAGCAATGCATTGTGAGTATTACATATTTGATATCCAAACTGCTTCGATAGGACACAAGTCAGGTGGTCTGTTTGTTTCCTGATGGGATGATTATTACTTAGAATCAGATTTCTGATGCAAATACCTGCAATTTGAATCTTATATTTATTTTCTCCCAATAGTCTGTAATATTTGCTTAACTCACTTATTGACAAATATGCCATCCTACTCAAAAGTGGTGTCAATGCAATTTAAGCAAATTATTATTTTTTAAATGAAAGAATAATTGCAGAAAGTGTGTTGCATTATTCACCCAATTCTATTCCTTAGTCATTCAGATCATTACGATATGTCAACAGTTGCCTATGAAGAACACGTGTTCTTTTTGATTTCAGAAATGTAAATAATTTCTTCTTCAGATGTAAAACTGCATGGTTATCTCTGTATAAATAATGTTGTAACTGTGCTGTTAGATCGACTCACTGCAAACAAAATTTCATTGTTAAACACTCAACTGAGGCGCAATGAAAATAAAGGGTATGTCTATACTTGAGCTGGAGGTTTGATTCCCAGCTTGAGTGGACATACCTGCATAGGTGCCAACCCCTGTGTGCTCCGCAGCTCAAGCCCCCATGGGGGGAGGAGGGGAAAATAGCGGGAGCCAGGAGCCAGAGCTTAAGTGTGGAATGTGATGAGTTCTGTGCTGCTAACAACTTCTGCCCTTGGGGTAGGAAGTTTGTTTATAAATAGAGGCAGGGTAATTAAGATAACAAAAGGCTTGTCCTTAAATTAAATTAAGGGCATTATTTGATCCTGAAAGCATTCCCAGACACTCCAGTTAAAAGATAGGAAACAAAGGGTCGGAATAAATGGACCATTTTCAGAATGGAGAGAAGTAAATAGTGGTGTCCCAGAGGGGCTTGTACTGTTCAACATATTCATAAATGATCTGCAAAAAGGCATAAACAGTGAAGTGGCAAAGTTTGCAGATGATACAAAATTACTCAAGACAGTTAAGTCCAAAACAGATTGCAAACAGTTAGAAAGGAATCTCACAAAACTGATGAAATTCAATGTTAAATGCAAAGTAATGCACATGACAAAATATAATCCTAACTATACATACAAAATGATGGTGCCTAAATTAGCTGTTAACCATCTAGAAAGAGATCTTGGAGTCATTTGCAGTACTCCTTCTCATTGTGCCTGTATCATCCTGAACTCATTCTCCAGCTTCAGGAGACTTAAAAATTATCTCCAGTCATCAATGGGACAGATGCAGCTGAATAATGTAGCTGTCCTTAAGGTGCATCAAGACAATGCCAGGGAACTCGATGTGACTAAGATTGCTGACAGTTTCATCCAGAAAGCTACAGTGAGACATAATGTATTTAAACTTGGACATTAATAAAGACAGCTTATGAGTGATTGCAATGATTTTAATATACAGTACTGTAATTCATGATAATGTAATTATGTAGTTCACAACAATGTAATCATTATTAAAATAGTAAAGATACCAATGATAGACACATTCAGTAACTAGAATATGAAAGAAGTGTATAAATATGCTGAAAATATGCTCCCCCCAAAACTGGCAGAGTGCCTTCCCCTCCCCCTCCCAAACACACACCTCTTCCAAAGCACCCACTGGCAAAAACAAAAGTCAGCACCTATGCATACCTGTCTGAGCTCTCATTGAGCTAGTGTGCAATGGTGGCAGTGAGGGTGGCAGCGAGGGTGGCGGTGCGGGGGGGAGGGGTTGCTGCCCCAAGTACAATCCCGTCTAAGACCACAAGCACTTACTTGGGCAGCTAGTCCTTTTTACTGCTCACGCTTCCACTATCCATTCTAGTCTTAGCACTCTAGCACTAGTATGTCTCCATGAGCTGGGGATCACACACCCAGCTCGAAGTATAGACATATCCAAAGTGAGAGATACCAAACTATAATCCTTTCCATAAATGAACATTATTCTGAGCAGCTAATGTATTTTAGTATCTGTAACTTCTAACTGAAATAACTGATACACTCATCCTTTGGCGAGAACAGGGAAAGAGTACATACTATTGCTCATCAGCAATCCACCACCATTTAAGGAACCCCCTAACATCATCTGCTGAAAGGTCAGTGATGAAGAGGACCCCCTATTCCCTATGGTGGGAAATTAATATTTTTTAATGATAAAGCCTAACAAGAAATTGTGCCCTAGCTTTAATTTTCCATTTGGGGTGTGTTTATATGGAGCCGAGTAAATAATTCATGCATTTCATATCCATTTGAGTAATTTCCTTATTAGATGAACAGCAGTCATGAAAACCTACTCTCTGATTATGGAATAGGCATAATTCCACCAAATTAAGGAAAATCATTTCAACAAATATGAATGATGTAAGCTCCAAAGGCATTATTTCTTTGGCTGTAAGTCTCTTAAGTCTTAATGAAAACAAAATAGCAAATGCACACATTTAATGCTCTAGGGCTTGGTCCAAAACTTTTCTACTCAATGGGAGTCTTTCTATTGATTTCAACAGACTTTGGATCAGGCCCTTAGGAATTAGATGGTATTTTTATCTGTATATCCTTTCAACCCTTTACTTTTCCACTGATCCAGACAACAAAGTTACCAGTTAAAAGGTAGCATCTGTTTCATCAGTACAAATTGGACCAAAACTACTAACTTTCATAGAATAGTAACATTATTGATACAATCGATACTACTGATACAGAATTTCTCATGTTCAAAATGTTTTATAATTATAGGTTGTTCACAAGGAGACTTAGTGCTCAGAAAACTCACATGTAAATCTACTGCACAGTACACACTATAGAACTTCTAGTGCAGTGGTCCCCAAACTGTGGGGCATGCCCCCCCAGAGGGGGCATGGAGGAACATTTGAGGGGCCATGCAGGAGTTCCTGGGCCAGGCCCCATGGGGCCAGGCCGTGAGCACTGGCCAGCCCCATTCTGCCCCCAGATCAGCTCTGCTCCCAGCCACAGCTGCATTCCACCCGCAGCCCAGCTCTGGCCCCAGCCGCAGCTCAGCTCCTCCCCCTGCTCCGCCTGTAGCCCAGCTCTGCCCTCATTCCATCTCCACCCCCAGCCCAGTTCCACCACTGCCCCCAGCTCATCCCCCTGTCCCCAATTCAGCCCCCAGCTTTGCCTTCAGCCCAGACTCCTCTGCTGAGCCCACTGTGCAGTAATGGAGGGAGGTGCAAACAGATTTGATTACTGGTAAGTGGGGGAGAGGGGTGCGACAAGAAAAGTATGGGCACCACTGTTCAAGTGTGAGTTAGCAAAGTTCACACAGTGACTTAGTGTGCAGCAGGTGAATGAGCTACAGATTTACACCCTGGCTTGCTGCGTGCCAAGGCTATGTTTATACAGCTCTTTGGAGCGAGCAGGAGCGAGCCTCCCTGCCCAGGACGACAGACTTGGGTTTGTGGGGCTGGCATTAGTGCTCTGAAAAATGGCTGTATAGACAGAACTTGGAAGTTCTGGGTTGGGCTGGTACCCAGGCTCTAAAGCTCACCCACTCCCTAGACTTCACAGACCAAGCACTGACCCAAATCTCAACTTCAAAGTTCTACCTATACAGGCTACAGCCATTTTTAGAGCATTAGTGTGAGTCCCATTAGCCTGAGTCTATCAACCCGGGCTGGGAGGCTCTCTCCTCCTCACTCCAGAATACGGGGCAGACATACCCATCATCCCCAAATAGACAAGTCCTCATTGAATTTGTTTCCCATCTTGCCGTGATTATTTCAGGCCAAGAAAGAGTATACATAGTACAAAGAGCAAAAGTCTAGAGACCACAGGGAAGAGCAGTTTCTCGCATTTGCTATACCTCTCCAAGTAATACCTCAAGCTTGTTGTGGCTGCTACAGTCAGAATGCTTGGCAAGTTTGCTGGCAGCCAGCAGATCAGTGAAAATCAAAATATAATAAAGTTATATATAAATCTTGCATGAAATAGCTCCCTGAAGTTTCTAAAGTGCAAATCACATACATTCTTTTCTGTGGAATATCCCTTTTGCATTTCAAATGGTATTGAATTAATGTTGCATCACATTGAAAATCATTGCATTAAGCAAAACAGAGATTCAGATGTTACACTCCTGTTCAGCAGAAGTGCTGCAATTGTCAGCAGAACATAAATCACTTTTGAAGTATCTGTAAACAGTTTTCCTTAAAAAAAAAAAAAAAAAAAATCTTTTGATTTTAACATAGAGTAACTTATACTATGGGCATAAGTCTTGATACATGCAAACTGTTGCAAAGTTTAAAATCAGGAACAGATTTTACAAATATCAGTAACTAAAATACAATTTACGCCTCTTTACTGTTAGGTATGAAAATAGAAAGTAGCATGTTCAATACAAATATTTCCATTTTTAAGTTAATAATGTTCATTTCAGCTGTTAAATCAGAGTTTGAAAAAAATATCTTTAGTACAAAATACGAGGCTGTCGATTAATCACAGTTAACTGACGAGAGTAACTGAAAAACTTTTAAACAATAGAATACCAAATGAAATTTATTAAATATTTTGGATTTTTATCTATATTTTCAAATATATTGATTTAAATTACAACACAGAATAGAGAGTGTACACTGCTCACATTATATTATTATTTTGATACAAATATTTGCACTGTGAAAATGACAAACAAAAGAAATAGTATTTTTCACTTCACCTCATACAAGTCCTATAGTGCAATCTCTTTATTGTAAAAGTGCAATTTACAAATGGAGATTTTTTTTTTGTTACGTAACAGCCTCAAAAACAAAACAATGTAAAACTTTAGAGCCTACAAGTCCACTCAGTCCTACTTCTTGTTTAGCCAATCACTAAGACAAACAAGTTTGTTTACATTTATGGGAGATAATGCTGCCCGCTTCTCATGTATAATGTCACCTGAAAATGAGAACAGGTGTTTGCATAGCACTGTTCTAGCCATCATTGCTAGGAAGTTATGTGCCAGATATGATAAACATTTGTATGCCTCTTCATGCCTCGGCCACCATCCCAGAGTACATGCTTCCATGCTGATGACGCTCATTAAGAAAATAATGCATTAATTAAATTTCTGACTGAACTCCTTGGGGGAAAATTTTATGTCTCCTGCTCTGTTTTACCTGCATTCTGCCATATATTTCATGTTATAGCAGTCTCAGATGATGACCCAGCACATGTTGTTCATTTTAAGAACACTTTCACAACAGATTTGGCAAAATGCAAAGAAGGTACCAATGTGAGATTTCTAAAGATAGTTACAGAACTCAACCCAAGGTTTAAGAATCTGAAGTGCCTTCCAAAATCTGAGAGGGATGTGGTATGGAGCATGCTTCCAGAAGTCTTAAAAGAGCAACACTCCAATGCAGAAACTACACAACCCGAACCACCAAAACAGAAAATCAACCTTCTGTTGGTGGCATCTGACTCAGACGATGAAAATGAACATGTGTAGTCTTCACTGCTTTGGATTATTATTGAGCAGAACCCGTCATCGGCATGGATGAACATCCTCTGGAATGGTGGTTGAAGCATGAAGGGACATATGAAACTTTAGAGCATCTGGCACGTAAATATCTTGTGAAGCTGGCTATACCAGTGCCATGCGAATGCCTATTCTCACTTTCAGCTGACATTGTAAACAAGAAGCAGGCAGCATTATCTCCTGCAAATGTAAACAAACTTGTTTGTCTGAGCAATTGGCTGAGCAAGAAGTAGGACTGAGTGGAGTTGTAGGCTCTAAAGTTTTACATTGTTTTATTTTTGAATGCAGTTTGGGGTTTTTTGGTATATAATTCTACATTTGTAAATTCAACTTTCATGATAAAGAGATTACACTACAGTACTTCTATGAGGTGAATTGAAAAATATTTTTTTTTACAGTGCAAATATTTGTAATAAAAATAAATATAAAATGAACACTGTACACTTTGTATTCTGTGTTGTAACTGAAATAAATATATTTGAAAATGTAAAAACATCCAAAAATATTTAAATGGTATTCTATTATTAACAGAGTGATTAATCACATGATTAATCACAATCAATTTTTTTAATTGCTTGAGAGCCATATAAAGTACAAATATTCAGCACTTAAAATATGTATGAAAGATTAAAAGGGTGGATGGGTTTTTCATCATTTGGATGATACAATGGGAGACAGAGTTTTCACCTCTCTTTCACTAGATCAGATTTTGCCTGTGCAATGCTGATTACTTTTCCATTGAATGACTGAAAATGTACCAGGATGCAGAGCTCAAAAATATGCGTGAGCATTTCTTCAATATGTGAGTCTTTCATCATGTGAGAATATGAAGATAAATGTGTTCAGAGCATTTATTTCAACTGTATGTTTAAACGTACATATTACATATGATCGGGGTGCTGAGTGATCGCTGCTATGAGAATCATGGCCCTTATGCTTTTCTAATTTACAATGGATAACTACACTGATAATTTCATTGATCCAAGTATAAATGAAATAAGTATTGGGCCCCCTAACTTTGATTGCCATGACGTGTGTTCAAATTCTCAACAAGAATAATGCATTCAAGTTTTTAATTGAAGGTTTTACAGTACAGTGCAGAAGTGTCATTTTGCCTACCACTAATGTTCAGCCATGTGGGCCGTGCCATATGGAATGATGAGTGATTATTCCAGTGCCAGCAAAATACACAAGAACTCAGGACAAGAAGTGAAGAATGATTTATCCCACTAAAATTAAAAAGAAGTTTAAATAAAATCAGAGATATAATTTGACACACCAATGTAGAACACAAGTATTCTGATAATTTTTAAAGTTTTTATAGCATTGATATACTTTGCTCCTGTATTCAATCTCTAGGTTGCACTACTGTAGAGAGCTGCAAGCTACATGGACATACCTTTGAGGGCCACCCAGAAATGTAGAATGTGCCTCTCTCCCTTTTGAGTGGAGTAAGGTGGTGAGAGCATATAAAATCTTGGCTGTGCCCTGAGAGCAGGTTAAATCTTGGCTGTGCACTGACTGTAACCACTGAGGCCACGACTACACTACAAAGTTATGTTAACTCAAGTTATATCAGCATACACCTGCTGCAGTCAGTAAATTGCTTGTGCCTGTGCATTCTTGGCGCCTTGTGTTGCAGTGTGTGGACTCCCAAGGAGCGCTTATAATGATACAGAGTGCAGTGCACCACGGGTAGATATCCCACTGTGCAACTACCCACCATCTTTTGGGAAGTTTTGGCAATGCATGGTGGGGCTGAAACGAATCACACAGGAACTGAAAGCATGGGGTCAACTTTCTGGTTTGCAACAGTATGCATCTCATAATGTCGTCTGTATCCCATAATTTTGGTGCCTTTTTTTTTTCAAAATGCACACGGCACTCTTTCCTGTCAGAAGCATCTCTGACAGAAACATGGAGCCAACACAGCTCTGCACTACTGTCATGAGCATTGCAAGTACAGGGCCCACAATCCTGCAGTATTTGCAGAGCCACAGGAACAGATGTGGGGAATATGACAATTCCTTGGAGCACAGATTGCTGTGGCACATAGCAAGAACCAATTCAAGGTTGTTGGTGGCATTCACGGAGCAACTGCAGATGTTGGTGTGCCGCTTCTGGGCCCAAGAAACAAGCACTGACTGGTGAGATTGCATCATAATACAGCTTTGGTATGGCAAGGAGTGGCTGCAGAACTTTCAGATGTGCAAGCAACATTCCGGGATCTGTGTGCTGAACTTGCTACAGCCCTCCAGTGCAGGGACACCAAAATGAGAGCTGCAATGACAGTGGAGAAGCAAGTGGCGATTGCACTGTGGAAACTTGCAATACCAGATTGCTACCAGTCAGTTGGGAATCAATTTGGAGTCAGGAAATCCACCACCGGGGCCACTGTCATGCAAGTGTGTCGTGCCATTAATTGCTTCCTTCTACGTAGGACTGTGACTTTCAGAAATGTGCAGGACATAATGAATAACTTTGTAGCCATGGGGTTCCCAAACTACGGTGGAGTGACAAATGGCACACACATCTCTATTTTGTCACCAGACCGTATACATCAAGAAAAAGGGCTACTTTTCTATTCACACCTATCCAAGCACTGGTGGATCACCAACATCAGTGTGGGCTTGTCAGGGAAAGTGCCGGACACTCGCATCTTTAAGTACACAGGACTGTTCAGAAAGCTGCAAGCAGAAACTTCCTTTCCCAACCGGCAGATTACCATTGGCAGTGTTGAAATGCCAGTAGTGATATTGGGCAACCTAACCTATTCCGTGCTCCACTGGCTCATGAAGCCATACACTTACCACCTCAACAGCACCAAGGAACACTTCATCTACTGGATCAGCAGGAGCAGAAGGACAGCTGAATGTGCTTTTGGTCATTTGAAGGGATGCTGGTATTCTTTACTGACATAATTGGATGTCAGTGAGAAAAATATCTAGCTGGTTCTAGCTGTCTGCTGTGTCCTGCATAATATATATGAAGAAAAGGGAGGAAACTTTCCACCAGGGTGGAGGGGGAAGTAGGGTGGATGTGTGCTGAATTTGAAGAGCCAGACACAAGGGTTATTAGAAGAGCTCAATGTGGACCTAAACAGCTCAGGAAGGCTTTGAAAGACCCTTTTAATAGTGAAGCAGAGTATTTGTGTGTTGCAGTAATGTGCTCTACCAGGCGTTGCTCTTTTGTGGCCCAGTATGAATTGTGTGATCATTGCTATAAATGTAGGAATACGACATTGTTAATGTGCCTATCAATTTTGTTTGGGAATGATCCTATGAGTTGTGTGATACTCTGTATTAACATGTAATTGGTTGCTTTTAGAACTGCTGCGCACCAGCCAGCATACGTTGTGAACTAATAAAGATGAATTATGTTTCAAATAATAGAATTTTATTTTGTAACAAAATCTGTGCAAAAAAACCCACAGGCAATTCAAAACCAAATACAGTTAGAACTTAATAAAACTTAACAAATTAAGGGAAAAGAACTTATGAAGGGGAAAGAACATTCATGTCCATTTCAGTTACACATTCACTGACCTGTGAAAATCATGGTTGGTGTATGTGATGCTGTGAGTGGTGGTTAATGTCCCCTGGGGTGGGGTGGTAGTGGTCAATGGTCCCAGATGCTGCCTGGAATGGCATAGGACCTCCCTATATTGAGTTGTCAATGGGCTGCAGGGGGTGGTGAGCCTGGGACTGTTGTACCTGCAGGTCCACCAGAGTCTTCAGCATCTCTGTCTGCTGTCTGAGAAGTGCAAGCAACTCCTCCCGCACATCCCACCCTGCATTTTCCTTTCTCCTCTCCATTCTATCCTTCTCCGGGCTGTCGGCAATGTTCATCCTGTGCTCACTCTCCGATGCAGCACTGGCTGGCTGGATTCCCTGGAACATGTCATCCTGAGTCCTCTTCTTTCAACTCCTTATCTGGCTCAGGCATTCCATGAGTGTACAGGGAGAGACCCTGAACGTCACAATGGTAGCAGCTGAAGATACAACAAACAGAGGTACCATTGTCAGTGTATTCACTCTGGAAAGCAAAACTTAAGATGCTGAATTCACTCCCGTTGCTCCCCAAAAGTTTTAAGTACTACATTCCCACTTCTGCTTAGGAGTGCTTGTGCACGGTGCTAGTCAGAGCACCAGCCATGGTGAGTGTGTTTCATTGTGGGTTGGGGAAATAGGGAGGGAATAGCTCAGTTGCATGTTTCTGGTAGTATAGGTGCCGACTCCATGGGTGCTCCGGGGCTGGAGCACCCACGGGGAAAAATTAGTGGGAGCTCTGCACCCACTGGCAGCCAAGCTCCCCTCCCCGCCTCACCTCCTGCTCCACCTCCTCCCCTGAGCATGCCATGTCCCTGCTCCTCCGCCTACCTTGCTGCTGCCAAACAGCTTGCTGCTGCCAAACGGATGTTTGGCGGCATAGCAAGCTCCGGGAGGGAGCAGGCAGGAGCAGGAACGTGGTGCACCCGGGGAAGAGGTGGGGCCAGGGCAGGTATTTGGGGAAGGAGTCAAAATAGGGGCAGGGACGGGGTGGAGTTGGGGTGGGGACTTTGGGGAAGGGGTTGGAATGGGGGTGGGGCAGGGGTGGAGACGGGGCGGGACAGGAAACAGAGGTGGGGCGTCAAGCACCCACCAGCACAAGTAGAAGTCGGTGCCTATGTCTAGTAGTACAGAGCAATGGCACTGAATACTGGCATCATTTTCCACAGGCGATGGTGATTTTGGCTGATATCTCACTCGTGAGGGTAACAAATTCAGAGAGCACAGCTGCTGTTGGTTTCCCTCATGCTGCCAGCCTGTGTACTGCAGTGGTGCCTGCTGAAATTTTTGTTGAGTGAGGTGGGAAAGTGTTCTACTGTGGCGGAAGAAATAAGGCAGCCTTCCCTAGAAACCTTCAGCAGAGGATTGCAGAGTACCTCCATGGAAGTTTCATCGCTATCTCTCCAGAAACTGCTCTATATTCCCCTCCTCCCTCCCCCGCACCTAACTCATAAGGGAAATTAAAAGTAGATACCATTACCTCCTCTAGCATGAGTAAATTCATAAATCAAAAGATGTGTCCTCATACTTAGGATGGGGGCATCTCTCTTATTTAAAATTAAACTATATACTTACCCAAGGTTCCTTCCCATGCATCGGGCTGACCCACACTTGATTGGCAGGACTGGCTGGATTGTGGTGGAATCAAAAACAGGTCCTAGCTCATTACACAGCTGAATCCCTCAGTTGCCTGACCCCATACTCCTCCTCCTTTTCCTTGTCCACAACCTCCTTCTCTTTGCTGTTCACAGCAGGGGCCTATGACTCAGACTCCTCTACTTCAGTGCTGTTGGGGGTGGTTATGGGATCTCCAGTGAACATGACATGCTGCTCTTCGTAAAAGTGGTAGGTCTGTGGCTCGGCATGAGGTCAATTGTTGGCCTCCCTTGCCTTCAGGTATGCCTGCTGCAGCTCCTTAGCTTTCACACCGCACTGCTGCTGGTACCTGTTATAGCCCTTCTCCTACTTCCCCCGAGCAATCTGCTACTAGATACATCTTTCTACAGCTGGTTTGGAGCTGTGCCTGCACACCCTTTTCTCCCCACAGACCCCGGAGATCCAATATCTCCCGTCTACTCCAGGCACAAGCATGCCTGGAGCGTGTAGCCAGCGTACTCAGCTGGGCAGTTGCACCGAACAATGGAGAGCGGCTAGGTGTGCTCGCCAAGCCAGGCAATCAGTAAAAGGAATTTCAAAAAATTGCAGGGCTTTTTAGGAGAGCAGAATGCTTCCAGTCTCCATCATCCTTGGGCAGCGAAGATCACAATGGTGACCAGAGTGGTCAGTGTGGGGCACTGTGGGACAGCTGCTGGAAGACAGTAGCGGTTGATGTAAGTAATGCAGTGTCGACACTCACACTGCATCAATCTAAGTACATTGACCTTGGCTCTATGCCGCTTAGGGAAGTGGTGTTACCAAGTCTGTGTAACAGGGCACTTACATTGGCAGGAGTCAAATTTACACAACTAGTTTGACAAAAACTGCCTTGCATCAACCTAACTTTGTAGTGCTGGTTGCTGACTGCCTTGGCCTCTCACTTCACCTTACTGAGTTAGGGATTATACTTACCAACATACTGCTCCAGGCATCTTAAATCAGTATATTTTCAGAGCTTCTCTGGTAAATAGCAATGGCACATTTTACACTTGGAAAACCTGAGGTACAGAAAAGCTAAATTGCCTACCTGCCTGACCTTGTAATCTAGTCAATTAACTGTTAAACTAAGGGTTAGGAGACTTTGGTTCCAATCCTGGTTTTGACACTGGGTTGCTGTGTGTCTTTGAGCATGACATTTAATATCTCTCTCTCATCTTTCTGCAATTATATTTACTTACTTCCTAGGGTTTTTGTAAGGTATAATTAAATAATGCTTATAAAGGGCTAAATAAGTGCACTTTGTTATCGAAGCCCTTTTATGATAGCAGTGAATATAAAGCAGGACTTTTTGTCCCCTAACCTTGTTCTTATTCGTGTAGGCAAGGTGAGCTTTAGAAAGTCTGACACCCTTTTCCTTTAAAAATTATCAAGTGCAAATCTTGATCTTTTGGCATTTCATGTGTGTAGATATGTGTACAAAACTGGGTTTTTTTGGATCACTTCACTACAAATGATTTCCAGTTTATTAAACTTAAGAAAAATCAGAAACTTGGAGATGTAAAAATACATGCAAACAAACTAATGACAAATGTTGCATGACATGTTGAAAAACTATTTTCACTATATTTAGCCAGTTCTAAAAATGTCCACTTCTCTTCCTTTCTTTCTTTTCTTTTTTTTTTTCTTTTTGAGGAGAAAGGAAGTGAGAGAAAACATTTAATTCATGAACAAAAGTAAGAGCATCAATATCCATTGCATGCTTGATGGTATCAAAAGACTCTGCATATAAGTTTCAAGTATTATAATTATAGAGTATATTTTCGAGAGCATAAAACATGAGTGATACTTTATCAGTGGTAAAGGAATCTTTAACAATGGAAACACAAAAGGAAAAAGGAAGATGACATTTTGTAAATATACCCAATGGCCACAAGATGTCCCTTTAGTATAAGGAATGAAGAAGTAATATAAAAAGGCTTGCCAATTAAAACAGCTTAAACTTTTATGTTATAAAGAGAGATAAAATGTCAACAGAAGAGAAATGGACCAGATTCTGCTCTCAGTTACAATACTACAAATTGTACCAAGGAATCTCTATGGATAGAAATTCCATACTTGAATAATAAGAGTATAGCAGTAGGAATATATTACTAGCCACCTAAGCAGGATGGTGATGGTGATTATGAAATGCTCCAGGAGGTTAAAGAGACTATAAACACAGAAAATTCAATAATAATGAGGGATTTCAACTATCCCCATATGGACTGGGTATGTGTCACCTCGGGATTGGATGCAGACACAAAATTCTCAGACACCATTAATGATTGCTTCTTGAAGCAGCTAGTCCTGTAACCCACAAAAGGGTAGAGACAATTCTTGATATAGTTCTAAGTGGTGCAAAAGATCTGGTCCAAATGGTGAGTATAGCTGAATCTCTTGGTAATAGAAACCATAATGTCATTAAATTTAACATCCTTGTGCAGGGGAAAATACCAAAGAAGCCCACCACAAAACTTCAAAAAGGGGAACTATACAAAAGTAAGGAAGCTAATTAAATGGAAATTAAAAGGAACAGTCACAAGCGTAAAAGCCTTCAAGCTGCATAGAAACTTTTTAAAAACACCTTAGAGTCTCAAATTAAATGTATACTCCAAATAAATAAACAAATAGCATGAGGACTAAAAAAATGCCACTATGTTTAACCAACAAAGACAAAGAGGCAGTTAGAGGCAAAAAGGCATCCTTTAAACATTGGAAGTCAAATCCTGCTGAGGAAAACAGAAAGGAGCATAAACTCTGACAAGTCAAGTGCAAAATTATAATGAAGGAGGCCAACAGAAAATTTGAAGAGCAACCACTTAAAGGCACAAAAACTAATGGCAATTTTTTTTTAAGTCCATCAGAAACAGGAGCCCTGCCAAACAATCAGTGGTGCCACTGAATGATCAAGGCACTAAAGAAGCATGCCAATGTTCCCTCTAATTTTTGACAAGGCCGTGTGCGCAAAATTTTCTTCTGTGCAAATTTTTGTGCGCGTGGTGTTTCGCCGTGTGTGTGGGGTTTAGGATCTGTGTGCGCGTGCACACGCGCACAGTTTAGAGGGAACAGTGGAGCACGCAAGGAAGACAAGGCCATTGTGGGGAAGCTAAATTAATTCTTTGCATCGGTCTTCTCTGCAGAAGATATGAGGGAGATTCCCAAACTTGAGCCATTCTTTTTAGCTGACAAATCTGAGGAATTGTTGTAATGCCAATTTTTAAAAAAGGCTCCAGAGGCAAATACAGGCTAGTAAGCCTAACTTGAGTACCAGGCAAATTGGTTGAAACTACAGTAAAGAACAGAATTATCAGCTACAAAGATGAACATGATTTGTTAAGGAAGAGCCAACACTTTTGTTGGCTTTTGTAAAGATAAAT
Source organism: Eretmochelys imbricata (assembly GCF_965152235.1). Lineage (NCBI taxonomy): Eukaryota > Metazoa > Chordata > Testudines > Cheloniidae > Eretmochelys > Eretmochelys imbricata. Next base: position 95,848,214 of record NC_135573.1, on the reverse strand, counting down.
CATGCCTCAAACTATTAAAATTCTTTCAGGAGGTCAACAAATGTGTGGACAAAGGTTATCCAGATAAAGTTACACCCATGCTTAAGTATTTTCAGAACTGGATTCTATGAGAGATATTCAATCTGAGATCCTAGATGAGCAGACAGAAAGCTACACAAAAGAAAGAAAAAGACAAATTCCTTATTCTTAGAACAAATACAAAAGGCTCCTGTCATAAATATAAAGGGAAGGGTAACCACCTTTCTGTATACAGTGCTATAAGATCCCTCCTGGCCAGAGGCAAAACCCTTTCACCTGTAAGGGGTTAAAAAGCTAAGATAACCTGGCTGGCACCTGACCAAAATGACCAATGAGGAGACCAGATACTTTCAAATCTGGATGGGGGGGAACAAAGGGTCTGACCGTCTGTGTGATGCTTTTGCCGGGAACAGATCAGGAACGTAGCCTTACAACTGTTAGTTAGTAAGTAATCTACCTAGAAATGCGTTAGATTTCCTTTTGTTTAATGGCTGGTAAAATAAGCTGTGCTGGATGGAATGTATATTCCTATTTTTGTGTCTTTTGTAACTTAAGGTTTTGCCTAGAGGGATTCTCTATGTTTTGAATCTGATTACCCTGTAAGGTATTTACCATCCTGATTTTACAGAGGTGATTCTTTTACCTTTTCTTTAATTAAAATTCTTCTTCTAAGAACCTGATTGCTTTTTCATTGTTCTTAAGATCCAAGGGTTTGGGTTTGTGTTCACTTGTACAAATTGGTGAGGATTCTTATTAAGCCTTCCCCAGGAAAGTGGGTGTAGGGCTTGGGGGGATATTTTGAGGGAAAGACGTCTCCAAGTGGGCTCTTTCCCTGGTCTTTGTGTAAGACGCTTGTTGGTGACAGCATACGGTTCAAGGCAAGGCAAAGTTTGTACCTTGGGGAAGTTTTTAACCTAAGCTGGTAAGAATAAGCTTAGGGGGTCTTTCATGCAGGTTCCCACATCTGTACCCTAGAGTTCAGAGGGGGGAAGGAACCTTGACAAGCCCCTTGTGTTGAAAGAAGACCAAGCGTTCATGATTGCAGAAGCAGAATTTGGCTCTGAATGTAAAACGCAACAATAACATTAAAACTGGAAGAATACGATTTCTGTAGCTTCAGTAATGCGCAAAAAGCTCTTTGAAGTTATGAGCACCCAACAACTCCAGTTTAAGTTAATGATGGTTTCAGATGCTCAGTACCCCTGAAAATCAGGCCCGAGACATCCCAAGCTGGACCCTCCAAACCAAGGCATTCATAATTAGTGCTTAGAAAATGTAGGTCTTAATCTGTCTCCTAGATCTGAGTTAAATGTTTTACCCAAAACTACACCACACTTGAATTCTGTCTGTTGTTTGTAAATTGTTTGTAAGGATTTTACAAATTTTTTTGTTGCAAAAGATCTGTTTGTTTAACTAATAAATAAATGCATAAACAAACAACTCCCCCCCATGTTTGAATTACATTTTGGATTTGAGCTTGACTCATTAGGATGAAGGAAGGCACATAGTATATGTTGTATGCCTGTGTGTTTTGAGTTACATATCTATTTTTGAGAACTCCCTGAGAAGAAGGCGTCTTCCAGGATGCACTCTCCAGCTGGGCTTTGAAACCCTAGACTTAATGGGAGAGGTTGCAGGCGAGTGAGCCTAGGAATTGAACGACAGGTCACAGACTGTGGCACTCTGAACCTTAGGGGAGAGGACAAAAGGTGCTTTTCGGAGAGATGGACAGTAGTTATTAAATTAGGCCTCCGGAAAAGTGGTCTGCAGACCCTGTTTATTAAGTTCCATTTGGTTATATCTGTGGAAATCCATTAAAGACAATGAGGGTTGAACAAGTGTCACTGATGGTTTATTTGGCCCTTTATAACTGATGGTGATGCATGAAAAGAAAAGAACCCAGCTCATATCTTAATTTAAATTTGTAAGGCTGGTAATAATAATAATAATTAATAATCCTCAAATTAGAAATGAACACAATCAATATGGTGTGATTGAATAATTTATGGGGAACTTTCATGAATAATAATATGCTAATATTTATATTTTACAAAGAAAACAGGAACAGAAGTTATTACTTGTATTCAGAAGGGGACTAATTGTAAAACAGAGTTAGGGTCAAAAATGATTCTGTAGGGAAATATGATTTATTATTTATCACCTAGAAGCCCCAATCAGGGAAGAGGACCCTATTGTGATAGGAACTCTGAACATATATACAGTGAAAAGATGGTCCCTTACTCAAAAAGCTTACAAACTCAATAAAAGATGACACAACAGCTGCTTAGAAGAAGGCAGTGAGGGGAAGAGTACAAATTAGCAATGCGATGATGATTAGCATAATAAGATCACCAATGGATTATCCATGCTCTAATCCTCATGCACATTAGAGCTAGATCATGATTATATCTGCCCTGAAAAGGGACAATGTGTTGTTATGCTGTCCAACAGGAACCCTGGAGGCAGTCTAGAGAGGAAGTAACCTGAGCCGAATTTATATCTAGCAGAGCATATGCTGTTCTCTATGTAATGACAGTAAGTTTCCTGCTTTTTACTCCTGTTAATATTCCAGGATAAATAAGAGAGCAAGCTATATTTTCCTCTGGTTTGTGAACTGTTGTTGGAATTGTTAAACAAGGCCCAGAACTACAAAGACTTAGGCTGTTTGCCAGAAGCTGGGAATGGGCGACAGGAGATGGATCACTCGATGACTACGTGTTCTGTTCATTCCCTCTGGGGCACCTGGCATTGGCCGCTGTCGGAAGACAGGATACTGGGCTAGATGGACCTTTGGGCTGACCCAGTATGGCCGCTCTTATGTTCGCGCTGCAGCAGTACAGCTGCGACCCCACAGCTGTAGCATAGATACTTACCAGAGTAAGTCCACCCTCTAGAGCGTTTACAGCAGTGCAAGTGCACAGATGTGGCTGCGCCGCTGTCTGCTCTCTATTGTAGCCACCCTAAGCCCATGGGGGAGAGAGCTCTCGCCTTTACTTAATTAAACCAGCCCCAGCAAGCAGCCAGAGCTATGTCGGTGGGAGAAGCTCTCCACACCTGGGTGCAACTTATGTCACTTGGGGGCGGCTTCAGCCCTGGGCCCCAGTGAATCTAACAGCGGCCCTGGTGACCCCATTAAAACAGGGTCTCAACACCCACAGTTAGAGAACTGCTGTACAGCAGCTTCCCATTTTTTGCTGGAGCCCCCTTTGCCCTGTAAAGTTGGGCACCCTTGCTCTCTCAGACAGAAACGTTTCATCTCCTTTCTCGGACTGGCCTGCCCATCGTGGGTTCTGACTTTTCTTTTTAAAGAAGTCTCAGTGAAAAGTGGATTTTTTAAACTAATACCAACTCCACTGCGGTGTCTAAAACCAAACCAGCACAGCCGTGAGCAGGGGTGCTGCCGGCACAATCTGACAAACAGTCGGGGGTGCAGTGGGAACCCAGAGTGCCTGTGACCCTGAGCCCCAGCAGCGGCGCAATGCAGAAAGGGGAGCGCTCACGGGCAGCAGTACGGGGAAGGGATGGTTTAGTCCTTGCTGAGCCGGAGCGCGGCTCGGCACGGGGCGAGGAGTCCGCTCTCAGCTGCGTGCGTTGCCCCAGCCGGGCCTCACGTTAGCGGCGTGCGCATGATTTTGGCGACTAGCGCCCACTGCCATTAGGCGGTCCCAACGCTGGGTGGGGGTGGGGGTGGGAGTGGGAGTGGGGGTGTCTCTGCTCTGCCCCGCCCCCCACCCCCAAGCCGGCTGGCCGGGAGCCCGCGCACCGAGAAGAGCGCAGCAGCCGGCAGAACCGGCTCGCGCTGGGCGTTCGGAGTGGAACGGTCTCTGCGGGGGCGTGGCCGGAGGTCCTGACCGCCGCCTCTCTTTCCCTTACCCCTCCCCCGCCGTTCTTTCTGCGCTTGCGCGGGGGGCGTCTGCCAGGGCGCCGCGTGCGCTGTGGTTTCCCCTGCCGGCCGGAAGTTGTGCTGCCTTCCCGAGTCCTCCTGTCAACATGGCCGCGGCGAGCGGGCGGCGCCGGCTCATCTGGGCAGCAGGTAAACCCGGGGGCGCGTCATTCCCCGCGCCGCGGCCCGCCGGCGGGGGCAGGGGGATGCGCGCGCGGGGAGCTCGTGGCTGGGCCGTGGTGGGAGGGTCTTTGCGGGAGCGGATGTTAGGAAGGCGGCGGGGGCGGGGGCGGGGGGGAGAGAGGATTGTTTGGGGGTAGGAGTCATTGCCCCAGAGCTCCTTGCAGGCGGGAAGGCTGAGGGATGAGAGGGGAGAGAATCGGGTTGTGGGTCTGTTGCGGGGAGGGGGACGAGACGGGGCAAAGACCCTCCGAATAAGAGTGGTCGGACCAAGCATGATGCAAAGCAGACGGGGTAAATTCACTAGCTCAGTGGTTTTCAACCTTTTTTTCTGGGGACCCAGTTGAAGAAAACTGTTGATGTCCCTGACCCAACAGAGCTGGGGTTGAGGGGTTTGGGGTGTGGGAGGTTACTTGGTTATTTCTGATTTCCTTATAGGGGTTGGAGTGAGGGCTGCGGGGTGGGGCTGGGAATGAGGGGTTCAGAGTGTGGGAGGGGGCTCTGGGCTGGGGCCTGGGATGAGGGATTTGGGGTGCAGGAGGGGCTCAAGGTTTGGAGGGGGCTGAGGGATGGGGCAGAGAGTTAGGATGTGGGAGGGGTCAGGGCTCTGGCCTTGGGGTGCAGACTCTAGGATGGGGCCAGGGTGCAGGGAGGGCTTCCGGGTTCGGGATGGGGGGGCTCAGGGCTGGGGTGCAGGCTTACCTCTGGTGACTCCTGGTCAGCGGCGAAGTTAGGGTGCAGAGGCAGGCTTCCTGCCAGTCCTGGCACCGCAAATCGTACTGTACCCTGGAAGCAGCCAGCAGCAGGTCCGGCTCCTAGGCGGAGGTACGCAAGCAGTTCTGCATGGCTCTCGCTTAAAGGCCAATGGCAGCACGGAGCCGGTGCTCGGGGCAGGCGAGAGCTGTGCAGAGCCGCTTGCGGAGCCCATGGCCACCCTGCCTAGAATCCGGACCCGCTACTAGCCACTTCCGGGGTGCAGCGTGGTGTTGGAACAGGTAGGCACTAGCCTTCCTTAGCTGGGAAGCACCGCCAACGGGACGTTTAATGTCCTGGTCGGTGGTGCAGACCAGAGCTGCTAGTGTCCCTGAGTGCTGAGCAAGGCGACCCAGTTCCTTATATGCCATGACCCGGTACTGGGTCATGACCCGAACTTTGAAAAATACTTCACTAGATTATTTCCATAAGTATGGGGCACATTAGAGGTGCCTGCAGTGCGTCCCTATGATAAAGCGGAAGGGGTGAAGGGATCGATTGGAGGGGACAGTAGTGACAATGAATTAATCAGAGTAAATGCCATTAGCCTGTCCTGCAACCTACTTACTCCTTTTCCTGCCCCCTCCCCTTTTTTCTGGTAGCTGCTGCACTTGTCTTGACTTTAGATGCAGCTTTTGTGGAAGACTTAGATGACTCGTAAGTACTCCTCTTTTATTGTCACATGAAATGTTGCCTAGGTATTTCTTTGTTTGTTTTCCTGGAGGTTCTGCTCCTTTCTTGCTTTAGTGCGTTGTGGTATTACTCTGCCGAAAATGGTGAATAAGTGTTGTTTCTTTCTCTAGCAGCAACCGTGAAATGCATGAAAGAAAAGGATGTGGTCTGTATAAATAGTACCTCATAACTAGTAAGTTGAAGCACAATGAGCATGGCTTAGTTTTGCAAAGGCTGCGTGTTGTTTTAAGAGGCTGTGAATAGGGATCACCATTTTGGAAGACTGAAGAATAAGAGACTAAATAGACACAGTAATAAATATGTTTTTTTCCTCCCGTGTTTCTAACTATGGTAGTACGTTCAAATCTGGTCAAGGGTTTTAGTGAGGAAGAAGCACATTTTCATAGCTAGAGAATTTTTGTAAAACATCTGTTAAAGGAAAGCACTGCTCGGTTTCTATGTGTTTAGTAGAAGTTTCCTACAGTATCTGCAAGCCTTCAGTGAATTGTGCAAATATCTGTATTTGTAAGTGTGGACAACTTCTAGTTCAGTGCCCTTGGAAACTTAATTTAATAAGCTTGAGTTGTCCAAATGTGTGTGCTGTGGTTCTTTATCAAACAAGTGCTGGTATAGGGCCACAAATCTGTGGCACATCTGCATATAAATAACTGGAAGGTATGAAGGGTAAACATTTTCAGTTTGTCAAAAGTCCAGCAGCAGGTACTAGTGCACATACAGCAAAGATTTATGAAAGTAGAATATGGGTGAAAGCTTTGCATTGTTTTTATTGATTTGAATTATATTAGTTCATAGAGGTCTGTCAAGGTTCCTCCCCCACGCTGAACTCTAGGGTACAGATGTGGGGACCTGCATGAAAAACCTCCTAAGCTTATCTTTACCAGCTTAGGTCAAAACTTCCCCAAGGTACAAAATATTCCACCCTTTGTCCTTGGATTGGCCGCTACCAATACCAAACTAATACTGGTTACTGGGGAAGAGCTTTTTGGACGCGTCTTTCCCCCCAAATTACTTCCCAAAACCTTGCACCCCACTTCCTGGACAAGGTTTGGTAAAAAGCCTCACCAATTTGCCTAGGTGACTACAGACCCAGACCCTTGGATCTTAAGAACAATGAACAATCCTCCCAACACTTGCACCCCCCCTTTCCTGGGAAATGTTGGATAAAAAGCCTCACCAATTTGCATAGGTGACCACAGACCCAAACCCTTGGATCTGAGAACAATGAAAAAGCATTCAGTTTTCTTACAAGAAGACTTTTAATAAAAATAGAAGTAAATAGAAATAAAGAAATCCCCCCTGTAAAATCAGGACGGTAGATACCTTACAGGGTAATTAGATTCAAAAACATAGAGAACCCCTCTAGGCAAAACCTTAAGTTACAAAAAAGATGCACAGACAGAAATAGTTATTCTATTCAGCACAGTTCTTTTCTCAGCCATTTAAAGAAATCATAATCTAACACGTACCTAGCTAGATTACTTACTAAAAGTTCTAAGACTCCATTCCTGGTCTATCCCCGGCCAAGACAGACTATAGATAGACACACAGACCCTTTGTTTCTCTCCCTCCTCCCAGCTTTTGAAAGTATCTTGTCTCCTCATTGGTCATTTTGGTCAGGTGCCAGCGAGGTTACCTTTAGCTTCTTAACCCTTTACAGGTGAGAGGAGCTTTCCCCTGGCCAGGAGGGATTTCAGTGGGGTTTACCCTTCCCTTTATATTTATGACAAGGTCCCATTTTGGTAGCCAGGCATTATACAAACACATGGTAATAATAAGTCCTTATCCCAAAGAGCTTACAACCTAATTATAGGAGAGAGAAAAAGGATGGTAGGGGAAACAGAAAGGTGAAATGACACAGCAAGCCAGTGGCAGAGGTGGGAATAGAAACTAGGTCTCTAGACTCTGTCTATTAGATCACTCTGCTTCAGTGTACTAGTTCCTTAAAAAGCGGTATCTGCTGATAAACTACTTAGCTGAAGATGGAAGAATTTTGTATTCAAAAACAGGTACATGTGGCCTAAAAACAGCATCTGTAGGAAGTTCTGTAAATGTGCATGTCAGTAACCTCCATTTCCCCAATCCCTGTTATCTATATTAGATTCTCTATTATATACATTTATCAGTTGTCTGTAGATCAGGGGTGGGCAAATTACAGCCTGGGGGGCCGCATCCTGCCTGTCAGACCTTTTAATCCAGCCCTCGAGTGCCTCATTTCTGGCCCCACCCCAGAGCTCGCACCCCCAGCTGGAACCCTCACCCCCTCCCACACCCCAGCCCCCAATTTCATACGCATTCATTGCCCATCATACAATTTCCATACCCAGATGTGGCCCTCAGGCCAAAAGGTTAGCCCGACCCTGCTGTAGATTAGTAAATTACCAGGCTGTAGCACATGCTACTTTTCCTGCTTGATTTACATCCAGCCGTCTGTCCTATGACAACTTTAATTCGGTATTATGGAGTTATTCATGACCCTATATAATGCTATGTTGATATTTACATGGTCCTGAAAATACAGTATTATAATTTGGTTGTAAAAATTTATCTCTGGGCTCAAATTTGGTTTATTATGTGTCAGGTCAGGAACACATATGTAGATGCTTCATAATTAAGGCTTTTTAAAAAGTTTGAAATACTTTTTACATTGGGTTAAAATAATATTTTGCTTTTGCCTAATTCAGGCACTCACTGCTTTATAATAGTATTTACTAGGGATTTATAAGGTTTAATGTTGGAAGTAACAGTCAATAATACTAATGTTGAAAAATTGCTACCTGCTACAGAGAATGTGCACTATCTCACAGGAATTTAGTCTAACACAAGAGACAATATGAATTTAAAATATCGACCATAAATTCTACCAAGGACTCCATAAAATGCATTTTCAAATTTCATACACATTTATAAAAGGTATCTTTGGCAAGGGGGAGTTTATATTATGTGATTCTTTCTTAGAAATTTAAACTAAATTAAGTTTAAATAATGTAAAACTGACAAAGATAAGAATATCAAAATATAAGTCTTCAGCTCTTATATTTTTGCCAGTCCATCTCTTAGTAAAAAAAAGGACACTTAAATTCGGTTTAAAATTTAAATTTTGTGTAAACAAGCTTTATAGAAGCTTAATTTGACATACTGGTTTAGGTTCTATCAGTATCAATTGTTCTCAACAAACACGTCCCTTCAGATAGTGTAGCATTAAGAGCTTGAATGAGAAACTGACTTGACTTCCTTTATAGAGTGAGGAGGTGGGTGACGCAGTACCTTTTTTTTGGACCAGCTTCTATTGGTGAGAGAGAGACTCTGTTTTGAGCTTACACAGAGCTCTTTTCAGGTCAACTTGAGAGAAATGAAAAAAGTAATATGGCATAAATAGTGCGAATAGTAACATAGGTTAAAATGATTTATAATATATCTTTGAAATTTCTTGTCTCTTTAGCCTCTTGTGAAGATGTTATTCGGTACTTAAAAAAGAAAAAAAAATGTGTGAGGGTAGCAGTCCAAGGTCTGAATGGGAAATTAAACTTGCTTATTGCATTGCATCCTGTTCCTGTCCACTTTCTTGATTTTTGTGCCCTGCCATCCGCTGGTTTTTATTCACATCTTTGACTGTGTGCCTTAATATTCTATATGAGCTAGAAGCAGAATGCTTTGGTTGCATAAGTAACATATATATGAAAAATGTCTGTAGTTGCTTTGGAGGTGGCAGGGATGGGTTCTTTGTCATATTTTCAGATTACAAGTTGCAGAGGATATATTCTAACTGCAAACAGAACCTGGGATCTGAAAATCAAACTGTTGATTTCTTCTTCTTGCATCATCACCAATGTTTAAGATTTCATAATTAGAGGTTGCCAACATATATTTAATGCACAAGGGACAATAGAATCCACTTATATCTTTCTTTAGCTCTGCAGTGCAAACAACAGTAAAATTGATTTTCAGTAAAATAAGTAGATAAGGCATGTGTGGCTAAAAAAACCTGCAAACATTTTGTATAGTTTCTTTAACATAATCAGGTATTTCAGATAGTCTTTCGACAGTCGTCATCATCATCTTTGTTTCATGTTTGGTTCTTTCAACAAACTGTTTGAACAGGTTGTACTAAATTCACCCAGTCCCCTCCAGACATTTGAGCATGCATTTGCTCTAGTACCTCGGAGCAGAGGGCTAAATAAAGCATTTCAGCCATAACATGGCTGTGACAAAATATAGTTAAAAGATAGTACTTGTATTGTTAACACTTCAGCAAGCAAATTGTAAATCTTTTCTTTTCCCCTCCAAGCATTTAGTTAACTTCTTAAAACTTGCTTTTAAGGTTTCTTTTGATTATTTAAAACTAAAAGGTGAAAGGAGGGAAATCTAGTGAGTTAGGTAGCTCAACCTCCTCTGTAGGTGTATGAGATAAAACCATGTTCTAGGTCATATGTAACTGTGGTGGTCTCATATTGCTTGCCTACAGCCATCAGAAAATCTCAACTTACTTGCATTTAACCAAGTTCATCCCTTGTTTTCTTGCGCCAGTTAGGTCCTAAATGTGTCGCTTCCAGGCCTGTGATCTGTCCATTACAATGATCATTATGACTCAGATTTTACTCATCTGGTCTGACTTACTGCCTAACACAAGCCATAGAACAAATGTGTTTTACACACCTAGATGCATTTAGTGATCTTTCCTTGGGAGAAGCTTGGAGCTGTGGTAGCAAGGGCATTACTAACTAAAACTGAGATGTGTTGGCAGACTTCAGTAGGGAAGCCTATGCAATGCATGAATGTTGTTACCTTTGGATCTGATTGCTATTAGATCCTCACTATCATAAACTGTAGTCTGTTCACAAATAACTTTCCAGTAAGTGCTCTCATTGTCATCTAATTGCAGTGACAAGCAAAATAGACTCATAAATACATACAAAATTCATCTTGTTAGGTACTTCTCTTAAACCTATTATAATCATTATAATGTGTATTTCATAAGGACTTCCCTGGTAGCTATGTCATAGACTTCCAATTCACATTCAACTTAATGCAAACTCTGCAATACTGTTAAAACTAGTCAGTTTGTTATCTTGTCAGTCGTTACTCTAACATTAAATAAAGCCAGAAAATATAGATTAGTATTGTTTGCTATCTTAACCATTTTTTCTTATTGTCATTTACCCTTACTTCAGTAGTTCTGGGATTTTTTTTTTTTTTTTTACTGGAGGCAATGGGTGTTGCTGGACTAATACAATACACTACAGTGTGAAATACACAAGGAATTTTAATAGTAAAATGCTGATGGGCTTAATATGCCTGCCATATTTTTGCTTTGATCTTCTCTTCCTTTTTTTTTTTAACCAGGTCCCAATATACCCCTCCTTCAGAAACAAATAGTGTATTTGTGTGCCTGTGTATAGACATGTCACAAGCTGTGCTTTTCTTTTCTAGGTTTAAAGACAATCGTAAAGATGACATTTGGCTTGTAGATGTGAGTATGTGAGAAGTATTAAGATTCATACTTTGTTGAAACTTAACAGCTTTCCATTAGTTTCGTTTGAAAAATAAAAGAACCAGTATATACTACACAATTTGAAATCAGAGTTTTTCTGTATCGTGGTGAAAAACGATTTGTTATGTTCCATCTGCTGGTAGGATGGATAAGCTGTTTGCTGTGTACAGGATGGTCCAGGAATTGGTCTGCTTGCATTAAGCACTTACTGTTTTGCCTTGCATTTATAAAGTAATTTGATATTGGAGCAACTTTTTTTTAAAGAGGAAAACTAACCCATAGCTGTATGTGCTAATGTGTATACTTCAGATTTTAGCTCTTGTATCATGTTCATTGTTCAAAATAATTTATTTCACTGTCTAATATACTTGGAAAGTGTTATGTTCAGTATTCTCTAGTTCTAAGACTAGGTGTAGAACAGAAAATTGAATTCAAAGTAAGGTTTGTGCAACTGAATACATTTGCCAAATAGCTCATATTAACCATATTTGTTGAGAAAAAAGTGGCAAATTATATATAGTATCTTCTGAATCAGAAACTTCCACAAAGGCAAAACCAACCCCCTTCTCAACTGGAAAATCAATTTCCTGGGCCCGTGATCCTTCAGCACTGACTTCAGTGAGTGTAGGATTAAGTCCTTGGTAGGTAGGAGGATGGAAGAAATTCGTCCAGCTGCATCCTGGCTCTGAAGGAAATAGGAGTTGGTTCGCACTATGTGATGGGATATACAAACTGGAGAGCAAGGGGTTAAGGAACAGCTCTGGGCCCAGGCAGTCCCGCTCAGTCATACCTGCTAAGCTTGTAAAAACTGGAGGCAGTGCTCTAAAAAGGAGAGCAGAGCAGTTCAGACGGAGGAAGCAGAGGGCTGCTTTGAAGGGAAAATAATGCCCAGGAGCTCATTCCCTGGGATCTGGCAACGTAGGCCTGTGCAAACTCATGGAGGAGAGGCAGGCAACTGAGATTGCAGGCCAGAGACTTGACTATAGTGAGTTATTTAGGAAACAAAAGTAGACTGGGTAGGAAGTGGTCGGGGGGCGGGGGGGGGCTGGCAGCGGTCTAGCATCCCGAGGTGTCAAGTGTAGCTGCCTACCACTATGCCCTGGAACAGCACAGTGGAGAGATGGACCTGGCTCCCCTACCCACTCCGAAAGGACATTACCATCCCAGGAGTCTTCACCTAGATGAGACACCGTCTGGAAGAGGCCTTGACTATTCAAGGACCCAACCTCAACAAAGTTTCTGTGCTAAAGGGAAGGACTGGAAATCACTGGGGCAGGGACACAGAAGAACTGGACTGTGCTTTCAAAGGGCAGGTGCTCTGCCAAATTCCCGCCTAACCATTTGGTGGTACTGTTAGTGATTGTGCAACTACTACACACTACTAAATGCAAATATTATAACATAAATGTTTATGGTTACAGGATATGTGCTCACTTGTGTTCAACACCCTCCTTCCTTTTGAAATCTGAAGTCATGGTAATCTGCTTCTTGTTTTGAGATTTCGTCCAAACAGGCTTATCTGGCAGGCGATAGAGATGGCAAATAAATTAAACTTACCTTATATAAGCTTAAATTCCTTTATACTGATATCAGTCTAGTCCCCCATCAAATACTATATCAAGGTGATGCATTTTTTCCCCCTCCAGGTACACTTTTTTTAGAAGATAAGATTGCATAGTCTGCTTCTGTCCTGTGGCTTTTCATAGACAAGAGCACTGCATTGAAGAGAAATATAAATTACTAGCAGGTTTTTATCTGTTTGGCAGCTTTTGTTGGTTTTCCAAATGTGTGGCTTGAGAGTTCCATGTTTATGTAGAGTTCACTGATTCTGTTTAATGCCACCCTTCTGACTTGTTTTCAGTTCTATGCACCTTGGTGTGGCCATTGCAAGAAATTGGAGCCTGTGTGGAATGAAGTTGGTATAGAGATAAGAAGCAGTGGGTCTCCAGTAAAAGTTGGGAAGATGGATGCGACTTCCTATTCTAGTAAGTATGTGTTGTGTAGGCATAGTTTCATTGTCAACTAGTTTTGAAAATGAAACAGCCAGAAGGATTACTATTAAAAAAAGACTATATCATATAAACAAACGGATTTGTCTTGAAGGATCTGCTGGCTAAGTGTAGCAGTAAGTATCGAAGACGTGACTGTATCGTATCCCACTGTTAGTGACTTTTCAACTCATGCTGCTATGATTTACCTCTTCAACCAAAACCTCAGATCCTTATACACTTAAAACAAATAAGAAGAGAGGAGTAACCTCATAGAAGATAGGGCCCTGAAAAGTGCTATCTTTGGTACAAGTTTCTTTAATTTCTTTTTAAGGTGCTTGATCTGATTTACAGCGCCCACCATAATAAGATACAACTTGTCTGTTTTAGGTTCCTTACTTTACTGTTACTAGACCAAATAGATCTACTTGCACTTTCAGAATTGTAAAGTGCTTTCTCATGGTCAATCCTTAAGGAATTACACACATCTTGTTGAAATCATTGCCTCACTGGACAGCAGATTTCTGTCCACCTTCTCATTAAGCCTTCTCTTAAAAAGACACTGTTATCTTCAATATTTGAAATTGATTAACTTAAAAAAATCCATCTTCTGATTGTAAAAAACGGTTAAGAAAAAATATTTGTATTTTGTTTTCCTGTTATATTTAAAAGTGTCATTTTGGGCGTGCCAGATGGTAATAGCCCCAGATGTCCTAGGGCTCCCCTTCCTCTCTGTGCACACACTTGCCTATTCTGATTTCACTTTTAGCTATGCTGGTACACTTACTGTAAATATACTCTTGCAAGGCCTATGGAAGAGTGTGCAGGAGAGCTTCCCTAGGGCTGTGCGTGAAGATGATATCATTCTGCTTGTACTTGTGACAGATAGTGCAGCAGACGATGAAAATTGAAACTGTGCAAAGTGCCATCAAATACAGAGTGTAACCAAATGAACAAAAATGTTTTTTCTAACCCTGGATTATTGTACAATGTTTTCAAATGGAAATGTGACTGTTTTTAAGTTGAAAATGTAATATTGGTTGGTTTTGTACTGTGATAATTCCCAAGAGTCCCAGTCATGATTCTTATTATGTTAGACCATGTATGACCATATCATACTGATCAGTAGTTCTTACAGCACATTATAAAGGAAGAAGGCATCATTATCCCTGTTTTATAGAGAGGGAAATGGAGGCAGAGAGAGGTGAAGTGCCTTGATCAAGGTCACCCAGTTGGCTAGTGGCAGTTGGGAATGTAACACAGCTCTCTTGATTCCCAGTCAAGCGCTCTGCCTACTAGGCCATCTGAATAAGAGTTCCCATCCTGAAGTGCATATGCCTGTTAGGAGTCCAGTGTAGGATTGGGGCTTAAGCAGTTCTTTCATCCTTCAGTTCTCTTGTTTTCACTGCATTTTAATTTATTATACCTGTAGGAGAGGTGTTTCCAGACCATTTCTGAAGGGGGACATCGGAATTTTTGTCCAGCACTAGCGAGGTTGCAGTTCAGTTCCCATTCTTAGTCAAACAGTTGTGGCATTTGGAGTTAATGCCTCAAAATCTTGCCGGGGCTTAGTTTGAAAATTGGTAACTTCTTTGGTTGCTTAAAGTGGACATTGTACAGACATGAAACACATCAGTGAAGTTCACCAGTGTCCTAAATTGTTTTTAGGAGAATCTCTTTGCTAGGAAAGAGGATAATTGGGGATCTTCTTGGTAATAACTGATGTTGCAAGCCATTCTAAACTATACAGATGAAGGGGGTAGTCTGGCTCACAGGAAGCTTGGGTAGTTTTTTAGAAGTGGATGGCTGTGCACAAGCCAGTGAACAGAGGGAAATGATGCAGCATTGGAGGAGAGAGAACATCAGATGTGTCCTCACAAGAAGAAAACATAAGCAGCAACTTGTGTTAAGGGGTATATAGTGTTTAGCTAGTACTGAGCAGAAAGCTTCTGTCACACTCAGTTGTACAACATAGGGGATTAATGGATAAATACACAGACTCTTGGATCAGTTGCCATGAGTCTTAATAGGATTCTGACTTTGAAGTCCCTTTTTGCATATGCCAAATAAAACTCCCTCACACATCGTGCATGGCTGCCTGCACCTAGGGGGCTGGCTATAACACCATTTGTACATTGACATACTAAGACTAGGTCAAATAGGGGATAGGGCTCTTTTTCCACAATGGAGAAGGGGATGTTAGTGCATCACAATGAGTCCACAATCAATAGGGATGTGGAAAATCTTTTAGCATTGCTGTATGTCTCCACCAGGTCATGTAGAAACTGAAAATTAATCTTGCGGGGAGAGGGGGATAGGAGATCAGCTGAAAACTAGCGAGAAACCTCCTACTCAAGAGCTTCTGGGTTTATTCATTCATTTTACAAGTATGTTGCTCTTGATCAGTTAATGCAGTTTTGGTAAGCACTCCAACAGCATAGAGTGTTACACAAATTAACTGCTATGGACACTTAAACAAAACACTCCTTACAACCAGTATCTCAAAACTTTGACTTTGCAATACTATCCTACCTTGCATGTAGAACCACAGTTCATTTTGCAGGTTTTATAGTTGGGGTAAAGGGACAGAGGACTACAATTTTCAGCTTCACCTCTCAACAACTCATTATCCTTATGGTGAAAAAGGTCTTGAAATAACAGCCCTACCACAAGCAAACACACCAGGTCCTTTGCAGGAATCATCTCTGGCTGTCTTAGAATGATGTAAACCTCTGTTTAGATTCTGAAAGACTTCTGGGTTTACCAGCTGCAGTAATTTAACAGATGAATAGGGATTTGAGGTAAGATTTTCAAGAGCGCCTGTGTGCCTTAATCTCCTAAATCCTGTTTTCAAGGAAATTTAGGCTGTAATGTCAGGATTTACCAAGATATTTAGGTGCCTGAAGATGCAGATAGGCACCAAGCTGGATTTTCAAGTGTTTCTAAGCAATTAAATGGGATGATGAGGGTGGGAGGACCAAGGCTCTGAGGTGGCACCGAGCATTCTCTCCCTCAGGTGCTTGGCTGACTAGTTCTTGCTCACATGCTCAGGGTCTAACTTATTGCCCTATGTGAGCTTTGGAAGGAATTTTTCTCCAGCTCAGATGGATCCCTTCCTTTGTAGCATGTATCTTTAGGTGTCTATATACCATGGAAAATCTGTTCCTTAAGGCCTAAGCCTCTTTTGAAAATGGGACTAGGAGCCGAGTTAACACCAGCATTTTTGATAATGTTATTTTTGCTGCTGATTTGCTAATTTCTTGAGGTAACATTGTTTGGATGGAAAATTGTGGTTCCCCTGTCCCATGTGAGTCAGCAGATACTTGCATTATCGTAGTTTCTAGGAGCCTCTGTTATCAGTCAGGACCTGTGTTGTGTTGTACAAACACAGAACAAATGACAGTCCCTACTCCAAAGAGTTTAAAGTATGAGACAGGACCCAACAGGTGCAGACATATGGAGGAGTACAAGGAAACAATAACACACTATTGGTTAGCGTGGTAGGCTGTGGCAAGCATCGTTTAGAGTAAAATCCCATACAAAATGAGCAGACTGGAGGTATAGCCATTTAGATTTGGGGAAATATCCTGGAATTAGGTGGTAGTGACGGATATGGCATTCACTAAAACTCAGCAAGCTATTAAGAAGTACATGAAGCAGCCCAGATTGTTTGAAGTTAAGCTAAGAGCTTCAGATATAAGTATGCCAGCATATTGTTGACTGCAAGATGTTTTTATTAATACATAATAGCCATGTCGACAATAAAGTAGACCTGGAAAAATGGCATTTTAAATACGTTTTCATGGCAGAGTAGTATTGCAAGCTTCCATGTCCTGAAAGATGCATAAAAAACTTAGGGAGCACTAAATTTCACTAGGAATGTAAAAGGTTAACCGGTCAGCTGATTAACGGGTAAGCATTAGCCTTACTGGTTAACCCACCTTACCTGTTAACCCCAGGCCAAGCGGCCAACTCCAATGGCCCTGCACCAGCTGGAGCAGCCCCAGCTGCACTGAGTGGCCAGAGTGGCACAGCCCCAGCTGCGCCAGTGTATCGGCCCCAGCTGCTTAATCAGTTAACGGTTTAAACGACATATTTTTAATTATGTAAACGGTTAACTTTTTAAATGCTGTTTACATCCCTAAATCTCACTACTACTGAATTAGTCCTAATTTAAAACGGTGAGACGAAGGGGTGGGGGTGGAGGTGGAGATCTGGCTTCCTTAATAGGTCACATTCAGTGATACCCTCTTCTCCTAGGCTTTAACCAGTCCCATAAAATGTAGTACAAAAAAGCCACTAAAGTGTGGACACTAGAGCAAAAAGCATATACAATGCTAGTGTTGCCAGTTTATTTGGTGTACTTTAAATTAAGCTCTGGTTTGTAGAGTCCTGTAATTATGTGAGAATCCTAGCTTTCATTTAAAAAGAAATAAGTTTCTAGCCCCCAGACTTGCAGAAAGAAGCTTAAAAATGTACACTCTAAAGGCTTAGAACCAAATAAGCAAATAAAAAGAATTGGAATATACATATTTTTAAAAATCTCATGATTTTTTTGAATGCACGACATTGGCAATACTATAATGCTTTGTGGGGCGGGGGGACCTAGTTGAGCACATGCGAAAACGTGTTGCAGAGTGTCATACATTCTGGACAGCTGTGGTCCAGATGTGTTGATGTTGGTGGCTACCAGTGCTCCAGGCCCAGACCCTCTCTCAGGGTCAAGAAGAACTTGTCTGTTCTCTTCCTTCTGCTGTAGCTGACACTGTCCCAAATAGGATTATGCTGCTTGCACACAGCTGTGCAATGACCACATCAATTTTGGGGACTTGAACCACTACTGATACTAGTAGTACTGCTACTTAATTGCCATGTACACTGTATACATAAATTTAGCCACATTAATGTGGCTGTGCATTTAACTTATCTCATTTGTGACAAAAATGACACAGGCAGTACAAAAAATAGGAAATGCTGAGTTAAGGTGACACATGCTTCACAAAATAAACACACAGCCTTAAATCTGTCTCCACAAGGTTGCCCAGAGAATGTCAGACCTTCCCCGTCCTAAAAAAAAAAATCTACCACTTTCTCAGTCTGCCAGAAATCTAAATCAGGACTACGGTTCATTGAGTCCCAACAGTGCATTACATGGCATTTGTGTTGGACTGTGTATCGCTAACTAGTTGCTGTTGGTTTATAGAGATTACAATAGAAATATTGGTATCACTACTATTCTTCATCAGCATGGTTTCAGTTAGGACGTTTACAGCAAATATGATTTCATGAACTTTATACAGGTTACAAGTATTTCCAACTTCCAGTAATAATATGACAAGCACCTTGAAAGGAATGGATTTAAGTTTGAGAGAGGTGTCACCTTAAACAGGCAATATAACATTTAACTTTTTTTTAGTTGAATAAATGTCATAGGGTGAGAAACAATTCTTTGCTGCAACTAAACAGCATGTCCACTCAGCTTGACTACAGCTGTTTCTATACTGTATAGAGTAATGGCTGTGGCCCACTCTTCTCATCACTCCCATCTCCCTATGCAATGCAGGTTCAGGGACTGACTTTCCAGTAAAAGTCATAGTATAATGCTGTATCTGTCTGTGTTCCTTTACCACTCTGATCACCAAGGAATAGAAGCCTTTATTATCTGTCTGCTAAGACTGACAATAGGATAAAAGAATCTGGATATTTTTATAAGGCTTTTTAAAATATATATTTTGTGTGTTAGCTGACATGTATACATACTACTAGTGAGCATGTATGCTACATTTTCATGACAATGAGTCTGTAACATGTCTCCACTTAATTAATAAAATGACTAATTCAGTTCCAGTGATTGAAAATCAATTGATTTTGAGGTAAGAAAAATGATAACATATGCATGTTTTTGTTTAAACAGTATTTATTATACAAACCATGTAGTTCCTCTTTTGCATAAATGAGAGGAAAACAGAAACCTAACCAAATGTGTCTTTCAGGTATTGCCTCTGAATATGGAGTTAGAGGTTATCCAACAATTAAACTGTAAGTTGATCTTTCCTGTATTATATTTTTATATGTCACTGTGACGGGTTCGGTCACAGAGACCCCCCCTTGGGACTGTTACCTGACGTGCTGAGATAACCTCTGAGCCCATTTTCCCTTCCAGTTTAGGACTCCAGAACTCTGCCTTGTTGAGCCAGACACACTAGCCTGCTACAACACAGACCCAGGTCTGGTCCAAGCCCCCAAAGCTGCAGACTTTAACCAAAAACTGCTCAGCAGGTCACCTATCCCCAGCACGCAGACACCCAGTCCCCAATGGGATCTAAACCCCAAATAAATCTGCTTTACTCTGTATAAAGCTTATCCAGGGTAAACTCATAAATTGTCTGTCCTCCATAACACTGATAGAGAGAGATGCACAGCTGTTTGACCCCCCCTCTTCCCCCCCCCGGTATTAATCACTTACTCTGGGTTTACTAATAAACAAAAGTGATTTTATTAAGTACAAAAAGTAGGATTTAAGTGGTTTCAAGTGATAACAGACAGAACAAAATAAGTCACCAAGCAAAATAAAGCAAAAACACGCAAGTCTAAGCCTAATATATTAAAAAACTGTTTACAGGTAAAATCTCACCCTCAGAGATGTTGCAATAAGCTTCTTTCACAGACTAGACTTCTTCCTAGTCTGGGGCCAATCCTTTTCTCTGGTACAGTCTTTGTTAGTTGCAGCAAACATCTTATGAGAGAACCCCGAGTTTCCACCTAACTGGAAGCCTCCTTTGTTCTTTTCCACCCCTTTTATAGCTTTGGCACATTTGGAAACTTTGGTTTCTCTGGGTCCCCACCTCTCCTTCTGAATGGAAAAGTACCAGATTTAAGATGGATCTCATTACCAGGTGACATGGTCACATGTCACTGTAAGATCTCATTCTTCATTACCCATGGGCTGGCCCATAGGCACACAGGAAGGCTTGCAAGTAAATAAACCATCCGCAACCAATTGTCCTAGTCAATGGGAGCCATCAAGACTCTAAATAGCTATTAATGGCCCACACTTTGCATAGTTACAGTAAGACCTCAGAGTTACACTTCATATTTCTAGCTTCAGATACAAGAATGATACATGCATACAAATAGGATGAACACACTCAGTAGATTATAAGCTTTGTAATGATACCTTACAAGAGACCTTTTGCGTAAAGCATATTCCAGTTACATCATATTCACATTCATAAGAATGTTTCCATAAAACATTATGGACTGCAATGTCACAATGGAGTTTGAGGTTATCCATCAATTAAGCTAGAAGTTGACCTTTTCTGCATTATATTTTTATATATCAATCCTCACTATCGCTCACTTTCCTTTGTAAAAGGGGAATAAAAAACAAACGAATATACAGAAAAATCTTAACAGCTGATACCAGTAAGAAGCAGGAAGAGAAAATAACAATTCATTTTGGAGCCAGTTGTGAATCAGTTACTACTGAACTGGATAATATTTTTTAAAAATTCTTTTGTTTACATTTAAGGTTCTTTGTTATACTAAGCTTTTAAACAAGGTGGTGGTATAAGTAAGTTGAGTATTAATTAAGCTGAAACAAGCTTATATAATCATATAAACCATAGTCTCATAAAATATTGTTTAAAGGGACATAATGAACTTGAAATCCAGTAAATTTCAGTTGACAAATTAAACGTAGTTTCAGGTATGAAACCTATACCTGAGTCACCCTGCCAGTATTTGACTTTCTGATTGCATTTCCCCATTTTTAATGACTTTTCCGTCCCATATTGCTATGTGTAGGGCCTACCAAATTCACAGCCGTGAAAAAGTGTCACAGACCATGAAATCTGGTCTCCCTCCTGTGAAATCTGGTCTTTTGTGTGCTTTTACCTTATACTATATAGATTTCACAGGGCATACCAGTTTTTCTCAAATTGGGGGTCCTGACCAAAAGGGAGTTTCATGGAGTTGCAAGGTTATTTTAGGGGGGTCACAGTATTACCATCCTTCTACACTTTCTTCAGATCTGGGCAGCCAGAGAGCAGGGGCTGCTGGCCGGACGTCCAGCTCTGAAGGCAGCGCCCCACCAGCAGCATCCATACCATGCCATCCTTACTTCTCTGCTGCTACTAACAGCGGCTCTCCCTTCAGATCTGGGGTCCCAGCCAGCAGCCCCCGCTCTCCAGCTGCCCAGCTCTGAAGGCAGCACTGCCACCAGCAGCAGCGCAGAAGTAAGGGTAGCAGTACTGCAACTCCCCTACAATAACCTTGTGATCCCCCCCACAACTCCTTTTTTTGGGGTCAGGACCCCTACAATTACAACACTGTAACATTTCAGATTTAAATAGCTGCAATCATGACATTTACGATTTTTAAAATTCTATGACTGTGAAATTGACCAAAATGGGCCATGAATTTGGTAGGGCCCGAGCTATGTGTGAAAAGACCCATACAGCCAGGGAAACTAACTGCTGTATAAGGTAAAAGGTGAAAGTGACTGTACACACAATGGTATAAAGTAAAAACAGGAAACTGTATTTTTCTCTCATTTTTCAGGTGCAGTTATTAAAAATGAAAATTTGGGAAATGGTCAGACTTAGAATTCTTTATTTCCCCATGGAATTATCAAAGGATTTGGATTGTCTTTAGTTATATTTCCAAAGGGCTGTGGCATTGAAATATTGTAGCTTGTTACAGGCTGCAGGTAAAAAACTTTGTTGTCATGAATATTCAGGCGCTGAAAATTGGTCTTAAGGACACCAAAAAATAATGTAACTGACCCAGATGGGTTCTCTTTTAAAGGAAATCCTGTTGTTCTTCACTGTCATAAATCCTACGTGAATATTTTTTCTGATTTAATAAAAGCAAGTTAGATCCCACCCCATCAATTACATACAGTAACCTATTACAGTTTCTTGTCTGCCTCACTGGAGGGTGGATTAACTGAGTGTTCAGTTTAAGAAACCTTTGCAGATGATCACAATGGAATACCATTTTCATTTGCCCTTTCTGTTTTGCTTTTTTCAAATAGTAAAAGGGTATCCTAAGGCTTTTTTTGATAAGGAGTAATAAATGGAAATTTTTAATATCTCTTTATAGGGTCTAAATGCTTAATTCTTTTTCATAGTCTGAGAGCAAATCTTCTCTAGTTTTTGTAGTTCTAATATATTGTCATTAGAAAGCACATGATAGCTAGCATGTACAACAGAACTTATTTTCAGAAGACAGTGTGGTGTGATTTTTTTTCCTCCCTCATTCTGATTATATTGTACTGTTCCACTGAGCTACTTTTTCTATTTAAAGATTGATTCTTTTTTCTAATGTTTTGAAAAATAAAGTTGCTCAGCACTTACTAATAATTGAATATTAGAAATATAGGGAAGCTGTGTTTTTGCATATTCAGCTAACTGATTTATTTTAGTTATGAACAAAGATAATGAAACAATTTTTCAGAGTTTTGTTTTTTTCCCCTCTAGCTTAAAAGGTGACTTGGCATACAACTATAGAGGACCTAGAACCAAAGATGATATAATTGAATTTGCTAACAGAGTAGCAGGGTAAGTATTCATAATCTTCTTTGAAGATACCAGTGATTTACATGGTTTTATTGAATTTGCCCCATTTGATTTTTTCAAAGGAGAGCCAAAAGCTGGGCTTCTTTGACAGAAATGTCCTTGACCTGTTAATGTAGTCTTTTATTCTTACAATACTTTGTAAGAATCAGTGGCTTCCATCTTGTTCATTTATTATAGTTTGAATTAGATGTGAACTGTAAAGAAAATTGAGTTAAGCCCAGAAATAGATTAAATACTTCCACTAACCATGCTGGGAGGTGAGTTGGGGGTCATTCAGTAATGGAATACGTATTAAACAGTGAGTGGACTCCTCAGTAAAGACAGTGTCTTTGCAGTAAATACAGATTACTAATCAATCTTTCTGCAAAACTTTTTTATATTGCCTGCCTCCTACAGCCTGGTTAGTGGAGACATGTAGAACCTATTGGGTTTAAAATGATGATCAAGTTTACTTTCTAATTTACCTTTACAAGAGGTAACATAATCTTTACCCCATCTGATTTAGTAGTCATTTATTTCAGTGAGGGGAAGTCTGTGGCATAGTCTAGTGCAGTGTTTCTCATTTATGTGTTGTTTTTTAGGCTAATGCAAGTGTTTGTATAGGTCAGGTTTGGAGGACAGGAGAAAGTGTTAAGTGCAAGCCATCTAAGTTCCCGTCTATAATTTTGCATAGTGGAAGTCTTAATATATACACAAAACATAAGAACGGCCATACTGGGTCAGACCAAAGGTCCATCTAGCCTAGTATCCTGTCTTCCAACAGTGGCCAATGCCAGGTGCCCCAGAGGGAATGAACAGAACAGGTAATCATCAAGTGATCCATCCCTTGTCACCCATTCCCGGCTTCTTCCAAACAGAGACTAGGTACACCATCCCTGAACATCCTGGCTAATAGTCATTGATGATGGATCTATCCTCCATGCATTTATCTTGTTCTTTTTTGAACCCTGTTATGGTCTTGGCCTTCACAACATCCTCTGGCAAGGAGTTCCACAGGTTGACCGTGCGTTATGTGAAGAAATACTTCCTCTTGTTTAAAATACAGTAACTCCTCACTTAACGTCATCCTGGTTAACATTGTTTCGTTGTTACATTGCTGATCAATAGGAGAACATGCTTGTTTAAAGTTGCGCAGTGTTCCCTTATAACATTGTTTGGTAGCCGCCTGCTTTGTTCACTGCCTGCAGAAAGAGCAGCCTGTTGAAGCTAGCTATGCTGACCTGGTTGTAAGAGATTTTATAGAGTGATAATATGTAACGTGAGTGTTTCTGATGCAATTGCTCTTAAACTCCGTAGTTAAGTTTTTAATGTGTTTTGACATTGATTTCAGTAATGATGCAACATTAGCAATTAATTACTGAACAAGTTACATTAGGCAGAATGATGCAATGCCTGAAATAGATCATTGAGACTGCACATGTTTTTTGGAACAGATACTGCTTAAGGTGTCAGAGAGAGATTTAAAAATGCCCCACCATATATAGTTTGCAGATTTACCTCTGCAGTTGTGAAAAAGTATGTTTAGTTAAGATGTTAGTAGTCTTTCACTATATCTAATCATATGGGCTATATCAGTTAGAAGCTCATTTTCTGCCACTGTTTTATTTTTTAATTATAAAATTAAAATGAAATGTTTTTGAATAGTGAAAGAGTCACTGGTGTTAAACTGAGCTATTGAGAAAATTATTTTTTCTCAGCTGTCACACGTCAGCTCTCCTGGGATGATGCAGTATTTATTCTATTACTTACAGGAAGATGGAGAAATAGCGGCAAATTAATTCTGTGGGACAATTAGCAATCTAGCAAAGGAAATAATTGTGGCTTCTACTGCCCCCCCCCCCCCCCCCCAAAAAAAAATTGCCACCATGGATTTCCCCCCATACGGATAATTGCAACCTTGGCACACGAGCTCAGAATCTTCTAGAGAACAGTTTCTGCTTGGGACTATTCAAATTTCCTCTCTTCTCACTTACCTGGGGTTTAGAGCATAAAAATAGGGACATGGACCTAAACTGCTTTTCCGTACTTTCCAGTAGTCTATGAATACCGGTAATCTCCAAACTAGAATCGCTTACAAAACCCATATTCCCAAGTTGCTATGCCTCTTTCAGAAATAACTACACCATACATCAGATGGCTTTTATGTAGTGTCAGGATTACTGTTTAATTCTTCTTACTAAGAATTGATATAATTGGTAAATTCCATTGCACTGTAGCACCAGTCACTATTTGCTGTTCTTAAATACAGAGTTCTAGTATTTTCAAGTTTAGACTTGTGGAATGGGCAGTCAGAATTGTACAATTTAGATGAGCGTATGTTTTCTTTGAATTTTCAAAAAAAACCTGAATGTTTCTTTATATTTCCCTTTTCCCCAGGCCTCTTATCCGGCCACTTCCTAGCCAGCAAATGTTTGAACATGTGCACAAGAGGCATCGTGTACTTTTTTTGTATGTTGGTGGGGAATCTCCTTTAAAGGTTTGAAACTTCATTAAATTCATTTGTTTTTTGTTTTTGATCTTTATAGAGGCAGTCTAAAAGTGACTTATGCATATCTCTCCTAAAAAAGTGAGAAAGTAATTGTATATTTTAAAGAGATTATAGTTGTAGGTAAGAAGCTGAATAGTCTCTAATTTTAGAACTACTTTGATAATAGCATAATATATACACTTTTTTTATCTTAATGTATGTGTTTATAGACATTTACCAAACATGCTGGTAATGATAACTCTAGATCTGAGTGCTGTCTCTCCTCTTGTAATCATTGTGTCGTGGGACTCCGAAGTCCTAATAATGTAAAACAGTATTTTAAAATTATACTTAACCTTAGATATGCCAAATGTTTTTGTTGTTTTGAGGCATAAGGCATGCATTCATAATAGTTAAACTTAAAAGTTATTTAATGTAGCATTTACTGTGTGGCACAGTTATACTGAAGAGAGAATTTTTTTGTTAATATGATAGGTTTTATGGTCTTTTTTTTTTTTATACTGAAGTTCTATGCTACATCTTAGTAAGTTTCTCTTTAGTTAGGTGGAAAGAAACTCTGTGTATTTGGTCTTCATTTTAACAAAATCCTCAGAAAATTTCTAAAACTCTTACTGTTGTTGACTGTATCACTTCCATTATGTTGACATAATGTGCACATGTACCTTTATGGTGTGTGTCCTTTTTGCTCTAATACATATTAATAGGGATGTCAAGTGATTAAAACAAAATAATTGCACGATTAAAAAAAAATTAATCACACGATTAAACGCATGTTAAACAGTAATAGAATACCATTTATTTAAATATTTTTGGATGTTTTCTACATTTTCTAATATATTGATTTCGACTGCAACACAGAATGCAAAGTGTACAATGCTCACTTTATATATTTATTACAAATATTTGCACTGTAAAAAACAATAAATAGAATTTTTCAGTTCACCTCATACAAGTACTATAGTGTAATCTCTTTGTAATGGAAGTTGAACTTAGAAATGTAGAATTATGTACAAAAAATAAATGCATTGAGAAATAAAACAATGTAAAACTTTAAAACCTACAAGTCCACTCAGTCCTACTTCAGCCAATTGCTCAGACAAACAAGTTTGGTTACAATTTTCAGGAGGTAATGCTGCCCACATCTTGTTTACAATGTCACCTAAAAGTGAAAACAGACGTTCACATGGCACTGTTGTAGCCGACATTGCAAGATATTTATGTGCCAGATGCCCTGAAGATTCATATGTGCCTTCATGCTTCAACCACCATTCCAGAAGGCATGTGTCCATGCTGATGACGGATTCCGTTCAATAACGATCCAAAGCAGAGCGAACCGACGCATGCTCATTTTCATCATCTGAGTCAAATGCTACCAGCAGAAGGTTGATTTTCTTTTCTGGTGGTTAGGGTTCTGTAGTTTCCTCATCGGGATGTTGCTCTTTTAAGACATCTGAAAGCATGCTTCACACCTCTCCCCTCTCAGATTTTGGAAGGCACTTGAGATTCTTAAACCTTGGGTCGAGTGCTATATCTATCCTTAGAAATCTCACATTGGTACCTTCTTTGCGTTTTGTGAAATCTGCAGTGAAAGTGTTCTTAAAACGAACATGTCTTGAGTCATCATCCGAGACTGCTATAACATGAAATATATGGCAGAATGTGGGTAAAACAGAACAGGAGACGTACAGTTCTCCCCCAAGGAGTTCAGTCACAAATTTAATTAATGTATTTTTTTTTTAATGAGCATCATCAGCATGGAAGCATGTCCTCTGGAATGGTGGCCAAAGTATGAAGGGGCATATGGACGTTTAGCATATCTGGCACATAAATACCTTGTGTCATAAATATAAAGGGAAGGGTAAACCCCTTTAAAATCCCTCCTGGCCAGAGGAAAACTCCTCTCACCTGTAAAGGGTTAAGAAGCTAAAGGTAACCTCGCTGGCAACTGACCAAAATGACCAATGAGGAGACAAGATACTTTCAAAAGCTGGGAGGAGGGAGAGAAACAAAGGGGTCTCTGTCTATATGCTGCATTTGCTGGGGATAGAACAGGAATGGAGTCTTAAAACTTTTAGTAAGTAATCTAGCTAGGTATGTGTTAGATTATGATTTCTTTAAATGGCTGAGAAAAGAACTGTGCTGAATAGAATGACTATTTCTGTCTGTGAGTCTTTTTTGTAACTTAAGGTTTTGCCTAGAGGGATTCTCTATGTTTTGAATCTAATTACCCTGTAAGGTACCTACCTACCTGATTTTATAGGGGTGATTCCTTTACTCCTATTTATTTCTATTTCTATTAAAAGTCTTCTTGTAAGAAAACTGAATGCTTTTTCATTGTTCTCAGATCCAAGGGTTTGGGTCTGTGGTCACCTATGCAAATTGAGGAGGCTTTTTATCCAACATTTCCCAGGAAGTGGGGTGCAAGGGTTGGGAGGATTTTGTGGGGAAAGACGTGTCCAAACTACGTTTCCCAGTAAACCCAGTTAGAGTTTGGTGGTGGCAGTGGTTATTCCAAAGATAAAATTAATTTGTACCTTGGGGAAGTTTTAACCTAAGCTGGTAAAAGTAAGCTTAGGAGGTTTTCATGCAGGACCCCACATCTGTAGCCTAAAGTTCAGAGTGGGGGAGGAACCTTGACACCTTGCAACGCCAGCCTCAAAAGTGCCAGGCTGTTCTCACTTTCAGGTGACACTGTAAATAAGCCCTGGTCTACAGTAGGACTTTAGGTCGAATTTAGCAGCGTTAAATTGATGTAAACCTACACCCGTCCACACGATGAAGCCCTTTATTTCGACTTAAGGGGCTCTTAAAATCTATTTCCGTACTCCACCCCCGACAAGTGGATTAGCGCTTAAGTCGGCCTTGCCGGGTCGAATTTGGGATACTGTGGACACATTTCGACGGTATTGGCCTCCGGGACCTATCCCAGAGTGCTCCATTGTGACCGCTCTGTACAGCACTCTCAACTCAGATGCACTGGCCAGGTAGACAGGAAAAGAACTGCGAACTTGTGAATCTCATTCCCTGTTTAGCCAGCGTGGCAAGCTGCAGGTGACCATGCAGAGCTCATCAGCAGAGGTGACCATGATGGAGTCCCAGAATCGCAAAAGGGCTCCAGCATGGACCGAACGGGAGGTACGGGATCTGATCGCTGTATGGGGAGAGGAATCCGTGCTATCAGAACTCTGTTCCAGTTTTCAAAATGCCAAAACCTTTGTCAAAATCTCCCAAAGCATGAAGGACAGAGGCCTTAACAGGGATCCGAAGCAGTGCCGCTTGAAACTTAAGGAGCTGAGGCAAGCCTACCAGAAAACCAGAGGGGCGAACGGCCGCTCCGGGTCAGAGCCCCAAACATGCCGCTTCTATGATGAGCTACATGCCATTTTAGGGGGTTCAGCCACCACTACCCCAGCCGTGTTGTTTGACTCCTTCAATGGAGATAGAGGCAACACGGAAGCAGGTTTTGGGGATGAGAAAGATAGCTCACAGCAAGCAAGTGGAGAAACCGGTTTTCCCGACAGCCAGGAACTGTTTCTCACCCTGGACCTGGAGCCAGTACCCCCCAAACCCACCCAAGGCTGCCTCCTGGACCCGGCAGGCGGAGAAGGGACCTCCGGTGAGTGTACCTTTTTAAAATACTATACATGGTTTAAAAGCAAGCATGTGAAAGGATTAATTTGCCCTGGCATTCGCAGCTCTCCTGGATGTACTCCCAAAGCCTTTGCAAAAGGTTTCTAGGGAGGGCAGCCTTATTCCGTCCACCGTGGTAGGACACTTTACCACTCCAGGCCAGTATTGCGTACTCGGGAATCATTGTAGAACAAAGCATTGCAGTGTATGTTTGCTGGTGTTCAAACAACATCCGTTCTTTATCTCTCTGTGTTATCCTCAGGAGAGTGAGATATCATTCATGGTCTCCTGGTTGAAATAGGGTGCTTTTCTTCAGGGGACATTCAGAGGAGCCCGTTCCTGCTGAGCTGTTTGCCTGTGGCTGAACAGAAATGTTCCCTGCTGTTAGCCACGGGGAGGGGGGAGGGTTGAGGGGGTAGCCACGTGGTGGGGGGAGGCAAAATGCGACCTTGTAACAAAAGCACATGTGCTATGTATGTAATGTTAACAGCAAGGTTTACCCTGAAAGAGTGTAGCCACTGTTTTATAAAATGTGTCTTTTTAAATACCGCTGTCCCTTTTTTTTCTCCACCAGCTGCATGTGTTTCAATGATCACAGGATTTTCTCCTTCCCAGAGGCTAGTGAAGATTAGAAAGAAAAAAAAAACGCACTCGTGATGAAATGTTCTCTGAGATCATTCTGTCCTCCCACACTGACAGAGCACAGACAAATGCATGGAGGCAAATAATGTCAGAGTGCAGGAAAGCACAAAATGACTGGGAGGAGAGGTGGCTGGCTGAAGAGAGTAAGTGGTGGGCTGAAGACAGGGCTGAAGCTCAAGTGTGGCGGCAGCGTGATGAGAGGAAGCAGGATTCAATGCTGAGGCTGCTGGAGGATCAAACCAGTATGCTCCAGTGTATGGTTGAGCTGCAGCAAAGGTAGCTGGAGACAGACTGCCCCTACAGCCCCTGTGTAACCAACCGCCCTCCTCCCCAAGTTCCATAGCCTCCACACCCAGACGCCCAAGAACGCGGTGGGGGTGCCACCGGCCAACCAGCCACTCCGCCACAGAGGATTGCCCAAAAAAAAGAAGGCTGGCATTCAATAAATTTTAAAGTTGTAAACTTTTAAAGTGCTGTGTGGCATTTTCCTTCCCTCCTCCACCACCCCTCCTGGGCTACCTTGGTAGTCATCCCCCTATTTGTGTGATGAATGAATAAAGAATGCATGAATGTGAAGCAACAATGACTTTATTGCCTCTGCAAGCAATGAGTAAAGGGAGGAGGGGAGGGTGGTTAGCTTGCAGGGAAGTAGAGTGAACCAAGGGGTGGGGGGTTTCATCAAGGAGAAACAAAGAGAACTTTCACACCGTAGCCTGGCCAGTCATGAAACTGGTTTTCAAAGCTTCTCTGATGCGTACTGCGCCCTCCTGTGCTCTTCTAGCCGCCCTGGTGTCTGGCTGTGCATAACCAGCAGCCAGGCGATTTGCCTCAACCTCCCACCCCGCCATAAACGTCTCCCCCTTATTCTCACAGATATTGTGGAGCACACAGCAAGCAGTAATAACAGTGGGAATATTGGTTTCCCTGAGGTCTAAGCGAGTCAGTAAACTGCGCCAGCGTGCCTTTAAACGTCCAAATGCACATTCTACCACCATTCTGCACTTGCTCAGCCTGTAGTTGAACAGCTCCTGACTACTGTCCAGGCTGCCTGTGTACGGCTTCATGAGCCATGGCATTAAGGGGTAGGCTGGGTCCCCAAGGATACATATAGGCATTTCAATATCCCCAACAGTTATTTTCTGGTCTGGGAATAAAGTCCCTTCCTGCAGCTTTTGAAACAGACCAGAGTTCCTGAAGATGCGAGCGTCATGTACCTTTCCCGGCCATCTCACGTTGATGTTGGTGAAACGTCCCTTGTGATCCACCAGAGCTTGCAGCACTATTGAAAAGTACCCCTTGCGGTTTATGTACTCGGCGGGTTGGTGCTCCGGTGCCAAGATAGGGATATGGGTTCCGTCTATGGCCCCACCACAGTTAGGGAATCCCATTGCAGCAAAGCCATCCACTATGACCTTCACATTTCCCAGGGTCACTACCCTTGATATCAGCAGATCTTTGATTGTGTGGGCTACTTGCATCACAGCACCCAACTGTAGATTTGCCCACTCCAAATTGATTCCCAACTGACCGGTAGCTGTCTGGCGTTGCAAGCTTCCACAGGGCTATCGCCACTCGCTTGTCAACTGTGAGGGCTGCTCTCATCTTGGTATTCGTGCACTTCAGGGCAGGGGAAAGCAAATCACAAAGTTCCATGAAAGTGCCCTTACGCATGCAAAAGTTTCGCAGCCACTGGGAATCGTCCCACCAGTCTGTGCTTGTTTCCCGAGCCCAGAATCGGCGTTCCACGGCATGAACCTGCCCCATTAGCACCATGATGCATGCATTGTCAGGGCCCATGCTTTCAGAAAAATCTGTGTCCGTGTCCTGATCACTCATGTGACCGCGCTGACGTCGCCTCCTCGCCCGGTATCGCTCTGCCAGGTTCTGGTGCTGCATATACTGCTGGATAATGCGTGTGGTGTTTAATGTACTCCTAATTGCCAAAGTGAGCTGAGCGGCCTCCATGCTTGCCTTGGTATGGCGTCCACACAGAAAAAAGGCTCAGAACGATTGTCCGCCGTTGCTCTGACAGAGGGAGGGGCGACTGACGACATGGCTTACAGGGTTGGCTTCAGGGAGCTAAAATCAACAAAAGGGGTGGCTTTACATCAAGGAGTATTTCAGGCAGGACTTCACGGAGGGTTCCAATAAAATATGGTGCACCTAAGTTATTGTTCTTATTGGAACAAGGAGGTTAGTCTGGCCTCTGATTGATACATGGCTAGATTTACCTCGATGCACCTTCTCTGTGAGTGACTGCATTGTGACCTAGAGGAATGAGTCACCCATATGGGGGGAGAAAATGCGTACAAAACAAATCTGGTCTATTTCTTGTTTTGATCCACTCCATCTATCTTTTACATCTTTGGGTGGCAGCAGACGGTGCAGAAGGACTGCATGCCATCCACATCTCATGGCTGCCCGGCAGAAGATGATGCAATAGGACTGCTAGCAATCCGTATTGCCTGCCTGCTCACCATAAGACGGTTCAATAGGACTGACTGCAGGACTAAAGAGAATGACCTGGTCAAGTCACTCCAAATTTAGTCCCTGCGCCCATGTCTGCCCAGTCGCTCCTGGCCGACGTGGCCCGGAGCACCTCGGACATGACGACGACGACTACCAGTCGTACTGTACCGTCTGCTGCCACAAGGCAAGGGGTTGATGCTGCTGTGTAGCAATGCAGTACCACGTCTGCCAGCACCCAGGAGACATAGGGTGACGGTTACCTGAGCGGGCTTCATGCTTGCCGTGGTATGGCGTCTGCACAGGTAACTCAGGGAAAAAAGGCGCAAAACGATTGTCTGCCCTTGCTTTCACGGAGGGAGGGAGGGAACGGAGGCCTGATGATATGTACCTGGAACCACCCGCGACAATGTTTTTTGCCCCATCAGGCATTGGGATCTCAACCTAGAATTCCAATGGGCAGCGGAGACTGCGGGAACTGTGGAATAGCTACCCACAGTGCAACACTCCGGAAGTCGACACTTGCCTCGATACTGTGGAAGCACTCCGCCGAGTTAATGCACTTAATGCGCTTAGAGCATTTTCTGTGGGGACACACACACTCGAATATATAAAACCAATTTCTAAAAAAATGACTTCTATAAATTCGACCTAATTCCGTAGTGTAGACATACCGTAAGAGGCAGTCAACAGTATCTCCTGTAAATTTAAACAAATTTGTTTGTCTTAGTGATTGGCTGAATAGGAAGTAGGACTGAGTGGACTTGTAGGCTCTGGAATTTTACATTGTTTTGTTTTTGAGTGCGGTTATGTAACAAAAAAAATCTGTGTTTGTAAGTTACACTTTCACGATAAAGAGATTGCACTCCGTACTTGTATGAGATGAATTGAAAAATTCTATTTCTTTTGTTTATCATTTTTACAGTGCAAATATTTGTAATAAAAATAATATAAAGTGAGAAGTGCACTCTTTGTATTCTGTGTTGTAATAGAAATCAATATATTTGAAAATGTAGAAAAACATCCACAAATATTTAATAAATTTCATTTGGTATTCTATTGTTTAACAGTGTGATTAATCACAATTTTTTTAATCACCGTTAATTTTTTGAGTTAATCGAATGAATTAACTGTGATTAATCAACAGCCCTACTTATTAGTAGACATTTATTTGTGGTTTAAGATCCATGTACTGCCAAAATAAAGTGAACATAATACAGAAAATTCAAATGGTCTTTGTCTAAGAATACTCCTGTAATACAACTCCAAATAAACCAGTTAGATTTGTTGAGGTCTGTCAAGTTTTTTTTCTTAGTTTGAATGGAACAATGCGGGCACTGAACCATGGTTCAGAACAGTATTACTTGCCTAGCTTTTGTTCTACACCCAGTGTACTACAACTTGTTCTACACCTTGTAACTTATAAAAGGGATGCCCCTAACATAGCTACATCATTTTACACTGGCATGTTTAGCCATGTAGTGCAGATGAGCCACAGGTAAGCTTTCTATTCTAATTTTGTTACATTATCTTTTTATATTTTACTTTTAAAAAAGTAGAAGAAAATGTTTGTATTTTGATAGACTTTTTTCTGTTAATGTTTGTACCAAGATTTGAGAAATTTTTAAAAAATGTCTCTTGTTTGTTTGTATTTTTGCAGGAGAAATACATAGAAGTTGCTTCAGAACTAATTGTCTATACATACTTTTTTTCTGCCTCAGAAGAGGTGCTACCTGAGGTAAATTCACTTTATCAGATACTTCAACCTCTACTTCCTCAAGTTGTATTTAGCACAACCGTAGCCTTTTAATTCTTGCTGTTTCTGACCTCAAACACTACAGAAAACTGGTCAGTAATAGTAATCACTCTAATGAATAACTATTTCTAAATAAAGAATCTCATAGAGAAACATGGATTTGGAACTGAGTTACAGTTACGGAATACTCTGTTACCTTCTAAATACGTGTTAGCATATTGATCACCAGCAATATTAAAACCTCTGTCTTTAAAAGAGGGAAAAATCCTATCAAATTATTCATTATAATAGCTTGAAATACAGTTGAAAAGTTTTACAAATTTTTTTTTGTTCTTGCAGTATTTGTTAGGTTGATCAGGCGGTCCTGTTTTGCACTGACCACGTGACTTTTTCAGAGAAGGCATTGAGGTGCAATAGGAACTTAAATAGAATAAGTAGGATTGCAGAACACAGTTTGTTATAATCTTAGTTTCAATATCATCTAATTTATCAAAACTGATTTTGGACCCAAAACTGAGTTATTCCAGACTTTACATATAACCATTTCTGAAATACATTTTTTTTAAGAGCTGTATTTTTATGCTAGTAACTAATGATTTTTTGAAAACAAAATCAGAATTGCCATTCACTGAATCCTTAATGAGGACTAGTAGCTTTTGACAAAATTGAAGAAATAAATTCAGAACCTTAGAATATAGTATGCTGAAAATTATCTGTGCATGCTTTCTCCTCTAGTGGGAATAGATAGCAGTTTTTGGGGAGGAAAAATGGTCCCTGGAATGGAAAGGACAGGAGGAACTCTCACCCCAAACTCCAGCCCAGAAATGGGTTCCCAAGATGCTTCAAAGTACCACCCAAGAAACAGGTGCAAAAGCCCAATTCTCATACTCAGTTGTCCCTCATTAACTGAGCTGTCTGAGTCCCAGTGACAAACCCCGAGGAAGCCAAACTGTACTAATCAGGTTTTCCAAGGAGGAGTTGAGACGCGGAAAGTCTCGTGCATTTGTAGCTGGGAAAGGGCAGTTTTATGTGTTTGATACTAGGGAATGGGATTTGAATGTTATACTACTTTACTAGCATAAAGAAGTGTATAAAAACCATATGGTGTGGTTTTGTCAAGGGGTTATGTCTGCAGTGCTAAATGACTTGAGATTGCATGACTTGAAAAATCGTGTATCTTTAATAAAAGCATTATTTTTTATAAAACAGCTGTTTAAAACCTACTGAGCCTATTGCTACAATAAAATTGGTTGTAAATACAAAATGCTAGAAAAACCACATTACGTCATTATTTTCCTGACGTTATAAGGCAAGTGTTGTCTAGAGGCTGGAGTCCGGAGACTGTGGCTGTATTATCGGCTGTTCCACTGACTCGCTGTAACAACTTTGATAAGTCACTTGTCCAAGATTTTCAAAAAATGTTCTTTAAAGTTAGGTTTCTAAATCTATATTTATTTACCTATGGCTTGATTTTTGGAGGTGCTGAGCATTTGCAGTTTTTATCAGCCTCAGTGGAATTTATTGGTGGATGGCACTTCTGAAAATTAGGTTACTTGGTTAAGAGCCTAACCTTCTTTTGCTGTAGTTGTATGTACTTTACAATATAGTCACAAGTGCTTTGAGGTTTAACATTTGTAAAGCCAAGCCCTATGAGATATTTTGATCACAAGTATACTGCAGAAGAGCCAAGTAGGTATAGTTTTTTTTAAATATCCTACGGGGAAATAAGCAAATTGTAAAACAGGTGAGTGTAAATTTTATGTAATTCTCACTTAAGGTGCTCTCACAAACTTTAACCCTGCCCATTTGCACTAATTCATTATTGTATGCTATTTTATTTCACAACTCCCACCTCTGCTCTAGAGCAGAGTAGTGAAGGTAGAGTTAAAGCTGCTAGCTCCGATTTATGAGTCTGATGTAATTTACGCCAGGGACCAAACCAGCCCCCAGACAGCCTTAGTCACCTCTGCCGTTTGTGGAGCTTCCTGGGGCACAGAGAATGGGGCCAAGAAGTGTAACACAAGCCAAAAAAGAACTGGGTTTCTAACTTTCTCAGGTATGATAGAAGGATGTCATCATTTTTATTTTGAAAATGTTTTTTGTTTTAAAATTGCCACCTGTTTGTGGGAGAGACAGAGATTTAAAATACTTGTCTTGTTAAAAATCCACAACTTTGTCAAACTAACCTCATCCTCCTAAAACATTTTTTAATAGGATGTACAAAAACCTTTTGTTTTCTCTTCACTGAATGCATCAGCATTTGAGTAAGAAATATAGTTCCTAGTGCTGGAGAAAGTACTAATATAAATTAGGAAATTGGAAATTTAAACAAAAATGTAATTTCCACATAAAATTAGATTTTTTTTTTAAAGTTGGAATGTAAAAAAGATAAAATTGTTAAAAGGGGAAGCAAGGGAGTATGTTTCCAAGCTTCTATGTTATAGACAAGGCTGAGAGAATATGTAAGTGTCCTGTTTAATTATTTGAGGGGTTTTTTACTTCAGACTGGTGAGTTTAAGGTTTGTGCAGTTAAAATGCCTGTCTTAATCATCCATGGGATGATTAAAAGTCATCTCTCACTCTTTTAGTATGTGACACTGCCTGAATTGCCTGCTGTTGTGGTCTTCAAAGATGGAACTTACTTTGTATATGATGGTAAGTACAAGTGTGTACTGTTCACCTACAGGCAAAATATTCAAAGTATATTTGAGGGAAATCAAAACACAGGCATTCTTTTTGAAGGAGAAATTTTAAAAAAGATTCACCAGGTTTATATTGGATAATCTTTTCTTTGTGAAGGAAAGAAAGGGAGAATTGCTGTTTATATCTCTATTATGTAAGTCTGATTTTTTTAACGGAACAAATAAAGCACTGGAGTGAGAATTTTGTTCAGCTGCGATAAATGTAGTAAAGATAGAAGCAACTGAAATTTGACTTTGCATTTTTTGCTCGAATGTACTCTTGCATGTTACAGGTAGAGTACTGGCATGCCAAATGAATCCAATGGTTCCAGTTACTCACTACCCAAGATTGATAGTAGAGCTGAGGGGTTGAATGATGGAAAGCCGCCAAATGCTAAATGACTCCTCTCCACATGGTGGTATGCC
This sequence comes from Eretmochelys imbricata, assembly GCF_965152235.1. NCBI lineage: Eukaryota > Metazoa > Chordata > Testudines > Cheloniidae > Eretmochelys > Eretmochelys imbricata. The sequence continues at coordinate 95,811,541 of NC_135573.1, read as the reverse complement.
CTATTATAGGACCTGAGCACCATATTGAATATTTATGCTATTGCTCATTCCTCCATGCCCAAATTTATTCTTTTCACTCACATAATACTGAGGTGTACTTATCCTGAGGTCAACCTATATTAATAGGTATTAATACCACTTTAACTCATTATCATACCCATCACTTCTTGCTTAAGCCAGTTTACGGTTATTGTTTCCACGTTTCTGCAGGTATTTACCGTTAAGCTCCAGCTTCTACCATTGAGTAAGCTAGACTGAGTTCCCCAAACTCTGAGGATAACTGTTAGAACATCTATCTATGCCAAAGCTTACAGGCCTACTGAAACACGCTTATGCTAACTTCTGCTAACTTGCTTAAGCTAATGTCTTACAGGATACAGGTCTGCAGGTTTCTTGTGTTACAGCTGAATATAATGAAGGCTAAGCTAGCAAGCCAGTCCTATGGGCTACAGTATCTAGCACATCTGAGTCTGTTAGGAGTGCTTCCATGTTCTTGAGGAATTCCACCATGATTTCAACAATTTCCATCCCACCACCAACCTCAGCCTGGTCCAGTCCACACAAGAGATCCACTTCCTGGACACTACAGTGCTAATAAACAATGGTCACATAAACACCACCCTATACCGGAAACCTACTGACCGCTATTCCTACCTGCATGCCTCCAGCTTTCACCCTGACCACACCACACGATCCATCGTCTACAGCCAAGCTCTGCGATACAACCGCATTTGCTCCAACCCCTCAGACAGAGACAAACACCTACAAGATCTCTGTCAAACTTTCTTACAACTACAATACCCACCTGCGGAAGTAAAGAAACAGATTGATAGAGCCAGAAGAGTTCCCAGAAGTCACCTACTACAGGACAGGCCTAACAAAGAAAATAACAGAACGCCACTAGCCGTCACCTTCAGCCCCCAACTAAAACCCCTCCAACACATTATTAAGGATCTACAACCTATCCTAAAGGATGACCCAACACTCTCACAAATCTTGGGAGACAGGCCAGTCCTTAACTACAGACAGCCCCGCAACCTGAAGCAAATACTCACCAACAACCACATACCACACAACAGAACCACTAACCCAGGAACTTATCCTTGCAACAAAGCCCGTTGCCAATTGTGCCCACATATCTATTCAGGGGACACCATCACAGGGCCTAATAACATCAGCCACACTATCAGAGGCTCGTTCACCTGCACATCCACCAATGTGATTTATGCCATCATGTGCCAGCAATGCCCCTCTGCCATGTGCATTGGTCAAACTGGACAGTCTCTACGTAAAAGAATAAATGGACACAAATCAGATGTCAAGAATTATAACATTCATAAACCAGTCGGAGAACACTTCAATCTCTCTGGTCACGCAATCACAGACATGAAGGTCGCTATCTTAAAACAAAAAAACTTCAAATCCAGACTCCAGCGAGAAACTGCTGAATTGGAATTCATTTGCAAATTGGATACTATTAATTTAGGCTTAAATAGAGACTGGGAGTGGCTAAGTCATTATGCAAGGTAGCCTATTTCCTCTTGTTTTTTCCTCCCCCCCTCCCCCCAGATGTTCTGGTTTAACTTGGATTTAAACTTGGAGAGTGGTCAGTTTGGATGAGCTATTACCAGTAGGAGAGTGAGTTTGTGTGTGTATGGGGGTGGGTTTTTGGAGGGGGGTGAGGGAGTGAGAGAACCTGGATTTGTGCAGGAGATGGCCTAACTTGATTGTCATGCGCATTGTGTGGAGAGTTGTCACTTTGGATGGGCTATCACCAGCAGGAGAGTGAATTTGTGTGGGGGGGTGGAGGGTGAGAGGGCCTGGATTTGTGCTGGAAATGGCTTAACCTGAAGATTACTTTAGATAAGCTATTACCAGCAGGACAGTGGGGTGGGAGGAGGTATTGTTTCATATTCTCTGTGTATATATAAAGTCTGCTGCAGTTTCCACGGTATGCATCTGATGAAGTGAGCTGTAGCTCACGAAAGCTCATGCTCAAATAAATTGGTTAGTCTCTAAGGTGCCACAAGTACTCCTTTTCTTTTTGCAAATACAGACTAACACGGCTGTTACTCTGAAACATGTTCTGACTGAGTCCAGAGGCAGATCCTTGTCACCGGTACCTAAGAAGAAACAACTTAAGTCTTCTGAAGCCTCGGTACTGGGGCCTTCAAAGTCTACAGTGAAGGCACCAAGCAGAGGCAAGAACTTGGCAGCATGCTCAAAGAAGTTCACCCAGGCACAGTCCATAAGCCAAGAGGGACTGATGAATCTGGAGCCCATGAAGGCTAATTCCCAAAAGACTGGTGCACCTTTTGGTATCACAGACTCAGGAGCCCTTTCCAGTGCCGTCTATACCCGAAGCTTTTGAGGAAGCCAGAGAGTTGCTTAACTATTGGTGCTGGTTTCCCCTGCTGTTCAGAAATCTCTCATAGTACCGGGATTGGAAGAGCACGCTCCCACAGAACAGCCCCAGAACATTGTTCAGTACCGATGACTTCTACAGTTGTGTCTCCTTTCGGTAGGGTTCAGCAGTGATCCCGCAGAACCCTGATCTCCAAATTCAAAACAGGTCTCTCTGGAACTGAAGGAGTCACCGTGGTCTGAGGAAGTGGACTCCTCATCAGACTCCAAGGTCAGATCATTCATGTCTTTACCTGAGCATGCCCAGCAGCCCAGTGGGGTTCCTGCCCACTGTAGTGTCTGCCACAAGACTTAGCACTCTAAGGATCAATGGCCTGCACATAGCGGGGTGCTATGTCACCCAGTGAGGCAGTAGTGACTGAATCTGCTTCTCTCCCCCCGATGGTTTCAGTGCTCATCAAGACTTATTGAGAAGGTTGGTTGCAGCTCTGTATAGCCATCTACAAGAGGTGCCAGAAAGGTCACACAGGCTTGTGGACATTTTAGCCTTTGCAAGGCCCTCCAGAGTAGTTTTCCCAGTTAATGAGGCTATCCTGGAACCTGTCAAAATTTTATGGCAACTCCCATCTTCCTTGCCTCCCACTGCTAAAAGGGTGGAGAGAAGATATTCTGTCTCTTCACAAGGATTTGAGCTTTCTTATAACCACCATCATCCAAGATCCCTGGTAGTCACTGCTGCTAATGAAAGGGAGAGACTAGGACACCAGGCCTGTACCCCAAAAGGAAAAAAGGTAGTCCTATTCAGCAGGAAGCTATATTCCACAGGTTTACAGCTTAGGATCGTGATCACTCTAGATCTAAAGGTGCATCCTCTCACTGTGGTTCAAAATTGCCTCAAACTTGGTGCAGCATGCCAGGCTACACCTCAGAGAACTACAGGATTGGCTAGCCTCGGTGTACTCACTGACCCATCATCATGTCAACATGGTAGTTCTAATACCTGCTCAGGTCTTGTCCTCTCTGACTGGTGGGTAGAAACTGCAAATGTTTGCAAGAGTGTTCTTTTTGCCCTATGACAGGAGTCGCTCACTCTGGTCACAGATGCATCAGGTCTAAATTGGGGAGCTCATTTAGGTCCCTTTCAGGCTCTCAGAGCCTTTGGTCTTTTCAGGATATAAGTCTCCATATAAATATCAGGGAACTTTGGGCCATGCGTTTATTTTGCTTGGCGTTCCTTAAGAATATTAAATGGCGGAATTTTTTGAAACTCACAGACAACACAGCAGCCATCTTCTGGGTAAACAAGTGGAGTCGGAGGAAGGGCGTTCTGAAAACTTATGGCAGTAGGCGATTTTCCTTTGGAATTTCTGCATCGCCAGTTCTATCAGCCTGAGAGCTGCTTACTTTCCAGGAGTTCAAAACACACGGACAGACCACATGAGCAGGTCATTCTCAGGTCACCACAAGTCATCTCTTCACCTAGATATGTCCCTGTCCATTTTCTAGTGGTGGGACACTCCCCAAATTGGACCTGTTTGCAACAAGACCAAACAAAAAACGTCATTTTTTGTTCCTGAGTGGTCACAGCCTGGGTTCACTGACAGTTGCTTTCCTCCTATCCTGTTCAAAATGTCTGCTGTATGCTTTCCTTCAGGTTCTGTTCCTGTCCAAAGTCAAGTACGATTCAGCTCACCTTTTTCTAACAGCCTCAGTGTGGCCCTGATTTTGAGTCCATTAGCCCTGTCCGTCAGACATATGCTGCCTCTCCTGAAAGATGTGGATGTGATCTCTCAGGACCACGGCCGCCTCCTTCATCCCAATCTTCGGGCCCTCCACTTGACAGGTTGAATGTTTCATAGCTGTCAAACTCTGAATGAATTTGCTCTAACGGGGTGCAGGAAGTTCTGCTAAATAGTAGGAAGCCTTCAACTAGGTCTACTTTTTTGCTAAATGGAAGAGATTTTTCTGTTTGGTCCATACACAGAAGTATTCCCCTCAGCTCAAGCACCAATTTGCCATGTTTTGGGCTATCCTATGTTTCTGAAAAAAACAGGGGTAAGCTCTTAGTTCCATCAGAGTCTATTTGGCGGCTATCTCAGCTTTCCATCTTCCCATGGATAACCAATGAGTTTTTTCAAATCCCATGTCCGTCAGATTTCTAAAGGGTTTGCTCAGATTATACGCACAGGTTCACAAGTTGGTTCCACAGTGGAGTTTAGATTTAGTGCTTGCAAAGTTGGTGGATCTCTCCTTTGAACCGCTAGCGATTTGTTTGCTGGTACACCTGTCTATGAAGGTGGCTGTCTTGGTTGCTATAACCCCAGCCAGAAGACTAGGGGAGCTGTGAGCCTTAGGATCAGAGCCTCCCTGTACAGTTGTTTTTTTAAGGACAAGGTTTTCCTTCGCCGTCACCCAAAATTCAATGACATAGGTTCCAATCTTCACATTAATCAAAGAATTTATTTATCAGCTTTCTTTCCAAAGCCACATTCCAGTAAAGGGGAAGAGAAGCTCCACACTACAGATGTTGGAGCTTTGGCTTTTTACTTGGATCTCTATTTGTTGATGCTACTGATTGGCTAATATTGCACTGCCAGATAAAGCAGTTGGTCACTCAAACAGGTCACAGGTAATTTCTGCAGCCTTTCTGGCTCATGTACCCATACTGGACATTTGTAGGGTGGCAGCCCGGTCATCAGACTATATGTTTCTGTTTCACAAGGCCGTCTCTTGTTAATCTAGAAATGATTCCAGACTTCGATGAGTGGTCCTACAGTCTCTGTTCAGTTAGCCACCTCCAGTTTGAACTGCTTGTGAGTCAACTACAATGGAATGGACATGTGCAATCCCTCAAAGAAAAAAAAAATGGTTATTTTCCTTTCCATAACTGTTGTTCTTTTAGATATGTTGCACTTGTCCATCCATGACCCACCCTCCTTCCCCTCACTGAATCTTTCTGGTAGGAAGGAACTGAGGGGGTAGGGGACAGGGGCAGCATGGCTGCGTGTAGTAGTGCAAGTCATCGGAGGGCACTTGCGCTGCCCCAGCGAGTACTGCTGAGGGAAAAATCTCCAACAGCTGTGCCTGAGTTGTGCACACGCCTGAAGTGGAGTGGACAAGTGCAACACATCTGGAAGTACAACAGTCACGGAAAGGTAGGTACTGTAACTGTTGTTATTCCTAGGCAGTCTGAAACAGCAAAGATTTGTTTGTTAAAATCCTTGTACTGAAATCACTGTACATATGGGGACATCAGTTTATCTCTTTTGAAACCTCAGTAGTTTACTATCAGCAAGGCTAAAATTTGGCTGACTATATGTTGTCCCTTTTGAGGTTTAAATGTAGTTGACCTCATGTAAAATGTAATGTTCTTTGTATGATCTGAGTTCAGAAATTTAATTTAAAACTTTTTTTGTTCCCAAAAAATGTGTGGTGCATCAGGCTTAAAACTTTTACAGAAGTTGATTCCCTTAGAAATCTACATAAGTAGAGTAGTAGTTTGTCATGGGGTGGTGTGTATAGATGGTTTAGAAAGTATCTGGACAGCATTACTGCTCCTGCTAGTGTATTTGTAGAGGATGAGACTAGAAATCAACACAGAAGATATAATAGCTATCTCCCACCCACCTTCCTGCCCTCCTGCTTCTGCTGGGTGAAATAGGCAGTCATGGGGATACCAGTTGTAATACAAAAAACTATAAGCTGTGGTAGCTAGAAAGGATGTTTTCAGGTGTTGAACGCCACGCAATTTTATCCCCCAAATTACTAAAACTTGAGGTCTGGAGAAACGAGAAATGTTAGGCCAGATATTAATAATTGTCTCAATGCCAGTTCAGGGATATGACTCATACTATTTTAGATTTTTACCAGGCTGTAAGGGACATCACAATTAAAGACAAGCACAGACTGTGACTGTTTTATTACGAAAGAAAGAGAAAGAAAGGAAGACAATAATTGAACAAAAAGAAACAAAAACAGAGCACAAGCAATAAACAATGGTTACTTCCACTACAGACTCTTCAGTACGTCTCTCTGTGGAGTTCTTTCAATAGAGATTACGCCTCAAGAGAAGATCTGCTCTGGTGGGCACAATCTTCTCTAGTTGAGATAAGAGCAAAGTACATTATTCCCAAAATCAGCAGAGTCCTGTATTAGTTGATCATGAATAAATAAAACATATTATAGAAACTTTGTTTGAAAGGTTGGCGAATCTTATTTGGTTTAGCATGGATAATCTACACAGTTTATAAATGGGCAAATGTAAGTGATTTTAACTAAATTCTGTGAAACTGAAGGTTTTAATTCTTACTGAAAAGAAGCCATTTAAGGACCAGTCTTGAGGCAGGCAAATTAAATATTAAGAATTTTACCTTCAAATTAAATCCCACTATTCATTTGTTTACCAAGATTAGCACGTCTCCTCCCCAGGAGTACATAGTCTAAATAATCTGGTTTTTAACAGGAGAAGCTGGGAATACCTTAAATTACAGCAGCACTTCAGTATTCCATTAAAATTAACAAGAAATATTAAATATTAAATCTACTCTCTAGACAGTGCTTTTGCAAACTTCCTCTTGCAAGTGATGCTGAAGTTTCAGTAATGGAGTCATGGTGAAGAAGTGCTGGGTTTGGAAGGTGGTGTTGATTCAATGTAGTGGCTTTCTTTCTTTCTGTCTTGTTGCTGCTGTTTGCTTGCTTATCGAGGGGTTGTCTTGAAGATGTGATGAGATGAACAGGGTGTGCCAAGATGAGTGCTGTGAGTTTAAGTGTGTGTAAGAGTGTGTGACTTTATAATGGTTCAAGAGCGGTATAAGTGTAAATGTAATATGATTAGGGATTAAAAAATAAAAATCTATAACCTGAGGAGTGCATGTCTCAATTGAGAGGAATTTATACTTTTTCCACATTCTCACTGGAGGAGAAAGGCACATATTTCAAGAGGTCCAGTAAATTAATATACCAGCTTCTGTCACCTTTCATTTGTTTGTCCGCTTCAGGGGATAGTCTTGGTTGCTTATGAATCTTCAGCTTATGAATATGCGATCTCCTAATGCATTGTAATTGTAATTCAATCAACTTCAGGATTATATTGCCTTTGTCTTTTTGGTGGGAATTTCTTAGAACATCTTTGAAGATAAAGTTTTTACTCTGTTCAGTTTATTTTCTGAGAGATCCCTTTGGTTCTTTTAGGGTGTAATATGAGTTGAAATTCAAGTGAGCCCAAATGCTTCTATGTCCTATAAAAAGATCTTTCAGCTCTTAAAATGGTCTGTTTAAACGTAAGTGATTCTTAAAGAGCGTCTTTGAACTTAACTTGTCATCAGAGAATGTGTTGTCTCTTCTTACCAATCTAATCTTGGTGGGGAGGATTTTTATCTCTTCTTGAGTTTGGTAAAGAAGTTGCTTAAAAGTTGACAGATAACTAGTTAATTCTCCAATTCATATAAGTATTTCATATTCACATGGCTTCTTACATTATTATTCAGTTATAACATCAAATATAAAGTATATTAATATTCAGATACTGATATCAGGGTGTTATTATATGAAGACTTGCATTTGAAGTAGAACCCCAGGGTTACAAACACTTCAGGAATGGAGGTTGTTCATAACTCTGAAATGTTTGTAACTGAGAACAAACGTTATGGTTGTTCTTTCAAAAATTTACATCTGAACATTGACTTAATACTTAATATAGCTTTGAAACTTTACTGTGCAGAAGAAAATGCTGATTTTAACCATCGTAATTTAAACGAAACAAGTACAGAAATGGTTTCCTTACCTTGTCAAATATTTTTTTCAACTTTCCCTTTGGTTTTTTAGTAGTTTACATTTAACATAGTACTGTACTGTACAGTATTTGCTTTTTCCTTTTCCTTTTCCTTTTCCTTTTGCTTTGCTTTGCTGCTTGATTGTATACCTCCAGTTCCAAATCAGGTGTATGGTTGACTGGTAAGTTTGTAACTCTCATATTCATAACTCTGAGGTTCTACTGTAGGTACAAAATATTCACAGATATACATCTCAGAAGAAGCTTTTGCCATTTGAAGCATTTGAGGGAAAACAAGGGCTTTCATTTGCGTGTTGAAGGAACCAATATATTCTGCAAAATACTTCCCATCAATAAATGTTTTCCTTAACTTTTGAAGAATGAAGACTTCAGGATGTTTATTAAATAAATCAGTTTCAACAAGGATATTTCTAAAATTCTTTGTGTGGATTTAAACTAAAGATTTTCTTTGCAAAGGCGGGGGGAGGGGGGTGATTTAGGTTATGGCTCTGAAAACACATCCTAAGGATCTCTCCTCTTTTGATTATCCTAAATAAAGAACATCCCCACATTCTTTTACACAGCCAGTCTCTCTCTAAAACATAAACATCTTAAAAAGTTTATTTTCTTGAGATAAGTCATGTCTGTGCTACATTGATGTCTTGCACAAGGGGGAGGTGTTCTGTTCTGTGAGATGACACGGTTTCTAGATTTACCACCTTCCATTTGTATATGTTTGTAATTAAAGACTCCTATCAAATATTCTATCAAAGAACAAGTTGGAATAACTTGCTCAAATGCCTCAAATTTTTGTGTATGCCCTGAAATTAAAATGTACACATCAAACTGCCTTTGTAGCAGTGTCAGGCTGGCCATATCTCCCTTGTTTACTATGTTTTTAAAGATGTCACTGGTTCACAAAAAGAGATTTCTTAGGAGTTTCCTTAATTAGCTTGAAATTTTCGTTTAATTAAATAAGTAATCAAAAGAAAGTATGTGAGCTATCATATTCCACTAGTATTGTATATGTAAAAATAATTTTATCTTTGTAAATTCAGTAAAATCAAATGAGAGTTTGTAATAACCTATGATTAGAAGAATAAATTATAATACTATTTTTATCAGTATTAACATCTTTCTGTACATGTTAAATGGTGTTAAACAGTAACTTGGAATGTCTTTCTGTAAAATACATTAGTCTCCCTGCTCCCCCACCGTGGCCAGACTGACCTCTATAACTTATTGTGACAATCCACTAGACTTAATAACATATTCTACAAGTGTGTGTGGGGAGGGGAGAGAAGGGGAGGGCAGGGTGTGAAAAGTAGTTTTCAGCTGTGAGACCAACTTGTGTTGCAAAACAACTGGTATGGTAACCTTTCTTTAATAAATCAAAAAAATATACAGGAAAGAGAACAGATTTACACTTTTTAGCTATATTTTTAAAAAACATTTATTTTTGTAAACATTGGAAAAAAGTTAGAAATTTCACATTGCAAAATAATGTCAGTTGTTTACATGAAAACAATAAGGAGGAGCAGAAGTGCTATAAAATGGTAAGTGTTTTATAATATACATGAGATAACTTGAGGGTGTCTGCACACAGATTTTATTCAGAATTCTTTAGGCTTTTATTCAAGAGACATTGCCACTGCTAGTTTCCATGAATGCTTCCTCCAGATTGTTCTAGATAAAGTTGTTGCTATCCTCAATGGTATTAACTATGGTTGTCTGAATTTTGGAAAGGGTATATGATAACTAGTTCAAATCCCAACTCCCAAAAATTTATTATCACACTTACCCCATTTCCAGTACCCTATGTTTTTATTTCACTACTTTTCTTACCACTGTGCCAGTGTATTTTATCATTTCTTGATAGGTGCATGCCTTAGTTTGGTGGTAATCATGGTTTGTTTCATAGACTTGTTTCCAGTGGTGGAAGAACATAATGCCTCTGATATTTGCAGGATAATTCTTTTGATTAAATGAGCAGATGTCCATATATCCACTCTAGTCACTCTCTTGATTAAAAACATATAAGACAGCAGTCTTCTATCAGTGACTGTGGTCTCCCTTTGTTGGATACCACAAGGAAGACTAAAGTGAATCCTCTTTAAAGTGTCTATTAATTGTTGATCTTCACTCTTGAGCTGTATTTCCATTATTTGACTCGGTAGCTTGAATTTAATAGTTATATCCATGCTTTTTCTGCAATGCATTTGAGAAGTTAGCCTAAAAAAAGCATAAATTTATGAATAAAACTAGTGGATTGTCTGACATTTCTGCATCTACTTAACCTGACATTTTTCCTAATAGTGCTCGGGTTTATTTAAATCAAACAAACAAAACTCAGAAAACATTTTTCCTTATTCAGCTGTTTAAAATGTGTTAATTGTTTTTAGCAGATGGTCTTGACAACAGTCAACTTTAATTTTGAAATTTTAAATGGAAAAATATTACCTACATTTTTTAAAGTTAGATACCTAGACTGACACATAGAAAGGAGCACACTTTTTTTTTTATTTTAATCAGAAATAAAAACATAAAATTATATCTTTTTTTTTATTTCACTATCTCATACTGGCAAAGTATAAATTTAAATATTCACTTACCATAAGATTAATAGTAGACTGGAATGAGACATTTCTGATGAGGATAATGAAAATCTTTTGCTTGCCTTAATGCTTTGCCTCTTTGTGCTTTCCTCCAAAATGAAATAGTCTGTTTACGTGTGCTTGTTTTATTGGCTTAGACTTGGAGGTCGGATTTCCCCAAAAGCCTGTTTGAGAATGGAAACCAAAACTGAAACTTTACAAGTTTAAACTGCACTGGGTTAATCTTATCAATTGCTGCTGTCAGCACAGAAATGAAAAATTGTTGAAAAGTATAATTTTAGTTTTAAGATGCCTTTTTTAAATTTGTGGTGATAAAGCACCAAAACAGTGTAGACCAGATGAGTGGCCACATAGAAATATAGCAGTGAAGTATTTTCAAAATCAGCTATTGATTTGTATCAAAAGAATGTTTAGACAAAACTGTGAATGGTTAAAGAAATCCAAAATGAACTTCTTCAAAAAATAATTTCTGTCTTTCATTTGACAAATTTACTTTTAATTATTTTACAATAAATTCTCATTATAGAATAACTCTAGATAGGTTAGCAACATATGCATTCATATCTGCTTTAGAGGGCTTTTTTTCATTATCCAGTAGATATTCTCAAAGATATCTAAACAGTAAGTGTCTGGGATTAGGTTTTCTTCAATTCCCTATGCAATTATTTAAGTCCTCCTACCTCACAGAATAACAAGGTAGGAAAACAAGCAAAATATTCCTAAAATGCCCTCCCTATTAGGCTATATTTTAGTTTAATCTAATGTAACTAAAACATCATTTGTTATAGGGACCTATTTATAAAATGTTTTTTCTTCCTTGTCCCATTTAGTTAAAAATAGGCTCTGGTGTACCTTTGCCACAAAACAAAAGAAAAAGCAAAGCCAAGAAGTACTAGTTACTTAATGTCTACAGTTAAACCCAACTGTTCAAGCAGTTCCATGCAGATATCTGTGCCAAACATCAGTGGGTCTCTGCACAGGTGGTAGGGTCCAGCTGCATGGAGCTCCTGTCACTGCTGGCAGTCTTTTTAAATTTTAGTCTAAGTAAATTTTACTCAAGCTGTGATGTCTCATGTTTCTTAAAGAAAATACATTGATATAATAAAAGCAATTTTAATATAGAGGCCAAAAAGTTGTGCAATAGGACTATCACTTCATTTAGATGATTTATTGTTTTATAAATGTGCCTACATTATTAATTATTATGATTTATTTGTATTACATTTACACCTATAGATCTCAGCTGAGATCAGGGTACCAGTGCTAGGTATTATACAAACATATTAAGAAATAGTCCCTGACCCCAAAGAGCTCATAATCTAAGTAGAGGTGACAAAGAATGAGAGGGGAAACACTCACAAAGTACAGCAGAAATCTGTTTAATCTAATTGGGGCCAGGGCCAGATCAGATCATCAAAAATTCAGATAATCCAGAGAATGGAAAAAGTGCAAGGCAGCAGCTCTATCTAGCAGCCAACAGAGATATTGCGTGCTTCTGGACCTGTGCACGCCGGTTTTTCAGTTAATACGAAGAGCTGGATAACGAAGTGTTGGATAAACTGGGTTCTACTGTCGTAAAGTGAATTGTCCAGGGTCACATAATGGTTTAATGTCTGGGCCAGGAATAAACCATATCTCCTGATTCCTAGTTTAGCATCCTGACCACTAGACTACACTACCCCCTTAATAAATTTGTAGTTCTGCTATAAACCCATTTGAGTGAGATAGTGGGCATAAATGTATCATTATATCCTCCTACCTATTCATTTATTGGGTCCTCTGGAAAATGACAGTCTTAGGAGGGTTAATGTTTACTTGCTATTGTTTTATTAATTAAAACCTGTTTCAATGTTTGAAACCATTACATTAATACTGTTTAAGCTAAAAAAAAAAAAAAAAGCAATTCATAGTCTCAAGAGAAACTATTCACTAGTAAAGAAATTACCCTTTGGGAATGAACTTTCCCATACCTTTTCTTTTTCATTTTCATTTTCCATAATAAATTCACTTTAAAAGTTTGTTATAATACTGTTATGCCATTGTTTTATTTTGTTTTCTTATCTGAACAAACAAGGAAGGAGGGAAGCATGTTTCAGCATAAAGAACTTTTGAGAGTTGGTATAGGAAATGAAGAGTGCTTCGTTAACTCAAAAATGGTCTATTTTTAAAATCTCAAGTTAGCTGTACCCTTCACGCCATAACAAATGTTTGATTAGTCATATCCGGAAGCATTAACCTCTTAATAGTCGACGTTAGAGTTTCCCAATATGACTCATTCTGTGTGATTGTGTCCAAATATTTGTTGTTCAGCTCACCATGTGTTTTTTTTTGTATGCAATTTTATTGTATTTTAAGTCCATATTAGGTCACAGCTTTGTTTCTTTTTGTGTCCTTACTGCTTTATTTTGTAATTTCATTTCTAAATTTTAGAGGATGTTAACCATTCCTTTTTGCCAACTTGCTGCATCATAATTGCCTTTTGCAATCAACAGTATCGTGGATATATCGAAAATAGATTTTGTGGTTTGAGAAAACAAAGTCTTTAAAAGTCACCAAAAAATTACCAGTTTTATTTGCAATTAAAGTGCTTAAAACGTTACAGTGAAGAAAATTCCATATTTACAATTTACACATAATCAGTGGTCTGCCTTTTGCTAGCACCATGTTGCTTTCCTTTTACTCTCCCTCTGGGCTTTTCTGAAGAAAAGGCTGTCAGTCATGCCCCTTCGAAACATTTGAGGAATGTATGAAATCACCAAACTTTTTTTTTTCCATTTAAGATTTTAACCCATATCTTCAGAAGTGGAAGGTAGAGTATTACCTTATACAGCCATATACTTCTGCACTTACTGTCCATCCTAACCATTTAGCAATTTTCTTACTGCATTGCTGGTGTTAATATTCTCAATTTTTCCATTTTGGAGAATATGAAGATGGTGCTCTATCATCTTGGATAAACCGAGAGAGATTCCAAGCGTATCTTAATGTAGATGGGTTTACACTCTATGAACTTGGAGATACAGGTAAGAAGCTCCCACCTTCAAGTTATTTACAATATTTACTGAAGCCACAAAGAAAATGGAATAAAAATTATTTTTAAGCCTCCAAAAGAAATTACATTCAGATTTAAGGCTCATACTTCCCAGTTGATTCTTAGTACACTAAAAATCTCACGTGGACCTCAGTACACATACTTTAATACCTAATCACAATTGGGCTGAGTTAAATCAAATTTCATCCGTCTAGAAAGATCATAGAAAGCATGCATGATTCCTGACTAAACTCTGCAGGAAATCTGGATGTGTTGTTCTTTATTTTAGGAAAACCTTCTGCATTTAGGGACTGATCCAAACCCACTGAAGTCAGTGTAAGTCTTTCCTTTGTCTTTAATGGACTTTGGATGAAGCCCTTATTTTTAGCTCCAAAATACACACAGTATAGTGTTGCCAATTCTGTACTGTTCAGCGAAACTGAGTAGACTACAAGTTTGAGATTAGACTAAACTATGTTTCATTGGTGTTGTGTAGATTACCCTCCAAGAGCCTCGTGAACATGTATATATGTATGTATGAGAGTTTTGTAATGTATGTTTAAGGAACATTGCAAACCTAGTTTGGCTCAATTGTGTTGAATTGTTTGGGGGTTGGATAGGAGAAAAAAATAATGGATATTCATGATGGTACTTCTTTCAAATCAAAATTTATTTGGTTTGTGGAATTTCAGTTGAGAAGAATAATCTGTTATCCTATACACCTGAGAGGTACAGGATTACAGCTAGTGTTTAAAATAGATACATGAGTGTAGTTTAACATCTACGGTGTAAATTTTCAGAGGTAACTAGATACCAAACTTAAGATGGCTTGAAGGAGCCTGATTTTCGGAAAGTGCTTAGTCACTCTCTGAAAACCAACCCCTTTTTAAGATCTCTCAAGTTGGACGTCCAAAATTGCTATCTACCTCTGAAAATGTAGGCCTTTATACACCAAAACACTGACTTTTTTCAAATTCAAGAAAGTAAAATGTCCACTAATTTAGATCATTATGAACGTGTATAGCAGTTTCTGTCTTATAAATAGAAATGTATAAAAGTGCTGGAACATCTTTTAATTATAGTTTCAGTTCCATCATCAGTATTAGCAAATCCTGTTAGTTATAACAGTGATTATTTTGCGAAATAGCAAGAGACATTAGTTGATTCTGTCAATGCGATAAAGAATACATATCTTCAAGTTGTGTCCAATATCATTATGAAGGAATATCTTGCCCACAATGAGACTTGTGAATTCATCCACGTTTCTCTAGAAATCTCAAAAGCACTTGAGAGAAGTGTCTCTAATAAAGAGGCATTGAGATGTTAATATGTTAAGGTCTAAAGGGAACAAGGACAAGTGGGTTTGTGGTGGGAGCATGGAAGGTGATGGGAGAAAGTCCCCACCTCCATCACATTTTTAGTCCTTCTCCCAACCTCAAAGAAATCCCTCTGCAACTGCACCATGGAGAAGTGGAATGGGGAGGAGCTGTGGAAGTTGCATTATCTCTTTTCTGATTCTCGAACCCTTCAAGGATTCCCTGAACAGGAGAATATTGACATTGTCAATATTATCCATCTTATGTGTGTTCTCCCCCTACATGAATCTCCTTGCCTGGGGTGCAGTTCAGGGGCAGCAGCAATCAGTAGGGAGGTATTGGAGCCTTGGAGGCTGGGGATGATAAGTAGCACTATGTTGTTTGCCTAGATCTTGAGATTTTAGGTGGCCAATTCACTGCTCATTCCACTGTGGGAAAACTCAACTTTCCTAACACGGGGGGAGGAGTGATTTGAAAAAAATTCAGTCAAAACTTGAGGCATTTCTTACTCCCTGTGCTGAGTTTGCCCGACATAGGAGATAATTTGACCTAAATATAAACGATTGAAAGGTGCTTCAAAACTTCCACGAACTAAACCAAGCAAAGACCAGTAAATTCAGAATTTTGGTCTCCATTACATTCTACATGGTTATTCAATAAATCTGTGCACAGGGTGATTTGAAAGTGAAGGTCTTCTAACAGTGGACTACGAACCATATAAGAAGCTATTTTTCTGACCTGGTGGCACAGCCAAGAATTCAAATAAAATTCTAACATTTCTTCATGTAAGTTGTAAAGAATAATACACAAAGTTTTTAATTAAACAAATCAAGTCACAACAGTGATTAATGAGTTGATACAAATAACGTTTTGAACTTTTAAAACGACAGAGCTCTGGTGGTTGTGAACAGAGAGACTGGAACAAACTTGATTTCCCCTCTTTATTTTTTCCAATAGTCATGCTAATCTGGCATTCAGTCACGTTTCATTTATTTTCAATAGATTAGTACAAACTGATGTATGTAATCAGATGTTTGTATAGCTTCTTTGGGACAGTTGAGAAGGGCTCTTTGTACACCCCAAGATTTGGGTAATTGTTTTCAAAACTGAATGGTTCTATGATCTGAGAGTTGGAGAATGGGAGGTGGTAGTGATCTCAACTTCCCAGACAAAATACTAAGATTCCCTTGCAAGAGTAATATGGTGAATTTAGATATCTTATTCTGTATTTTAGGAAAACTTGTGGCGATTGCGATTATTGATGACAAAAACTCTTCAGCTGAACATACCAGGTACAGTATTATTGACATTCACTGTGAAAAGTAAAGAATTTGTGCTGGTTTGGGTATTGGAATGTCATCAAGATTTATCTTTACTAGTTTATCTCATATCAGAAAGGAATATTCAAATTCTTGAAGCTGTTTTAAATGTTCACAAAGTGAGAGTTGAACTGAAAAGCACTGATATTTGCACATTTTCTGAGAATGCTAGACTTAACGAAGACCTGATTC
The DNA here is from genome assembly GCF_965152235.1 of Eretmochelys imbricata. NCBI lineage: Eukaryota > Metazoa > Chordata > Testudines > Cheloniidae > Eretmochelys > Eretmochelys imbricata. The sequence continues at coordinate 95,794,934 of NC_135573.1, read as the reverse complement.
TGTAGACTTTAGTGAGTGGCCCCACTAAGGCATATATGACTACTTGATGATTAAGGGCTACAGGAAGTACCATAATTAAAAGGGTTAATTGTGCATTCATTTACATAGATTTGAAATGCAAATATAGGATTTTTCAGGTGCAATTGCAGGTGAAAATTGGGCCTTTTATAAGAAGTATCTTGACAGAACATTGATTATTATTGCATAACTATAGGTAGGGCCAGTCAGAGTCCAGGATCCTGTGATCTTCCTGCAAATAGGATGTGTAGCTTTTAAGATCATTGTATTAAATTAAATTTTAAATATTTAAAAGTTAGAAAAGAAAGCTACAGGTCAGCCAATTATGAGGTTACTTTTGATTTAAAAAAAATGTTGTTAAAGATTGATCTTCAACTCTGTACTGTCAGTCACATATTTAAAAAGACATCATCAGTAAGTTTAGTCATTTGTACCATTAAAATAAAGTGTTGGGTATCCATTTGAAGGAATGCCTTTTATCCAGATACTAATTTGCTAAGGAAATTGAGGACACATAACCCTCTAGGCAACCATGACTTTTTCAGGAGACACTCATTTATTAAAAATGATTATGTTCTTAAGTTCTTTTTGTGCTAATTTGTACCATTTACTGGGATTTTCTTGGAGGTTGGTATGGTACATTTGCTGGTGGCAGTAGAGATAATTTAATTATGTCTGGTCCAATGAAGATAGCATTTTAACAGGTACTTTATTCATTTTTGAGGAAGGTGAGTTTTCTTAGTGAGAAATGGGAATCACTGTTTTCCATTGCTGAGTAGATAGCATTCACTCCTTATTCAAAGAGCCAAATGATTATTTATTTGAACCTTGTAAATCCAAAGTTGACTCTATTATAGTTGTAACAGTTTTTTTTTTTTTAAATAGGCTAAAGTCTGTTATTCAAGAAGTCGCTAAAGATTACAGAGACCATTTTCACAGGTATGTGTATGTGGAACTATGGTAGCATAGCTTTTATTCCCTGCCCTATGATACCTGTCATTTAATGTAGCGTTTCTCACCTTTTGAGGTTGGCAGTCCCTTATTTGAAGTAAAAAAGTTTATGATCTTACATTTACAATAAAGTATTAATGATAACAAGGATAAGCCTGTGTAATTTATTTGTTTGTGTCTTTGAGAGACTGACAGAATACTTCACCTTGAAGAGTAAAGGTGTGTGAGGTGTAAGGGAGTCAGATTTTCTTTGCTTTAGATTGTAATTTCCCTAATTGCATTTTGTAACCCCTGTTTGAGAAATACTGATTTAATGGATTGTTCATCATTGCATTCTCATTTCAGGAATGCAAACTGTGCAACATAACTGTTACGAACTGTAATGTTTTCGTGGCAATACTTTCACCATAATTAACCTATTAGTTTGCCAAAATCAAGTATGATTCTTGTTGTCAGTCAACTGAAACTTAAAGTTTGAGATTTTTTTAAAAATCCTTAAGAAAAAAAAGACCTCCTTGCAAACATTCATTTATAAATAAATTGTTTTTTAGTTACTGAATTTGATTGCTACACTTTTTCTCCCTATCTGATCTTCCTGCTGTGTTCCAGGGGTGTCTATGTAATCCAGAAAAAAAAAAAGAATGTGCTTGTTCACTTCTGTTCTTTTCTCCCATTGCAGACTTAATTTTTTTTTAAGCCAGGTGAACATGTAGTAAGTGTATCAGACCAAAAAATAAGGTACAAAGAGTAGCGTCTGAGAATGGTGGGCTGTTTTGTAAGTTTGGAGGTTAGTCATAAGAACGACCATACTGGATCAGACCAAAGATTCATCTAGCCCAGTATCCTGTCTTCTGACAGTTGCCAAAGCCAGGTGCCCCAGAGGGAATGAACAAAACAGGTAATCATCAAGTGATCCATCCCCTGGAGCCCATTCCCAGCTTCTGGCAAACAAAGGCTAGGGACACCGTCCCTGCCCATTTTGGCTAATAGCCATCGATAGACCTATCCTCCATGAATGTATCTAGTTTTTTGAAACCTGTTATAGTCTTGGCCTTTACAACATTCTCTGGCAAGGAGTTCCACAGGTTGACTGTGCATTGTGTGAAAAAATACTTCCTTTTGTTTGTTTTAAACCTGCTGCCTATTAACTTCATTTGGTGATCCCTAGGTTCTTGTACTATGAGAAGGAAAAAATAACACTTCTTTATTTACTTTCACCACACCAGTCATGATTTTATAGACCTCTATTATATTTCCTCCTCCTTAATCATCTTTTTTTCCAAGCTGAAAAGTCCCAGTCTTATTAATCTCTCCTCCTATGGCAGCCAATCCATACTTTTACATCTTTATAGTAATACATGAATGTGAAGACTGTAGCAGTTGCTGCTGCCCTACGTAGTTTTTCCGTTTTATTAGAGAAATATTGTAGGAAGAATATTTTTGACTGTCTATAATTTTCATTTCTTTAATGTACAATTGATTGGGCTTTACTTCTTGTTTCTTTTTATCTTCCGTAGGAACTTCCAATTTGGCCATATGGACGGTAACGACTATATTAATAGCTTACTAATGGAGTAAGTAAATTCTGACTTGAATATTCTCCCTGATCTGTGGTTGTACCAATTGTGCTACTGGTTTGAAGAAGCGCTTTGTTGATGCCGCTTCTGCGCTCCTTAGTCACTCAAACTATCAGACTAAAAAGATTTGAAGAAATTTATTTTCTCCCATGTATTTATAACTTTACTTACTAGAAGAGAAGCATCAACATTTTTCTCTTGGCCAACTTGTAGTCTTGAATTCCAAATCCTCTTCTGTCTGTTGTACTACAAGTACATAAGGTTTTAGTTTACTATAGATATTTAAGTAGCAAATATACCATTAGGACAGTGCTGCCTGGTGAGGCTTACTTTTTAAAAATCATTTTGTTGTACTACTACAAATTTTATTAGAAGTTAACATATTTCCCAAATGTTACGTGGTTTAAAAGAAACAGTGAAATAATAGAAATAATTCAAGTCATTTACAAGAAAGATAGCTAAATTGACATGATTTATTTATGTTCATTGGTCATTTCATAAGACAGTATATGTATGAGTGCGAATTTATGGATTTTTTTTTCTCTGTGCTAATGCACTTTTTATGGTTGTTGCTTTCTTTGGGTGACTTGAATTTCATGTTTGTCTCTCTTCTGGAAAAGAAGTGACTAGCAAAATAAAATGATTGTATATCATTGCCTGAAATGTGGGACATATGGTTAGCCAAGGCTCCCAAAGCTCCATTTTTAGACTTAAGGCTAATTTAGGATTATGGAGTTGGAGCACCCTGAATTCTTAGTGGGGCCCCGTGGAGATTACAGCTGCTTTGCGTCAAGGCATATTGGTATCCTGGTGAAGATTCCATCAACCTCAAGAACCTCAGCCAAGGTAGACCCTTGATGAATTTGGCACAGTTCTGATAAATTGTGCCTTTTACATAATTCAGACTACAGCTGCTTTTTTTTTAAAAAAAAAAAAAGTGTTTCAGTGGTGTGGGGCAAGAGACGTAAAGCTGAGTTTAAATAACAACCAGCATTATAGGAGTTAGTGATTTGAGATAAAATGAAATATTACGTAGCAGGTTTCAATTAGTGGGATATAATAAATACTGAATTCACTATTTGAATTCAGGAATTAAAATTATTGCAGTTTTTCTGCTGTCCACCCTTACAACTCTCCTTACTGTGGTCCTGATTTATTTATTTATTATTGGGGTAAAAGAATATTACGGCGGGAGGGATTGACATGGGGTGTCTAGGGCAGGAGGGGCAGTTGTGTTGGGCAAGCATAAACTGACTACATCACACATTTCTTCCTGGGAGTGTTCCCTCCCAAGTGTATGAAGGAGGAAGGAAGGTCAGTCGGCTTCAGCAGCTATCAACCTCTCTCTGCTCCCCTGAATGTTTTTTTCAAGTATCTGTATTATTTGGTTGAGTGTTAGTGTCTAGTGCTGTCCTGAGACAGGTTCATGTGTAATTGTGCCTCCCAATCTCTAGGGACATCTGATCTTTCTTTCTTCCTAGGTATTTCCAGGGGAGGGAGTAGCAGGTGCATGTCATGACCCATGTTCATGCAGAATTTAGGGATGCCCTCTGACTTCCACTAGCTGTGGAAAACCATGACAGGGCTCCCTCACCCCACAGTGGCAGTCACCACACTACTTTCTGATGGCCACCCTTTGCTGCTGTTGATTGTGTGTCCTGCGGGCTCTCCTTCACAGTTTTCTCTTTGTTTATGGACCCGCCCCCCATGACTTTTAGTGCACCTTTCCCTCCCTCTACCCCCATAACACTAAAAATAACCAGCACTTTTTTTGTTACTGTAATAATGGGTAATTAATCAAGGCCCTCACTTTTGCAGTCGAGGATGGGGGAAGTTAATTGCAACTGTCCTGTAAAAGTGTCCTATTTGTATAAGTTCCAGTGTATGGAAAGTTATGACCAAACTACGTTTGAGACTTTATTTACACCAAAGTCTGTATTTCAAAGCTGTGACTCTCCACCATAAACAACAGTGTTTTTCTACATTATATAAGTGATAGAGATAGAATATTTGTTTTGTATATACTGACACTTTAAAAACTGGCACCAAGGCACTTTACTTTTTTACTTGTGGTTCAGTCTGTTTTCCACCAGATGGCAGCAACTGAAAGTCAGTAGAACAATGTAAAAATGTAAGATACTACTTTCTGGTACAAGTAACCTGCTGTTTTATACTACTGTAGAAGCATTTAGAAACATCTTTACATTCTTCACAAAGGATCACGCTTAAACAACTTTTTTTTCTGGTGGGGTAAGAGATTGTTATAGTATTTTTATGCTTGATGTTACGATTAAGTGTATCAACTGGAATTGCAACTATGATAGTTATGGAGTTATACTGTTTAGCAGTCTGTCTCCTTTAAAAGATGGATAGATGGATTTTTGTCAGAATCTTACCAACTTGGGACAATCTTTTTTTTTTTTTTAAAGTAGGAAGAATAATTCTTACTGTGCTGATTGTGGGTGTTCAACACCTCTGAGAGTTTCCATTGATTTCAGTGGGAGCTCTAAGTGCTCAACAACACTGAAAGTCAAAACATCTTTTAGAGTACCTTTTTTTTTTAGTTGCTCAGCATTTGGCAAAATGGGAGCCTATCTGGTTATTTATATATTTGTATACTTTTATGTAATATAAAATGTAGGTTTTTTATATTTTTAGTCCCTAGACTGCTTATATGCTGCAGAGGTATCTCAGTCAGTCCTATACTACTACACTGAAATGGCTTAATATTAATTGCTTCCCCACACCCCGGCTAACTAACCACAACGTCATGATTTAAAGGAAGTGTAATCCAGTTCTTCTGACAGCATGTTGTTTGACGCATCAGGTTCTGGAATAGAGAAGTACTAAAGCAAGGAAAAATTGGAAAGCGTTTATTAGGAGGTCTTAAAAACCTGATGGAGCAGGGGAGCAATAGATAACTCTTCAAAAAAAATTGTTATTCTCCTTCCCTCCCACCCCCCCAAAGGTGGGGGGGGGAGTGGGGTGGGTATAAGAATATTAGGTTTTTCTTCCAGCTTATTTTCCTGATCGGGACAGACTTTTGTAGATTTTCAAAAGACAAAATAAAGGGGAGTGCTGGTAAAATAAATAAATAAATCAAGTTAAATGGAAAATTTAATGTTCCTAGTCTAAAGTACAATTTTAAACTTCAGTGTAACAGCAGCAAGAGTTGTCACTGTTGTGTGAGTAGAAAACGGATTTTCTTGTTTTTATTCTGTTTTTGTTTTTTCCTTCACAATTCTTTGTGTGGGGATAATTTGCAATTTGGCACCCTACACAACTAACTACACTATATTTTGTTGCTTGGCTCCTGTTGCATGCACCTCTTGCTACAGTTATCCACTGAGTATTCCTTTTGTTTGTTAACAGGAATCTCTGGGGAAAGCCATACTTAGAAATTATCATGTGCTGCAAGCAGCAGAGCTCTCCAAGAGTTGAAATATTTCAAATTCCTGCTATATATGTCTTCTTCATTGGCATATTTGTAACAGGTTTTAGCTTTTTAGCATATCACAACACTTTACACTTGAAAGTTGGAAGAGCATGGACACATGCCATGTGCCTTCTGTGGTATTCAGTTTGCTGGCCATCCAGAAAATTCCACTGTTTTAGCGTTGAACTTTTTAACTTCTAGTTAACATTTTTGATTAACCTCCAAAATTTTATAATTTTTCTACTGTCATGCCCAAAACGGTCATATGTCAAAATGTAAATTTATAATATTCAGGGAATCTCTTAATATTGGAGAGAATTTATAATTGCTTCCTTCCTAGTTTTTTTAAAGGAAATTATTGAATTAGCATTTTCTCTTTTAACTGATTTTTTAGTCTAATTGTGAAGTCACTAATTACAACTCCATATTGAAGGTTGACCTCATCATTGTTAAAGCAGAATATGTCCCAAGTGTATGGAATGTGTGACAGTCAGCTATGCCAACCTGTTGATACAAGGAGCATCTGAGGTAGCCGTTAAGATTTTGTGCCACAGTATGAGTTTGATGAAATCGGAATAGGTATTGCTTTTCAGAGTCTCTTGGAGGTCGGAGTGAAAGCCTTATAACATGAGAGAGTGTTATTGACAGTGTTTATAGTCAATGTAAAAGTGGCAAGGAAGTAGGAGACTTTTTCCTTCACTTGTTTTTTTTTTGCTTTTCAAGTTTTGAGCTGAGGTGTGTTTTGATGTAACTGTAAATATCTCTAATTAAAGATTCTGTGTATTTGTTAAATCATAATGACAAAGAAACATGAATAGTTTGAAGCCTTTAACAGGCATCTGTAGCTCATCTCTTGTGTCTAGATTAACTATAATTACATTGTTGATATATGACATTTTAAGAAGTTTAACACAGCTCCTACTTTCCTGGTCAAGCAAAAGCTCAGGTATTGGGCTTAAATTGTGTGCCCCAGTTAGAGAACACTTAGTCATGCATATAGTTAAGTGCCTTTTCGAATTGGGGCCATAATGCTTTTGAAACACAAGGCTGTCTGCTATATGAGAGCTCAACTAATTGGTTATGTCTGCTGTAGCATTTGGCAGAATATCTACTGCTTAACTGGAGGTTGCATGTACACAAGTATGTCCTAAACTCATGAGGTACATAAGTATTGAAACACACATCAGATCTGTGGAATTAAAAGTAAGCTTTTTCCCCTTTTGTTTATATTGTATGTATTTGCTTCAAAAATCTGACTTTTCCAGTCTGGCATTCACTGAGTCAGGTCATGCGTGCAGCATAAGAACACACATAGAATAGCATAGCCTTCAATAGCCTCATCAAAATATTGATGCTAAGGAGTACGTTATTTTTAAATTGGGTCAGTGAAAGAACTCCTTTCACCTGTACCATAAAGATAGTGGGGTGGGTGGTTTTGGGTTTTTTTTTTTGTCTGAATGACTTGAGGTGGGTATCTCAAGATGGGCACATAAAATTTACTTTCCTTTTGTCTGTATTGTTCTTTAGCAGAACATTTGATATTGCATTTCCTGTTAAATGCTCTGAAAATTCTTAGTTTATATTGTTTCTTTGAGTTTCTTATCTGTTTGACTTCAACATTTTCAGTGACTTGACAATCCCCACTGTTGTCGTATTGAACACTTCCAACCAACAGTATTTTCTACCAGATAGACGCATTGAGAGTCCTGAAGACCTGGTTCAGTTCATTAATAACATCTTAGATGGTACAGCCGAAGTAAGTCTCCCACTTTGATCTGAATTTTTTTTAAATCCACTGTTAGCTTTTATTCCCTGGACAGTTAAAAGCGGAAAACTTCATTTGGCCACTTTTCGTAGTAATATAGATAAGTGTACATTATCTGTCTGGTTCTCTTTAATGTATTCTCAGTATATATCCATATTCCTAAATTGTGCATGTGTCCTTGGCACTGCTTTGGATACCCCTGAAAAAGCAGTTACTGTTAGATTTACATATATTCCCTCTCAGATCTAAACTTTAGGCATATGTTTATTTAATAAGCTGTGGCCACTACTCCTCTCTAGGTCATCCTTACTTTCCTGTGTTGTGTTTACTTAGAATTGTAGTTTAATGTTTTCTATTTTGGAATGTGTAGTTCTTAGACTCCACTCCCATGGAAAATTTCAATTTTGTGGAAACTGTATTTTCCATGAGAAAATCATTCCAACAGAAAATTTCTGACCAGCTCTAATTACAAGCCCTATCTTGGTGGCTATCAGATGTTGAGTTCAGGAGAGTAGACTGTCAATCTCTATTTAAATAGCTGTCATCAGACGCAACTTGTTCAGTGGTTGTTAATGTTAGTCTCCACTCTTGTGAAATTCACTGACAATACTCAGAGGAAGAAGAGGTTGCTTCTTAGACTGCTACACGTAGATTCATGCTCTCTACCTTCCTTTCCACTTCAGAGTTTCTTTTGCAAACTGAGATAGTGGAAGGAACCAGGGAGTGGAGTCTGGGCATCACAACTTCTTATAACATTATTCTCAAGGTTTAAATCCTTGAGGAAGCATGCATATGGCCTATAAGCATGAACGATTATCAGTCTTCCAGAGGGCGAATGAACAGGTGAGTGGCTCTATATTGATAAGCTAGTTGAACTGGTAAGTAATCAATATCACTATGTGGTAGAGGAGATGGTGAAGAATACCAATACTGCTGCAGCAGTTGACTCTTTTCATTCACAAGAACATTTTGCTTCAACTGAACAGGGAGTGTCAGTTTTTCAAGAGATTATTGAAATATCTACTTTTGGAAGAACTTGAAAAATGACTAAGCATCATGAGGTACATGAATGTCAACCCCTAATAGCTATTCTTTTCCAAGGGAAAAACAGGTACTGGTGTGAGCCTTTTGGAGTGACTAAAGGCTGCATAAATTAGGGAGGCAAATGAAACATAAAATGTGAATTTATTATAAAATGTAACTGAACATCACTAATTATTTTGATACCTGTTTCCTTTTGAAATTTCAGCCACAAGGTGGTGATGGGTTTCTGCAACGAATCAAGAGAATAATTTATGATGCCAAGTCTACTGTAGTGGTAAGTAAAACCCAACATGCAGTTGGAATGCAAAGTAGAATAGCATCATATTATCAAGGTCAAAAAGACTTCTATACCTTTTCAAAAAAAGATTCAAAAATGCCTTTACTCAAAAGTCACTGAATATATTCCCAGTAATTACATTCTGAATTTAAAAAAAAAATACCTTCAAATGATTGAAGAATATTCTACAAATTGTTTTGAAATATATTTTACAGAGTACTGAAATGTTGAATTTTTGGTGTCAGAAATATGATGGACAGTTTCCTTTTTATTTCTTGTCAATTAAAGTGAATAAGGTCAAGTTAAAAGACATATCACAGGAGGATTCAAAAGCTATTCAAAAGCTTTGCTTCTGACATTTCTGGAACCTATTTACTGACAGTTATGGAACCTACCTACACTGAAAAATGTTACTGTCAGTCCATTCAGTTAAGGTATAATACTACACTTAGTGAAGTTTTAAAGGTGTATTTTAGGTTACTAGTCTTATTTTTTGCTTAGAAAAAGTCCAGATGTGATACTGAGTATCTGTTGTGTAAATGTATGGATGTTGGGAGAGGTTTCCCTTCTTTTTATGGGTCAATTAAGGTTAAGACCTTTGTGGAAAGATTTGGATAAAACCATTTTCCCACCCCACTGCAGACAAGCAAGAAAATCTTATAATAAATTACACACACAAAATGACATTAAAAGAATGTGTAAAGGTTGCAAAGTCAAGCCGTCAAAAGTTAGGAAATGCAGGTATTAAAGTTGCCTGTGAAACATTAATTCATCCGCCTTATGCGTACACCTCAGGATACTGTCTTTAATAACATGATCACATACTATTTTTTTCCAGAGGAACCCTCATTCAGTGTACAGCATGGACTGTGCTCATTTAATTAGCAGTTATTCAGTATTTTGTTTTTTTCCTGTTTAATGTGCCCCCCCCCCCCCCCCGAGCCATATTTACTGCATATTATTTGCACCCTGCCTGAAGACAAATTATTAATTTTTATAGGCTTTTATGTGGTTCTCATGACTACAGTTTGAGTGCTTCACAAACTTTAGTTACTCTGTCTTCACAACACCCCTGTGAGATACTCTTAGACTTTAAGACAAGAAGGGAAGATCATAATCGTTGTCTGACTTCCTGTACATCATCTGACTCAGCCACCCACTGCTGTAATAGACCATAACCACTGAGTTATTATTATCTTTAAATCACTATTTAAAGACTTCAAATTACAGAGAATCCACCATTTACTCTAGTGACCTTTGCTCCATGCTGCAGACGAAAGCAAAAACCCCACAGGGTCTCTGCCAATCTGACCTGCGGGGAAGGGGAGGATTCCTTCCTGACCCCAAATATGGTAATCAGTTAAACCCTGAGCATATCAGCAAGATCCACCAGCCAGACACCTGTGAAAGAATTCGTGGTAGTAATTCAGAGCCGTCCATTAGTGTCCCGTATCTGGCCGTTGGACATATTTACTAACTGCCTCAGATGGGCCACTTTTTATTGTAGGCAGTTTCATCATACAAATCTGTCCATAAACTTATCAAGCTCAGTCTTGAAGCCACTTAGGCTTTGTGCCCCTTCCCCTGCTCCCCTTTGAATGCTGTTCCAGAACTTCACTCCTCTGATGGTTAGAAACCTTCATCTAATTTCAAGACTAAACTTGTTGATGGCCATTTTATATCCATTTGTTCTTGTTCCAACATTGGCTCTTAACTTATATAGTTACTCCTCTCACCATTTTACAGATGGGGGGCTGAGGCACAGAGAGATTAAGGTCAAAACTATCCACTAGGTTAGAGTGCCTGATTTAAGACATCTGGGACCTGATTTTCAGAGTATTTAAAATTATATAGCACTTCATATGTTCAGAATACGGCTCCCAACAAGTTCAGTTGCAGCTGAGAGTGCTCCGCACTTTTTCAAATCATACCAAACATCTCAAGTCAGATATTCCTACAATAAGAAATGCTCAATTAGTGCCCACCTATGAAAGGTTGGTTTAAATTACTTGCCTAGCATAAAATAAGAAGTCTGTGTCAGAGGCAGGGATAGAATCCAGTTTTCAAAAGCAACATTCAACGGTCTAAACCATGAGACCATCCTTTTTCTTCCTTCTGTCCCCTGCCTCATTTACTGCATAACTTCCAGTATTGGAAAAACAAAGTGGGAGCATACTCAAGCATGCTTAGTGAGGATGGAATCTTTGAGATTTTAGTTGTTAAACTCTAGCAAGTCTCTACTGAGCTTGTACTAACTGAGGTAAGCTTACAACTTGGCCAAATGCAGACAAATTTTCCTGGGAATGTTAAAAGGCCATCTCTGCACAAAGGCTATGAAGCCTGGGGCACTAGAGCTTTCCAAAGAAAAGATTGCCAGAATTCTTTTAACATATAAAAATGTTACTTTCCCTAGAAACTCATTCTCAGAAATGTCTGAACTGTTTTGGATAAAATTTATATATCTATATCTCTCTTTATATATGATGTATATATTTTCAATGCCAAGTGTCTATAAGTAAGTAATATATAAAAATCAGCCTAAAGCCAGCCTAAACCTGGCTTTGAAAATTTCAGCCCCAAACAGTTAAAGTTTGGCAAAGTACTTAAAGACAGGGTCATTTAATGGGAAGTGTCAGGCAACTTTAGTATTAGGTTCTATGCTGACACATTCCAAACTTCAGTGTGTTTTTAAAGTCTCAATATGAAACTCAACAGTTTCTCATGCCTCTTTTCAAATTACAAAATACATAGTTGTCATACTACATTTCAGCTTCCTAGTGAAACCATTTCTCTTCAGGTTCAAAGATTTTCATAAGTTAAAAACAGCACTGGCATAATAGCTCTTACACCTTTTCCAAGAAAACTGATTTAATCTATTAGGGTGTTCAGAAATAAATATAGTGAAACTTGTAAGAAATGCTGTAAGGTATCTTAAATATCCCCTAAAGTGCTTTTGACTTCAATTATATTTCAACAGTCTGTATTCAAGAGTTCTCCACTTCTGGGCTGCTTTCTCTTTGGTCTGCCACTGGGTGTCATTAGCCTCATGTGTTATGGGATCTGCACAGCTGATACCGATGGAGGTGTAGAGGAAAATGAGACATCTAAAAAGGAAACTGGAGATAGGGAACTTACAGATGAAGGCAGTGAGGAAGAACAAGAGCAGGAAAACAAAGAAAAATCTGCAGAACTTTCAGATGGAGAACATGGACAGAAACATATATTTGATAAGAAAAAAGACTAAGTTGCCTAGTTTAAAGAATTCTGTAGAATTTCCAAATAGCCTTATTTATTGAAGTGAGTCATTTATTGATGATCTTCACAGAAGAGGACCTTTTGTCTGTATTTTGCTAGATTTGACTTGCATGTATTCAGATCTTCTTCTCAAATACGGTTGGGGGAAGGGTGGGGACCCAAATGCTTTCTTAATTATTTTTGATTAACATTTTATTATTCTGACTATTGTCTTTGAAGATTAATATTCCTAAACTGTTTGTTCACAGGCAACAATCAGGTAAAATATGCTACATGTGATAATCTAATAATGTTGTGGCCGACACACATCAGGATCATCTTTTTATGGGAACAGAAGTGGAAAAGTTGCAGGAAAGCTTAGAATGAAATACGTAAATTTTACAGACCCTTTGAAATTGTGATGGCTAAAGATGGCTTGAGCTTTCCATAAAAACACTCTTACTTTAGCTACTGCACCTTATTTTGAAAGAAATACCTTTTGTACGTTTTAAAGTTAAAGATAATTTGTTATTTACAGAAGTGCTTTGTTATATGACAGTACTAAAATCAATTACTGGCAGTTTTCCACAGAAGTTGTGTTAAATGCAAGACCTAAGAGAGAGTTATTTATTAAAATAGTTCCTTACTAACTAATATTTTAAACAAGTAAAAATTGTTTGGGGATTGCATTGTAAAGAAGTTTTGTCATGGGAATGCTAGTCCTTGATTGGGCTTTACAAGTAAAACTTATTAATTTTTTCCTAGTGTAAATTATTTACAGATTCTGAAAAATCTGGGTGCAGCTTGATGGTGGAAGAATAAATATAAGCATCCACAGTCGGCTAATCCTCTCATACAGATCTGTAAGGACAGGCTTTAACCAAATACCTTTTCAAAACTTTTTTTGAATGTTTTATGATTCACATTAATCTTAGGTTTCAGAGTAGCAGCCGTGTTAGTCTGTATTCGCAAAAAGAAAAGGAGTACTTGTGGCACCTTAGAGACTAACAAATTTATTTGAGCATAAGCTTTCGTGAGCTACAGCTCACTTCATCGGATGCATTCAGTCCAGCATCCGATGAAGTGAGCTGTAGCTCACGAAAGCTTATGCTCAAATAAATTTGTTAGTCTCTCAGGTGCCACAAGTACTCCTTTTCTTTTTATTAATCTTAGGCTATGTCTACACTGGCAGAGTTTTTTCGCCAAGAGCTTAAAGAAAACCGCTGTTGTGTTCACATTGTCTTCCACTGGCGGGATAGCATGCTCACACTTGCGGCACTTGCATCGCCAATGAGAGCAGTGCACTGTGGGTAGCTATCCCACTGTGCCGCTCTCCCCCTTCTGCCACTAGGTTTTGTGGGAAGGCAAAGGGGATCGCAGCAGATGAGGCTTCATTGACCCATGACGCACTGCTTTCCATCCCAGCATTCCGTGTGTTTCTGTCTTCAGTTCACAGCATTTTTCAACGTCCCTTGTTTTCTGCTTTCCCCACCACATCTGTCCGCAGGAATGGATCCTGCACTGCTCTCCACTGCTTTGCTAGCTCTCACTAGCACATTGCAAGTGGCAGTGGAGTTATTCTTGCAGTTACAAAGGCAGCAGCAGTTACAATTGCCTGATGTGGTGTCCGACATGCAAAGCAGCAACATTAGATTGCTTTTGACATTCACAGAGGAACTGAACACAGTGGAACGTCGCTTTTGGGCTCGAGAAACTAGAGCACAGAGTGGTGGGATTGCATTGTTATGAAAGTCTGGGATGACAAGCAGTGGCTGCAGAACTTTCAGATGCCCTGGAACTGTGTGCTGAGCTCTCCCCAGCCCTGCAGCGCAAATGACCCAAAAGGACTCCCAAATGAGATCTGCCCTCTCGGTAGAGAAGCACGTGGCAATCGCAGTGTAGAAACTGGCGACTCGCAAACTAGTTTGGAGTGGGGAAGTCAACTGTTGTGCCTGTGTTAACGCAAGTGTGCAAGTCTATTAATCGCATCCTGCTGCAAAAGACCGTGACTCTTGGCAGTGTGCGTGCGTGAAATTGTGGATGGTGTTGCAGAAATGGGTTTCCCTAACCATAGAGGGAAGATAAATGGCATGCATATTCCAAATCTGCCACCGGACCACTTTGCGATCAGTTGGAAGGGATACTTCTCCATGTTTTTTCAGGCGCTTGTGGATTACAGTGGCATTTCGCTGACATTAACGTGGGGTGGTCTGGAAAGGTGCATGACGCATGTATATTTAGAATCACTGGCCTGTACAGAAAGCTGCAAGCAGGGATGTTCTTTCCAGACCAGAAGATCACCGTAGGGGAAGTCAAAATGCCCTTAGTCATCCTGGGAGACCCGGCATACCCCTTAATGCCATGGCTCATGAAGCCGTACACTGGAAACCTAGATAGCAGTAAGGAGCTGTTCAGCAACAGGCTGAGTAGAGCAGAGTGACCGTTGAATGTGTGTTTTGCCAATAAAAGGGACACTGGTGATGCCTGAATGGCAGGTTAGACCTGAATGAGGAAAATATTCCCATGATTATAGCTGCATGTTGTACGCTGCTTGCGAAGGGAAGGGTGAACGGTTTACTCAGGGGTGGACTGCCGAGGCAGAACGTCTGGCTGCTGATTTTGAATGGTTTATGATTCACATTAATCTGATTTTGAGCAGCCAGATACCAGGGCTATTAGAAGGGCTCAACAAGAATCAGAGATGCCTTGAGGCAACACTTTGAAGATGAAAATCACTAATGTTTGTTGCTATGCTTGGGACTGCAATGATTAATTACATTTGGTATGCTAGGAAACAGTTGTGATAAGACCTAGGATTCAATGTAAGGAACTAATAAAAGTGCCTGTTGACTTCCAGGTGCTATGAGGTATCTATCATACCTTGCATGGAAACAAATAAAGAGTGCTTATAATTCAAAAAACTTTGCTTTTATTGCCAAATAAACCACAACACCACATGGACACATACACACAGACACACTTTTGGTGGGGGAGAAGGTACAGGTGGGGGAATGATTTTCATAGCTGAGTATAGGTCCAGCTTTCATTTGAAAAGCTGTCTGTGAGGATGAAATGTTGAGGAAAGCGTCAAGTGCCAGAAAGGACTGTGTAGGGAGAGTTTGGGGAGTGCATGTGAGAGAGTTCTGAATGTGCTGAAGGGGAGGGCGGGCACACATCTGCTCAGTGTGCAGTGTTACGAGAGTCTGGAGCATGTTTGTTTGATGCTCCAGCACTCCAGCCTCTCTGTGGCATCCCAATTGTAAGAATCCTTCTCTTGTTTTTTCTGCTTTTTGCTTTCCCTCCACTTCTTGCGTTCAGTGTTTTCTGCCTTTGACTGCTGCAGCACCACCTGGAACATATCTTCCTTGGTCTATCTCAGCTGTTTTATTATCTTGTGCAGATGCTCTGTTGCTGTTGGGGGGTTGGTTCTCAAGGTCAAGTCTGGATAGGCATAATTAACAATAAACAGAAGCACTATTGTCAGCTACACACGGAGCATTGAAACAGTAACATGAATACACTGCTGGTAACATACCTATCACTTTTTTGGTGATCCTAGGAAGCACACATGAGGCAGAAGACCCCATGAATAGTGAGTGAAGCCAGGAGCAGGGGCCTTGTTTATTGCAGAAAAACAGTCTGAAAAGATTGCGGGACACTTATAGGGAGCAACACTCTAAATTTTCCCCTGTTTTCCACGGGTGATGGTCACTATGGAAGATATCTCACTCCTGAGGGTACGCAGGGAAGCAAGGGTGGATCTGCTACATGCTTGCAGCTTCCACCTGGTCCCTGTGTTGCTTGCCTGTGTGCTCCATGCCCAAGTAATTGCAGAGTGGTGTGGGAAAGTGTCTCTCAATGGGGGAAGGAACAAAAGCAGCTCTGCCAAGGAACCTCTGGCAGAGGATTGCTGAGTACCTCCAGGAAAGTTTCCTAGAGATCTCTCTGGAGGATTCCCACGAAATCTTGGCGTGCATCAATTGCCTGTTCCGCCTAACTGTGTACGGAAATGCCCAGCACACAGAAACAAAGCCAGCCTTCTACATTTCTCTGCCCTCAACCCGCTTCAGAAATTCACAAAGCAAAACCACTTACCAGGGGTCTCCTCTCCTGCTTCTGGTTCGCCAGAGAGCAACTTCAGAGACTGAATCATAGAATCATAGAATCATAGAATATCAGGGTTGGAAGGGACCCCTGAAGGTCATCTAGTCCAACCCCCTGCTCGAAGCAGGACCAATTCCCAGTTAAATCATCCCAGCCAGGGCTTTGTCAAGCCTGACCTTAAAAACTTCCAAGGAAGGAGATTCCACCACCTCCCTAGGCAACGCATTCCAGTGTTTCACCACCCTCTTAGTGAAAAAGTTTTTCCTAATATCCAATCTAAACCTCCCCCACTGCAACTTGAGGCCATTACTCCTCGTTCTGTCATCTGCTACCATTGAGAACAGTCTATAGCCATCCTCTTTGGAACCCCCTTTCAGGTAGTTGAAAGCAGCTATCAAATCCCCCCTCATTCTTCTCTTCTGCAGGCTAAACAATCCCAGCTCCCTCAGCCTCTCCTCATAAGTCACGTGTTCTAGACCCCTAATCATTTTTGTTGCCCTTCGCTGGACTCTCTCCAATTTATCCACATCCTTCTTGTAGTGTGGGGCCCAAAACTGGACACAGTACTCCAGATGAGGCCTCACCAATGTTGAATAGAGGGGGACGATCACGTCCCTCGATCTGCTCGCTATGCCCCTACGTATACATCCCAAAATGCCATTGGCCTTCTTGGCAACAAGGGCACACTGCTGACTCATATCCAGCTTCTCATCCACTGTCACCCCTAGGTCCTTTTCCGCAGAACTGCTGCCTAGCCATTCGGTCCCTAGTCTGTAGCGGTGCATTGGATTCTTCCGTCCTAAGTGCAGGACCCTGCACTTATCCTTATTGAACCTCATCAGATTTCTTTTGGCCCAATCCTCCAATTTGTCTAGGTCCTTCTGTATCCTATCCCTCCCCTCCAGCGTATCTACCACTCCTCCCAGTTTAGTATCGTCCGCAAATTTGCTGAGAGTGCAATCCACACCATCCTCCAGATCATTTATGAAGATATTGAACAAAACCGGCCCCAGGACCGACCCTTGGGGCACTCCACTTGACACCGGCTGCCAACTAGACATGGAGCCATTGATCACTACCCGTTGAGCCCGACAATCTAGCCAGCTTTCTACCCACCCTATAGTGCATTCATCCAGCCCATACTTCTTTAACTTGCTGACAAGAATACTGTGGGAGACCGTGTCAAAAGCTTTGCTAAAGTCAAGAAACAATACATCCACTGCTTTCCCTTCATCCACAGAACCAGTAATCTCATGATAAAAGGTGATTAGATTAGTCAGGCATGACCTTCCCTTGGTGAATCCATGCTGGCTGTTCCTGATCACTTTCCTCTCATGCAAGTACTTCAAGATTGATTCTTTGAGGACCTGCTCCATGATTTTTCCAGGGACTGAGGTGAGGCTGACTGGCCTGTAGTTCCCAGGATCCTCCTTCTTCCCTTTTTTAAAGATTGGCACTACATTAGCCTTTTTCCAGTCATCCGGGACTTCCCCGGTTCGCCACGAGTTTTCAAAGATAATGGCCAATGGCTCTGCAATCACAGCCGCCAATTCCTTCAGCACTCTCGGATGCAACTCGTCCGGCCCCATGGACTTGTGCACGTCCAGCTTTTCTAAATAGTCCCTAACCACCTCTATCTCCACAGAGGGCTGGCCATCTCTTCCCCATTTTGTGATGCCCAGCGTAGCAGTCTGGGAGCTGACCTTGTTAGTGAAAACAGAGGCAAAAAAAGCATTGAGTACATTAGCTTTTTCCACATCCTCTGTCACTAGGTTGCCTCCCTCATTCAGTAAGGGGCCCACACTTTCCTTGGTTTTCTTCTTGTTGCCAACATACCTGAAGAAACCCTTCTTGTTACTCTTGACATCTCTCGCTAGCTGCAGCTCCAGGTGCGATTTGGCCCTCCTGATTTCATTCCTACATGCCCGAGCAATATTTTTATACTCTTCCCTGGCCATATGTCCAACCTTCCACTTCTTGTAAGCTTCTTTTTTATGTTTAAGATCCGCTAGGATTTCACCGTTAAGCCAAGCCGGTCGCCTGCCATATTTACTATTCTTTCGACTCATCGGGATGGTTTGTCCCTGTAACCTCAACAGGGATTCCTTGAAATACAGCCAGCTCTCCTGGACTCCTTTCCCCTTCAAGTTAGTCCCCCAGGGGATCCTGGCCATCCGTTCCCTGAGGGAGTCGAAGTCTGCTTTCCTGAAGTCCAGGGTCCGTATCCTGCTGCTTACCTTTCTTCCCTGCGTCAGGATCCTGAACTCAACCAACTCATGGTCACTGCCTCCCAGATTCCCATCCACTTTTGCTTCCCCCACTAATTCTACCTGGTTTGTGAGCAGCAGGTCAAGAAAAGCGCCCCCCCTAGTTGGCTCCTCTACCACTTGCACCAGGAAATTGTCCCCTACGCTTTCCAAAAACTTCCTGGATTGTCTATGCACCGCAGTATTGCTCTCCCAGCAGATATCAGGAAAATTAAAGTCACCCATGAGAATCAGGGCATGCGATCTAGTAGCTTCCGTGAGCTGCCAGAAGAAAGCCTCATCTACCTCATCCCCCTGGTCCGGTGGTCTATAGCAGACTCCCACCACTACATCACTCTTGTTGCACACACTTCTAAACTTAATCCAGAGACACTCAGGTTTTTCTACAGTTTCGTACCGGAGCTCTGAGCAGTCATACTGCTCCCTTACATACAGTGCTACTCCCCCACCTTTTCTGCCCTGCCTGTCCTTCCTGAACAGTTTATAACCATCCATGACAGTACTCCAGTCATGTGAGTTATCCCACCAAGTCTCTGTGATTCCAATCACATCATAGTTCCTTGACATTACCAGGACCTCCAGTTCTCCCTGCTTGTTTCCAAGGCTTTGTGCATTTGTATATAAGCACTTGAGATAACCTGTTGATCGCCCCTCATTCCCAGTATGAGGCAGGAGCCCTCCCCTCACAGACATTTCTGCCTGTGCTTCCTCCCGGTATCCCTCTTTCCCACTTACCTCAGGGCTTTGGTCTCCTTCCCCCGGTGAACCTAGTTTAAAGCCCTCCTCACTAGGTTAGCCAGCCTGCTGGCAAAGATGCTCTTCCCTCTCTTCGTAAGATGGAGCCCGTCTCTGCCCAGCACTCCTCCTTCATGGAACACCATCCCATGGTCAAAGAATCCAAAGCCTTCTCTCCGACACCACCTGCGTAGCCATTCGTTGACTTCCACAATTCGACGGTCCCTACCCAGGCCTTTTCCTTCCACGGGGAGGATGGACGAGAACACCACTTGCGCCTCAAACTCCTTTATCCTTCTTCCCAGAGCCACGTAGTCCGCAGTGATCCGCTCAAGGTCATTCTTGGCAGTATCATTGGTGCCCACGTGGAGAAGCAGGAAGGGGTAGCGATCCGCGGGCCTGATGAGTCTCGGCAGTCTCTCCGTCACATCGCGAATCTTAGCCCCCGGCAAGCAGCAGACTTCTCGGTTTTCCCTGTCAGGGCGGCAGATAGATGACTCAGTCCCCCGGAGGAGAGAGTCCCCGACCACCACCACCCGCCTTCTCCTCTTGGGAGTGGTGGTCGTGGAACCCCCAACCTCAGGACATCGCATCTCATGCCTTCCAACCAGCGGAGTCTCCTTCTGCTTTCTCGCCCCAGACATATCATCTGGTCCACTCTCCGCAACGGTACCTGCGGAGAGAACATGAAAGCGGTTAGTTACCTGTGTCTGTGTTACTGGAACCCGGACATTCCGCTTACCTCTTCTGGAGGTCACATGTTGCCAAGCTTCAAGACTGGAGTGGAGGACAGCTTCTGACTGGGCTCCACATCACCTTCAGGCTCCACATCTTCATCAATGACCTCCTCTGGGTTAGGTCCACTTCCCACTGGCTCCAGACCTGCCGAAGTATCGACGGTGCTCTTTGCAATGGAGGTGGGGTCACCACCTAGGATAGCGTCCAACTCCTTATAAAAACGACAGGTCTGGGGCACAGCACTGGAGAGACAGTTTGCCTCCCTCGTCTTGTGGTACGCGTTCCTCAGCTCCTTCACCTTTGCTCTGTCCTGCAGCGTGTCCTGGTCGTATCCTTTTTCATGCAAGCTGCGCGAAATCTGGCCGTAGGTATCAAAATTCCTTCAGCTGAAGCCCAGCTGGGGCTGGACAGCCTCCTCCCCCCAAACAATTATCAGATCCAGTAGCTCTGCAGTGGTCCAAGTGGGAGATGGTTTGCTGCATGGACCCTCCATGGTCAGCTGAGAAAATGCGATGTGAGCTCTGCACGCTGAGCAAACAGGAAGTAGATTTTCAAAATTCCCTTGGCTTTAAAGGGGGAGTGGCAGAATGTTGTTTACCTGGCGTCAGGTCAGCAGAGTTGAAACTGCTGACCAGAGTGGTCAGGATGACCGTCCGGAGCCCAATAGCAATGCTAAAATCAAGCACGGTGTCTACACTGGCACTAAGGGGCCAAAGTCTCGGCGCAAAAAGCCCAATGACTCTCATTGGGGTGGTTTTATTACAGCGCTGCAACTGAGGATTTTCAGCGCAAAAGTGCTTTTCAGCACGTACGCCTCTGCTGTTTTGTCGCCAAAAGTTTCCTTCGGATGAAAAAACTTGCCAGTGAAGACCAGACCTTAAGTGCAGATTGTGACTTATTTTTAAAGAGAAAAACATTTTATTTAAACACAAATTTTTGAGCAAAGGTTGGTGTTGATACTTGCGTTTGAGACTACAAGTTGTAGACTGTGGAAGGAAAGTTAATGGAGCCATTGTTAGCACTGATAGAAAGAGGGATATTTGTCAGTGGAATGCATTTTCATTAGCTATTTAATCATGAAAGTCATTTTTAATACAACCCTATGACACTGAACGGGACTAAATTTTTTCCAGAGTTGAGATCTCAAGGGATGACCTGTGGTTCTTTGGTTGGCATTGATGACACAGAGATTTCCATAGCAAACAAACTTATGCTCCTCTTTCTCTCAGTACTGAAGCTATATAAGATTCAGTTGGATAGTGAGCCATGAGTTTTTCTAGCTTTGATGTTTTTAAAGGACATATTATAATATAATATATATAGTAATGTCTTCTGTATAAGGCAGCTTAACCACTTAATATATTACATGCTATAACACTGAATTAAGAGAAGTAGTTCTAAATATAAATATGGATAATCTTAAATAGAAGATTTTGAGTTGGTATTAATCTACAGGTAAATTGAATTTGAGTCAGCAACTACAGCATTCTTTTCCCTGTTGTAGAAGAAAGTTGCTTCTTTTAAAATAGTAACATATAGTAACAATAGTGTAGTAACATCTGGCTTTGTGCAGAAGCTGTAGTGCAGAACAAAAACTAAATGCATGACTTGAGAGACTTTGCAGTGAAAGGGTGGCAGATGAGTCCATCATAGAGATTAAGAACTTATTTTCAGAAACTTATTTTTCTGAACTTATTTTCAGAAAGCTCATTTTCTTTGAGCTGTGGTAATTGACAAATTTGGAATCCTGCATTTTCATTTTCTTTAGAAAAGAGATTCTCCTACTGTCCCTTGAAATGACTATCTTCCTGTAGAAGAGAGAAACATGAGTACTTTTACTTAGCAAATATAAAAATTGCAGGTGTGTAGCATGGCTTTTTTGCCTCCCCCCCATATGAATTTCCTCTTTTCATTTATAATAAATAGAAATACATATTTTAACTTTGGTTGTAAATAGAAAATTGAGTTATCTTTTTAAACACTTTTTTTTAAGCTGTGGAAGACTTTCCAGACCTTTTAGTCTTTTTTGTCTTACATTTGAAGAGTGAGATGCTTGGAGTTATTTTATATTTTGTTTCAAAACTTCTTTAAACATGGTGCAGGTACAGTTGTATTATGTTACAAAACACTTCACTTAATAGCAGTCCACTTGAGTTTCGAGTAACTTTCAGTGTTGGCACAACTCAGTGCTAAATACTCAGAATGTGAGTCTGAGCAGTGAGGAATATCTTGCTGCTTTATCCGTTATATGTGATTCTGCCTTTTTATTCTGCTGTGGAGATTTCAGTTAAGATATCAGTCTTTTCAGTTAGTTATCAGAGTTTGAATATATAATTTTGTACAAGGTCAAAAGTTAAAGTGGCTTTTTTGGGATTTCACTGCTCATTGTGTTGTGTTTAGAAAAATCTAGATTTTTTTTTTTAAATCTTCCCCCCCCAGAATTCTGTTGCATAGAATTCACTTTTAACCACCACCCCATATGACGTAATTTTCCATAGTCTTATTTTGTCAATAGTTTCTGTTGCTACAATAGTAGCCAAACACTTTGTTGAGAAATGGTCTAGAGGGAAATGGAACTGGAGATGATACCTACATGCACCATGAAAGACAGGGCTCACTAGTGCCTGGTATGGAACATTAAGCTGCCAAATTTCTGGTGGTTTGATCAGTTAGACTTAATAGAAGGGCATGTGTCTGTCAGTCACTTTATGAATTGTCAGGATAACGAGATGTGTACTAACCTACAAAAATCCAAGCTTTAAATGCCCTGCCGTTTTCATCAAGCTGTGCTCCCATCTGTGTCTGCCTAGGACGGGGAAATCAGACACACAATTTTATTTTATTTAAAATTCCCCTTTAGCTTGAAACATGGGCAAAGACAGGCTTGTGGTGTAAAATGAAAGGATTTTCATTTGATCATGTAAAGAATTTAGTACACTGAGAGGTGGAACAGGTTTTCTATTTTATCTTGGATGGATGCATTCTCTAAAGGTTTCTGAAGATAACTTAATATACTAACTTCTTGAATGAATGAAATAATGCTGCTGCTTTGAAAGTCAAGTGTAAGCCTTTGTTTTTCTACAATAAAGAAATTGAAAAGATTTTGCTGCCTTTATTTTTTTGGTCATGCTGCATTGTATATGGTTGGACAAATTATTTTTGAAGTGCCAGCATTTCCTGTAACATTCCTTATTCTGTGCCTAAAATGTGCTTATCTTGTTCTGGAAATCTACATGTTAGCTCTCAAAAAGAACACTGGCTTCATCCAATCTGATACCTTACTTCCTGCATTTTGAACTTCCTCATTAAATTCTTTCCATAGACATCTTTCCTATTCTTCTTCTTGAGTTATTCAGTATAACTAACAGTATAAAAATGCACTTAGGAAATGAAATTTGAAAAATGCTGGTCCCCTGGCTTTCCTCAAACTCATACTGGTGTTTCTTCAGCCAAAGGAGGCAGAAGGGCTTTAGTTTATACACCCTTTTTAAACAATATTTTGAAACTTTTTTCTAACGGCAGTTCTGAAAAGTTATACATCCCATGTTTTTTGTGTACTAATTATTATCGAACAACACTTACACAAAAGATCCTTTACTAGTTCAATATCTGTTTAGAGATGTTATTCGCCAAACAGGGGTGCCCACTTACTAAAAAATTAGTGTTCAAAAATTAAATGTTTTAAAGTATTGCTTTCCATACTTTAAGTCAAAAATTCATCCATTTGTATGAGTGATATAAAAATGCTTACCTTTGTAAATAGGGTAGAAAAGTTTAACTTGCTCTGTTTGGGTCAAAAAACAAGTTGGTTATTTTTTTCTCTTTCTTTGATTAAGTCCAATACCTTACTGGTAGTTGCTGATTGGTATTTATATTGAAGTTGCACCTAGAAGCCCCAGGCAGGATTGAAACTTCATTGTGCTGGTAGCTGTACAAACATAAGATCCCTTCCCCAAAGAGTTTTAAATATAAAAAGTTTATGCATATTTCAGGGATGCATAGCAGTACAAAAAACTGACTATAGATCATATGGCTCCCAAGTCCAATGATAGAACACAGAAATCTTTTCAGTCTTATGCTCTAACCACAGCTTCTCCCAACATTTTAAAGCACATCAGGCAGTAACTATCTTTTGTATATCTATTATAGGGCTGTCAAGCAATTAAAAAATTAATTGTGATTAATCGCACTGTTAAACAGTAATAGAATACCATTTATTTAAATATTTTTGGATGTTTTCTACATTTTCAAATATATTTCAGTTATGACACAGAATACAAAGTGTACAGTGCTCACTTTATATTTATTTTTATTACAAATTTTTGCACTGTAAAAAACAAGAGGTAGTATTTTTCAATTCACCTAATATGAGTACTGTAGTGAAATCTCTTTATCATGAAAGTTGAACTTACAAATGTAGAATTATGTACAATAAATAACTGCATTCAAAAATAAAATAATGTAAAACGTTAGAGCCTACAAGTCCACTCAGTCCTATTTCTTGTTCAGCCAATTACTCAAACAAGTTTGTTTACATTTGCAGGGGATAATGCTGCCCGGTTCTTGTTCATGTCATCTGAAACTGAGAACAGGTGTTCTCATGGCACTATTGTAGCCAGTGTTGCAAGATATTTACATGCCATATGTGCTAAAGATTCATATGTCCCTTTATTGCTTCAACCACCATTCCAGAGGACATTCGTCCATGCTGGTGACAGGTTCTGCTCGATAACAATCCAATCCAGTGCGGACCGACGCATGTTCATTTTCATCATCTGAGTCGGATGCCAGCAGCAGAAGGTTGATTTTCTTTTTTGGTGGTTCAGGTTCTGTAGCTTCTGCATTGGAATTTTGGTCCTTTAAGACTTCTGAAAACATGCTCCACACCATATCCCTCTCAGATTTTGGAAGGCACTTCAGATTCTTAAACCTTGGGTTGAGTGCTGTAGCTATCTTCAGAAATCTCACATTGGTACCCTCTTTGCATTTTGTCAGA
This sequence comes from Eretmochelys imbricata, assembly GCF_965152235.1. Lineage (NCBI taxonomy): Eukaryota > Metazoa > Chordata > Testudines > Cheloniidae > Eretmochelys > Eretmochelys imbricata. Next base: position 95,769,792 of record NC_135573.1, on the reverse strand, counting down.
TCTTCAGTGAAAGTGTTCTTAAAATGAAAATGTGCTGAGTCATCATCCAAGACTATTATAACATGAAATATATGGCAGAATGCAGGTAAAACAGAGCCAGACACATACAATCCCCCCCTTCCCCCCCCAGGAGTTCAGTCACAAATTTAAATACTGCAATATTTTTTTACCGCGTGTAATCAGCATGTCCTCTGGAATGGTGGCCAAAGCATGAAGGAGCATAAGAATGTTTAGCATATTTGGCACATAAATACCTTGCAATGCCGTCTATAAAAGTCCCATGCGAACGCATGTTCTCACTTTCTGGTGACATTGTAAATAAGAAGTGGGCAGCCTTATCTCCCGTAAGTGTAAACAAACTTGTTTGTCTTAGTGATTGGCTGAACAAGAAGTGGGACTGAGTCGACTGGTAGGCTCTAAAGTTTTGCATTGTTTTGTTTTTGAGCACAGTTATGTAACAAAAAAATCTACATTTGTAAGTTGCACTTTTACAATAAAGAGATTGCATTGCAGTACTTGTATGAGCTGAATTGAAAAATACTATTTCTTTTGTTTATCATTTTACAGTGCAAATATTTATAATAAAAATAATATGAAGGGAGCAGTATTCACTTTGCATTCTGTGCTGTAATTAAAATCAATACATTTGGAAATGTAAAAAAAAAATCCAAAATATTTAATACATTTCAGTTGGTATTCTATTGTTGAACAATGCGATTAAAACTGATTAATTTTTTTAATCATGATTAATTTTCTTGAGTTAATCGCGTGAGTTAACTGTGATTAATTGACAGCCCATAACTATTACATTGGATAATCTTTTTAAATGTGGTTGTACGTACTGACTGAAATCCAAAACCTTGTCCACAGTGGGCTTTTGCCAGGGCTGTGGAACTTGGTTAAATTCTTAAGTGTTTTCCAAATCTGATGGTTCCTAATATGGTCTATTGGGCAGTATAGACATTCCAAAATTGTGAAACTGCTAGGGTCGGAGTTTTCCAAGCACAAAGTACACTGGGTAAAAGAGAATAATCTTTTGCTCTTCTCTAGCACCTAAGACTCAGGCGCTAACTTTATGAATTTCCCTTTGTTGAAAATGTTTTGTCACCTTCATGTCAAAACATTTCCTTGGCCATCTGAGGTGAAGCAATTTCTTGCATGATAGGCTAGCGGCTTACCAAAACGTTGAATTTGTGATAGTTCCTCCTGGTGTTGAAACCAATGAAATTCCCATGGCGGGGAGGGGTGATGTGTACCAGCAGAGCACAACTATTATTCCTGTTCCTTCTAGTTCTGTAACAAAAAGCCATTTGTGTGTTTCTTCCCATTTGTCCTCCTTTCTGTTACTTGTCTCTTTTCTGTTCCACCCCCAAGTTCTTATTGTTTGCTTCTTTTTAACTTTAGTTTTATCGCTACTTTTCTTTATTTTCACCCTTAAAGTTCTGGAGCACCATTTTGGTTCTAGCTCCTAGGTTTCCTGTTGCCTACAAATTTCTCTGCTGCCAGCTTCAGCACATGGTGTGGGAGTGATCCACTTGAGCTACTTTTTAGCAAACTTGTATGTGAAAGCAAACTCCATTTTCTCCCTGTACTGTGCCCACCTCTAAGCAACACTATTCATTTTCCCTCCTGAATACCAGTTTTACACACCAGTATATTCAAAGCATGATGGAGTATTTTACAATATCCACCTACAGCTGGAAGAAATATTTTCCTTCTGTTTTGTGTTCACACCAGTTCCCATATTTTTACTTTTATTATCTAGATGGTAAATTAGATCTTAAATGTAAGCAGGCAAAACATAAGACTAATGGTATGTCTACATTACGAAATTAGGTCAAATTTATAGAAGCTGTTCTTTTAGAAATCGTTTTTATGTGGTAGAGTGTGTGTGTCCCCACACAAAATGCTCTAAGTGCATTAAGTGCATTAACTCGGCGGAGTGCTTCCACAGTACCGAGGCTAGCGTCGACTTCCGGAGCGTTGCACTGTGGGTAGCTATCCCGCAGTCCCCGCCGCCCATTGGAATTCTGGGTTGAGATCCAGGCAAAAAACATTGTCGCGGGTGGTTCTGGGTACATGTCGTCAGGCCTGCCCTCCCTCCATGAAAGCAACGGCAGATAATCGTTTTGTGCCTTTTTTCCTGAGTTATTTGTGCAGACGCCGTACCACGGCAAGCATGGAGCCCACTCAGCTCACTGTCACCCTGTGTCTCCTGGGTGCTGGCAGACACAGTACTGCATTGCTACACAGCAGCAGCAACCCATTGCCTTGTCGCAGCAGACGGTGCAATAGGCCTGATAACCATCATCATCGTGTCCGAGGTGCCCCTGCCCACCTCGGTAAGGTCGGTCAGGAGTGCCTGGGCAGACATGGGACTAAATTAGGAGTGACTCGACCAGGTCTTTCTCTTTAGTCCTGCCGGCAGTCCTATTGTACATCTTATGGCGAGCAGGCAGGAGATGTGGATGCCTAGCAGTGCTACTGCACCGTCTGCTGCCAGCCAAAGATGTAAAAGATGGATGGAGTGGATCAAAACAAGAAATACACCAGATATGTTTTGTATTCATTTGCTCCCCCTTCCCTCCCTGTGTGAAATCAACAGCCGACAATCGTTTCGGTGAGGTCTGTCAGGGGCACCTTGAAAAATTTAATGGTGATTCAGTCCTGCCTGAATACCAGGGGGAAGGATAGCTCAGTGGGTTGAGCATTGGTCTGCTAAACCCAGGGTTTTGAGTTCAATCCTTGAGGGGGCCATTCTGTGTGACAGTTCTTCTTTCTCCTTGATGTAAAGCCACCCCCTTTGTTGATTTTAATTCCATATAAGCCAACCCTGTAAGCAATGTCGTCATTCACCCCTCCCTCCGTCAGAGCAATGGCAGACAATCGTTATGCGCCTTTTTTCTGAGCAGACGCCATACCACGGCAAGCATGGAGCCTGTTCAGATCACTTTGGCAATTAGGAGCACATTAAACACCACACGCATTATCCAGCAGTATATGCAGCACCAGAACCTGGCAAAGCGAAACCGGGCGAGTAGACGATGTCAGCATGGTGATGAGAGTGATGAGGACATGGACACAGACTTCTCTCTTGCCACAGGCCCTGGCAATGTGAGCATCATGGTGCTAATGGGGGAGGTTCATGCGGTGGAACGCAGATTCTGGGCCTGGGAAACAAGTACAGACTGGTGGGACTGCATAGTGTTGCAGGTCTGGGACAATTCACAGTGGCTGCGAAACTTTCGCATGCGTAAGGGCACTTTCATGGAACTTTGTGACTTGCTTTCCCCTGCATTGAGGCACAAGAATACCAAGATGAGAGCAGCCCTCACAGTTGAGAAGTGAGTGGCAATAGCCCTGTGGAAGCTCGCAATGCCAGACAGCTACCGGTCAGTTGGGAATCAATTTGGAGTGAGCAAATCTACTGTGGAGGCTGCTGTCTTGCAAGTAGCCAACGCAATCAAAGATCTGCTGATATCAAGGATAGTGACCCTGGGAAATGTGCAGATCATAGCGAATGGCTTTGCTCCAATGGGATCCCACAACTGTGGTGGGGCCATAGACGGAACCCATATCCCTATCTTGGCACCGGAGCACCAAGCCGGCAAATACGTAAACCGCAAGGGGTACTTTTCGATAGTGCTGCAAGCTCTGGTGGATCACAAGGGATGTTTCACCAACATCAATGTGGGATGGCCGGGAAAGATACATGACGCTCGCATCTTCAGGAACTCTGATCTGTTTCAAAAGCTGCAGGAAGGGACTTTATTCCCAGACCAGAAAATAACAGTTGGGGATGTTGAAATGCCTATAGTTATCCTTGGGGACCTAGCCTCCCCCTTAATGCCGTGGCTCATGAAGCCATAAACAGGCACCAGGGACAGTAGTCAGGAGCTGTTCAACTACAGGCTGAGCAAGTGCAGAATGGTGGTAGAATGTGCATTTGCATGTTTAAAAGCGCGCTGGCGCAGTTTACTGACTCGCTTAGACCTCAGCGAAACCAATATTTCCACTGTTATTACTGCTTGCTGTGTGCTCCACAATATCTGTGAGAGTAAGGGGGAGATGTTTATGGCAGGGTGGGAGGTTTGAGGAAAATCGCCTGGCTGCTGGTTACGCGCAGCCAGACACCAGGGCAGTTAGAAGAGCACAGGAGGGCGCGGTGTGCATCAGAGAAGCTTTGAAAACCAGTTTCATGACTGGCCAGGCTATGGTATGACAGTTCTGTTTGTTTCTCCTTGATGAAACCGCCCCACCCTCCTTGGTTCACTCTATTTCCCTGTAAGCTAACCACCCTCCCCTCCTCCCTTCGATCACCACTTGCAGAGCCAATAAAGTCATTGTTGCTTCACATTCATGCATTCTTTATTAATTCATCACACAAATAGGGGGATAACTGCCAAGGTAGCCTGGGAGGGGTGGTGGAGGAGGGAAGGACAAGGCCACACAGCCCTTTAGAAGTTTAAAACTTTAAAACTTATTAAATGCCAGCCTTCTTTTGCTTGGGCAATCCTCTGGGGTGGAGTGGCTGGGTGGCCAGAGGCCCCCCCACCACGTTCTTGAGCGTCTGAGTGAGGAAGCTATGGAACTTGGAGAGGAGGGGGGGTTGGTTACACAGGGGCTGTAGCGGCAGTCTGTGCTCCAGCTGCCTTTCCTGCAGCTCAACCATACACTGGAGCATGTTAGTTTGATCCTCCAGGAGCCTCAGCATTGAATCCTGCTTCCTGTCGTCATGCTGCTGCCACCTATCAGCTTCAGCCCTCTCTTCAGCCCACCACCTCTCCTCCCGGTCATTTTGTGCTTTTCTGCCTCCACGCATTCGTCTGTGCTCTGTCAGTGTGGGAGGACAGCATGAGCTCAGAACATTTCATCACGAGTGCATTTTACCGCCTTCTAATCTTCACTAGCCTCTCGGAAGGAGAAGATCCTGTGATCCTTGAAACACATGCAATTGGTGGAGAGAAAAAAAAGGGACAGTGGTATTTAAAAAGACACATTTTATAGAACAATGGGTACACTCTTTCACGGTAAACTTTGCTGTTAACATTACATACATAGCACATATGCTTTCATTCCAAGGTCGCATTTTGCCTTCCCCCACCATGTGGCTAGCCCCTCCCTCCTCCCCCTTCCCTGTGGCTAACAGCGGGGAACATTTGTGTTCAGCCACAGGCAAACAACCCAGCAGGAACGGGCACCTCTGAATGTCCCCTGAAGAAAAGCTCCCTATTTCAACCAGATGACCATGAATGATATCACTCTCCTGAGGATAACACAGAGAGATAAAGAACGGATGTTGTTTGAACACCAGCAAACATACACTGCAATGCTTTGTTCTACAATGATTCCTGACTACATGCTACTGGCCTGCAGTGGATAAGTGTCCTACCATGGTGGACGGAATAAGGCTGCCCTCCCTAGAAACCTTTTGCAAAGTCTTTGGGAGTACATCCAGGAGAGCCGCGAATGCCAGGGCAAATTAATCATTAAACACACTTGCTTTTAAACCATGTATACTATTTGAAAAGGTACACTCACCAAAGGTCCCTTCTCCACCTGGCGGGTCCGGGAAGCAGCCTTGGGTGGGTTCGGGGGGTACTGGCTCCAGGTCCAGGGTGAGAAACAATTCCTGACTGTTGGGAAAACCGGTTTCTCCACTTGCTTGCTGTGAGCTATCTACAACTTCATCATCATCATCTTCCTCGTCCCCAAAACCTGCTTCTGTGTTGCCTCCCATCTCCATTGAAGGAGTCAAACAACACGGTTGGGATAGTGGTAGCTGAACCCCCTAAAATGGCATGCAGCTCATCATAGAAGCGGCACGTTTGGGACTCTAACCCTGAGCGGACGTTTGCCTCTCTGGTTTTCTGGTAGGCTTGCCTCAGCTCGTTATGTTTCACGCGGCAATGCTTCGGGTCCCTGTTGTGGCCTCTGTTCTTCATGACCTGGGAGATTTTGACAAATGTTTTGGCATTTCAAAAACTGGAACCGGGTTCTGATAGCATGGATTCCTCTCCCCATACAGCAATCGGATCCCGTACCTCCCATTCGGTCCATGCTGGAGCTCTTTTGCGATTCTGGGACTCCATCATGGTCACGTCTGCTGATGAGCTCTGCACTCACCTGCAGCTTGCCATGCTGGCCAAACAGGAAATAAAATTCAAAAGTTCGCGGGCCTTTTCCTGTCTACCTGGCCAGTGCATCTGAGTTGAGAGTGCTGTCCAGAGCGGTCACAATGGAGCATTCTGGGATAGCTCCCGGAGGCCAATACCATCTACTTGCTTCCACAGTACCCCAAATTCGACCCGGCAAGGCCGATTTCAGCGCTAATCCCCTTGTCGGGGGTGAAGTAAGGAAATCGATTTTAAGAGCCCTTTAAGTCGGAAAAAAGGGCTTCGTCATGTGGATGGGTGCAGGGTTAAATCGATTTAATGCTGCTAAATTTGACCTCAACTCCTAGTGTAGACCAGGGCGAATAAATCATAAATAGAGGTAGAAGAAAAAATAAATTGGCTTAGGGAGGATTCATATATGAGTTTGTGTCAAGAAAAATAAGATCTGCATGTACACTCTGCCCTCCAGTAACAGAACTTGAATGACTGACTGACTTTTTTGTTTTTGGGTTTTGGTTGGTTGGTTGGGTTTTTTTGTGGGGGTGGGATGTGGTGGAAGGACTCTGATCTCAAAATTAAAGTTCTTTATTCTCAAACAGCAGAGCCAGTCTCAAGGCAACCTAACAAGTGCAACTGGTCTATAATAAGCTCTGCCTGATTGGCTACTCTGCTTGATTTATTGAAAGGATCAGAAGACCATCTCTTGGGCCCAGCAGAAGTTCAGAGGCTGCTCAAAGATGGGGCATGTCTTCTCAATCAGTAGAAATCAGAACCATTTACATGATTGTCTCCTTGCACACCAGTGGGTCCCTGCTACACATGATGGCATTTGGGTTTTTACAACATGGATTTTAATTAATTACCCAGGAAAGAATTCTCTGTAGTATCTGGCTGGTGAATCTTGCCCATATGCTCAGGGTTCAGCTGATCGCCATATTTGGGGTCGGGAAGGAATTTTCCTCCAGGACAGATTGGAAGAGGCCCTGGAGGTTTTTCGCCTTCCTCTGTAGCATGCGGCACAGGTCACGTGCTGGAGGATTCTCTTCTCCTTGAGGTCTTTGAACCATGATTTGAGGACTTCAATAGCCCAGACATCAGTGAGAGGTTTATCACAGGAGTGGGTGCGTGAGAGTCTGTGGCCTGTGTTGTGCGGGAGGTCAGACTGGACGATCATAATGGTCCCTTCTGACCTTAATGTATATGAATCTAATTAACTTACATGACGGAGCCATGTTCTGAAAGCACACTCTGCGAACAACTACGATCTGCCACAGGAGATAGTTGCCATTTAATTAGTAGAAGGCTGGCACATTCCAAATGGCCACTCAGAGAGAAACAAAGTGGGTGAGGTACTTTGTTTTACTGGACCAACTTCTGTTGGTGAGAGAAACGAGTTTTCAAGTTTACAGAGAGCTCTTCTTCTGGACAAACAGAGGCATGGATTCACTGTTCCTGGTGAACTGTGCTCCACACAGGAAGGAGGCAAAGTCTTTACCATTATTTGTATTATGATAGCGCCTAGGAACCCAATCAAGAATCAAGGCCCCATTGTACTTAAGCCATCTTTCCTTTTCCCCTATGATGGGAGCTGCTTGGGGGGCCTGCCTGGTATCCAGTCTAAGAAAATAGCTTCAATGCAGCTGCTGCTGAAACTCACAGTTGGCTGTCTATGATCTCAAAGAGCTTTTTGAGGAAGCTGTACTGCAGTCATGCTCCGCCCACCCATGATGTGTCTGAGAGGATGATGGCAAAAAGCCATTATATCAACTTTTTGTTGCTAGGGGAATTCCTCCTATGTTAGGTATATTCCTTGGCAGCCAGATCCATTGCCTTCACATTGCTGGAGAAGACTGCATGCATGTCCGCATCCCCCAAAGGATTCAACAGCCTGCAAAATTTCATCTAAATGCATTAAACACAGCCCTGGATTTTAGATGATAGTACAGTAAAGCTCTGCCCCGAGCCATTGCAGGCATAGCAAGAGCAAGCAGCACAGAATGTCATTTGGATGTGTGGAGAGGGGAAGAAAGGAACAGGCAACTGTAGAAAATGGCAATCTGAGATGGGGCAGAAGGTGAACAGAATTTGCCAATAGTGAGGCACATCACAGACTACATTATAATTTTGAGTTAGTGTATTCTGCCATAACATTCTACAATTCAATTATCATAGGCAACAAAGACTGGGACATGGGCAGTTATGCCCAGTGGGTGGAGCCAAGGGTCAGAACCAGAGTCAGATGCCAGAGCCAAGGGTCAGAGCCTAAGTCAAAAGTCATTAATAGGCTCATAAAGATGCTGGTATGGCTGTAACATCTGCCCATCAGTACAACTTACTATGAGAGATTCTCCATCACTTGAAGTCTTTAAATCAAGTTAGAATGTCTTCCTAAGAGATGCTCTCTATCTCAACCAGAAGTTAAAGAGTTGTTGCAAGAAGCATTTAGTGAAATTCTGTGGCTTGTATTATGCAGGTCAGACTAGATGGTCATAATAGTCCTTCTGCCTTAAAAAACAAAAATCACTGATGGATTTTAGACTTACAGGAATATAACTAAAGGCCTGGATTACTCCCTCTTCCTGAATTATCCATGGGAAGGAGCTTGTGAGAAAACTCTCTGGGGATCCCAGCATGGATCATTCTATCATGGTGCAGAAAGGTGGTGGTCTTTCCTTCAAGTCAGTGCTGAGTCAGTTCTAACATAGTGTAAGAGGAGTACTATGATGTTGCATGTGTTGTCTTTTGATTGAAATGTAAAACTGGGGTCCATTAAACATCCCACAATATTTTTTTTAAAATTTAAGGGCAGAATATTAAACCCAATGTCCTGACTAAACTGTGTAATTACATTTTGTCTACCTAGATGGTCCTTGCAATTTAAAATAAATTTTGGTCCTAAACGGTTGTGTGGTATTGATTTGTACTATTACATTGTTGCAACACTTGATACTAGAGGTGGCTGCATTGCAGCGGGGTTTGAAGTGACTCCTCATGTGGTGTACATATCAATTTTTTGGAAAAACATATTGAAATCTGTCAAAACTATTGTATATAAATGCAAAATAATATTTAGAATACATGGAAATTAAAATCTGATATTTTAGTTTTGGAGCAGTTGAAATTGTTTGTTTTTTGTCAACAAAATGGACGTATTAACTTTTTAAAAAATAATTCCAAAATAAGTTTATCATAAATGTCCGAGTTCTACTGCAATAGAAAATAACTTATAAATTAAGTTAACTGCAAAGCAAAAATGAGAATAGAGTTTAACTCATATGTAATATGCCAAATATCACCACTGACCAGACTGAAATAACATTAATTTGCATCCCAGCTGCCACAAGTTGCAAGGAATAATGTAATGGCTTGTGATGATATCATTTTTGTCTTATCACTTTTGTCTGAAATATTTTTTGTGAACTGGGAAATACCAAGAGAATTTCATGATGGGTTAGGGAAGCAGCAGAAGTATTTAAGAGTTAGGCAGAGGGGGCCCTGTCGAACACTTTGTTTACCTGCACTAGGATGTCCCATGAATCCTCTGTAGAGATCTCGAGGAAACTTTCATGGAAGTAGTCTGCAATCCTCTTCTGAAGGTTTCTGGGGAAGTCTGCCTTATTTTTTCTGACGCGGTAGGACACGTTCCCACACCACTCAGTGATTATTTAAGCAGCCACCAAAGGGATGTATTGCAGCACATAGGCTAGCAGCATATGGGCCCTGTCTGAGGCCAGACACCTGCAGGATCTGTTCCCTTTCAGCCTCTGCTATTCTCAGGAGTGAGATATCAGCTAAAATCACCAGTGCCTCTTGAAAATAGTGCCAGTATTCAGTTGCCCTATACATATACTCATGCCCATGAGCTATCCCCTCCTTATTTCCCCAACTCGCCCCCTGTTCCCTGGGCCGTTCTCACCATGGCTGGGACTGCCGCTGTGCTCTATGAATCACAGAATCGTAGGACTGGAAGGGACATTGAGAGGTCATCTAGGCTATGTCTATACTACCACGGTAAGGCGACCAGTATTTTAATAACATAGCTGAGGTTGAGTTACTGTGGTGTCTACACCATGCTGGATCGATGGGAGACGTTCTCCTGTTGATTTACCTTACTCCTCTCATTCCCAGTGGAGTACCGGGATCGACTAGAGAGTGCTCTACCATCAATTTAGCAGATCCTACCTCATTTTCACTGGCCTGTACTTTGTGAGACGTCAAATTACTGCAAAACTTTTTGGTGAAAACTGAAACAAAAAAGTCATTTAGCACTTCTGCCACTTCCAGAAGGAAGTGAAGGAAGAGGACATGGGATAATCTGTTCCAAGAGATCCTGAAAGCCTCTGGAGGATCACCCTCGCAGACAGCATGGCCAGGGATAGAGCGGAGAATAGAAAGGCACAGGAAAAGGAAAGGGATGTACAGCAGGAGATACTGGCACTTTTCAAGCAGCAAACAGGCTGTAGACTCTTATTGATCTTCAGGTTGAACAGTCCCATGCTCACCTCCCTCTGCAGCCTGTAGAGAATTGCATTCCGAGACCTCCCCTCACCACACTCTGTGTGATGTCCAGGGCCACCACTTGACCCTGAGGAAGAATACAGGCAATCACAGCTGCACATACACTGACCTGTGAAAGACACGGTTGGTGTATGTGTTTGTGAAATGGAAATGACTGTTCTTTCCCTTTCAAATGTTTTCACCTTTTATTTATTAAGTTTTTTATTAAGTTATAAATATCTGTTCACCTGGGTATGGAATAAGTCTATTTTTGGAAACTTAATTCATCTTTATTAGTTCACAACATATGCTGGCTGGGGCTGACATCCTTCACAGATAATAATAATAGATGAATTTTCAATGTTATATTACTACACACACAGCATTCATTGCAAGGTTCATACCAGCATGCAAAAGAGCAATGCCAGGTAGGGCTGCCATCAGAATACTGGATTAGATGGACCACTGCTCAGATGTGCTATGGTAATTTCTATGTTCCTGTGTTCACCAAAATGAACTACAGAAATATTTTTGTAACCCCTGCCCCCCCCGCCCCTTTCCTCCCTGGGCTACTTGGGAGCAGGCAACTCTTATCTGTGTGCCTGGGCACCTGATGTCACAGACAGCAAATGAGATCCTCAGTATCCCAGTGGTTATGTTGGATAGGTGGGAATCCTCTGCTGAAGTCCCTTTACTCCTAAAGAAATTTAAAATTGGTGGTGCCTTCACCTGGCTGGCCCCTGTACACACTCAGTGGTGTGTCTTGGAAACCTTCAGGAATAAACCTATTATAATAATAAGCATCATCATATATGGCATGGGTCTAACTCAAAAATACCAATTATAAATAATATACATCCAATATACTTAAATTAGAGTTAACACACCTTTACTTAAGAAACAGAGTATAACAGACGAAGATTAAATGTCACTACTAATTTAAATCCACAGGGGACAGTTGAATAAAATCAATTAACAAATATACTATACAGTAATAAATGAAATTTATCTAAATGGCATTTACACTGCCGCCATTTATCCCACCCTGCAGCGTACACTTCTTGGGATTTCAGAGTTCTAGACACTTGCATGGGTGCACTTGAAGATCTGAAGCTGGAGACAGCACTCTGCTGGTTCTGTGTATCAGTCAACAAGCTGCATAACCCTGCTGAAGACTGAACCAAATGTCAACAACCCTGGGTTCTGGTTTGATGAGAAGACCACTTTGCCTCTCCTCAGACAACCTCTTAGCATCTCTTTTGCTATGCCTCTTCCCTTGTGAATACTTTTCCCAAATAGGGAGGGGATTACTCTCAGTTTCTTCAATGCAGGCCCACCTCAGTCAACTCTAGGGACAGCAATAGTCTCTTCCCTGGCCCCACTGAAGCCACCAACCACCTCTGAGGCTCCCAGCAGCAGCCTCTGGTTTCCTAGGAGCAGTTAGCAGCAGCTCCTGGTACAAAGCTCCACACAAGCAAGCTCAGCTCCTCAGTCTCTCACTCTTTCCCCAAGGCATCATGGGAGCTGTGGTCACTAAGGCTAGATTGCAGTATACAGGATCTTCCCAACTGGAACACTCCCAATAAAATTCAGAGGGCCCTCTAGTAAAGGGAGCCTACATTTTGTTAATCAAAATGTATTTTGATTAGAATTAGTCATCTTAGGCCTGGTCTACACTTTGGGGAGGATCGATCTAAGTTACGCAACTTCAGCTGCATGAATAACATAGCTGAAGTCGACATAGCTAGATCTACTCACTGTGGTAAGTCAACTGCTGAGGTTTGTTTATTAGTCTGGATGGCTGAAATGAAGCTGATAGGATATTTTCATATTAAAAGAGGGAGGATGGGAAGTTATTCAAGGTTATTTAAATGACCAGCTGAAGGATTCAAAATATTTATATGCAGTACTTGTAATGGCTTCTTTTTGAGCCTTACTCTGGCTCTCCACTCTTCCCTATTGAAAAAAAACTTGAATTTACAGAGGAATTATAGATTTGCCTTTTAGAATCTGTACTCCAGTTAATGAAGAATTCATTAAGACCTCCTTTTGATGCAGACCATGCTGATAAGCAATTGCCGATTAATTTTGTCTTGACCTTAGATGATAAACACATTATAGCAAATTACTTCTTTCCCTCTAGCCAATTGTTAATTTATCTGATTAAAATACTGTAGACAGATTTATCTGTTGCCTCATGCTGATCATACATACAATCTTTAGGTCTTCAGTTGTTGTCTAGTTAATTCAAACATATATGCAAAGCATATAGTTTTCAGAGAGGTAAAGCAGTGATTCTTTTAAGGTGTTTTTCTTTTTTCTTTTTTGCCCTCTTACACTGGTTTTCCTCTTTCGTTTTGGGTGAAGCCTAGAGACAGCAAATGTTAATAAGTTATGGAAGCAAGTCACTTTGTTGCAGTGGTAGGATGGGATACTACTTGACTCATCTGTGAGTGGAAAACATAATAGTCCCATGCAATGTGCAGTTTATATTCTTGCCTTTGGCAAAAAAAAATTAACTGAATACAACCAGTGCTCTTGTTACTTTCCAACACTTACCCAGAATGCTAAGTTGCTGTATTATTGTCAAGCTGCTAAAATTTATTCTTAGGGAAAAAAACCCTCTCTCTTCCTCTGACCAGTGTTAATGAGAATATCAACAGAAAATGATATTAGCTAGGAGAGCCCTTGTGCAAATATCAGGCAAGATGGACAATTTTCATTATGAAAATATTTCATTTTGTAGTTTCAGGTGTAAACAAACAAATTCCCATTTAGTGTTAAACATGTTTGTGTAATATGGACAAGTGATAATCCCAGGTTAGAAATGTGATGTGAAAATATAATCAAGTAAAAAATAAACGTTGATCTAAGACACTAATACTTGACAATGATGCAGCAAAAGTCTTCACACTATAACACATTCTAAAGCAGCCTTATTGCTTATTTTTTTTCTGTGAATTGCCTGCTTGTGAATGCCACTAGATTGACAACTTTCCAATTGTGGCAGTTCTGAAATCCTCTGTAATTCATGGAACAGGAAAGTTGATACCTTTGCAAGCTTCCCCAGCTGCCCATGTTAATGTGATTCAACCCCAGCATAGAGGGACATTTTTTAGAAGTGAGAAGGTAGTTCAGTCCTCATGATTATACAAGCCTTGGCATTTGCACTGAGACTACCTGCCAGAGTACCAGTTCTGGAGGGGATTTTGTGTAGTGAATACCAGTGTCTACTAGGAAGTGGATGGAGACCATCTATTAATTTCAGACTTGCTGATGAAATGTCATAGATGCTGTGAACGCTTCATCACGGAACTCTGACAATGAATCTCAGTTTTGATGGGGCAAAAAAAACAGACATGCTCTCCTAGTCCTGGGCTTCTGCAGTACAGATTTTCCTGATTATGGGGAATTTGAATATTTGGACTCTGGTCTCCAGAAATGAAAAGTTAATGTAATAACCCACTGAGCCACCTCTCTATAATAAGCTTCAATTCAGCAAGAGCCATGTTCAGATCAAAACAACCTCTGTTATAAAGCCTCTAGTATAAAGGTTTGCAGCATAAAAGTGAACTATAATCAACAGAAATCTCAGGTAACTTTATTTCTCCTTGGGCTCACTCCTGCTAGATGCTCAATTCTCTTAGGAGATGCTGAGCTGCCACAATTCCAGTATCAGTGTTAATTGAGGCTGTTCAGCACCTTTCCATTATTGCTCAGCAGCTTGCAGGAACAAGCCCTTAGTGATAGTAATCAATCAACATCTAATTTTATAGATGCTGCTCATCAGCTTCACAGGCAGCGCCGAGTTCTTTAAATGTAAAGTGTGTAAATATAGAACCTACTGAACTGTTTCTGTGATTGAGAAGCCTGATGAGACGCCAGGGCTAAAAGTTAAAATAATTTCTTGTAGTTAATAATGGGAAATTTAATGTCTAGATCACATGAATAAAACATAAGTTTTACTATTAAACTTCTGTGCTAAGTATGCTTCCTTAATATTGTCTTCAATGCATGAATGTATGAAACTGAAAAGCTATTAATATTCATTTAAAAGGTTTGCATCTACCCTTTCTTTAAATTGTCTGATAAGAGATAAAAATAGTAACCTCGACAAATGGTAATTAAAGAGAAAATACAAGTTAAAAATTATTGTCCATTGTTTGCATCATTCTTTAAGATCCATTCCAAATAGTTTAATTTGACCTCTTTCTCTTACAAAACAAGCAAGTAGATTTTTGACAGGTCTGTAACTCAGTTCCTGAGATAGGGGATAGGATAGGGGGAAATGTAGATTCATTTTACTGACTGGGAAATAGAATTACAATACCACAGGTGGTCTGTTTTGGGGTTTTTTTCTCCTCATACAATGCTCCTAATTCAGTGGAGTCTGATTTTATTTTATTGAAAATGTAATACTCTATAGAGCCACAAGAAAATAAAAATGTATTGGGAAGCAACTGTGTGCATGTTAAAATGGGAACTAAAATCTTCCTGGAAAGTTCCTGGGTGAGGCTATCTATGGAGTTTAACCATTTTGTTCCAGTCTACAGATGACAATGACATTAAATTCTGAATTCTCTGAACCATTCAAAATTTGGAGTAAGGAACCTCTAGTGTTAGTGTTAGCCTGTCTTAATGGCCTTGTCTAGAGGGGTTGTATAACAGAATTACTTATTTAGAAATGAGCCCCTGGAGAAGGAACATCAGTTTTTGATTATTCTAAAAAAAATATTGAATATACTGACTGTATTGCTATCTGGAGTGGTTCACAACCATGAGCTCCAACCTCGAAGCAGACTGTCAAAAGCAGGGCAAAAAGAAAAGGAGGATTTGTGGCACCTTAGAGACTAACAAATTTATTTGAGCATAAGCTTTCGTGAGCTACAGCTAGCTCACGAAAGCTTATGCTCAAATAAATTTGTTAGTCTCTAAGGTGCCACAAGTCCTCCTTTTCTTTTTGCGAATACAGACTAACACGGCTGCTACTCTAAAAGCAGGGCAGACACCCCAAACTGGTGGTATGTTCTATAATTAAATTTCACCAACCCAGTAACAAATGTGAGCTCCTGGATCACTGTAACAGTCTGACCATGGAATCACAGACAGTCCCCTTGGGCACTCCAGTCTATCTTGCCACGCAGGCGAGCTGGAGTTAGTGGTAAGTGTACACTTCCATCAAAAATCACAAAATATTCAGGTTTCTCCTAGCCCCAAGAGACCAGTCACTTACCCCAGATCAATTTATGCCTTAGATTTCACACCAAAGACAACACTGGTAACCAAACATATAGTGCACAAATTAAGGATTTATTAACTAGAAAAAATGAGAGTTATTTACAAGTTAAAACAGGCAACATATGTATACAAATGAGTTCAGTCTAGGGTTCCAAAAAGTGACAGGGATGTAGAAATCTGTCTTTTTGGGGCTTACCCAGGTTGACCCTTGGGACCTCTGCTTTTTGTTTCTTAGCTCCAGCCTTTGTAAGAGTCCAAACAGCAAAGAGATGAAAAATCTTCATGTTAAGTATCCTTATTTTCCTCTTCCAAAATTCAAGCTGATGGGATGTGATTTCTTACATGTAGCACTTTCAAGAGTGTAAGAGGGCCATTAAACCAGGCTTTGTGTTGTGATATCCCATAATGGCCCATTTTGTCTTGCTAGTTCTTCTGGATAGACAAGGGAACCACTTTTGGTGCCTAGGTTCACAAGTTCAAAGCAGGCATTTTTACAATTATAAAGCAAAGCTTACAGCACGGGATATAGACATTACAAGTAAGATTAATGCATGCATTATTTTACAAGCATTTTTATAGAGTCTAAAAACATTCCTACGAATTCACCATCTATCCAGAGCAATATAAACATATAGGTGAACTGGTTTGGTTTCCAGCTATGAATTTGTTGTTGCTCAGTTGAACGACTTGGCAAATCCTGGCATCTGCTTTTACCAGTATCACAGTGAAATAGGCTGTGGATTTGTTTTCTTGGCAACAAAATCCTTCCCTCTCATAATTAACTTTTAAATTTGGTTGATAAGTTCTCACAGGGTCAGCCCACAACATTTTGGCACCTGAGGCGGGAGCTCAAATGATCCCCCCATGTCCCTTTGCTTGGGCCAAAACTTTGAAAGGTCTCAATTCTGCCTTCTTCCTGTTCTACTCCTCTCATGGTACTGCTCTGCTACCTACCCCAATAAAGGAGAACTAACAACCTAAAATGCCTTGTTCAAAAATTTTAAGCAGTGCTTAACTTTCAAACGCCTGAAAAGCAGGCATAATTCTTGTCTGCATAATAAACACTGGCATATTTATCTGTTTGAATAATCAAAGTGGTGCTTTCCGTGCCTTCTTGGTTGCAAAGATTTGAACTGCTTCCTGAAGGTCCACAACCTGGGCCAGCTCATGCTTTATTGAGATGGTTGCAAGGCCGACCAGCCTCTCCTGTGTCATTGTGGATAGTAGATGTGTTTTTACTAACTTCAGCTTGGAGAAGTTGCCTTCTCCACTGGCAACTGTTACAGGAAGGGTTAGAAGTATGCGCAGAACAACAAAAGCATTTGGAAAGAGGGTGGTCATCTTATTTGTGCACATATATTCCAGAACAGGCTTTGGCGTTGATCCTGCTGAAATGTATCTTGAAAGGGCTTTCAGTTCATCACCTAAATCACTCGCATCAATAGCACGCATGTCGTTATGCATCAACACTGTCTCTGATGCCCTGCATTGCTGATGTATGTCTTCTTCAGGTATAGTGAGGAGTTTTGGAATATCATACAACATCCCAAATATACTGCTGTGTTCCTTGATCTGCATAAAACGTTCTTCAACTGACTGTATTGCACAATCTAGCACCTGGTTAAAGAATTAAACTTTGAATTGTTGTTTGGGGTCTCTTATGGGATTATCCCATGCCTTGTAATCAAAATGTCGTCTTCTTCAGTGACTCTTGTATTCTTGAATGGGTGGGAAAATAGCTTCAGTGTGAAGTTCCTCTGCCAACTTCTATGCACTCTTCAGAACATTTTGAATCCCTCATCTGACCGGTAAGACTGTAGGTATGACTTTGCTTTGTCCAGTTGTTCCATTGCTGTAGATATATCAGGGTCAACATCTTGGAGTCATTTGCTTACAACATTTGTTTCAAACAGTATGTCATGCCACAACACTAAGCCACACAGAAATTTGAAGTTATGTATGTTTCTGTGATTCCATTTCCCTCTGCCACTGTTCTCTCATGAACAGTTTCTCTCATAGCATTATCCTCCATAATGGCAACTATGGCATCATCTATCTTCCCAATTTGGTGTTTGATAGGCTTTATTGCCTCCACTCAACTTTCCCATCGTGTGGCACTCAATGGTTTCAGTGTCAGAGAGGATGTTCCCAGATGTTGCTTTAAAATTTGCCATTGATGAGTTGAAGCAGAGAAAAATACATAGATGCTTTGAATTACATTAAAAAATTCAGCAGCCTCATTAGAAGCTGATGCTGCATCACTGACCACCAAGTTCAATGAATGAGAACTGCATGGTACAAAAAAAGCTCTAGGGTTTAACTCTCGGATCCGTGTCTGCCCTCCTCTGTTCTTTCCTCTCATGTTGGCACCACTATTGTAGCCCTGACCTCTCATGTCAGCTCTCGCAATTCCCGTATCTTCCAGCTTTTTAAGAAGCACATTTGTCATACCAGCTCCTGTAGTATCATCAATGCCAATAAATTCTAGAAAACGCTCTGACAGTCACCGTTGCAGGGACATTTTCACTAGGTTCTGTTGTTGTTACAAAATGCACCATTGAAGTCATTTGTTCCATATGGCTGATGTCAGGTATGCCGTCCAGAATAACAGAATAATATCTTGTTGACTTCAGATCTGCCACAATCTTCTGTTTGACTTTTGTTGCCAGTAACTGTATGATCTCATTTTTAATTGTTTTTCCAAGGTAGTGGTGTGTGTACATTTCGTGGGTGGTGACTCTTAGGTGCTCCTGGAGTACAGCATCAAACTCAGCCATCAGCTCCACAATTTTAAGGAAGTTTCCATTGTTTGGCATGTACAGCTGATTTGAACTGCCACGCAGTGCTAGATTTTGGGCAGCAAGCATTCTCACAATGGCAATGAGGCCTTTTCAGAACATTTTGCCAGTAAAGAAACACTGATGCAATCTTCTCTTGATGCTGATCATCTATGGTGGCCTTTAACATTCGTCTCATCTCAAGCTCTTTCCACCTAGGGAATGCTCTCTGGTGATTTGCTGCCTTCTCATGGCATGCCAGATTTCTAGCCAGATTTTTCCAGTCCTTTTGTTCCTGTAGAACCCAATGTGGCTGGAACATTAGACTGGAAGAGTTTTCAACAAAAACAGTGTGCAGGATTCTGGGTTTTTGAGTATCTAAGTCATGGCCTCTCCACTTTGTTACCATTGGGGATTTCACACCAGTAATGTGTTGGATGGAAACTTCTATTTTCATTGTCTTTGGGGAACATGAAGTTTTTCACTTGCTGTGGGCCCTGCAGTAAAAGGAAGTCCCTTAGGCTGCTGCTCAAGTGGGTCCACAATCCTGGATCATCTAGACTTAAGGAATTAAACTCAGCAGCAGCTGTTTCTTGTGACTCTACCACACTCTTCTCTGATCTACACTTTTCTTCAGGAATGTACATGGTTATATCCATTTGAGATGGAGATATGGATGCTGCAGTAGCTGCCAGGTCACCTGCACTCTGACTAACTGGAAGATCAGGCATCTCCTCACCACTCACATCCTCGCTGGGGCCAGAAAGGTTCACTGTGAACATTTGTGTCTGTGTGTCTCAGGAGAGCTCCTTCCTGCTTAGATAGAAAAGCTTCCTTTGCTTTCTTTCATTTTGTGAATGCTGCCTCAGAGGGGCATTTTCTTCTTTCCCTCATGATTGCTGTTCTGTGCCAGCTATAGTGGCTCTCAACACTCAATTGAAGGGGACAAATAAGCAGGCTGGTAGCAGGGCCTGAGTAAGGGAAGATATCAGCGTCTTAAGGGCCTAACTGGCTCCTACTACTTCAGTTGACTGCCTGTTCTCCTCAAGTGGGTTCAGGGAAGCAGCAGGAAACAGAAAGCTCCCTGAGAAGCTGGTGTAAATCAGTCCAGGCTCCTGGGGGTGCTAGAGAGTTACGTAAGAGGCTCCTTCTCCTCTCTCTCCCTGCAGCTCCTGCTGCTTTCTATTATTCCCTCTCACCATTTCTCCTGCCTGCCTGTTATGTCTCTTGTGCCCTCCTTCCTCCAGCACAGCACTCCACCATCTCTGTGCATCTAGAGCAAAGAGAATACCAATGCACCAGCAGCAGACACAATTTTCTACACTCTGTGCCCTAGTGGTGCCCCCCCGACAGTCTGGCACCTGAGGCGTCCACCTCAGTTTGCCTCATGGTAAGGCCAGCCCTGAGTTCTCACCAAATAGAATATTCTAAAATTTCATACTAAACACTAAAGCTGGGCAGATAGTGCTTGAATTGTTTTTAATGAATGTTTTTAGCCATGTGTGCCCGCAAGGGCGGCGGGAAGATACCAGTGAAAGGATGATACTCAGGCCTAAGAATAGTAAACTATGCTGGAAGGAAGGAAGGATTTATGCTCCAATCTGCGTGGGGAGCCCCTAGGATGAGCGGGGGGGGGGGGGGAGGGAGGAGGCTGCAGGGGACTCTGGTCGTTTGGGACAGCTGACCAGGCAGGACTCCCCCGGGGGGAGTCCTCTATGGTGTTATATTCTCTGCGCTTATCTCAGGGTTACATAGGGTCATCAGCTGGTTACATTCTTACATGTATAATTTATGCTTGTTATATAAACTGACTTGTTTACAGGCAAAAATATGCTGAGCTATGCTACGGTATCTTTTGGCAGGGTCTGTCGGACAAAGGTCATTGAAACTGCCTGCATCCTCCGCTTACATCCAGTCACGTACTCAGTCTACCACTTAGCTCCTTGCCAATCTTCCACAACCTTGCCCCTACATCATGCTCCCTCTGTGATCACTTTCTGCAAATATTCTAGCCAGCATGTTCTATGGGAAATATTCACAGAAAACAAATTTCACAGAAATGCTTGTGATTGTTCAAGAAGCAAACAGTAACAATACCATATGACTTCTCTGACCAATAGCTAGTGCAGTGGGTGGGGCTGCGGGCAATACAGTGTGCCATAAGAGCTGCCAGCATGGGACACTCACTCCTGGGAGTGGCTGCCTCGTGGGCAGCTGCTCTTTCCACTGCGGTTCCCGGTACATCTGTCCAGCTCCACGGATATACTGCGGATATAAATTTTGTATCTGTGCAGTGCTCTATAAATTAACATAGGGCATAATACAGGAAAGATCTTAAGTATTTGTTTAACTCTAAGCAGGTGAGTAGTCCCACTGAAGTCAGTGGGAACTACTCATGCTTGAATTTCAGCATGTGCTTAAGTGTTTTCCTTGACTGGGGCCATTGTGAAGAAGCTTGCATTCTTGTTATCAATGGTGTGCCTATTGTATGGATACATACAGAATGTTGGTCTTCAAGACTGTCAATCCAGAATTCTCCAGAAGTACTCAATAAATTAAGAAAGAAAGTTTAATGGAGTGACATAACTAGATATCCTATAATCTTGGCTTCTAAAAAGGTAGGGGGCATATTTCCACTTGTACAAAAACATGCATGCATAGTTCTAATGTCATTCAAAAACTCTGCAGCTATTTGTGTGTGCTTGCTGAACTAGGTGCTCAGGAAAGAGATATGACCAAAAAGATTCCCAAGGGTCTGCAGGAAATCCTGAGCCAAACCCTGAAGATCTTTGGCAGGTTGTGTAGTGTGATAGTCCTCCTTATCTTCCTGGCCATATTGGCTTTCGTTGTTGGGTCACTGGCTGCACTGAGGGGCAATCACAGAGTACAAAGGATGATACACTTCCAGGTAATGAGCTACATGAAGTAATTCATATGGCAGCTTCCATTTGCACAGCATAGCAGAGTGGGGAATGTGCATCCTTAATGTCAATACATATTTGTCTTAAATTCCAGTACTAGGCAAATGTCGTCGTGGAGAAACTAAATGAATTCTTTGCTTCAGTCTTCCTGGCTGAGATTGTT
The DNA here is from genome assembly GCF_965152235.1 of Eretmochelys imbricata. Lineage (NCBI taxonomy): Eukaryota > Metazoa > Chordata > Testudines > Cheloniidae > Eretmochelys > Eretmochelys imbricata. The sequence continues at coordinate 95,748,080 of NC_135573.1, read as the reverse complement.
AGGGAGATTCCCAAACCTGAGCCATCTTTTGTAGGTGACAAATCTGAGGAATTGTCACAGAATGAACTGACACTAGAGGAGGTTTTGGAATTAATTGAGAAACTTAACAGTAACAAGTCACCGGGACCAGATGACATTCACCCAAGAGTTCTGAAAGAACTCAAATGTGAAGTTGTGGAACTATTAACTATGGTTTGTAACATGTCCTTTAAATCTGCTTCTGTACCCAATGACTGGAAGATAGCTAATGTAACGCCAATATTTAAAAAGGGCTCTAGAGGTGATCCTGGCAATTACAATGTCTAACGTCAGTACAGGACAAATTAGTTGAAACAATAGGAAAGAATAAAATTGTCAGACACATAGAAGAACATAAATTGTTGCGCAAAAGTCAACATGGCTTCTGTAAAGGGAAATCATGTCTTACTAATCTATTAGAATTCTTTGCAGAGGTCAACAAACACGTGGACAAGGGGGAATCCAGTGGACATAGTGTACTTAGATTTCCAGAAAGCCTTTGACAAGGTCCCTCACCAAAGGCTCTTACATAAATTAAGTTGTCATGGGATAAGAGGGAAGATCCTTTCATGGATTGAGAACTGGTTGAAAGATAGGGAACAAAAGGTAGGAATAAATGGTACATTTTCAGAATGGAGAGGGGTAGCTAGTGGTGTTCCCCAAGGGTCAGTCCTAGGACCAATCCTATTCAATTTATTCATAAATGATCTGGAGAAAGGGGTAAACAGTGAGGAGGCAAAGTTTGCAGATGATACTAAACTGATCAAGATAGTTAAGACCAAAGCAGACTGTGAAGAACTTCAAAAAGATCTCACAAAACTAAGTGATTGGGCAACAAAATGGAAAATGAAATTTAATGTGGTTAAATGTAAAATAATGCACACTGGAAAAAGTAACCCCAATTATACATACAATATGATGGGGGCTAATTTAGCTACAACTAATCCGGAGAAAGACCTTGGAGTCATCGTGGATAGTTCTCTGAAGATGTCCATGCAGTGTGCCATGGCAGTCAAAAAAGCAAATGGGTTGTTAGGAATCATTAAAAAGGGGGTAAAGAATAAGACGGAGAATATTTTATTGCCCTTGTATAAATCCATGGTACGCCCACTTCTTGAATACTGCATACAGATGTGGTCCCCTCATCTCAAAAAAGATATACTGGCATTAGAAAAGGTTCAGAAAAGGGCAACTAAAATGATTAGGGTTTTGGAACGGGTCCCATATGAGGATAGATTAAAGAGGCTAGGACTTTTCAACTTGGAAAAGAGGAGACTAAGGGGGGATACAATAGAGGGATATAAAATTATGAGTGGTGTGGAGAAAGTGAATAACAAAAAGTTATTTACTTGTTCCCATAATATAAGAACTAGGGGCCACCAAATGAAATTAATGGGCAGCAGGTTTAAAACAAATAAGAAGTTCTTCTTCACTCAGCATGCAGTCAACCTGTGGAACTATTTGCCTGAGGAGGTTGTGAAGGCTAGGACTATAACAGGGTTTAAAAGAGAACTGGATAAATTCATGGAGGTTAAGTCCATTAATGGCTATTAGCCAGGATGGGTAAGGAATGGTGTCCCTAGCCTCTGTTTGTCAGAGGGTGGAGATGGATGGCAGGAGAGAGATCACTAGATCATTGCCTGTTAGGTTCACTCCCTCTGCGGCACCTGGCATGGGCCACTGCGGTAGACGGGATACTGGGTTGGATGGACCTTTGGGCTGACCCAGTATGGCCATTCTTAATTTCTTATGTGAACTGTTAAATGATTTTCATTTGATGATTTGAGACTTCTATAAACTCAGTCATTACTCAGTTTTTTCCTACTAAAATGGTATCTGGGACTAAATCTTTCTATTATAATTGACATGTACATTATTAAAGGGAATGTTTCACTTGTGATATTTTGCCCCTTTTTCTAACAGTAGCTTTATATTTCCTTTTCACAGGATTCAGTACAATACATCCATCATAGGATGGCTTCGAGCTAAAGATTCAATACAAAAAAGGAAGGTCACACATCAAGATAGCCAAAAATCTGATTTGTTCAGGTGGTTGAATGCCATTCATACATCATGCTTCAGTGCTTATCTTTTATATAGAAGTGTCATGCTTATAACATATAAAGGTTATATACTTCTATGGTCTGACCACAAGCTGGTTATGATTTTTTTCTGTGAACTGGTAAAAAGGTAGCCACGTACCATGACAATCTCTGGAGTAATTTTTCATTTTTGCATTTGCATAACTTTTCTGTTTGTGATGCCTGTTTCCATAGAGAAGGCTTATTATTTCAGTATTTGAACTAATGATTGAAACCAGCACTTTGATGAAGCACTGCAATGCTATCATTACTATTCAAAATTAGTGCCACTGTATTTTGAAGTCAGTATCTGAAGAACAAAGAAGCTGGACACACCAGTCACTAGAATATCCAAGCCATTGTCGAGGCAGTATTCAACTGATCGCAAAAAAAACCTTATTTCTGCACTTTTTGAGTATAATAGGTACTTTTGACTGACTCTGGCAGCCCCTTTGAGTTGGCAATCCCTTTTCCTAAATACAAGTGACCTGATTCTTGTTGACACTAAGGCCATATTACTCTGGAAGTATATTTATGTCAGCTTTAAAGCCAGAGCAGTGTAAAGGGGGCCTTAATATAAATGAGAACTAGGAACAAAATAGATTAGGGCCATATTAGGGTTGAAGTTTCATTTACATGATATTGCTCTCATTTCACATAAGTATAATGTAGAAATAAATCAAAATAGATCTTCCTTATATATATTTGCTATAGCTACTTTAATGTACACGCTTGTCACTGAGCACCTTCCTGTACAAAAGTTACTAACGTTACTAATGTCTCTATATGTTGTCTGTTCTCTCCTCCTCTTCCCAGTGTTTTGTTAGAGTTTTTTCTTTGTTTGCTTTGATTTTAAATATACACGTTATGTTAAAGAAGGCAGATCAACAAATGTACCTCGGACTTGGAGCGAAAGTCGGTGAGGTTGGCGATGCTCAAACCGGCCACTGAGAAAGTTCTTCGGCTGCACAGATGAGCTTTACTGTTATTCTGTGTAGTTCCCTTGTGCCTGAGGAGCATAGTTGCCAACCACGACCTCATCCCAGAGCTTTAGATGTTCTCTTAAATGCTCTGTGGCTTCAGCCCAGGGTGTTTTGAAGATAAGGACTGAGCCCTTGAATTTGACTTAACATTCTATGGGAAGCCAACATAGAGAGAAGATGACAGGTTTGATGTGCTCATGGTAGCCTGTGTTGCTGTGGAGATACACAGCAGCGTTCTGTACTAATTGGTTTTCTTAATGGCTGAAGGCTTCATATCCTGGTATAAACTAGATTGCTTAGCTTTTTAAGTATTCCATGTATAAACCGTGGGACCAAAAAGAAAAGGTAAATAATTCGGTAAATAATGTGTCTGGTAAGGGCATATATTTTTTCTGTCACATTCCAGCTAGTCATATTTACTGACTCTCATTAGTTTGAGAATATCTGAATGCATTTTTAGACCTGAACTGAAAGAGCTTCAGCTGAGTGTTTTGGAAAGTGAAATGATTAATTATGCCAACAAGATCTAAACATTTCTAATTTATATCGTTTCTTGATTGGTGGTCATGAGAGATATTTTCAAAGGTCATTAAAATGGTGGAATGCAGAATTAAATACAGATTATTCAGAGGATAATCAGTGATTGATATATGAGCAGGTTAAATTTGTATGAATAAATACTAAAACACCAGATCATATTATTTAATTTTCAGTAGAGCTTATAAATGGCTGCAAAACTAAAAACCAGGATGCATAACTCTATTTTGCAGCTGTTTAATAAATATAACATAGGGAACTTTGGTTTTATGCATGTGGTTTGGAATTGTAGAAAGATCACAACATTTTGGTCAGGAGGTAAAGGCAAAAATTTATGGATGTGATTGACTGATTTCTCACTGGATCTTTGAATTGAAAAAAAAGAAAAAGAAATCATGCTAAACAGACATCAAAGAAAACTTATTGGAAAAACATTCTCTGTAGCAATCTCCCCATCCCCATATAAATAGACATTGGACAAAGAAATGTATATAATCAGTGTCAGAACAGATTAACTATATGTGTGTATCTATCTGATTAGAACATACACAGCACAATTTATAATATCACTTTGGGCACAGGGGAGAAAAAGAAATTGGTTCAAACTATTGTCATGATGGCCAACCAATTCTGAGATTTATATTTTCCTGGGCAGGTCATACTAAAAATGTTGTCCCAGATTGCTTTACTTCAGTAAGTGGCAAACTCCACTAATACTAGTATGAAAGCAATGGAATTTCATTGGAAACCTGTTTTGCAAGGTTAATTTGTCCATTACAACGAATAGCAAATGATAATTAGATATGCCTTTGAGGTGCTCGATAGTGTAACGATCTTGGGGTTCATTAAATAACAAACCAGTGAATGAGAGAGGAATAGAACTGCAATAAAACAAATGGGAGAGCTTCTGTAGTGAGCTGCTGCACACCCAGGCAGTGTTCCCAACCCCCACCTCCAGGGCACATCTCCAAATTCCCACAGACATAATACTGTTCCTCATCCATTGGATGATTTAGTTGGGGATTGGTCTTGCTTTGAGCAGGGGGTTGGACTAGATGACCTCCTAAGGTCCCTTCCAACCCTGATATTCTATGATTCTATGATTATAAGGGAGCATCTCTAAATCATAAGCATATCTCTACAGATAGAGTGCCTTCTTCCTGTGTTTTTTATCATGTGTTCTCTATTACTGTAACTAAATAACAGAGCCATAACTAGGCATTTAGCACCCCGGGGTGAGCAAGCATATTTGCACCCCCTATCATTTTTTCATCATTTTTCCATCCAGAGGCAACGTGGTCTGGCACCCTGGGCTTATGTGCCCCTCCCACTCCTCTGGATTTTTTGGTTGTGACCCATCAACTCAGATAGGCTGGGTGACTGGCTGAGGTGAGTCAGGGGTGAAGGTGGTGCTTCTTCCCTGAGCCTCATCATGCAGGGCCGGCCCGGCCAAGCTGCTTTGCACGCTGGGCAGCTGCCCCGCTTGCCCTGCCCTGGTGACAGCCGTGCTAAATAGGAATTCCTCTATAATTACATATTTCTTGCATTTCAAACATCACATACCCTCCTGGGGCAAAATATTCTGAGTGTTAACTCACTTTTATTAACCTGTTTATTGTACTTGGAACTGATTGTGACTCTAAGTGTTGCTAAAACTTGTATCCATGCCTTGTCATGTTGTAATTTTAGTCTTGTGTAATGTTTCATGATGATAAGATTTTTATGAAAAGAAATATAGCAGAGCTAAAAATGACTTGTAAACACAGATTCTCAGTGCTTTGCTTTGAGGTACTCTCCTTTTAAATTAAAACTCTCTTTACCCTGTCAGCTTGGGAAGCAGCCAGTCACACTAATAAAATGTCTCCAGTCAGTTTTATAAGCAAGCAACAATACGTTCCACAGGCATGTGTGCAGCCTCATCGCTATATGTGTGTGGTGAGGTCTGATGTGTAGCTCTATGTCTTAACATGCCCCTGGTGTGTATGTGGTATATTGGCTGTCGACTGCAAAAACTCAAGTGTTTTGTTACATGGAAAAAAAAGTATTTGAATTAAAAAGAAACCCAGTTTGAAAGATTAAATCTCATACACTTATCAAATATTACCTGCAAGAGAAAATAACAGAGCTAGCTGGAAAAGAGGAAAAGGTTTTCACAAACGTGTTCAATTTTTTCTCCCTTTTTGTATTAATGTTGTTTCAATATAAAACGTTCCAATCAGCTCTAGAAAATACTTACATCGTCATGTGTTTACCATAATCCTACAGCGATCACACAAGAGTGATTCAGAGATCCAGCATGGAATATATAAAGTTGTCCTTGACTAGGCATGATTCTTGCATGTTCTTTGCATAAAAGTCCTCCAATAAACTTGATCTTGGAATTTTGCCAGTGTGGGTATTTGATGTAACTAGAGACTATATATAAATCCACCATGTCATGTGATTAACTTTACACATGTGAGTGGTCCCAGTAATCCCACATAAAGTTAAGCACTCGTGCTTGCAGAATTTGGCATGTGTCTGTATGTGAGTGTATATCAGAGACTGTGGTTATGTGTTCCAAATAAAATGCCACTGACGACAGCTCTAGTCAGGCACCGTTGTGGTAACAGGGCATGAAAGATAAAGTAACTCACGCTTTTGTTGCTTGTTCTTTAAGGCCTTGCTGCATTCAAATAGCTGTAGGCAATAGGGCAGCCAGGAGGGCTGCTTCTGCTGTTCCACTACCACTGAATACTAATAAGTGCCAGGTGGTTTTATTTATGCCTGTGGCCAGTTTATATACACTAATATTTGAATATGGAAAGGTGGTGGTCTGGGATGGAGAGCGAGAAGTCTGGGGAGGATTCTACTTGTGCAAAGTCATGTTTCCTTTATTGAAATAAAGTTGTAGTCCAGTGATATGCAGACCTCAGTGGTTCAGGAGCCAAATTAGTGATCACCATAACCCAAAAGAGCCAGTGATCACCATAACCCAAAATGAATTCAATAGTGTGAATTCATTATTTCATTTACTATTTGTATATGCTATTCTCACAGCAAAATGACTGACCAAGTATTCTACAATTGCTTAACAACATAGTAAACGCATCCTGATTGGGAATAATTAAATCACACTGTGTTTTAATATGTGCTACAAAGAGCTGCAGTAACCACATTAAAGAGTCACTTGTGTCACTTGCTCTGAGTATCAATCTTGTGGCCTCTTGGCCACCGCTCATGTAAATTGTTGTCTGACCTCCCTGGTCCCCACCTTAAGAAATACTGTGATAATTCAATATGAAGACCACAATGATTGCCTAGCTCAATAAAGGGAGAGCAGGTGGTGAGGGAATGTGGCTCTAATACAAATATCACCACTGGTGAGGAAAAATTGCAGCTAAGTCTTCTTGGTTTTTTCCTCCAAAGAAGCTAGAAAAATTTCAAAGTAGTGCACAGGGCTGTTGGGTTCACGCTCTTTGCAGCTCTCTTTTTGATGCTTTGCCCTTTGGTCACTAATGCGCTCAAATGATTCCTCTATAAGTCTACAAGACATTCTGATGTGTAACTGCCATGCTTTGGAAAGATCACACCACAATCAGTTTTAAAATTAAATTGATCCAGAAGTAGGATCAAGCTAAAACCTGAATAAAGATAATATTAGTAGGTTATGCAATTTAAAATAACTTTTTAAGGGAGAGAAAACCAAGATTATAATAATGTAATTTAACAATGTTTCTTTAAAAAGAAAAGCGCCCAAGCTTTTATACAGTCAGAGTGAAAACAAAAACTGTACTCATTGCACTTTTATTTGGTCTTAAAATGTAGCTATAGTCAGAAAAGCATCTGGAAAAACTGGAACCTACACACATGAAAGATGTGCTCTGTGTGTATAGGTAGATTCTTTCCTGCTTATTTAATGACAAATAAAGTTTGTATTGCATTTTAGGCACTGTGCTGGCTCTGTAGTGCTAATAGGAGGTATGCTAGTTAGATGCTATTCCTCCTTGTGCATCAAGAAACCCATTATGCCATTTTTAGAATCACTTTTCAAGTAGGACTGAATTTTAAACATGTAGGACCAGGTTGCAATACCTTTACTCAGACTGAATAGTACCTTACATGACAAGCAGTCCCACTGGACTTCAATTGGAGAGCTTGTGGAGTAGCGTACTGCTCAGCAGGAGTAGGGTTTTGCAGTTTAGACCATAATATTGGCTATCACTGCAGTGCTTAGGAGCCCCAGACATGGTCCGGAACCTATTGTGTTAAATGCTGTACAAACACAGAACAAAAAAAAGAGACAGTCCCTTACCCCAAAGAGCTGACAATCTAAGTATAAGACAAGAGACAATAGATGAATACAGACAAACAGGGAGTACAAGGAAACAGTGAGACAATATTGGTCAGCAGGATCGATTGTCATCCCAGTGATCTATAAGCCTTCTGTCTAAAGTCAATGATGAATCAGAAATAACCTCTCCTGGCTAATTTAAATCCCATTGCTAAACCAAAACCTTTTGGCAAAACTGAGTTGTACTGTATATATGGAACTGAACTATATGCTATTCAGATCAAATAAAAACTCTACTTAGAGCTAAACAGAGGTAGTGTTCTTTCTGTCTGACTGGTCACTGTGACAGGGGTGCACCATTCATCGCTTGTCTGGTGCCTCCTCCTGGTCAGTCTGGAGATTATCTCTCGAGGCTGATGCCCCTTCCCATAGTCGTACACTGTCTGTCTCTCTCTCAGGTCTGCAGCTCCTCTCTCATCCCAGGAACTGCAGCATTCTCTTCATGACTCAGCTTTCTGGTTAATTTGTTCTGGTTAGGTCACTCAGCATTTTCCCCCTTCCAAGATATATCACAGTCTTTTCTTCAGCAATCCTAGCCAGTCTTCCCTTTCACTGCCTCAGGGGCCACTCCTTCAGTGGCTGGTAGGGGAACCCCGGCCCACCCTCCACTCTGTGTTCCAGTCAAGGGAACCCTTCACCTAGCAGTTCTGGGCTTTCCTCTCCAAGCCCTCACTGTTCCTTCCCTGGCCTGCTTCCTACTCTTCTGGTTCTCCTCCTTACTCTGGGTGTACAAGCTCCAAATCCTCCTCCCTCTTCCCAGGGAGTGACTGCCCTTTCCCAGCAGCAGCCCCTGCCTGTTGCCTGCTTCCTGGCTTTATATGCCCCACCTATTCCTGCACAGCTGAACCTGGCTCTTCCTCCAGGTGCAGACTGAGGAGTTAATAGGCCTACTTAGGCTCCTGAACCCCTTTATTGTCACCCATTTGGTTATTGTGGAGATAATAACTCTTAAGCAGCTTTTATAAAGTCTTTTTTAGGAGGTGTCATGACATATTTTATATAATAAAATGTAGCAAATATGGAAACTTAGCTGATAAACCAGAAATAATTTGAAAAAAAAAAATGAAATGCTAGAAAACAGTATAGGCGCCAACTTCCTCTCTACTAGGGGGTGCTTCAGCCCCCTGTCACACTCCCACTCCACCCCATCCCCCAAGTCTCCACTCCACCCCTCCTCTTCTTGCTCCTGCCCCACTCCTGTCCTGTCTCTTCACCGGCTCTTTCCGCCCCCGAGCACGTCCCGTCCTCCACTCCGGGAGGTGCTGGGAGGGAAGGCGAGGAGTTGATCAGCAGCGCCGCTCGTGGGTGAGAGGCACAAGGGGAAGGGAGGGAACTTGGCTGCTGGTGGGTGCTAAGCACCTGCTATTTTTTTTTTTACCTTGGATTCTCCAGGTCTGGAGCACGCGTGGAGACAGTGCCTATGGGAAACAGACTTGTTAAAAATCAGACTGTGCCTCTCCGGTGCATCAGGTGCTAAGGCAGTTGAGTCCCAGAACATGTCTAAATGCTTTTTCTCTATGACACTTAAAGACACATATTGCCAAGAGGTAGAGATTTCAAAGAGTGGCCAGGAACAAGGGAAATTAACATGGCACCCTGAGTCTAACAGCCTTGGTACAGGGAGGAAAGTGCCTCCAAAGAAAGAACATAAGAGGAGCCTCACAGAATGATTCTATTCCAAGTTTTCTATTGTTTCTCTGCAGCTTCTGGAAAGACAGGCTTTCACTCAGATGGCTGTAAGAGCCATCTACCCACACCCTTATTTAGCACATATATTTGATTTTTGTTTAATGTTTAAGCCCTTATTTGAGCATACCTGTTTCTTTGCATTGGTTTATCTGTAAATTACTTGCCCACTCCCAATGTAATAGTCCTCAGTGCTTTCAGCTCCTCAGATGAAAGATGCTGTCAATGCAAATTATTTTTTTAATTAGAAACTTTGGGGTGTGTTCTGCAGCAGTTTTTCAAGTAAGTCAGTCCACAATGACTCACTGCTGTAATTAGGGAAAGCTGAATGTACGACACGTTGGATGAATACTCATCCCAGCATATTTGGAGTTTCAGATCAAGTAACTCGCTGCAGATTTGCACTAATCTTAGATTTCCCTACAGCTTTTCATATTTGCTCTATAATCTTTAATGGCTACACATGAATCCTACTGGGCTATTGGGAGTGGAGGGGGATGCCAGCTGATGACTTCTTCCAATATAGCCTCTTGATATGGAATTTATGTAGCTGTGTTAAAGGAAGTGAAATGTTTTGTGGCCAAGTCACAGCCATGCTGCACCTCTCAACACAATTTGCAGCTTCTAGAATGCCAGGCAAAGTGCAAACAGTTGCAATTACTGAAACAAGCCACTAGATGACACTTTCAAAGGAACACATTAAAATCACAACCCAGGTATAGTCTAATGCCTCCTTTAATATCCCCCATTGAGCTGTCATTTTGTATTCTTTCTCTTGAAAGGCTTTCATTGAATTCTTGATTACTCTGACTTTTCTATTGTTCCTGAATACATTAGAGATAGGATGGAATTGCCTAAATGCACTCCACAGGTATTCTTACTGTGATTGAATTGTCCTATTCTTCAATTCTCACCCCGTCTTACTGTTGTAATGGGCAATTGAGAGCTATGAACGTTTTCTGGACTCTAGCAAGAACACCACTTTACTTACCCAAGGCTCAGTATGTATCGGTCCGTCTAAAATGCCACATTATCAAAGCCCTGGGAGTTACCAAAAATAATTGTTATACAAATATCTTTTAATGGGCAAAGGTAGGCCGGCTGTGTCTTTTTGCCTAGGCAACAACATTTTTAATAGCAATAATGGCGAGCCATAAAGCCTCTTCACTATTTTGTGACATAGATTCCAGTGCTCTCAGTTCCAGCAGAAGTCAGTGACTCACATCCATGCTGGAGAGGCTCTGCACCTGACAGGATCAGACTGATAATTCACTGTCGTACTTCAGTTATAACAAACACTCTTGGAACCTGAGAAGTCCAGCCATTTCCTGGTGCTTATTTATTTTCCTCTGTTTGTCACAAGCTTTCATTTATTGAGATCGTTTAGGCAAGTGAGTAGAGGTATTGTGGAGACTTTAATTAGTCTGTTCTTTAGGACTGCACACAGCTGTACTATTTTTGTATAGTGCTCTTCAGTTATTAATCCTGTGGTGACGAAAAACAAAACCTTGTTGCAGATCAGAATGTTTCCATCTATTTACAAGACTCTGACTATCACTTAATTGCTGGGGAATCTCACCAATTTCAGATTTGCTGGTAGAAGGCCAGTAGCAATCATGCTACTTTGAATCTAAGTATGGCACGAATAGTCAATTTAAATGTTCCTACACTGGTCTGGTCATCCATTGTAAATGTAGCCCTCTTTTCCCCTGTTCACTGAATGGTTTTAAATCAGTTCTCATTTTGGTGACTACATCATTTTTAATTAATCATTTTAAAGTACTAAATGAATCATTTATCTGAACCCACATATAGCTAGAGGTGGTTGAAATATTTTTTTGGTAAAGATATTTTCCTACCAAAAAATGGCACTTCATCAGAAACAAAACTTTATGTGGGAAAATGTAGATTATAAAACATTTTTAAAATTATTTTTAAAGGAAATTTCAAAACAATGGGAATTTTAGTTCTGGTGTGTTTTTTGGAAACCAATTTTTTTATGCGTTCAAAATTTCAGATTTCAAATTTTTGTTGTTTTTCTCTCTTCCTCTTTCCATTGTTCCTTTTTGCTGCTGAATTCAACATAATGAAGGATACCTAGATTGTTTGTATTTTGTTTTAAATTTTTGTGGGGTTTTTTCTTATAACTTTTCAAAGTTCTCAGAATTTGGAATGGTTACGGAGTGGCAAAAGGAAAAATAATTACAGACTTCCCAAGCTATCATAGAATAGTACAAGGGAAATGAAAAACAAAAGGGGAAAGTTTGAGGGTGAAATGTAAATGTTTTTTGTTCTATTGCAAAAAGAGGAAGGGGAAAGAAACAAAAAATTGAAGTTTTCAAAAATTATTTGATTTTCAAAACTCTAATGAAAAGTTGAATTGAAATGAAAAAAATATTCAAATCAAATTGAGATTAAAATTTCCAATTTAGTTTCATTTCCAAAAGTAGAAAAAATATCAAACAGATTTTTCACTGAATTTTTTTTTGCAGAGAAAAAAATGGCTTGTCAGCCACCTGGGATATTAGCCTCTGGATTGTCTGTGAATTGTACACTTGGACGCTTTACTAATTGCCACTTTTTTGTGGTGTTTGAATGGCCAACTAATTCACATGATATTATTTCTGCCCTCTGGTCGAATGACTACAAGTTTTTAAACAGAAGAATGACAAATAATAAATACAAAACAGCTTACATTGCAAAATCCATCTGAGTCTTCAGATGACTGATCATTCAGGCTACAATTAATGAAACATTTGGGATTCAGATACCCCGTGGCCATCCAAATGCTTGTGAACAACAAATATTACCCCACAAATAACATCCACTTCCACCTGTGAAATTTTCAATTTCTCTGTTCTTATTGACACACACTGGTGCTAAATCATAGTTGTGGTGCAAATGAAGAAATCTTTCTTTTGCTCTGTCATAAAATCTATGAAAACTGGACCAGCAGAGCTGTTCTGAGCACTGAGCAGCCTGCTAAATACAAACTGCTTCCATTCAGTATTGCCAACAACAGGGGCAATATTCCTCAGAGTATTTCTCTTTGTGCTGAACTTGTTGTTCACTGATAAGACTGATCAGATTTAGATCAGTTTGACAGAGAAGGGTGTCAGAGCAGGATTGGCTGAGTTTTCTTCAGTCTCTTCAGTGAACAGCTACACTGCTAATTTTTAGCCGCACAGCCCAAGCCCTGTGAGCCTGAGTCAGTTGACTACGCTCTGAGACTTGGTGTTGTGGGTTTTTCTGTGCAGTGTAGACATACCCTTAGTAACCATTTTCTTTTTATTTTAACATCATCTTAATAAAATTATTAAATCTGATTCAAATCCCATTGAAGTCAATTGGAGTCTTTCCACTGATTTCAATGGGCCTTGGATTTGGCCTTACTGAGGTTCTACAGATTTGCTGGGGACCTGAGGATAAGATCTTTGCATTGTTGTGAGATAGTGGGGAATTATTGTAGAAAGTTAGATGACAATTGTCTCTCTCTATGGGAGGACAAACAGTGGTTGGGCCTTTGTTGAAACAATGATTGCATCCCTCTTTTCTGAGGACTCTACAATAGATTCTGGTGGGCTAAATGTATATATGAGGGCTTTTTTTAGCTGCTATCAGTCTGTTTCCAGATCCTGTTATAGCACAGAAAGTATATTGATATGTCCAACAAGGTGCAAACTATGTTCAAAACTTAGGGGTGCATGTTGAATTTGCATTAAATGAGTCATCAGCCATTTATATCATTGACCATGAGGTGGTGTTGAATTGCCTACAGAACCTGCCAAGATTAGGCAGTGCTAATCTTCATTGGCTTTCTTCTTTCCTTTTCTGAGAAATTAAAAACATAATGCTTTAAAGTCAATTAAAAACGGGTGTAAACGGGTGTCAGTGGATGATTACTGTAGATTACACCAGATTTTATTTTTGTCTCATTAACAGTTTTTATAAGAACCTTAGGTTGGTTTTCGTTGTTCTCAGCAAATGATTACTAAACACATTTTGTAAAAAAAATCAGCATGTAACTTACCATTTAAATGTAATTAAGGATATAGTCCAAAGAGGAAAAAAATCAAAATTTGTAGTTAGAAAATTATTTAGTTAGAAAGGTAATGTGACTACTTCAAGACTGCTCTGGTTTATTGCGACTATTCTGTTAAGATAAGCTTTTACAAATGAGTGATATATGGAATCATTTTATTTTAAATAGTGCCACTAAAATATCTGTTAGACCTAGTTGAGTCATATTGCATAAATATTAAATGCATCATATCATTTAATGGGCAGGTGGGAGATTTGTGAAACATTCACAAACTAGCTTCCCTAATAGTGAATCTATTAAGTGTTTGAAGATATTTGACTAGTATAGCATGCAAACAAATACAAGTCTGTGCATCAATTGCAAAGTATCTGACAAGGGTGATCAATACTCGTGCTTACCTAACTTCCTTACCCTCCACCTATTGCTATGTGACAAAAGCCCTAGTATATCCGGTTTGGAGGGTGGAGCTTTGGCACTAGCTGCTCAGATATATATATTCAGTGTTGAATATATGTATTTTATCACAAATATATGTAAGTGTTCAGTGTCACATACATGAATCTGATGCTGAATATATGTACTAACCATAATTCTCCAGAACACTTCTGGAGCTTTGTGAAAATCTAAATATTCTATTGGGCTTAAATATAGCTATATCAAAATGAAGCCCTAGTTTTAACATATTCTCAATTTTTGCTCCTTGTCTTTGAATAGTGAAGGGTTGAGTTCTTTAAATTATACATGCATAATTTAAATACACACACACACACACACAGAGAGAGAGACATCTTTGAAGGAACAGTGTAGTTTCCAGGTAGAAACTTACTCTAATTTCTAAAAGCACTTATATTATGGTTTATGATAAGAAAGTTTCCACTTGGGTATATTGCACTCTGAGCCTCCACTCTGGCAAGTAATGCCACATAGTAGGCTGCTCCATGAGACTACATTCCACAGGAAATTTTTGATGTTATCTGGCTATACTGATTCACTCCAATTTCTGTCCAGTAAATTCTTTGTTATAAGTAAAGGTGGGCACAAAGTGTTCTCAATTTGTGTGACTTATATCACGACATGCTTTTCTATGCTCAGGAGGTTTACAGATTCATCATTGCACTGAAGTATCCCAGAGACCTGGGCCACTGGAGACATCTATGCTATTGGCAAAGAACCAAAATTCCTCCCTGCCTTCAGCAGGACTCACTCTGGTTGGTAATGCTTGAAGTGAAAATTACTCTGAGATGTTTATGAGCATCAGTGAATGTGTGGGTGAGGCCTCACCCTAAACATGTTCTAGTTAATTGGCATTTTGTTGATGCAATATGCATAAGCATATTGTAGTTCTGAGTATAAATACTACTGACAGGAGATGAGGTTTACAATCACAGATTAACTCAACCAGATCTTGGGGTATAGCATCGAGCTTGCTAAGGAATAATTGGACTCGGTGCTAGTCTGCTTAAGAAACTGGTCTGTGTGCACGGAAAATGGAAGGTGAGTGCTTTGGAGCTTTGCTACCATGTGACTAACATCTGAAAGCAGGTGGCAGACAAGGCAAGCAGACTAATGAATCTGCCAGAAACATGGACAAAATGTGTGCATCCTACTGTGGAAATTCAAGCCGAGAGATCATTTTGTCATAAGAAGATAATATTTTCTGTAATAATTACTTTACCTTTGAACTCAGTTTTCCCTCCTTTAAAAAAACAACAACAAAAAATAGCTCAGACCCTACAGATATCAAAAGTTATTTTTAAACCTAGAGAATGATGGGAAATATGATGAGGAGATGATGTGATGGCCATTTCTGAGAGGAATGAAAAGGCAAATTAATTATTTTTACTTTCTGCTTTACATATAGTTTATTTTATAATGTTCTGTGTTCCCAGTGATTTAGAGCTAAATTCCCATTGACTGGAGAAAACCAATGGGAGGTACTAGAGTTGATTATCAGTGGCTCTCTTAGCTGACAGCAAGATACTAGCTTCCTTTAAAGAAGCAATTGTTAGATCATTACTCAAAAAATACTATCTGGTTATGCTGATTAACTCAAGTTATTACCCTGTTTAGAATAACCTACTTTTACGGAGTTCACTGAAAGGTTTTGGCAAGGCAGCTTAAATGGCATCTGGATTCCCCTGGTTTCCTTCTCCCCAATTAAATTTGGCTTATGCCTCAATGTGGTGTAGATGTGCTGGTTGTGTGTAGATTGTCAGTCTCCTCCAGGTGATAGATGAAGTTGACTTTGATACTGCTGACCATGAGTTACAGATTCACCTGCAGCCCCAGGAGGCTCTAGTCTTTTCTTACTGAGAGATGCTTTTGGTTGGGGTTGACAATAGCTGTAAGACTTTCCATAGAGTTCAGTTCTGCCATTTTCTTAGTTCAACATGTGATGCTTTTAGGAGCAGGGGTAGGCTCTGTGTAGCCCGCAAAGGGAATTAACTTCATATGGGCATATGCCCTATCTGCTTCTACTGACCAGTTCCTCAACCCTTTGAAGACTTGAAATATTTCTTGTTCTTTAACTAGCTCTTCAGAATGAAAATATATTGCTTTGATTAATTTCTATGCTCCCTATTTGTCTGTCATCTTTTTTCCCCTCCCGCAGGAAACCTTGGCAACAGCTGTTAAATAATGTGTCCTCAATGATATATTTTTTCTCATTGGGTTCATTCCTCTCTTTTCCTGCAGCTATTGCGTTGGGAGATGTCGACCTAAACTGTCCTTACAACTGCAAAAACCATAACACTCATTTCTTCGGCACTGACAAACAGATAGTAAGGAGAGGCCAGGCCTTCAACTTTTATGTGAATTTCCAAAACCGGGAATGGGATGACACCAGGGACACCATGTCCTTCACTGTGGAGACAGGTAATCACTTCCAAGCTGCATGATCTTCCCCCAGTCCTCTCCTGATAAATAGTCTTTCCCCATTCACCATCTGTGCCGATAGACATCTCCAAGCCTCCTTGTATTTCATATGGAGTTTTAATCTCCCCCCAACTGTGCTGTGCATTATTCACATAAATAAGAGACCTTATATCTTAGAAGCTTTACATTGCAAATGGCATTTCGACAAAATATGTGTCTGTTGAATCTGATTTGTCTATTTTTATTCAGACTTGTATTTTTCCTTTCCTGAAAAGGCATCAGACCCTGTGAGTCAAATGGGACAAAGTGCAACTTATCTCTAGGCAAATGTATAGATCACAGCTGCTGGAGCGCTTGCTACAAACCTCATCAAAAAAGGTGCATGAACATCACCCTGTTTCCACCAACCAATGCCTGTATTGGCCGCCACATTCTCAACATGCATGTCACATCTTGTGATCGCACATATGACCGGTGCCTAGGAGATTTTTACATCCTCTTTAATCCTTGGTGTGCTGGTAAGAAACCCATAGGAAATCTGTGGTTAGAGAAATGCTGGAGATATTTATTATTTTGCTTATAGAAGGAGTTTAAAATTAACAAAATTATAAGGAGCAGTTGGCTCAAGGGAGAGGGTGTTTGGGTCAGATAGTAAAAAATAGTCTCAGAAGAGATGGACTTGAGATGCGCAATTCAGGTTCAGATTTTGCATGTTCATTTTCTCTCCTGCAAGTCCTGGGATATCCCAATCTAGATTCTGAAGATTCCAAAATCCAGAGACATTTGGAGCGCATTTTTTCATTTGGTCATTTAATGCTATTAGTTTTAAAGTATAATGTTCCCCCCCACACACTTCTACAGCAATTTCCATCAGAATATTAAAGCGCCTCATGATATCACTGGGAAGTAAATTAGTCTAAGCTGGGAGGCACTATTATCCAGTGGATAGAGCACAGGACAGGAGTCAGTAGGTTTGGGTAGGTTCCTGGATGTTACTACTGACTCTGTGGGTACATCTACACAACAATTAAACACCCCTGGCTAGCCCGTGTCAGTTGACTCAGGCTCCTGGGGCTTGGCCATGCAGGGCTGTAAAATTGCTCTATAGACTTCAGGTTCAGACTGGATCCCAAGCTCTGGGACCCCACAATGAGGGAATGGTCCTAGATCCTGGGGTCCAGCCTGAGCCCGAATGACAACACAACAATTTTTAACCCCAAAGCCCGAGCCCCATGAGCCCGAGTCCCATGAGCCCAAGTTAGCTGACATGGACCAGTCACATCCAGGCTGTGTAGACTTACCCTGTATGACCTTAAGTGAGTCAGTAAGTGCCAAGTATTAAAAAACAGTCTGTAATTTTGGGTGCCTCGGTTTTTAGGTACCAAATTTAAACACACACTGTTTGAATTTCAGATGTGCTCAGTAACCACAATGTCAGTGGAAGTCTGAGGTTCTCAGGACCTCTGAAATTCAGGCTGTACATATATAAAGTTGGGTGAGACCTGTTAAGGGAAAAATGATTTGACAAAAATCAAGCTTCTAAATATACAGTGAGTTATTAAACAATTTATCCAAAACCCCAGCAATGTTTCCAAGGAGATGACACACTTAAAAATGTTGCTCAAGTTTAAGTTAAAGACAGGAAAAAAAGCAGATTTGTAAAGAAAGAGAGAAGCGAAAGAGAAAGTGAGTGGTAGAGAGATTAGACTGATAGTTCTGTCTCTGCTTCTTTTCCAGATGACCCTGTGTATATGTACAATGAGGCACACAGAAAAGAATATGTCCTGAATGAACAAGGAATGCTGTACCAGGGAGTTCACAAGCACATTACTTCTAGACCGTGGCACTTTGGACAGGTAAATATCACACTGTGAGACTTGTTCAGAACTTGTAAAACCCAACAATAATTCAAAAGATGACGTTGACAGAGCGTAGCCAGACTGATCTTGCCTTTCTGTAGCACTGGTGCAAGCCAAGATTTACATAAATATCTGGCATATTACAGAATTGTGTGAGTTTTTCTTGTGCCAATCCAGACCAGGCTCCAGTCTCAATACTTTAACATACAGCTAAAAAAAAAAAATCCACCATAAGATCACTAGAGCAGAGAGACCTGATAGCCCAGTGGTGAGGGGCCGGGCATTCACCGAGGAAACCCAGGCTCTGCCTGATTCAGAACCTGTGTCTCCCACATCACAGGGAGTGCCCTAACCACTGGGCTATATAGTCAATCAGTCAATCTCTGCTATTTGACCTGTTCCACTTTATATCAATATTCATTGGGTCAGGGAGAGAAAATGACTCCAAGGTCTGGAGGTTAATGCACTTACCTAGTATGTAGGAGATCCAAGCTAAAGTCACTGCTTTGCACCATTCGGATCAAGGATTTGAACCTTTCACATCCCAGGTGCAATCCCTAAACATCTGGCTACTCTGGGTTGGTGACTCTCTCTCTCTGATTTTCACAAAACAAATTCAAAAGGAAATTTTCAAGGGTCTCAGTTTAAACCTGCTACAGAACAAGAAACATTTTGAAATCTCAAAAGTTTTCACAGGAGGGGAAAACCACTTCCCACCCAGCCCTAGTGAAGACTACAGGATAGACACTCATCTCTGGGGGAAAAGGTGAATTAACTTCATTTTGGCCCTACAGGGGTTGGGAAGGCTGTAGAGACTTCCCTGGAAGAAAGGGTGAGGTACCTTGTATTGAGCCTCTGAATGAAAGGTGGAAATGATCCCATTGGCCAAGCAAGGAGTTACCCTGGCATGTTCTAAAAGGAATTCTGTCCTTTCTGCCAGTAGATATGAGATACAATGCAAAGTCACGGGCACTGGCCTTTAGAAAAAGGGGTCTGTTCACAGGCATAAAGAGATGTCAGCCATACAAAGAAAACAAAAGGAAACATATCAAAGCCAGCATTCCATAGTGTCTGTAATAGCCGTCTTTCCTTGTGCACATAGTTTGAAGATGGCATTTTGGATATCTGCCTGAAACTCCTGGATATGGGTGCAAATTACCATCATGACTCTGACCGAGAAAGTAGTTGGCGCAATGATCCTGTGCATGTCAGCATGGTGGTAAACCACATGGTAAGTGAATGGTTAATCACATATGACCTCTGAATGCATCAGCAGCAGTGAGCTATGTTGTAGGAGAAGAGTGAAACACACAGGAACCACAGACACATATACCAGATATGGAGCTAAACAGGGAGGAATTTGACTAACCATGTAAATCAGAATTTCCACAGTTTCAGTAGCTCAGTACAGAATTTGTATCTTGGAAAAGTCTTAGGATGTAGAAAAGTTATCAGACATTTAGATTTATTGTTGTCTGTTTTCCAGATCTGTGGCCATAGCAGTAACAGCATCATGAAGCTCCCACAAAACAATGATTACCTTCAGGGGGCTAAACCACTGTCATGGAATGGAAGTGTTCCCATCCTTCAGCAGTGGTATAAAGGCCGATGCAGGCCAGTCAGATATGGAGACTCTGCGTCTCTTGCATCAGTAATGTGCACAGGTATGCTAGCCTCCCCAAAGTTGGTGGGGAATGATATATCCACACCTGTCAAGGAAAACAAGCCTATAGCAAGCAGCTGACGTGATCTGTATGTCACCAGAAAAAAAAAGTGGATCTATTTTTTGTTACCAAAATAAATTCACTGTAAAGTGGCTGACTAGGGTGAGATCCAGCTTTGTCTCAGCAGTGATCAGAGCAGGAAGAAAAACAGTACTCACCCTTCTGGCCCTGACTCCCGTCAGTACTATATGCTTCAGTGTTTGCTGAGCATTTCCACGAGTGATAAAAGGCAGAGTAAGTACAGTGTACTGTATGTGGTAGCATATTCTTCTAGCACAAGCTTGGATGATGAATCAGAAGAACAAGCAGTGACAATTGCAGTAAAATGCTTGATTGTATCTCTTCCTAAAATCTGGGAGCCAAAGCAATGAGCTGCAAACTACTATCCTTTCCTATGAAAAGAGAGGATATTTTAGTGAGCTAGCCCAGTGGTTCTCAAACTAGGGTCGCCGCTTGTTCAGGGAAAGCCCCTGGCAGGCCAGGCCAGTTTGTTTACCTGCCACATCTGAAGGTTCGGCCGATCGTGGCTCCCACTGGCCACGGTTCGCCGCTCCAAGCCAATGGGGGCTGTGGGAAGCAGCATGGGCCGAGGGATGTGCTGGCCGCCCTTCCTGCAGCCCCCATTGGCCTGAAGCGGCGAACCGCAGCCAGTGGGAGGTGCAATCAGCCGAACCTGTGGACGCGGCAGGTAAACAAACCGGCCTAGCCCACCAGGGGCTTTCCCTGAACAAGTGGTGGCCCTAGTTTGAGAACCACTGTTATAAGTGATTACTTACTGAGGTAAATCAGTTTCTAAGTTGGTTGGTGGGGATGTTTTGTAACACAGTGCAATTGAATCTATGCTTCGTTTGCAATTAACGTTATGGAGGACTCTTGATGTTTTGTTAGTCAGACACCATTATTGTTGATCCTCCTAAAGGACCCAGGAAGAAAGCCTAACATCCTATTTCCTACTTCTAGGTCCCCCTTTGCTACTTTCCCAACAGCAAAATGAAGTCCCCTAGAGAAGCTGACTTTGCATCATTAGTGTTATGTGCACTCAATATTTTTTGTTGGAGATTTTAGCTCAAACTATTTACATGGTATTTGTCAATTATAGGAGAAATTATTTGAAAAATAGGAAGGAAAGGAATTGGCTAACTTATTCCAGGGAAGCATTCTTTATAGGGACTTTTGAGTAAGTGTTCTGGACTCTGGAGCACTTTTTCCCTTACAGTGATGAGGTGTTTGGGAATCCCAAGCCGTGTTGTCACAAACTTCTATTCTCCTCAACGTGCTGAGAACCCCCTTGTTGTCAATGAACTTTTTGACTGTACTGGCAAAACCCTGCGTGGCAAAGACAGCCTTTGGTAAGTGTGAAATCAACAATGAGTGAATGCTATTACTGATGTACAAGAACTCACATAAGCCTGACCATGGGCCATTTCTTTGGTGTTGCAAGACTGTTGCAATGATTCAGTTTTGTGATGACACATTACAAGATATAATTATACACTAGTAGTACTTGCTTGATTGCTGAATCTACATAAGAATCAGATGCTCATAAAACATTCACCAAACTCATAAGTACTTAATACTACCTACGAATGAGGTCATCTATCTTGGAGTGGCTCCAAAAATACTGACTGCATCATGAAACACAAATCCATCAGGGATCAGGGCCATCATCTTCCATCATGATCACTTAGTTGATAATCTTTTCTTTGATAACTGGCTTCTTGAGGCTCCTTATCACTGGTGTAGAGCACTATGGCTGTAGTGTCTGGCCCCAATACAGCATGCACCCAGATCGCTATCGCACACCAATGGTAGCTTTCATATTCCTACCCTACCCCTGTTCCTAGCCTGATTGGTCCAGCATTTTGACTTGTACCAAAGACTGGCCTCTGAAAGTTCTTTACAAAAACTGAACTTTTACATCCTACAGGAGCTACCACTGCTGGAATGAATCTTGGATGGCCCGCCGAGATCTAAATCAATGCTGTGGTGATTGGCAGTGTCTGGATCCAACACCCCTGGAGACTGGTAGAGGTAAATGAACCCTGTGGTTCTGTAGAAGTAATTACTGTCCTATTCTTCAGGTTGTATAGTAGCATGCTATGTTACATAATGTAGTAATATGGTTGACTTGATCTATGTTAGGTTCAATATGCTGTGGTCCTACTTCGGTCAGAAGCATCAAAGATGGAAATCTGGACTTGGACTATGACGGCCATCATATGTTCTCTCGGCTGAATGCAGGCTGTGTTGGCTGGCTTTCCCAAGGCTCGGTCTCAAAGACAAAACTATACTATGACATTTGGCCTTGTGGGCAATACATCAGCACCAAGTGCATTGGTAGTGACCTACGTGAGGATATCACCAGAGCTTACAAGTATGAATTAGGTATGGACCAAAGACTTTACCTGGATTCACAGGAATTTGAAATGCTGATCATAAGAAATATAAATAAACACATTCTGTTCATTGTGAAAGTTCTCTGTTTTAAAGTAAAACTTCTCCAGACTGATCTAGTTTTTGGAAAGAAACATTATTCCAAAGGCTTCTAAATATAATTGATTTTTTTAAAGATTGTGCTTAAAGTCATTCACTCCCACTATTTTCATTCATATTCTGGCCCTGCCTGTTCCTTAGTTGGGTAATAGAGATCAGGATGGGGTTTCTTAGGACCTCTGAAAGGCCCGAAATCATTCTTCAAGCAGGAGTTAACCTCTTCATTCTCACCTAGTGTACCAGAGATGTCAAGACACATAATTATTAATTAGCCCCCTCACATATCTAGTGTACTCTCATATTAATTTTTTTTTTTGTCAGTGTAAGTTGCTACTGGGCTACATTCACCATCCAACATTAGTTAAGGGATTATACAGCACAACACTTACAGGAGTGTGAAATGGGTTGGAGCTAACTGTAAAAATGAAACACCTGGATGACTATGTCTGAGGGACAACAGGAGCATGGTTAAGAAGTTGGACATTTATGAGAGTGTCTTCATATGGCTATCTCTAGTGTTTAGAAAGATATATGTAATGTGGTCTATTGTACACATTGGGGTCCTTGTACAGCTGGTTCTGAGACTTATGCAGAATACCTGTTTTATTATTTATTTACTCTACAGATATAAAATAAGGTAACAAACTGCAGCTAAGCATGTTTTCCTAGTGATTTCGTTTCAGCATTCCTGTCTCCTTGAACAGGAGAGGAGGTGCATTTTCTTTACGTTCTAGTTCTACACTTGACTGTACCAGGTTAGCTCTAAGGAGAGGAGAGAAGAAGAAGGAATTTAATCACTTTTGGGACTGAGAGAGTTATGATCTCTTGCATCTCCAACAGGTTAAATATCCCATATCTTCTTCAACAGGTTCTCTGAAAGACAAAGAAGCATTTTACAGAGCTTATAGAAAAATTCATTCTGGATACTGTAATGCTCCCAATTCAGATATAGACAGGGAGGTAGCATCTCTCCGAAACCCATTCCTGAGTGATGCTGGTATTGCTATGAGGTTTAAGATGGCTAATTGTCCTGTATATGGCCAAGATGTCTGTCTGCAATGGGTGCTTGAAAACTTACGTAAGGAGCCCAAGAACCTGAATTTCAACTTGTGTGCTCAGGTGATGACATGCAATGGATGTCCATTGGATCAGTTCTGGAAGGACAATATGAATGTCATTCTGGGTCCAAGGGAAGGTAAGAAACATTGGAGCTATCTAATTCACTCTTGTTGGTCCAAAGTCAGCACTATCCTCAGGAGATAGGTGAATACTTGTGATAAGGATTAGTCAGAGGCCTTTTAACAGCCATAGGAGATTAAATTAATGGGGCTCTACATCCTTTAATATTGACAGTTGGATTGCTTTTGGATTGATCCTCCGAAGATCAGCAAATTCACTGCATGGCTTGTATGCTTCTGGGTGGGTCGTAGGCCCTGCATGGTATTTGGATTCATTTTTACCAGAGCAAAATTCCAAAGGTTAGGGATATTGGTGAGCATACAGAAGTTCATTACCATTAAATCTTCTGGTCTGGGTTTTAACTAAGGAACAGTTTTATGTTAAATACACTGATGTAGCTACAGTTCTCTGAAAGCTGTGATATCAGCCAAAGGTTTGAGGAAAACTGTATATATCTTTGACTAGAGGAGATTATGATATCTCTCAAGTGAAATGGGATCCCAGGCCTTGAACATTCCAAGCATTACTACCAGATAAGCCACAGAATAAAGAAAACAGGAGGGATGTCACATCACAAACACTTAGCTTGTGATTAATAATATTTTTCTTTCCAGAAACAACAAGCTCTCTCCATATACCATATGAATATCAAACCATCACTTCCTTAGTGTTTGGGTTCATTTTTACTAAATTTAAATTCTTGAGATTGGGATATCACTGAGGATTAGGAAACACAGCACAATGAAATCTTCTGCTTTGAAGTTTTAATTAAGGAGGAACTTCTTGGTGAATGCAATGATATACTTAAAGATCCTTGAAACTGGCCACAGTGTTAAGGATAGTAATGCATCTCCTTTAACCAGCAGATGTCATGTCCGCACTCAAAGACAATGGGATATCATGACATTCAGCAAACTACTGTTAACCTGTACGGTTTAGTGCCAGTCAAATTACAGGATGGAAATGGCAGGAGATATCAGCTGAGAGAAACAGATTAGTGATAACAATAATTTTACTTTGCAGTGAAAACAATCCCACTACACATACCATTTGACCAATATGGGTCTCACCTCTCTGACTACAACATTATGAGAGTGGTAGCTGTCTCAGAACCAGAATGTGGTGGTGAAGTCCTGATGGTGAACAGAGATATTGTGATTAACAAGCCTCCTCTTGATATTAAGGTAAAGCACATCCCTTAGTTGCTCCACATACACAAGGGACACCCATTGGTCTAAGAAACTCTTTCTCACACTCACACGCACAGGGCTATTCCTAGATCACTGTGCGTGGTTGCAGTGCTGAAAAATTCTGAAGCAACAGAACTCTCTTTATTTTTCATTTTACCAATGAAGAATTTGATTTTGAATCTAATAACAATTGACCCCATCTCATAGGAGAGATGTCAGCCAACTTTAAACCAGAAAGAGATTTTTAGCTGAATAACCCTCCCTTTTTAAATCTCCATTTATTTCCTTATTTATATTTCAGCTTTTTTAAAATCCTAGTCTAGTCTAAATGCTATTTTTTGGAGGGATGCAAGAACATAAGAACAGCCATACTGGATCAGACCAATGATCCATCTATCCCAGTATCCTGTCTCCGACAGTGGGCAATACCAGAGCTTCAGGGTACATTACAGGGCAATTCTGGAGAGAACCACTCCAGTTTTCCCCTTCCAGCTTCTGGTAGTCAGAGATTTAGGGTTGCCCCAAGCATGAGGTTGCATCCATGACCACATTGGCTAATAGCCATTGATGGACCTATCCTCCATGAACTCATCTAAGTTTTTTTTAACGCAGTTATATTTTTGGAATTCACAGCACCTTATGGCAATGAGTTCCACAGGTTAATTATATGTTGTGTGAAAAAGTAGTTCCTCTTATTTCTCTTAATCCTGATGCCTGTTAATTTCATTGGGTGAGCTCTGGTTTTTGTATTGTCAGAAAGAGTAAATTACATGTCTCTTCATTTTTTCCACACCATTCATGATGACCTCTCATAGCCCCCCCTTATCTGTCCCTTTTTCTAAGCTGAGCAGCCCTAATCTTTTTAGCTCTCCTCATATGGAAGCTGGTTCATAAGAGAGTTCCTGTGTCTTTCCTCAGTTTCTAGGTAAACCCAGGGTGCATGCTACGTGCACTGCAGAAATCTCCTTCTGCAATCCCCTCCAGGAGGACCTGAGGAACTGTGTACTGAGCCTGGAAGGTTGTGGACTGTTCCAAGACCCAAAGACTATTGAGTAAGTTCAACAAATATTTAAACAGAATTCACGGGTTGAATATGCCATTGGAAGATTTCAGTTGTTCTATTGCTGAATAGGACTTTGTCTCTCCACCAGTCCATGCCTCTGTTGTGAGACTGCATTGCGAGTCTAGTTTCCCTTGCAAATGGTAGAGCATTTAGTGCTGGGAGGATATGCATATTTTTTCATTTTTTAAAGAAATAAGTTAAAAATAGTTAAGAGCTACTGTCTGTTGGAGAAAACACATTATTTCCTTTGTGCGAAATGCTAATTGGGTACTCATATGTTAGGCAGAGCCTCTATTAGTGGGGAGAGTACAATAATCCCTTTGAATCTGTGAAGAGGATCTCCCTAAATGTACATTGCTAAACAGTCACTATACCCAACATTCTTTTTCTTTAACCTCCAATTCATTCAAAATTGGAAAAAGGCAGTCTCAGTCACCAGGGTACCTTATAAGCCCATAACTTCTTCACTGGGGAAGGGTGGCACTTAGTACATGCAGTTTGCCATCTTACCCCAAAAGGAGTTTAGCAACTGGTTAGTATCCATTGCTATATCTGGTTGTGAAGAAAAATTGACAAAGTTTGGGACTATTTCGTCTTGAAAGAAAACTGTTAAGGTGCATTCTCATTAAAGTATATACAGCTCATCTAATAAAGCTCAATGAACTTGAGGTAGTCAGACAGACCAGAAATAGAAGACCTAAAGTGAGTTAGGGTGGAATATGCTATCTTTACAAAGAATTCAAGGGGCATGTATTTCTCAGAATGTGGTGAGTAGGTGGAATTGGCTTCCAATTATGGTGCTGAAGTGAAAAAGTACAAAGCATTGTTGAAACAAATTTTGGATGACTCTATGGGATTAATAAAAGGGTGCTGGTAAATACTGTTGGTGGGAGTATAATAACCTTCCCCTGAATAAGGAGGAAAACTCATGTCATGTTATCACAATACGATTTTTTTTTGCCTCCCTCCTCTGGCACAAAATTTTATAAGATAGATGACATATGGCAGAGTTGTCACAAAAACAGATCAAACATAACAGGTGTATAGCCAGTTTCTACTGCTGCATAAGTATAAGCTATATATGAGACAAAAAACACTTTCCTTTCTATCTCCTCATTCAGTCTGGGAACACTGGCTGCTAATCACCAGGCACGAACCATAGTGGAGTTTACACCTTACAGGGAAGGCTGTCACCGGCTCCTGGCCAACTTCAGATGTCACAAGTTTGGCTACTGCAAAGGATATGCCAATGCTGATGTGGAAAGTTCTGCCCCCCAGGTCGTGTGTGGCTCTGGCCCCCAGGTCGTGTGTGGCTCTGGCCCCCAGGTCGTGTGCGGCTCTGGACCCCAGGTCGTGTGTGGCTCTTCCCCCCAGGTCGTGTGCGGCTCTTCCCCCCAGGTCGTGTGCGGCTCTGGCCCCCAGGCTGTGTGTGGCTCTTCCCCCCAGGTAGTGTGTGGCTCTGACCCCCAGCCTGCGTGCGACTATGTGTGCATCCCTGTGTGCAACTCTGGGTATGGCCCTGCGGGTGACTCTGGGGGCCCCCTCGTATATGATTATGTGTGCCTCCCTGTCGGCCATCCCATGTGTGAGTCTGTGTACCGTGCTGCGGCTGCCAGTGCCCCCTACTCCATGAGTGACAGTGTGTCCCGCTCTGTGTGTGACAATGTGTCTCGCCTCTTGGGCGTCCCAGTCTCTTTTTCTATGAGTGACCCCAGGTCTGCTCCAGCATCCCACCCCATGTCTGCCCCAGTGGTTCAAGGCATGCGTGGCTCTCTTCCCACTCCAGCATCCTACCCCGTGTGTGCCCCAGTGGTTCAAGGCATGAATAGCTCTATGCCCAATCCCCCATCCTATGCTATGAGTCTCCAAATGCCTCCAGCTATGAGTGGCTCTGTGCCCGCTCCACCATCCTATGCCATGAGTCTCCAAATGCCATCCGCTGTGTGTAGCTCTGTGTGCACTCCATCGTCCTACTCCACAAGTGTCCCAATGACTGAAGCTGCATGTGGCTCGATGCCCACTCCAGTGTCCCACCCCACGTGTGGCCCAGTTTCTCAATCTGTGTCTGGCTCTGAGTGCGCCCCCGTGTCTCGCTTTGCATCCCAATCTGTGAGCCCCCCAGCGACCAGCTCTGTGTGCGCCCCCGTGTCTCGCTTTGCATCCCAATCTGTGAGCCCCCCAGCGACCAGCTCTGTGTGCGCCCCAGTGTCTCGCTTTGCGGCCCGCTCTGTGTGTGCCCCAGTGTCTCGCCCCATGGCCTGCTCTGTGAGCATCCCAACGGCCCGCTCTGTGTGTGGCTCCAAGTGGGGTCCTTCATGCAACTCCGTGCCCCGCTCTGCGAGGGGCTTGGCCTCCCATTCCGTGTGGAACGCCACATGGGTCCCTGCATCCTACTCGGCACGGAACTCCACATTGCGCTCTGCATATGGTACTCTGCCTCGTACTGAGCCTCAGTCTACATATGGCAACCTGTCCCGCTCTGTGCCCCTCTCTGCCTATGGCTCTCTGTGCCGCTCTGATGCTAACTCTACGTATGGCACCCGCTCCCGCCCTGGCCCCCTCTCTACATATGGCACTCTCTCTCGCCCTGCCCCCCACTCTACATATGACACACTGTCCTATTCAGCACCCCGCTCTAAATATAACACTCTGTCCCGCTCTGCCTGGGCTCTGACAAGGGCGCGCTAAGCTGTTCTGAATGCAAATACATATAATCAAAAATAGACAAACGGAGATTGAAGCAACTAAATGAAGTTATGCAGGAAGATATTTTGAAGTGGTAATTGCATTCTTACAGTGAGAGGAATAGACAAGATAATAAAGAACAGGATTTGTGGTTCTGGCCATTTATACACACATCTGAGATGTGTCAGGAAGCAGCGTGCACCCAGCAACAGAGAAGTGCATTAGATACTGTGTTTGTACCACCTGGAATATGATACTTTCTTTATGACAAATGAGCATGCGCCCAGTCAGGACCACTGGGTCTCATAATCACACAGCTCAGAATCCTCATCAGCCAATCAGGTTGCTTTCTCAGTCTAATGACTTTATAAACGACATCCTGTCTCCCATTGATTTCTCAACAGTATGCACTGCTCATTTAGTTATGGGTCCTGCTGAGCTTTGCTGCTCACACCAGATTTCAATCTCTTTCTCCATAAAGTGTATCAACCTTAAGATTATTTAAGCAGATGTACCTGTGGTAGTATATCAGTAACAGAGACTGCCACCTCTTTTAAGTCTTGCTTAAGAGATATTGGACCCTTAGTTGCTGACATTAATATGTCACAAGTCAGCTTTAAATGCTGCCATCCTGCCTTGTTTATCAGGCAATTAGAATTGTGGAGGTCACAAGCACACCCTCTCTGCCAAATTTGCCCCTGCTTCAAATAAACTCAGGTTAAAAGAGTTACTGTAGGGATATATTTGGATTCATAAGACTGGCCATATTCCATTCCCAGTGTCAAAAGCCAGTGAGTCTAATTATAGAGGCTGCAAAATTTAGTGAGCAATTTTAACTGCTTTGGTCTTTGCAAGTGACCACATGGTTTTTTGTACAGTATATTATGGTAGGGTCCTTTTTGTATATATTCTGGGTGTTCAGGCCTATGGGAAAATGTCCAGTTCTAGGCTCACATCATTGATTTCATGAGTACAGACTAAAGCATTATTGTTAAGACATTTCTGACACAGTGTGTGGATTGGGGAAAGAAAACAGTGCCCCTGAAAAATTGAGGAGATCGTAACTACCTGAATCTCTCATTTCAGCACAGATCTCCTCCCACAGTTTTGGGGACTCTAAGGCTTATTATTATTAGGATGAAACTCCTCTAAGGCCTACTGTGACATCTCCATTTATCTTCCTCTTAGCAAATCGTTGGATTAGCTGAGGCACCTCCCACCTTCCATCTTTTCCTCCTTGATGGTACAGCATGGAATATGTCCCATTTCTTTGCTAGGGATTTGGGATCAAACAGTTTTGTTAGTGCCACAGATGCTAGAGCACCCATTATGTTATGTAGCCCACCTCTCCATGTGTCATGAAGAGATTTCAGTTGTACCATGGGAATCTGAGAAATTGTACCATAAATCCCTGTATATGAAAAGGGTAAAGTATTTCTATGTCATGGATATGGTACTGAGTGGAAAAGCTTATTTTGTGTTTGCCAGGGGGAAAAAAGAGACCATTGCCTGGATATTGTATTGTGGTGGGAATGATTCCATTGTCTCCATTGGCTTTTTTACTGGATTTTTTTCTCATGATGGACTATAAAAATACAAGTTAAAAACCAACAATTGGTAATTGTCTTTCTTTTCAGAGTTTTTCAAAGGGGGGAGGAAGAACTCTGCAGAGACTTTGGACTGTGGAGTCTTTTTTATCCCTTACAGCACCTGCCACAATCCTTCTCTATTCCATTTCTTTCTCTAATCTTCTCTCCCAATTTGAACTCATGTCTCCTGAATAAAAGATCCTAATTTCCCATCACTGGAGGCTCCAACCCCCACCATCCCTGCATTACCCAATCTGGCCTCAGTATAAAATGGATAGCTTCTTACATGGGCAATTAAATCAAATCCTATCTTCACAGTAAATGTCTCCACCCAGCCACTACACTAATTCCTTTCTGCCTCCATGGTCTTCAAGTGCCATGATCAACATGTCACTACTGGAAGAAAGCCTGGCTGAAAACAGAAAGAGGGATTTAAAGGATACCAGCACTGTGTATTTAAGGTGGAACAATTCTTAAGGAAGTACGTTTAAAAACATGTGACAGCTACATCATTATCTGACATGACTTCCATAACAACCAGTTATGATTCTGTGAACAGATGATTTGAACAGATGATTTGAACTCAAATGAGGGATAAGTACCATGAACTGAAATCTTTTTAAGAAACAAAGTTGCTCTTTCCTTGATGTCCATACCAATAAAGATAAAGTAATACAATTAAAATAAAACAGTTTTTTTAATGTTCTAATCATGTTTTAAAAGGTTTCAACACAGTGACAATTAATATGTAAGAAAAGGAGAAACATTAAACTGTTAAGTAGTAGTAAAATAGTAAGCTTTGAGATAGCTATAAAAGCTGCTTGGTAAACACAATTAATCAACTTTGCATGCCTCTACTGATGTAGTCATATTAGGGTATGTAAAACTCTCCAATTCACAAATATTTATAGTTATGAATATAGTTTCCCTCTGCAACCGCCATGGTTATTCCGGTTTGAACAGCCACCTGCTGAACAGATGTTTCTGATTAAGCACTGTCCACCTCAATCCTCATTGTCCATTAAGATATCTAGAAACATTATTTTTCATCACAATTTAATTATAGAATATTTTATTCCAGGCTTTACCCAGCCAGAAACTATGCAACCCCACTTGAAATGAGTTGTAAGGAAATCTAATACAGACACTGTTAACTGCTGTGTTCCTGTTGCACTAGAATTTCCAGTTTGGTACACTGTGCCTGCTGAGGAGGCAGACCCAGAAGTCTGGAGCATTTATGCAAATAAGACAATGACCTCATTTTCATAATTTAATTTAAAAAAAAGAACAGGAGTACTTGTGGCTCCTTAGAGACGAACAAATTTATTAGAGCATAAGCTTTTGTGGGCTACAGCCCACTTCATTGGATGCATAGAATGGAACATATAGTAAAAAGATATATATATATATACATACAGAGAAGGTGGAAGTTGCCATACAAACTGTAAGAGGCCAATTAATTAAGATGAGCTATTATCAGCAGGAGAAAAAAACGTTTGTAGTGATAATCAAGATGGCCCATTTAGACAGTTGATGAGAAGGTGTGAGGATACTTAACTTAGGGAAATAGATTCAATATGTGTAATGACCCAGCCACTCCCAAGTCTCTATTCAAACCCAAGTTAATGGTATCTAGTTTGCATATTAATTCAAGCTCAGCAGTTTCTCATTGGAGTCTGTTTTTGGAGCTTTTCTGTTGCAAAATTGCCACCCTTAAATCTTTTACTGAGTGGCCACAGAGGTTAAAGTGTTCTCCTACCTGTTTTTGAATGTTATGATTCCTGATGTCAGATTTGTGTCCATTTATTCTTATGAGTAGAGACTGTCTCGTTTGGCCAATGTACATGGCAGAGGGGCATTGCTGGCACATGATGACATATATCACATTGGTAGATGTGCAGGTGAACGAGCCCCTGATGGCGTGGCTAATGTGATTAGGTCCTATGATGGTGTCACTTGAATAAATATGTGGACAGAGTTGGCATCGGGCTTTGTTACAAGGATAGATTCCTGGGTTAGTGTTTTTGTTGTGTGGTTGCTGAAGAGTATTTGCTTCAGGTTGGGGGTGGGAGGCTGTCTGTAAGAGAGGACTGGTCTGTGTCCCGATATCTGTGAGAGTGCGGAATCATTTTTCAGGATAGGTTGCAAATCTTTGATGATGCGCTGGAGAGGTTTTAGCTGGGGGCTGAAGGTGACAGCTAGTGGCGTTCTGTTATTTTCTTTGTTGGGTCTGTCCTGTAGTAGGTGACTTCTGGGTACTCTTCTGGCTCTGTCAATCTGTTTTTTCTCTTCAGCAGGTGGGTATTGTAGTTTTAAGAATGCTTGATAGAGATCTTGTAGGTGTTTGTTTCTGTCTGAGGGATTGGAGCAAATGCAGTTGTATCTTAGAGCTTGGCTGTAGACAATGGATCTGTGGTGTGTCCTGGAGGGAAGCTGGAGGCATGTAGGTAAGTATAGCGATCAGTAGGTTTCCGGTATAGGGTGGTGTTTATGTGACCATTGCTTATTAGCACAGTAGTGTCCAGGAAATGGACGGCTTGTATGGATTGGTTTAGGCTGAGGTTGATGGTGGGATGGAAATTGTTGAAATCATGGTGGAATTCCTCAAGGGCTTCTTTTCCATGGGTCCAGATGATGAAGATGTCATCAATGTAGCGCAAGTAGAGTAGGGGCGTAAGGGGATGAGAGCTAAGGAAGCGTTGTTCTAAGTCAGCCATAAAAATGTTGGCATGCTGTGGGGCCCTGCGGGTAGCCATAGCAGTGCCGCTGACTTGAAGGTATATATTGTCCCCAAATGTGAAATAGTTGTGGGTGAGGACAAAGTCACAAAGGTCAGCCACCAGGTTTGCCGTGACATTATCGGGGATACTGTTCCTGATAGCTTGTAGTCTATCTTTGTGTGGAATGTTGGTGTAGGGGGCTTCTACATCCATAGTGGCCAGGGTGGTGTTTTCTGGAAGATCACCGATGGATTCTAGTTTCCTCAGGAAGTCAGTGGTGTCTCAAAGATAGCTGGGAGTGCTGGTGTAGCATAGGGCCTGAGGAGAGAGTCCATATAGCCAGACAATGCTGCTGTTAGGGTGCCAATGCCTGAGATGATGGGGCGTCCAGGATTTCCAGGTTTATGGATCTTGGGTATCAAATAGAATACCCCTGGTCATGGTTCTAGGCACAGATCTGTTCCTGTGCTTTTTCAGCATCACTTCATTTGCATCAATAATTCTTCCCAAATATTCCCCCTTGACTTCCCCTTCACCCCACCTCCCTTTCATTGGTTGTCTCTCCACCTGAAATTTCCTCATGTGCATCCCTCAAATTTCCACATCCCATTTATGGTTTTCTCCACTTGCCTCTCTCCCTTGACTTTCTCCCTGGCTCCCCAACAATGCACTCCCTGATCTTAGACACCCTGCCTAAAGTGTGGTTCCCAACCCACGTATTGTCACTGAGACACAACTAGAGTAACTGCCTATGTAGTGCCACTCCATCCATCACACTTTGCCACATGTTTTGTGGCTGGGACCATGTTAGGGGCTATGTTCTCGGCAGGTACTCTATGGTTAGAACCCCAGAGGACTGCTAGGACTTTTTAAGATTCTCCGTGGTTCAAATCGTAGAGAAGAAGCCTAGATTGCCTCTGCCACATAGCTCCCAAAGAGAATGAGAGACAGAATCTGCAGCTAAAGGGGATGGAAGTCTCCTGGTGATGAAGGAGATGTAACCACTCAGGCAGAGCTTCATCCATTATGGGTAAAGCCCAGAGGGTTTTCTGCAAATGCGAAGTAATAAAAAATAATAAGAGAACCAATTTATACTATGAAATAAAATAAAACAAAACAAAAATCTCTGTCACAATGCCACTCAGATTTTGCCTGGCCACCCCTCCATCATCATGGAGGTGTGGCTGAGCCAAATTTGAGTGAGTAGAGCTGCGACACCCCTCCATACTCCATGTTGCAACACACAGAGTGAGGAGCCTGGCCCACATTCAACCCTCTATGAGCAGCTGGTGGTGGCTGAATGTGGGCAAGCTTGCTTTCTACTCCCTCCCCTTGGGGTCTCCCACTCCTAAGGCAGGAAACCTGAGGGCTTCCCACCCTGCAGAAGGGATAAAATAAAATAAAACAAAATTCCTCCCAAAATACATGAAAAGTTTATGTGTTTGTATAAAGAATTTCACTGGGTTCTAAGTATGGGCCACCATGTGCAGGGAAAAGTTCAGAATTGAAATGTCACCTTTCAATCATATATCCTCCTAAGGTCCTCAGCTGTGTTGATCAGATATCTTCTGTCTTGGTGACATGCCAGGTGAGAGCTGGTTCAAAAAACCCATAATATTTCATACACCCCTTTTTTTGGTCAAAATTCAGAAGAAAAAAATGTCAAGATGTTTCCAATTTTGATTTTTTTTTCCAGGCAGCTCTACTGCATCTTGTGGAACAAGTATTTACAAAATTAACATTAATCTCTTCTGTGAGCCAACCATGCTTCTAGTCTGGAAGCTAAGGGTCATCTGAGCAAGACAACTGTTTTATTTGTCAGAAATCAGACAAGGAAAATCAGTCATGTACAAATAAGTTTTAGTCCTTCAGGACTTTGTTTCCACTCAACTGCAACTCAGATGCTCTTTCATTTTATTTTTTCAAGTTTAAGCACATTTACTTGATTCTTGGGTATGTGAAGGTGGGAAATAAAGATAATTTTCCCATAAAACTTTTAGTTTACAAATTTCTGCTATATATTTTTATATTGCTTGTCAGAACAAATAGTAGTATCTGAGCTTCCCCCAATATAAAATTAAAATAGGGCTGCAATTTATTTTACATTAGAGAAAATGAACTATTATGTCTGATACTTCTGATTCAGTTCTTAACGGCACACAGCACATTTGTGAATTAAGTCATTTTTTTAAAGAAAGGGAGAGGATATAAAAATTGAACAGCAGGTTGACTGTTTCACATCTTAAATGCTTTGGGCTTGGACTTCCTATGACACTTATCAGTGACACACCATAAAAAGCAATGTGTCTGAGTGAAATGTCATTTATTTTTTATATATTCCATTACATGGAAAAATATTGAATTTTGTAATTTGATGAACCAATATCCTACTGAGTATTAGTTATAGAGTCAAATAAAATGCAATATTTTGTGTTAGGTGGGAAGATTAAATTACTGAAACACTGTATGTTTTATTTAATGTTGTTAAAATATTTTGGACCTCATACTATGAAATAGAAGTGTATAACAAATTAAATGAAAATACACTGACCCTAGGAAAAGATGCAGAAAGAAAATATTCAGATTGCAAAATACTATTTGCATTTCTTTTTTCTTTTTTACTATGCTTTTTTTTTTCACTATGCTGTGTTATTTATTGTATATTATTCTTCACATAAGTCAACACCACTTTACCTAGATAACTATTTTAATTCTAATTGCATCTGTGGTTATTTTATAGAGTCCAAATAAACAACACTATATTGACACTCCTGCTTTGAGAAAAATACTTCAACTAGATAGTAGGTTCTCATGTAGACATGTGTTTCAGGTCCTTTCCTCTTCACTGATTTCTTCCACTATTTTAGCTATGCGGAATTCATTCCATATCTACTGACATATTTTTGTATGTGTATTCTGAACGACAGTGTTAAGTTCTAAGACTTTTTAACTGCCAGCAAACTAGATTGTCATAGTACAAATAAATATTTGCATATAGGGTAACATGCAGATCCTTTGCATAAAGCCAAAGGGAAAGTTTTGTGCATGGCTGATGAATAATCCTCACCCATCCCAAAGATTGGGCATGGTGCACATGCACAGCTGGGTGGGGGCTACTGCGACAGCCAATTGGGTATTGTAGCAACCACAATCCACCACGATCTCCATTTGGACTTTGCCACCACTGGATCCATAGAGTCCATGAACAAACTGGCCACACCTCACTATCTTCCCAACCACACACCAGCTCTCCCTGCTTTGCACTCCTGAGGACTGATGACAACTCAGTGGAATTATTATGCATGTGGTGCTTCCCATGTATAATAATCTGCACATTTAACCCTCCCACCATACAGCAGAGTTGGGGCAGTTCTACTGCATTTGGGTTCTTGACGGCCTGCCTCAAGGCTTTTGTACATAAAGCTGCAGAGTCAGATATTTCCTCCATAATATTACATAAATTGGCTTTGGATGGTCTTTAGACTCTCTAATAATGAGTGAAGTAGCTATTAATAGGTGCTTGTCTGTTTTAGCTATGCCTACAGGGCCCATCACCTATAATCAATCTAAATGATGTGCATCCATTCAAAAACATTTGCATTAGTCACACACCTGAATTATTATCATGAAATAATATTTAGAAACCATTTCTCATCATGATACATGGGAAAGTATTTAGCTATCTTAATGATGTTAAATTACTTCATCCTATTTGGAATTTTTCTTTCTTTCTTTCTTTCTTTCTTTCTTTCTTTCTTTCTTTCTTTCTTTCTTTCTTTCTTTCTTTCTTTCTTTTCCTCATTTATGAGGTTATTTCGTATTTCAGTCACTTTTCATTGTTTCCTTTTGTATGAATTCCAAGTCATCAGGCTGTAGAAAAGTAAGTCCAAAATTCCATACAGCGTCTCTAAATCTGTTATGGATAGTGAAATGTTTATATTCTAGTGAGATGCACTGATGAAGATTCCCCCACAGTATATTCAGGGACCTACACTATATTCAGCTTTTGCTAATATGTCTTACTCGTTATCTGTAGCTGGTTCTGGAACTTTACACAGTTCTAACAAAGCATCTTATCCCTGACCTGCACCAGCCACTGCCATTCCAATCTTGATTCTCTGCTGAGCATAGCTTGATCTGGTCCTCTCTTTAATGTTTTGCATAGCTTCTAATTTTCTTTAGAGGCCTTTTTTTTTTTTTTTTGGTCTTGATCCTCTTTTTATGCAGGTGGAACAGTTAGAATATAATTAGCTGGAAGCTTTTCACATGTAAATATTACCAAAGTTACTACAGCAGCTTTCACTGGGCATTTTGGAGCCTGTAATAAGGAAAGCTTACGCATAAAGATTATAGGGTGGAGAGAATACCCAGGCCTTTATATACTCCTTGTTTCTTTCCTTTGAGCAATTTCAGTCTATTATAAAAAAGTGTGAGTCATTAAGCTCCTGACTGCACAACATAAGACCATTACTGTCAATGTAGATTGGGCGGAGGGGCAAAAAGCAAGGCACCTTCCCTTGACAGGTGATTTAAAATAATCTGGAAGTTTTAGCCATTGAAACAATGACCAACCTTAAATGTGATTTATACAATAGAGATCTGAAAACATGGTTACATTTCTCAAAATTCTTTCTCCATATTAAGATCATAGGAAATTCCATTCATTTTATATAATGTATATGTTGTCCTCTTTGGTGGAACCTTTTGCATTAGCTGAATATTTGGTCTTGCACTTATGTTCTATTAGTGTATTGTTTATGTGGGACCAACATCAAGATCAAAAAAAGGGGAAGGGAACAATCTCTAATAAAGATCAAAATGTCTACTATTTGCTTCTCAATGTGATATAAAAATGTTCTGTGTCAATACATTTCACACTTGGAACTATATGGAACAAATTGCTAACATGTTAAGTCATGTTGGATAGCTTTCATGATACAGCCTGTTCCCCGCTGCCTAATTTAGGGCTCAATCCTGCTCCCACTGAAGTCTGTGGCCAAACTCCCCTTCAGTTTATTAGGATATGATGAAGTCCTTGGGTTTTTAAGCAATTGGACTAAATGTGGTAGGAAGCAGACCCTTATCCATAATAGTAAGATGTTAAAACTTGAAAAAGCATATGCAAATTAGGATATTAATTACCTACATTTCAGTATCTTTTGTTTTAGTTATATATTATGCAACATAGGTTTTTAATCCAATGTCTCTCTGAGCTAGAGTTTTCTTCCAAAATAAAAATGAAAAAGGTTTATGGTCACAAAATTATTCTAATTGCCAACCAAAGCCCTTGAAAATTGAGATTACATGGAGGGCTGTCAGAGACATCAGCATTCATAGTTATAATAAATTGGATCCTTGATATATTGCTATATGAAATAAATTTCATTTGTTGTTAACAACAGACTTATTCATGTAATATTGGCACTAAGCTGACCCAAAGTAACCTATATATAGTATTTCTCTGAACTTATAGAGATTGTGTACAAACAGGATTTATGATGGCACAACTGTCCAAAAATAAAAAGATTTTGGCTTCTAGTTGAAAGGCATAGTAACCTGATCTCCAGTTAACCTTTTGTATTATCACCCACAATAACTTTATTATTTGGTGATGATCAGAATTTTAGCTTTATTCAGAACAGGCTATTACTTTTATATTGCCAGCTTGAGTCACCATTGCTGCTTACTGGAGAAAGGATAGTTCTCATGCACTGGACAGATGGCATATAAAAATCTGGAAAGAATTAGACACAGGAAAATGACCAGTCTCGAGAATAACTCATATGACAGAGATTTGGATACTTCTCTCTCTCTCTCTTTCTTATGCTGCAAATAGAAGCTGAGTTACTTACCAACATCTTTAATTCACTTTTTGCCCTATAAAAACTTTATAGATTTCCAGCTGCCTTGTTTGACTTACATTTTTTAACTGGAGATGTATATTTTACAATTGTATTTCACTGCATTTTTGTGTTCTGAATGCCTATAACCCATATGATCAACTTCCTTTTATCACGTTATCATGATATCCTCAGACTTTGGGCCAGATTCTGATACTTTTATTTATATTTGGAGTCCCTTACTCCATATATAGTCCCACTGAAGTTAAAAGGAATAAATTCAGACTAAGGAGCCTCTCCTCTTAAATCTGGTTATCAGAATCTGGTCCTGTGATTTTTGTGGAAACCTGCAGTACGAGTATGTGAAAACAGAGGTTATGATGGACATTTTTAATGCAACCTTAACTGTAGCTGTCATTATCAGCAAATTTATGTTTGTGCATGTATACTTCTATAAATATGTAGATGTAAATTAGTGTATATATGAGTGAGAAGATACTTAATAGACTAACACAAATTGCACTTTTCAGCTGTCTCATTGTATCTGGAACTTTAATAAAATTCCTCTTCATTCAGAGTTAGAGCTTTAATCTTTGCAACAGAATCTATACGGAATCATAAACTTTCTCTATATAGAAAGTTCTTAAATTCCATAGTGTCCTACTCTGTGCTGTGGAGAAGTGTAATGAGTGTGTTTACCATTCTAACACATTCTTAATCATTCCATTTGGATTGATCCACTTTCTTAGCTGTCAGTTGAATAGTTTGGGATATTATGGAATTTCGCTCCCTAAATCACAAGGAGAAAGCTCTACCCACCTTCAGGGGTGTACTAGAAAAACTTTTCATTGGGTATGCGAGCATATAATTAGCCATTTGCTTGTTTTATTGTGAAAAATATATAGCAACATCAAAGAATCTGCCTGAGAAATGCTCAGATTTTCAATGTACAGGTAAATAGTCGGCATAAGCCAAATCCATTCTCTACTGTGACAAGAGGCATGGGACTACTGGTGTGGGGGAACGGGTAAGTATTGGTGAATTTTATTTGGATAGTAAGTGTGAAGTCACTTTGATAGTATTCACAAGCCATTTTTTTCTGTAAAAAATCATACAAGTAATTTTTTTTGTTTACCTGAACATTTGTAGGGAGGGAAAGTTTTATTATTATTCACACAGATAGGGGTTTGCTCCAGACACATTTGCAAAGCCATCTTCAATTACCTCTCTTTTCCCCCACAAAATTTTCACTCATCCAATCAGAAAGAAAAAAAAATACTGTATGATTAAGATGACCTGCATGCACTGTATATAATGAATAGTCACATGATTATCTTGGAAATGATGCATGGAATGAATTATATGGGTAAAAAATGTTTCATGCATTTCTAAATAATAGACCATTCTCTGTTCCCACTGGTCCTCCACTGGGCAATGAGCAGCTGGGGAATGCTGAATGCCTATCAGCTCCACAGGAGAGTGTATACCTTGGCCAGGCTCTGTATCTGTGAACTTTTCACTGAGGACTGTTTGCACAGGCCACCTACTCTACCCATTGTCTTCATGCTGGGAACACCCTAGTGGACCATGCTTTGTGCCTAACACATTACTTCATGAGCCATGCATTGGCCGCACTCTACTGAGGAATACTGCATGTACCTACCTACATTCCATTAGAGAATACCAAATTGGCCATACTCTAGACTTGATACTCTCCTCTGGATACATGAGCAACTTTATGCCCACTTGCTGCTACGTTGCCCACATTAGCTGTGCTTTTCTTTTTTGTCTACTTTCCACTGGAGAGCAATACAGGACCTATTCTCTGTCTGTATACCATGATGGATTGCTGTAAATTTACTCTCTCTCCAGCTTAGAATACTGCCTATTGCATACTATGAACCCACACGCTATTAAGGAACACGGCATGAGGAAGCTCTGTGCTTGCACTCACAGCTCTGGAACACTCTATAAGCCAGATGAACAGCTGACTTCTGGGGGTTTTATCAGGTTAATTCCTTACTCTGGACACTGGCTAATTGAAAGAATCTGAAATGAATGCAGCGTTTCAGGACCATAAGACTCTTAACACTGTGATTGCTGCTAACCTATAAAACCATCTGATCTATATTCTAGTAAGCCATCATGCCATTTTTACAGACTTCAATCAAGAAATACACGAGGTAAAAATATTCTGTGAAATAATCAGATATTTGTCAGCATGAGGACTCCTCCAGGTATGTTTGAAGTTAAAATTACTCTCTTCGACTTATTTCTGAGCATCAGTGTTTAGGGTGAAATCTTAACCTAAATATTTCCATTTTATGGGCAGGATATGCTTTGAGAGCCTTTTGTTTTGAAGTATAAATACTATGGAGAGGAGAAGGTTTGGCTGACTCAGAAGACATCAAACAAACCTTGGTGGAGATCATTATCCTTACTGGCAAAACAGCTTCAGCCTGTTGCAAATCCAGTTTTGAGCTGCTATGCACTGCAAATGAAAGGTGAATGCTTGGGAAATTTGATGATGTGACACAATTAGAAGCAGGAGATGGGAAGGTGGGAGAGAGAGGAAGTTTGGGAAAAAAGTCAAACATCTGTCAAAAATATGAGCAAACTTTACGCACATAGCTACCTGCCTGAATACAAGGCAAAATATATAATTTTTAAGCTTGCATTTCTTTTTGTATATATTTTTGGGCATTATTTTGTATTTATTTTGTCATAAGAAAATCTCATTTTCACAGACACTACATTAAAGCAGTTCAAATGAACCTAAAAGTGTGTGTATTCAGGGATATATAATATATTAAGGCACAATGTAATATATTAAGGTATAATTCAGGGATCGACAACCTTTGGCATGCGGCCCGCCAGGGTAAGCCCCTTGGCCAGCCGGGCTGGTTTGTTTACCTGCTGCGTCTGCAGGTTCGGCTGATCGCAGCTCCCACTGGCCGTGGTTTGCCGCTCCAGGCCAATGGGGGCTGCAAGAAGTGGCGCAGGCCAAGGGATGAGCAGGCCGCCGCTTCCTGCAACCCCCATTGGGCTGGAGTGGCGAACCGTGGTCAGTGGGAGCTGTGATCGACCAAACCTGTGGACGCAGCAGGTAAACAAACCAGCCCGGCCTGCCAGGGGGCCTACCCTGACGGGCCGTGTGCCAAAGGTTGCTGATCCCTGGTATAATTTAAATCAGTAGTTCTCAACCAGAAGTCCGCTGCAAGCAGGTTTCTGGGGGTCCTCCAAGCAAGGTCATCGTTAGACTCGCTGGGGCCCAGGGCAGAAAGCCGAAGCCCCACTTCATGGGGCTGACGCTCAGGGCCCTGAGCCCTGCCACCTGGGGCTGAAGCCAAAGCCTGCACAACTTAACTTTGCAGGGGCCATGTGGCATGGGGCCCCAGGCAATTGCCCTGCTTGCTACACGCTAATGCTGGCCTT
This sequence comes from Eretmochelys imbricata, assembly GCF_965152235.1. Lineage (NCBI taxonomy): Eukaryota > Metazoa > Chordata > Testudines > Cheloniidae > Eretmochelys > Eretmochelys imbricata. Next base: position 95,705,749 of record NC_135573.1, on the reverse strand, counting down.
GGCTTTTATATGCAGAAAACCAGTTGTTGTGGCACGGGTGGGCCATGTAATTTTTAATATCATGTTTGGGGGGGGAGGAAAGAAGGGCTCAGAAAGGAAAAGGTTGAGAACCCCTGATTTAAACCCACTATGAGGCCCCTTTATACAGACACAGGTGTACAGAGAGAATCTGGCAGATAATATATACCTTATATTTGAAATTAACTTTTTCATTAAAAAAAAGAATTATGAAGAGCGACGGGATGGATTGAGAGGGGGCTGAAAAATAGTGATTAATCCCAATACACTGTGATTGTGGACAAGGAGTGGCAGAATAGTCATTAAACTTAATGTAACAGTGGGAGGGCAGTGAGTTAAGCTCCTAGGTGCCAAAGTGATTAGTGAAGCATGGAGAGGAGGTGTTATGAGAGCAATGAAACCCAAAACTCCAGGGAAGAATGGAGAAGAGATGACAAGACAGCTAGGGCAGGAAGGGGAAGAAAATAATAAAATAAACAATATATTTAAAGCATAGAATTCATACAGAGTGTTCCATGTTTCCACATAATAGGCAATCAGTGTTTTCTTTGAATACTCAATGTTTAGTAGTGAGAGAGAGGGAGTGGAGAGTGCAGAGTGAGGGACTGAATCAACAAGAAGGCTGCTAACAAGGTAGCTTGAGGGGATCTGGGACCCAGCTGGGAGTTCTGGAATTAGCTTGGTTCTTGCAGTGCATGAAAAATTAAGTTCACATGCTAAACTGTGCATGATTTGCATGTGATTTGTACATGTTTAATTTATTACATGTGTAAATCAGTTTAATCTAAACATGTATAAACCAAGATTCTAAAGCAGTTTCATGAACATACAGACCAAATTAAATTTGTCAGTTTACTTGTTCATAAAGATGTGTGTAAATCTGACATTAACATAAGTAAAAACAACTTTACTGGCTGAGATCAAAGAGGTTTATCTGGGTGCGTAAATGACAGGTGCCCTTACATTGCAGTGTGGCAATATACACCTCCGAATTAAGGATACTCCCAACCTCCCTCCTCAAATCTCTGTCTCTGAATCTCTCCTCCCTCTGAGGAAGGAGAGGGGCCAGTTGATCTCACAGCCCATTTCACCTTCACCCTTCCTCTGGATACTTTTGGAGAACATTCTGGTAGCTCCAGGGTTTAGGGAAAACAGGGGTGGGCTGGGACAAGGAATGGGCAGAGTGGAGCTATGAAGGACACACATCCACTTTCTGGACTCACAGAGCTTAGCTGGCAATGCTAATATACCTTTTAGGTGCTGGTGGCAACTATGTCCATGGGGTGTCCTTGGTAGTGATGCTCCCATTGAGTTGTGCTGCCAGAGATCAGGGTAGAAGGCAAACACAAAGACAAAGAGCTCAGTGTCACTTAATGAGACTATTCACTCATCAAACTGTAAAATTTCCCTCTTTTTTGCTTGTTTAATAGAAAAAATAGAGGCCATCAGGAAATCTGTGACACCTTCTTGATTCTCAGGCAGATCTGCCTCAGCCCCAGCATAGTTTAGAACAGCCTGGTGACTGCTGTAACCTACATCAGCTGACAGTGTCTGCAAGGAACTATATACCAGGTAGGAATAGCCAGAACTGGAGCTGAGCAAATAATGGATTCTTTAGAGTCTGGTGGCTGAACTGAAAAATCAGGGGGAAAACAATCATTTTGTGTCAACCTGACATGGATTTTTGGGGAATTTTCTTGCTGCCATGAAAAAGCTAATAATAATAATAATTATTATTTTGCGTTGAGCAAACCTTTTGTTTTGTTTTTAGGGTTGTTTTTGTTTGTTTGTTTTGTTTTTGTTAATAAACGTAGCAAAATTGCAAAACAATCTCATTTCAAATGAAACATTTCATTTTTGATAATGTCAAAATGAAATGTTTTGACTTAAAAACACAATTCCTAGCCAAAACTATTCCCTGAATTTGACCCAAATTTGTGAATAGTTTTGGTGGACCAAAAACTGCATGTTTCAGCAAACATTCATCCAAAACATTTACCTAGGTCTGGCTGGAATGCAGTGCTCTTGAGCATTTTCCCTGAGACGCTTCCCATATACTCCCATACCAGCTCCAGGGGTAGTGAGGAGGTCGGATTTGTGAGTGCTGCCAGAGATCTCCCACAGGTTAGGGGAATTCACAGCTGGCTAGTTCAATGGATTTCTGTCTCTGCTGTAATTCCAGAGTGGTGCAAAAGGTCTGCAATACACAAGAAAATCTGTTCCTTTGTTTCTTCACGGTGTACTAAAGATTCCTAAAGAAAGCGTATGTAAAGTTGCGTGAGAGTTTTACAAAATTTCTGTTAGTGTGATGCAATGGAGTGGAAGAACATATTTAAGAATGGAATTGAAGATATGGAATGTGTTTATTTTTATCTGTGGGTTTTTAAGTGCATATGAGATCTTGCAAGTTAGCATATTTAGCTGTGTTAACTATATTGTGTAGTAGCTAGTTTAAGTAGTTTGTTGTAGTGAGTAGTCCTAGTCCTTATCATTCTAGTATATTGGAAACAGATCTCTGAAACTGGGATTTTCTATTCTTCTAGCTATTTATTATTTTGATCTTTGTAGGTGTTGTTGTACATTTTTGTGGGCTAGCGGGCCAGCTGGGCAGTGTGAATCAGGGCTTGTTGATAGTGAAGAAAGAAGGATTTTAAAACAGTGGGGAATTGGCTAGATCTCATAACTGTTAATTTTCAGATTTTTTTAACATCCTTTCAATCTTCTATATACACATACTATTCAATTTCTGATATAAAGAAGAACTATATAAGCTTCCTTTTTTAATGCAGGGATAGCTTCTATCCATGAATATGGAGGTGCCAAGGAAGGGACGTAAGCCCTGGACTTCACAAGACAGGTTTATTAAACCAAATGCAACATGTAGGTTTTCATCTGGAAGTCATGAATTACAGCAGGTGGAGAGAGGCAGGTGGCTCATTCCATGGGGAAGAGAAGAGAAAATCCTTGAGATCTGACTTAACCTCACACTGATATCTAATCAGCAGCCTTGTCCAGTCCATTGTGTCATGGTTTCATAGCTGTTCTAAATACTTGACCCCCCCATTTTTAAAAGTTTGAGTGAGAATCTATAACTTTAATTAGTTCCTCTGTGTTACTGTATATACTCCAGTGTACATTTCCTTCTGTGCCCTACACTAAAAAGATAGGAAGGAGAGGCCAGGCCTTCAACATCTGTGTGCGCTTGCATAACTGGGAGTGGGATGACTGCAAAGTTAAGATCACATTCACTGTAGATTATACCCACTCATCACCAATCACGCCTCACATGACCTTATCAAAGTTCATTGAAATCATTGGGATTCTTTCCATGGTCTTTAATAGGCTTTGGACCAGGCCCAGAGAGGGTGAATTTCTCCCCTTCTCCCCACTGTCCCACACTGAATATGAATAACTTTCCTCTGCTTGTCTCTTCATTCTTACACAGAAATGTCATATCCCTAATCTCCTCCTCACTCCCGCTCATATAATCATAGAAGATTAGGGTTGCAAGAGACCTCAGGAGGTCAACTAGTCCAATCCCCTGCTCAAAGCAGGACCAACAACATCTAAATCATCCCAGTCAGGGCTTTGTCAAGTCAAGCCTTAAAAACCTCTAAGGATGGAGATTTCACCACCTCCCTAGGTAACCCATTCCAGTGCTTCACCACCCTCCTAGTGAAATAGTGTTTCCTCATATCCAGTCAAGACCTCCCTCACTGCAACTTGAGACCATTGCTCCTTGTTCAGTCATCTGCTACCACTGAGATCAGCCTAGCTCCATCCTCTTTGGAACCTCCCTTTCAGGTAGTTGAAGGTTGCTATCAAATCTCCTCTCACTCTTCTCTTCAGCCCCTCCTCTCAGCCAGTTCCCTCAGTCTCTCCACCTAAGTCATGTGCCCCAGCCCCCTAATAATTTTCTTTGCCTTCCGCTGAACTCTCTCCAATTTGTCCACATCCTTTCTGTAGTGGGGGGCCCCAAAACTGGACTCAATACTCCAGATGTGGCCTCACCAGTGCTGAATAGAGAGGTATAATCACTTCCCTCTATCTGCTGGCAATGCTCCTACTAATGCAGCTCAGTATGCCATTAGGCTTCTTGGCAACAAGGGCACACAGTTGACTTATATCTAGCATCTCATTCACTGTAATCTCCAGGTCCTTTTCTGCAGAACTTCTGTTTAGCCATTTGGTGCCCAGCCTGTAGCAGTGCACGGGATTCTTCCGTCCTAAGTGCAGGACTCTACACTTATCCTTGTTGAACCTCATCCGATTTCTTTTAGCCCAACCCTCCAGTTTGTTTAGGTCACTCTGGACCCTATCCCTACCTTCCAGCATATCTACCTCTCCCCCCAGCTTAGTGTCATCCGCAAACTTGCTAAGGGTGCAATCCATCCCATCATCCAGATCATTAAGATGTTCAACAAAACCAGCCCCAAGGACAGACCCCTGGGGCAATCCGCTTGATACCGGCTGCCAACTAGACATGGAGCCATTGATCACTACCCGTTGAGCCCGATGATCTAGCCAGCTTTCTATCCACCTTATAATCCATTCATCCAATCCATACTTTTTTAACTTGCTGGCAAGAATACTGTGGGAGACCATATCAAAAGCTTTGCTAAAGTCAAGTCCACCACTTTCCCCATATCCACAGAGCCAGTTATTTCATAGAAGGCAATCAGATTGGTCAGACATGAATCCATGTTGACTGTTCCTGATCACATTTCCTCTCTTCCAAGTGCTTCAGAATGGATTCCTTGAGGACATGCTCCATGATTTTTCCAGGGACTGAGGTGAGGCTGACTGGTCTGTAGTTCCCCGAATTCTCCTTCTTCCCTTTTTTAAAGATAAGCATTATATTTGCCTTTTTTCAATCATCTGTGACCTCACCAGATCGCCATGAGTTTTCAAAGATAATGGTCAATGGATCTGCAATCACATCAGCCAACTCCCTCAGCACCCTCGGTTGCATTAGATCCGGCCCCATGGACTTGTGCATGTCCAGCTTTTCTAACTAGTCCTTAATCTGTTCTTTCATCACTGAGGGCTGCTCACCTCCCTCCCAGCAGTCTGGGAGCTGGCCTTGTCTGTGAAGACTGAGGCAAAAAAAGCATTGAGTACTTCAGCTTTTTCCACATAATCTGTTAGTAGGTTGCCTCCCCCAGTCAGAAAGGATCCCATACTTTCCATGAATTTCTTGTTGCTAACATACCTGTAGAAACCCTTCTTGTTACCCTTTACATCCTTTGCTAACTGCAACTCCAATTATGCTTTGGCCTTCCTGATTACTCCTCTGCATGCTCGAGCAATATTTTTAAACCCCTCCCTAGTCATCTGTTCAAGTTTCCACTTCTTGTAAGCTTCATTTTTGTGTTTAAGCTCACCAAAGATTTCTCTGTTAAGCCAAGCTGGTCGCCTGCCATATTTGTTATTCTTTCTGCACATCGGGATGGTTTGTTCCTGCGCCCTCAATAAGGCTTCTGGGTTCCTGGACTCCTTTCCCCCCATATTAGCCTCCCAGGGGATCCTACCCATCAGTTCCCTGAAGGAGTCAAAGTCTGCTTTTCTGAAGTCCAGGGTCCATATTCTGCTGTTCTTCTTTCTTCCTTTTGTCAGGATCCTGAACTCGACCATCGCATGGTCACTGCTGCCCAGGTTGCCGCCCACTTCTACTTTCCCTACCAGTTCTTCCCTGTTTGTGAGCAGCAGGTCAAGAGGACCACGGCTCCTAGTTGGTTCCTCCAGCATTTGCACCAGGAAGTTGTCCCCAGCACTTTCCAAATACTTCCTGGATGAGTTGTCTTCCTCAATCCCACCTGCCTCCTCCCATATATCAGCATCTCCTAACACACCTGCCATAGATGGTTAGCCACTGCTATGCTCTGTTTTAGAAGCTTTGCATTGCATATGACATTTAGCCAAAGTATGTGTCTGCTGAATATGTTCAGTTTTAGTCTCACTTATATGTTACTTTCCTGAAAAGGCCCCAGACCCTGAAAGTCCAATGGGATTAAGTGCAACTTCTCTTTAGGCAAATGTTTAGATTGGCGCTGCTGGAGTGCTTGCTACGAACGTCATCAGCAAAGATGCAGTAATGAAAGTCTGTTTCCTCCACACTATATTAGCTGCCTGTTCTAGCTGCTACACACTCAGTGTGCACATCACATCTTGTACATATAGTTGAAGTCTTGGAGAATTCATTGTCCTTTTAAAATCTGGGGTAGGAAACACACAGAGAAATGCTATAGGGTTTTTATTATGCACATATAAGAAGTCTGAAATATGTTTAATGTCTCAACGAAAGACAGAGGGAGCAACTCACAAAAGAGGCAGATGTATTAAGGACAGTGAACAGAACTCTTAGCCTTGCACTAAAGAGAGAGGAAGGGTGGTTCAGTGGCCAAGGTGTGGCTGGGATTCTGGAGACCAGGGTTAAATTCTTTACTTTACCTAAGGCTTCATTGTGAGACTTTGGGCAAGTTAGTTAGTTTCAGTTCCCTGTCTGTAGAATGGAGATAATAGAACTTATCTATCTGAAAGGAGTGTGAGGATAAATACATTTTAAAAGAGTGTAAGGTGCTCAGATATTACAGTAATGATAGAATAGGATATAGTCTATAGAATAGAATATATACATATAGTATAGGATTAACAATTTCCCCCCTTAAATCAAGTAGGTTTCTCCACACCAGAATAGGTATGTACAGACAAAAATGTTAACTCTCTACATTCTAAGTTACAAATAGCCTGTTAGTACCATTTGCTGATATCATATTTTAATAATTAAGTAATAATTTTACTATTTACTATTTAAATTTTAATAATTAAGTAATAATTAAGGTAGGGCTGGCCAGAATTCTGCTTAGGACAAATTTTTGAGGCTTCAGAATGTTTGTTTTCCCACACTGGGAAAAAAACAAGACCTTTCAAATATGTTTATTAAAAAAAAAAAATAGGCGAGACAGAGAGTGCCCAACTCCAGAACAGCCAATAGCCCAGTACTTAGGAAGAGCAGGGAATTGAACCTGTATCTTCCACAACCCAGGTAAGTGCCCCATCCACCAAGATACAGCATCAGTCTCATCCTGGACCCAAGAAATCTTCCTGACAAAAGTTTAATTGAAATTGACACATTTCCATGAAAAGCATCAGTTTCAAGGAATCGGCATTTTCTGTCCAAAAAAACCCCAAACTTTTGTTGAAGAATTCCCAACCAGCTCATATACAAGGCAAGAACCATGTTGAATAGAAAAGGGGGAGAGGTTTAAGGTTTGCATTATAAAGTAAATATATAATGGCATGTGATACATAATATTCATATTGTGTCCAACAGGGTTATTCTGTCTTTGAAACCAGAGTGCGAGTTATATCATAATATCTTTTGGACCCTCTAAGTAATTTCAGGAACTTGTAAGTATTGGATTATTGTCAATTAATAAATAAATGCTGGGTTCTTACAAAAGCAGGTTAATTATTTCTTGAAGGTTAATACTTTGGGGTTTTTTTTATTTATTCAACTGTTTAAAATACAATTATAGGCACCCATCTAGTGCTTTGTGTGCCTATCTCATAAATTAAAAATCACAAAAGAAACAGAAGACTGACCATAAACATACTGACCTCAGCCTAGAGCCACTCAGCAGCATTAACAAGAGGGAAAAAAGAAAGACTGAGCAGCATGCCTAGAAGGTTAACAAATCTCAGCTCAGGTGGACCTACAATGGGGAGCAAGTTACCAAATCAAGGACCCCGCCCAGAGAACTCCCTGCCAGCACCTCCCTCTGCATCTCACTGATCTCAGTTGTGACAGTATGTCATGGGGCAGGGATGATCTTTCAGGTAAAAAGGTTTCAAGCTGTGTAGGGATTTATTGAAACTTTGAATTCCACTCAGTAGCTTATTGGAATTACTGGACAGATCTGGTGCTTTGTTATGTTCACAAGTTGTTTGAGAAAAGGCTTCTTTGTCACTTCATTTAAAAAAAACAAAAACAAAAACAGTTTATGAGAACAAAATTTCAACCTAAGGCCTGTTCATGAAAGTTTTTTTTGACTATTCACTTTTTTTATTTTTTCATGGTGTGTGATTGGTCATGTAAGTTGAATGCTTTTGTTTCTGCTTCTTAACTGAAACTTGAAACCAGAATAATAAGTACTCTCATTAACACATGGATACCCAGGTGTCTGTATAAATAATAGCAATTCCCCAAACACTTGTATGAACAAAAACCTGTTTCTTGGAACTTTCATGAAAGTGCACAGACAAGGTCTAAATAAATGGCCATTCAGATTTTCAAATAGATTTGGCACACACTGTTTTTTTTCAATATTGATCAGCTTTAGCAGTTACTAGATAATTAAAGTATATTGTATTTCTGTAATATCAGGTGCAGATCCCAAATAATGTGGAAGAATTAAAACCTGGAAACTGAGTTTCTTTGGGAATATGTGATCGGATTTTAATCACCCCTTTCCTGTTCTCTAAAGAATAACAGCTCAGAGGAGGTCACTCTTAATATCCTACAGTACCTCAAGTTAAAGGTATAGAAGACAAAAGGTATAGAAGGTATAGAAGAAAAAGAAATAGGGGTGGGGGAAGAAATAGACAGGGATGAGAAAGCAAGAGAGAAACACTGAAAAACTAAGGTTTGATAGCTCTGTCTCTACTTCTTTTCTAGATGTTGTATATCTGGACAACCAGTCCCACAGAGAAGAGAATGAACATGGCATTGTGTATCATGGCCTTCACAAGCACATAAACTCTCATCCATGGCATTTTGGACAGATGAATACAACACTGTGAAGCTTATCAGATAAGTTGGGTTTGGATCACCCTGGCTCCCAATTCATATTGCGCCCTGGGCTGCATGCTTTGAATGGAACTGCAGCATACCTAAAATGGCCCCCAACACGTGGCAACACATTTCTCAACTATTTTTAGAGATTCTTTTATAAATGTATATTTTTTCTAAATATTTTATTGAGCCCCATGTCTTCCTCCAAGGCCTTCCACTGCATGCACATTTCCTCTGGGGGGAAGATTGCACAGTGTTCCTTATAAAGTATAACAGTATCAGTCCAGGATTGGGCAACCAAGATCACCCACCTCTTTCTCTGGAGATGAATGTGCTGTCTCTGTAGCACTCTTGTGTCCTGCGGAAACATGATGCACTCTGGGATGTAACACCTTCAAGAAGAAGGGAAATTGTGGATACTTAGGGTGACCAGATAGCAACTGTGAAAAAACAGGATGGGGGTGGGGGGTAATAGGCACCTATATAAGAAAAAGTCCCCCAAAACAGAACTGTCCCTTTAAAAACAGGACATCAGGTCACCCTATACTCATTGGTTTTTATCTCTCCAAAGGATGCTTTTATCTACTAATTTATTTAAGGCCAGATTCAAAGACCATTGGGGAGTTTCCATTGACTCCAGTAGGCTTTGAATCAGGCCCCTAATTTATAAACAGGACTAACACTTTTCTCTCTGGCTCCTCATTCAGCTTGGGAACATTGGCTATTGGCCACCAGGTCCAATCCCTAGTGAAGTTTACACCCTACAGGCATGGCTACCACTAACTCCTGGCCATCTTTGGCTGTCACTAGTTTGGCTGCTGCAAAGGATATGGCAATATCGATGTGAGTACTGCACCAATTACTTTGGAACAAGAAGATGCAGAATCAAGAATAAACTGTCAGAAGCCATAGCAACACAATTAACATATGTGTAAAGATATTTTGAAATAGTCACTGTGTTATCACATGGTGAAGATCCAGAGACAAGGTGGGTGAGGTAATATCCTTTATTGGACCAACTTCTGTTGAGAGAGTGAATAGAAGTTGGTTCAAGAAAAGGTATTACCTCACCTAATATCATGGGACCTACACTTCATACAAAATATTGTGAAGATCCAGCAGACAATAACAGTTCTTTGCATGAAAGGCCAGAGCTACAGCTCAGAACTGTGGGGAAATAGAATAGAACATGGAACATAGAAACATGTCTGATACTATAACAACACAACCTGGAATGTGACATGGTGATAATGACAAATGAGCTCATTCAGACCCAGGTCCATAGGGCCTCATAATCACAAAGAATCCTCATCAGCCAACTGGATTGCTCCCTTGAGCCAAGCTGTTTTATGAATCATACCCTCTCGCGCTCACTCTCCCTTTGATTTCTCAGCTCATTCAGTTGATGCCTCAACAAGATAGGAAAACTAATAACCCCCGTGAAGTATGCATTGCTCTGCTGCTTCAGGTGGTTGCTCTTGCTGTGTTTTGAGTGCCAAATTTCAAGCCATCTCAACATGAAGGGTATTAACAGCAGACCCTATGGAGTATTATGACCTTGGTATTCAATCAGTGACAGTAACTACAACCTTACTTCACCCACTGGAGACGCTGTGTCACCGCTCAGCTTTCTATGATACTCATCTTTTTATTGGAGACTTAAAATTCTAAGGAGAGACAAAATGCCTGTATGGTGCAAATTTTAGTGAAAAATATAATTTGCTTGCATTGACCTTGGCATATGGCCTCTTTATATATGACACTGTAATTATAGTGTTACTCTCAGTGTTTAGGCCTATAGAATAATTCCTATTTCTAGGCCTATGCCAAGGACTTCATGAACTAGATTGAATCAGATAAGATAGGATAACTTCTACAGAGAATCCAGGTCATACCATTATCACGGCAATAACGTCTGTAAAGCCTAGAGATGGGACTCCTCATTTGTTTTCCACATTGGCATGCCAAATTCTCTCCTGAATTTCAGCTTACCTGTTTACACATCACATCCCCCTCAGTGCTGCCCTGGATATAATGGGACACTCTGTTCCTGCATTCTTTCTCTCTTTAACAGAGCATCCATTATTGTTACAACTGTGTAAGTCACCTTCCCATGTATTATGATGTGATTTCACTGACAGACTGCAAAGTGGGTGAGAGGCACCATTTGTGGATGCGCATACGTCAGGGCAGGTGAAAATGAGGCTTGTGGATGAGAATGAGTAGAACAGATCCTTTATGCCTCCCACGAATCAGATAACATTGACAAGAGCTGTGCATGAGCGATGGCCTTTCATTTACTGGAGCCTCCATTTATTCCCTGGGCTCCGTTACTGAACTTTTCTTTGCATGAAAAAAGTATAAAAATGAGAGTTAAATGAAATAGTAATAATAAAAAAAATCTATAATATATGTAATTCTTTTTAGAGCTTTTTCAAAAGTGGGAGGAAAATTTCTCTAGGGACTTGGGATTCTCATTCAAGATTGCTTGTTGTGTAACTCTTTTCCTGCCTTTCTTCCTCCTTCCCTTACGTGCCTTTCCAAATCTGAAATAAGCTTCCTAAACAAAAAAGAGCTCACCTACGAGATCAGGCCCTGCAGGAGAGCTCATACAAAATGGCTGTGGGGAAGGATGATGATCTGCCTCAAAAGTTTCAGACCAGAGGGTAGGGTACTCAGCTGAGATGTGGGAGACTGTGGGACTACCCCTTTGTCCGATGAGGCGAAGGGATCTAAACAGCATACTGCCATTACTCAGCTGAGTGCCCTAACCACTAACTGATGGGATTTATTGTTGTGCAGCTTTCTCAGTCTTTCCTGGTGAAGCTGCTACACCTTGGATAAATAACAAAAGAGTCATGGGATCAGAGAATGAGAGGAAGTATAAGCATGAGAATGACTCTACAGCTGTTGGTTAGAGCACTGAGATGTGGGAGACCCAGAATCCTGCTCCAATGACTCTATACTTTTTAAAGTTCTGTGCCAGATTTTCTAGCTTGCTAAGGCTACTTTAGCTCATGGAAACAGTGCAAAGTGGCCTTTAAGAGATGCCTAGCACAGAATTCCCCTTGGGCATGGAGCTCTCTGCTGGTGGAAAGCTGAGAAGGTTGCACAGCTACCTCCTATATCAGCTGCCCGCTCTCTTGGCATAATGGAAAAGAGGGGGCCTTCTGGAAGCAGGGTAGGGATGGGTATGGTGGAGGAGAGCTCTGCTACACTGGGTCCTCTTTAGCAAAAGTCAGAACTGCTTTTGTGCAGCTCTAACTTGCACCAGAGCTGGATGGTTTCATATCATGGAGCTACAAGTGGCTCCCTATTGACACCCATCTCTGCTCCATCCCTGGTCTGTGTTTGAATGAGGTGGAAGATTGAACCCTCCATAATTTTAATCTGAAAAAAAAAAAAACATGCTGAAACAACTAGGTGGTAGGAGAAACATACTCATTTAGTCCCATCATAGAGTATATTACAACATCTTTGATCTTGAATTTACAAGAGGATCATTATCTGAGGTTGGGTACTGAATTGTCACTGCAATTCCTCACATCTCTTTGCCTTCCAGGCATATTTAACTACTATTATCTTAGCCAGAGAGGGGTTGATCTTAAAACTAAAGATTCAGTATTGCTTCTCTATATGGACTATATTATAAAGGATAATATAGCTCATATCTCTTCATAAATAGGTGCAATGACTGGGCTGTGGTTGGAGCAGACCTCAGTGATCAGAGTAGAGGATCAGAACCAAAGACAGTGTCAGATACCAAGGTGAAGGTCAGAGCCGTAGTCAAGTGCCAAGCCAGGGGTCAGAGCCTGAGACAATGTCAGGTACTAAGCCAAAGGTCAGAGCTGGAGACAACATTGGGTGCCAGGCCAGGGGCCAGAGCCAGCATCAGAGGAGCAGAAACCTGGAGTGAGGTAGGACAGCAGGAAGTGGGAGTAGATGGAGATCTGAAATGTGAGGTCAGGGACCAGGAGCACATGGGGAAGCTGGAGCTAGGAGCAGGCAGGAATGCAGGGCTCAGGAGTCAGGTAAGCAGGAGGGGTCCATAGTAACAGCTAGGCAAGGATTCCTCAAGTTGCTAAGACAACTTCCTGTTGCTACTTCCTGCTTTATATAATACTCCTTGGCTGGATGTTTCTTCCAGCTGAGACTTTTAGGGGTGGGGCCCACTGCTAGATAGCCCTTCCCTGGTCCCTTCTCTAGTTACTCAAGTGACGTGCTGGGTGGCAGTTGTGACCTGCCCATGGGCCCAGGATTTCAGGCCTATGATCCCTCACATCAGGTGTCTGACAAAAATCAGTATTGTTGGTAAGCTGAGCGCATTTTATGAGATGCTATGAAGAGTTGCTATTCAGAGTACTTCTAGATTTCAAGAAAAATGTGTGAATATAGCTAATATTTTTAGTAGGAATGAGATATTTTTATTGAACTTCTCTATCCTCCTCACTAGTACTTTCTTCTGTCCCCTAAAATGACACTCCCCTGAAGACAAAATGATTGAAACTGTCTTCTAGAGCTATAGCATTTCTCTTTGCTGGCGCTGAAATAACACGAGAGGATGCATTTTCCCCCCCAAAAATAGTAGGTGATGAATTTTGAGGGACGAAAATGATTTTTGATTAATCAATTTAAAATGTATCAGCCATCAGCACCCCGACCCCATTTTTCAGATGCAAACCATTTTGACTTTTTGATCAGTGTTAGTGATGCCCCAAAACCACAAAGTTTCGATAGGTATCCAGATATTGAGGGAGATTCCCAGCTGTACTTGAAATCAATGGAGCTATGACAATTTGCACCAGCTGAGGATATGCCCCATAAACTGCCCCTAAGTTTAAGGTTGCTCAGTTTTGGGGGTCTGATTTGGGCTCATTATGGAGGTAGAACTCAGCTGTAAAGTGTCGGATCCAGATCAATGTCCATATTTTTCTCATGTTCAGAGTGATTGGCAAGTCCTGGACCATAATGCGGCCAAGCGCTACATAATATTAACAATGCAGAACACATGGAGATAGTGCTTTACACCTTCAAAGTACTGCACAAATATTAACTGATTATTGTTATAGTTTCTCACTCTGGGACCTTGATGACCGCATTAATAAAAAAATAATAAAGAAGACACTCAGCATTTTGTTACCATAGATTTTAATAATGCTGAAAGCTTTTTAAACTCCTTCTCCCCCTTTTGAATGTTGCCTATGTTCTACTCAGGTATAAACCTATAACGTAGTCTGGAATATTGACAAGAAGAAACACATGTACTTTACATAGAAGAAGAATTTCAGGATGACTTCTGATTTCACATCTGATTCAGAATTTGATGTCTATGCATAAGTTTGATACACGGTGTCTGGGTACAGTAATTCTAATTCTAATACAATCGGGGCATAGAAACAAGCCCTGTTTTGTTCTTTGAGTAAAGGTTTGCTTAGAACCAATTGTTATATGGATAATAGTTACAATCTCCCAGAATGAAGGCTAAATCAACAGAAAAATGGAATCCAACAGTAAAAGTAACAGACCAAGAAGCAACTATAAAGCCATCTGCTGGCTGAGCTCGCCAAGATGCCAGATGCTACCTCTAGTAGACTGTCTTCCATAGCTTGGCATCTGGATATTCCTGTGTGAGGAGGTGAAACATCTGACAGTTATTTGCTCCGTTCGTGTTTGTTTTAGCCATGATGGTTTCAGGGTAAAACAGGTTCCAACAGACATGCCTCCACAGAAAAGAAGTTAGATTAAAACTTTGAGGGAATAAAATAAAATCAGAAAATATTAACATTTTAATGCACACATTATTAGTAACTCACTTGGAAGGAAGTTTACCTTACTGCGGGGTATTTACAGTAAGTCTCCATGGCAGATACACATGATACAACATTGTTTATATCCAAACATAGCTTGGCTAAATTATATAAATGCAGCATATCTTGGAGATAGGCAGTCAGGCAAGAATTCTTTTAAAAAAATACATTTTGCTATTTATGCGATTTATAGAACAAATCAGGAGACCATAGCCAGGTTGAGAGAAGCAATTAAAATATTCTGCCTGTGTGGGGAAAAAATCTAAAACATCAATCTAAAATAAACACAGAAAAGTAAATAACAAATCTAAAACATAAATCTTACCCTAAGCTGAGTTTTTACCCTACAAGGGAAGAGACTCCATGAAGTCCATGGGAACTTTGCTATTTCTATTAATACATATACATGGAAGGATCTCAGATACTATGGCAAAGAGTGTCAGTACAAAACATTAACATAGATCAGTGGTTCCCAAACTTGTTCTGCCACTTGTGCAGGGAAAGCCCCGGTAGGCTGGGCCGATTTGTTTACCTGCCGCATCCGCAGGTTCGGCTGATCGCGGCTCCCAGTGGCCGCGGTTTGCTACTCAGGCCAATGGGAGCTGCTGGAAGTGGCGTGGGCCGAGGGACGTACTGGCTGCAGCTTCCAGCAGCTCCCATTGGCCTGAGCAGTGAACTGCGGCCACTGGGAGCCGCGATTGGCCGAACCTGCGGATGCAGCAGGTAAACAAACCGTCCTGGCCCTGCCAGGGGCTTTCCCTGCACAAGCGATGGAACAAGTTTGGGAACCACTGACATAGACCAATAGCTAGATTGATAGCAAGTAAGGTAAATGTGTAATTAATGCATCATAATCCCAAGACCTAGATTTGCAAAAGTGACTAGTGATTTTGTGTGCCTAAGTGTTTTTTAACTGAATACACCTTTAAAGAACTTGATTTTCTGAAAGTGCTGAGTCCCCTACTCTCTGTCAGTTCTCTCTTGTTGAAATTTCAAAAGTATACAAGGCCATGTAAATCTTCGTCATGCAGCCACTCTGAAAGGCTGAGAGGAGAGTTATGAATTTCCCCACTGGCATAAGAACAAGGAATCAGAGCCTGGATTATTGTTCTTCGTTGTTAACCACTGAAAGACCTTGCAAGGCCTTGCTGAGAATGGTACAATGGCGTATATAAGCCTTTGGCAAGGTTCATACAGCTTTCAGTCTGCAAGAACTTCAATGTCAAATAAAAAGGAGTTTTATTCTTTTTCTTCAAAATACTTTGAAATGTGACACACATTATGGAGATTACACAAAGCCAGTGACAACAGTAGAAACATTGTTAAAGCACTTATAGGTTGTGCCGCTAAGTGTGTGGCATGTTTTGCATAGTCTCAGTTTTGTAGTTCTCAAGTTTCTGGGTAATAAACAGCTGGTACAGAATGTGCTCACAACTGTCGGGAAAAGTGGGGGTTAGTTTATCTTACTATTCAGTTGCTCGCCTCTCGCTTCCTTCTCCCCACTTGTCCTGTTTTTATCGCTCATTTGACTTTAATAATCGTGCTCCAACTAGAGAAGGGAGAATGAAGTCCTTTGTAAGATTGACAGAGAGGCAGGGAGACACGACAACCTGCTTGGTGCATTATGTCTGACGAAACAATTGGACTTAAGGTAGAGGCGGGAGAGATAGGGGGAAAGTATCTGGATATAGAAAAATTGTATTATGGCTGGAGCAGGGGCCATGAGACTGAGGAAATGTGTGTGGCACGTGGAGAAGGGCATGCGAACAATGGGTAGGTGCGTGTGTCCAGCACAGCTCTGAATGATTGGCTTGCCTCGCAGAAGGTGCTGTGTACATTTTGGAGGAAAGCGAGTTATGGCGGAGGGCAGGGCATGCAGATATGTTGCTGTTAAAGAGTGTGTCATTAAACAAAAAAGAATAAGCAACTGACCTTTTAAAATTACTGCAACTTGCTGAAAGTTGAGTGGGTACTATTACAGCATTTGCAGTTTGAAATCAACCGTAGAGGTAAGCCTCTCATCTGTTTGATCAGGGAATGTGCGAGAGCTGTGTTGCCTGTCAGCAATAACTCATAAGCATTTTAGAGCAGGTACTATGTATTTAAACCCCATGAATCAATGATAGACAAATTTCAAAGCAAAGCCTCAAAAAAGAACTCTGCGTCTGAACAGAGAATTGACATAGGAATTTGTGCACCAGCAGAATCACACTGGTTCCAGAACGTAATATCGCTGGTACCGGGCTTATATTTTTGATGTTTTTATGCAGTGGATGTAGGTTGCCAATTTTGGTTGGACAAAAACCTGAAGGTTTCATCACATGACAGAATCTTCTAATTAAAGATTAATCTTTAATTCCTGGAGACTCCAGGACAAGCCTGGAGGGTTAAGTGGATGACTGTGTCAGTTCAGGGACCTGAGTTCTTTAAACAATGCTTTTATTCTCAGTACACTCAATGGTGCTGTAATAAATAGATTTAAGGAGCAGCAGTGGGCTGAACAACAGTTTAAATACCTGTATTGTTTTATTGTGAACTAAAAGTATATCCAGTAGTATATTACTGTTTCTGATAAATAGACCAGTTTCAGGATAAACCCTTTATTATGAACAGAAACTACATACAGAATGAGGTCACAAAACTTTCCACTGCTCACTATAGTTGCAGCCTGTGATTGCCCTCTCCTGGACTTCTGTTTTTGCCACAGCAGGAAGGTTTTCAGGAAACAAAGGACTTTATCAAGAATGTGTAGGAATTGTGGCATCTCTACACTCCCTGGAGGACTTACTCTATATCACGTATCCAGCCCCTTAAATTTTAGGGTCAAACATTAATACAACAAAGCTTCCCTCATGTGCAGTCCACAGTAAATGCAACAAGGAGCAACTTGCTTCAGACAAGTCCATGAAAAGAAAAGAAAATCCCAGTGTTATGGTCGGGTCAAATATTCATTCCCCTTTAGCTCTTTCCTTATGTTTTCTGTACAGTTCCTTTCCTCATGAAGGATTAGATCACATGACTACTGCTAGGGAAACTCATCAGCATTGTTTGCAAAGAACACCTGCTAATTCATCCAGGCTTTTTAATAATGACTGGTTTGTGGGAGGTGTCTTAACTCTGTTCCTTCCACAGTTTATGATTGGGTCTCTTTCCCTCATGAAAGAAGCTTAACTGTCAATGCACTTTAGTGGCTGACCTATCTCTCAGGTCTTTGGACACTGGTCAAGGGTTTGTTTTTCTCCTTGGATAGGAGAACAAGAAGTATACAAACTACCTTGCTTCCAAGGCACAACATACATGATCAGGGGTTTTTGGTTGGTTTGTTTGTTTTTCAGATGTAGTATTTGCAGACCACCCGCACAACTTTTCCTTCAAGTAAAAAGGTTTCTGTGAAATAACATTTCCAGTAAAGGCAATTTTTTCAATCTAATTGCTGTGCTCCTGTGGGCATTATATTAGCTGCTTCTCTTCAATAATTTAGTAGGTTTATAAATAATTGTCAGTAGTTTGGAGATGTGTTTCTCAAATGTTTCTCAGCCAAATCCTCCAGTCACTCATTACTTCAGTTACTGGTTCAGAGGAATCAGATGCTTAAATGTTGAGGTGGAATGTCATCACCATCCTGGAGGCTATCTGTGTCAGATATAGTTTAATGAAGGTGTCCTAATCCTCCAGTGCAACACCTGTGATCCTTATTTATGAGAGGAAAGAAATAAGCTTCCTGTTTTAAAGGAACCATGCACTTCACACTATTACACTCCCTTGCCCCCCCTCCCGCCCCAGCACAGATATACATGAGATTTAGTTCGCAAAGAGGAAAATCTTACCAGGCTAAGTAGAAAAGATGATGCACTGAAAAAAAAATGGCTGTAGATAGAATACTAAAATAATATATTCTAACTGTGGGGATTTGGGTGTTCAACATCAATCTTAATTACTGTGGGCTTTACACCATACCGAGGTAGATATAGAAGGAAGCATTACACATTTACTGTATATGGGTGTGATGGAGCAGAGAAACCTCACACCAGCAAGAAAATGTTTAAAAAGAGCCTATGGGCCCAGCTAGCCCTGCCCTGCCATACCTGCAGCCAATGCCTGGCCTGGAGGGTGGGGAGAAAAGTAGAGAACCTGGCTTAGTTGGGGGCTGACTGGTGAAGAGGCAGTTCTGCCTCTCTCTATATGAGGGGAGCTTCTCTACAAGCTGACAGCCAGGATGGCCAGGGGTGGAAGCACTGCATTCCTGACAGAGAGAGAGAGAGAGACTGTTAAGGAGACTGGGAGCACCCAGCACTGAGTGAACTTTACTCTTTGACCATAAGGACATTGTGGGGGTAGGCCCCCTCCAACTTTACATCCACTCCTGCCCAGAGGCACTTGAGACCATGGCAGGATGCCGCAAAAGGTTCACAAGGGACACCACTCCTGTTTGGACTACAGTGGCTACACCCAAACTGAAGTGACAAAGGTAGGAAGTAGCCCAGGCCAGTGTTGTTTCATGCAGGGCCCTGGGCTGGGATCCAATGGAGAGAGCGAGAGCCCAGGTCTCCCTATTACACCCCTTAAGGGCTGACACCCAATACAAGCGGAGGCCAGAAAATTCCCAGGCTAAGGTCAGGACCCAGGCACCTCTGTCACCTGGTCAGGGAAGCAAGGGGCTAGACATGAAGTGCGGTAGCTACTAGGCCACCTTGCCCTCCAAGCACCCTAACACAATAGGCCAAACTGCAATTTTTAGTGCTTATTTAGGCAAAATTCCTTGTTGAAATCAGTGGGTGAAATCATATATAAGGACTGTAGGGCTTAGCTCTGTATTTAACTGTGCTCTGTATACAGACTAATTGTACAAGAGACTTCTTGCTTTGAAATTATTCCTGAGTGAAAATGGGTATTTTTGGTAGCCACGGTAATAAAGCTTGATGTTCAACACCTTAATTCCCACAGCTAGACTATATTATTTTAGGTTTCAGAGTAGCAGCCATGTTAGTCTGTATCCACAAAAAGAAAAGGAGGACTTGTGGCACCTTAGAGACTAACCAATTTGTTTGAGCATAAGCTTTCGTGAGCTACAGCTCACTTCATTGGATGCATTCAGTGGAATATTATTTTAGTATTCAATCATCTAGAGCTCTTTTTTTCACTGCATCAATTCCAACTTAGTCTACCAAGGTTTGCCTGCTTTGCACATGGCATGTTTTCATCATTCCCCTTTGTATTCACTATTTATGAACATGTGCCTTTGTTTGAGGAGTGGGCATGTTCCATACAAGTACTCATATTTATATGTTTTTGCCATCTCATACTATGAAGTGCCTTTATTTTAGCTATCTGTTCTCCTGATAGATTGGTGAAGCACAAGCAGTCCAAAATCCCAGTAGGTAGCTCCCTGTGGGAGTTTATTATGGAACTCTCCTCCAAAGAGCAGGAGACCATTTGAATGAGTCGTTTATGACACAAGACCTGCTCCAGCCCCTCAGGAACATGGCAAAACAAGTGGAGCCAGACGGAGATGCTGCTGCATATAGAAGGCGTCAGTACGGGGAGGAGCAAGTCTTCCCTGAGGCTGTTCTCATGCAGCATCAGGTGAGAAAGCTGATCAGGCACTGAGGTATACGTCCTATTTATAGACCATGGCAGCATGAGCTTTTTGGTGAGAAGGGCTTGAGCCCTCAACTGGTGTCAACTTAAAAAGAAAGGTGATTACCCACAAAGTGAAAAATAATGGGACATTATTCCCTGAGGTATAAACTCTGACAGCAATCAAAAGGGAGTGAAGAATAGTAGGCTACTGTATAATCAATAGAGCCCTGTGCTGGCAGAAGTGATATAAAGTGAATTTGACAAGAGTTTCATGTCAGAGATGGTTGCACTGATATATTTTTGGGTATTTTCTGATCTCTCTCTCTCTCTCTCAGCTGTCAGTTTCCTTCTTCTCTCACCAGCTGTTACTAGCCTCTCTCACTTCTCCATATTTTCTCCCTGTTCCAGGCCCCAATTTGATACTAATACCCTAATGCTTACCATGTTTGGTTTTAAAGTTTGCAGCAAAAAGGCTCTAAGCATCATCATTTTATGGGCAACCTTTTCCCCATTAGTACAGGAAGAATGATTTTTTTATTTTAGGTTGTCTTTCTCATTTCACTATTTCTTTCTTTCTGTCTCCAGTTCTCCATCTCTTCCAATGTCATAACTTCATAAATTGTGACAATCAAAGTCTGGACACTGCAGGCGGAGAAAAAGGGGTCTGAACCCCAAAAGAATAAGCAACTGAATCAACTGATTGTAAACAGTATTGTTCTAATGAAGTGTATCGTATAAGGTTTTTTTATGAGAGCTGGGGACATACTAGTGATTAGTATAATTCTGAAATGTACATATTAACACTATATCAGGAATTTATGGGTATTTTAAGTTTGTGATTAAACAAAAGGAGAGACAGATTTTCCCCAAGACAGGAAAGAAGATTCTGAGCTACTGCCGGTAGTGCAGCCAATGGCTGACCCTCCTGAAGCATTGTAAGAGAGGAGATGTGACACTGGGAGTCCCACAGTGCCAATTTATCTCATCAGGCCTGATACATATAATGACGATAGTGTGTTGGGGATATCTAAAAGGTTTCACGTAAGGTATCAGATGTAAACTGGTGCCACACTGGCCCTTAAAATCACTTCATAGTGTGTATAAAGGTTGTGTAAAAAAAGAGATATATGTGTATGCTGGAAATACATTTTTAAAATGTGTTTGGGGGGCAGTGTATAATCACAGCCTGTCCTAGGCAAAGGAATGTATATTTACGTGTCTGATGGGCTTGGTTGCAGGCAAAGGACAATGAAAGTACATTTACATATCAAGTAAACACAGCTATCAAACTAACAAACTGCAGAGAAGACAGTTTAGATATCACACTGGGGAACAGAATCTGCAACCCATGACTTCCTGGCTCTTGGTGCACAGATAATGGACTTTGGGTAATATAAAGGGAAGAAAAAGGTATTTTGGTAATCCATCAGTTAGGGAACAACACTGTTTGATTCTGGAGGGCTGGAGATGCTGATAACTTGATCTGAGTAAGAAAACTGCTTATGTCACACTAATAAAATAATACCAATAGGATCTTATAAGAGGGATAAGGCAAAATGCCACGTTTATTGTAAAAACAACAGAAAATCAATAAACACAATTACTATCACTATTTACTCACATAAACATTCACACAGGTTCTGCAAAAGTTGTTATAGTTACCAGCCTAAAAGTTGCTCGTGACAGAGTACTAGCCAGGTAGCCTGTACACGAGAGTGGAGCTGAGTCCGTGTCAGATGCACATCCAATGCTCCTGGAGTGTGGTCGCAGAACCAGACTCAAAGAACCCAGTCTCCTGGTTCTGTCTTTATAGGTCTTTGGCTCAATACAAGTCTATGGAGGTTGCATCATCATGCTGATGTTGCATAGGAGATGACCATTGATCAGTTCAATCAGCAGATGGCACATCCATGACAGCTCCATGACGGCTGGGAGTTATCTCCAGTTCTTCTGTCCTTCCTTGAGGTGCTTGGGTGGATTCCGGTTTGCCCTCTGGGGGGTCATCCAGTTATCTCCACTCTGCATTCTCTTCAGCCCATTGATACTGGAGTTGTAATTCTTAGGTTTAGGCTGGCACCATCCACTAACCAATCAATTACCTGTTCCAAACACTCACTCCCATACACTCATCATTCTTCCATTTCAAATGCAGTTTCATGACTTTCAGGGTATAGCAGATTTAATCCAATTGTCTCTCCCTCTCTTGTTACACAAAAATCTACATAGACATGATAAAGCACCCAAGAGGTGAGAGTATCAGTGTGCTGCTTCAAAGAACAGCATTGTTTTCTCAAAGTTCTTATCATTCCTTGGTACAGACTCTCTGTCTTGTAACAGCCATTCTTATCACTTTCTAACACAAACTTTAGCTCAGTCCCCATAGCAGCCTGAAATAATTAACACTTTGGCCTTGCAATTGTTACAGAGATCAGCTCAAAATGGGAATACAGTTTGTGCAGAGACAGAGTGATAAAGATTCAATCCTTATAACAGCTAATTCAATCCATATAACATATATCTATATTAAACTAAGGCCTACTACCACTTCTTATTTATAAATGCAGGGGTGATCCAACACTTAGGCAAAGATTGTAACTTGCTAAGATTAAGTTTTAATCACGAGAAAGTGTATTTTGTTCACACATGTCCCTTTTGCTCTTCACTTAAATCTCTATTCTTTGTTAATAACTTATTCTTGTTTTACTACAAAACCGTCTCAGTGCTGCATATTGAAGTGAAGTGTGAGTCTTCATCTAATGTGTGCTTTGTCTCTTTGGAGACAGCAAACATAATAATTTCTGTGTGTCCAGTGAGAGGGAGTGAAGAATGCAGGGAAACGTGTCTGAGATACTCGGGAACTGGGGTTCACTGTTAAACCTTGCCTTTAAGGTAACAGACTTTCAAAGTCATGAGGAGATTGCTGAGGAGGCAGACAGTTTGAAATGGCAGGGAGCTGACATGCAGTCTAATAGCCAGTAAAACTCTCCCTTGCTGAGGCAGAGAAGCGATACACTGGCTCACACTTCTAGGTGCCCTGAGCAAGACGTCACAATTACAAACAATCTTCCTCTTGCAGAAAGAAAGATAATTACCAGGGCAGGAGACTCCATTGTGAAGAAAGGAATGCAAGGGAAAACAAAGACAAGGTTTGACAACTTTAATATAGGGGTACAGACACAAAAATATGCCCCTGGAAAATACTCTTATCTTTTCCCTCTTCCCCCCCCCACACTCTCACATAAATATGCTCTCTTTATATTAATGTGAAAATGCTTTAAATCCTTTGATTTTCTCATCAACACAATGCTATTTAGATATATTACAGGTGTTTTACACTAATTGAAATATAATATAGTTCATTCAAAACTGTGAAACTCATAACACTTAATTCAAGGTAATAAGTAATACTAAAACTGCCCCTATCAATAACAAGAATCATCAGAACCATCAGAATTCCTCAACAAAATCACCATATCCCCATCTCATCAATCTGCCTCTTCTCCAGCAGATAAGTGAGACCAGCTTCGCTTTTGACACACCCAAATAACAGAAAATTTAGAGGGGAGAGGTGTTGTTTTTAGTTCAGAGCCTCTATGTAAAAAGCTATGACTACAGATGCTTTGCACAATGCCTTGTACCATGGAGATCTCTTGTTGGCTCGTGTTGTTCTGCCGTACAAAGAAAGATTAAGCATTTCACATCTTTCGGTTGCCATTGCTGTAGACAGATGATTACCATGCTGAACAAAAGCAGTTTTCTTACCATTCTATCGGCAGACACATATTCTGAGAACTGGTTAGCATAAACTTTTACTGTAATGGTCTTACAGAAGTTTTGTGGTGGTGCTTTTTAGTGACGAAATATCTACAAACAAAATATTGGCTTAAGAAATGCATGAGAACACTAGATTTTGACTAGACTGAAGCTATTATCTGCTTTGCAGTTTCATACAGAAAAGCTTTTCTTAGTGTTATAGCTTCATTGCTAATAAGGCTGAGTTAATTTTCTCACATTCTCCCTAGTCAGTCTTAAAAGGATCAGTAAACAGACATGCAACTGAAAGAAGATTCAGGTCCCTCCAGTAATTCTGAACACTTGAGTGGGTTCATATTCCTCCTCCCCCGACCCCGCAATTGCTGGTATACTTAGTTTTTATGCCCTTATTAGGGCAGGTTGTTTTTGTAAGTAGAGGGATGCTGTAATTAGCATGCTAAGCCTGAAATTTTCACTTTCTTGTTCTTGTGACTCAGGTAGGAAAACTTCCTTCTTCAGTTGAGCTGTGTGTGTTTAGAGGAAATTTTCACCCCTTCCTAATACATTTTCCAATTATGGATAGAAATAACTCATTAAGTGCCAGGGTGATTTCTATTCCTAAAACATCTTTGTCTTTGCTGGTAGCATAACAATTGACAGTAGAACAACCTTTAAAATGAATTCCCCATTAAATAAACACCTGTTAGTTAAAAATCAACCTGGAGATCTCACTGAACAGTTTGGCAACAGATGCT
Source organism: Eretmochelys imbricata (assembly GCF_965152235.1). Taxonomy (NCBI): domain Eukaryota; kingdom Metazoa; phylum Chordata; order Testudines; family Cheloniidae; genus Eretmochelys; species Eretmochelys imbricata. The sequence continues at coordinate 95,681,042 of NC_135573.1, read as the reverse complement.
GCTGCCACCAATGGATGCAGACTGCTTGTCAGAAACTCAAATATTATTGAATTGTATTACTTATGAATCTGACTACTTTATAAGTTTACATGAAGCAAATAACTTAAAAATAAGTCAAATAGCAGCCATACATGAGGGACTGGGAAAAAAAATTGCATTAAAAAATACAGACACCCAAACCATCTCCCACTGTTTGAACCAGACAGAACGAAAAAGGCTGCAGAGGTTCTCAAGTGTTAGCTGGCTTTTCTTTTTTGTTTTAAACTGCGCACTTCTGCATTTAAAGGGTTTTAGCCAATGGGAGAGGAAGTTCAGAAATACAGTAAAAGAAACTCTTCTTGTGATAGGTCTAGACAGCTGAGACTAGAAGGTGTTGGAAATCTCCTGAGAGCATCTCATACGATGACACTTATAAATAAGTTTGGATAAACATACATACATGTATCAGAGTAGCAGCCGTGTTAGTTTGTATTCACAAAAAGAAAAGGAGTACTTGTGGCACCTTAGAGACTAAACAATTTATTTGAGCATAAGCTTTCGTGAGCTACAGCTCACTTCATCGGATGCATTCAGTGGAAAATAAGTGAGGAGATTTATATACATAGAGAACATGAAACAATGAGTGTTACCATACACACTGTAATGAGAGTGATCAGGTAAGGTGGGCTATTACCAGCAGGAGAGCGGGGGTGGGGGGCGGGGGACCTTTTGTAGTGATAATCAAGGTGGGCCATTTCCAGCAGTTGACAAGAACTTCTGAGGAACAGTGTGTGTGTGTGTGTGTGTGTGGGGGGGGGGTTAGAGGGGGATAAACATGGGGAAATAGTTTTACTTTGTGTAATGACCCATCCACTCCCATACATACAGGTACAAAATGCATCACTGAACCTTCTAAGGTCTGACTGCCGAATAACAGAGTAAATACTTATAGGAGCTGAGCTCCTGTTGACTAGATAGTGAGTTCACCGGGAGCGTTCTCTGAGAAAAGACTTGGGGATTTGGCACTTTTTAATTAAGTTGTAAGTTCTTTGGGGGAGGGAATGTCTTTTTGTTTTGTGGTTGTACAATGCCTAGAACAACAGGGCCCTGGGCCATGACCTGGAGTTCTGAGGTGCTGTCACAAAAGAAATAAATAATAATAAAGAACTCTGAAGTTTCCTTTAAGGAGCTAAAGCAAACATAGAGACTTACTGAAAATAAGAGTTCAGCAAAGCTCTTTCATGTTTGACATCCTAAAATCCCCCGGATCGCTGCTATAAGACTTATACTTCCCTTCAGTTTTCCTAAACATGTAAATGTGTTTATACACAAAGATTTGCCTGAAAAGCAATTGCTTATATATATATATATATATATAAAAGAAAGAACCACTCACCTGTCAACTCTGAGGAAAAAAAAAACATGCTAAGTTGTAAACTACATTTTATTCCTGAAGCAGCTAAGCATTAGCTTGTCATCTTAGCTTGGCTGAGCCCCCGCTACAGCTCAGTGCTGACAGCATTGGTACCTGTGGGACTAACAGAATTTTCCATTTGCTGTCAGTATGTCTCCATCCACCTGGATGGCATCCCTTCATTTACTGATTGGATGGAATTTGGTGGCATAACTTCAGGACTGAGGATGTTAAAAAGCTTCACAAGACATATAAACACTAAAGACCGGATTCTGTTCTTATTCTACATGTTATATTTATATTTCATTAATACCTAGAAGCCCCAATTGGGATTAAGGTCCTAGTGTGCCAAATGCTGAACAAAGTACACATAAAGACCCAAAGAGTTTACAATCAAGAACATAGGGATTTCTGTACTGAATCAGACCAATGATCCATCTAGCTGGCTGGTGCTAGAGGTTAAAAAGGAAGGTTCAAGAAACTTTGTAGTGGACAATTATGGAACAACAACCACACAGGAGATGATAATGGGAATAAAATTGGTATAAAATGGAATCAGACCCTAAATTTCTCTCAGTAGAGAAATTCAAAGTGAAATAGGTCTGAAATAGTAATTAAAACATAGTTCACTCTGAATGCATCCAATGAAGTGAGCTGTAGCTCACGAAAGCTTATGCTCAGATAAATTTTGGTTAGTCTCTCAGGTGCCACTAGTACTCCTTTTCTTTTCACTTTAAAGCCCCATGACTTTACCCCTGCTTGCTTGATTCTTTTCTTATCTCCTCTTTACGGCTAATGTCTTCCCAGTTACTTTTTGTGTCTCGTTTACCTACAAAGATCCTCAATGATTTCATTAGTGTCTCCCCACCCAGATTTTTCTCCAGCTTGTTTCCCAACCATTTCTGTTTTTCTGCTGCTCTTTTCTGTAGAACTCTCTGGGTCTGGCTCTTGTGGGGCCCCAGCTGTAACATCAGCAAGAATCTCAGTCCCTTCCCTGGCATCCAGCTAATCAGTTCATAAAAATAAAACTCCAACGTCATATGAAATATCTTTCCAAGTAGAGAGATTCTGTGCTGCCATAAAGTGGGCTGGAGTGGGGGTACATAGTTCTGGGGACACAGAGCTGGTTCAGAGGATTCTCTTATTCATCCAGAAGAATCTGTGAGGCTTAGGGCACGACCTACAGTTCATAACATAGGGGCATAGAGAACGGCTAATTGTTTACAGAATTTACCTTCTCCTGAGCCCACTTGAAGGCTTTCTATGCCAACAGGCAATCTATCCTCATGCTAGCACCTCTATTTATCTCATACCAAGTTTTCCTTTAGGAGAGGGAGCAGCCTGCCAAAAGAAGGCACTCCCTGCAATTTTGATTGTAGCGAGGAAGGGATTACTTCCAAATGAAATGGACAAAACAACTTCCCATTTAAATGAGTTTGAAATACTCTGGAGTATTTCGCTTTTAACTGTTTCTAAATAATATGTTTGTAATTGAAAACATTCTTCTCCCAGTTTTCACGTTAATTGCAACACGAGCTTTCCCCTCACAACAAAGTGCAATAATCCTATAATCTAAACCTTTTATTAAAAGACAGTCACTTCCATGCTTTGTTTTTTAACATAACACAGGGCAAATCAAGGGATTTTTTCCATGTTCTGAATATATTTCTTACACTCTCATCCCAGTATGAAGTTTGGAGAGAGACTGCCATACAACAAGAATGTGAAGAGCCTAATTCACTGGAGTTTGTTGGTCTTTGTAAAGCGAATTATATGAAAGGGCTCAGTAAAATGCTCATGAACCTGAGTGTACTTTAGCAGCTGTTATAATTAACATTTATGCAGTTTTTCAGGACAAATCATTAGTTCAGCAATAAATACAATAATAACTAGGAGAGAAATCAGCTCCTGTGTCCTCTGTTTGTGTGTGTGTGTGTGAGTGTGTGTGTTTGTCTGTCTTGTAGTTGCTGCTGCTGCTGCTTCCTTTGAAGTATCCCCCATGCCCTGAGGGAGTGTAAACATTCTTTTGTGAGAGTATAGGAGATGTTGCTAATGATTTAAGAATCATACAAACTTTATATACAAGTAGAATCTCATTAATTCACACTAATGAGTGAGACACCCATGGTGTATTATGACAGGTTTCAGAGTAACAGCCGTGTTAGTCTGTATTCGCAAAAAGAAAAGGAGTACTTGTGGCACCTTAGAGACTAACCAATTTATTTGAGCATAAGCTTTCGTGAGCTACAGCTCACTTCATCGGATGCATACTGTGGAAAATACAGAAGATGTTCTTATACATACAAACTATGAAAAAATGGGTGTTTACCACTACAAAAGGTTTTCTCTCCCCCCACCCCACTCTCCTGCTGGTAATAGCTTATCTAAAGTGATCACTCTCCTTACAATGTGTATGATAATCAAGTTGGGCCATTTCCAGCATAAATCCAGGTTTTCTTCCCCCCCTCCCCCCCAAACCCACTGTCCTGTTGGTAATAGCTTATCTAAAGTGATCACTCTCCTTACAATATGTATGGTAATCAAGGTGGGCCATTTCCAGCACAAATCCAGGATTTAACAAGAACGTCTGGGGGTGGGGGGGGGGAGGAAAAACAAGGGGAAATAGATTACCTTGCATAATGACTTAGCCACTCCCAGTCTCTATTCAAGCCTAAGTTAATTGTATCCAATTTGCAAATGAATTCCAATTCAACAGTCCCTCGCTGGAGTGTGGTTTTGACGTTTTTCTGTTGTAATATCACAACTTTCATGTCTGTAATTGCGTGACCAGAGAGATTGAAGTGTTCTCCGACTGGTTTATGAATGTTATAATTCTTGACATCTGATTTGTGTCCGTTTATTCTTTTACGTAGAGACTGTCCAGTTTGACCAGTGTACATGGCAGAGGGGCATTGCTGGCACATGATGGCTTATATCACATTGGTAGATGTGCAGGTGAACAAGCCTCTGATAGTGTGGCTGATGTTATTAGGCCCTGTGATGATGTCCCCTGAATAGATATGTGGGCACAGTTGGCAATGGGCTTTGATGCAAGGATAGGTTCTTGGGTTAGTGGTTCCGTTGTGTGGTATGTGGTTGCTGGTGAGTATTCGCTTCAGGTTGGGGGCCTGCCTGTAGGCAAGGACTGGCCTGTCTCCCAAGATTTGTGAGAGTGTTGGGTCATCCTTCAGGATAGGTTGTAGATCCTTAATAATAAAAGGGGTTTTAGTTGGGGGCTGAAGGTGACGGCTGGTGGCTAGTGGCGTTCTGTTATTTTCTTTGTTAGGCCTGTCCTATAGTAGGTGACTTCTGGGAACTCTTCTGGCTCTGTCAATCTGTTTCTTCACTTCTGCAGGTGGGTACTGTAGTTGTAAGAATGCTTGATAGAGATCTTGTAGGTGTTTGTCTCTGTCTGAGGGGTTGGAGCAAATGCGGTTGTATCGCAGAGCTTGGCTGTAGAAAATGTATAGTGTGGTGTGGTCAGGGTGAAAGCTGGAGGCATGTAGGTAGGAACAGCGGTCAGTAGGTTTCCGGTATAGGGTGGTGTTTATGTGACCTTCGTTTATTAGCACTGTAGTGTCCAGGAAGTGGATCTCTTGTGTGGACTGGTCCAGGCTGAGGTTGATGGTGGGATGGAAATTGTTGAAATCATGGTGGAATTCCTCAAGGGCTTCTTTTCCATGGGTCCAGATGATGAAGATGTCATCAATATAGCGCAAGTAGAGTAGGGGCTTTAGGGGACAAGAGCTGAGGAAGCGTTGTTCTAAGTGAGCCATAAAAATGTTGGCATACTGTGGGGCCATGCGGGTACCCATAGCAGTGCCGCTGATTTGAAGGTATACATTGTCCCCAATGTAAAATAGTTATGGGTAAGGACAAAGTCACAAAGTTCAGCCACCAGGTTAGCCATGACATTATCAGGGATATTGTTCTTGATGGCCTGTAGTCCATCTTTGTGTGGAATGTTGGTGTAGAGGGCTTCTACAGCCATAGTGGCCAGGATGGTGTTATCAGGAAGATCACCGATGGATTGTAGTTTCCTCAGGAAGTCAGAGGTGTCTCGAAGGTAGCTGGGAGTGCTAGTAGCGTAGGGCCTGAGGAGGGAGTCTACATAGCCAGACAATCCTGCTGTCAGGGTGCCAATGCCTGAGATGATGGGGCGCCCAGGATTTCCAGGTTTATGGATCTTGGGTAGTAGATAGAATATCCCAGGTCGAGGTTCCAGGGGTGTGTCTGTGTGGATTGAGCAAATGCTGTAGTTTCTTTTGGTAACTCTCAGTGGGATCACAGGGTAATGGCTTGTAGAAAGTGGTGTTGGAGAGCTGCCGAGCAGCCTCTTGTTCATATTCCGACCTATTCATGATGACAACAGCACCTCCTTTGTCAGCCTTTTTGATTATGATGTCAGAGTTGTTTCTGAGGCTGTGGATGGCATTGTGTTCTGCACGGCTGAGGTTGTGGGGCAAGTGATGCTGCTTTTCCACAATTTCAGCCCGTGCACGTCGGCGGAAGCACTCTATGTAGAACTCCAGTCTGCTGTCTCGACCTTCAGGAGGAGTCCACCTAGAATCCTTCTTTTTTGTAGTGTTGGTAGGGAAGTCTCTGTGGATTAGTATGTTGTTCAGAGGTGTGTTGGAAATATTCCTTGAGTCGGAGACGTCGAAAGTAGGATTCTAGGTCACCACAGAACTGTATCATGTTCGTGGGGGTGGAGGGGCAGAAGGAGAGGCCCCGAGATAGGACAGCTGCTTCTCCTGGGCTAAGAGTATAGGTGGATAGGTTAACAATATTGCTGGGAATAAATGGACACAAATCAGATGTCAAGAATTATAATATTCAGAAACCAGTTGGAGAACACTTCAATCTCTCTGGTCACGCAATTACAGACACAAAAGTTGCGATATTACAACAGAAAAACTTCAAAACCAGACTCCAGCGAGAGACTGTTGAATTGGAATTCATTTGCAAATTGGATACAATTAACTTAGGGTTGAATAGAGACTGGGCGTGGCTAAGTCATTATGCAAGGTAACCTATTTCCCCTTGTTTTTTCCTACCCCCGCCCCCTTCCTCAGACGTTCTTGTTAAACCCTGGATTTGTCCTGGCAATGGCCCACCTTGATTACCATACACATTGTAAGGAGAGTGATCACTTTAGATAAGCTATTACCAGCAGGAGAGTGGGGTGGGGGAGAGAAAACCTATTGTAGTGGTAAACACCCATTTTTTTCATGGTTTATATGTATAAGAACATCTTCTGTATTTTCCACAGTATGCATCCGATGAAGTGAGCTGTAGCTCACGAAAGTTTATGCTCAAATAAATTGGTTAGTCTCTAAGGTGCCACAAGTACTCCTTTTCTTTATGGTGTATTATGAATTTTGGAAGATAGCTAGTAAGAGAACAGACCACCCCAAAAACATAAGGAGACGGCCTCACAAAATGCATTTTGTGAGATGTAGTTTAGTTACAATTGTGCTAGTAAGTGTTCTGTAGTATTCCCACATATATTAACCAATGGAGTAAACTTGGAGTAAACTTTCCTTAAATTTAAAGGAAAGTTTATTCCATTGATTGATATAAGCCGTATACACACTACAGAACAAAATATTACAATTACAGACCTGGAGCATTAAAAAAGTCTGAAAAGGATGAGGTAAGATAAGTTAAATAATTATTCTATTACACTTATATGTTATTCTTTTAGGGAAGGACAGTATTTTACATATAAAAACATCCCTTTTACATTTCACAAATTTTAGCTCTGACCTACTTACATTTTCAATATCTCCATTGCTAATATACACGTGTCATGGATTGTGTAAAGCACATAATTAATTTTGGTTATGCTGAAGTTTTTAACTGCTTTAGTTAGAAGCCAGTTTGCTTGTAGAAGCACAAAACTTTAAAGCACATATAACTAGTTCCTCAGCTGTTATAAATTGGCGTATGTCCATTGAAGTCACTGATGTACAAAGCTTCCCCACCTCTGTGGCTGGATAGGGGTGCATTTTTAATACTTAACATTCCATGAATATAATACTTAGCATTTACTACACACTGCGTGGCACTATACTCTTTCCCAGATCTTGACAAACATTACCTATGCAAATTCCACCATAACTGTGAAAGGGTAAGTATAACATCTTCCCCATTTTACAGATCAGGAAACAAGCACACAGAGGTGAAATAAAGGGTTTTGCAAAGGGCATTCTGTATTTGCATCATTCTGTATTTGTATCAGGCACATTGTTTAAATTCCAGTTCCACTCAAAGGCCCCCAACATGTTGTGTCCCATTGTGCTAGACAATGTACAGACACATAATAAAAGGCAGATCCTACCCTGAAGAGTTTATCATCTAAGGAAATTTCCCAAATCTGGAAAGCATCTAAGCACATGCTTGAAGTTAAGCATGTGCTTTAATGTATACCATTCCTGAATTGGGGCCTAAGAGTACAGAAGTGTGGATAAGATTCTGACTTTTATTTCCTTGCCCCAGCTCATGGTACATGATATTTATATTGGGCAACAGTATTATCTTGTAAATATCTAACATAGATGCCTTATTTACATCAGAGGAATGTACAGACACTGGGAAATTCATAGCTGGACTATTATATTCATAGCTGGACTATTATATTCATAGGTGGACTCTTTTTTTTAACTGCTCATTTGCTCTCCTTTCTGTTACTGAGCCGATGACGCCACTGATTCTGTTGTGGCAACATATGTCAGTATATTCTTGGTATAATTTTTGCTTCATAGTATCAGACATGGAATTCATGTATTGCCAAACAGATCCAAAAGATGTACCAGGCTGTTTTATGTTTTTCACTCATTAAGGGAAAGGCAATATTTGTGGAGTTCTTGACAGGAATGTCACACACAAAGTGACCAAGCGCTAACATTTAGTACAATCCCTTGTATTGGAAAATATCACTGGACATGTTGACTAAATGAGACTTTCCATATTGAGGGAGCCATTCAGAAGGCAGGTTTAGATTTCTGAAGCCAGTAGCACAGTGCTGGGGAAATGCCTTTGGGCTCTATATATACATCATGACATAACAGGAGACTGAAGTCTTCTATTTACTCTCAGAGCAGGTAAACTGGGCAGATTTTCTATAAAATAAGATGTAAGAGGCATTTTTGAGGAAAAGTAGGCAAACAAGTTATCTTTCACACGTTAAATGTGCTGAATCGGGGGGGCTACCAAGCTGAATTTTGAATATTTAACCTTCTTAATTGGAGTTCAAAATTTAAGTCAAATTTGATAAGTTAGTATATTTTTACTTTTTTGGTTCCAGAAAAAAGTTACTATATGTGTTGTACATTGTTTAGACAAGTACAATTTAATGGTTCCTACAGGTGCTGACACACTCCTTGCATTTACAGGCCCCAGTGCATGCCAATGTGGCATTTCTGCAGCTATAGCATTGTGATATGCACTCTTCATTACCTGTGGATGTGTCAATCTCTACACAGCTGTTGGGGCTTGTTTCCAATTACAACAATGTGGGTGCTAGTTCACCATTGTGTTTGGTCCAAACCATATTCTTGGGACGATAGTGTGGGATTGTTGCAATTTGCCTACCTCCATACCATGCTTGAAAGTGAGCTCTTTGGCTATGATAGCCCAATGCATTACTTGTTGGGAGCAATGCCTCTGATGAGAGACCCCTGGAGAACGATATCACTTGTGCTTTGTGGCAACTCTCCTCATCAGGGATATTGTACATGTTACAGATGAACTTTTCTGCTGAAATGATGGTTTCATTTTGTAGATCATCCTTCTGCAAGTTTAAGAGTCCACATTTCTCTATGAATATTGTCCAAGCAGCTCTCTTGCTGTTCCCAGCAATATAGGAAACAGTACCGTAGCCTGTCAGTGCATGGAAGGAGAGTATTGTTTCTATGTCTGCTTGAAGAAATACAGACAGAAGCTTCTCTCAAATAGAATACACGGGAATGCATTTGGGATGTGTTTGATGTTCCAGCTTTCATCCACAAGTTGCTGCAGGGCATTTTGTCATTGTGTGCCAAAACCAGAAGAAGATGATCAGTGTCTTGAGCTGAGAACACACTCAGCATCTGTATGCATGCAGTGCATTACAGTCCTGGTGTCTGTCTCTTCATGGTTAGCTTGCAACTTGCTTGTATCCAGAATTGAGTTGGATAAGCTAGCTGTACTGTCTTTTAATTCTCCAGGTATGACCATTGTTTTGTAGAGCATTGGCTACGAGTTCTTGAGAGAAGAAGCAAGCCATATCAGTCTTATTTTCATTTAAAAGTCTGGCCAGCTTTTGGGAAGTGGAATAGATTTGTCCTCAATTATTTTCCAAATTGGCCTAGAAGCTTTGTAGCGTGCCTGCCATGTCATTCCTTTAATGGAATCCTGTCTGTACCTGTCAAAGACTACATCAATCCAGCTGAAATGCTGGCCAGAATGAAGGACTGACTTGACAAAAGTGTTTGCAAGGTCACCAAATGTTGTACATGCAAGAAGTTTTCCCAGTGCTGTTACATGTGCTTGGCCATTAGTCACCAGAGAGGACGTACTATCAAGCATTATCTCAGGAACACAGGACATGTCTCTAGTTAAAACATCTATCATAAGACTTATTTCCAACTCTGAGATGGCTGTTTACCTCATCAAGAGCATATGGAACTGGCATTAGCTCATGATGCATTATTTTGTGCAGCTCCACCATCCTTCCTTCATTATAGGCAGTAATGTTGTGCTGTAGTATGAGATGATCAGCCTTTATTATGACTATCTTTCCTTTATGTTGCTGGAAAGGAAAAGAAAACCAGAGGGTGGAAAATGTCAGAGCCCTTGCCTTTTTAATGGATCATGGAATTTATTCCTTAAGAATATACTTTATTCCTTAAGTGCCATGAGCCTTTCCTTAACAAAGGTATTCAGTTACTCCTGGCCAAATATTTCTGCATTCGGCAGATCTTCCTCAATCATTTTTGTTGCCAAATACTTCATTGCAATGTTTTGCCATGTGTTGGAGGCTGGCTCAATAGTGAATAATCTGAATCTTTGAAGTGTCGCTAATACTTTATTTTCATCAGAATGATAACACTCTTTTCATTCTGGCATGGATTCATTGCAAATCATTTGGTCATCAAGTCCAAGATTAGACATTTTTCTGATCTGAGCTCCAAAATTGGACATGTCAATTACACGACAGAGCTCATCTGCTGAGGCCATTCTTGTGATATCTATGATTCCTCCTCCTCTTTTGCCAGTGGCATTGAGCCTCTTTTGGGTGTGGTCTAGATCTACTTGACTGAATCTCTAGTTGTAACTCTTCAATACCCAGTTGCATCTATGGAACTTGTCAAGTACCAACAGAGGGAGCAGGTTCATTTCTGCCAAATACACAGATCCCCATCAAGCATAATTTGTGTGGTCATATTAGTGAAAGAATGGAAGCATTCTTTTGAAGGGATACAGATGAGCTCCCAAATTCCATCCCGTTGAGCTCTGGTGAAGAGTAGGACAATATACACCATAACTTGTACTGCCACCAGTACTGGAAATTTAGATGGATGTCCATGTGGCTCAGCAAAAATGATGCCATCTGGTCATGAAAACTTGCACATGAAAGAATAGACACTAGGTTATTGTAATCTTCTGCAGCAACAAATGTTGCAAAAATTGAGGAGCTTTTCTTTGAGTTTGTCATGTTGCTGTAGATAGCTCAGGAGCTGTGGTAGTGGCAGTTGCCACACTACCTGTAGAGTGATCTTGTGTCTTTTGTGTAAGTTTTACCAGCAATCACATGCTCTAGCATTTGTCTACCTAAAATTCCTCTTTCAGTGCACACACATGTCAATCCAGAATCCTGTTTATGATGCCCCAGCACTTTTAGGAAGTTCATTGTTATGTGCAGACCTTTTAAGCATGCAATTAGGATATCTTTATATTCTGGTACAATCCATTTTAGCTCCATCAGACCAGGGGAAAATGCTTGATTCGCAGTCAAGACTACACGTTTCACTTGAAGACGTGAGTGACTTGTGCAAGTCTTTCCATGATAGCATTTGGTGTATCAGCTTCACCAGCAGGGGAATAAATAGGCAAGTAGCTGTATGAGTTAATGTAGAATTATTGTTACTGTGCTTTTCATTAAAACTTATCCCGCCAGATTTTGGATTTTCAAATTGGCATTTGAGGAAAAATGCCATGTCCTGTGCTTGTTCTTTCAAAGCTGACAATCATTTTATTTATCCATTAAAGCATTCTGCCAGGACATGTTCACTGAATTTTGTTCTGTTGTACCGTCTGTGGTATTAGCAGGAAAGATGATGTTTACTGCATCTGGAATATTCAAAGTAGCATGACTTGTTGGCTCAAGGCCTTGCAGTATCAGATCAGATATGGGTTCACTCTGCCAGGCATACTGTGTGGCATGAAAAGTGTTTTGCCCATCAAGTGTACACTAATTTATATCAATGTTATCTGCAGTGAAATGGGTAAATTTTAACCAAGTTTGATGGGTTCACTGTTCCATCCTCATTTGTCGTCATCAGCATACTCTAGGGTGGTGCTGTGTCAACTTGAAGTATGTCATTGTAGCTGATACAGTGCCCAGCACTGTGAAACATCTGGACAAGTTTTTTGATCATCTGGGCTGGTGAAGGTGCTTCCAAGCTCAACATGTTTGGGTCTCCACTTCTTATCTCCATCTATACTGTAGATGAAAACTTGTGCAGTACTTAACACTCGACTGTTTATTTGATTACTGTTTCTTATCTTCACATACTTCTACAACATTATCTTATGTGTCCTCTTCATCTTCCTCATCACCTTCTTCAAGTTCCCCTACTTCAAGAACAGACTGGGTACCCAGGAGGAGTTGTAAAAACATGTATACTCTCCTGACCCACAGGCTAGTACCTCTTCCTCATTGACATATAGCCCATCATATCCAGAATGAAGAAGCATAATTTCAGTATTCAGAGTAGCAGCCATGTTAGTCTGTATTCACAAAAAGAAAAGGAGTACTTGTGGCACCTTAGAGACTAACCAATTTCAGTGCTACATGTACCATTGACCGAAATACATCTTCCAGCTCGGTCTTGTAAATTGGAATGGTTGATAAATTTTCTTCTCCTGTATAACAATTAGAGAAAGGGGGGTGATGGAATTTGACAGGCACTAATAATATTTGTCTCTCCATGACCAGGTTAATCATGTAAGACAATGAACTTGTAAGCACCACCAAAGATGCAGAATACATTTTTCTTTGAAGGTTGCCATATGCCTTACAAATGGGTGCAGGACTGTTCCACCAGCTTCATTTCAGAGAAAACTAACAAATTCATACCCATAAAAGCTCCAAAACACAGCCTTTTTCAGCACAATGTTTTAACTCATTTCTAGGCCAGACCATTGCCAAGTCAGTACCACTATGAATGGTTTGCAGATCACCTTTATTGGGTGAAGAAGTAGCTTCAATGGATTTATGAAGGCTGCTAATTTTATCTTCTGTGTACATGGCATAACAGTTTTACTGCCAAAGTAGTGATCGAATTCTAAGAGCTCTTCAATCAATTGCATCCTTATTTTGGAAATCGCGGAGTTTCTGTCTTGAGTTGGTTACTTCTCGTATTGTAGCCAATCCCTGTTCACTAGAAGCAAAACCAATATATTTTTTCACTTGTTGGCAAATAAGGCATTGCTAATAAGATATTGTTGAGAAGTGCTTTAGGTTCAAGACTGCCTCCATGTTTCATTTATGGAATACCTGACAATAACAACAAATATAACTAACTTCTGCATGAATACTGAATAAATAATAAATATTTACCAGTATGTAGCTTATGCTGTGGCATTTGTATCCAAATCAAAACTCAGCTTTATGTGAAAGCAAAAGTCAGCTTTAGGTTAGGGGTGAGGGCTAATAATTAGCTAATTTATATTTTTGAAAGAGGGGAATTTATGGAAATAAACTATATCATACTATGTTGTGTGTGATATTTTGTGTAATGCATAGCAATGCATCCTTCACATATAATGCCCCCCAGAAAAGTATTTTGTTTACTTAACCTTAAGTGTTGTCCTTACTGAAAAAAACAACAAAATTGAAGTGCACATCATCACATGATCAGAGGAAGCAGAGAGTATGATCTTCAACAGAGGTCTTTCCCTACATTTGATGATAGCACAGTATTCCAAATTAAGAATATTTTCCAAACTTAAAAAAATAAATAGAAAGTAAAGAAGAGGTTCTAAGTTACAAATGGTAGCCATTTTCTTTCTTTTTTTAAACTTGCCTTTAAGTAAAAAAAGTGTAAGCGAAGACTGAGGTGGGACAAGATAACAGTCTTCAAGTACATAAAAGGTTGTTATTATAAGGAGGATGATAAATTCTTTTCCTTAAGCACCAAGGAAAGGAGAAGTAGTAATGGGCTTAAATTGCTGCAAGGTTTGACACTAGGAAAAACTTCCTAACCATAAGGGTAGTTAAGTGTTAGAATAAATTACCTAAGAAGGTTGTGAAATCTCAGCCACTGGAGGCTTTTAAAAACAGATTAAATAAACACCTATCAGTGATGGCCTATATAACTTAGTCCTGCCTGAATGCAGGGGGCTGGACAAGATGCCTTATCAATGTCCCATCCAGCACTATATTTCTATGCTTCTAAGCTCAAAATTCAGCTTGGTAAACATGATTTTCAGAGTCAGCCTGTCCAAATTATGAAAGAAAACAGATTTAACAATTTTTACCTAGAAATACTTTGTTTCATTAATATCAGTTTATCTGGGAACTTGACCTACACTGTATCAGTCCAATTTTCTCCACAGTGTGCTGCTAATGTGGTTCAGCCTCAACCCCTGTAGGGACCTCCCGTTGTGTGAAATGGTAGTTCATTCTCAAAAATAGTCATTGGTCTGGAGAAACTACTTCAAGTGGTGAATCCAGTTCTGATGCCATTCAGTTCTTGACCTCTGTGCTGAGACAGGTGTTGATTAGCAATGAGGCCTTCATTCAGCAGTCCTTCCCTATTCAGAAAAATACTTAAGCTCATGGGTATCTTGAATCATGTGCTTAAGTTTTTTTCTGAACAAGGATGGGATTAAGCACATGGTTAAATACTTTGCTGAATTTGAACTCAAATGAGGTGGTGGTATTTGTTAACTGATACCTATTTGATGGAAATTACATTAATTTCAGAAAAACGAAAAGGAGTACTTGTGGCACATTACAGACTAACCAATTTATTTGAGCATAAGCTTTCGTGAGCTACAGCTTATGCTCAAATAAAGTGGTTAGTCTCTAAGGTTCCACAAGTACTCCTTTTCTTTTTGCGAATTCAGACTAACATGGCTGCTACTCTGAAACCTGTCATTAATTTCAGATAGCTCCTGAACAGCTGTCAGATGGTAATACCATTCTCAATATCAGCCTGGACTGGATTTGAACCTGTGAACTAGACATGACATTTTCTGTATCACCTTTCCCATCCCTTGTGCCTTCCACTCACCCAGGGTTATGATCCAGTAGCTGAATAACACTTTACTTTAAATTTATTTTTTGCAAGAAGGATTTAGCCAGATGATGCATATTATTATAATTATTATAATTGCATTAATATCCATGCAAGTTCTATGACAAAAGGTCAATTCCTACATGGTGCAGAGCCTCTTCTGGTGGGTGTGCTCAATTTCCACATCCATGAGAGCTGAATATGCTCAAGACCTCTCACAAAGTGCTTGATACCTTAGAGAACTGAGTCCTTAATTCTCTTGGGGAGCAATGCCTTAAAAGTTCAGTAGTATCAATGACTATCTGGCTTGCCTTTGATGGCTTTTATTGCTCCACCCCCCCCCGGTTAGAAAATGGTGAAGGTGGCAAAGTTGGAGAAATTGGAATTTTTTTGTAATTTGTTTTTGCTTGCTTGTAAGGTAAGTTTGATCACCGTGTGTGTGAATATGGTGGGTTGCACTCAGCTCTTGAGCACCCCCTTGCCATCCAGATGCAATCCTGCCATTCTCTTTGGCTACCAGGACCCACTGCAGGCTGTTAGTTTGTGTCTGTGGGTCTTCTGTGGCTTGACCCTCCAGCCAGGTCAGACATTTCAAAACCCCTTCTGGGATATAACAAACTCAAAATAGAAGCAGTTCCTTACCCTTCACGGGTAATTATAAACAAAATAATCTCTCAAATTTCTGGGAGAGATTCTCCTGCCACTGATTGTGGTGTGCAATGGGCCCTGGCCCGGTTCCTCTGGCAGTAGACGGGTGAGCTTCCCTCTTCACTCTACTGGCTCCAGCCAGGAACTGCCTTTAGTAACAGCAGGCGACTCCTTTTCTTTTGGCCTGCTGGGCCTTGACTGGCTGTTGCTTCTCTCCAGCCCTTCTAGCTGCTGGAGGACCAGATATCAATGGTTCCAAAAAATGGCTGCTCCTGTGATGGCTCTTTAGGCAAGCCTGGAGGTCTAATACTTTCTGCTCTTTTCCTCACAGAAAACTGTTTCCTGGGGTGGGCACAGAAGAGCAGTGGGGCCTCCATCAGGAATCCTGGAAGCTCTGGTATACCCTGTCACATAGTAATTAACGTTCCTACCCCCTCTGTCCCGCAGCTCTAATCAGTGGAGCTGCTGGAAATTCGGAATTTCAAAATTGATATTCTTTATGAACTGAAATAAAACCAAAATATTTCTAATTTTTCCACTAAACAAAATTAATAAAAAACTTTTCGGGTCCATCAAAATGTTTGTTTAGTTAAAATCAAAATTTTTCATTCCAATTTTGATTTTTTTAAATGTTATTTTATAATTATAACACAAAATACATTTCAAAATGAAAAACAGAAACATTCCTTCCCTTTTCAATGAGGTTGAAATTTGCTGGTGATAAACAATGGATATGGTTACACCACGGCATTCATGTGATCTAAATGCTGGAAATTATTAGCAATGTGCAGTGGCTGAGCATCCCAGGTTTAAATGATCTCTCTGGAATTCTTTATTTCATCCAACATAAGATACCTTTAAAGGGTTAAAGATTGTCTCTTGCATCTTTAATAACTGAGATCAGACAAGCAGCAGATTTAAATATTTAACTGCACTGCAAATGCTAGTGGATAAAAAATTAGTTTTAAAGAAAAAAACCTAACTGTATTTCTTTCTAGTGAAGCTCAGTGAGATATAAAATTCAAACTATCAGAAGTTGGCAGCAGAAGGAGTCTGCCATGGAATAACATTTGCAACATAAGGACTGCATTTTTATTTTAAATTATGTAACAGTTACAGCTTTAAGTGGGTTATGTTTTTATAGATAATTAAACAGAAAATATGAAATTAACAGGTTTTGGATAGGTTTAATTTTTAAAACCTTTCCTGTTGCCCATCTGAACAGGAGATAGAAATGAGAGAATCATTCATCTGTGGGCTGTTACATTTGTGGCTCACCTTGCCAGTTAGAGGCCCGGTATTTGGCTCCCCAGCATATGGTCCTTGGTATTCAATCCAGACACATTCAGCCAGACAAACACCCTCAGGAATGGGCTCATGTAGCAATCATGTTATTCAGTTGCCACTATGCCTGTATGAGAATACAAAGCAGAATTATAACCTGAGTTTCCCGCTACTTCCTTTCTTTTTTGCATACTTGCTTACTAGAGTTCGTGGGCTTATACTTCCTGCTAGGGAGAGCATCCTTGAGATGATTTTCTCAAGCAAAATGACATAAAATTCACAAGATCTAATCCCAAGAACAAATGCCCTTTCACAGCATTAGTTAATCTTTGATATCCTTCATAGATGAGGTTTAGAATCTCTCCTCTCATTTCATTTGGAATTATGATGGAATTCCCTTTAATCATGAGTCCATTTGACTCTCTTTATTGTCCACGCACCACAAAGTAGTCTCTTGTCACTTCCTTAGTATCCTTTAGATACTTTGGCCAGCTGCTTCTAATATAACATAGAACTTCCTGAAGTTGTGTGTCTGTTGAGGTTGGTTTTTTTTTGTAACTGAAGTCGTGTCTTTTCTGACACTGGTCTGAATGTGTGCGCAGCATTATGTGCATTCATATGTCATCTTTGATCTCTTAGGTAGCTGAGTGCAATGCAGGGCTCTGTGACAGAGTGTTTACTACTACCAGATTTTTTCCAGGAATATACTTAACAATTGCATTAAATAGCATTAACTGTAGCCGTAGATGTTGGCATCTCAGTAGTGCTTGATCCAGGCATTTTCCACTGGGATAATAAGTGGCTTGTGGCCTGTTATTAGTGTAAATGAATCCAATCCACACAGATATCTATAAAAGTTCTCACATGCCCATACACTTGCCAGGCACTCCTTTTCTATCTGTGCATGTCATTTTTCTGCTTCTGTTAGTGGGTGAGAGCAAAATGCAACTAGCTTCTACTCAGAGCCATGTTGTTGCAACAATATGCCTAGGCCATAGCTGCTTGAAGCTGCACTGATCATTGTGTATTTGTTCACATCATAGTACTTGAGAACTGGAGCTGTTGAGATCTCATTTCTTTTACCTGTTTGAAGTCAATGTATTGATTTTTGTCCCCAAAGCCAAGATGTGTTGGGGTTCACTCAGCGGTTCTGATACTGTAGAATGGTCTTGTAGGTATCAACCAAGGTAATTTACCATTTTTAGTATATGTCTCTGTTCTAGTACATTAGTTGGTGCATTCAATTCTCAAAACGTTTTTACTTTCTCAGGGCTAGGACTGATTCCATCTTTGTTTATCATCTGTCCCAAAAACTCATTTTGGGGGAGGCAGAAAATGCATTTTTCATTGTTTAGCTTCAATCCAGACTGACTGAGTAGGCTTAGGAGGGTTGAGGGTTTTATTGTGTTCTTCCATCAAAGATCCATATATCAGAATGTCAGCCAAGAGAACTACAACTCCATTTGTGTTTGTAAAGAATTCTGCCATCTTTCTTTGGAAAATTTCGGATGCACTGGTTAATCCCAAAAGGTAATCTTCAAAAGAAAAATCTCCTAAAGGGAGTGAGAAGTGTAGTCAGTTTATCACTTTATTTGGCTAAAGGGATTTGCTAGGATCTGCTCAAGGCATCCAGCTTGGAGAATACTGTAGCTCTTTTCACTTTGGGGAGGAAGTCGCTCAGTGTTGGGAGGATATACTTTTCTCTCGCAGCTCTTTCATTAAGTCTTTCAAGATCCACTCAGATCCGTATTTTTCCATATTTGTTTATCACTGGTACCATTGGGGCACACCATGCTGTTGGCTCAGATTTTCTTGATTATGTCAATCCATTCCATTCTCTTTAAGTCAGTTTCCACTTTATGAAGTAATGGGATAGAAATCCTGCAAGGTCTATGTACATTATATGGTTCAGCATCGTCTCAAGATTATTTGTACTAGATCTCATTCCAAAAGTCCGATATCACCAAATATTCATTGAGTTCTTCCACCTTTCCCATTAGCACAATCATTACTGCCACGCTGTGGCTAAGAAGTCTGTTGGTCTGTGGTACTTTGATCACATACACTCTGAATGTATAGCTTGTCTTTATAAGTTTTTTCTGTTTTGAACTCTAGTCAGAGTTGTGTCAGGTGACTTCAGCTTTGGAAGGGGTTGAAAGTGATGGTAAGCTCCTTCTGAGATGACTGCGATATCGTGTCCTGAATCAATTTTAAAGTCAATAGTCTCCTTGAATATTCAGTTTCACTCTACAGGCAGGTTCTGTGTCATCCCAAGTGATTAGTTCCCACAAACAATGGCTCTTGATTGTAATATGAGTCAACTCCCTGGCTGCTTTGGTGCAGCAAACAGCTGCAACATGTCCATATTTTATGCATTTATTATACTGTGTGCCAAGGGCTGCACATTCATCATCCCTTGGGATATGGCTTTTTCCATGCCTTGTGCATGTAGGCGGGAATTAGACCCTCTTAGCTTGAGAATTCTCTCTCCTTGCCTCAGGGGTTGTTGATGGTAACACTCCAGTATCTGTTTAGTTTCTAAGCTAGTTGCAGGTTTTTCAAATTTTCTACGTTCTCCTGTTTCATCATTTCAGACTGCTTTGCTATTTGAGTAGCTGTGGCTAGAGTCAAATTTCTCTTCAATCGTCGCTGCTGTGGAAGGTTTTTCTCTGTTATCCCAATAACCAACCTGTCTCTGATATTTTCATGTTTTGCATTCCCCAAATCAGAATTTTCAGTCAAATTATGCAGAGCTCTTATAAAATATTCAGCATCCCCTGGCTCTTGAATTCTCCGGTGAAAACATGCTTTTTCATAAGCCACATTTCTCTGAGATATATAAACCTTTCAGAGTCAGCTTTGTTGCTGTTTAGAAAAGTCAGTGGATTTAAACATATGCTCTGCCTGGTTCCCCGTAGTATAAATGAAAGAAGATACCTTTATAGCTACAGTTTCTTTGTGGAGTTTGTTTGCAATTCAAAATCTTGCAAACTACTTCTTCCAGTCAGTCCGTTGGGAAGATTTGTCAAAGCTGAAGTTATCTGGGGCATTGAAGAGTAAAATGTTGATGAGATCCAGCAATCTTTGTTGTTTTGTTCCTTCTGTCTGCAACCTTTATTGCTGTTTCTGTTTTTAGTTTACTCCTGACACCATGTCTTGTACTCTTGTACCAGATATGGGCTGGCTACAGAGCTTGCTTATACACACCGGATTTATTCACCATAAGATTCTTTAATGTTCTGCCAGGTATAGCTGAATTTATCTTAAATAAGGTATTTTACACTCAGTGCCACCTAGTGGCTAAAGAGTATAGTACAGTTTAGCGTTCCCTTACAATCTGTAACACAGACTCAGCAAAAAGAAAAGGAGTCCTTGTGGCACCTTAGAGACTAACCAATTTATTTGAGCATGAGCTTTCGTGAGCTACAGCTCACTTCATCAGATGCATACCGTGGAAACTGCAGCAGACTTTATATATACACAGAGAATATGAAACAATACGAGGAGGTATTGTTTCATATTCTCTGTGTATATATAAAGTCTGCTGTTGATTGCTAATTTGGCTCCTGAACCACTGAGGTCTGAGTATGCATGCATCCAATGAAGTGAGCTGTAGCTCACGAAAGCTTATGCTCAAATAAATTTGTTAGTCTCTAAGGTGCCACAAGTCCTCCTTTTCTTTTTGCGGATACAGACTAACACAGCTGATACTCTGAAACCTAAAATAAGCATGAATTCCTAAAGAAAATTGAAAATATTAAGATAACAATATTAAAATTGAAATGATTTAAAGGGCTACTACAGTATTATTGTCCTGGGCATGTCAGTGCTTTAAATCATGGTGTTGTATTGTGTCTACTTACATGTACATTAAGACTTCTGAGCTAATTATTCACCCTAATATAAAACTCTCTCACACTCTGCAGTTCTCTTGGCTATATATCTACTTTCTTGTGTTAATGGCCCCACTCCTTTCAAGTGTACCCAGATGCAATAACATTGTGATCTTTTCATGCTGAAATTTGTATAAAGCAGAAAATATAATAGAACCTCTAGTCACTATTTTTTGTCTATCACTGTTGTAGTAGTTGTTATTGCAGCATTAAATTGTTTCCAGAAG
Organism: Eretmochelys imbricata; assembly: GCF_965152235.1. NCBI lineage: Eukaryota > Metazoa > Chordata > Testudines > Cheloniidae > Eretmochelys > Eretmochelys imbricata. The sequence goes on along the minus strand of NC_135573.1, from coordinate 95,660,089 downwards.
CACATTACTACAAGGGTGATAACAGTGGTTTTTTTCACCTTCTTTTTTCCTTGACTGGACATCCAAGTAGAGATGTATGCTTTTAGAATAAGAGGTCCTAAATTTAATTCCTGCTGCTAATATGCCACCCCAGTTGCTGGCACAGTGCAAATCATACAAAAGAGTATTTCTGCTCAGCCTCCACCATGTGCTTGGTTTGGCTGAGACTCACTTCAAATACTTTTGGGGCTCATGCTCGTCCAACCCTACCCCCTTCACGCCCCCCACCCCAGGCACCTCAGCCTGAAATCCAGGAACCCCCAGCATGTGAACGAAAACAAATCAAAGATGATGTGCATGATGTCCTTTTCAACAACAATCTTAAGTTGTCAGGGTGTTTGAAAGTCATGTCCATCTTGATGTGCTCAGCAGTTGAAAGAATGACTTAGGAGGAGATTTAAGTGAAACGTACTCTAATGTGTTTTCAAGTAATCTTTTGATAAAATAACATTGTCTGTAGGCTGAGGCATGCCCCATAGCACACAGTGGTTTCCATTGAAATTAGTCTTTGCCAGCAGTTACCAAATAGCTGTGAGCGTTTATACCTATAGAATCTTAATTGTGGGAAAGCGAGATAAAAACCTAGTTTTCTGGGCGCTTATTTTTTAAAAGGAAGGTGGGAACTCTGGCATAATCATGAGTTCAGAAGTATAGTTATTCTGTATGCAAACGTATTTTACAATAAGCGTACATTTTTCCTAGCAATACAGTGTGTGGCTCATAAATTATATCTTCAGCTTCCCATACTCTCCGAGGTAAGGGGAAAGGATTAATGGATCAAAAAAATCACAGCTGTATATACTGAAAATAGTTCTCCTGAATATTTCCCTAACTGCCTACACAATTTCAACAGCATGGGTGTTGGAGAACAACTTTCAGGGTTGAGAGCCACAGACAACTTAGGATGTCCATTTTCCTATTTTGAATATCAGATATGCACTTAGGCATTATAGCTTGGCTATGCACATTTTAAATGCTTATTTGAGTTTCCAAATGCCAGGACTTAACCATCTTGTTAAAAAATCCATTTCTTAAAAATAGGTTCTGTATGATTGAGAATTACTGGAGAAATGTGTGAAATTAAATATTAACTGGATTGTACAAAATGAGTTACTCTGTGTTTTATGTTGTTAGTGCAAGGTAATCTTGCTTTACTAAATACAACTGCACTGTACAAACAATATGAGGAGGTTAAAGACATGTGAAGGTGAGATGGAAATTATAGTTTTATGATTTTTTTGAATTCATCTTCCATTTTGCACTATGTATTATATGCAGTTGTAGATTAAGTTCATTGAGTGCCTCTACTATTCTAAGGAAAACATTATTGCATTTATTTAAAATATCTGCCTAGCACTGTTCCATGGGTAACAAAATACTTGTTTTGCTAAGGTTTTTATTTCATAACCACATTAATACACACAAGAATCAACATATTACTGAACACTTACATTCAGAAAAAAAAACATTCCCTAAGTCTAGTCCCAGGGCCCACTCTCATGCAGCCATTTTAAAGCAATCAAAAAAGAAAATAAATAAAGAAATTAAGAACTAGTTCAGTAAATATATTCCATGTTAACTAAACTGACACTAACACACAATAGAAACATATCTTAGTTCTCCCACCAAGCAACCAAAAGTCATTTTTTTAGATAAGTTAAACAGTGAAGGACAGCTGTATCAATGCTTTTTTCAATGCACTATAAACTGACTCATCTTTTATGCGTAAACCCAGTAACTCAGGAATTAGATTAGACATAAACTCAATATGTAATCCGAGGTCTACCTTCTCCTCCCCAGCAATCTCATTTTCCTTCCTCTAATGTGATTGTCATTGTATTTCAGGTCTCTTCTTGGTTGTTGAACAAAACATGATCCGCTCAGAACCTGAATCAGAAAATGTCTATGCCTGAACTTGAAGCTCCAACTCAAGTTGTACCAGCCAGCAATCTCTGTGCCCTCCTGCTTGCTGTCCTGAAGGTTAATTTTCATGCTCTCCAACACTCTTTTAATAGAGAAAGGGGTAGGCTGTGATTTATTAATTTTTGCATTCCCAATCTGGACCAGTGTTAACACGATAGAAGATCATGTTGGATGTTCTAGCTTGGAGCCCATGCCTGGAGACTGTATTGGCCTCTGGAAAAAGTTACTAAGCTCTGACTGTAGTCTTTAGAATCCTTGACATTACATCAAATGGCTGTTGCAGAATAATTTTTTAAGATTATTGTTGGGGAGCCAAAAGGTCACTAGATTTAAAGAATTTGACCTGCCAGCTGCTGTAGAATACACCTGGGCAGCAGTGCATCTTCCTGTCACTTGCCCTCATTTTCATTTTGCCTTTCATATGACAGTGTCCATTAGGAGACTTGACTGTGGGTAACATAGCACATTCTGTTTAGTCAATAACAAGTACATAAAACAGACAATATAAATCAGTAGCCAGAGCTTTACATTTTAACAACTTGGGGTTTGGTTTAAGTTTGGCTTTTCAGCAAGCCACCCAAAGAAATCCTAAGCATCCTTTGGGTATAAGGTTTGAGGTGTTATGAAGGATTTGGGACTGGTCATCCAATAAATAACTGCTATCTTGGTTCTTTCTGGAATGAAACAATGATATTTTGCCTTGAAATGTTAAGTAAGTATCTAATATGGCAGGTAGACTATGAAGACAAATTGAGGAGCAAACCAAACAGACAAACAAAAGTTCTCCTGTAACATGTGTAATTATTGAACTGTGATTTTTTTCAGAGGTATGGACTTCACAAGTTGATACTTATAAAGAAACCGGTCATAGGACTGATTGATCAGTGTTTCTGGTTGTGTCATTTCTGTCAAAACTATAGATGGATCAAGAAAGCATTGTGTAAACAGTACTTTTTGAGTTAAATTCACCAGAATAGTAGAACAGTAGATGAAATAATAATGCACGCGTTTTACTGAAGGAGACACTTAAACACATGGGGACCAACTGTGATTTCAGTTAGATTTGTTTTACATCACTGTGACGGTATTGATGTGAACATGTTTACTTAGATTTATCCTGACCAAATCCTGCCCTGACATTTGACTGTAGTATACACATTACTTCCACTGAAGTAAAAGGAAATGGTGCACACTTATGAAGGCAGAAATTAGCCCATGGGTTTTGAATAAACTAACCGTGTCTTATCAGTGCAGACACTTAAGTGTTTGAGTAACACTATTCATGGGAGTAGTCCCACTGAATTAATTGGGATTGCTCATGTAGATAAAATTACTCATATGTACATTTTTTTTCAAGATTGGGCCATATCTAGTTCTGCTGTAAACTTTATATTGGTATTACACCTTACAATATTTCCTGGGCCCAGAAGACTGGGTTTTAAGGCTTAGTCCTTGTAATCCTAGCCAGGATTTAAATTGGAAATGAAGAAAAGAATGAGCACGGATGGTGGTTGGAAAGAGTATAAGCTTCAGGAATAAAACCCCATACACCTGGTTAACATTTCATACAACATATATTTAACCTAGATTCTATTTGAGATATTTGCAGTTTCCCATGTGGAGTGTTTGAATCATAAAAGGGCAGGCTGTATGAAACTGTCTTTCATAACATCTCCAGATCCATTCAAAATCTCCAACAGTTTGGAAATAATTGACTTCCATCTGGGTGGCAGAACAACTTAATAAAGAAAATGTATTTCACTATTACAAAGGTTTTATTTTAGCCTTTACTTGACTTTAGCCTTTTCTTTGTGTTAGTGGAGGGAACCTGTTTCATTAATCAGCTACAAATGCATATTATTCAAGTCTTACAGGACATTAATACCTTCCTTAAAAATGAGTTTGACATTTTATGAAATGGCATTTTAAAATCCCATTTGAAAGCACTGACAATACCCTGTATTTAACTGATGGCTCTCTTTTGTAGCTTACTTTGATTTTTGATGGCATTTAAATTTTAATTAAAGACACCAACAAAATAAATTATAAAATGTTTCAATGTAACAGCCACAGTGGGTAACTTTGAACTAATGTCACCCACTTGAATTAATAAATAACTGTAAGAGACAGGGAGCATCCTTATACATTTTAAAGTTGGTGAGTAAGAAGCCCAGTCTGGCTTTCATTAAAGACAGAGGGAGATGTGAATGTCCATCACATTTAAATAAAATAAAATAAAACAAAAATAAAGACATTTTTACTTTTGGTGCTTATATACTGATTTAGGAGTCTAACTTTAGGTATCCCAGGCTGAAAATATTGGCTTTTTCATATAGTAAGTTTTACTGTTTCCTCAGTTAGTCACTTTTAGGCCTGATTCAGCAAGATGTTTAAGTGCATGCCTAACTCAAAACACACAAGTGGTACCATTGACTTCAAAGTTAGGCATGTGCTTAAGCATCTTGCTGCAGCATGGCCTTATTTAGGTCTTGATCCCGAAAACATTTATGTGAGCAACATTACTCACATGAGCAGTCCCACAGATATCAGTGAATCCAGAGGCAGAACAGCAAGAGGGTATTGGGTAGGAACTCACTAGAGGACTGGAATCAGCTTCACTTAAATGGAGGAACAGAGGTAGAGCAGTAAAGAGTTCCCCTAGACACAGAGAGGAATTTGATTACAACTCTGTTCTGGTTCTAAGGCCTGTGCTTGGACCACTGTCTTTAGGTATGCCATGCTCCAATTCAACATACCATGAATTAGCATACCAGAAAGCAATCATCACTCCCATGGAGCAGAAAACTGAGGACCTTGTTGGAGATTTCTCATATTTGTAAAAAGAAAAGGAGTACTTGTGGCACCTTAGAGACTAACCAATTTATCTGAGCATTATTTGTGTCAATCAACGCCGGTAGCCTACTGGAGAATCCAACTTATGCATTTGGGAAGTAGTTTCTTGGAGATGACAGCTTCATGTAAGAGCATGGGGGTTGCTCAGCTAACCCTCACCCCCAGTGCACAGAGAGCTCTGCCTAGCAAAGTCTGGGTTCAGTCATTAAAGCTCTTATGACAAGGACCATAGTGTTGCACATGGGGGCCACAGAACCCTGTAGTGAGGAACTGGAACCCTTTCTCTGCAGACAGCCAAGATCTGAAACTGTTTGTATCACCTGCTGCTACTCTACCTTGGAGGTGTGTTTGGAACTGAATTTGTAAGACCAGGGCCAGATACTGCAGCCCTTACCTAAAGTTCTGACATCAGTCAGTGTCAGCTCTAGCTGAGCAAGGTCTGCAAGAATGGTCTCCATCTGAATGGGTGATTGTACATAAATATAACCTTTTGGGCTGAACTGTGCCCTTTCTATGCAAAATCCACTGACCAGCAGAGGTGCACAAGTAGTTAGCTTTGGAGAGAGGGGTAGCCTAAAATTAATAACTTTAAGTTGCTTGGTTGGAAGTTACAGCTTCTCCAGGGTGGGTCAGTATTATCCCTATTATCTGGAGCTCAGGGAAAGAGACTAGCTACACAGTCACATTCAACATCATTGACAGGAACAGGAATGAAGCATAGCTCTGATTACCAGTCTAGCTCCAATTACTGGACCACTGCCACTTCCAGAACCATAGAACCCAGAAGCCCAGATTTTCTGACTTTAATTCCCAAGACCAAACTCCCCAACATTCAGAAAGCCAAAGAAGGGCCTGCCTGCAAAGAAGGGACTGCCCTGTACATCCCCACTTGTCAGAGACCATTGCAAATGTTTAACAAGTGAATGAGCAGGAGAACTCCTCTGAGAGGATTGCAGGATCTTCACAGCAGGGTTTCACTGTGAAATCTCTGGGAGCCATATAAAAAAATCTTCCATTGAAGAGATTTTCCTTGTCTACCAAAGAGTTTTGGTTCTCCTAGGTAATCAGCTGGTGAAGCCACCCTGCAGAATAGGGCAGAACAGTTCACCAAAACCTGCAGTGCTGACATGGCAGGCTAACCTCCCACTGATTTCAATGGGAGTTTGGTTTTGGTAACTGGCTTCTGGTGCCTGTGTGCATAGACAGAGTACTCTGATATTTTTATGATTCTAATAATTGGTAAATGCAGATCCAATCATGGAAATAAAGAATGTAAGTGAAAGAGCAAAGCTAGGCCATCTGCTAAACTTCTGCAATCAAGTGATCACAGCCAGAAGAGTTGTGGTAAACTCTCTAAGGAAAAGCAGTTGTGCAGCTAGGAATCTAGAAATAAATGTTAAATTAATACTGAGGGATTTTAACTGTGTGATGTCCCTTTACCATGAAACTCAAGTGTAAAATTTCCTTGTATAATTTAAGGAAAGGTCTATAAATGTAATAGGTCACTTCAGGACCTTAAAAAGTCTTGAATTCAATCCCTAACCACATGCTTCTGTTAGTTGATCTTAACCAAATTTCTCAGATGGTAGTACTGATCAGTTCTTATCCTTTTTGTGAGTAGCTGCAAGAGAGGCATACAATCAGTGTTGAGCTGCCAAAATCTTAACAACCGGTTATCTATAAAAAGTTCTTATTTAAGGGATGTGCCACAGTATGTATATTTTGTACCTTTCTCCATAAGAAGTGGCAATGCATTGAGTCATTGGGAGTCATACTTAACAATAAAAAAAATAAAAAACATTTTTACATAATGAACAAGGCAAGTGCGACCCCTGTTAATAAAATAATAAACCAGACCTGGGGTGGGCAAACTTTTTGGCCTGAAGGCCACATCAGGGTTGCAAAATTATATTGGGAGCTGGGTAAGGAAGGCTGTGCCTCCCCAAACAGCCTGTGCCCGCCCCCTATCTGACCCCCACCCACTCCTGCCCCCGACTGCCCCCTTCAGAACCCACAACCCATCAACACCCCTGCTCCTTATCCCCTGACTACCCCCTCCCAAGACCCCCCCCCCACCCTAACTGCCCCTCAGGACCCCACCCCCTACCCAACTTGCCCCGCTCCCTGTCCCCTGACTGCCCGGACCCCATCCACCACCACCCCGACAGACCCCAGAACTCCAATGCCTACACAACCCACCCCCGTTCACCGTCCCCGACTCTCCCGCCCAGAACCTCTGCCCCCTCCAACCACTCCCTGACCCTTATCCAACCCCTCCTCCCAACCCCAGCCCAGCCCCCTTACCATGCTGCTCAGGACAGCGTGTATGGATGCCGCGCGGCCTGCTGGAGCTTGCAGCCCCACCCCCTTACCATGCCACTCAAAGCAGCAGGAACTGCAGAGCTGCCCGGGAGCAGTCCAGAGTGCTGGGGCCGGCGGCACGGCACGCTGAGGCTCTGCGAGAGGGGGGAAGGCGGGGGAGGGGCCGGGGGAGCCTCTCCAGCCGGGAGCTCAGGGAGTCGTAACAATTTTTAACAACCGGTTCTAAAACTGCTTCAAAATTTGACAACTGGTTCGCGCGAACCGGTGCGAACTGGCTCCAGCTCACCACTGGATACAATGCATGTGGCCAAGGAAATAGAGAGGCGTGACAGACACCTTTGAGAGCTGCCTGTTAATGCTGCCCTCCTATGGAAGCACATCATGGCAATCTAGACCAGCGGGGCAGGAGCCACGTCTCCAAAGCTGCACAATCTGAGGATACAGAGAACTCTGTTCAGATCCCAGAGCTTCCTCAGGGCTCCTAAAGAGCCATACTATAACTGGAAAAGGAGTACTTGTGGCACCGTAGAGACTAACCAATTAATTTAAGCATAAGCTTTTGTGAGCTACAGCTCGCTTCATCGGATGCATACACTTTCCACAGTATGCATCCGATGAAGTGAGCCGTAGCTCACGAAAGCCTATGCTCAAATAAATTGGTTAGTCCCTAAGGTGCCACAAGTACTCCTTTTCTTTTTGCGGATACAGACTAACACGGCTGTTACTCTGAAAGCTGTCATACTACAACTGGACTCTCTCTCTCCCTGAGAAGTATAGAAGGAGCTGTTTGCAGATGTTATTTTGACCTTATATTCTGTCTTTGTCTCTGCCACTGACTTGCTGTGTGACTTAGGGAAAATCCTACCCCTCTCTCTGCCTCAATGTAAAACTGAAAATAATATTACCAACCTTTGGAAAGAGCTTTGAGATCGGTTGAACAAAAGTACTGCATAAGTGCTAAGTATTATAATTGCTGTATACTTGTATAATTACTGATCTATCTTTCTCTCCATGCCCGTGCAATTTTTGGAAATAATGTTTAAAAATGTATGAAACTAATACATGCCCACACACATCTTTCTCTAAAAATTAGTTTCCTTTTAAAATGTTTATGAATAGAGCCCTGTCTATCTATAGATATAATTCTGCATTAGAAAGTAGACCTGGTCGAAAATATTGATGGAACATGTTTAGTCAGAAAATGTTGTATCGCTGATATTGAAATGTTTCAGAGGAATTTATTGATTTTGAAATTGTCAGTGGAAAATTTTTGGAACTATTTGAAATGGAAAATGAATATTTCATTTAAACATTCTTACTTTGTTTCAACTTAATATGACATCTTGCCATTATTGAAACACAACATTCTGATGTTGTGATGTTTCTGAATACATTGTTTTGACATTTCTGTTCCATTAAAAATTTCAACTTTTCATCACAATGCAGGTCAGAAACAATTATGAAACACTGGAATTTCCCAGGGGATGATTTTTTTTTTTTCTGGCCAGTTGTATTAGATAGATGTACCTGAAAATGTTTTGCACCTGTTTAGCATCTTACATATAAGGATCTCAAAGGGTTTTAAAAATATTCATTAGCCTTCGTAACATATATCAGAGGAATGAGGCACAAAGCAGTTAGGAGCAGCCTGTACTCCTAAATCTTCTCTAGGGCTCTCCCTTTCTTGTGAGGACAGGAGACCCAACTGCCTCCACAACAACATCTCTCCCAAATTCTCAAGACCCTGCAACTGGAATCTGCCAAGGAGCAAAGGGAAGCAACTGGTAAATTAGGGGCAGGGATTTGTGTAGCGGCCCAAAAGCGAGGCACATTGGATTCTGCCCTGAAAGAATTAAATGGAAAAATGTATTCTGGGTCTGGATTACCTTTTCTGTGGAGCTCCCCTTACAGTAGGAAGTTCCCCTTCTCAAGGTTTGAGGAGTGGGTCTACAGCTCATTCCATGGGGGAAGGGCAACTTGGGGGAAATCCATGAGAGGATCCTGGCAGATTTTCCCCTCTTCTGTGACCCTCTCCCATAGCTTTTACTGCAGGAGAAGACAATCCATGCCCAGGAGTCACTGATCCAATGGCATAGTTTGAAATAGAACACAGGACCCCTGATTACTGGCCTCTTGCTCTTCCCGTTAATTCCTTCCCTCTAGTTTGAAGGATTATCTCTTTAATTTTGCCATTGCTACAAAGGAGCTAGACTTCCTGGGAGCTATTTTGCATTAAAGCTTTCATGATCTCAGCATGTGTTTGTCTTTGTGGTCGTTTTCAAGGGATGCTTATCACAGTCCATTTTTTTATCTGCTAAACAAGTTCAAATTCATTCTGCTTTCATAAAGGCGTATTTTTAATACTACATATTGTCTCTGGCATTTGCTATTTTCAAAATTAGCCTTAAAATACCTGCATTGTTTCTCAGTGGAATTTTTGTCAATAAGCAAGTTAACTGATGACATTTAGACAGCTTCAAAACCTACTGTCTTCCACTAAAAGAAAATTGTAATCTAAAGAACTCCCCCTGTGTATTAAACACAATGTATGTCTGATCAGCTATGTGCTAGAAATCTCCCACTATTTTATAGTATTATATCATCTGTCGGTCAGTGTTACAAATCTATGACCAGCTGCCAGAAGCTTTAAGTAACCAAATGAACCATGACAGAAAGCAGATAACCTGCACATATTGATAATTGTTTGTATGTTTCAAAGGGAGACATGCTCCTGAATGGAAATTATTGGCAACATTATTCTGTGACTTTTACTCATCAGTTTTGATATTCAGAATGCGATCTGAACACTTATGCAAAGTGCTTTATTTTAGTTAATAACCTTGCAGTTATTTTCAACATCCAACACTGCAATTAGAGACCATACCTCTTATGTGATTTGTTAAGCCAAACTCATAAAGGGTTTGACACTTGAAAAATGACATGTTCTCTTCAGCTCTTAAATAAAGACTGGGAGCCAGACTGTGGAGGAGTGGCTGAAATGCTTTGTACTCTGGCGGTTCTGGGCTGCAGAGCTGTCCATAGTCAGGCGAAGCTGCTATAAATTAGTTTAGCCCCAGGGACTGTTCTGTTTTACAGTGAGGGCTATGCTGGTCCCCAGATCTGCTCAGAATCTAAAAGGCACAAATTGGTGGTTTAAAACCTGGCAGGCTTTCAGGAAGCGCAGCAAAGAATCTGGTTGGGTAGTCATTTCTGAATGATGAGATTGGTTTTGGCAGCAGCTGGGACTTGTGGGACAGTATAGATCGGGGTAGGCAACCTATGGCATGCATGCCAAAGGCAGCACACGAGCTGATTTTCAGTGGCACTCACACTGCCCGGGTCCTGGCCACCGGTCCGGGGGGCTCTGCATTTTAATTTAATTTTAAATGAAGCTTCTTAAACATTTTAAAATCCTTATTTACATGCAACAATAATTTAGTTATATATTATAGACATAGAAAGAGACCTTCTAAAAACGTTAAAATGTATTACTGACAAGCGAAACCTTAAATTAGAGTCAATAAATGAAGACTCGACACACCACTTCTGAAAGGTTGCTGACCTCTAGTATAGATAGGTCGATCTAGAGATTCCAGTCCTGCAAAAGTACCTCAAGAGAAATGGTGAAATGCAAAATTACAGAGATTAGGTAGCAAAGATGAGGTAATAAAGACCCAAAGAGCTGTCGCGGCTACATATTTCTGGTAGTATTTCGCCATTGGGTTTGTCTGCACTGGGGTTTTAGTCACCAATGAAGTTACACCAAGTGACTGCACCAGTCATAGTTTTATTGTTCTGTGGTAAAAAGGTGACCCATAATAATGAATCGAATTCTAGTTTTCAATGCATCTGTGCAGGACACTTTTTACATTACTTCAGAGCATCTGCAATAAGAATTTGTAGAGGAACTGGTGTTACACTGGTGCCTAAAATCCTGGTGTACGCAAATCCTTAATCTCTTAGTTTTAGTGCACACTGAAGTGAACAGAAAGGCCCCCAGCCTTAATGGATATTTATAATATTAATGACAGGTTTCAGAGTAGCAGCCGTGTTAGTCTGTATCAGCAAAAAGAACGAGGAGTACTTGTGGCACCTTAGAGACTAACAAATTTATTTGAGCATAAGCTTTTGTGAGCTACAGTTCACTTCATTGGATGCTGTAGCTCATAAAAGCTTATGCTCAAATAAATTTGTTAGTCTCTAAGGTGCCACAAGTCCTCCTTTTCTTTTTATAATATTAATGTTTTTTTAAAGCTCATGCTTCTGTTCCATTGAATGTATTCCATTCTGAACAGAATCCCTGATAAAAGTTTTGTTATCTTGAGGGTCATTGTAGGCAGATCTGGTAGCGCTGTCTTTAGTTAAGACTTCACAATACTTTCCATTATAAGACCCTGTTTTCAGTTTCTTATAACTTTGCCAAATTTTGATTGCTTGTGCTGAAATTTTCATTGCTGGATATTTGCCCCAGGCTGAATTTTTTTGGAGGGGAATTTCAACCAAAAACAGTTCAGCTGTTTTCTGAGGACAAGGCTAGGGCAAAATATGCTGTTTTTCAATGTTAAAAAACTTCTGACCACTTTTTCTTTGGAAAGCTTTATAGCCCACATGCTTCAAAGCAAGGACTTGAAATTTGGCAGGAGGATGGCCCTCATATCAGGGATGCCTTTTTGTTATCCTCGGGAATATTTGCTAAACTTTGGTGAAGTTATAATGCTGCAAAAATATCAGTTTGCATATGCTCAGTAGATCTTTGTTATCTGGCAGCCAGTTTCTCTGAAGAGTCTGTCTGCAAGTGTGGAGTGGATGTTGCATGTGCTGTACCCCTTGAGTGACTGACCCTGCCCCATTGCAGGACTTTTCCTGTAATTGCTCCTCCCAGCTGCCAGGCATGCTGGGCAGAAAAACTGAGGACAGGGAGACTCTCTCTCCTGGAACATGCAGCATGGAGGAGAAGGAGAAAGCACCTAATTTGAATGCAGAGTGACAAATTGAGGGAGAAGGGAGTTGCAGGAGCCAGAGAAGGAGGGTGACAGGAGTGCGGGGGTGGGATGGATGGACAGGAGCTGAGAGGGTCGGAACAAGAGATGAGGGACGAGAAGGGGGTCAGAGCCAGGGGTGATAGATACAAGCAGAGGGGGAGAAGAGCATGTGGTGGGACAGGGGTGGTTAGATAGGAGGAGAGGAACAGGAGCTGGGGCAGGGGTGAATAGGAGCAGTGGAGGACAGGGACAGGCTGGGGGAACTGGGGGGATAACTGGGCATAAACACTAGAGCATAGCCTTTCCCTTCAAAACCTGGTCTAGAACCCAACATTCCTGAATATCAGCATTTCTCTGCTGTCAACAGATAACTGTGAAACCCATTGACAAAAATGTGTCTCTCACTTTCCTCCACTGGCTGGTCCACAGAAAAGAAACACTCCCACAGTAAAGCAATATTTTTTTAATACTCAGTGCAGGGTTAGAATGATGTGTGTTAAATAAGGTCTGGGGCCATACATTGTATGAGGAAGAATAACTCCCCACTCACTGAATTCATTAATTCCCTGAGCACTGGCTATTCTGTGCACTCAGTAAAGCGACGGTCCTGTAGAAAAAAAAAAGAAAAAAGGATCTGATCACGTAATTAGAGACTGTATGAATGTATACAAGGGAGGAGGCAAATTAAGGTAATGCAGGCCACCTTAATTCTTGCATTTCCTCATTTGAGTGCTTGATTTTGTAACCTGAACATGTACTTAATGTTGTTGTTGGGATGTAATTTTAAAACAAGTTTCTTTCAAGCTCCATTCTGCATCAGCTAGATTCTTCCATTTCAGCTTGTGGTTACTATGACAACAACACACCTGGCATCTGTTGTCTGTGTCATTTCCAAATCTAATGTCAGCGGGTCTTTTCCCTTCCTTCTTTGATTTTTCTGTTGCATGATAAGAGCCATAACATATACTGATAATTTGTATAGACTACTCAGTTGAAACACATACTGCACTCATAATATAGACAAAAACCTACTGTACCATGGTCTAGCTCTAGTTACATCATTTATTTCAGTTTGTTATGGATGACCACAAGAACCATTAAATAAAATGTAACAGTCTACCACTAACATCTCAGAGTGTTGTTATAGAGACAACTATGCATGGGTCAGTTCTGAACCAATGTCTTAGAGTAGGTGCTGTATTGGAGCGGCTATATCTTGTGTCTTCAAAAATTGAAGAAGAACATTGTTAATGAAAGAACATCCGCATTACAGTTATCTCTTACTGCACTTAGCAACAGAGAGCTATACTATAAAAATGAGTAGTTATCAATAGGGGCCCTGTAATAGCTATTTTCCTTGGAAAAGAAAAAGATGTATTTACAACCTTTTCACTTTAGCATAGTGCCTTCCCTGTGAATAAAATACGGTTGTAATTGCTAACAATTTCAGCATTTACAGCACCTCACTATGTGACTTTTAACTATGGTATTTTCTATTCGTAGGGCCAACTTCTACACTAGAGTAGTTGTGGACTACTACCATTAACAGAGACCAGGATTTGGCTTTATAACAGACTAGCATGAAAAATTTAAATAACACTGGTCACAGTTGTTTTTTTTAAATGACACCAATGGTGGTATTTTTACATACACTGCAAAATAGAGGATACTACACACAAGAAAAGAAGAAAATTTTATGTTAGGAGCAGCTTCAAAATTTAATGGAGGGACTTTTTTTTCAGACCACTGTTGCATCATATTGTACCGTAACCTTGTGAAAGTCTTACACACTTTTAGCAGTCCCATTGACTACATTGGAACTTGAGCACATAAAGTTAAGTGTATGTGGAAGTCTTTGCAGGATCAGGGCATTAGTCATTAAGCACAAGTCTCTATCAGTGTAAATGGGGATTTCTCCATAAAAGATGGTGGCAAAATCTAATCTCATAGATTAAAAGCCATTTTTTGATATTTTCAAACTTCCCAGTGGTCAGGAAAGAAAAATAAAGCTCTCAGCAGCAGCAGAGTTAAAATCCGTTTTCTCAGGGCTTTATTTTAAAACAAAGGATTCAAAGCAAAAACAAACTACTCAGAACAGTGGATCCCAATTGCCAGAGATCAGGTTCAGTGCTTAGCCAGCTGGGAGCGGGAAGGACACATCCTGTCCACTAGGAAGTAGGTGCCACACCCACTCCCCTCTACCTTTATTATCCCACCCCCAATCAGGTTATTATTCCTCATGCACAGGAGCTAGTGGAACATTTTTCTACCCTGTCACAGGAATCTTTAATATTAAAATAGTCTTTGATGTAAATGTAAGCATAGCTGAGAGGAATAGAGACACAAATCATTCCCCTCATGTGTTGCCTGGCAAAGATGTTGAATCCTCCTAGCTTGTATCCTGCCCCAAATTTAAGCTTTTAGGCAAGTGCTGTCATCAGCAATGGTCATAGAGCAGCTCCATGGCTGCCCAACCTCACCTTTTCCTCAGATTCCAGACCAACTACCAACATATATATGTCAGTGATGCTAAGCAGCAGTGTGAGGCTGCTCCCTCAGATTTGGTCAAGCTGCTGTGGAGCTCTCTCCTGTGTGAATGTACAAAGCCTGCAATCCACAGGATTAGACCCAGATGATCTTCAAAAGACTATTAAAGACTGAGTTTTAATTTATGACTCTCCCCTGCAACTCTGGCTCCATTCTGTTCCCCACCACTTCCTATTCCAAGAGATCATCTCCTTCTACCTCCAAACAACACAAAACCTTGCCTCTATTCCATCAACCCTGCTACACACCCACTCCACCTAACCCCTCCTGACATCTAGCTGCTCCTTCAGCTCTTCTTCAGTTTACATTCCACCCCACTTTCCCAAATCCTCATGGCGGCTTCATCCCTACCCTTTCCTCACGGTCTATTCCTGCTACCCTCCCCAGACCACTACTTCATCTAAGAGCCAAGTCTGAATCTTGTTGGAGAGCTCATCTTTTTAAAAAAAAATGATTTCAGGAATTAAGGGATTAAACCCCCTTTTCTTCTTCTATCTTTTGCAATGAACATATCACAAAGCTGTCGTCTTGCCTGACAACACAATGTTGATGGTTCTAAACTATTATCTCCTTGACTATTTTACTATATATAAATAAATAAACTGAATTTAGAGTTCCAGGAGATGGGCAAATGAAAAGTGGATGATTAGTCACTGACATCTGCCATCCCCCAAATGGTATTACTGTTCTAGGTATTCTTTTCTGATTACCTGAAGATTAATTGTAAGTCTGCAGAGAAATGGTAGTTACCTTCTAATCTGAGCTATCTTTTCTGATGTTGTATTAATAATGTAGTCTAGTGTCACCTAGAATATATTGCAGGAGTCTCTCCATTTCTCACTTTAACAAATGCTAGAACAGTTATGGTGTTATATCTTATCTAGGCCAGAGACGACTGTATTACTTTTTCATTTGTAGGGATTTACTTTTTCTTTTATAATTTACTTCAGATCTCTTATGTCTGCATTGCTTACCTATAAAATGATGCTATGGTATCCATCTTTAAAAAGCAAACAAACACAATATATTGGCTTTGGAAATGGTCTAAATTCTAGTCATTACAGTGATTTACGTACCTCACATCCACTCACTATCTATGATTGTCCAGGCTTAATGTATGATCAGAATGTATCCTTTTTCCTAAATCACAATGTGAAAGGGTGTGTGAGTGTAAAATATCCTCTCAAAATATCTGGTTTTACTGAGTGAGAAAGAGTCATGATTAAAAATCTGTTTTACTTTTCAGTCCATGACTGAACATCCACAGTCTCATAGCTGTTTTCAAAGACTTTCCCACACTATAATACCTTAATTAAACTTTATCAACGCAATCATTCATGGCTTCCATGTGGTTAGTTTACTGTTATCTTTACTGCACAATATTTTGAGATACCGAATGTGATGGAAAACACCTTATAAAAGAGAAATTGCATTTTAGTATCTGTGATATCTTATAAACCCACTATTTTACAAGCTTTAGAGTTATTTAATTGCATTGTTTTCACTAATTCTGTGTAGAACTAAGAAATATTGTCACTATCCTGCTCAATAGTTTGATTTTTCCCAATCCCTTTATAGATTCTAGATAGCCATCTTTTGAAGATGACATACTGTATATAAAGCCAACTCTCCTTGATTTAGATGTCAGTGTAGCTTTCTAAAAATAAAATAATTTATCACTCTGTGATGGGGTACCTGCCCGACACTGGGCTCTAAGGGGTCAATAGTGCCTAAGAGAGACTGCACAGGAGGCAGCCAATCAGAGAGGGGCTGTGAGGAGCAGCCAATCAGGGCCATGCTGACCCACATAAGAAGGGCTGCAGAACATAGCAGCTTTGGTCATTCCCTGGAGCTTGAGGAGGGAGGTGGACTGGCTGCCTTCTAGGCAGCAAGCACCTGGAAAGAGCAGTGCTGCTGGCAGAGACCTGGGAAATAAAGGCAGCTCCTGGGGGGCTGCAGGGATCTGCAGGTTGAGGCCCTGAGGGCAAAGAGGGTGCTGGGGCTGCAGGGAAGTGTCCCAGGGAAATCTATTGAGGAGTCGGAGTGGGTACTGCAAGCAGTAGCCATCCACAGGGTCCCTGGGCCAGGACCCAGAATAGTGGGAAGGCTCGGATCCCACCTCTGTCCCCGCCTTGCCAGTGAGGAAGTGGCTGACCTAAGGGACTGTGACATTCCCCTGGAAGTTGGGGAGCACAGAGTATGGCACAGTCTGAGGGCTGTGTCATGAGGAGGGTGCTGCAGTCCTGGGAGTGAGTGGGTCCCTGGAGCAGAAGTGATGGTGACAAGACACCACCAGAAGAGGGTGCACTGGTTAGCAGAGCTGATCCGGGGGACATCCAGCAAGGGGCGCTGCAATGGTTGGTCCCACCCTGTCACAAACTCAAATTGTCCCTCAAGATCTGAGTGTGCAGAAGACTCTCTAGTGTAGATGTAACCCAAATGCCTTCTGTCTAAAAGCCATCCCTCATTCCCTGCTCTCTCCAAGCCTCACATAGGCCTCTACATGTAGTCCAAGGTCTGGGTTCTTGAAGTAGGGGAGGAATAGGCTGTGGAAAGTGTGAGCAGGCCAGAGTACAATGTGTGGATTAGTCCAAATAGATAGAAAGAACCAGGTAATATTGTCTTGTCTGTGTAATGAGGTCATCCTTTCTCTTTCTGCAGTACCATTCCCCATTTACTATACTACAAATGATGAAGGGGTCTTATAGACTCTGATTCATTCCCTTTAAATATTACCTATCCTGTGCATTAAATGAGGCAGGGATCCTGTGGAAAAAATTAGTGTGATCATAAAATTAAAGGCTGTATCATAATCCATAGGCATAAAAGGATTGCATTAAGGTTGCACAAGAAACTGTAAATCTGGAATTCCCCAACTTTTGAGTGCTTGACTTTGCAACCTATATGGTCTTTGAAAGTTGTTTGTTGGATCTAATACTGGTGATGTTGTAGAACAAGGGTGGGCAAACTACAGCCCATGGGCCGGATGCGGCCCACCAACTGTTTTAATCCGGCCCTAAAGCTCCTGCTGGGGAGTGGGGTCTGGAGCTTTCCCCAGTCTAGCATTCCAGCCAGGGAGAAGAGTCGGGAGCCACTCCATGCGGCTCCCAGAAGTAGCCAAGGCCCCCCTCCAGCTCCTATTCGTAGAGTCTGCCGGGACCTCCACTCTGCACGCTGCCCCAGCCCCAAGCACCACTCCTGCAGCTCCCATTGGCCGGGGGAGGGAGGGTGTGGCTCTGCATGCTGTCCCTCTCTGCAGGCATCATCCCCGCAACTCCCACTAGCCACAGTTTCCTGCTTCCAGCCAATGGGAGATGCAGGGGTTAGTGCTTGCCGGCAGGAGCAGCGCGCGGAGACCTCTGCTCCCCCTACCTCCCAGGGTTGCAGGGGCATGCTGGCCACATCTAGGAGTGGCATGGGGCTAGGACAGGCAGGAAGCTTTAGCGGCAGCCCTGCTTCACCATTGGGGATTGCAATCGACAGGGAGCTGCAGTTAGGGTCGATGGGAGCCGCCACTGGCTTGTGGGCCTTGCAATGAAGAACACTGCCCTATGGGATGGGGAGCAGGCAGATACCAGACACAGTGTTGGTATATAATACTCTAAATGCTCTTTATTGATTACAAAACAAACCTTACTCACTCCACATTCACACCCCAAACATACTATACCAGAGTCCAAAAGTCAGAATGGTCCTGATGGTCAGTTGAGATTCCTTTTGATCATAAGATTATAAAATGCGGGGAGCTGGCGAAAACCACATTTATCTCACAGGACTTTGGATTACTAAACAACTTTGATTTGCAGAAACCATAGGCAATTATTTATAGTTCATGTTGTCGCATCATTGGTTCTTTGCCTTTGTTTACTAGGCCTTCTACCCCACAATTTCAAAGAGACAATCCCAGGTGGGCTGCCATGATTTAAGGCATACCATTTCCTCCCATTCTTATATGATTTTATATCAGTCAAGCTCGTGTTTTCTTTTTTGCTGATTTTTTTCATATTTTTTTCCGAACATAAGATTGTTTTTGCACAAATAATTATAATAGTTCTTACCCTTAAGTTCTTGCTTCGGTTGCTAACTTGCAACACATGTATTCATGTCAAGCATGCATCATTCATACCAGGCCTCAATAACCTATAACATATTACATAAATATATAAGGCTTCTGGTTCCCATGGCTGTCACCTCTCTTGAGTGGAGACACCTTGATCAGAAGAACAGAGATGTGTATCTCCAGGCTGAACAGTTCCCTGCCTTCACTGTTATTCTCAACAGAGACAGGATGCTCAAGCAGGCTTGCTTGCTTTCTCTTCAGAGACTGTTAATAGTGTGACTGCCCACAGTTATAGCAAGCCTATTTTATGCTGAAGGTAAAAGCACTACCGACAAATCCTGTTAAAAATCAATAAAAGAACCTACACACATGCTATTAAGCTTGTCAGAGATCACCCCAACCCTAACATAAGCTTTAGCAGGAGCTGTCCTTACGCACTCCACCCAAGGATTTTCCTTGAGTTCAAGTACATTGCAGCTCAGAATGAGAATTCTTCTGGGGCCTCAATAGGCCTAGTCCTTCCAACCCTTCCCTAAGGATTGGGGCCCTCCATGGACCAGGGGTTCTATTCATTTTCTGGATGAGGAAGAAGACCCTGAGAAAGTGTAAAACCAGGCTATTTATCCAGAAATCCTTTCTTTGTCTCTCGATCCAGGAAGAATCCAGTTTGAACTAGTATATGAAAACTTCTCCATGAGGTGACTTCAACCAGAGGAATTACATTAGCATCTCTCCCCTCTTAGAGAAGTTACATACAGTTCCACACAACACATACACAATTGCATTTTAATACAGTGGACCCCAAATGTAGTAAATCTAATTCAGTAAGATTTAATTTAATAAACTTTATCTTAATTCCATAAGGTTTTCCCAGGATATTGTCAGTCAATCTCAATTAGTATGACAGAATATACAGGGCCTTTTGTGAAGGGAAGTTTGAATATTGATGCTTTATAGAAAACAATGGACTCCACATTAAAAGGTGTGGCGACCAGTAAAACTGGTTTCACTATACCACTTGATTTATATTCCTTACAAACTTAAGCACCTTTTGGGGGTATCAAATATTCATGAACCAGTCCTGCTTTGTGTGAATGTATTCATTAAATGTAAGTATGTGCCAAATAGTGAAGATGAATGTTTTCCAGCCTTTTGGTTTTTTTGTGAACTGCTTTCTCTAATAGTAGGAATTCATTATTTATGTGTGATTGTTCACTCAAGGCATACAACATTGTTTCTGCTTCCTGAATGGATGATTGAACATTTTAAAACATTACAAAACAAATGATGAATAACACACCTCTGTAACAAATGTTCATATGAATAATAATTTTTGCTAAATTGTCAGAATTATTAGAAAGTTACGAAGCCAAAGAACTAACTGTCAAGGCCACTATAAAGGAACCAGTCCTACTTACTCACCTAACAAACATCTACCAGATCAATGAAAAGCAGAGTTGACTGGGAAACAAAGGTCTGTATATTTTCTTTTTCTTTCCAGAAAGAGCAACCACATCTTTTCCATCAGAATAATATATATTTGATTAAAAGAAACAAGAAATAACAAAAGTAAAGTCAGCAGAGTATCTACTCTCTGTGGCATGCTGTGTCAGCTCTGCCTCAGTAAATGACAGCTGCTCCAATAGTAGGCAGATTCCAAGGAGTGCAAAGGCTCAAAGAACAGAAAATGAAATAATGCACAGTGCCACATGATTAAAGTATTATATCTAGGTCCTGCCATTTCATCAATTTGTTACTGTTTGCTTATTGAAGACAGTGACTGTATTCTTTGCTTTTTAAACCCTAGCCTGCAGTAGCGAAACCTCAATCTGAAGCAGGAGTGTAATGTGGAAATGTGTGCAGGAGAGAGCAAGTGAAGTTAGTAGCAATTACAGCAGACAACATATAGCCAGATGTGTTCTTGTGATAATGCAAGCTCCTAAGTCTATGTTTATCCTTCCGTGCCTGTGTATCTGATGAAAAAGATAAATGTCTGCCTGAGTTGAGTTTTAAACTGTAACCATACAATGACTGAGGTTACATTTTTTTCAGCATATCATTAATAATGATGGATAATTCAGCACATGTTTTACTTGACTAAACTATATAAAGTTTCTGTTTCTCTTTCTCACGTCAACTTTAAATCCAGTGTAATTCAATTAAGTTATTTTGCATTTATGCTGGTGCAAGTGAAGAGTGAATCAAGCCCTAAGGTAACATTTTTCTACTTGAAACTAAGCCTGCTTATGACCCCGTTTCCATTTTTGGGTGTGTGCGGTGACTACTATAGAGTTTTGGAGCTTATTAAATTATCTATATTGATTCTTGGGTATTTAGGGAGGGCATCTGAACCTAGACTGCCATAACCATCATTTCCCTCTTTCCCTAGTGTAGAGGCAATATCTTTCCCTGTAAAGATGAGAAAAATGAGCATATCTGACTATAGATATCACCAGGACATGGCTGGGATATGAAAATGTTCAGTTCACATTATGACCTGACCACTAGTGTATGCTATTGAAACATGACAGGCAAATTACTGGATAGTCACTTGAGAGCATTAACACAAAGCCACTTTGCTAATGAGTTACTCTTTGGAGACAAACATGTGATGCAGGTTAATAAATGAAAACTCAGGTGACCAATTCCCATTGCTATTAGGCAGATTTGCCTAGTAGTATTATCCCTTCCTAGACCTTGGAAATCTATTACACTATGTACAATATCTAAACATACTGGGCCTGATCTTTAGTGGGTGTAGATCAGCATAGCTCCTCTAAAGTCAGTGAGTCACAACAATTTGCTCCAGCTGAGGATCTGGTTTATTATTATATTTGGAGAGCACTGTCTTTTCTAAATGTCATTCTAACTGTATCTTCTGGAATCAATTTTCATTATGTTCCCATTCTGAAATTGTTGGGCCAGATTTTCAAACGTGTACAACCATGTTGCATGAATCAGTCAGCATTGCTTTGTGGGAGATGTAGTCCATGAGGGAACCTAGCTTATAGGAGACAATGGGGGCCCAAACTAAAACTTCCACAATGTATTGCAGTAGGGAAATGCAGTTTAATATTGATCTGACTTGACTTTTGGGTCAATTTAACAAATGGAATTAAACATTTCAATTTCCGTAATGTCAAAATGTTTAGTTTTGATTGGAAAATATCAAAATGAAACATTTCAAAATCCATTAAAAGTTTTGAAATTTCAACTTTGTCCTGTTTCAGGATCAAAACCATTTTGAAATGTTAGAATTTCCTGTGATCTGGGATGAGAATTCTGAATTTCAGCTCTAATTCTGAACATTTAATATCTGAGCCAAAAAGACTCTGGTCTTGCCCTCACAAGGCTCTCTTGCTTAAATTTGAATTTCGTTTCCTCTTATGTCTGTTTTCTTCCCTCTCCTTCCCATTCTTCTTATTCCTACTCCTCCTGATAGCTCTCCAGGCCACTGTGAAAACAGTGCTAACCTTAATTAGTTGCTGAAGTAGACAGAGTTAATGTGAACTCAAAAATGTTTTTCCCTTCCTGTTTCTATCTCTACTCTAGAAGTTTCTCTGGTTAGAAGCAGCCTGACACATGAAGGCCCTGTTTATAGTCTCTCATCTTGTTCTTCAATAAAGTTCAGGCACAGTTCCATTTTCTGTCTGTTTCTGCTAGTTGTCGCACCTCTTCAGGGGCTCTAGACAGAAGAAAATATCCCTGATCAGCACAGTTGTTTAGTGGATTGTGAACAAGCAGAGTCAGAGATAACCTTTGCTGAAAACTCAGAGTGCCTTAAAGATTAGGAATGGGACCTAGAAGTGAAGGAAGAATCAGTAGAAAGTGTAGAACATTACTCCAATGTACTCTGGACAGCTGGTTCCATTCGACAGGGTATCTGCTATGCACTGTACAATCTGTCTCTGTCAGGCCTGGATGGGCAGCATTGAGTAGGGAGGACAGCAGTCCAATCTGGAGATGATGAACATGTGCATCAAAATTGCAAGATTATTTTCTGAGACTGGAGTGGTACATGATCTTTTCCTAATAACATATGGAGATCAGGTCTCTATGCTCATACTGTTACATCTCTTAGTTGCCTTTGATATAACTGATCATGAGATTTTATTGACTGGTTTGTGAATTTTAGTAGGAGTAGATGGTGTTATGAGGGACAGATTCACACCCACAAAAGGGAGCTGCAGCTAGAATATTTTAGGGTTTATTCCTCCCCGTTCCTCAGACGTTCTTGTCAACTGCTGAAAATGGCCCACCTTGATAATCACTACAAAAGGTCCGTTCCCCCCCCGTCCCGTCCCCCCTTCCCCCCCCCCGCTGGTAATAACTCACCTTACCTGATCACTCTCGTTACACTGTGTATGGTAACACCCGTTGTTTCATGTTCTCTGTGTATATAAATCTCCCCACTGTATTTTCCACTGAATGCATCCGATGAAGTGAGCTGTAGCTCAGGAAAGCTTATGCTCAAATAAATTTGTTAGTCTCTAAGGTGCCACAAGTACTCCTTTTCTTTTTGCTCATTTTCATTGGTATTCAGTACGTTAGATGGCCAATTACCACCAACCTTCTTGATGAAAATTGAATCAAAGAAATAATTAAGCACCTCTGCCATTTCCACATTTTGTGTTATTGTTTTTCCTCCCTCATTGAGTAATGGGCCAATCCTGTCCTTGGTATTCCTCTTGCTTCTAATGTATGTGTAGAATGTTTACTCATTACCCTTTATGTCTCTAGCTAGTTTAATATCGTTTTGTGCCTTGGCCTTTCTAATTTTTGTCCCTGCATACTTGTGTTATTTGTTTATATTCATCCTTTGTAATTTGACCTAGTGTCCACTTTTTGTAGGACTCTTCTTTGATTTTTAGATCACTGAAGATCTCCTGGTTAAGCCAGGGTGGTCTCTTGCCATACTTCCGATCTTTCCTACACAGTGGGATAGTTTGCTCTTGTGCCCTTAATAATATCTCTTTGAAAAACTGCCAGCTGTCTTCAATTGTTTTTCCCCTTAGACTTGTTTCCCATGGGATCTTACCTACCACCTCCCTGAGTTTGCTAAAGTCTTGAAATCCATGTCTTTATTTTGCTGTTCTCCCTCTCCTACCATTCCTTAGAATCATGAACTCTACCATTTCATGATCACTTTCACCCAAACTGCCTAACACTTTCAAATTCTCAACCAGTTCCTCCCTATTTGTCAAAATCAGATTTAGAACAGCCTCTCCCCTAGTAGCTTTCTCTACCTTCTGAAATAAAAAATTGTCTCCAATGCATTCCAAGAACTTGCTGGATAATCTGTGTCTGGCTGTTTTATTTTCCCAACAGATGTCTGGGTAGTTGAAGTCCCCCAACACCACCAAGTCCTGTGCTTTGGATGATTTTGTAAGTCGTTTAAAAAAAACCTACTTCTAACATGATAGTCTGGTTATGCCAATAAGACACTGTAAAGCTTCAGGGATTTCTGTAACAAACCTTTATTCCATATACCTGAGACATTACAAACAGTATTGCAGATCTGACTGCTTCTTTATATTTTGTCACTGGGATCTGCCCTCTAACCTGTTGCTGACTAGTCTACATCCCGTTATACAAGATGTTGCACAGCCAAGGCCCTAAAATATTCTAGATGCAGCTCCCTTTTGTGGGTGTGAATCTGTCCATCATAACACCATCTACTCCTACTAAAATTTGTTACTTTGGTATTCTGTCTTAAACAGGGTAAGAGGAAGGTCTGAGACACAACTTCCCAACCACAAGAGGGAGCTGCAGCTAGAATCTCTAAAGGCCTGACCTGTGCAACATCTCCTTTAACAGACCGTAGTCAGCAGAAGGTCAGAGGACAGATCACAGTGATAAAAAATAAAAATGCAGTCAGTACTGTTTGTAACATCTCAGACGAATGGAATAAAGGTCTGTTACTGTAAGGCCTCAGGGGTTTCTGTGTCTTATTGACAGAACCAGAACAGATGAGGCTGCCCTTTAATTACTTCCTTCCCTTCAGAGAGAGAGGTTTTTCTTGCTACTATTTCTAACTGCTCATGAAGGGGCATTGAATAATCTACTTTGGTGCAGGCTAAGCAACGCTTTGAGAAGTGAAGAACAGATGTTCTCAATACAGGTATGATCAGAGTCTTGGCCACCTCCTTTAATTGTTCCCCTCATCCTATAAAAACCCAATTTCATAGAATCATAGAATCATAGAATATCAGGGTTGGAAGGGACCTCAGGAGGTCATCTAGTCCAACCCCCTGCTCAAAGCAGGACCGATCCCCAATTAAATCATCCCAGCCAGGGCTTTGTCAAGCCTGAACTTAAAAACTTCTAAGGAAGGAGATTCTACCACCTCCCTAGGTAACGCATTCCAGTGTTTCACCACCCTCCTAGTGAAAAAGTTTTTCCTAATAGCCAACCTAAACCTCCCCCACTGCAACTTGAGACCATTACTCCTTGTCCTGTCCTCTTCTACCACTGAGAATAGTCTAGAACATCCTCTCTGGAACCACCTCTCAGGTAGTTGAAAGCAGCTATCAAATCCGCCCTAATTCTTCTCTTCTGCAGACTAAACAATCCCAGTTCCCTCAGCCTCTCCTCATAAGTCATGTGTTCCAGACCCCTAATCATTTTTGTTGCCCTTCGCTGGACTCTCTCCAATTTATCCACATCCTTCTTGTAGTGTGGGGCCCAAAACTGGACACAGTACTCCAGATGAGGCCTCACCAATGTCGAATAGAGGGGGACGATCACGTCCCTCGATCTGCTCGCTATGCCCCTACTTATACATCCCTAAATGCCATTGGCCTTCTTGGCAACAAGGGCACACTACTGACTCATATCCAGCTTCTCATCCACTGTCACCCCTAGGTCCTTTTCCGCAGAACTGCTGCCTAGCCATTCGGTCCCTAGTCTGTAGCTGTGCATTGGGTTCTTCCGTCCTAAGTGCAGGACCCTGCACTTATCCTTATTGAACCTCATCAGATTTCTTTTGGCCCAATCCTCCAATTTGTCTAGGTCCCTCTGTATCCTATCCCTGCCCTCCAGCGTATCTACCACTCCTATCAGTTTAGTATCATCCGCAAATTTGCTGAGAGTGCAATCCACACCATCCTCCAGATCATTTATGAAGATATTGAACAAAACCGGCCCCAGGACCAACCCCTGGGGCACTCCACTTGACACCGGCTGCCAACTAGACATGGAGCCATTGATCACTACCCGTTGAGCCCGACAATCTAGCCAACTTTCTACCCACCTTATAGTGCATTCATCCAGCCCATACTTCTTTAACTTGCTGACAAGAATACTGTGGGAGATCGTGTCAAAAGCTTTGCTAAAGTCAAGAAACAATACATCCACTGCTTTCCCTTCATCCACAGAACCAGTAATCTCATCATAGAAGGCGATTAGATTAGTCAGGCATGACCTTCCCTTGGTGAATCCATGCTGACTGTTCCTGATCACTTTCCTCTCATGTAAGTGCTTCAGGATTGATTCTTTGAGGACCTGCTCCATGATTTTTCCGGGTACTGAGGTGAGGCTGACTGGCCTGTAGTTCCCAGGATCCTCCTTCTTCCCTTTTTTAAAGATTGGCACTATATTAGCCTTTTTCCAGTCATCCGGGACTTCCCCCGTTCGCCACGAGTTTTCAAAGATAATGGCCAATGGCTCTGCAATCACAGCCGCCAATTCCTTTAGCACTCTCGGATGCAACTCGTCCGGCCCCATGGACTTGTGCACGTCCAGCTTTTCTAAATAGTCCCTAACCACTTCTTTCTCCACAGAGGGCTGGCCATCTATTCCCCATGTTGTGATGCCCAGCGCAGCAGTCTGGGAGCTGACCTTGTTCGTGAAGACAGAGGCAAAAAAAGCATTGAGTACATTAGCTTTTTCCACATCCTCTGTCACTAGGTTGCTTCCCTCCTTCATTAAGGGGCCCACACTTTCCTTGGCTTTCTTCTTGTTGCCAACATACCTGAAGAAACCCTTCTTGTTACTCTTGACATCTCTCGCTAGCTGCAGCTCCAGGTGCGATTTGGCGCTCCTGATTTCATTCCTACATGCCCGAGCAATATTTTTATACTCTTCCCTGGTCATATGTCCAACCTTCCACTTCTTGTAAGCTTCTTTTTTATGTTTAAGATCCGCTAGGATTTCACCGTTAAGCCAAGCTGGTCGCCTGCCATGTTTACTATTCTTTCGACACATCGGGATGGTTTGTCCCTGTAACCTCAACAGGGATTCCCTGAAATACAACCAGCTCTCCTGGACTCCTTTCCCCTTCATGTTAGTCTCCCAGGGGATCCTACCCATCCGTTCCCTGAAGGAGTCGAAGTCTGCTTTCCTGAAGTCCAGGGTCCGTATCCTGCTGCTTACCTTTCTTCCCTGTGTCAGGATCCTGAACTCAACCAACTCATGGTCACTGCTTCCCAGATTCCCATCCACTTTTGCTTCCCCTACTAATTCTTCCCGGTTTGTGAGCAGCAGGTCAAGAAAAGCTCCCCCCCCTAGTTGGCTCCTCTAGCACTTGCACCAGGAAATTGTCCCCTATGCTTTCCAAAAACTTCCTGGATTGTCTATGCACCGCTGTATTGCTCTCCCAGCAGATATCAGGAAAATTAAAGTCACCCATGAGAACCAGGGCGTGCGATCTAGTAGCTTCTGCGAGCTGCCGGAAGAAAGCCTCATCCACCTCATCCCCCTGGTCCGGTGGTCTATAGCAGACTCCCACCACTACATCACTCTTGTTGCTCACACTTCTAAACTTAATCAAGAGACACTCCGGTTTTTCTGCAGTTTCGTACCGGAGCTCTGAGCAGTCATACTGCTCCCTTACATACAGTGCTACTCCCACCTTTTCTGCCCTGCCTGTCCTTCCTGAACAGTTTATAACCATCCATGACAGTACTCCAGTCATGTGAGTTATCCCACCAAGTCTCTGTTATTCCAATCACATCATAATTCCTTGACATCACCAGGACCTCCAGTTCTCCCTGCTTGTTTCCAAGGCTTTGTGCATTCATATATAAGCACTTGAGATAACCTGCTGATCGCCCCTCATTCTCAGTATGAGGCAGGAACCCTCCCCTCACAGACATTCCTGGCTGTGCTTCCTCCCGGTATCACGCTTTCCCACTTACCTCAGGGCTTTGGTCTCCTTCCCCCGGTGAACCTAGTTTAAAGCCCTCCTCACTAGGTTAGCCAGCCTGCTCGCAAAGAGGCTCTTCCCTCTCTTCGTTAGGTGGAGCTTGTCTCTGCCTAGCACTCTTCCTTCTTGGAACACCATCCCATGGTCAAAGAATCCAAAGCCTTCTCTCCGACACCACCTGTGTAGCCATTCATTGACTTCCACGATTCGATGGTCCCTACCCAGGCCTTTTCCTTCCACGGGGAGGATGGACGAGAACACCACTTGCGCCTCAAACTCCTTTATCCTTCTTCCCAGAGCCACGTAGTCCGCAGTGATCCACTCAAGGTCATTCTTGGCAGTATCATTGGTGCCCACGTGGAGAAGCTGGAAGGGGTAGCGATCCAAGGGCTTGATGAGTCTCAGCAGTCTCTCCGTCACATCGCGAATCTTAGCCCCCGGCAAGCAGCAGACTTCTCGGTTTTCCCGGTCAGGGTGGCAGATAGATGACTCAGTCCCCCGGAGGAGAGAGTCCCCGACAACCACCACCCGCCTCCTTCTCTTGGGAGTGGTGGTCGTGGAACCCCCCATCTCAGGACAGTGCATCTCATGCCTTCCAACCAGCGGAGTCTCCTTCTGCTTTCTCCCCCCAGACATATCATCTGGTCCACTCTCCGCAATGTTACCTGTGGAGAGAACATGAAAGTGGTTAGTTACCTGTGACCGCATTGCTGGAACCCGGACATTCCCCCTTCTTCTTCTGGAGGTCACATGTTGCCAAGCTTCTTCACTGGCCTCTTGGCTCCGCTGTGCAACCTGCTCTAAATCTTTAGAGCTTTGTGCCCGTAGAAGCATATCCTGACTTTTGTCCAGAAAATCCTCCATTTCTCGTATGCAATGCAGGGTCATTATCTGTTGCTCCAGACCTTCAATCTTCTCTTCCAATATGGAGACCAGCTTGCACTTTGTACAGACAAAGTCGCTTCTGTCCTGTGGAAGAAAGACAAACATTGTATATATATATATATATATATATGTGTATATATAGAGTCTGCTGCAGTTTCCACGGTATGCATCTGATGAAGTGAGCTGTAGCTCACGAAAGCTCATGCTCAAATAAATTCGTTAGTCTCTAAGGTGCCACAAGTACTCCTTTTCTTTCTGCAAACATTTCTTAGATTGAGTTTTAAACCGCTGTTTTTTTTTTCATCCAGTGCATTTCTCACAGACCCTGACATCTGCGTGATGGTATTTGCTGCCTCATCTGAGAAGATGTGTGCTGCTTGTCATCATAGAAATCATACGCACATATAGATTTCACAGTCTGCAGTACATACAATAAGGCTTGGTCCGTTTCCCTCACATATATAGAATAATGGGCATCAACAAAGTAAGTTAGGACCAAATTTTACAGTCCTTTCTCAGTAAGACTCCACTAGAAGTTATATATGAGTTATGATGGCAGAATGTGGCAATAATAGTAAACCAAGAAGAGCAAACAGTCCAGTGTCGTTAAATTTAGGGCTTTAATAGCCTTACACTGATGTTCCCAGAATCTTCCTGAATCAAGAACAGGTGGAGGCACCACCTGGTACACCCATGCTAATGAAGACAACGTAATTCTGTCTCTAGGTAATTTTCGCTTCCAAATGTCATTTCCAGTGATGAAGGTCTTCGGCACTAATTTCACTTGAGGTTGTGAGTTAGAATAACTGAAGTAATTAGAATGCATCACAGGCTAGTTGCTGGCCAAATTTAAAAGTTTTTTTGGAATTATACAAAAGTAAAAGTATCTGCAAACAATAATCTCTCTAACTATAACTTTAACTAAGCCAGAGTGATTAAAAAACAAAACGTATTACAATTCATTGAAGCCGACATCTTTTCATGGTAATTACAGCTAAAAGAAAATTATGGTCTTTTTATAAACTGCTGGAAAATAGGGATTACAGTTAAAATATTTAATATTTCATGACTATTAAGGGAATGCAGGAATTCTTTATCATTGTCAACTGTCTGTAGACTACAGAGGTATACAGACATGTCAGAAGGACTAACCTTCCGTTCTGTGGGACTACTCAGGAGCTTAAAGTGAAGTTCATGCTTCAGTGGTTTGCTGGATCTGGGTCTTGGGGTATAATCCCAAACCTACTCAAGTTAATGGCCCTTGGCTTCAGTGATGTTTAGATCAGGACCTTAATGAGGAAATATGGACTGTGATGCTTTCACAATGCTGATGACCCCCATTTCTGTATCTGTATTTTATATAATATTGAGTTCAGTGAGGTACTTACATTTGTAAGTGTTTGCAGGATCGTTTGCATGGCTGTGGAAAGTAATGAAACAAAGGTCTTGATTTTACATATGTTGAACTCAGTAGTAATTCTCCCATTCCCTTTAATGATGGAGTATCCGTACCAAAATGAACATGGAAACCTACTTGTTATATGGACTAAGTTACTTAGCCTATTAGCACTTAAACTTTCCAGTTGCCACTGGTAACTAGTCAGTGTTTTTTCCTAGTATTTGCAGCATTCCTCGAGACTGCTGCAGACGCTATAACCTTGACTAGTATACGATGTATAAATACTTAGTATACTATTCTATATTATAATAAGTATAAATAAGTAATTGACTAGCATATTAAGCATAAGTAAGTAATAAGCCAATTATACTAACGCAAAAAATAGAAAGTTAAAAGCAACCAGTGTGCATGCAAAATGGTAATTTCCACACTTTTAACATACAACTAATTAATTAATGTATATTTTAGGCAACCAGTTTTGAAATTTGATCCTTTGACTTCTTTATGATGGAGATTGGATGGAGTATTGGATGGAGGTTGGATGGAGTATTTTATAATAGATTTTATATTCTAGAGGCAGCAGGCAGAGAAAAAGTGTTAGTTTCTTTTTGATTTTATAGTAATTGCTTTAAGGGAAGAGAGTCAAGGAGAATTAAAAAAAGAGAGAAACTGTTTCCCTAATAGGCATTAATTGAAAAATATTTTAACTTCACAATGTTTTACTTTAGGATGGGACAGAAGATTTTGCTGCTTCTCACATTCTGCTAACTTCATCTCAGGATGATTTATAGGGTCTCAGAGACTCCTTCAGCCATTGGTGAAGTTACAGCAATCATCATGATCATCTACTCCCAGCACCAAGGTTGGGTAGGACTGACTTTTGTCAGTTTCTTGGCTTAGACTTGAGGTGGCTGGTGGTCTAGAAACTAAGTTACAGCAATGGGGCAGAACAAATATTGCTCTGTAGCCTCAGGGGAGGATTCCTCCCCAGTAAAGTCTTTGTTTGTTTGTTTTTTTTCCCTCAGCCTTCATAAAATTTACTTACATCAGGCAATGGGGAGGTTTGTGCATTTTACTTGAATAAGAATAGGGCCCATAATCACTCACAACCCTGTAAATACATATCTATATCCACTTTTTTTTTTTAAAGCAAATAAAATTACTGAAAATTTCATACATTAACACAGTTAAAAACCATTGAATTATAAAAACTTGAAAGTTCATTAACACACCAACAAATGTCTGGTACATAGCAACACATGTGTGAACACAGCAAATCTCTGTCACTTTATGAATATTCACAGATATAATCCAGTGCATTTTTTTTTTTGGTATTCATTTCTAGCCATGAACAGGGCTGTAGAATTTATGAATTTAATGAATTTGCTCAAAGGGTAACTTGTCATTATCTCTTTAGCTTTCAAATCAAATTTCAATGTTCCTCCTCTGAAAACTCCCCCTTGGCTTCACAAAAATTGGAGGTGAAAATAGGGAAATGTATCAACTTTTCATTTATCTGCCAAAAGAGTGTTTTTGTTTTCCCCATCACCTCACCAATGATTTCACCAAGGCTGAGAATTTTTCATACAGTTCTATTCAATCATCTGAAGAGAGGTTGTTTTATGATGCAATAGCAGCCACAAAAGAGAGAGACAACCTTTAAAAAAAGTTCAAAGGTAACAAAAGATTGGGTGCAATTGTTTCATGTTAAGTTAAATACCATTGTTTTAAAGATAACTTGGTCCCAAAAGTATAAGCTTTCAGAAAAGCTCAGCTCCCATTTACAGACCTAAAATAAATTGAAAATCTGGCTCCAACAGTGAGTGCTGACTTAGCACATTTGAAAATATGGCCTTCAAATGATTTAAAAGATGGATAACATGAGGACACACTTGAACCCACTCATCTCCTTTAACTATATTTAAAGATAAGGGGTTAGCTTCTCATTTTTCTTGGAAGATGCTCTCAACTCGTTAGTTTCAGTTGGGAAGAAAAATTACTCAGATAAATCTTTGTATAGGAACATGATATTAGCCCTCTGGGGGATTTGTGTAGAGTGCTTCTTTCTAGTTTATTGATGTTACACAGCAATGTTAGGAAAGAAAAGACATTTAAAACAAAACAATGTTTTTTCTTCCTCACAAGATAACCTATGTCAGTTTAGTTGTTTCTTTCTCTTAGTACATAAAACAGTTACGATTTTGGAATAAACCCCATGAACAGTTGCAATCTATTTTGCTTCTGGGACATGAACCAAAGTCCATTGTGGTCACAGGGACTCATTTCAATGACCTTTGGATCAGATCAATAAAGAGCTCAACGAATAGAATAGACAACTCTCTTTTCAAATAGGCTGCTGAACTATACTGTAAGATGTGCTCTCCATGCACTTGTGAAGTGTATTCAGGATACAGTTGCCAAAGCTGTTCAAGTTTTGTGATGGACAACAGCTGTTTAAACGAAAATTGCATTCATATGCATAAAACGTAGTCAAGCAATCTTGGGTTAAATGTGAAAATAAAGGTCTGTGTGCAGTTTTGTTGTAGCCTGGATGGTCCCAGGATCTGAGAGAGAAAAGGGCGGGGGGAGAGATAATGTATTTTATTGAACAAACTTCTGTTGCTGGAAGAGACAGACAAGTGTTCGAGCAATAGAGTAATTCTTCAGGTATTGATGTTTCATCAGCAGAAATTGATGCAGTAGAAGATATTATCTCATTCACCTTGTCTCTCTCAAAATAAAGGTAAGTTATATTCATGTTCAGTGCATGCCACAAATAGTAAGAAAGGAGCTGAATACATATGTACTTCCTTAGTTCCTAATGGAAGTGGTTGAGTAAGAAGCATATCTCCATCTTACTGGACCCAGAGGTATCATTTTCTTTTTGAACAGCTTGGGAAACAGATTGCTTACATCAACATGCTCTTTAAAGTAAAAAGCCTGGCACAGGACCCAGAGCTCACACATCATAACCTTCTAGGGCTTCATCTTTTGTTCCAGTTTGTCTAGCTGGTCCCAGTGTCTCATGATGATAGAGTGTTTTATCTTTCATTCTACATTTAATGAGATGTTGTAAACACATGTTGTTCTTTACATGCAGAGAGGCCCAAATGACCTGAAATGTGAAAGAGGAGGTGTGGATCTCCAATTCACAATGAGCAATCTGACATTATCACTGAAACATTACAACAGTTATTGTTCCAACTCTTTAAACCAGGCTAATTACTGATCCTGATCCTATAGAATGTTGATTCCCTCTTCAACATCTGTTGGTCATCAAGGTTCAGAACCTATACAGATTGTCCAAGAGTGGCTCAGTAGAAATCTAACAGAAATTAGTCTTTACGCTTTCTCAACTGTGTCAAAAAAATCAACCATGAAAGATTTAAAAATAAAACCTATGGGTCAGTGACACATTTCATTCTTTTGTGTGTGCAGGTTTCACAAAGTTTATCAAGATGTAAAAACTCAGCGCCAAAGTCCCTGGCAAGATAGTCTGGTGAAAACAAGGACTGTGCTGGAAGTCAGGAGACCTGAAATCTATTCCTTATTCGGACACTGACCTGGTGTGAAACCTGGGCAAGTCATTCATCTCTCTTTCTGTAGTTTTCCTCCCAGCCAGTGTCTGTCTTGTCTATTTAGACTAATCTGGCTGGGGCATAGAGTGCCTCTCACTGTGTTTTATATAGCACCCGACTGCGACCCCTCTATTGATTGTCTCTAAATGCTACTGTAGTATAAATAATTACACAAAAACCTATGGTAAACAAATATTAAAGTTACAAAGTCAAACACACTAAAAGTTAGGAAATCCTAGAATGAAGGTTGCCTGTACAATCTTAATTTGCCCCCTTTGTGCTTATGTTTGATGATAGTCTTTTAGTTACATAATCACGTACAATTTTTATCCACAGGACCCTGGCACATTCAGCATAGGTGCTGACTCCGTGGGTGCTCCATAGTCAAATTTCCCTATTGACTTCAATAGCCATTGGATCGGGCTGCAAA
Organism: Eretmochelys imbricata; assembly: GCF_965152235.1. Classification (NCBI taxonomy): domain Eukaryota; kingdom Metazoa; phylum Chordata; order Testudines; family Cheloniidae; genus Eretmochelys; species Eretmochelys imbricata. The sequence continues at coordinate 95,625,926 of NC_135573.1, read as the reverse complement.
CCCCCAGTAGAGATAGGCAGAGTATTCACAGTGAACAACTCATTTGACAAATTTTTCCCTCTTTTTAATTCATGAATGGGTTATGAATAGAATGTTTCTTACAAATTTATTCTTTATTCAAAATTACTACTGGAAAAATTCCTGTGAACATATTTCAGCCTAGAGATTGCGTGCACCCTATTCACAGCATGGGTTCAACTAAATCCCTTAGTTGTTATTGGTCATAGTACTCACATGACATTGTTTCCGCTCCTTAACTAAATTGTAACTACAATAAAAGGGAGCAGTTTGTAGAGTTAGAAGGAGCAAGGCCAGATAAAGGAATTTCTGGGACATTTTAACCTGTTTCCTTTCTGGGCCACTTGACTCAAGCCTTGCCTGGAACATCACTGCAAAACTGATGCTATTGTAATATCCTAAACTGGGGTAAAATTAAAACATTAGTTATAGTCAGTGGTGGACCAACAAATATATTCAGGCTGCACTGCACTTTTTATGATAAACACCAGTATTTATTTGCCTATGACCTTGTGCAACTTCACCTCTCTAGCTCAAATATTCCAGACTTGCTCTCTGTCTGAGGGTATTTTTTCTAGTCTTTTCATTGAAAATATGAGCACAAAAACTTGTTACTTTGAAGAATGAGATGAGGGCATTTTAAACAATTTCTCTCACCTCGTTCAAACAAAGTATCTCTGGGTGTTCATGCTCAGTCTCAGATGCAAAGGATATATGGCCAGATCCTGATCTGTTTTACTTTGTTGCCTTTGTGACAGCTGTTTTGGCCACAGGCAGTTCAATGGTCTTTCCTGTGAATGATGTGGTCATGTGTTGGACTATATAGTGTAACCAGTCTTTTCACTTAGGTTCACGTCTGTGTCTCATGTTCTATACCCTGCTATATGGGAGACAAGGGTTCAAGACCCTGCTCATTCATTCCAAATCAGCTAGAGCAGGGACTTGAATCTGGTCTTCTACATCCCAGCCTAGTACCCTAATCAACCAGCTATAGCATCTCTCTTACTCACTGTGTCAGGACCCACTAATCCTTTTTGATAAAGCTTCTGTCAAAACAGCTATATCCCCACAAAATGTTTTTACTTTGATGAAACAGCATATTTCACCCAAATTTCCTATTGGCAAAAATGTCCTGACCAGCTGTACCATGCAACAATGATTTGAATATCTGCCAAATGCATTTTTATCTGTGACGATTTGGGGAATCAGACTATGTACAACATATGAAATCTGGTTCATGTTAAGAAATTGCTGCATCATGGACTGTCTCAGTGTATGTGGAATCCATCCTTTGCTATTGGGGCTGTAGTACATTTCTGCCACACTGGGTATAATGGTGCTTTATTAACGTTGATGACGTTGATGTGCACTGATCAAAGAATGGGTATTGTGATGGGGTGGACTTAGTCCGGAGATCCCTTGGCCTCGTGGCCCTGTCTCACCCCACCCCAGAAAAAAGCAGAAGAGAAGTCCTCCAGGCAGCCTACAGTGGCTGCAGGGCAGCAGCCAACCAGAGGGGCTGCTGTAGCATCCAGTCAGGGCCAAAAGGGCCATATAAAAGGCAGCAGCAGCTGCTGCAGAGCAGTCAGTTACTGCCTGGAGCTTGAAGAGCGAGAACTGGGTGCCTGACTGGAAGAGCAGCAGGACCCTGAACTGCTCACTGTAGGCAGGACTGAGCCCAGGAAAGGCTGCTGAAAACTGGGTTCCTGGCTGGCTGGAAGAGCAGCAGGACTATGGACAGGTCAGTTCTAGCAAGCTGTGCCCTGGGTCTGAGCCCAGAACTTAGCCAGCCTGGGCAAGGGCTGCCAAAAGGATACCTACTGATAGTACTGAGATGGCTTGTTAGGCTTTTAAAGAAGGTAGTGCCTCTGGGGAGGAAGCTTTGGTACTATGGTCCCACACCAGGGATGTGAGAAAGAACTAGTGATTGCCTACCCAAGAAGGGGGAGGTGGGGGGAGAGACTGTGTGACTAGACCAGAGGGCTGAGTCACTGGAGACCCCCTGAATGGCCATTGGCCAGGGAGATGCTTGTGAGAGGTGGATGCCACCCTGTTCAAAAAATTTGGCTCATCGGGTTAGCAGTAGAAGCTTTTAGAATGCCTCTCCCCCCAAAAATAATGGTGTATTTTGTTAACTTGCTTAACTTCCCTGAGGGAGATTTTTTTCCTTCCCTCTTTCCTTCCTTTGCTAAGACAATACCGAGTGTCCAACAAATGCACAAAAGCAAGGAAATAGGGAATTGAGCCTGCAACTCTATTTTTAATTAACCTGCAATCTGCTATATATATTTTGCAGCCCATATGGTGACCCTCCCCCCCCCACATATGATGTGGGGAAAGAATTGCAGCCTCAATTCCCTGTTTCCTTGGAAATCAGCCCCCTAACATTACTTTTATGTTGGTGATGATCTCAATTTTTCTGTGAGTTTATCTTAACTATGCTATTGATGGCTAACCTCCTACTGTTCTGTATACATCCAATCTACCAAGAGCAGAATAAAACTTGCCTGCAGTGAACATTCACTTCATGCTGGTTTGTATCTTCATTTCAACTGGGAAAGATACTAGATGAGCAAACAGATGCCTTTCTAGAGGGAAACAGGTGCACAATACACCCACTTTACATACTGATTGTGCCATTATATCTTCTGACACACTATTGTGGAACTTAGAGCTGTATATGGTGTCTATTTTTAACTAGAAAATACTCCTTACTCTTTCATTTAAACTTTTTTAGACTAAGTTTAAAAAAAAAAAAACCAACCATGAAAAACCCAACAACCTCCCCCTCCCAGCTCCTCAGACTGATGCCAGCAAATAGTTTTTGTTCCACATGGCAGTAAGGTTCATCCTTGTTTATGGTTTGTGGAAACCCCTGAGTGGGTTAACTGGCAGCCCTTTCGGAAGTTGTTGGACAACAATATCATGTCCTTGGAGTAAATCCAGTGAGAATTGTACTGATAATGTAATGCTTGTACTGTGATATCTCATTCCAAAGCTTTGCTGGGTTCAATTTCTCTGGAAGTGTCGTTGTAACATGGTAGTTGGAGGCCACGGAGCTAGTCAGCTCTGATTACTAAAGAGGCACACTTGAATTGGTTCAGGTAAGTCCTCTATGAAGGTCAGCAGGTAGCTGCAGTGAAAGTGGGAAGCTCGGGTCAGGCTGTGCTACCAGAAACTTAGGCTCCAGTCTGGTAGGGCCTGGGAGTAGTGTGAATTGGAGACTGCTGAGAATGAGCAAGTTCCTGCAGAAAGGCCTGGGATGTGGGGTGCTTAGTTTGAGAGCAGGAAAAGCCTGGGGATGACCTGACAAGAGAGTAAAATGGATGGACTATGTTTTGGGCCTTTGAGTTTTATTGTGGAGCTTTTCTTAGGTGAATAAACTTGGAGCCCCCAAGAAGGAGTGGTGAATGGAGAAGAAAAGCCTTCTGTTTAAGAAGTCCTTTGAGGGAGAAATCGTTAACAGGGCACTGCACAGGCACCCCCTGTCCATGAGGGGGTCTAGAGCAGGTGGCAGATCTAATGCAGGACTGTAATGGGAACTGTCTCTCACCAGTCTTCTCATGCACTTTCAGTTGGAGCACAAGTTATGTTGATGTCTTACACTTCGTAATAGCTTTATAATTCACTTCTGGACTTTTAAATGCAATTAGCCATACACAGCAGAGTTAAAACAATTGGTGATGTAGAAGGCCCATTTCATGACCTAGGCTGCACTCCAACAGCCTGTGCCACTTTGCTGGTGGAAAACAATCTTAATCTCAGAAAATCCACTGCTAGGAGGATCTTCTGGTTGCGGTGATGCACTACAATGACTCCTATGCTCTCACCTTCCCTATAGTTGGTGAAGCTGGTTGTGGCTTGAGGGTTGGGAGACTTGCCAGGGTATCTTGGCAATCCCTGACAGCTTTGATGGCCTCTTGGAGTCATGGGCAGATTCTGTAAAGCAGACTCAGTATCAGGAGGTGTGTAAAGGGCATCTTTCATCCCCAGTCCTCAGGTTTGCTGATCACTCTTTGGTCATAGTTTAGGAGCTATCCCCCCAAAGTTAAAATGTCCCTGGTATTGCACAGAGACGGCAAAAAACCTTGGCTTTCACCAGTTGGTCATTTACTGCACAAAAGGAAAAAAGATCAATTTAATGGTAGCAGAGAGATAAATTATGTGTGAAATCCTACTGAAATCTAAATGCTTCATAGTATAGCATTAACCTTAATACTAATTAATAAAGTAACAATACTGCTGTATATTTGTACTTGTACTGTATATTTATATCAAGACTTCACACTGATGTGAATGGAAGGTTCTGGGTGCCAAGCACTGTTGAAAATCAGGACACATATTTAGGTGCTTAACTATGGAATTTGGGGCCTGACTCTGAACCCACTTTTGACAGTTTTGCACCTTTTATCCTATGTTCTGGATCCCTGTACTCCCATTTCAATGCTCTTCTCTTTCTTCAGCTTATGACATGTAACAGCTTTTAACCCCTTAACTTTAATGAACAACTTTCAAGTGTTGGTATGACATTCATAAACATTTCTTCAGCTTGTTCAACTTTTCCACTCACTGTCCCACAATACAATGAATACAACATGGTAATTCAGAAATCTACAAGGCAGACAGTCAATAATATCTAGTTGCAAATGTCCCTTTTGTTTGACAATTTTCCTGAAGACTAGATACATATGGAGTCTACAGGGACTCCATTAAGATCTTTATGAATATTTGAAAGGGCATCGGGATCCATGGCTACACAGAGCAATCAATTGCTATGAATTTTTATTTCCCCATGCACTCAGTAGGAATGACATGACAGGTATTTATTATCACCAAGCTTCACTTAAAAATATCAGGCTTCTTTGTGATGGGACCGAGGAAGTCACAAAGAACTCCCCACCACTCACACAAAGAAGTTACCTTATTTAAACTGAGGGTGGAGCAACAGATTTAATTACCACAGTTATAGTACAATTGAATGGTTCCTGTTATTTTTAGATGCTGAATAGTCCTATCTGAATTCCTGTGCTGCTCCTTTTTGAAGTTTGAAATACAGTGTATGAATTACTCTGGAGTCTGCAAAAATGAAAAAAATAGAAGAAGCTTTTTTGCACTGATTCAAGATCAAATTAAAAATTGGGGACCTGAAATAGAAATCTCCTTCCTTCCATCTGCAGCAATTAATTCGCTCTGCAGAAAAATACTGGGTTTTGGTTTTTTCCAGGCCTTTTTTAGCTACTGCTAATATTTGCCTCACTCAAAATCTCTGATTTCAAAGCTATTTAAAAATGTCTCTGTATTGCTGAAAAATCGACTGCCATTGTATTGGCTCTCATTTAAGGGTGCCTCAAATTGCTTCACAAACATTAATTAACTAACCCTCATTATCCTGATGAGATTAGTTTAGTTCAAATGGCTGTAATATTATCTAAAGCACAAAGGGCCTCATCTAATATCTTTTGAAAGATCCCCATTGCATCAGGCCCAAAGTGCTGTACCTTAACTTAGATGTGCAGAAATGGGAAAGTCCAGCTAAATCTATAGCTTCTCTCAACTGGAAACTCTGCTCCAGTCACCAAATATTTATTCATGGTTTCATAGAGTTTAAGGCCAGAAGGGACCATTAGATCATCTAGTCTGACCTCCTGCATATCACTGGCCATTGCATTTCACCCAGATACCTCTATAGTAAGCCCAAAGACTTTAGTTAGATTAAAGCACTTCAGTCCTCAAGAGATTAAACTGGGTAGTACAGGCCAAAAACAGGAGAGACCAAGCTTTCACGAAGGCCCTGAAATGGCAGGATATTGATGAGGTGAGATATGCCCAGATAATCCCAGCCAGTGACCCATGGCCCAGACTGCAGTGAAAGGCAAAAACCCACAAGGTCTCTGCCACTGTGACTTGGGATAAAATTACTTCCTAATCCTAAATCTGGCAATCAGAAAGACCTTGAACATTTGAGCAAGAACCACCAGCCAGCCACTGGTCATCTGAGCTGGTAAACACATGATTGGCTAGCTGAATACATGATGGCTCATGCTGACTCTCTGCTGTGCACTTAAAACCAGTTCCAGATCCATACTTTTTATAAACAGAGCTGTTGCGGGGAAAAAATGACTGAAGTTAGAATTTTGAAATGTAGTATGGATTTGTGGGTTAGTGACTTTAAATGGAGTAGGAGGGAAAAGGGTTTTTACTTAGCAATTACAAGTCTAAATATTGTATACTGAGCATGCACACCAGAATATTTAAGTGTACAGACAGGCATTAAAAGATAGATGCCCTAAGCATTCATAAGCTAATTAAGTGTACACCTAATTGAGTACAGTGTACTCAAATACATACTGGCTTATAGTCCCATTGGTGAAATGACAACAGAGCTTTTAAGCTATGCTGATCTAATAGCTCTGATTATAGAGACTTGTACCTTCTGCAAGTTTACTTATTTATCTATTGGATTTTTTTTACTTTACTTTAAAAAAAAAAAAAAAAACCCTAGGGAAATTAAATACAAAAATCTCTGCCCTGATGCAGTGTGAATGTTGTCCAGTTTAAAATGACTTTTAAAACAAAACAATAACAAAAACAGATAACTGAAAAAACAAGGTTTCAATGTCAATGCTAACTGCAAGTTGCACATAAGAAAAAAGCAATAGAAAATAGTTCATAAATGTTTGATCCTGTACCCCAAATTCATAATAGTTCCATTGAGTTCAGCTTCTTCCTTTATTAGTAGAAAACTGTCTGAATTGCCTGTGAACTCTTTAACTTGGGCCCAGCTATCTAATCATTCCTGCAATAGCTTACCTGCACACAACTTTAGTCATGTAAGCAGTCCCTTTGACACTGTGAGTAAAGTTATACACATGCATTAGTCTTTGCAGGGTTGGGGCCCAAATGAGGCAGATTTCCTACTAAAGTCAATAGGATTTCAGCTTTATTAAAGAATATAGGATCAGGCTCATTTTCCAGCACTGCCAATTTCTCATTTTCTTCACAATAGTAAGCATTTTTCTTAAATAATTTCATATAATCACCTTCAGTTTGTTTTTTTAAATTTATTAGGTCATTTCAGATTCTTCTCTCTTCTGAACTATATTAAAATATAATTCTGTCAGGAAAGTCCTAATCTTGAATACCAATCATAGATCAGATTCTGCTTTACTAGGACTGGATATGCTAATTTTAGGTCTCAAGTCTTAGGGTAGAGGAGGGGAGAGAACTTCTGCTTGACTAGACTTCTTAAATAAAAACCGCAATGACTGGAATATAAAAATGTTCATAAAGCTACAAACCTAGAGCATTTTAAGAAAGATAATTTGGGGAGGAAATAAACCTTTGCTACTCCCTAGTTATCTATCTTAGATACTCATACTACCCACTTCACTATACAGCCGAGCATCTCAGTCTTTAACGTATTTCTGCTAACAGCACTCCTGTAAAGAAGGTTAGTAATGTTTCCCCATTTTACAGGTGGGAAACTGACACTAAGTAACTTGCCAGCGTCAGACAGAAATCTATAGCAAAGTAGGAAATTGAGTGTAGGTTTCCCATGACCCAGGCCAGCACCTAACACCCAGACCGTCTTTTTTCTTTCTTTACATTAGTTGCCTGTACGGTTTGGTATTGACTACAATTTCTTATGCATTTTCATGAGAAATTGCAGAAAAATAGTCTGTAGGCTTTAAATTGCTGTGAGTATTAATGCCAATACTATCAGTCCAGTGTGTGTGTGTGTGTGTGTGTGTGTATATATATATATATATATATATATAAACTTATTTCTTTAGGAAGGAAACCTGAGATGGAAAGGCGTTTTGTTTGTTTCATTTATTCAATAGTTAAGGATTGTCCATTTAATTCTGGCATGTTAATAAAACCATGGACCAAGCTTTTCAAAAATTAGATCCTAAATCCATATTTAGGTCTCACTTGTACACAGTGACTCTGAGCGAGCAGACCTTTTCCTCTACATAAAACCCCAAATGAAACTGTGGGAACGGGGTCCATTCCCCTAGTTTCTTGAAAGATTGGAACCATAGGCACCTAACCAGGCCACATATTTGTCAAAAGAATTGAGAGCCCAGCAATCTGCATTGAAGTTCATGGTTGCCAATGAGTTACCACACTGAAAAAAAAATTAGGTCACTTAATTACAAGGCTAAATATGGATTTAGGGCCTAAATTTAGGTATCCAGTTACGAAAAATTTGGCCAGTGTAAATAGAAATTCTAATCTTTTCTATTAAACCCTCTTCTCCTTTCTACTGCAGATGACAACTCACCTCTCCATCTCCCAAACCCACAACTTCCATTTTCAGCTTCTTATTTTTCTCTTTACACTCTATATCCAGTCTCATATTAACTCATGTCTATAATATCACCCAGATATGTCATGCCATTTCCAGCCCTACTCCAAAAGTTCTTGTTCATGACTTGGGAAATAATGCTGTAATGACTCTGCATGAGTAGATCCATGCACCACATTTTAAATAATGGCTTCATTATATTAAAAGAGCTGAAATGCATTGCCCATTTCATGGTGTAGAGGTCACTTGTGACTGGGATTCTGACTTCAGGACTGTGTGGAGAGTTGACGTACAGGGGAGAGAAAGTTAAAATTGTGGTGAGTAAATCAGTTTAGAAAAAAAAAATAGAAATCAAAATTTTTCAATGGAGGGGAAAAAAAGGAATCAAATTTCTCACCAGAAATGTTCCCAATTTTAATGGTAAGAGGCAACCAAAGCCCTGATTCTGTGATGGACTCTGTGTGCATCTATGAGAGAGGTCTGCCCCCACACAGATGCTGCAGAATTGAGGACTTGGTTACCTCTCACTGTGATGGTGGCATGCATGTCACCTTTTACCACTCTACATTCTAAGTCTGTTCCAACCGTCTCACCCCTTCCTTGATCACTGTCTTCATCTTTTCCCAATGCAATCATCCTACACTGGTCTCTCCACAATGATGTCTTCACACTGGAAGGATTTCTCTGCACTTTTTGGGGAAGTAGGAGGGTGGGGAAGAGTGTGATTGCTCTGTGATAGATTGTACACCGTTTAGGTGGCTGCCTTTATTTGTGAATTGTAAAGTGCTACACACAATGTACCATTAATGCTACAAAATAATTGAGACAAAACGCTCAAAATATATTATCAACTTAATACTTTAGAGCCCATATGTGCCTGAGGGTGGTTCAGAACTATTTTGCTGATTCACCCTGGGCAACCAGACCATATGGTTTTCATTAGCTTCAACAGAGGAGTACAAACGGCTGAAATTCTTTGAGGCAAGGGAGATCTACAAGGAGGAGAGCAATCATAGAAGTTACCAGCTTAGGTGAGAGTTGAGGCTTTGTAAATACACATCTCTCTTGGGTACAGACAAACTTCGGGAATGGGGTGATGAGTTTAGATCACAAGCCTGTGTGTGCTGCATTGAAGAGAAAGGTGAAAATGGTATCTCACCCATTTGCGCTACTAGAAAACTTCAATAAATTAAAGAGAACACTTGGTTTTGGTCTCCAGGATCCCTTTACAGATGACTGAAGGAGACGTATCAATGTGCTCCAGAAGGATTAGTGACTACCTCTCTTCACCAAACAAATATTATAGAAATGAGGTATTTGAAAAAATCAAGAGGGAATAATTAGGCATTCCCCTTGGAACCAACTCCATTAACAAAAGTCCAGGACTAATCCCTTTGCTCAACATAATAAAGCAGCAGCAGACAATTCACAACAACTTGAGCTTAGTAGTGGTGCCAGATTCACTGATGTTAAATATGCCTACCAAACTCTGTTTGGAGTTTTTTAAAATAAATTAATCACAAAGACTGTTATCTTGGTGTATTTATTACACTTGTAATTGTATTGTGTTTGTTTATAATCGGGCTGTAATAAACTAAGAGGAAATAACTAGCTATGTTACAAACCATTAATTTTCATGGACTAAAGTTGACATTCTACAGATATAATTTGCAAGTCTAATGAAAGCTTTGCTTCCTTCCTTCCCCTCCCACTGGATTCTGTCTTATTTACAAGTGTCTTGGTTGAATTAATAAACAAACAATCATTGAAATCTTTCATTTTAATTAGCATAGGGTGGCATTTGTACAGCAATGTTTAGCCAAGAGATCTGAGTTGCTGTCAGATGGAGGATTAATACTGAAACAATGGTCTGAATAAATACATAGTATTTCAAACCAAATTTACTAAACACACAAGGGATCACATTTTTTAGATAAGGCTGTTGCATTTCATATGAGATAGTACAACCCTGCTGTTTGGACTGTGAGAAATTGCTCTGTGTGTCCGCTGGGACATAAAACAATAAGATATTATTCTTAACCCCAGAACTGTCAAGCGCTATTAGTTTTGAAGAGGATTGACAGCTTTGGGACTGAAAAGGGAAGGTGAAAAACATTCTGCAGGTGCTTTTTTTTATTATTATTATCTTCAGGTAGTCGGACAGAGGGCACTAAATTTCAGCCACCTTTGATTCCCCTTCCTTTTATTTATTCTTTGGAAAATAATCATGGAAACCAACGACTTTCATTATTAGCAGCTTAAGGTAGCAAAAATGAGTCTTCATAAGGTAAAAGGAGTAGCAAATTCATGACAGAGCTGTCCACACCTCTCTATATTAGAAGGTTGAATATACACCAAATCTGTGGCTTCACAGGACTAGAAAGTTGTCACTACACTGTATGTTGTAACTGTTTAGGATGCTATACAGAGGCAATGGAGCTAGATTATGGATCCTTCTGCTTCAAAAGCACATGAATCTACCATTGTACTAAGGTAAAATATTTCATATTATAATTCAAAGTGTGTGTGTGTTGCGGGGGGGATGGGGCACAAGGTTATTTGGGTTCACACTCTTTTTACTAACACATACTAGCAGACACTAGATCCTGGTAACAGCTGTTTCTCTGCAGTGAGTGTATCTGCCTTTTTTCTCCTCACTATGGTGGTCTGTGCTCTGGAACCCAGCTTCTTTACTGTCTTTTGCGTCTTTCCAGGTTTGCTGATTTCCGGTTAGTGGTACAGTGCTAGGGAAGCTAAAGTTCCTTGACAACATTTTGTTATGTTGTCATAACACCACATACGATAAATTTGAGATCATAAGTAGTTGGGGGTCAGAGAGAGATGCTAACAGAGTAGTGGGGCTCTCTAATGGGCTTTTCAGAGGCAATGAGGAAGATGTGGAGGGGAGGAGAATGGGAAGCTCACTAAGGCTTTGTCAAGTAGTAGACAGCTAGGGACTACAGAAAGTTTGAATATGGAAAGGAATCTATGGGTCTAACTGCAGATTACTTTTTTGCTAATGAGGCCCCTACTGGGGGTTTGCACAGACAGAAAAGAGTCAGAACCCTATTGGGGGGTTAAGAGGTATTTGTGAGTCCTCATTTCAGTCTGACAGAAATTTCAGTTGATGGGCAAAACTTTAACCCTTTTTTGTCCAAACCAATCCCTCCCTCCCTCTAAATTCCTTGAGTCTTTCACAGAAACTTCCTATCATAACAGTGAAGTTCAGGTAAAGATTTTCATTCTCAAAGGTTTAAACAGTATATTCTATAAGGCTTCTTCAGATATTTAATTAGAATACAGTTGCCAGGCATCGTAGAAAAGACCTCTATCTCTAATGTGCAATACAAACATTTGTTTTCACCTAATGAGCAAGAATTGCAATAAAATTAGACTACCTCATTACCTCTAGGGCTTCTGAGAAGACAGGACAGTTCAACCACTGCTGTAAAATAATATTAAAAATAAATTAAATGGAAGAACAGAGTGTTTTAGGGAAAAACCTGTGGAAAAGGATCAAAGATATATTGGAAGTGTCATGACTTATCAATTGGATCAGGGGTGGGATATCATCACTTCATAGAGTTTAAGGTCACTGTCATGGGGTATTCACTCACCATGGGTGGCACATCCTTTTTGCTGTTCTTGGGAATAGCTTTATGATAGGTCTGACACCTCCCCTTGTGCTCTCTTCCCTCCCCCCCCCCCACACATGGCCCTCTCTCACTCTGTGGCCCCTCTTTTGCTTCAGGAGCTGCAGCTTTCTCTTTGTGACTCACCTTAACACCTTCACCCTTTCAGGGCTGGTGTGGGGCAAACAGCCCATCACCTACCCTCCTCCTCAACACTACAACCCTTGGGGCTTGGGGCCCCCCTGCTCTGCATCTGCTGATGCTAGTCCAAAGGTCATTCCTATCCTCCTCCAAATCTCTCACCAGAAGGCTCAGTCCACCCTGTTCCTCCATAGCATCCCTGAAGTTTTTCCTCTCTGGAACTCTAAATCTTCCAAAGCTACTTGCAAGGTCTGCACTGTGGCTTTCAGCTTCTCATGAAACCCTGTTCCTTGCAGTGCATTACCCCCTGTCCCCTGCAACACCCTTTCCTTCAGGGTCTGGGTCCCTACCATCTTATTCCTGCTTCTGTCAAGATAGTCTTTACAGGAATCTTTTCCACCTCCTCTTCCTTCTCATGTTCCATCATCAGTGTGTGGACTGAAATTAGAACTTTAAGCAGACAAATGATAGAGCATGTGATACCCATAAAAATTACACAAGTGCTGGTGCTCATAAGAGCACTCTACAGACAATATGGCAACTGTTATCACCACAGCTTCAGAGCTCTCTATGCAAATGACAAAAAAAAACTTTTAAAAAGGTCCTGAATGTTGTAAAATCTGATGCTGCAGAAGACTGATAACCTAGTGTCTCTTCTGTCATCAGAAAGTTTCTGCTGAGCAACACAGACAGCCATCCTGATCTCCCGTACTGGTGGCAATGCATGGATAGGGTGTGTATCCTCCTACTCTTCACTAGAGCTCACTGGGATTGAATTTGGGAGCTTCACCTGTGTACCTTCAGAAGAATGATTCTATTCTTTCACCAATATGACCACACAAATTATGCTTGATGAAGATCTGTGTGATTCCTCAAGCAGACATAGAAACAATATTCTCCTATGCATTGACAAGCTATGATACTGTTTTCCATATTGCTGGGTACAGCAAGAAAACCGCTTGGGCAATATTCCTGGAGAAACATGGACTTCAAAGAAACCTGGGGAAGGATGTTCTACTGAATGAAACAATCATTTCAGCAGAAAAGTTAATCTGCAACATGTACAATTTATCTGATGAGCAGAGCTGCCACAGGTATGGGTTCTAGTGTTCTCCCAGGGTTGATCACCAGAGGCATTGAGCCCAATGTATCACTTGTTGGGGGATCACATCCAGAGAACTCACTGTCAAACCATGGTGTGGGGACAGGCAAACTGCAACAATCCCACACTACCCTCACCAAAGAATATGGGTTGGATCAAACACAATAGAGAACTGGCACCCAAATTAACGTCACTGGAGCCAAGCCTCAACAGCTGTACAGAAATTGTTACCTGTGTGCGTGTCAGACTGCATATCACAATGCTGTAGCTGCTGAAATGCCACATTGGTCATGCACTGGGGCCTCTAAATGCAAGAAGTGTGTCAACAGATGTAAGAACTGTTCAATTGTACTTGTCTAAACTATGTTCCTGGCATATAGTAACTGTTTTGTAATGGAATAAAAACCACAGAAATGTATTAACTTTTCAAAGTTTTACTTAAATTTTGAACTCCAATTTAAAAGGTGAAATATTCAAAATGCAGCTGGGTAAATACATTTTTTTTCCAGATTCAGCATATTCAATTTACAACAGATAACTTGTTTCTCCCCTCCCCACTCCCCCAAATACCTCTTACATCTTATTTTATAGAAAATGTGCCCAGCCTATACTTCTGTGGTTCTTTTCTGCATCCTCTCTACTTTTTCAACATTTCTTTTAAAATCGGGGCACAAGAACTGTATGTAGTATTCCAGTATCGGTCTGACTAATGCCACCTGGAGTGGTAAAATCACCTCTTTAATAATCTCCTGTTTATTCACCCAAGAATCACATTAGCCTTTGTTACTGCGAGCCCATGTTCCTTTGCTTATCCACTGTGAAATCCATTTCAGAATCACTGCTTTCCAGGATACAGTTCCCCTTTCTGTAAATATGGCCTACATTCCTTGTTCCTGGATGTATAGTGTTTTATTTGGCAAAATTAAGACGCATTTTATTTGAAATGGGCTCATCTTACCAAGTGATCCTGATCACTCTGTAGGCCTGCCCTGTCCTCCGCATTATTTACCATTCTGCTTATCTTTTTGACAGCCACAAATTTTATCAAGAGTGGTGTTATATTTACTTCCAGATTATTGATGAAAATGTTGAATAGCATGGGGCCTAGTACCGATACTATTAAAAGCTCCCCAATCTGATGATGATTCCTTACTGACAACCACTTTTTGAGATCCATCAGCCAGTTTTTAATCCATTTAATGTGCACTTTATTAATATTGTGTACTGCTATTTTTAGTCAGAAAACCATGCGGTACTAAGTCAAGTGCTTTAGGAAATTCTAATACATTATATCTACACAGTTATTTTTATCAACCAAATTGTAATCTTATGAAAAGTTTGTTTGACAAAATCTATTTTCAATAAAGCTATGTTGACTGGCATCACTTATACTTCTATGTTTTAAATCTTTACCAACTGAATCCCATATCAGTTTTTCTGTTTTGTCCTGGATAAAGAAGAACATAGAGAAGAAAGAAGGTATATGAATATCCTGTGGGCCACAGAGATTCTCCCATTCACTTGAATCCCCTCTCCCATGAGTCAGCATAGATTAACTGAAATATTTTGTTTTTTAACTGAACTTTTTTGCTCCATTTTTTGCTGAAAAAAATCAAACTTCTTGGTGGAACATTTAGATGAAAACAGGCAGAACCTTCCAGACAGGCAGCTGCGGAGCCTTCATTTCATTTCCTAATGGAAAATCAAAATTTCCTGGCATCACTTTCATTTTTTGTGGAAACTACATTTTCCGTTGAAAAATAAATTTTGACAGAAATTTCCTGACCAGGTACAATCATGTCCAAATGGAACAATTACTTCAGGGAGCCAAGCCCATGACTGCCCTCACTGCAGTTTTCTTCTCATAGATGGATTTTATTTAGAACTGTTTACATCTGTTCCACAGACCTCAGTGCTTTGATGCTGTGGTAATAGTTGCTATAGAAAACCCGCAGAGGGATGGAGATAAATAGAAACCTAGACTGGCTGATTTTGGTTCACAGGGGGTCACTCTCTTCAGATTCACTTTTGACTTCCGGGATTGACAGTGGGGATGGGCTGATTTGGTTCCAAGAAGTTCAAATGTTGTTAAGTTTATGGGTATTAGAGAACCATGTCATGTTTTTAATGAAGTTCCTGTTCCATTTTCACATCTGAAAATCTGATGGATGTTTGGAGCCAGAGATTTTGTTCAGACTATTCTAAAGAGCAAGCAACAAAGTTCACCTTTAGATCTGAACTCCCCTAAAGTTGATGGATACTTTGACAGGGGTTTGGTATGGGCCCAATTCTAATTATTTTCCAGTCTTTAGCTGAGACTTCTGGGCTTAGTAGGCTTGTCTGGCTGTAATAAAAGGAATAGTACTGCAGAGCGCTGGACATTCTTTCTGTGCTCAGAGTGAGGAGTTCCCATTTCATACAGTCACTTACAGCTTGTTGCAGTGATTCCACAAGGCTTAAAACAAATGAGAAAAAGAACTATTTTTTTGTGTAGCTTTATAAAGCTGTATATTATCTAGGCCTTTGTGCATTGGGCACATTGAGCAATGTCATTAATTTCATTCTTGTTCTGAATTGTGTTGACAGGAAAGCCATTTACGGTAAAGAATGGGAAAGATGAGAGCAGCTTAACAATATTTTTCTTTAAGGTGGAGAAAAAGAAAATGTACAACTTGCATATTAGGGTTAATGGTGGGGAAAATGTTGCTTGTAAGGATAATCAGGCCACAAAATAATTTGCCTAGGGAAGTGATTATTTACAGTCCTTTGGTGCCCAACCTCCACTCATGGTGTATTTTACTGAGCAGAGAATGAAGCAGGGCACATAAGATCTCTGCCTCATTGTGACAGAGAGGTAGTTGTAACACCCTGATCACTGAAGATGCTGCAGCACAGAGTATGGTGCAGGCTTAACTAGAGCCAACCAAGCTGTTTCTAGTGGGGATTTCTAACACTTGGTGGTAATTTATGGTCTAATGAGACAATTGGCTCAGTAACTGGGAGGATATATAATTGGGAGGAACAGGTGAAAGCAGGAAAAATTCTCAGAGGGTGAGCTGGGTGGAGGAGATAAGGGGGTGTCTTTTGGGGTTATGTGTGGGCCGCTGGAAGCAGAACACTCTTCTGGACTAGGACTCAAGCGGGTTCAGAGAGAGCTTTGGGCTCAGGACCAACCTAGATGGACTTTGCTGTAACTTTCTGTTGTTTGTTAACCTAAGGACTTTCTATGCTGTGTTCCAGAAATCTAATAAAGCCTTCTGTTTTTACAACGCTAGCTGAGAGTCACTCCAGAGTCAGGAAGCTGGGGATGCATTGATCTCTTTGGGTGTGAAAATCTTCCCCAGGTGTCCAGTTCAGATGGACTCACTGAAGGGAGCTCATGGAGTGAAGCAGGGGTGCTCAAGGCCCCAAGGTTCAGTTCCAGGAAGTAGTAAAGCCAAGGGGCTTACCCCAGGGAGAGAGTGTGACCCTAAGGGGGGTTGGCATGCTGTTCCATAGCCATTCAAGAACACCAGACCTGTGGATCTGTGACAATGACCTTGTGAACTGTTTATTTGTATTGCTCCTGTTCTGAAGCCTTATTAAAAGCAGACATTCTGTTTTGTTAATGTGTGGTGCCTTCTCTTTAGTCTGGGCTGTTAAAGTGTACCTATTGCTACCAAACAAAAGAAATTAAATTGGGGCACACTCACAGTGCCACACTGGGCCATAAGGGTGTGTGTAGGGACTGCCCTCATCTTTATATGCTCCTTCAGCATGTTTTTCGGAGGATCCTCCAGCTTTCTGTGAGGGTTCCACAGGGCTCTGTGTTGGATCCCTTTCTCTTCTCCCTCTGCAACTTGTCTCTGGGTAATCTCCCTGCAAACGCAAATGCAACTACTATCCCCATGCTAAAGACTCACAGATCTACTGCTCTGCTCCAGACCTGCCCCCTTCAGTCCAAATTAAAATCTTGGCCTGTGTCTTTGACGTTTCCTTGTGGATGTCTAACTGTCAGTTCAAGCTCAACAGAGTTAAAGCAGAGCTCTTAATCTCTCCCACCCCAAACCATCTTCTCATCGATCTGGACATTTTCAAGGCCTATCATGGGCTATTTCCCACCTACCTATTACCTAATATTCTACTCTCATTCAGTATTGAAAAGTTGATTCACACCTCCTGTTGGCCATGTTAGCCTCCATTGCCTCCATGTTAAATTTTCAAAGCAAGCAACTTGGTGCTTTCTCCCATGCTATCCCTCATGCTTGGAAGGAATTTCCTGTAAACATCCTCAAAGCTACCTCACTATCTTCCTTCAAATCCCTCCTTAAAATTCTCCTTTGCCATGATGCCTATTAAAAAAAAACTTCAACAGTTAATCTCAGCACACCAGCAGCCTATCATGCTGATGAATATCAACACACTGTTGCCTTGTATTCCCCCACCCCATGTCTGTCTGTCTCCATCTGTTATCTCTTTGGTTTTTATACTTAGATTATAAGCTGCTTGGGTCTTGTTTTTTGTTCAGTTTGTACAGCACCTACCACTATAGCTCCATGACTGGGACTCCTAGTCACTACAGTAATACCTGTTAATAATAATTAAAAATAGAAAAACCAGAATGCGGTTTTTAGAGGATGCGGATTCTATGCTATGAAGCAGTGCCTAACTTGACTAATATTGATTTATACATGTAGCAGGTAAACATTTTAAAAAGTGGCTATGATGGTTTGCTATATCTGTCTACATACAATGTAAAAATTTTGTTTGATATATGGGGGATTCTTTATTTGTATCTCTGTCAGACTGCAGACTCCATTTTGAATGTGAGGTTTATTTTTCTTCTCTATTCTTTTGCCTCCATGTTAGACTGGAATTCTAAGGAGTAGTGACACAAGGTTAACAAAAGCGGATTCTTACACCTTGATGGTCCTCTGTTTAAAAAGAAGCTCTTTGGACAAAAAGCTGGCTGCAGCCCAGAAAAAAGCAGGCTGGTAAATAAGCTAACTAATCAACTGGTAGGGGATTTTGATCCCCTGATGAAGCTGATCAGAGTCGGCTGGCAAAGGGAGCTTGAGATTATAAAAGAGAGGGTCTCTCAGCAGCTATTTTTAGAAAGAGGGAGTGAGGAAGAGGCAGGCAGAAAGGAAAGAAGACTGCCTGTCCGTCTGGAGGAACAGATGGACACACAATCAAACAAGATGAGTCCAAACCAGATCAGATCCTCCATGTTCTGGATGAAAGGTATGTACAACAGGGGATGCTGGACTGTGCAGAGGATTCCACCGAAGGCCAAAGAAGAGGAAACCATGGCAGGGTAATATGTATAAATGCATTTGTTATTTTTGTCTAGATCTGTCTCTTGTGTTAGCTAAGTAAAGAGTAATGGTGTGTAGAATCCTATGCAAAAATCTATCTGTTTGTTTGCTTTACTAATCATGTTCCCCTGAAGAATTAAACTGTAAATCCAGAACACCCACACAGCTGGAGTTCTAGAAAAGAGTAAGCCTAGCACTGGTCTACACTACGAGTTTAGGTCAGATTTAGCAGTATTAGATCAGTTTAGCCCTGCACCCGTCCACACTATGAAGACATTTTTTCTGACTTTAAGGGCTCTTAAAACCAGTTTCTGTACTTCTCCCTGACAAGTGGATTAGCACTGAAATTGACCTTGCTGGGTCCAATTTGGGATAGTGTGGATGCAATTTGACGGTATTAGCCTCTGGGAGCTATCACAGATTGCTCCATTGTGACTGCTCTGGACAGCACTCTCAACTCAGATGTACTGTCCAGGTAGACAGGAAAAGCCCCGTGAATTTTTGAATTTCATTTCCTGTTTGGCCAGCGTGGCGTGACCATGCAGAGCTCTTCAGTACAGGTGACCATGCAGTCCAAGAATTGCAAAAGAGCTCCAGCATGGACCGAATGGGAGGTATTGGACCTAATCGCTGTACAGGGAGATGAATCCATGCTATCAGAACTCCGTTCGAAAAGACAAAATGCCAAAATATTTGAAAAAATCTCCAAGGACATGAAGGACAGAGGCTATAACAGGGACCCGCAGCAGCACCATGTGAAACTTAAGGAGCTCAGGCAAGCCTACCAAAGAACCAGAGAGGCAAATGACCGCTCCGGGTCAGAGCCCCAGACATGCTTCTATGATGAGCTGCCTGCCATTCTAGTGGGTGCCCCTACAACTACCCCAGCCCTGTGGGTGGACTCAGTCAATGGACTGTCACGCAACCGGGATGCGGATTTTGGGGACAAAAAAGATGATGATGAGGAGGAGGAGGTTGAAGCACAGCAAGCAAGTGGAGAAACCATTTTCCCCAACAGCCAGGAACTGTTTTTCACCCTGGATCTAATACCCTCCCAACCCACCGAAGGCGGGCTCCTGCACCTAGAAGGTGGAGAAGGGACCTCTGCTGAGTGTACCTTTGTAAATATAATACACGGTTTAAAAGCAAGCGTGTTTAATGATTAATTTTCCCTGAAGACTTGGGATGCGTTCGCGGCCAGTACAGCTACTAGAAAAGTCTGTTAACATGTATGGGGATGGAGTAGAAATCCTCAAGGGACATCTCAGTGAAGCTCTCCTGGATGTACTCCCAAAGCCTTTGCGAAAGGTTTCTCGGGAAGGCAGCCTTATTCCGTCCTCCATGGTAGGACGCTTTACCATGGCAGGCCAGCAGCATGTAGTCTGAAATCATTGCATAACAAAGCATGGCAGCGTGTGGTCCTGGTGTTTGCTGGCATTCAAGCAACATCCGTTCTTTATCTCTCTGTTATTCTCAGGAGAATGATATCATTCATGGTCACATGGTTGAAATAGGGGAATTTTATTAAGGGGACATTCAGAGGTGGCTGTTACTGCTGGGCTGTTTGCCTATGGCTGAACAGAAATCATCCCCACTGTTAGCCACGCGGTGGGGGAGGGGTGAAGCGATCATCCCAGATAATTGTGTGTGGGGGGGAGGGGAAAGGTAGGTGTTAGTTGGGTTCATGCTGCATGTTAACCCGAAAACCTCGAGCCCCTCCTTATAAATGGCCAACCCATTTTAAAGGGCCAACCCAACAGGTGCTTGGTATGTGAAATGAGGGTGCTGCTGTTTGAAACCATTCCCACATGTTAGGAAGGTTAAAGTAGCCAAAAGACTGTGGCTTACCATGTCTGCCTGCAAGCTGAATTCTGTTGCCCACCAGCCCTGTGTGTGTGTGATCTCACACCATACTGGCAGGCCCTCGATATATGAAGCAAAATGTGACCTTGTAAAGAAAGCACACGTAATGCAATGTTAACAGCTTGGTTCACCATGCAAGAGTCTACCCATTGTTCTCTAAAATGTCTCATTTTAAAGATCAATCTCCCTTTTTCCCCTCCCACAGATGCAAATGTTTCATCGCTCCAAGTATCATCTCTGTCCCAGAGGCTATCAAAGATTAGAAGCTGAAAAAAACGCACTTGCGATGAAATGTTCTCTGAGCTCATGCAGGCCTCCCACACTGAAAGAGCCCAGCACAATGCATGGAGGGAGACAATGTCAGAGTCCAGGAAAGCATAAAATGAATGTGACGAGAGGAGGGACGAATGAGAGGAGAGAAGGTGTCAGCATGATGAGAGGAGACAGGATGCAATGCTGAGGCTACTGGAGGATCAAACTGACATGCTCCGGCATATGGCTGAGGTTCAGAAAAGGCCTCAGGAGCACAGACCGCCACTGCAGCCCCTGTGTAACCAACTGCCCTCCTCCCCAAGTTCCATAGCCTCCTCACCCAGATGCCCAAGAACGTGGTGGGGGTCCTCCGAGCACCCAACCACTCTGCCCCTGAGGACTGCCCAAGCAACAGAAAGCTGGCATTCAATAAGTTTTGAAGTGCAGTGTGGCCTTGTCCTTCTGTCCTCCCTTCCTCCACTACCCCACCCGATGCTTCCCTCCTCCTCCTCGCCCCCAGGCTACCTTGGCAGTTATCCACCTATTTGTATGACGAATTAATAAAGAATGCATGAATTTGAAACAACAATGACTTTATTGCCTCTGCAAGTGGTGATCAAAGTGGGTAGGGCAGTTGGCTTACAGGGAAGTAGAGTGAACCAAGGGGCGGATTTTCATCAAGGAGAAACAAACAGAACTTTCATACCATAGCCTGGCCAGTCATGAAAGTGGTTTTCAAAGCTTCTCTGATGTGCAACATCCCTGCTGTGCTCTTCTAACCACCCTGGTGTCTGGCTGCATGAAATCAGCAGCTAGGTGATTTGCCTCAACCTCCCACCCCACCATAAAATCTCCCCCTTACTTTCACAGATATTGCAGAGCACACAGCAAGCAGTAATAACGATGGGAATATTGGTTTTGCTGAGGTCTAACCAAATCAGTAAACTGCACCAGCATGCTTTTAAACGTCCAAGTGCACATTCTACTACCATTCTGCACTTGCTCAGCCTATAGTTGAACAGCTCCTGACTACTGTCCAGGGTGCCTGTATATGGCTTCATGAGCCATGGCGTTAAGGGGTAGGCTGGGTTCCCAAGGATAAGTAAGTCCCAAGAAAGTAAGTCCCTTGCTGCAGCGATTCCCACAGACCAGAGTTCCTAAAGATGTGAGCATCATGTACCTTTCCCGGCCATCCCACATTGATGTTGGTGAAATGTCCCTTGTGATCCACCAATGCTTGCAGCATCATTGAAAAGTACCCCTTTTGGTTTATGTACTGGCTGCCTTGGAGGTCCAGTCCCAAGATAGGGATATGGGTTCCGTCTGTCGCCCCACCACAGTTAGGGAATCCCATCGCAGCGAAGCCATCCACTGTGACCTGCATATTTCCCAGAGTCACTACCCTTGATAGCAACAGGTCAGTGATAGCATTGGCTACTTGGATCACAGCAGATTTACCCACTCCAAATTGATTCCCGCTGACCGGTAGCTGTCTGACATTGCAAGCTACCAGAGGGCTATCGCCACTCACTTGTGAACTGTGAGGGCTGCTCTCATCTTGGTATTGTTGTGCTTCAGGGCAGGGGAGAGCATGTTACAAAGTTCCATTAAAGTGCCCTTATGCATGCAAAAGTTTCTCAGCCACTGGGAATCATCCCAGACCTGCAACACTATGCCATCCCACCAGTCTGTGCTTGTTTCTCAGGCCCAGAATCGGTGTTCCACAGCATGAGCCTGCCCCATTGCCACCAGGATGTCCAAATTGCCGGGGCCCGTACTTTGAAAGAAGTCTGTGTCCATGTCCTCATCACTCTCCTCACTGTGCTGCCGTCACCTCCTCACCTGCTTTTGCAGGTTCTGGTTCTGGTTCTGGATATACTGCTGGATAATGCGCATGGTGTTTAGAACAGTCACAACTGCCGCGGTGATCTGAGTGGGCTCCATGTTTGCCATGGTATGGTGTGAGCAGGAGAGCAGAGTGGCAGCGGAAGCGGCGGGTGGATGACGATGCTGACAGCAATATGCCGCCCACACAGAAAAAGGCGCAAAGTGACTGTTGATTTCATGGAGGGTGAGGAGAAAGGGGTAGGCTGGCAGCAGGTGGTGCAGTACGACTGCTAGCCATCATCATCTCCTGGATGCGCACCAGCAGACAGTGCAGTACAACTGCAAGCTGTTGTCATCTCCTGGCTGGGAGAGCAGTCTGAGACAGAATGGCCCCCTCAAGGATTGAACTCACAACCCTGGGTTTAGCAGGCCAATGCTCAAACCACTGAGCTATCCCTCTGCCAATATTTCAGGTAGGACTGAACCTCCATTAAACAAAACTTAAAGAAGAGGATGACCTGAGTCATTCCCATGTCTGCCCAGGTGCCCTAACTGACCTCACCGAGGCCGGCCAAGAGAACCCAGGAGGTGACGAGGACGGCTACCGGTCGTACTGCACCATCTGCTGCCACAAGGCAATGAGCTGCTACTGTGTAGCAATGCAGTCCCACGTCTGCCAGCACCCAGGAGACATACAGTGACAGTGAGCTGAGCGGGCTCCATGCTTGCAGTGGTATGGCACCAAGGAAAAAAGGCGTGAAACGATTGTCTGCCATTGCTTTCACGGGGGGGCCGATGACATGTACCCAGAACCACCTGTGACAATGTTTTTTGCCCCATCAGGCATTGGGATCTCAACCCAGAATTCCAATGGGCAGTGGAAACTGTGGGATAGCTACCCATAGTGCAATGCTGTAGAAGTCAACACTAGCCTTGGTACCGTGGACGCACTTCGCCGACTTAATGGTCTTGATGGTCTTAAGTGGGGACGCACACAGTCGACTGTATAAAATCAATTTCTAAAAAATCGACTTCTATAAATTCGACCTAATTTCATAGTGTAAACATACCCTCAGACTTCAGGAAAGTCTGAGGAATCAGCACTGGTCTCTGGGCTAAGCAGTTGGACTGCTTGGTGTCATGTCTCAGAAGGGGATTCTGGACAAGATCTCTATCCTGAGAGTATGCCTAGAGATGTGCCTGACCACTGCTCAGGTTCAGGAAGCTTAAACAGCACAAGACAATGAAGTTGGTGTCAAACACAACAGCCTGATGAGTATTCAGCTGGAGGATATTTACCAGGGTGTGTGTGTGTGTGAGAGAGAGAGAGAGAGAGAGGCTAAATGATGACAGTCAATGGCGCTTAGCACCGAAGACTAAAGTGCTTTTGAAAATTGTAGCCATAAAACTTGATCTAATTATTTACAGTATTGCTTCTTTGTATTTCTCGTACAGGGAATAACTAAGGGATATTGCAGATATTGACATGGGCACAAGAAGAACTATTATATATAGAAATAAAAAATGTTTCTGTTTGTCTGTACATAGAGAACTACAATTCACAGGAGTAGAAAGTACAGATATTTTATAATGTGTACTTATATAATTATTTGAGATGATGCTGCATGTGTTGAATCATGAAAGCTTTTGATTTTGTCTGAGCTGTGATTCGGTAAAAGAGGATTTCATTTGTATCCTTCTTTGAGTGAAATTTGAGGTTTTCACCTTCTGGTAACCTTTTTATGTGTGAATATCATCCATATTTCTAACTGAAAAGAACATTTGGATGAGACCTGCGGTTCTCATCTGAGTGAAATAATGTCTCACTTAGGATTTTCTAGTGTAAATATTTTTAATGATTTTCTCTTGGTTTTGTCTTTTGTGGCATATTTGAAAAATAGGCTGTCCTCTTTCTCTGTGAAAGTTTTAGAACTTTGAAGGAAAAGGTAATGCTAAGGTTGACTTAATAAAGACCTTGAAAGCACCTGTCAAAATGTCGAAGATCAAGGAGACAGCTCCAGTTCCAAAAGTGCAGTTCTGAAGCTTCCATATATGTGAAGAAGAAAAAGCTTCTCTTAATCTGTCATAAAAGATCTTTTGTAGTCTCATAATAAAAAGAGCAAAATTGAGAACTAAGAGTTGCAATAAAGTATCTTTATACTTCAGTCATCTGAAAATGGGTAATATTTAAATGAAATTGTACACCCATGCAACTCCCTTGACCATAACACATCAGAATTTGACCCTTATGATTTTAGGGCCAGCTTTCTGCCACCCTTATTCATGGCGAGTAACTTACTCTGAGTTGTCCCATTGACAATTCAGGAGTGACAAGATCTGGCCTTTCTTCCATTACTGTACCACCCAAACCAATTGGTGCCCCATTGTTTCTTGGCGTTATACAAACACTTAGTCAGAGGTGACAACTTGAATTATGACAATAATTAGTGTGACCAACTGTGATGGAGTGTTCACCCCACACATGCCCAAAGGGGTTAATGTGAGCCAAAAGAGCCCAATTAAATTAGAGGGGAGCCAGGGCTTCATAAGGCCTAATTGCAGATGAAGCCCAGCTGGGGAAGGAGCTAGGATAGCATCATAAAGCCAGAAAGTAAGAGGAAGGAGGATGCTGCAGGGAAAGGGCCTACAGCTGCTCTCTATAGGGAAAGGGAGTTGGCAAGGAGGGAATCCAAGGGGAGAGTAAGCCCTGGGATCCTGCCCTGGAGCAGAGTCTGAGGGGGCTGAAGTAGCCACGGGGAGCAGAAGAAACTCCAGTGGTAAATGTACAGTTAGACGAGGAGACAGAAAGATGGAGTAGGAAGGAACCCAGGGAAACAGTAACAGGGTCTCAGAAGATCTGAGTTGCTAGTAAGAGGGTCCCTGGGCTGGATCTTGCAGATATGTGTGGGCCTGGTTCACCTACCAACCACTGTGAAGTGGCACAGGGCGTAGAGGTGGAATGGAAGACCGTTTGAGGCAGTATCTGGACAGCTTCTCTGATGGGACTTTGATACACCAGAAGGGGGTGACTGTATTGTGACCCGGCCAGAGAACCATGTTGCAAAGAGAGAGCACTTCAGTTGTAAAGAGGTAGAGGGACCATGGATGTGCAACAGATTACAGGGGGTGCCATATGGGGCAAAAGCTAATCACCAGATATAGCCACCAGGAAGTGCCCCTGTGGTGTACTTGCATTTACTCTGATAAATGGAAGGAATAAAGAAAGAGGAAAGAATAGCAAAAACACTGGACTAGGTCATGTGCAAAATTGGCAAGATTAGTCTTTTTAAAGATATAAATAAGTGAGCTATTAATATCAGTACACCCTACTGATCACATTCTAACCATTATCAATAAACAGTTCACCATAGACCTAATGGGAATTCCTTTATTAATTTAGGTGTCTGCTTTTCTCAATGATTGAATGTCACTTTCAGTGTTACTAAGCAAAGGAAAGGACACCTGGCTCCAATCCATGTCTAGTTATTTTCTTTCCACTGTCCTCTCTTGCTGTGCTCTAAGGACAAAAGTATGATGATCATTATTACATAAATACTATCTGCAAAGTACAGAATTTTATGTTGAATATGAAATTAGAGGATACCTACTGTATAATATTGTTGTACTATATACTAATGTTAGTTTAAGCAGGTGTAAATTTTTCTTTTGTGTATGGAATGAACCTGTTTTTGTTGCATTTGCCCTCTCCTAACTGAGTTCTTCCATTAGGCTGCTGTCCAATTAACTATTTTTTTAAGCCTGTAGTGCTGTTAAGTTAGATTTGTGCTGCTAACTACTTACGTTGATCCCCAGAGTTACTCCATTAGCAAAAAGTGAAGGCAAATAGAGAACACAGTTGTTTATATCCTAATATAAAGGGATGGGAGGAGGAAGGAACAGAATATTGATGAATTTGTGTATCATCCTTGATTTGCACAGCCACAAATAAAAATTAATGCCAAAGGTTTCAAATGCTTGTATGGGCACAAGTAGACTCTGGACACAAGTCAAAGTAGGGCATAGAAGTTTCTTCTAAAGATTGCTCCAACAACAATCAATGTGCTGTGAGTACATTAGGTCTCCTGTTCTCCAGTAGGGTGGGTTTGGGGCATGGCTTTGGGGATGTGTTCTTGGTCAGCTTTTTTTCCTAAAACCAATGAGGAATCCCTAAGCACTATACAAGGTGTTTTGAACTCAAGTGGGTCAGAGGCACACCTAAGCTAGATGCTACAGGTTAAAGTACTCAACATCTGGTCCTTCGTTAGCTGCCCTGTGGTAGGTGCACATTGCTATTAGTGTCCAACAAAATATACATTCTTCCATAATAACAACTGTCTGTGGGTGAACCAGAGGAAAAGAGAGAGAGATTTTGATAGGAACTTGGCAAAGCAGATGGAGAGGATGGGAGGCCAGCAGGGGCACGCTCATAAGGCTGCAGGAGCAGAGGAAGTGTTGGGCTTGTGGGCAAAGAGCTGGAAAAGTGATTGTGGGAGATTGCAACACTGCATCCATCTGTTTAGACAGGTTTCTACCACACCCATCTAGAGCACCTTGTAGTAGTGCATTGTGAGGTCACTAGCAATTTTTACATGTAATTCTTTACTTCTTTATAATGATGTACCTCAGGGAAAGAAGGAAGTGGTAAATAGAGGAATAGACACAGGCAAGGAGACACCCATCCCCTAACAGGAAAGCCTATCAGTCATGCAGTACCTTTTTTGGACTTGGCTTGCATAATCCAGAAGGTACAGTCTCACCCTTGAAACCTGCCAGAATCTCTGTGATGAACCGACATGGGAGGTGAAGATATATACCAGGGGTGGCCAACCTGTGGCTCCAGAGGCACATGCAGCTCCGCAGAAGTTAATGTGCAGCTCCGTGTACAGGCACCGACTCTGGGGCTGGAGCTACAGGCGCCAACTTTCCAGAGTTCTGGGGGGTGCTCACTGCTCAACCCCTGCATCTGCCACAGGCCCTGACCCCACTCCACCCCTTCCTGCCCCCTCCCCGAGCCTGCCATGCCCTCGCTCCCCCCCCCCCACAGCCTTCTGCACACCACGAAACAGCTGATTGGGAGGTGCAGAGAGAGAGGGGGATGCGCTGATCGGCGGGGCTGCTGGTGGGTGGGAGGCGTTGCGGGGGAGAGCTGATGTGGGGGCTGCTGATGCATTACTGTGGCTCTTCGCCAATGTACATTGGTAAATTCTGGCTCCTTCTCAGGCTCAGGTTGGCCACCCCTGATATATACCTTCTGGAGCCCCAAACTCTCCATGCCCTCCCAGGTCAACAGTATACTAGGCATTCCTGAAATATTGTTTTGCACTGTTAGGATCAGTCATCCAGCATCCTTTACCTGCCTTGCAGAGTTTTCAATGCCAATGAACACAAAGCAAAACAGTATTTCACTTTCCCCATAGAAAGGCAGGCACAGTTATAAATCATGCTGGAAGTTTATGCCATTTCACAATTCCTCTCTTATTGGGTATCATGGATGCGACATGTATCTATCTGAGGACATAAAGAATAGATACCTCAAGAACAGAAGGCATGCTTGCTGAATTATTGGTGATAACGTGATCCCAAACTGGTATCCACAGCTCACATTCTGCAGAGCTCTAGGCTGGATTTAAGTAAATCTTAAAGAATTTCCTCTGAACCAGTAGGCAATATGAATATGGACTAATGGGCTAGATCCTCGGGTGGTTTAAACTTCACAGCCTTATCAGATTTACACTAGCTGAGGATCTGGCCCCTTTGAAAGGATCAGGTCTGTCATAAATATAAAGGGAAGGGTAAACCCCTTTAAAATCCCTCCTGGCCAGAGGAAAAATCCTCTCACCTGTAAAGGGTTAAGAAGCTAAAGGTAACCTCGCTGGCACCTGACCAAAATGACCAATGGGGAGACAAGATACTTTCAAAAGCTGGGAGGAGGGAGAGAAACAAAGGGTCTGTGTCTGTCTATATGCTGCTTTTGCCAGGGATAGACCAGGAATGGAGTCTTAGAACTTTTAGTAAGTAATCTAGCTAGGTATGCGTTAGATTATGATTTCTTTAAATGGCTGAGAAAAGAATTGTGCTGAATAGAATGACTATTTCTGTCTGTGTGTCTTTTTTGTAACTTAAGGTTTTGCCTAGAGGGATTCTCTATGTTTTCAATCTAATTACCCTGTAAGGTATCTACCATCCTGATTTTACAGGGGTGATTCCTTTACTCCTATTTACTTCTATTTCTATTAAAAGTCTTCTTGTAAGAAAACTGAATGCTTTTTCATTGTTCTCAGATCCAAGGGTTTGGGTCTGTGGTCACCTATGCAAATTGGTGAGGATTTTTACCAAACCTTTCCCAGGAAGTGGGGTGCAAGGGTTGGGAGGATTTTGTGGGGAAAGACGTGTCCAAACTACGTTTTCCAGTAAATCCAGTTAGAGTTTGGTGGTGGCAGTGGATATTCCAAGGACAAAGGATAAAATTAATTTGTACCTTGGTGAAGTTTTAACCTAAGCTGGTAAAAGTAAGCTTAGGAGGTTTTCATGCAGGTCCCCACATCTGTACCCTAGAGGTCAGAGTGGGGGAGGAACCTTGACAAGGTCTGATACAAGTACTTCTGGTTTCTCTTCACCTCATAGTTCTGCTTCTCCCCATACCTCTCTCTTGTTCTCCACTTTGCCACATTACTTTCAGTTTCTCAGATGCCATGTAAAGAAATATTTAAACTATTTGAACCCTGGAGATTGTTAAAGAGCATTCTAGCAATTCTTCTACCTACAGTGACTTATCCATTTCTTGTCTTTTGGACATAATGGTATTAGTGATGTGTTGTATTTCAAGTTATGACACCTCAATTTAGCAAACCTACAAAGGACAATGCAAACAAGGCAAAGTATATCGCCTTGCCTAGCTCTTCTTCTGTGTTATGACTGATCATTGTTTTCATTTTTGCTCTTTGACGTGATTATGACAAAGCACTACTGCATTATAGTTCCATCATCAATAAAAATCTTTATTGAAAATAATAGTGGAGATAATGGTATCAGAAAGAGAATTCAGGATTTGGCAAGAAATCTCTGAATATAAATCCTTTTATTATATATTCAGGAGCCTCCATTGTGCCAGACTGATGAGAGGTGAGGGAAAGGGTTGTTCTGTAGTTAGTTTTAATAGTATGTAAAGTTCAGTTATGAGAAAACTGAGTGCAACAGACAAGAGGGAGAACCTAGACAAGAGATACAAGGAAAGAAGTAGTAAGGATGAATATATTAGGAAGACAAAGATAAATCCATGAAGATTGACTATACCTAAGTATTACCCATATAAACTCTAAATGATTGGATCAATTGGTTCCATTTACAACAGGCTATGCCCCCAGGCAGGATTTTGTGGGGAACTTGTACCTGCTCTGTGGTGAGAAAACTTCAAGTTACACTCTGGATCCATAATTTTCAAGCACCAAGTTAACTTTGTGCCAAGTGAAACAAGTTTTTTTTTTTTTTTCCTTTTTATTTAGTGGTACAGGCTGACAATACTAGTTCTACTCATGCAGAGAACAAGTCTAGGATCCAGAACTTGCAGTTCTGGCTATTACGGCAATATGAGTAGTGGTAGGGGTTTCACATTGCAATGCTCATAAAATATATGCAGGAGGAGCCTTCTCTGCTGTAGGATGGAAAAGCAAGTAGATCCTCATTCCTTTTCTTGCCCCAGTTTTCCTGTAGATTGTGGAAAGTGGGTTGTACCAGAGAGAGATGAGAGACATTCCTGTTGAAAGTCTCTGTGTGAAGATAAAAGCAGAGGGGAGGGACAGAGGCAATACTGTGGTAGGGGTCTATACCAGACCACCATATCATGAGGAGGGGGAGGTGCATAACGCATTTATAAAAAATAATAGAAGTATTCTAAGCAGAAGACTTGGGGAACTGCGATGGGGCATTCACCTCACACTAGGCCTGAAGGGGTAAATATAGTCAAGAGAAGCCAGTTAGCCATAGTCTGCCCCTGAAGGGAAGCTAGGACACAGTGAGGCTTAATTGGCGATGAAGCTCACCTGGGCAGAAACATGCAGTGCTTCTACAAAGCTAGGAAGCTGTCAACAGAGAAGCCTTTGGTCACACTCCCTGATAGGGGGCCAGGGGGAGAAGAGTTGGAGTCTGTACTAGGAGTGCAGAAAGCAGTTCAGGGAAGATCTAGTACTCCTGGTTCAAGGGTCCCCGGACTGGAGCCCAGTGTAGAGAATGGGACTGGGTTCCCTTACAAGCCATTGTGGGAGTGGTGTGGTCAGAGCAGTGGATATGGAAACAGCTTGGGACTGTGAAAAGAGATAATCTTGTGAGACCCTGGAAGGAGAGGCTGAGTGGTTGGAAAGATAAGCCATCAAGGAGAGGTGCTGCAGTTCCTGTGAGAGGGGAGCCACAGAGCAAGTGACTGAAAAAAATGGGCTGAGTGACTGCAGGACAGGGTGCAAACAGTGGAGAACTAATTCCCCAGATGAACACAAGGCAGGATCAGTGAGTAGTACACTCCCTTTATAGGGACTTTACACAGGTATCAGTTGGTAAAACAATATGACAATTATCTTTGAGAACACTTCGAGGAAGGGGGAGATCCTGCAGGACCAGAAAAGGTACTATCTCCCCCCCAATCCCCACCCCTTTTAAAAGATAGGGAAAACAAGGAGGACCCAGGGAATGACAGACTAGTTAACCTAACTTTGTTATAAAACATGGCTTATAAAACTTGTGAATGACACCAAATGCAAGCACTCTGGTGAGCAGGATTAGAATTCAGAATCATCTTGATAAAATAGGCCAATTGATCTAAAGTCAAGAAGATGAAATTCAGTAAAGACAAGTTCAAAGTACTACACTTAGGAAGGAAGGAAAAGGCAAACGCATAAACACAAAATGGGGAACAACTACACTAGGCAGCAGTAATGAAGAAAAGGATCACAAACTGAATGAATCATCTGTGTTATGCTGTTGTGAAAAAAAGGCAAATGTCATTCTGGGAGGTGTTAAGAGGAGTATTGTATGTGAGAAACAGGAGGCAATTGTTCCACCCTCAACCTCAGCTTGAGCACGGTGTGAGGTTTCGAGCAGTGCACTAACAAAGATATGAACAAATTGGAGGGAGTCCAGAGAAGAGCAACAAATATATATATTTTGTGAAGCAGGGAATGACCTAATGAGGAAAGGTGGAAAGAACTGGTTATCTTTAATATAGAAAAGAGAAGGCTGAGGGGGCACATGGTGAAGCTCCTCAGATATGTAAGGGCTTTGATAAAAAGCATGGTGTTTAAGTGTTCTCCATGCCCACTGAGGGTAGTCCAAGAAGTCATTGGCATAGTTTGCACCAATGGAGATTTAATTTAGATAGGAAACATTTTAAAACTATGAGGATCGTTAAACATTAGAACAGGTTCCTAGGGATGTTGTGGAAACTCCATCCCTGGAACTTTTTAAGAACAGGTTTGAGAAACACCTGTAAAGGATGATCTAGATACGCTTAATCCTGCCTTAGTGCATGGTGATGGACTAGATGACCTCACAGGGCTCAAATTTCTATGATTTCACTGTTCATTGTGAAGAAATATGATTATGGAGCAGGGTTGCTAGCTGCCACTCACAAAATTAGTGGAGGGCACCAGGCCTTGGTCTTATGTGTTTAGAATTTGTAAATGATGTGACAGAGTATATTGTCGCTTAGCAGTTGTAACTGTCTTTTTAATCATAGACCAGAATTTTCAAAATTATCTTTTAGATTTTTGCAAGCCACTATAAAAGATCACCCAACACTAAAGAGACGAGGGGCAGGTATATGCTACAAATGGTGCAGCTGCGGTAGCTCTCCCATTGGCTTAGTTATTCCACCTCTGTATATAACATAGTTATACTGTCCTTAATCCCATGTGTAAACAGCACTATGTCGCTCAGGGGTGTGAAGAATGTAGTTACACCAAAGTAAGTGTGTAGTGTAGACCTGGCCAAGATGGGTGCGGTAATATCTTTTATTGGACCAACTTCTGTTGGAGAGAGAGACAAGCTTTTGAGTTTACACAGAGCTCTTCTTCAGGTCTGGGAAACCAGAGTGTCACAGCTAAATACATGGTGGAGCAGATTATTTAGCATAAGTATTTGATATCTTCCATTATTGTTTGCAATGTTGTAGCTGTTTCAGTCCCATGATATTAGAGAGATAAGGTTAGTGAGGTAATTTAATACCTTTTATGGCTACAATAACACTGCATACATGCAACACTAGGCATTTCAAAAATACACTAACAAATACAGACCCATCAATTTTCACTGATCAAATCAAATTGTGGTGTATTGAAAGCTATGCTAAAATTGTGATCAATCACTTTAAATTCTCTGGGTTTTTTTCTTGTGCGCCTTGCAGGATGGGTCATACCTCTCAAACGCCCTGCATTGTGAAGAATATCCCACATCTGGCCCCCATTTTTAAAGTCGGCCCACTGTCTCACACTGCCATGGCAAAGCCCCAGCAACACCACTACACCGAATCTGGAGGAGTTGGGAGTGAAGTTTACCTCACCGAGTTGATGTCTCCACACAGGGCACTATGTGATCAGGGATAATTGTAACCACTCTAGTGTACTGCAAATGTGAGGGGGACTCACTAACAAATATTGTCTTGCTCCTCGCAGGGATGTGGGATGGGTCCATCCCAAGCTTACAGTATCCTGGCTGGATTGTTCAGGGAGGGTTTGCATTCCATGTATGCTGCCGGGAGCACAGAGTGCTCAGCAGAGGAGCTCAGAAGCTGGAGGCAGCAACAGCACAGAGTCAGGTACTTCTGTATTCCCTCCCTAATAATTCCCATGCATGTTCTGCAGACAGGTATTGCTTGCTCTTTACTAAAGGGATTTAAAAGGAATAAGATTACTTCCCTGCAGCTAATCCATGAATTTCTGCATGAGTGGAAGGTGCAGCTGGTGGCTGCAGTGCTGCACCAACATGTTGTGCCTCACTGAAGGGAGGAGGGAGGAAAGGTGCTGAGGAGGGGTTTCTTATGCTTGCACCAGAGCATTCAGCAATCTGATGTTTGGGGCTGAGGTGGGGGTATTTCTGTTCTGAGCACCTCTAGCTGCAACTTGCAGCTTCCATTTGTGCAGTGCAAGAAATGCCCAAGTTACTAGAGTTATAGAGCTGCTGTAGCGTAGATACTTCCTACATCAACAGAAGGGGTGTTTCCACTGATGTAGGGTGGTAGCTACGTTGATGGAAGAATCCTTCCATCAGCCCCTTACACTGGGGGTTAGGTATGCCTAACTGCGGTCCTCAGGGCACAACATTTTTCATAGCCTTGAGTGACATAGTTAGGTCAAGCTAAGATTTAGGTATAGACCAGGCCTAAGGCATTGCAATACTTTGCAAGGAGATGCCTCCAGGGCTGCTTTCGAGCTATGATGACAATCTGAGGGAGATTTTAAAGAGAGAGAGAATTTTAAATGGAAATGCATTACAAAATCCTTCATCCTAACATGGAGGATCTTGTGTTTGCCCCATTCAAATGCTGAGCCTGAGGGCTTGTCTTCACTATGGGCTAAATTGGTGCCACTGTGATCAATGCAATGGCAGCAATTTAGCGGGTCTGGTGAAGATGTAATAAGTCGATGGGAGAGCGCTCTCCTGTTGACCTCAGTACTCCACCTCAACGGGATGCAGAAGCTATGTTGATGGGAGAGTATCTCCCACCGACAGCACAGTGTGGACACTGCTGTAAATCGATCTAAGCTATGTCAACTTCAGTTAATTAACTTGCATAACTTAGATCAATTTACCTTGTTAGTATAGACAAGGCCCGAATGTGCTTCTTGCATAGGTAGGGGTGAACGGAGTGTGTGTGTGTTTGTGTTTTAAAGGGGAGGGGTAAAATTGAGTTGGTATCAAGCCTAAACATAACACTTAATTCACTGATTTCTATTAAAATGAATAAAGATCATGAGTGCTTTGAGGAACAGTCAGTAGCTGAAAGAAGTCTTGGAGCTGGGTTTTAAAAAAGCAACCTCAAAATACACTAACAGTGAGTATTGAAACAAATGGACTTTATATTTATTGTGAATAGTGGCTTTTCTACATAAATTATGTTTTTACACAGAATCATTGTTTAGTTTGATTAAAATAAGTTCGAGATTATTTGCATGCTTGAACATATATTTTAATAAAACAGTGTATTCAATAAATTTTTTTGATGTCCCTCATTTCAAGGTTTTTTTTCTCTCATTTTGAGGGTCGTTTTGCCTTATTTCAGAGGCCAGGGGTTGAGATGTATGGCCTAGCTGGCCTCTGTAGGAAAGCTCATAATCTGGTTTTAGCAGCAGTTAGGGTATGTCTACACTTACAGAGTTTGTGTGATGTAAGTTTCACCGTGATGGAGAACCAGTAAAAGTAAAGCGCTGGTTTGTGAACTCCCTCAATTCCGCAGGCATCAGAGAGTGTTTACACTACCAGCACTTCCATCCCCGATGAGAGCAGCGCTGTAGGGCAGCTCTCTCTAGGGCAGCTCTCTCACACTGCAGCTCTTTCAAAAGATCTTGTGGGAAGCAGGGGGTGAGCGGAAGGAATTGTGGGTCCCTGCTCAGTGCCCAGTGCTGCCCTGCTGCATGTCTCAGGAGCCCCATTACTTCCTGGTTTCTTCTGTGGCATTTTTTGTAAAACCTCCTGTTGTCTGGCTGCTTTCTCCCTCATATCGACAAACAAAGGGAAAGGGAGCTTCAAACTTCCTGGGGCTTACAGAGGGAGGGGCAGACATCCGTGCATCAGAGCAGTGGGGATGCTGGCTAGAGTGGTCACTTTTGGAACTGTGGGATATCCTTTGGAGCCCAAAGGTTGTTTACACTGGTGGAACATGTCCTCACTTTCACAGCAGTGCAAAAAGAACAGCGGTAAGAGCTGTATGCCCCTCCTGAAGGTGGTTTTCTTTTTGTGGTGAAACTTCTGAGTGAGTCAGGATGGGTGAATCAGGATGGGTGAGTCAGGATGTTAACCAGAGTTCCTGTGATGTGCTGCACAATGACCTTATAAATTTGATGCAGAGAAACCATGTTCTCTCTGTGCAGAGAAGGTCACCATGGCACTAAGCGCACTGTCTACCCAAATCTTCCAGATAGTCATCAGGAAACCACAAGGAACAGCCAACTGGCAGCCTCAAATACACTAGCACAATTTCTCCAGGCTCTGAACAACAAAACTGGAGACACAGACAGACCCAGCATAGGAACGCATGAAATGTGATTACCCATTTCCCCATTTGCTTGGATGGCATCCGTGTTCCCCTGAGGTCCCCAAAGCAGAGAAATGTAACTATAATAAAGATTACGTTATAGGAACATGATGCTCTGCTTGAATGGAGTTCAATCACTTTTGATTAATTACAACCTATTATCTTTACATCTAGCCAGTGTAGCAGTTTACGATGGGATCTAACTACAAGAAATGTTTGAAATGGGGAGCAACAAACCATTTTTTCAGCTTGATGGTGACAAAAGATTAAACAAATTCAAATATTATAATTTTTGAATGACCTATAACTCAAACAATTTGCCTTTGTCTGCAATTTTAGGAACACTCTACTTTTCCTTCAAAATAGATCTAGAGATTTTCTAGCCAAAATGTTTTCCAAGCCCAAACTAGTCAATGTTATAGGTGTACTAAAATAGGGCTTTCTAATGGAAGCTGGTTGCAGTCTTAACTAAAGAAGAGCTGCTGCCTCTCTGTGCGGTTGTAGGCCTAGGGTTACTATAGTACTTGCTTAATTTAATTTATGGACAGTGTAGAAATGGTGACCAGAAGGCAGTTATGATGAAATATGATCCAGTGTTAGTCTGGGACCTGAGATACCTGAATATAGTTCCCTGCTTGCCACAGACTTACTGTGTGACCTATGGCAAATAATTTAGTCTATGTGCTGCAGTTCCTCATCTGTAAAACAGGAATATTAGTGCTTCGTGGGTGCGCTGGGAAGATAGAAATTAAATTTAAAAATTCTGAGGTGCTCAGATACTAGGGTAATGAGAGCCACATAAGTGTCTAAGCTCACATAGACATACTTGTATTAGCTTGCATCAAGCTAGTACACTAAAATTTGTGGTAACATGGGCAGTGGTGAGGAGTAGCACAGGCTAGCTGCCCCAAGTATGTACCTATGCCATCTGGGCAGGTTTGTACTTAGGGTGGCTAGTCTATGCCACCCCTTGCTGTTGCTCTGCTACACGTTCTACACTACTGTTTTTAGTGCACTAGCTTGAATCACACCCCAGCTCCAAGGGTAGATGTAGCCATAGACAAATCTCTACAGTAAAGGTTCTTAAAACCCTTAAATGAATATTTAACATTATTTCAAATATTTTTTTTCCTAAATACCTTGCTCTCAATGGCTTTCAAAGCAAGTTGTAGAAAATGATAATAGATTTTTGCAGCTTCTTGCTTGTTACATCCTCTTGTGTGAGACATACTCAGCAAAGGTGGGTTGGTGCTCTTGGGACTGGTGCAGTGAATCCTAAAAGTAGCTGGTGCCAATAAAATGTTGAGTGCCCTGTAATAACTATTCTCATAACTGCCCCCTGAGTTACTGAAGTTTTAAGGGGTGACTATTAATTAACTAAAAAGAAAAGGAGTACTTGTGGCACCTTAGAGACTAACAAATTTATTTGAGCATAAGCTTTCTTGAGATGCATCCGATGAAGTGAGCTGTAGCTCACGAAAGCTTATGCTCAAATAAATTTGTTAGTCTCTAAGGTGCCACAAGTACTCCTTTTCTTTTTGCGAACACAGACTAACATGGCTGCTACTCTGAAACCTGTTAATTAACTGCAAATCCATAAATGAAACCGAAGCCACAGCATTTTTATCTGGAAACTCAAGTCCCTTTGCAACTGCATAGCTTTGTCTAATTCTGGCACAGCAGAGATTTTGTTTATCCTCTGAGGGAGGATCTGCCTATAAAGCACAGATTACCTTTACTCATAAAATCAATTAAGAACTTTCTTTTCTTGTCAATAGCTTTACTGTACACAATAGATTCTGAAAAGTTATTGGATCGCCACATCCTTATTTCTAATCACTGTCACTCAGAGACAACCTTAATCTAACTATCTTCAGTAGCTCTGCATTACTTTGCAGCGTCTCCCGACATGCCACTGACTAAACAAAGTTATCTAAGTTCCTTTTTCTGAAACACAATGGCTCCCAATAACCATATAGCCAGCAGAAAAAGCACTAAATGGAGATGCTAGGAGAACTAGGGCAAAAGTATCCAGTTCTGACTAACATTATATATTCATAATCCTCTGCTGCTGTGATTTGTTCTTGTGACTATTTGGCTCCTCAGTACACAGACACAGGAGAGTCAGAAGAGAGTAGATCTTAGGACAGCTCTGAAGGACAGTTCCCCTAATAGTATGTAATCTTCCTAACACTTCACTGCAGCATTGTGTGATATAGATTTGAACATAACTGTATGTCAAAGTTAAAAATAATTCCACATACTGTATGAGATTTGGGCAGCATTTGTCACTTGCAGCTTGTGTCTTTTCTTTTTCCTCTTGTACTGACACTGGGCTTATCCTCAGCAGACAATAATTTTCTCACATTTTCCCTAAGTGACATAGTTCATTGTAGAGAACCTAACAGCATATCATGACTCTAATGCAAGTGTATATGATCTCACAGGATACACAACAGCCCCTTTGGCTGCCCTTTTTCAATTCCCCATTAAATTAGTGTCACTGGAGGCTTTGGAAGAAATAAAAATAGTTTACATTGAGAAATAAAAATAGTTTACATTATCTACAGGGGAGGAAGCACAACTGAGGGGTTACAAGAACTTGGAGTCAGAAGATTTGTTTGATTCCCAGCTGTTACCATGTGCAAGACTTCATTAAATTTCTGTGCACCTCAGTTTCTTCATTTGTAAAACAGGATCATAATTCCTTTCCTCTTATGGGATGGGTGTCCAAATTAATCAAACAAAGAAACAGAAACCACACACCACACAGTTCTGATCATGGCCCTGTCCTGGTAAAAACCTTTGGCTTCATGAGAGTAAAGAAGTACACTGACCATTAGTAGAGAGAGATTTTTGGCATCTATCCAAGTGTACTTCTACTATAGAAATAAATAAATACAATATTCGGGTATGTTGGCAAGCTAGGCAACAGTAATTAGTTGAATGCGTTGGTATACAATCTCATCTATGCATTTCAAATAGGCTCATCACCACAGTATCAGACTGCCATTCAATTTACATTTATTGCAGTGAGATTTTTACAGTCTGAAGAACTCATTCCCATAAGGGTAGGTCTCAACCTTCATGAGTAGTCAACAAATGTTTATATTTCATAATTATGTATAGGTTATTGCAAAGTCTAAAAAAGCACAGAAGTCTGAGTCCCAGTGTTACATATTAGGGTTCAGAGGGTTCAACCTAGTGGGCAGAGTAGAATCAAAAAGCAAAGTCGGAGGCCTGGTTAGGGACAAACCAATGATCAGAGACAGCAGTCAAAAATTCTGAGGAATGTAGGGGGTTAGGGCTGGAGTGGGAGAAGGCCTGGCCTGGACTAGAGGCCAGTGCAGAAAGCATGTCTGGTGCAGCTTTGGGTGTAGAATGCACTGAGTAGCCACTGGGCTGCTGTTGCCGCAGGGTTTAAATGATGATCTGTTGGCCCTTCCGTTGAGTCAAGGAACATAGTCACTTAGTGATGGTTTATTGGGCTCAGCCAACCTCATTGTGGTGCGAGGCAACTGCACCCATAGTCTACTGAGTTCCTGATGATACCCCTACCTAGAGAGATCCTTCTAGGAGCCCTTGGCCCTGGCTTGTGAGAGTAGCTTTGGTGAAATTCCCGTGGGAGATAGGGAGCATGAATGCTTACTTCTGGTTCCTAGGATTGTTCCTCTGGCCCATACCTCTTCTGATCTATCAAATATTGCAGTTTTCCCCTGACCCACAGGGAACTGAGGACCTGATAGACTTCATATTCCTCCTGCCTGTGGACAGTTACTGTGGACGCAGGAAAGTCAAACCAGTCAGAGAAGGAGTTGCTGACATATGGTTTAAAGAGAGAAATATGAAAGATGGGATGAATCTTGAACGATTCTGGATGTTGAACCTTGAAGGCCACTGGGTTAATTTGCTCAGTAATCCAAAAAGGATCCATGTATTGGTGGTCAAGCTTTGTTGAAGACTATTTGTTTTTACTTTCCAAGGTGAGAGTCAAATTTTACCCCCTACTGCAAGATGGCCTGTTGTTGTTGGTCTGTGTTGCTGGTCTTAGAAGTTTATTTCATGGCAAGTATGTGTGCTGGAGGAGGTGGACCAGGTCCATGGCTGCTGAAATGACAGAGCTTTTGGGAAGGTGGAATTGGGGATGAAAACCAAAATTTGCAAAGAATGGGGTCTGTTAGGTTGAGGCATGGGTCACGTTGTTGTACATGAAACAGCCATTAGTCTGTGGATGGTAGGCTATCTAGGTGAGGGACTTGTTACCAAGAAGGCAAAGAAATTTTTGCCATAATTGATCAATGAATTGAGGGCATCAATCTGAAATGATGTGTGTTGGCATGTTGTGGTACCAAAAAATGTGTTCCAGGAAAGCTTGCATGGTTTCATGGGCAGATGGTACAGTGAGACAGGGAATAAAATGGGTCATCTTGGTCAGAAGGTCCACTACAGTGACGATAACTGAGGACCCTTGAGAGCATGATAATTCCACTGTAAAGTCCTTTGAGTGACTGGACCAAGGATTCAGAGGTGTGGGGAGGAGCTGAAGGAAAGACCCAGGCCTTGATTGTGGTCTGTTAGTGTGGGCACTGCAGTTGCATGACATAACAATTTTTAACATCAGTTCATAGGATTGGCCATCAGAAATATTTAGTGATCAGGTTCCAGGTTTTATATGGGCTGACGTGTCCTGCTATGGGTGAGTCATGGCACAACCTTAGCACCTGAAGCTGGGAGCTGCCCTCGGGACTGTAGGGTTGATCCCCACAATACAGAAAGTCTTGTGGCAGATAAAACCTTGAATCTATGGAAGCACCAGGGCTTCTTAGTCTGACAGATTTGGCTGAAAATGGGTTGCTTAGAAGCAAAGAAAGGTTAATATAATCAGGTGATCAGCAATGGTCCCACAGACAACGTGGGAGGCTTTAATAATGATTATACAAGATTCCTTCTCCACTTCATGGTCCTTGTGCTTGCAGGACAAGGCATTTGCCTTCCCGTTCTTAGTCCAGGATGGTACATAACCATAAAGTCAAATTGGGAGAGGAAATGGACCCAGAAAATCTGATGCTGGTTGAGTCATCTTGCTGTCCGTAGATGCTCCAAATTCTTGTGATCTCTCCAGACTTGTCCAGAGGCACAGGCCTCCTCAACTATATGGTGCCACTCTTTGAAGACAGCTTTGATTGCCAGGAGTTCATTGCCCCATGCCTCATAATTTCTCTCAGAGGAAGTCAACTTCTAAGAGTAAAAGACACAGGGATGAAGCAACTGGTGAGGACCTGAAAATTGCATGAGGACCGTCTCTATCGCAAAGTCACAAATATGAAGGCCTTTGTTGGGTTCAGATGGGTCAAAACAGGGGGCAGAAATAAACTTGAAAGCCACCTGCATGTCAGTGGACCAGATGAACTTAGTCCCCTTCTTAAGGAGGAATGTTATGGGATCTACCAGGTCGGCAAATCCTTGGATGACTCGCTGGTAAAAAATTTACAAATCTGAGGAACCTCTGCACTCTGTGTATATTTGAGGAAGCCTTCCACTCAGTAATTGCTGTAACACTTTTGGGGTCCATGGTGAGTCCTGCCAGAGAGATGACATAATCCAGAAAATCCATGATATCCTTGTCAAATTCACATTTCTCAGCTTTTGCATACAAGTTGATTTTGATGAAGCCAATCAAGAATGGTGAGCGCATGGTGGTCATGGAGTCCTTAATTCTCTGGAAAAGATGATAATATTATTGAAATAGATTATCATGAATTGATCAAGGATATCCTTGAAGACATTGTTCATGAAATTCTGAATGGTAGCAGGGGTGTTACATAGACAAATAGCACGGCTGCATACTGAAAATGGATGTATCTGGTTTGAAATGCAGTGTTCCATTCATCCCCTTGTCACATTCTGACAAGGTTCTGTGCTCCACACATATCTAGCTTTGTGAAGACCTGAGCTGAATGGAGGCTTTCCAGGAGTTCGTTTATGGGAAGAAGGAGGTATTAATTGCAGATGATCTTGTTTAGGGCTAATCAACACAAAGTCAAAGGGAACCATACTTAGCCACAAAGAAGATAGGTGCTCCCAGTGGGGAAGCTGAAGACCAGAAGATAGGTGATCCCAGCCAGAATCTGAAGGCCTGGATTCTTCCAGGGCTGGAGTGCGCCACAGAACATGACTGCCCATTTGCTGGAGTTGGAAAGGCATACTCATTGGCATCATGATGAACAGAAGAGTATAGACTTTGAGCACCAGCTGATTCAGGGGTCATGAGTGATGAGCCAAGGGACACCAAGGATAACTGGCAAGTGCAGAGCATGCATGATCCTGAACTTCAAGATCTCTTGGTGACCACAGAGGATAATGACCTCCATGGGGGCTGTCTGATATGATGGAGCCTGAAGAGAGGAGTGACCCATCAATAGCATTGACAAGCACAAGTAAGTCCATGCAAAGGATAAGAATTCAATGGCCCTTAACAAACTCATGGTTGATCAAATTGCTGGAGGGGACTGAGTCAAAGAATACTTCTAAGAGGATATTGGGTATATCAGACTGCTGGAGTTGAAGAGGGCGAGGATGTGACTAAGTGGGAATATTTTGTAATATTTTTGAGTCCTGTTTGTGCCTCAATTTCTCCTATATGCTGCATTGTTCCCAGTGAGGTGGAAATGACTGCTCAGCCCTAGCAAGGCCTGGCACAAATTAAGCACTGGTTTGCTGTGAGGGCAGGTGGAGATACACAAGTGTGAATGTTGTCTAGCTTTTTGGTCCTTAGTCTCCATGTCAATGGTGCATGTTAGAAGACAATAGCAAATCCAATTTCCAGGACATTGACAACTAGCAACCAATGACATAAAGTAATATGGACTTTCCCACCTCTCCTTAGAGATGCTGAACAGCAATTCCCAGCTGGAGTTCGGAAAACTGGAGAGGTAGGAGGAGGGAGATAAGAGGAGTCAAGGCCCTCACTTGGAGTATGATGAAGGAGGTCAGATGGAGTGACAGATAGAGCTTGAACCAACACATTCGCTACAGTATGGCTGGGCTCTCAGCTAATCAGAATGAACTATGCATCCAAGGATTTCCATGCTGCGTTCCAGTTAAAGAATAAACCTCACTGTCTTGACAAAATCTATGTGAGCATCACTGCAAATGCTTGGCATTAATTCCGAAAAGTGTACAAGCCTTCATCAGGAGTCTGTTTCAGATGGACTTGCTGAATGGAGCTCATGGTATGAAGCAGGAGCACTGCAGACCCAGAGGTCCAGTCTAAGGTGGTGAAGCTGCGTGACTTAGCCTGGAGGAAAAGTGAGACTCCTAGGGAGTCTGGTACACTGAAGGAGGTCTTCCTAGAAACCATTCCAAAACTGAGGCCATAATACCATGACAGTGGAGTAGTATGCTGGTTAGAAGTTAAGATTTTGACAGATAGATGGCAGCATGATTCACTGAGGGGAGGATTCAAGCACCAACCCAACCTGTCCCCACCACCCTCCACGGGGCCAGGCTCTGGCATTTCTCAACCTAGAAGTGGGCCATACCTTAGCTGGGCACCCTACTACAATACAGGCACATCCCACAATACAGGCATATGCTCAATGACTATTTTTTTCATTGGCAGAGCAGTGGGGCTGGACTTGGTCAACTTGTGTTGGTTCAAGGTCTTGTAGGACACCTGAAGCCCCAAGAGACAGAAGAGTTCTGGCCAACCGGGGTCAGGGGGCAGTTGTTTGATCTCACACTATTAGCCAATCATCAATCTTAATACAAAGACCAATTAAGGATCCTAGGCTACATGGAGGTTCCACCCATACTAATCCATCTTTGATGGAATCTTTGAGTCCCTGCCTGAAGTGGTGTCATTGCACGGCCCCAGTCCAGTGAGTGTCTGCTGCCAGACATCAAAATTGCACTGCACATTTGATGACAGACTGGGACCCTGAGGGAAGGCATGGAGAGCAGCTTCTGTGGTACGTTCTTGATTAGCAAAAAGAAAAGGAGTACTTGTGGCACCGTTAGTCTCTAAGGTGCCACAAGTACTCCTTTTCTTTTTGCGAATACAGACTAACACGGCTGTTACTCTGAAACCTGTTCTTGATTAGGGTCATCAATGATGCTCCTCATTGCCTTACTAAGTTCTCGGAGTGTTCAAGGAGAGGACTGGACCCCTCCAGGTGTGAGGATGCCGATTTAAGGGCCTCTCCAGTGAGCAGACTAAGTACTGATCCCACTTGGGACCAACCCCTGGGGTATGACAATGACCACAACACAAATTTGAGAAAACTTTGATTAAGGAACTCATGAAATTTGGCACAATCCCCATCAAACTTATTTATAGAAGCTTGGTGTCACAGAAAGTGGATGAGACAGATGTTGGGGGGACAGAAGATGTTGCCTGGGCTTCTACCTGGGCCTGGAGGGGTACATTTGGGTCATATGGCCTGGCAACCTGAGTCCTGCAGCACCCCATCCAAGAAGGTGGGTTGGGGTCCTGCTGCGACCTTATGGACTAGAGTTCCATGCTTTGGCAAAAAGTCCCTTCTTATCTTCTAGTGGGCTGCTCAAGCTGTACTACAACAGGGTGCAGGCAGTGCAACCTAGTGCTTAGAACAGCAGTCTTGCCTAGTGGGC
Source organism: Eretmochelys imbricata (assembly GCF_965152235.1). Taxonomy (NCBI): domain Eukaryota; kingdom Metazoa; phylum Chordata; order Testudines; family Cheloniidae; genus Eretmochelys; species Eretmochelys imbricata. The sequence continues at coordinate 95,581,615 of NC_135573.1, read as the reverse complement.
AGAGCAGGACCAAAGGGCAGAGCTGGATATGTGGTCAGGGGACAAGCCAATGATCAGAGTCAGGAACCAGAACAAAACCAAAGGGCAGAGCCAGAGTCATAGTCTGGAGATAAGCCAATGGTTGGAGCCAGGATTTATCAGGAAGGTAGGGGCTAGGCAGGGCCAGATTAAGACCTTTAGAGGCCCTAAGCACTAAAAATATTATGGTGTCCCCATATATGTAATTCAAAATAAAAACAATACTATACCATAAAATTAAATTTTATTTTCCGAAATGACACAAAACTTACATGTATGCTGAAATTAAAATAGCTTTTTTCTAGATTTTCTGATTACAAAATTCTGGATAGTTCATCGAAGCATGGAAGCATGTCTACTTTCCATACACAACAGGGAAAGTGAACCAAGTCTGTCCTGATACATTGTTGTTCTCTGAGGGTTTTTTATTCTTTTCAGCTGAGAAAAAGAGCATTCTGCGGAGCAGTTAGTAATCATCAATGTTAGAAAAATACATAGTGCGATCTCTACATTTGGAAATATACATTGTATTCCGTCTTTCAATATTGTGTCATGAAGATCTGAACTTCATTTTTCCTGTGTCATTAAACTTTGCGCGCATATAACAGTGGAACTGCCATACTTCTCCACAGAGATTCATGTTCAAGTCAACAGGGTATGAGCCAACAAGCTTTTGGGAACCTTGTGAATATTGTTTATCAGATAAGTCCATATCGTTTAGAAAAGAAAATCTACTTGATACTTCTTTGTACGCTTCACCTCTCCTCTTCATATGAGCTTCAAGTGTATCAATTATGGCGTAGTAAGGAGATACGCAAAATTTGTCTCTAGGATTCATTGCTGTTTCTGTTGCACTGCTATCATTTGCTTGTTTTTTCCTGATTCGCTCGCGGGACTGGGCTTCTTTGCAGTTAGTATCAGGCAAGATATCTTTTGATATGTCTTCAGATCTTTCAAAATCATTCCTCAAAGTGTGTAAGTGGTCTGCTAATGATTGACAGAGGTTTGCACATATTTTCAAATCCATTTCTTTTTCTTGGAGAGCTTGACTTGTGTGGTAAAAGTGTAGTAAAATTTAATTCCACATGGTCAACATGAATACAAACTCTAGTTCTTGCATCTTGTTTGCAATGTTTTCTGCCACTCGTATAGATTCTCCCTTTTGTGATTGGTCTTCAGCTATACTTTCTAATGTATCCACAATCTTTGAGTAGGACTCCAGAATTGCACTTGTTGCCACTGCATGTGGCTCCCAGAGAGTATTAGAAAGAGATTTCAATACACGATCATTACCCAAATATGTTTTAAGAACTGCCCATCGGCGTGTTGAGGCAGAGAAAAATGTATAAAGTAACTGGACTGTTGAGAAAAAATGTATTGCCACCAGACAACAATCAACAGCACTGCGGCAAACAAGATCGAGAGAGTATGCAGCACATGGTATGAATATGTCATATTTGTTCTGTTCTAAAAGCTTCTTCTGCATTTGTTGATTACGCCCTGACGTGTTGGCAGCATTGTCATAAGATTGACCTCTGCACTTTGAGAAATCTATTTTGCAAACTTGGCACAGATAATGCAGTACTTGATTTGCCATTTCTTCACCAGTGTGGCTTTTCAAATTGAGGAATGTTAAAAATCGTTCAACTGGTTTTCCAATCTGTGGGAGACACATATCTTAGTACAATACTCAATTGATCAATATGTGAAAGATCAGGTGTAGAGTTGACAGATAAACTGAAGTACCCAGCAGTACTTATTTCATCCACAATAGCTGAACGACCTTTGTCACTCATTAGGCCAATGAGTTCATCGCATGTTGTCTTGCATAAGTATGATGGGTTACCTTTGCCAGCATTCCCATATTTTGAGATATGGCCTGCTAAAAATGGGTCAAACTGAGCCACAAGCTCCAACAATCCAAGAAATTTCCATTCTGCAATGATCCAAATGTGTCATTTGATCCCCAGAAAGGCAGACCATGTTCAGCTAATGTTTGAATAACAGCTTTAACACGCTGCAAGACATGTTGCCAGTATTCAGGCTCCCCTTTAATTTGTTCTTCCAATTTTTGTGTCAATCCAAAGCCCTGTTTTCAGTTTAAATATGTCAACACTGAATCTCTGTGAATAGTGCTATTTTCATGTTGTTCGATTAAAACAGTATTCCGCAAGTCACTAAATCCATCTGCAGCAAACCGCGAAGTTGAAGGTTTATATGCAAAAAGTTTGCAAACAAAACAGTACACAGACCGTGTTGATGGTGAATACAGTAGCCATTCTTGAGTGTATTTCTCACCATTCGCTTTCATGCTGAAAAATATTTTTTGTGGACAATAACTTGTTTGTTTGCCGTTGGTAAAAGTCCGACATGATTTCTCAAATGGCCCAGTGTGGTTCTGATAGTCATTTGGTCCACGATCTATCCAGTAAGCTACATCATCAGTACTGAAATCAACCCACATACCAGGATCTTTTCTTCTATTACTTACAGCATGAGCAGGTTCAGTCTCTGACATATCCACACCTTCTAGAACAATGTCTGTTTTCTCACCAGGAATAGGATGATCAGTTACAGTCTCTGACACATCCACATGTTCTGTGCTCCACTCAGTTGGTTACGTATCATTCTGCCTCTTATCTCAGTTATCTGAATTTAAAAAAAAATAAAGTACACAACGTACACTATTTATATCTATATCTATCTATAGCTATATATATATGTGTGTGTGTGTGTATAAGAAAGAAAAAAAACAAATCAAGTACTATAACTCAGAAGAATATATCAATAATAAAACATACATTTATTGCAATACATGTCAGGATCTGATTTCCTCGCATTATTTCGATCTACGTTAGTAGGACGCCCCCCTGGTTTAGGTGGAGATAAATAATAAAAAGAGAACAGAAAAATGGAGGAAGAGTGTGGAGTGTAAGGAAGTCTAAGAAAGTTCTGATTTTTCCCATGATGACTACTTCAATGCTTTTTTTGAAATATCAAATATCAATTTTTTTTAATCTCGTTTTTTTTTGGGTGCCCCCTGCTTTGCTGGTGCCCTAAGCACGTGCTTAGTCTGCCTATTGGGTAATCCAGACAAGGTGGATGGTGGAATATCTTTTATTGGACCAACTTCTATTGGTGAGAGACAAGCTTTGAAACTTACAGTTCTTCAGAACTCTGTGTAAGCTCAAAAACTTGTCTCTCTTACCAACAGAAGTTGGTCAGAAGAACATAAGGCCATATAGAGTCAGATCAATGCTCCATCTAGCCCAGTATCCTGTCTTCTGACAGTGGTCAATGCCATTCAGAGGGAATGAATAGAACTGGCAATCACTGAGTGATCCATCCCATCGCCCACTCCCAGCTTCTGGCAGTCAGAGGCTAGGGACACCCAGTTCAAGGGTTTGTATCCCTGACCATCTTGGCTAATAGTCAGTGATTGACCTATCATCCATGAATTTCTCTTATGGAATACCTCATACTGGAATTAAAGAGTTTACCTCACCCACCTTATCTCTTTAATATCCTGGGATGGACATGGCTAAAACAACAATGCATACACACAGACAAGGGTGTGCACAAACAAAGGCAAACACTTAAGTCTTCATACACTGTTATACCCAAGATAACACCTTACTTTCTATCAACATGTCTGATTTGGTACATAATAATGACTAACGATATCTATGGCCAAATATACAGTTCCATATTACACACTAGGTCAAATAACATGTTTATCTAATTAGCAATAACCAAACTATCAGTCTTAATATTTGACAGGGACTTTGTGTGTTTATATCGATTATATTTAGCAGATTATTGTGATCTTTCATTGTTACTCCATCCTTGTTCTGAGCTCAGATACCAGGGACAATTCAAGAAGTAAAATAAAAGGATTCTTGTTGTTTTGCACTCCTTCCCAAAAAAGGGTTTTTAAAACTTCTGATGAACCAAACTAAACTAGGCCTACGTTTATACTGATTATGCATTTGCTTATATATATTACTAATTGGTTTGTGAGATATATGTGTACACATATGTTCCATTAAACACCTGATGAAATACACTATCTCCCTTATTGCTTTACATGAGGTATGCTCACCCAATAATTGCCTCATCTGACAATCTTATGGTTCCCTCTGAGCGCTGCTCAGTTGTACTCATGGCAATTAAGTCACCTAGCATGACAGATATAAAATGTAGCACACATTTATTTATTTTTTAAAATGATTGCAAACATTCCTACAATGTTTTTTGTAACATACATGTGTGATGGGGTATACAAACCCAACACTGGGCAACAAGGTTCCGGCCTCAGCGAGCCACACCCTGCCACACCTGCAAGAGATGCACAGACTGGAGGAGTTAAAAGGAAGCAGAACAGCTCACTTGTGGGCATAACAGGTGGAAGAAGGGATCTCTATCTTGCAGCCCTTGAGAAAAGGGCTGAGGGATGGCAGGATTTCTCTCTCAACAACTGCCTGAAGGTTCTTTCCCTGAGGAAAGGGAGAACCTGCTTCTGTTATCCCTGGAGGAGGAGGCATTTCCTCCTCTCATCAACTAACCCAGTCTATTTGTATTTGTTTTGTTTATGGACTACCCTGGAAGGGGAGAGACTTAGAACTGACCTGGCTGGAGGGCCAGGGCACAAAAGGAGGCAGCTGAAAGGGAGAGAGCTATTGCACCTGGCTGTGAAAAGGTGCCAAGTGGTGAGCTGACCCCCTTAAAGTCTCATGTAATAGACTACAAAAAGAACAGGAGTCCTTGTGGAACCTTAGAGACTAGCAAATTTATTCGAGCATAAGCTTTCATGGGCTACAGCCCACTTCACTGGATGCATAGAATGGAACATATAATAAGAAGATAGATAGATATACACATACAGATAAGTTGTTAGTCTCTAATGTGCCACAAGTACTCCTGTTCTTTTTGTTGATACACACTAACACGGCTGCTACTTGGAAACATGTGATACACTGTGATATTTGGACAGTAGTGGGATGATAGGAAGTAGACCAGGGAGGGCAGCCTTAAGGTGCTTCTGGGTGTCAGACTCTTGTGTTGCTCTCACAGGGCTCAGGGCTGGAGTCCAGTGGATGGGGGGGCCCAGGCTCCCCTACCAAAACCCCACCTCTGCATGTTGAATGGACTAAGCCCTGGCCACTAGGCAATGCCTCCCATGTGTGAGGACCATCACCATATGATATACTAGTATACAGGATAGATGTGTGCCCTGGGATAAAAGCTATATTGGCACTCTTTTGGGATGACTTGCATGATTGATTTATGGCTTTACCACTTGTGTGTAATGCAACCATTATTAAACAACAATGAGTTTAATTGTTAATTATTTGTATCTCAGTAGCACCAGTCAAGATCAAGGCACTACTGTGCTAGGAACTATGCAAAAAGAGGAAAAGACAGTCCTTTTCCCAAAGAGTGTACAGTCTATAGACAAAAAATGCAATGGAAATATTATTAATTCCTGCTTTCTTTTTAACAGATGAGGACTGAAACACAGATAGTTTAAATGGCTTTCCCAAGGTCACATAATGAGTCTGTGGAGGAGCTGGGATTTGAGGTCAAGTCTCCTGAATCAAAGAGTAGGTCTACTCTTAAGTGCTACAGCTCAGGGTGTGCACACAGGTGTGGGTGTGGAAAAGATGAGATAGGAAACAGAGACTCAGAGGAGAACAAGAATGCCAAGCAGCAGCTGTAAGCATGGTGTTGCCCTGGGACACTCCTAGAGAAAAGTTCTGTATTGAGGGTGCTGGCTGAAGGAAGCTTGAGACTGCAGGCAAAAAAACTTCTCCTTTTACCCTTTGGTTCCCCTGCATTCACAGAAGTTTGCAGAAGCAGAAATTTGCACATTCTTTATAAATAAATAAGATTTCACCAAAAAACCCGCAGATTCCATCAGTTTAATCTTCGAGCAACCTACAAGCCTCTGAATTTTGACTAGTCACTGCAGCATCTCTGAAAAACAGGACCATGTGTGCATATAATTTAGAGAAGGGTCTTAATAGTTCCAGAGTTCGTGGGTGAGTGGTCTTTGACTTCAGTGTTCTGGTTTTGGCCTATTTCTGATGTACAGAGATTGGGTCTACTACCAAAAGCTTTTACCTAAACACAGGTTCAGTTAAATAGGACACAAAGTAGAATGACCTCTGTCCTGGGGTTTGCAAACCAAAATCCTGATCAACAAAGTTCTGCAAAATCACCCTTATTTTGTCAATGGGAAGATGAACTATTGCAGGGATCGGCAACCTTTTGCAAGTGGCCCGCCAGGGTAAGCCCCCTGGCGGGCTGAGCCAGTTTGTTTACCTGCTGCATCCACAGGTTCGGCTGATCACGGCTCCCACTGGCCGTGGTTTGCCACTCCAGTCCAATGGGGGCTCGGGAAGCGGTGCGGGCCAAAGGATGTGCTGGCCGCCACTTCCCGCAGCCCCCACTGACCCTGAGCGGCGAACTGCGGGCAATGGGAGCCGCGATTGGCTGAACCTGCAGATGCGGCAGGTAAACAAACCGGCCCGGCCGACCATTACCCTGGCAGGCCGTGTGCCAAAGGTTGCCGATCCCTGATCTATTGTTTTCAAGATTTAAGTCAACATACTGCTAGTCCATGCTGTTTGGGCAAAGTAATTTCACATCTATTTAGAATCAGATCATGAATCTATACTTATACATGTTCTGATCATTAGTCGTGTGAATACTCCACTGAAGCCAAGGAGACTACTCACATGAGGAAAGTTAGGCACAGGTATCTGCATTAGCAAGAATAGGACATTAGCTAGGGTTTTTTGTTTCGCTGTTAAGGTTTGTTTATGAAGGCTAAAGGACTAGTACCTAGGGAGCGAAACATCCTTTTATCCATAGTGTGGTTGTTAAAGTTTGTGCATTGTAAATGTTTTATGTTAGGCATCTGCTTTCTGAATTGGGGCCTTTCTCCTCAAGTAAAGACTTCCTGTGGTCCTGTGGCAGTTCAATATTTCAGTCTGTATATTAGAAATGTCTCTTTTGAAATTAGGCTTTTTATGAGCCTTTGTGTAACTGCTAATTTAAATGTATCACAGCTAAATTCTCCAACAAATATATTCAAGGGTCTGAAAGTGATGTAGTTCTCAGCAGTGTTTTTCCCTTGTGAGTTCTTCTTAGCAATCAAGATAAGAGCTCTATTTTTAATTGAAATATTCTGTTTTATCTTAGAAGCTCTCTTGAGCTGAGCAGGGTTTTTTTTACTGTCACCATGAGACTTCATATTGACTACTGAACAATGATTGCTGTGATGCAAGCTCAAGAGAACAATTCTTTTCATACCATAAACACAATATGGTATAATTCAGTTATATTTGCAGAGAGGATTGCAATATGTTTAAACAGTGTAGGTCTAGATTCATCAAAATGTGTTGCTGACTCCTGATGTTTTGACTTTTATCTAGTTTCATTAACTTGGCACATCAACTGTTTTAAGTCCTATTTCCATAAGAGATTCTCGAAAGGATTAGGAGCTGGAAAAATGTAATAGTAGATTACAATTTTCTGAGCGTCAAGTTCTTGACAGTACATGGTATCTTGCTGGTAGGTCCTTCCAGCTGCCTGTAGGAATAAAGAAAAGGAGTACTTCTGGCACCTTAGAGACTAACCAATTTATTTGAGCATGAGCTTTCGTGAGCTACAGCTCACTTCATCGGATGCATACCGTGGAAACTGCAGCAGACTTTATATACACACAGAGAACATGAAACAATACCTCCTCCTACCCCACTGTCCTGCTGGTAATAGCTTATCTAAAGTGATCATCAAGTTGGGCCATTTCCAGCACAAATCCAGGTTTTCTCACCCTCCACCCCCCCACACACAAACTCACTCTCCTGCTGGTAATAGCCCATCCAAAGTGACAACTCTCTACACAATGTGCATGATAATCAAGTTGGGCCATTTCCTGCACAAATCCAGGTTCTCTCACCCCCTCACCCCCCTCCAAAAAACACACACACAAACTCACTCTCCTGCTGGTAATAGCTCATCCAAAGTGACCACTCTCCCTACAATGTGCATGGTAATCAAGGTGGGCCATGTCCAGCACAAATCCAGGCTTTCTCACCCCCCACTCCTTTTTTCCCGGGGACACACACACACACAAACTCACTCTCCTGCTGGCAATAGCTCATCCAAACTGACCACTCTCCAAGTTTAAATCCAAGTTTAACCAGAACGTCTGGGGGGGGGGTAGGAAAAAACAAGCGGAAATAGGCTACCTTGCATAATGACTTAGCCACTCCCAGTCTCTATTTAAGCCTAAATTAATAGTATCCAATTTGCAAATGAATTCCAATTCAGCAGTTTCTCGCTGGAGTCTGGATTTGAAGTTTTTTTGTTTTAAGATAACGACCTTCATGTCTGTGATTGCGTGACCAGAGAGATTGAAGTGTTCTCCGACTGGTTTATGAATGTTATAATTCTTGACATCTGATTTGTGTCCATTTATTCTTTTACCTAGAGACTGTCCAGTTTGACCAATGTAAATGGCAGAGGGGCATTGCTGGCACATGATGGCATATATCACATTGGTGGATGTGCAGGTGAACGAGCCTCTGATAGTGTGGCTGATGTTATTAGGCCCTGTGATGGTGTCCCCTGAATAGATACGTGGGCACAGTTGGCAACGGGCTTTGTTGCAAGGATAAGTTCCTGGGTTAGTGGTTCTGTTGTGTGGTATGTGGTTGTTGGTGAGTATTTGCTTCAGGTTGCGGGGCTGTCTGTAGGCAAGGACTGGCCTGTCTCCCAAGATTTGTGAGAGTGTTGGGTCATCCTTTAGGATAGGTTGTAGATCCTTAATAATGCGTTGGAGGGGTTTTAGTTGGGGGCTGAAGGTGACGGCTAGTGGCGTTCTGTTATTTTCTTTGTTAGGCCTGTCCTGTAGTAGGTAACTTCTGGGAACTCTTCTGGCTCTATCAATCGGTTTCTTTACTTCCACAGGTGGGTACTGTAGTTGTAAGAAAGCATGACAGAGATCTTGTAGGTGTTTGTCTCTGTCTGAGGGGTTGGAGCAAATGCGGTTGTATCGCAGAGCTTGGCTGTAGGCGATGGATCGTGTGGTGTGGTCAGGGTGAAAGCTGGAGGCATGTAGTTAGGAATAGCGGTCAGTAGGTTTCCGGTATAGGGTGGTGTTTATGTGACCATTGTTTATTAGCACTGTAGTGTCCAGGAAGTGGATCTCTTGTGTGGACTGGACCAGGCTGAGGTTGATGGTGGGATGGAAGTTGGAATGGAATGGGATGGAAGTTGAAATCATGGTGGAATTCCTCAAGGGCTTCTTTTCCATGGGTCCAGATGATGAAGATGTCATCAATATAGCGCAAGTAGAGTAGGGGCTTTAGGGGACGAGAGCTGAGGAAGCGTTGTTCTAAATGAGCCATAAAAATGTTGGCATACTGTGGGGCCATGCGGGTACCCATAGCAGTGCCGCTGATCTGAAGGTATACATTGTCCCCAAATGTAAAATAGTTATGGGTAAGGACCAAGTCACAAAGTTCAGCCACCAGGTTAGCCGTGACATTATCGGGGAGAGTGTTCTTGACGGCTTGTAGTCCATCTTTGTGTGGAATGTTGGTGTAGAGGGCTTCTACATCCATAGTGGCCAGGATGGTGTTATCAGGAAGATCACCGATGGATTGAAGTTTCCTCAGGAAGTCAGTGGTGTTTCGAAGGTAGCTGGGAGTGCTGATTTAGAACAACGCTTCCTCAGCTCTCGTCCCCTAAAGCCCCTACTCTACTTGCGCTATATTGATGACATCTTCATCATCTGGACCCATGGAAAAGAAGCCCTTGAGGAATTCCACCATGATTTCAACAACTTCCATCCCACCATCAACCTCAGCCTGGTCCAGTCCACACAAGAGATCCACTTCCTGGACACTACAGTGCTAATAAACAATGGTCACATAAACACCACCCTATACCGGAAACCTACTGACCGCTATTCCTACCTACATGCCTCCAGCTTTCACCCTGACCACACCACATGATCCATCGCCTACAGCCAAGCTCTGCGATATAACCGCATTTGCTCCAACCCCTCAGACAGAGACAAACACCTACAAGATCTCTGTCAAGCTTTCTTACAACTACAATACCCACCTGCGGAAGTAAAGAAACCGATTGATAGAGCCAGAAGAGTTCCCAGAAGTTACCTACTACAGGACAGGCCTAACAAAGAAAATAACAGAACGCCACTAGCCATCACCTTCAGCCCCCAACTAAAACTCCTCCAACGCATTATTAAGGATCTACAACCTATCCTAAAGGATGACCCAACACTCTCACAAGTCTTGGGAGACAGGCCAGTCCTTGCCTACAGACAGCCCCGCAACCTGAAGCAAATACTCACCAACAACCACATACCACACAACAGAACCACTAACCCAGGAACTTATCCTTGCAACAAAGCCCGTTGCCAACTGTGCCCACGTATCTATTCAGGGGACACCATCACAGGGCCTAATAACATCAGCCACACTATCAGAGGCTCGTTCACCTGCATATCCACCAATGTGATAATGCCATCATGTGCCAGCAATGCCCCTCTGCCATTTACATTGGTCAAACTGGACAGTCTCTAGGTAAAAGAATAAATGGACACAAATCAGATGTCAAGAATTATAACATTCATAAACCAGTCGGAGAACACTTCAATCTCTCTGGTCACGCAATCACAGACATGAAGGTCGTTATCTTAAAACAAAAAAACTTCAAATCCAGACTCCAGCGAGAAACTGCTGAATTGGAATTCATTTGCAAATTGGATACTATTAATTTAGGCTTAAATAGAGACTGGGAGTGGCTAAGTCATTATGCAAGGTAGCCTATTTCCGCTTGTTTTTTCCTACCCCTCCTCCCCCCCAGACGTTCTGGTTAAACTTGGATTTAAACTTGGAGAGTGGTCAGTTTGGATGAGCTATTGCCAGCAGGAGAGTGAGTTTGTGTGTGTGTGTCCCCGGGAAAAAAGAGGGGGGGGTGAGAAAGCCTGGATTTGTGCTGGACATGGCCCACCTTGATTACCATGCACATTGTAGGGAGAGTGGTCACTTTGGATGAGCTATTACCAGCAGGAGAGTGAGTTTGTGTGTGTATGGGGGTGGGGGGGTGAGAAAACCTGGATTTGTGCTGGAAATGGCCCACCTTGATTATCATGCACATTGTAGGGAGAGTGGTCACTTTGGATGAGCTATTACCAGCAGGAGAGTGAGTTTGTGTGTGTGTTTTTTGGAGGGGGGTGAGGGGGTGAGAGAACCTGGATTTGTGCAGGAAATGGTCCAACTTGATGATCACTTTAGATAAGCTATTACCAGCAGGACAGTGGGGTAGGAGGAGGTATTGTTTCATGTTCTCTGTGTGTATATAAAGTCTGCTGCAGTTTCCACGGTATGCATCCGATGAAGTGAGCTGTAGCTCACGAAAGCTCATGCTCAAATAAATTGGTTAGTCTCTAAGGTGCCACAAGTACTCCTTTTCTTTTTGCGAATACAGACTAACACGGCTGTTACTCTGAAACCTGTAGGAATAAAGTTTTTTTTCTTAAATATTCCTGTGTGCTTTCTTTCTTCCAGTTTATTACTGCACCTAAATTACACCACAGGAAAGCAACTAGTTTTGGAATTAAGAAAGAGCAGCTAGAAACGTAGGTACTGGAACTAGGGATGCTGCCACACCCTCTGGCTTGAAGTGGTCTCCATTGGGTTTACAGTTTGGTGTGATGGCTCTCAGCACCATCACTATAAAAATTGTTCCAGCACACCTGGCTAGTGATGCTTTAAGAAATGTTTATATAACAATAGCTGTACAGAAATATTACCTATGAAGAAAATAGAAAATTGGATTTTGTAAATCACTCAACGCTCTCCCCAGCCCTAATTTTAGAAAGAGAGAGAGAAAGAGAAAGAAAGAAAAGATATTTTTTCCTTGCAGGAGGGTGCTTTTTTTTAAGCTCAGTCCATAAAATGATTTTGACCAATTAAATAATACAGTGGTGATGTCATTGTTTCATTTCGGTAGCACTCTTCAGGATGCTAAAGTGTTTTTCAAACACATTGGTTTCAGTCCTCAGATGCTTAGTGTAGATTTAGTAGAGAGGCAAAGTTTGCTCGAAGGCATCTTTGGGCCTTCCCTAACTTTGGTCCAAACAAGGACTCAAATGATAGCCAACATAACAGAAAAAACTAAGGGCTGGTCTAAGTTGCATGTGCTAAAATGTTTCCCTAGGTGAGTAATGTGCCCATGGAAGAGTATTCATGTTGCACTCATGCAGCATGTCTACACTGCTTGAGAATGCCTCCCTTGGGAGGATAGACTTGCACCAGCTCAGCTTGAGACAGCATGCTAAAACTAGCAGTGTGATTATTACAGCACGGATGGAGGCTTAGCCCAGCCACCTTAGCTTGGACTCATCTGCCCCCTGAGTCCAAGCTTGACCTTCTGCTGGAGCTGCAACATCCACGTGGCTGTTTTTAGCATGTTAGCTCAAGCCAAGTGTGACTCAGTCTACCGACACTGGCAGGCTGGCAGAACACTGGGCTGTAGGCAGTCAGGCCTAGTGGTCAAAGTCCAACTACCAGAGCCAAGGGTTGAGACAGGGCCAGAACCAGGAAGAAGGCCGAAGGTCAGAACTGAAGTCGGTCTGAATGCCAGAGCCAAGGGTCGAGAAGGATTCAGAGTCAGGGTTCAGAGCTGAGGCTTGGAACTGGCTTACTAGGAGTCCGGGAAGGCAGGAATAGGGCTGGTTCTGAGGCAGGACCAAGGCTGGAACAGGAGGGGAACAAGACTGGGTGCAGGGCAGGATCTGGGCAGCAGCTGTGGAGGAGCAGGGCTTGGTGAGAGACAAGAACAGGGAGGCAGAGAGGATGTGGGCGTTGAGCAGCCAGTGAACTGCTGCTGCTGAGCTTAAGAACTGTCCTGCTGGCTTCCTCAACGAATCCGGCAAGGTGATCCATCAAGCAGCCTAGCTGGCTTGTTAGGGTGTCAGGAGTAGTGAGCAGGCGATGCCACAGGCAAGCTTACCGCTGCAGTGTAGACACATCCACATAGTTTGTGTGCGAGACTGAGCTGGGGATGGGTTGGGTCATACATAGAATCTGTATTTAAATTATTCCAGTGGTAAGGTGACCTTATGTCCCATTTTGGCCCGGAGAGTCCCCTTTTTAAGCGCTGTCATGGACTTCCCCACTTTTTTGACAAAACTGGGTATTTGTCCCGTGTGCTCTTGCCAACTGATCATCAGCTGTCAACAGCAAACAGGACAAATGCTCAGTTCAGCCAAAAAAGTGGGGCATGCTCGCCTAGGGGGATGCAGAGGAGTGTGCGAGGAGGCAAGCAGAAACACCAGGCAGCTCAGGTCAGCTCCACATGGCGGAGGTCCCCTCAGACCAGCCCCGTGCAGTGTCTCTTTTTCAGTTTGGGAAATATAGTCACCCTATTCCATGGCCGCAATGATCTGTACAGCTGGTGTAAAAGGGATGGGAGCAGTTTCTCTAATTTAGAGACTAGACTAGATATGCCTAAATTCTTATGTCCCACCATGATATACGAACAGTTACTGTGTTCAGTTGCCGTCTGAAGTGTGAATTTCACCTTCCCACCACATGCTCCACCTGCACAGAGCATAGAATACTTGAGCCTTAAGCGCGTGGAATGGATTTCACCCAATGTGCTTATTCCAGAATCCTCAACCACCTCTCACTTTCCCAAGTGCAAAAACCTCCAGGTTCTCCCCTAACATCTCTTATAATCCAATTATGTGTTCTGAATACAAAATTATGTAGCACACTGAAATATGAAAACTTGGGGACAGCGTAAAATAAACTTGATACAAATTAAATCACAAGAGGTACTGCACTGATTGGGGCTTTTCACTTTCACGTTTAATTAGTGATCACCCTCCATCAATATACTTGATAATGATGTAGAATTTTCATTCTTCTGCATTGCAGTGCTGCAGAATGGACAGTTGTGATTATTCTAAACAACTACCCATTAATCCATCTCAAGTATTCTGTGTATGCCCCTAATTTTACAGGAAACATGTTTTGGAAATGGAATTGTTTACCAAAAAAAATCCACTTTTTTTTTTTAATCTTTCTGCTTGTAACCCAAATTGCTTTAGTATCATCGGTCTAATTGCACAGGCCTCATAGGAAAAAGAAATTGTAACCACTTCATTTTAGAAACCTCTCAAACATACCTAAAGTAGCCTTTCCATACATAATAATGCCATGGTGTTAAGGATTGCTATCTTGTGATCCAGAAAGACTAGAAACCAACAGTATTCCTGAGTTTCTGCAAAGCTCTGGTTTCTAGCCTTGGTAGCTTGCAAGATCTGACCTGGAACTGTCATTTGTCCAGGACAAAATGTTCCTTATCCAGCATCTCAGTTTCCAAATTTGAATGGGGAAAAGGCAAACTTTTTTTTTCCTGACAGTCCTGCTGCACCTTCCCAAAACAGTTGTTTGAACCTCCTTATGTGTTTATGAATGTTAGAAGTTGCTTCACGGGAGATGGATTAGTGGGGCAGAATGAAGGTGAGGTGATCAAAGGTTCAAGATAAATGCAGTTTGCTACATGACTATCCTCATCACATGTGTTGCAGAAATTGCCTTACCAGCTATAAAGAACTGCAGTCACCTCTAGAATATTGCTTATGCAGCAGCTGTTTAATAGTGCACAGCAATACACAACTGCTTAGTGGCAACATATTCCCTTTGTCATTAGCAATTATGCCACCGAGAGCCATACGAGGGATACAGTGCAATTAGGATAACTTTATTGAAGTACAGGAAGTGAGGGAGCATACTACATGCAAATGAAAATATGTCATGGGATGAATGCTGCCCTGACCATTTGTGGCTATTAATTTTACATCTCGTCTGAAAGAGCAGTCCAGACTATTTGATTCTTTTAAGTGAACATAAAGCATTCATTATGTAAGCAGTCAGGATGAACTCCACTCTGACATCTGGTGGTGAGTTGTGGCAAGTTGTGCAAAAGAACTTCAGGGGCTGATCTCATTTGCATAGGCACACCCACCCCGCCTAGCATGAGCCCATAGCTTCCCAAATGGCCACTTTGGCTGCTGTGGGATCCCCAGTGTCTCTGTTATTGGGGCAGGAAGAATAAATTGTTATTATCCTGATTATGTGAATCAAGGACAGTGGAACTGTACTTGGCCTTTTGTTATGATGGAGGGACTCGCCATCAACTGAGTAGCACTCGCTAGGCAAGGGACATGGGTTCCAAAACTCAGTGAATTGAGAGAGGCTGGGGACAGGTATTAATATCTAGGAGTGACTGCTGTACATGCTAATTGTATTTCCTTCTCTCTCCTCCGTAGAATGTCAGAGCTAATTCTGCAAAAAGAAAATTTTTCTACACTGTACACTCACGCTGTAGCTCACGAAAGCTTATGCTCAGATAAATTGGTTAGTCTCTAAGGTGCCACAAGTACTCCTTTTCTTTTTGTGAATACAGACTAACATGGCTGTTACTCTGAAACCAGAGCTAATTTTGATTCCATTAGCAGTCTAGTTACAGGCTGCTGAGCTGAATTCACTTCAGGTCAATGGTGTACCAGCACTGAGGCTCCCCTACTACAAGCTGAAATCACAAAAGAGCTAAACTTACTAAGAGCTGAAATCACTGAGTGTTGTGTTAAGTAGTATGGGAGCCTGAATTATATTGTGGAGCAGTTTGTGGGATGGCTGGAGCAGCTCATGGGGGCGGCTGGCAGAGCGGAGCAATTTGTGGGACGGCTGGTGAAGCGGAGCAGAGTGGAGCCCCATGGAGAGGTGGGGCAATCGGCTTTGGACCATGTAAGGTACCCCTTAACCACCCCCATCTCCACCCAGTTTGGGAGGTAAAACTCTGCAGATAAACTTTCAAACTCTGGTGCTGCACTGACCAGGGACAGAGACTTTTGGGTTGTTGGACTTTTGGGACTTTGGGTGACTTTGGGTTGCCGGACTCAAGAACCAAAGAGAAAGGACACACCCCAATTTGCTTGGGATGGTTTTTGCTCATGGGTTTTGTTATGAATCCTGTTGGTGGTGTTTCCCCAACATAATGCCACATTGTTTCTCTCTGTTATTAAAAGGCTTTTGCTACACTCAGACTATG
Organism: Eretmochelys imbricata; assembly: GCF_965152235.1. Classification (NCBI taxonomy): domain Eukaryota; kingdom Metazoa; phylum Chordata; order Testudines; family Cheloniidae; genus Eretmochelys; species Eretmochelys imbricata. The sequence goes on along the minus strand of NC_135573.1, from coordinate 95,565,433 downwards.
TGCTTGCGAGGGGAAGTATTGCCTCTTGGAGGCGCCCAGTGGGGGTGGTATATATATGTCCCAGGTAACTGGGTGGGGGCTCGAGCCAGTTTTGCATTGTGTTATTGGTATAGAACCCCTAGATATTGAACCCGGCCCTTGTTGCTGCCAACTCTGATGGGTAGAAGGGTTACAGTTAAAAAACCCACAAGAAAACCTAAACTATATTTATTCCTCATTGAAAAAATATGAATCTGGCCCACAGTTTATAATTCTTTACATAAAAAGTGCTATTCCATGACAGCCTTTTATGTAACATTTTAACTTAAAGTTCTCCACAGTGTAAAGTGTTAGACAGCTACAAAAGATCAAAGTGTTCAACGTTATACAACCGTGAGTTTTGCAAAAATAAGTGACAGTTTTAAGTTTGGAAGCTTACATTTTCAAATCAGCCTAAACTTCAAAGGATTTGTGAGCTTCTTTTAGAAATACATCCTCAAAATTTGGTACAGGTTGACATCTACTTATTGTCCTTCTATCAGAGGGACATGCCTTGTCTGTGATGCTTGGATTTACAAGAAGCAAGACAAGCATGGTGATTTTTTTTTTAACCTCCCAAAAAAGTGGTGGTTTTTTTTTTTTTTAAAGAAACACATATTTCAGCCTGAGGGTTTTGTTTTCAAATGGACTATCAGCCCCAGCTTTATGCCTCTCTCCAATATTTGAGCTTGACATTGCTTTCTGGAGTATGAATAGGACCACATTGCTACAAATTGTCCAGTAGCTAATTGTCTAATTCATCATTAAGAACACAATTATAACACAAAATTAAACTGCTAAAATTAGTAGGGGTGATCTGTATAAAATGCCAATTCGAATTTAAATGGCTTTGCATTCAGCTTATTGTTAGAAACTAGATTGCAGGGGAAAGAATGTGTTTAGGTAACAAGGAATTCCAGGGAGCACTATGTAAGCACAATGGCTGGTGGGGAAAATCACTTCTGGCCAATTTAAATCAGAAGGAGCCCACAGCCTACTTAACAAAACTCCAACCTGAGAAATTAATTGAGCTTATTTTGCAAAAAGTAAAATCAAGTGTTCTGCTCAGACTTCTCACCAGCTGTTCTCCCCCACCGTCTTCCCTCTTTCTACCTAGACACATCTTCCTCATCCACTTATATTTGTAAAATGCCTGACAGCATCAACCTTGTGGAGGGTTTTACTTTCATTCAATAAACTTAGTCAAGAGCAACAAAAACTTCTTGATTAAGCTTTGAAAAGGAAGAATAACGGAAAGACAGAAACTGTCCTGGCCATGGATGAGCAGGTATCACTGAAGCTCAATGTCAGCAGCAAAACTTGTACTGAAAAAAGTGATTTTCTTTTTAGATTGCTGTTGTGTGCAAGCTGTAAACTTTCTTTCCCATTGAATAATAAGTAAAAGTGAAAAGATGCTGCCATTAAGTCTGTGAAGCAGATGGCAGTGGTGTTTGGTGAAAGTAATTAGAACACAGCAATATCACTGAATCAAGAGGTTACATGAGCTTTCATTTTAAAAAGAGTACGTTTTCTGGCCCTCCTAGTTGCTGAGGAAAAGCTTGTGAAGATACAGTGAGTGCAAACTACAGTTTCAGGAACTAGGTGGCAAGTAAAAAGAACCTAAAATTTATTGTTTAAAAAAAATCTCATACTTTTTGAATGCTTGGGGCTCTGGTTATATAAAAGGGTGTAGAGAGCCTTGTGCTTGTTGCTCAAATCACAGGTAGTAGCACTTGGAAAAGCAGATTCTTGAGCTGCTTCTATGCCTCCTGCCCTGGAAATACGCAGGTTGGGGCAGTGAGTTGGTGGAGCCAAGGCTCCCTTCCCTCCTCATGCACCAGCCAGCACAGCTGAGCTGGTGTGGAGAGAAGAGAAAGCAATGCCAGGAACATAGCTGGGATAGCTCATTTCCCCTGGCACATGGGGGCACCAGAGGCCAAACCGTGACTCAGAGCAACAATTCAGTCCCTGCTCTGCTCCTGGGGCAGCACAACAGCATGCTGCCCTTTACTCAGGGTGGGAAAAGTGCCAATCCAATCCCTCATGTTTTGTGGAGTACCCAGCAAAAGTAGTATCCCACGCAGCCAGGGTCAGAGATGAGGCAGCAAGTCACCTATACTTTCTGTACTGCTGCTGGAAAAGTAGATCAGGGAGGCCTGTGAATTTCAAGTCTGCACAAGCCTCCTGCAAAGAACTTGGAGACATAATCTGCCACTTGTGCTAATAACTGGTTTTATAAGCACCCTATAAGAGACCTTTTAATGACCTCAAATTTATAACATAAAAGAAAAGAAATCCACAGGCCTGGAGAAGCCACATAATCAGACAGTCTATTTTCTGCTTCCTTGCTCCTTACAATAGCTCATGTTGTTGTTATTCATATTGTAATATCTTTCACAGGGTCCAGTCATACTGAGGCTCTGTTGTCTTGTGCACTTCACAAACAAAAAAGAAAACCTAGTCCCTGCCCCAAAGACTTTACACATCACACCTATACAAATCAAATAGCAGCATTTAACACACACTTTGCAAATATGTAAATAACTGCATGAGGTGACAGTCACCAGAGAATCAGGCTTCCTTGTATGTGCTCACTTTGCATTTGTTTCTCACAGATTTGTTGTATACTATAGAATCTAAACATCACTTTTTAAAAAACTTATTTTATGAAAAATTAGTTCAAAACTCAATTATGCATATGCAAAAAAACCCAAAAAACAAAAAAAAAACCCACAGTGATCAAAATGCACTTAATAACTTTGTCAAGCTGAAGAATGGCAGGATTGGCCCTGTAGGCTTTAAACACAGTAACAGGCTACATATTCCAGTGAATGGGTTCTGATTTGTCCAAGTATTCCCTGGAGGAGTAAATACTCAATCTAAAGTTTGATTTAATAAAAAGCACTGCACATAGTCTCCTTAAACTGTGGAGCAACTTTTCTGCAGGTTAGACTGTGCATGATAAAAGCACCCAGACTGAAGGTCATAATTTACTCTTCTAATCCTGTAGTCTCTGTAGAAATTTTAAATACTGTAATTTAGTAATGTATGATTTAGCTCTGTGGTGGAAATTCCTGTGAGATTTGAAAAAATTGTTTTGATTTTTTTAGTTGAATACAGAAAATGAGTCTCCCTAGGATGTTATACCCCTATGTTATGCTACTGTTACTCCTACTAAAAAATAAATGTGTAAAATGGCTCTTCAATTATTTTCTACATGCTGCAGATCATGTTAAGATATTTTTTCCTAACAAAGTATGATAAACTTAGGTTGATTGTGAACTTTTAAAAAATCATGCCTCCTATAATTTTCTTTTGTCAGGAAAAAGGGTAAAATGTGTTTTGTCCATGAAGGAATTTAAATACATTCTCCCTCCCTATCTCTGTCCAGGATTAGTAGAGAAGTAGGTTTATTTTGCTGAAAATGGGATGATGGACTGTTTCAGGTAGTCAGGGTGGACTTTTTCACCCTCCTCCCAGCCCCTCAACCCTCAGAAGATGATAAAGGGTATCTGAGGCCTGTGGAGGCAAGGAGAGTTGGTTGGTTGGTTTGGGGGCCTAGCCTGATGCTTCCTGAGACTAACTGGAAATTTTGTTGAACCTCTGCAAAACTCTCCATTAACCTTGATGAGTCTTGCTTTTGTAACAGTTTTGCTCAGCTGTAGTAAGGCTAGATTTCTTCTGTAGCATTATACTACTGAAGGACTCTTAAGTGCACTTACCATGATTAACTCAGTCGTTAGTCATCCTCTAATATCTCAATTTAAATTGAGTGGGAATCCCTTTCAAATGGCTGCACTTCAAAAATTTGCTTAGGGATGTAACCCTTAAAGGAGTAGAAAATGATTATCAGCACAATGTCTTTCTAAACAGGGAGAACACACTTTTAGAAATTCTATTAACATAAATCGTGCTGAAATCCTATCTATGCATTAGCATCCTAGAATGAAAGAGAAACTGTGCAGACTAAAACCCTGCTGAACTTGCTATGTAAACACATATTTTAAATATTAAGCTTGGATAGTCTACATCTAAATATTAAGTCAGTATTAAAGTAGGAGATAAACTGGGTGTGTCTTACGTGTTGCCTGATCCGTTTATTGTGTATTCATTATATTGATTACTTAAGAATCCCTAACTGACAAATTAACACTCTGAAATTTGATAGGTTCTAATCCCAAAATCAGGCCCAGTCTTGTTAGAATTACTGTTAAGTGGGGAACATTTGCAGAACTCTGATTTTAGAAAAAAGCTTCTGAATTTATAATAGTTTTATTCACACATTTAGCAACCTTACAAACACTCCAACTAAGCAAAGTAGATAGAGATAATACATAATGAGCATCTGAGCACCCATATACTCACACCATGCCTTGCAGAAAAACTTAAAGTGTTAGTCATCATCCTCACTATCATCGGTATTAACGGTGGTCATTATCCTGGCATCTCTGAAGACTCCCAGGCCAGAACACAACTTTTATAATGTTACACGGACGCCCACTCTTCCTAATAAATATTCAGTAGAGGTTTCATCCCCTTTTCCTTTTTTGAACTTCCACACCCCACTAATGTTCAGGTGCCCATAGGTTACTAGGCCTTTTACCTCAAGCTTATTAGCATATACGTCAATTAGTTACCATGACATACTTGTGATCAGACATCAGCTGATGTTCCTAACTTAAAAAAAATCTAAAGTTGATATCAATTGGCATCTTGTGTTTTCCTGTCAGAACTTTAGTCATTACAGCATTCTATCTTATAACAGTTTATGATCTAGGGTTGCTCCTGATTAGCTGCTTATGCTAAGGGTTTTGGGGGCCTTATCCCTTGATTAGTTCAGCTAAGTTATTGTTGTACAGGCCTTGAGGCTTGTGGGCTCATTGCATTACTACTTTCATAGAATCATAGAAGAAGTATGATCCTTTTAAAGACAATGGTTTTCTAAGAACATTCAGTCTCACTTTCCAACTGCAAGATGGTATAGTCCAGTGAGTAGGGCACGTGATTTGGACTTGAGGTACTCAGCTCTACTGCTGTCCTGCTGTATATCTTGGGAGAGTCACTTTACCACTCTCTGTGCCTCTATTTAACCACCCACTTTTGTCTGTGTTGTCTATTTAGACTGTAAGCTTTTCAGGGCAGGCACCATCTCTTACAGTGTGTATGTATAGTGCCCAGCGTAAAGGGGTTTCTCTGGAAAATGCCAATTTGTCAAACCTGAACTGTTTTTAGAAACTTGAATTTTCTGCTTGCTCGAATTTCCATCAGAACCTTGCCTGGTTTCCTGCTAGCTTGCCTGATAGGCTGCTCAGGAGACCCAGCGTCCAGGGTCCATGGCTCTAAGATAGCCCCATCATACCAGGGCTTCCAGTGTCCCAGTCATGGAGCTGGACTTGGCTTCTGGTTCTGCAGCAGATAGCCTGGAAGCCATGAGAATCTCTACTCAAGCAAGGGCTCTCAGGGGTTCTCCTGGCTCCATGGCAGGGAGCCGAGGTTCTGGGAAGAGCTTCCATGGTCCTGGGGCAGCCCTGTCTTGTGGATTTCTCCAGACCAGAAACCCCAGAGCCTCAGGATTCCCAGGCAAACTGGCTCTTCGGGCTGCCTGACTCCTGAATAGGCAATCCTGGGAACGAGTTGGCCCAGGAATTTGGAGGCTCTGAGGTTGTCAGCCCTCAAGCAGTCTGCAAGGTACAGCTGCCCTGTAGGCACAGACTTTTGGAGCCCCGGCAGCTGTGGACTGAAATTCAGATAGTGGTGAAATGGACAAGAATGTCCATTTCAGTTAGCAGCTATCATGTATCCATGTTTCTGAAGTGATTTCCTCCTTCCTCTCCCCCCCCCCCAATTTCTGGTTCATGTGAAATTAAAAAAAATAAAGTTTTGTTACAGATCATAACTAAACCAGCTTTTAATCTATCAAGATTTCCCATGAACTGGAAGTCCAGCTCTAGTCATGACATTGGCTGGAGCTTCTAGTGATAGAAATAATAAATACTAAAAGAGAGGAGTTGGGAAGGGTCAATATTCTGTATTAAAATGTTGAGCTTCATGCCTCTAATTTGTCAGTGAAGGTCTTTAGGAGATGGAAATGTTCAGAAGGAGGGCAAATAAGATGTCCACTTTATTCATAACTGCTCAGAAAGGGGGAAGAATGTCACTGTTTAACTATGGCAACAGAAGGGAAGAAAAAAACTAAGGAAAATGGTGTCTACATTTCCATGAGATCAGGGGAAAATGTTAGCTTTATTTGTCAGAAAAATGTTTGCTTGTAAAACAATGAGAATTTTGAGACACTTAGTCACAAGTACATCTGCTGACTTGTGGGAGGATAGATTCAAAGAAAAAAAGTACACCCAGCTAATTACATCCAATTGTACCTTAATCACTCACCATTATATATGTCCCCTCTCAGTTAGTCACATTGACTTTAAGTGACATTTTATCAATCATACTAACATCCTATCAAGCCTACTCCCACATAGTGCCTAACATTCAGTCAATCCCATGACAGTGATATTCTTCATCACAGATGCTCACCATAATTCATTCATTTTGTATTAGCTAATTACCATCCTGTCTGTTTTAACCATAGCAGTTCAGTCTAATGATTATAGGAGGTGATTCAGTCAGGATTCCTGGGTTCTATTTCTTCCTCTGTCATTCACTCATTGTGTGATCTTGAGCATGTCTCTTAATTTCTCTGTGGTTCAGCATGCCAATCTGGAAAATGGTCATAGTAATACTTTCATCTCTCATAAGGATGCTGTGAGCATGAATGTTTGTAAAGCAGTTTGTAGTTATCAGATAGCATCTTTCATAATAGATCTTAACACACTATTATAAGATAGGTGAGTAAAGTATAGTGTATGCTGTTAGCACACCCAATCCTCCTGGGATTGACTCAATCCACCTATTGGTTAAATCAGTAGTTTTCCTTTTAGAAACAGTCTTCTCAAATTATTCAAAAAACAAATCTGGGTTTTAGACACAAGTCCAGTTCATTAGAAATGTCCATTAATTTTAAAGTCAGACTTAGATTGAACTTTCAAGGTTCAACATTCATCAAGCATTCATCATATTTGGTAATTAGCTCTCTCTGTCTGTCACAGAACTATTCTTACTCAACATGAATGAGGATGGCAGAATTTAACCCTAAAGGCATTCAGATAAAACAGAATAATTCTCTCAACTGGGAGACTGCTTTTAATTGGCGATATTGTAGTTGTACCAGTCAATGTTTGAATTGTTCTAGCAAAAAAAGAAAAAAATCTTCAGATCATAGAATCATAGAATATTAGGGTTGGAAGAGATCTCAGGAGGTCATCTAGTCCAATCTCCTGTTCAAAACAGGACCAACACCAACTAACTCATTCGATAATGTCCAGATAATGTCATCAGAACTGTTTTTCATTTTCAGTGGTATTTTTGTGTGTGTGGGGGTGATGCAAAAGTTCTTCCTTGACCTATGAAAACTTACCTTAAACATGCAGGCCATGAAAACAAGAAGGAATGTAGTTTGGTACCCATGAAGATTTGGGTACCTTTTCAGATATTGACATGAATCAACAGAAATATTTTAGGACTGGCCAGGAGGGGGTCCGATTCAGAAGATGTCAAGTAGGGGAGGCGTAAATAGGGAAAGGAGTATATGCTGGAAGAATGCAGAGGTGGCCTCATCTTGTGCTCTCTTCCTCCCATTAGCCAGCCAGAGGGAGAAGGAACTGACTGGCTCCTTGCTTCCCTGCTTAATAGCTTAAACCCTTTCCTGGGGTATTTGGGTGTTCTCACTGCACTTTAGCTGAGCCACCCAGCCTGCATATAGCTATAGTTTAGAAACAGTATTTTTAGGATGCTGCATGCACCCATTGCCTCTTTTTGGGGTAAGGAAGGATTTATTTTTTTTCCCATTGAGGCCAAATTGATAGTAGCTTGGTGGGTTTTTTTTTCTTTTTTTGTATTCGTCACAGCATCGTTTAGGTATAGATAATTAAATAGAAGTAGCACTTTAAAATAACATTAGTAAATTTGTATGACTTTTTAGTTCATTGCAAATTTCAGCCAGTGTCCAGTATGGATAAAAAGCTAAAAGGGTCAGCTCCCAGGAAAAAAGAGATGGGATTTTGCTGGTGGATCTTGGGCCTATTGAAAAAGGGGGACCTGAAGTCTTTGCAGATTGAGGCCCTGTTTTTGCAGGGGACTGAGGGTTATAGTAGGAAGCCCTATAACCCCACACTGGACCTACATAAATGCCTAATATGAGACAGGCAGGGCAGACATTGCCAATCCCCCATGTTCATAAAGTTATCTCCTGCCGATTAAATACTATTTCTGCATCTGTCCTCCCTTTTCCTGTGTATCCTGATCAATACCTCTTACGGACAGGTAACGCGCTATATATATGTCATCTTTGCTAGGAAATGGAAGATACCTGTAGGAAGATGCATGAGCTGTGAGCACAGAGTATTTACCTCCCTGTTCATCTATTCTGGTAGGTGACTGTCATAAATATAAAGGGAAGGGTAAACCTCTTTAAAATCCCTCCTGGCCAGAGGAAAAATCCTTTCACCTGTAAAGGGTTAAGAAGCTAAAGGTAACCTCGCTGGCACCTGACCAAAATGACCAATGGGGAGACAAGATACTTTCAAAAGCTGGGAGGAGGGAGAGAAACAAAGGGTCTGTGTCTGTCTATATGCTGCTTTTGCCAGGGATAGACCAGGAATGGAGTCTTAGAACTTTTAGTAAGTAATCTAGCTAGGTATGTGTTAGATTATGATTTCTTTAAATGGCTGAGAAAAGAATTGTGCTGAATAGAATAACTATTTCTGTCTGTGTATCTTTTTTGTAACTTAAGGTTTTGCCTAGAGCGATTCTCTATGTTTTCAATCTAATTACCCTGTAAGGTATCTACCATCCTGATTTTACAGGGGTGATTCCTTTACTCCTATTTACTTCTATTTTCTATTAAAAGTCTTCTTGTAAGAAAACTGAATGCTTTTTCATTGTTCTCAGATCCAAGGGTTTGGGTCTGTGGTCACCTATGCAAATTGGTGAGGATTTTTACCAGGAAGCGGGGTGCAAGGGTTGGGAGGATTTTGGGGGGAAAGACGTGTCCAAACTACGTTTCCCAGTAAACCCAGTTAGAGTTTGGTGGTGGCAGTGGATATTTCAAGGAGAAAGGATAAAATTAATTTATACCTTGGGGAAGTTTTAATCTAAGCTGGTAAAAGTAAGCTTAGGAGGTTTTCATGCAAGTCCCCAAATCTGCACCCTAGAGTTCAGAGTCGGGGAGGAACCTTGACAGTGACAATAAACATTAAAAGGCTAGTTTTGATGTGTGTACTTCAACTCCATTATCTAGTCAAGCACAAACTTTCAGCTAGGTTCTGGTGACTTTGGCAGTTGTGCCACTATAACTCTAGTGCAGGGATCCCTCTGCTCTTGAATTGTCTTGGGATAAAAATGATCTGAACTGGAATACTATACCCATAAGTCTATTTTGGTTGTGAGGTCTGATCCGATAGATGTGCTCAGAGGCTGCCTTACAGCATGTCTACTAAATTGGGCCCTGCACAAAACACAGCTAGAGTGGAGGTGTACCTTTTATGCCCAATAGCCCAGTGTTTAGAGCAGTCACCTAGGATGTGGGAGACCTGCATTCAGATTTTCCCTCCACCTGAAGTGGAGCAGCGATCTAAACCCAGCTCTCCCACCTCCGGCTGAGCATCCTAAAAATGGGGCTAATGGGGAATTCTGGTATGCATTTCTCAATCTCTCCTACTGAAGCTGTTCCACTTTGTGTAAAATACTTAAATAGTAGAAGAGGGACTAGAACCTGGGTCTCCTCCCTCCTAGGGGATACACTAATCACTGGGCTATTGCATCAGTTGACAAAGTATTTTATACAAAGTGGAACAGCTTCAGCAGGAAAGACCCACTCCAGAATAGCCCAGTGGTTAAGACATACATCAGGAAAGTGGGAGACCTGGAAATCCCTGCTCAACATCAGATGGAGGGAGATTTGAATTCTAGTTTCCTGGATGAGGTCTCTAACCACTGGGCTATTTGGTAGAGGGGAGTAGGGTCACAGCTGTGAATCCCCAGTAGAAGGAGGTGCCTCTTCTCTGGCCTGGAGTTAGCCACCTAGCTCTCTTAGAATTGGAAAAGGTACAGGTACAGAGAAGGGCAACAAAAATGAGTGGGGGTATGGAACAGTTTCCATAGGAGGAAAGATTAAAAAGACCGAGACTGTTTATCTTAGAAAGGCAATAACAAAGGGGGGGGATATGATAGAGATCTGTGAAATCATGAATGATGTAGAAAAAGTGAATAAGGAAGTTATTTACCCCTTCACACAAGAACCAGGGGTCACTCGATGAGATTAATAGGCACCAGGTATAAAACACAGACAAAGAAGTACTACTTGGTTCGATGCACAGTCAATCTATGGAACTTGTTGCCAGAGGATGTTGTGAAGGCAGAAGTAAAACTGGGCTCGAAAAAGAATTAGATAAGTTCATGGAGGATAGGTTCATTAATGGCTAATAGCCAAGATGGTCAGGGATGTAAACCCATGCTCTGTGTGTCCCTAAACCTCTGACTGCCAGAAGCTGGGAATGGACAACAGGGGATGGATCACTCGAGAATTGCTCTGTTCTGTTTATTCCCTCTGAAGCATCAAACACTGGCCACTGTCAGAACACAGTCCATAGTATCCATATGGACCATTGGTCTGACCCAGTATGACCATTCTTATATTCTTAACGTGTTCTTTAGTATTTCCTACTGGCTAGCTTACGTGGCTCCCCACTCAGTTAACTGGCTTCAGTGAATCCCTAACTCTTTCCATGCATTGTATAGGAAGCCTGGGTCCCTAAACATTAGGAACTGCAACACTTAGCTTAAGACCCCCCCTTGTGAATCACACCATTAGTACCTTTCCGTGTTAATGTGGTATATAGAGAGTGGTGGAAAAGGGAGGGGAAAGCTTGTTTTTAAAACAATTTGGAACCTGTTTTGTTTTGAACAATTTGAGGGCCTCATAGATGGCAGGAGAAATTAGCAGAGAGAGAGAGAGAACAAGTGCATATCGGATGTAAGTTGCCTGCAAAAATCTGTTTTGATATGCCCATGTTATAACAAGTTTTTATTGTAATTTCAATTATTATTGCACATGCACAATAGTGTCTTAAACGTTGGTGTTTTCTTAAATGATCTCAGAGTGTTCAGCTGTCACTATGTAAGTGTCTGTAACCAAAGTGTGTGAAATTTTTCATCATAACACTAACATTTTTTAAAAAAAAAATCAGTCTTTGAAGTTATCTAAGGAATGAGACAAGGTTTCAAAGGAGGCAGTGCCTTGTGGAAAGAATGGTCTGCAGCTGCCTAGCAAATAATTCCACAATATGGAATTTTGTTGGTCTTGTTTTTTCTTTAAACTAGGAACTTGAATAACAGCACAACTGTGAAACTAGGCAGTTTGCAAAGTGAAGCTTCTAGCACAATCTTAAATATTCCCCTTTCCTTATGTGCATTGCAATACAGGGGCAGATCCTTAGTTGGTGCAACTTGTCATAGCTTCAGTGAAGTCAATTTACATCAGCTGAAGAGCTTCCCCAATAAATAATGTTACACAAATTGATGAGAAAGCTTTTCAGTTCTGGATTAGAATTGCTGGTGTGAATTCAGAGAGTAGGGAAGGTACAATTCATAGAATCATAGGACTGGAAGGGACCTTGAGAGGCCATCTAGTCCAGTCCACTGAGCTCATGGCAGGACTAAGTATTATCTAGACCATGCTTTACAGGTGTTGTCTAACCTGCTCTTAAAAGTCTCCAATGATGGAGATTCCAGAACCTCCCTAGACAATTTATTCCAGTGCTTAACCTCCCTGACAGCTAGGAAGGTTTTCCTAATGTCCAACCTAAGCCTTGCTTGGTGTTCTCAACTTTCCTCTTAATCACACACTGTCTATTCTACTTGTGGTGTTCTATGCAACATCTAATTATCCTCTATGAAAGTGAGTTACTGTAAAATGAAAACTTCCTCCTGCAGGGATATGGTTGTTGTGTTACATAATCAGCAGATTCCACAGAAGTAAAGAAGCTCATTGATAGAAATATTTTGAAGCAGAATAATAAATATGTTTGCAGAAATGAAGTAGACAATCAGAATGACAGCAGTTGTTCCAATTAACCTTCTTCTGATGATGCTCGTTTACAATATTACTGTTACATGACATCAGTGTGTTATTAATGAATTAGAAAAAATGACCCTCGCTTTTGAACTCTTAAACTCCCAGTGTTATGAATTAGCTTTGCACGCAATCCCATGAAAAAACATGCTATTTATTGTGTGTAATCTCTATATATCAGAGCTAGCATTAGCTATTTTTTCAGTCCTTGAGTTTGGGGACAAAACCATGATTTGTGCTTCACTGCACTCATGTGAGGTATTTATGGATTTTTGTGTGTCTATGTTCAGAATGAGAACACTTATAGAAGAAGCTTCCTCTTTCAATTTCAATGATTGCTTATAATGATACATAATTAAACCTTTCCTGAGCTACAGCCAATGAAAAAAATATTTGGAGGAAATGAAGCAGATACTTTTGTTTTGCACAAATTCTCAGACTAACTGCCTACTTAGGAGCCTGCTTTTTACCATCTATAATTTCAGTATTAGAGTTGGGTAAAAGTTTGAATGTTGCTTTGTGAAAATTTCTAGCTAAACCAATAGTTCTTGCACACAGATTATTCTGGCAGAGCTGGTGCTAAATTTTGTGAGGTCCTGTGTGAAATTAAATGTGTGGATGCAAGGCAGATTTTTCCTAAACTGTACGGCACGTTTTGTGGGATGGGATATGGAAAGGGAGGTCCACAGGTGGATTTGGTTACTTTAGGGGAATGAGGGTGCCTGTCATTGAGGATCTAGAGATGGAGATTATCAACTGGTGTGGGAGCAGGGATTAGGTCTTTGTGGAACCAGTGTGGGTTAAAACCCACAGTTAATCTATCAGAGTAGGAGAATCACATCAGCAAGGTCAAATAATAGGTGCCACTGGGAAGGATAGGTTGGTGGTTGCTAGAGTGAAATGATCAAAAGCATGGAATCTATGAAGTTGAACAGTTAGTCCAGTCTTAAAGCTGTTGTTGGTTCCAAGTATCATCACTTTCTCTAGATTTGTAGATTTTTAAGGCCAGAAGGGAACATTACAATCATATTGTCTGACCTCCTGCAGAGAACATGACCTAACATTTTCTATATCTAGCCACAATGGGGCTAGAACATCTTTTAGAAAGACATCCAGTCTTGATTTAAACTCAATTTGTAACATCACCAGCATTTGGAGAATTTTGCTGGCACTTTGTTTTAAACTATAGGTTATTCCTCATAAAGTACGGTACTGTTCATATTTGATAAACAAGTTAAATAGGTGTGAGTCATATTAAGGGCCATGCTTTTGGATATTCAACAAAACAGTTGATACTAACTGCATTTGAAGAGAGTGAGGGATGTAATAAATTGCCCTTTTCATTCAGGAATTTCAAAACACTTTATAAACACCAATTAAGTCTTACAACCACATATCCATGCTACAGATGTGGAAAATGAGACAGAGTGGTCAAGGCCTACATTTTCAGAAATGATTAGTGCTTTTCAGTGTTTTGGCAAGTTATGTGATCCAAAATTTTCAAAAGTAACTAGAGATTTTGGGTGCCCATCTTAATGGGGACTGATTTTCAGCAGGGAGGTACTCCAAACTTTCTGAAGATTAGACACCTTTAAGAACATAAGAACGGACATACTGGGTCAGACCGCATGGTTCATTTAGCCCAGTATCATATCTTCCAACAGGAGCCAATGCCAGATGCTCCAGAGGGAATGAACAGAACAGGTAATCATCAAGTGATCCTCACCTCTTGCCCATTCCCAGTTTCTGGCAAACAGAGGCTAGGGACAACATCCCTGGCCATCCTGGCTAATAGCCATTGATTGACCTACCCTCCATGAACTTATCTAGTTCTCTTTTTAAACCTGTTATAGTCTTGGTCTTCACAACATCCTCTGGCAAAGAGTTCCAGAGGTTAACTGTGCATTGTGTGAAGAAATATTTCCTTCTGTTTGTTTTAAATCTGCTGCCTATTAATTTCATTTGATGACTTCTAGTTCTTGTGTTATGAGAAGGAGTAAATAACACTTCCTTATTTACTTTCTCCACACTGTGTATAAACCTTGTATAAACCTCGATCATAGCTTCCCTTATTTGTCTCTTTTCCAAGCTGAAAAGTCCCAATCTGATTAATCTCTCCTCATATGGAAGCTGTGTGATACCCCTAATCATTTTGTCATACCCCTTTTCTGAACCTTTTCCAATTCCAGTATATCTTTTTTGAGATGGGGAGACTATATTTGCACGCAGTATTCAAGATGTGGGCATACCATATGTGGTATTCTGTACCTTAGGGGAGTGTCCTGTAACCCCCATATTCCTCATTTATTTATAAGTGTGATATTGCATAAAAAGCAGGCCATGTATGGTATCAAGGGAAAGGTTATGATCTGCTGAAAGTCATTTTTCTATCTAAATATGTATATCATTAATGTATATAAAATTATGAGAATGTGTTGTATGGTTGTCACTAAACTATGCTGTGGTTTTGGGAGGTGGCCAGATACTAGCACTCCAGAGACAATGAAAAGGGAGGTAACCTCACCCAGGTGGATGCTGAACAGACCTCATCAGCCATTGTCCAGCAGAGGAGCTACAATTCAATGACTCACCTGCATAAGGCCCCACCTTGAGGCTCATAAGGCCACAAGGCTCAACCTTGCCAGGGGATTCAGCAATGCTCACCAGACATGCCTGGACTTGTGTTCTCCAAGCACATGGGACTGAGGGTATACAACAGAATACAGGGGGCCCGTGCTTGGCTTTTCTCTTTCCCCCACCTGTGCTGCAAGCAGTAGACACTGAGAAGACTGAAGACTCCAACAGAGGAGACTGGCCCAGGTTTAAGGGAAAAACCTGTATATTAAGTACTGCAATATCCAGTGGGGTGAGAAAAACTGCTTAATCTAGATGTTGCCCAGTCTAATAGGGTTAAGAGTTTAGACTGCATGCTTATATTTTCTTTTCTTTTGGTAACTAACTCTCACTTTTTGCCTATCACTTATAATCACTTAAAATCTATCTTTTGTAGTCAATAAACATCTTTTACTGTTTATCTTTACCAGTGAGTTTGCCGGAAGTGTGTGGAAAATCTGCTAAGGTTTACAAAGGCTGCTGTATATCCGCTTTCCATGGATGAAGTGGTGTACCAATTGATAAACTTGATAAAGATGGTATATTCCTGAGGTACAATGCTGGGAGTTGTGAGGATTCAGCTGGTGCCTTTGTCCGTGTGATTCATGAGTGGCTCTGGGAGCATTCATGCAATCTAGCTGGGTGGGAGGCTCCACGTGCTGTTGTGCTGAGTGATCACAGCGCCTGGAGGGGTTTGCTGCTTGTCACTAGGAAAGCATTGTGAGAGACAGCCCAAGCTGGAGAGTTAAGGAGGCACAGCAGTCCCAGGCTGCACTCTGGGGGATCCTGTCACACCATGGATTTATATAGAGGTTATATGATCTATTCTGTTTTATTATCTATCCCTTTCTTAATTATCTTTTTTTTTAAGCTTTTTTGACTGTTGCTGCACACTGAGTGGATGTTTTCAGAGAACTATCCACAATGACTCCAAGATCTCTTTCTCGAGTGCTAACAGCTAATTTAGACCCCTTCATTTTATATGTATAGTTGGGATTATGTTTTCCAATGTGGATTACTTTACATATATCAACACTAAATTTCTTCTGCCATTTTGTTGCCCCATCACCCAGTTGTGTGAGATCTCTTTGTAGTTCTTCATAGTCTGCTTTGGACTTAACTATCTTGATTAGTTTTGTATCATCTGCAAATTTTGCACCTCACTGTTTACCCCTTGAGGCATCTCAAGATGGGCATCCAAAATCTCTAGTCACATTTGACATGATTTGTCAAAGCATACACAGCAATGCAGTGACTGAGTCAGTAATAAACCCCAGCACTCCTAATGCTTAGTTCCACAGGAAACCCATTTGTCATTTTTATGTTTTCTAATTAGTTAGTTCCTGCTCTTCTGCAAGATTCCGCTAGCACCAAGGTATGAATTGTTTTGAGTGTTTTTTTTTTAAAGGTTTGGCTCCCATCTGCTGTGTGACCTCTAACTTTTCCTCATTATAAAACACATGAGCTCATTAGGAAAATCAGATTCAGCAAGTGAAAATATCACCAAGCAGGGAATATTTACCCTTTTATTTTCAGTTTCTCCCTTCCAAAGTGATGCATAACTTTTATTCTACTTTCCATTGAAAAGACAGTAAGGGAGGGAAAAAACACCCAAATGAACTGCATAAGCTGCACTTCTCTGCCATTTTGCAGAAGGAAAGAAAACAATAAAGTCATTTTATTTTATGTGAAGAATAGATACAAGAAGGCTGATGAGAAACAGGTGGCTTGATATGCCACATCTGTGTGGAGCATTGCTCTCTCCTCTTTGTCTAGCCAGTGGCTACAATCTATGGTTGAAGAGGCTGCTGTTGGCTCTAAATTCAAAACAATTGCACTGTAAGAATTGTATCCTGCAATTTTAATTGTCAGGCATCATTTATAGAGACAAGCATCATGGTAAAAAAAAAATTGTTTATTTTTGTTGGTTTTTTTTTGTATTGGAGTTTTTTGTTTTGATTATTTTATAAATGCAGCATAGCAGAGGAGTGAAGAACCGAGTGAATGCTAGAATTAAATAGTTTTGTTTCAAGCTTTTAAGGCACATTCCTGTATTTCCAAATTCTTCTCCCTCCCACCTGCCCCATGGGCTATAGTGCTGCAACCACAGATATATGATAAAGGCTATATTCACAGTTGGTCTTTGAACTGCCAATTTAGGTGTCTAGCCCCAACATTTAGGTGCCACTGGCATTCACAAAGCCACTGCTTCTTTGCTGTGTAACCATGTAGGTGCCAAAGTTTCCACCAGTAAAGTCTCTTAGGCACCTGCATTACAGCAATGTGGTATGTGCAGAGCTGTCTCCATCCTGACACTATCCAGAAGTTTGGTGCCTAACTAGCAACTAAACCCATGTGGGATTCAGTAGGCATCCCATACCACCCTGCTCATTTTGCCTTTGGGGCCTGAAGGGGACTTTGGGGCCTCAGAGCATGCCTAAATGTGCACCTTAAACTTAATGTCCCTCTTAAACTTTATCCCACTGGTTAGAGCACTCAATGAGGCTTTCAGAGACTGAGGTTCAAATGCCCACATTACCAGATGTAGAGCAGGGACCTGAACCCATGTCTCCCACCTAACCGCTTGACGTATGGGGTATGCTGGGATGTGTCTTTCTCAGTCTTTCTTGTTGAAGCTGTTCCACTATGCATTACAAAAAATGCAGCAGGGTGCCCGGAACCCGGGCCTCCTCTCTCCCAGGTGAATATTTTAGCTCCAGGGAGACATAGTCATTCTGGCCTTGTGAATATTTAAGCATTTATATAGAGTGGAACAGCTTCAACTGGAGAGGTTAAAATATGCTGAGGCACTCACCTGAGTGGTGGGATACCTGGGTTCAGGTCCTTGCTCCGCATCAGGTAGAGGGGATTTCTCGGTGAGTTTTCTAACTACTGGGCCATTGGGTATAAGGGAGGCACCACCACACCATCTGTTCTTTGGTGAAGAACAATTAACCTGGCTTAAGAGCCTAACTCCAGGAGAGAATTCATGGCTGTGAATCCTAAGTGGAAATAGGCACCTTCCTCTACTCTGGGGTTAGGCACCTAGCTCCTAAGGGACAGGCCTTAGGCCCCCCACGTCTCCTTAGCATTTCCCACTGGGTAGCATAAATAGCTCCCTGCTCAGTGTGATGACTTCTGGGAATTCCTTTTATAGGTGTCTATCTCTCCCCATGCCTTGTGTAGGGAGTTTAAGAGCCTAATTTGGGCTGTGA
Organism: Eretmochelys imbricata; assembly: GCF_965152235.1. Taxonomy (NCBI): domain Eukaryota; kingdom Metazoa; phylum Chordata; order Testudines; family Cheloniidae; genus Eretmochelys; species Eretmochelys imbricata. The sequence goes on along the minus strand of NC_135573.1, from coordinate 95,547,397 downwards.
ATTCCACTAGGAAGCAGGGTATCTGAAAGTCAGGCATTGCAAGCCTAAGGGTATGTCTACATTTGTGGCTGTATATGTGACCATGTGTGGTCTTGTGCCATAGCTCCCTATTGTCCACATTTAAACCCCAGAAGCCCTGGAGGTGAGATAGAGGGTTAGTAAGCAGTGACCCCCAAATGAATGTGGGTAACTATACACTTCAGGCTGCGGCACTGCCCTGTACCTGTGCCAGTTTTCAATGTGGATGGGGATAAAGGTGTATACCAGCCCTCAAGTTTCAATATTCCTCCACCTCCATTCCCACAATGCATAGCACCCTTTTCTTCCTGATCCTTACCCAATCTATAAATGTCCTTGTACTCCTGTTTTCACTGGTAGTAGAGAGATGCGCTGACCACATGAGAACAGCTTTTCACTGCACTCTTTGCTGATCGGTACAGGTGAAAATGGATCCTGCTCTGACAGCAGCTACTTGGCCAGATGACCACACTCAGGTGCTGACCAGTGTGTGTTGTCGGAATATGCCATCCTCCATGACATCTACTGGAGTGGCAGCAACATTCACCCATATCTGAGCATATTCCAGGGCACTGAGCATATTCCAGCCCAGTGAATGAACATATCAAGTACTTGAGGCTCCAGTACAGGAAGGCTGAAGGCTCAGACTTTGGGAGGGATCATCATACATGCCCCTTCTAGGAGGAGCTTGACCAGGTGCTGTACAAAGGGAACCCAGTACAAAGCCTGAAGTGGATTGTGATGGATATTCCGGGATGCTGATGAGGGCCAGGGCAAGGAGATGGCAGGGGCCATGGAGGATGCCCCAGAAGACCTGGAGGACAAGTAGTAAGTGATTCTGTACCTCTACTTGCAGGAGACAGACCTGAGGAAGACACCAAGCCGTGGCAGGAACCAGAACCTGAGGCTGCTAAGATACAATGGGCCCTAGCAATCAATATCCCCTCTTGCTCTGGTGCTACGTTCCTGATTTTAAGATCAAGGGCATTTGAAATACTGTGCAATGACTTTTCCTCCCTGAATAATATGCCATGCATTGCTATATATCTGTGTGTTTGAACTGCAGTGCTGAAGCCATGGCATTGTCATGCTCTAGACCCTAATCAAACTCCTCCAGCTTTCCTCCATCTATTCAGCTGTTGCTCAAGTCCAGCCCAAAATGGTCCCCAAGCAAGACACAGTTATAAACAGGGGTCGACACCACCATTTTGCATAATGGGCACTTGACAAAATTACTGTACTCAGTGATGGACATTTTTGCGTGGGAGGGTGTTATGTCATTCAGTCATTCAATTTTTAAAAAAATTACCACGTACCTCAAAATTTTAACCACGGACGCTTGTGTCCATGTACGGACATGTTGCTGGCCCCTGGTTATAAATAAATGATTGTATTCATTTCTGATTAACAGACCATAACATCCACTAACTGCAGTTAGCACCACGGACAATAAACTGTCAAAAAGCAGAATGACTGCATATTCCCCTCCTTGCCCCATCCCCTCCCCAAGCTAAACTTCATGAGTTTATGTGCTCCAAATAACAGGTTTGTAAACCAATGGGACTCTGGCAGGCAACAAACACAATGATGCATTACATCTTGGCCACCATCTGCCACAGCATAAAACCATTTCTGCAATATCTGAATCAGACAAAGTATTTTTGTGATACATTCCTCAACATATGCTGAAAACCAATACATGCTGCTGAAAAACTCTCAGGTCCAAGGTTCAAAAGTAGTAATGTTAGCGATGGTGGCATTATTACAGCATTTGACTAGATTACTAAACAAGCAACACACTTAACACTAGATGTTGGAAAAGTGCTTTCAAATAGTGCAGAATGCAGAACATCTTCCGGTATTTGGTCCAGGAACACAAGCTGAGAATCTGCAAAGCGTATTGCTCTGACACTGTGATGGCAAGGCCTTTGTACAACACAACCTCTGACTCTTCTTGCTTCTTGTCTGCTTCAGATTCCTCTACTTTCTGCAGTATGTGAAAGACACCAGTCAATGTTTGGAAATACACACACACACACACACACACAATATCAAGAAACAGTTGAGAAACTTTTTTCAATTTTCAAATATTCAGTGTAATGACATACATGAAGATCATAGTGAAAGTTCAGAAACAGATCTTTCAGACACAGATTCTGATTAAAGAAGTCAGAAGGAAAAACTTGAGCTATGTTAGCATTTCCAAGATTATATTAATAATTAAACTGTTTAAGTTATATTATCCATGTTTATAAAATGGCTAGTTTTTCTTACAGTTATGATACTTACTCTATGTATGATGATGATGCACTATTAGTCTAGTGTTTACTATAAATTTTGGCTGTCGATCCAAATTTACTGTTGGTCCTTAACATGCATTATTAACTTTTGCAATGTTCATTTACTGATCTTTTTCTCTAGAAGCATAAGTTTCTTCTGGTCCTGCATTATAACAGCAGGTCTTTATTTACATACTATTTCTGAGCCCTAAGGATATAACCTTTATTTTTGTTTACAAGTCAATAATATTGATACTTTGTACTTTTAACATTTTTTCCCTATTTTGGATTTATGTCAACAGGCAAAAATACTCCAAAACCAAAAAAGTACCTTAGTGAACTCTAATATTTGTCATTTTTCAAAAGTAAATAATGTATACTATTTATTTAATAAATATACATAGCAGTACTTTCTATGTATTAACTAAATTATAAATAATACATTTCTCATTCCTAAAGAAGTAAATATAGTTTCAATAAGCTAGTAACTATTGTAGATATTTCAGTTTTCCCCAAAATTTCTGTTCACCCACACCCATTCCACCCCCCCTCCCCAAAATATGATTTTGTTTTTCCCCTATGCCTTCCAAAGCTCTGGAAATTTTACAGCTCTAAGCCCAACTCTAAGGTGATAACACAGTGGAGATGCCGTGTTTTAATTTTCATTAATATGTGCAGTTTCACAGGAATGAATGGCTAAAGACCTTCAGTTACAGGGGAACCAAACCCTCTCAAAGCTATGTAGCCCCACAAGTATGTGTCAATGTTTTCTTGTGTGCATTTCCAGCAGCTGTATGGGATATGAGGGTGTCCCTTAGCATAGGCAGGTATCTTCCTCTGCTTCCGTGCTGAGCCCAAATGAGTGCATGTCTGGCATCCCTGATTTCCCATGCCCTCTGGGAATCAGGACCAGTGTACATGTGAGTGAGATCCAGCTACCTGTACAGAATTTGTAAACCAGACTTGTCCTGAGCCTCTTCGGGATGGAAGCACTCTCTTCAGAAATGCTATGGAGTGTGCTGTAGACAACGATTATATGAATGATGTTTGACACATTGCCATCTAGATGGACGCGCAATAATGAGCTTTCAGCCTACCATATGCACACTCCATGACCGCTAGTCAGCTAATGAGCTTGCAGTTAAATTCCATTTTTCTAGGATTATTGATGTTGGGGTACAGTTTCATGAGCCAAGGCAGGAGCGGGTATGCGGGATCCCCCAAAGTAACAGTTGCCACAGATACATTGTGCAGAACAATATAGTTTCTGGGGAATAAAGTCCCTTCTGCCCTCTTCAGGTACAATCCTGATCTCCTCAGCAAACTGGTATTATGAATCTTTCCAATGTTTCCCATGCTTTTATTGATTAATCTGCCTCTGTGGGCCACCAGGCCCTGCGGAACGAGTGAATAGTAACCTCTTTTGGTTCATATATTTGCTCCTGGTGGTGGGCGAAGTATTGGAATATGGAGCCATCTATAGCTGCTGCTCAGTTCAGTAACCCATCCTTTCAAACCAGCTATTATTTCTGGAACTTTTATTATGGCAACCACCTATGAGTAAATCACAGTGTTAATTGCCTCGCAAACCTGCCCAACCACGACAGTGGGCTTTCCAACCCAAAAGTTGTTATAGGTCTGTTGGTAAACAGCTTCCACTGTACAACAGCCGTCCATTTCTGAACTGGTATTGCTTCTCTTAATCAAGTGCTCTGGCACTGGAGGTGTGTTGCAAGTTTGTCACACAGCTCCATGAAAGTCTGTTTCCTCATTTGGAAGTTCTGAAGGCACTGCTGGTCACCCAGGTTTTCCAAAACTGTAATCCTAGCAGACCATGCTGGTTCTCCTGTATCAGAAGTGACAATCCACCCAAGGACATACCATGCCAATACTGGCATTCACCATATGTGTTCCCATGTATACTGAATGAATTGTCACTGACCCTCAAGGTCAGCTGTCCTCAATGCATCAGTTCTGCCCAAATTCCATTTAGCATCTTGTCGGTTGCTTATTCCACTGCATAACCATTTGTCCCACAATAAGGAGCAGGAACAGAACCAGATCATCATCTCATTGTCCACATCTTCTACCCAGTTTTGTAGGCAATAGCAGTGAGGAGCAACATGATCAGAAACTGCCACAGGCAAATGTATGAAGGTGGAGGACAGTACCAAAACCACACTGCAAAGAGTAGAGTGTCTCCCTGTGATACACAGAATCCTGGGATACCACCCCTGATATAGTAATGTTAACACTCCATATCAACAGAAGCAGTATGCACACAGTTATATATGTGAACACAGCATTATGCCCATGTCTAGCACAGCATAATGTGGACACTCTGTGTGGGTATAGGGAACATATATGCAAGCAAGAACACTGTTCAGTCCTTTAGTATGTATTCCAATAGGTAGCCTCAGTTGCAACCTCATTTCTCATTCTGTAACTTTCTTTAATCCGAATAACTATTGATTTCACAATTGACATCTAAATGTAGCACTGACTGCTTGGGTACATTTTTCATTCCATCCTACAACCACAGAAGACTTTGGGGAGGGGGGCATGGTTCTTCTCACTAGCACCAAGTCTTGTTACTTTTGCTTTAATCTGATGCAATTAAGAGGACATTCCAGTCATAATGTTTCTGCCGCATAACTGTTACCTAAATACTCAAGCTTATGTTTAATCTTGAAGGATGGAGACTGAAAGGAGCAGCTTCAGTAGTGGCTTAATTATAGGAGTCTCAAACCTTAAAGAATTAACTGAACCATTTTGATGGGCACTTTTCCCATGCTGATTTACTAAATGCATCACACTATGTAGGAATAGGTCACCCTAATACTGATCTGTACAAAATACAGCAGTATTATCCATTTGATTAATTAGATTATAATTGCTCATTTTGTTTACTACCATTACAAAAAATAAACCCTCTTAGAATGTGAAAAGTATATGTCATAATGAAATGGATGAAATTAATTGATACAAACAAATTCTCTCCAGATGAAAATACTAATGATGTATTTGCCTTAACAATTTTTTTGTTTGTTTTTTGAAAAAGGAAACTGCAGGACTGTAAAATAGTATGTATTCATAAGGGGCACATTTTCAACATTCATAATTATGTGGCTTAGAAAAAGGTTTTGTTTCCCATCTCATTTTGCATATTCAGATGTTTTTTCTCCTCAGTTTGCAGGGTGCTATTTTTATTTTTTTACTTGGGTAGCTGTTAGAGAAATGTTCTTTTGGTACATAGGTTTGATGGTTTTGTAGTGGAAAACTGCCAATCACTTTGATCTAAATGGATAGACCCAAAAGTCATTTTGCTTAGATTCATTTACAATCATCTGATCTGAACGAATTTCAGTTTTCATTTTAAAACCAGCAATCATTTGCTACAGTTGCCACTGTTTACTACAGAGATATCTAAGACAAATATACCTAGAGGTGCAAAGGGCTCCACAGACATTTATTCTGAAGCTTGAATGGTTTGGCAGCAAAAGCAATGATTTTTTCACCTCCGTGACGATTCTTAAAAGTCTTATCTAAAATACATCATGAAATAAAAAGTTTTATTTTCAATCCCATCTGATTCCATAGCATACACTCATTTGCATCGCAAACGGTAAGCACAAAATATTACAGTCTTTTCTAAAGACTGAGAAAGCATGAAGAGAGCTATGATAAAATTACCCTTCTAAGTCAGGGTACATTAGGATTGCAACAAAATGGAACATATTTACTGAGAGTGAAAGTTTATACTTACACAGAACAAGTATATTAAAAGAGTATCATAGAACTGGTCAGAAAACTCTGATGGAATTTTTCAGTTAAAAATGCAGTTCCATCAAAAGTGAAACACTTCACAAAATATAAAGGGAAGGGTAAACCCCTTTGAAATCCCTCCTGGCCAGGGGAAAGCTCCTCTCACCTGTAAAGGGTTAAGAAGCTAAAGGTAACCTCGCTGGCACCTGACCAAAATGACCAATGAGGAGACAAGATACTTTCAAAAGCTGGGAGGAGGGAGAGAAACAAAGGGTCTGTGTTTCTGTCTATAGTCTGTCTTGGCTGGGGATAGACCAGGAATGGAGTCTTAGAACTTTTAGTAAGTAATCTAGCTAGGTACGTGTTAGATTATGATTTCTTTAAATGTGCTGAATAGAATAACTATTTCTGTCTGTGTATCTTTTTTGTAACTTAAGGTTGTGCCTAGAGGGGTTCTCTATGTTTTTGAATCTAATTACCCTGTAAGGTATCTACCATCCTGATTTTACAGGGGGGGATTTCTTTATTTCTATTTACTTCTATTTTTATTAAAAGTCTTCTTGTAAGAAAACTGAATGCTTTTTCATTGTTCTCAGATCCAAGGGTTTGGGTCTGTGGTCATCTATGCAAATTGGTGAGGCTTTTTATCCAACATTTCCCAGGAAAGGGGGGGGTGCAAGTGTTGGGAGGATTGTTCATTGTTCTTAAGATCCAAGGGTCTGGGTCTGTAGTCACCTAGGCAAATTGGTAAGGCTTTTTACCAAACCTTGTCCAGGAAGTGGGGTGCAAGGTTTTGGGAAGTATTTTGGGGGGAAAGACGCGTCCAAACAGCTCTTCCCCAGTAACCAGTATTAGTTTGGTGGTGGTAGCAGCCAGTCCAAGGACAACGGGTGGAATATTTTGTACCTTGGGGAAGTTTTGACCTAAGCTGGTAAAGATAAGCTTAGGAGGTTTTTCATGCAGGTCCCCTCATCTGTACCCTAGAGTTCAGAGTGGGGGAGGAACCTTGACAGAACTGGTCAGAAAACTCTGATGGAATTTTTCAGTTAAAAATGCAGTTCCATCGAAAGTGAAACACTTCACAAAATCACGTAGGTTTTGCCAAATGTTAATTTCAGAGGAAATACTGCAGGAGGAAGGGAGAAGTTCTGATAATGTCAAAATGTTTCATTTTGTCTTTTTGGAGTAAAACATTTAGATTGTTTTAAAAATGGGGGAAACAGACACAGAAGACCTGGAATGACTTGCTCAAGGCCAGAGACACAAGCAGGGTTCATTCAGGGGTTCCACGTGTAGTCATTATACTCAAATGGTTGAAAAAAATGTGAACTTAAACTGTAATCAATTGAGTCTTCACAAATAGTAATGTACTGGTGCTTAAGAGTTAAGCCCACTCTCTTTTGGATGGGGAAGCTGAATTCCAGGGGAAAAAAAAAAAACAGTCCTGAAACTTAGTCTTCACTTTTCTCTTATAGGGATATTTGGATGAAATGGAATGATGTGTGATACACAGGAGGTCAGACTAGATGATCTAATGCTCCCTTCAGCATTTAAACTCTATGAAACTATAAAAATCCGACATCCATTTTAACCTTATATACTTAAGCTGCAGAGTCTGCTTGATTACAGATATCTCAAACCTGAAAGAAAGAAATACAGATCCTTCATCCTTTCCCAAAGATGATTTATTAAATGGATAGCACTGGACAAAACCCTTCACCCTCATCTTTCACTGCCCAGTCTACCTCCCACTGAACTCCACCGGAGCTGGATCGGGCTCTTAAATAGCATACTGAATCCAATAGAGTGTCAAAAGAAAAATACTTTTAACTACTATATTTCCAAAATGTATTGTGTATATGTATTCTGAATTTTGCTGTAATAAGTCTATAAATTGTTTATGTACTTTTGTTCTAATTTTTTCTTCCACCCTCTTTGTGTCTGAAATTCAGTTGTAGCCCTTTTCCTTACTGCTCCTTTGTCTTCATGTCAAATAGCCTCTTATCCCTTGTTCCTTCAAACCCTTTTTAGAACCCTTTTCGTTGGAGCCTTTAAAAGATGATTTTACTGTGAGTATTGTCTCCACACATGGTTCCATCTGAATCCTTGTCCTTTGTATTGTATTTATATTTGCTATATTGTAAAGTCTTCAGTTAAGGGACCTTTTTCTTTTGTACATTGTAAGTCGCCATATACATTCAAGGTTCTTATAATAGCAAACTACAACACCACCTCTGAAATATCGATCCCGCTTCAATGTTGCTGTACTGTACAATTTTTTTTCTGACTATCCTGAATATTAGGATTTAAAAATATTGTCTGATGTTGACTGGTAAGTGGAAACTGGAATAGTTTTGATCTGTTGGAAGGTAACTGAATCATAAAATATCTTTGACAGCTGCATATAAGTTTGATGATTGTATAAATAAATCACAGCAATGTGAGAAATTTCATATGTTAAAGCTTGATTTGGCACCAGTTTGAAAGGAGAGAAAGAAAATACTGCTTTTCATTTGATATGTTGTTATGTTTCTGTCCAGCGAGGTTGAAGTGTTCTCCTATGTAAAAGGATAAATGAACACAAATCAGATATTAGGAATGGCAATATACAAAAACCTGTAGGAGAACACTTCAACCTCCCTGAACACACAGTAGCCGATTTAAAGGTAGCCATCCTGCAGCAAAAAAACTTCAGGACCAGACTTCAGAGAGAAACTGCTGAGCTTCAGTTCATTTGCAAATTTGACACCATCTGCTCAGGATTAAAGAAAGACTGTGACTGGCTAGCCAACTACAAAAGCAGTTTCTCCTCCCTTGGTGTTCACACCTCAACTGCTAGAAGAGGGCCTCATCCTCCCTGACTGAACTAACCTTGTTATCCCTAGCCTGATTCTTGCTTGCATATTTATACCTGCCTCTGGAAATTCCCTCTACATTTATCTGACAAAGTGGGTATTCACCCACGAAAGCTTATGCTCCGATACGTCTGTTAGTCTATGAGGTGCCCCAGGACTCTTTGCCACTTTTACAGATCCAGACTAACCCGGCTACCCCTGTGGTACTTGACACCAGAAAATGTTGGTTACTGCACATTCTCAGTTTCAGTTATACCGGTGTAGCCCACAACAATCACACTCGCTGCAGGGAAAATCTTGAAGAGGAAAGGAGTTTGCACAGGAAATCATTCACCAAAAGAAAAGGTGAAAATTGACTAAATTTGATTTTTTTCTTATTCCTTTTCTTTGGTTTTAGGTACCTTTTTTTCAAAAAAAATTATTTTCTGCTTTTCCTTATTTCTCTAAAAGATAATTAAGCACAAGATGGATTTCTTGGGAATGATTTTCTTGGAACAAAGAGAGAGAATCTAATATTAAGGAAGCTAATATCACTAAAAATCATGGATTTTTTTCAGAGGAAAGGGGATGATGCAGTTAGTGGCAAGAAGAGGAAAAGAGTATTCCTTCCTATTGAGCTCATACAGCATCCTCTGTGTAAGAGGCGGAAATTGAAGGCTCAATCCTTCATTGAGATCTCTCCGGGAAGACCCATGGCCTGTTGAGTCAGTGGGGTTAAATGTAGGTGCCAGGGTGTGCCTGAATGGTTCTTCATGAAGGGATTGGGTCTTCAGCTTAAAAATTCAGAACAGAGAGCAGATGGAGGGTGAGATCATGGCCCCAGTGGAGTGAATGGGAGTTTTACCCTTGACTTCAGGAGAGCCAGGATCTCACCCTGAGTCTCTATGTTAGCTCCAACTTGTCTAAGTTCAGAGTAATAGCACACAAACCATCAACCATTGATACGACTACAAAAGTTGGAAGTACATCTGTAGTAACTAGTGCACTGATAGAGAATTTGTTTCAGGGGCCATTGCTGCTTACCTTCCATTTCCCAGTTTAGTATGAAGTGGCAATCCAACACTTTGCTTTCTCACTACTTAGAACATCTTCATTTAAATCTCTACCAGAAGTTTCCTAGCAGAAGGTAAATATTATGTAAAACACACTTGTTGGCATGCTTCAAGTTTTGAAAATGTTGACAACTTGAGTGCATCTTGACTGTTTTTGTTAAACAGCAAACATTCAATTGTAACCAGAAATACAACTGAATTTGAAGTCACTTCTAATTTCTCTTAACCAGAAAGCAGCAAAATCTTGAAAGAAAGCCACAGGTAAAGTCCAGCTCACTCTACCTCAGTTCTGCAATCCTGGACCATCCTTACAATATAGGGATTGAATGCTATATTGATGCTGAATTACCTGTTCATATACTTAGAGTCTTAGTGTTAAAACCGTCCTTGAGAGACAAACACTTTGAATGTTTTGTCTGGTTGAGTGTGTATGTGTGTGTGTAAGATAATTCCAGTTAGTGGTGCACTGTAAAGAAAAGGCTAATCATGAAATATGTCATGAATATAACAAAGCTTGAGTGGAAGAATGAGAATTGAACAATTCTGACAGTAGCCTAGTTGCTTTTTTTGCCTGACATACCTAAATATTGTGTCCAATCAAATCTGTACAATCTTTTTCAGTTGCTATAGAATATAGATGACTCATTAGCTGATTGGAAGTTGTCATAAATGTAAAGGGAAGGCTAACCACCTTTAAATCCCTCCTGGCCAGAAGAAAAAACCCTTTCACCTGTAAAGGGTTGAGAAGCTAAAGATAACCTCGCTGGCACCTGACCAAAATGACTAATGAGGAGACAAGATACTTTCAAAGCTGGTATTTTGCTTTTGCTGGGACCAGAGCAGGAATGCAGGTCAGAACTCCTGTAAAGGGCTAATAAGCAATCTAGTTAGATATGCGTTGGATTCTGTTTTGTTTAAATGGCTGATAAAATAAGTTGTGCTGAATGGAACGTATATTCCTGTTTTTGTGTCCTTTTGTAACTTAAGGTTTTGCCTTGAGGGATTTTCTATGTTTTAAATCTGATTACCCTCTAAGGTATTTACCATCCTGACTTTACAGAGATGATTCTTTTACTTTTTCTTCAATTAAAATTCTTCTTTTAAGAACCTGATTGTTTTTTCATTGTTCTTAAGATCCAAGGGTTTGGGTCTGTGTTCACCTATGCAAATTGGTGAGGATTTTTATCAAGCCTTCCCCAGGAAAGGGGGTGTAGGGTTTGGGAGGATTTTGGGGGGAAAGACATTTCCAAGCAGGCTCTTTCCCTGTTATATATTTGTTAAACGCTTGGTGGTGGCAGCAATAAAATCCAGGGGCAAAAGGTAAAATAGTTTGTACCTTAGGGAAATTTTAACCTAAGCTGGTAAAAATAAGCTTCGGGGGTTTTTCATGCAGGTCCCCAAATCTGTACCCTAGAGTTCAGAGTGGGGAAAGAACCTTGACAGAAGTCCTCTCATGCCATACATCTATACTGAAGTGACTTGGCTTGTACATCACTATGTATAACCAAAAAGAAAAGGAGTCCTTGTGGCACCTTAGAGACTAACCAATTTATTTGAGCATGAGCTTTCGTGAGCTACAGCTCACTTCATCAGATGCATACCGTGGAAACTGCAGCAGACTTTATATATACACAGAGAATATGAAACAATACCTCCTCCCACCCCACTGTCCTGCTAGTAATAGCTTATCTAAAGTGAGCAACAGGTTAGGCCATTTCCAGCACAAATCCAGGTTTTCTCACCCTCCACCCCCCACACAAATTCACTCTCCTGCTGGTGATAGCCCATCCAAAGTGACAACTCTTTACACAATGTGCATGATAATGAAGTTAGGCCATTTCCTGCACAAATCCAGGTTCTCTCACTCCCTCACCCCCCTCCAAAAACCCACCCCCATACACACACAGACTCACTCTCCTGCTGGTAATAGCTCATCCAGACTGATGAGTTTTTGGAGGGGGGTGAGGAAGTGAGAGAACCTGGATTTGTGCAGGAAATGGCCTAACTTCATTATCATGCACATTGTGTAAAGAGTTGTCACTTTGGATGGGCTATCACCAGCAGGAGAGTGAATTTGTGTGGGGGGTGGAGGGTGAGAAAACCTGGATTTGTGCTGGAAATGGCCTAACCTGTTGCTCACTTTAGATAAGCTATTACCAGCAGGACAGTGGAGTGGGAGGAGGTATTGTTTCATATTCTCTGTGTATATATAAAGTCTGCTGCAGTTTCCACGGTATGCATCTGATGAAGTGAGCTGTAGCTCACGAAAGCTCATGCTCAAATAAATTGGTTAGTCTCTAAGGTGCCACAAGGACTCCTTTTCTTTTTGCGAATACAGACTAACACGGCTGTTACTCTGAAACCTATGTATAACCAGTAAGAGATTTTGCATTTCTGAAACTGCAATTTTCAAAGAGCCTGTCTCTACTTCTCCATGGAAACCAACTTCCTTAGATGCTGTTGGCTTCATAATATAGCATGGTAAAAGAGTGCAATCTGTAGGGCTGTGAAAGAGTTAATGTGGGCCAGAGAGGACAATTAATACACCTAGTAGCACCTCTAAGATAGAGAAAGCCAAGCTTAACTGAGGATGAAGCCCAGCTGGAGAGGGGCTGGATGGTGATTATAAAGCCAGGATGTTAGTAGTCGAGAGAGGCATCAGGGAGAGAGGGTATAGTCACTTTTTGGGAGTGGAAATAGTGAAGAGTCTGAGTGAATAGACCTTGGCTGCTAGCTGTAGGGTGTCTGGGCTGGAGTAGAGGAAGGATCCCTACCAACCATTAACAAAGCTGAGATAAAAACCCCAGGGGTAAGGGGTGTATTAGGACCGCAGAGATGGACAGAAGTCCTCTATAAGGTCATTGGAATATGTCTTGACTGGACTCTAGTCCATCCATTCCTGCGTAACAGGAGATGTGAACTGTCTGACGGGTCAAGTTGCAGGACAACTACAGTGACAAAGTGCCTGTGGGGAGGAGGCACCATATGGGGAAACAGCTGCTATGCCACACCTGGCTGTGAAGAGGTGCTGCTGAGGTGAGTGAACATGTTCCAAGGGAGCAAGGCCTACATCTGTGATCCCCCCTCTGTTGTAGAATTTTGCATTTGCACAAGAAGGAGAACAAGAGGACATGTCAATGTGGGGAGAGTCTGACTCGTGCGTTCACGCTCAGTGCAACTACAGGAAGGTTAAACCCTCCAAAGGGAAAGCAGCAGGCCATATCAACTACTCCTATCATACCCCACAATAGCTAGCTCTAGGGAGCAGTGTAGGTAGTAATCCCCAAAAGCACTCAGAGACTGAAGACGCCTCATTCTTCTGTACTACCTTGTGTATTATCCTCAGAGTAAAACCATGTCATTCAGACCATCCTTCATGTGTCAGGAGTCGGCTCAAACATGCTAGAGAGGTGGATCTATTGCAGAATGATTTCAGTGTGTTGTGTTTTGTTGTGGCCTTGCTATTATTGTACTATTCATCCTTACCCAGAATAAAAATAAGAATTTTCTCTCTGCTTGTTCAAATTTGTAGCTTGCTTCCTAGGAAAAAAAAATAATGCTAATTAGAAGGGAAAAAAATCAAAATTCATCCCATATACACTTAGGATCTACTCCAGTCACACAAATGTCAGCTTTACTCCACTACTCTGTAAGAAACAGAATGGTCCCCCTGCACTAGCCAGAATTTTTAGTGAGAAAATCACAATGTTTTCCCAACAGAAAATCAGTCACTAAACTATCCATTAGTTTTATCCAGTTTCTGTCACAGGGGATGGAAATATTCTGTTTTAATCTGTGAGTTATGCCATCTTCGGAACTGAAGAGGATCACAAGTCTATCATGGAGCGATTTGCCAATACGGTTGATTGTTTGGACAGGAAATGAAGAAGATCTGTGCTTGGGGAATTAAAATAATGGAAATCAAGCAGCAGTTACTGCACTGCAGGCAACTACACATACTAGAAAATGGTTTGGTCATATACTCAGACAGAACAAAGAGTGATTGCTAACCACATTTGTATTTGATAAATGATAACGCTTTTGAGCCTGTTCTTAAAAAAGCTTTAGCTAGGTAGAATATTGAATATTATTTGATCATCTTATTTCCCTTGCTTAATGTCTTTGGGTTCATGGACCAAAACTTACTCACATCAGTACTGCAAGCACTTTCGGTGGGCTGTATATCTGAGCATAGCAAGTCAAATTTTGCCCCTTACATGTTACCAAAATATAATTAAATGTGTGGATTTATAAATCATTTGAAATAGCTGGTACAGACATCTCAGGGTTTATACAAATATACCCGAACAGTTGAATGGATTTGGGGCATTCCACTTTTTGTATAGATTTCCCACCCTCTGTAGGGAAAGGATCTGCAGAAAGAGAATTAAAGATGTTTTAGAAATGAAAATAAACTCAGACACTAGATGAGAAACAGAACTGAAAACTAAGGGAATTTTTAAAAAAGCTAATCAACTGAAACTGAATTATAAGATGAGTAACTCTTCAAAGGAACAGAAACTTTATAGAAATCAACAACAAAAAAGTTGAATGGTTCACTGTTTCCTTGTGCTTCCCCTGTCTGTCTCTTTGATTCTAAATGATGTTGTATCTGATCTTACAGTTAGATTGTACAATCTTTGGGGTAGAGAGCATCTTTTTTTGTTCTATGTGTATACAGCATCTAGCACAATGGAGTCTCTATGTTTGGGGTTCCCAGTTGCTACAGCAATACAAATATGTTAGTTGCCTAAAGCTAAACAATAAAATGGATTCACAAATCAATATCTTGCTACTGTTGTCATTACTCCTTTGCTCTTTGGTTTTCATGTGCATGACCAGATCATTCCCTTCTGCATTAATAATCTGAGAGGGGGGGACTCTGTGGAGGAAATTAGGAGGACTCCCTCATGAAGATTCTGCCATACTGTCCCACTGAGAGAAGAGAGTGATATGACATTCTGCTCAGACCCCTAGCAACCTTCACCTCGGGACCCTGGTCGCCACCAGAGAAGGGGGGGATTAAGGAGGACAAACTGATTAGTATAGAGCCCATACCCTGGGCCTATACACTCCACCCACTCTTTCCCCCTTCTCCAAACATAGAGAAGCCTCTACCGTGTTTGTGGGGAGTAAGGGCAGTGGTGGCACTAGGCATAAGTAGACTAAGTAATTACCCCCAAGAAGCTCAAGGAGGCCCCAATTTAGTATTACCTCAAAAATACCATTCATCTTATTTAACCTGGACTTTGACATGTATATTTGTGTGTGTGTGATAGCTTTGTGGAAATAATGCAATTAATATTTTTAGGGGGCAATAGGGGACCCGATGGGCTAGCACAGTTTCTGAGTGAGGGGAGGGGGACCCCACTGATATGTAGAATGTAATCTCTTTGAGGCAGGGGCCAAATCAGGCTTTCTTCTGTGAAGCACCTAGTACCATTTTTGGTTGCTATACTACTAACAATAACTAATGAACTAGCATTCCTATCATGGGATATTAGGTTGAGTTGCTTTAATATAGGTATTTGATTCAATAGTATTCAATTACTATCCTTTTATGCTCAAACTGACCATTAATATCCCAAATTTTGAGTGTTGTTGCTTAATTGTGACTGGTCAGAAAAGTCACACATTAATGTCTGTCGTCTGACTGGATGTGCTTTTTATTTTTTAAATACTTCCTAAGCAAATGATGAAATTCACTTTGAAATTTGCTTTCCATAAAGATTTGCTTAAATGATCATGCCTTGAGTTAGTCAAGATTCCTCTTCTACATTTTAATTTGAGTCTATTTCTTTCTTGCTTTAATTATCACTTAAGTTCCTTCCACTTACTTTCCCCAGCTTTAGATTTGTTATGTTCACTTACTTTCAATACTTTCCAAGCCTCAGTAACCACTACGTAAGTACTGCACTTGTCATATATTCAAGCCTCTTATTCTTGGTTTTCCTTTGGTCTGTACAGGAAAACCTTTTATTTTATTTGACAATATTAAACATGTACTTTGTGGGTGGTTCAAAATACAATGTGGATGACTTGAACAGATAGTAAGTTATCAGCTAAAATGACTAGTTAGGAGACATGTCTTCAGCAACAAAAACCAGAGCCAAAACATAGGCTAAATGAGTAGAAAATGGCACACAAGGAACATAACTTTAAGTTTTGATCATATTAAAATTCATCAAAAATAAAAATAGGCATGTCATGTACTAGAGTTACCTACCTCAGTGGTTAGTCACTTAACTGAGAAGAAGAATAAAAGGGAAGTGGATAATGATTCCAAACAAAGGTTGTAAAAATACTTGCTCTGGTAGGCTGGTGTTATATCTTTTAGGGGGGACCCCCTGTCCACACATGTGACTGATGTTTGCCCTTGTCAAACACAACAGTGGAGTGCTAAGAATAGGGAATCTTTGCAACATATCTGGTATGAGCTAATGGTGGATTCCCATCTCATGCAGACATATGCTCACTCTCATCTGAGCTAGTACTCTAAAACGAGTAGGGTCATTGTGGTAGCACGGGCAGGGGTAGTAGCAGCACATGCTAACTGCTCCAGTACTAATGCACCTGAACCTGTGGGCACCTATTCAGAGTGGCTAGTCCATGCTGCCATGACTCCTGCCACCACTCCATTACTATTTGTAGTATGCTACCTCAGATGAGCTACAACAGGTAACTCTGTGAGAGGTGGGAATCTCAGGCCTTGCTCATAGTTTAGACATACCCTGTTAATGCCTGTCATAGAAACAGAATTAAAGATATTTCTGAATCATTAGGCAGAAGAGTGGCTTGGGAAATTACCAAACCCTTGGCTTTCTCTAGAAACATTAGGAATGTCATCAACTATCTTTAGGTGACTCTCAAACCTATAAGAATCTGAGAAAGGGTGAAAGCTACTCCACTAGCATCGCGCTTACTGCCGTGGCACCATGAGTAACAGACTTGGAACTGGAAGTAGTCTTTGGAATCTGATATATATTGTTCTCAGACAGCTTGCTGATCATAACTTTCCAGTATCGCAACTGAAGAGATGGTAACAAAGTTGCACTTAAAGTGAGGATTAAGAAATGCTGGAAGGCAATTTAAATGCTCAAATCACTTATCGTAGCGTTAGTAGATTCAGATGTATGGTGCCTCCTGGCAGAAGAGCAGTATTTGCTTCACACTATGAATCCTTTTGAAAGAATTAGTTTCACATAGGATTCTGCTAAGGGGGACATATTTTCAATCGATCACTTATCATCCCACTTTGTATCTACTTCATAATCAGAAGCTAAGCCAATTGTCTGAGGCCACAAAAGCTTTGGTCTGTCTTTTGTTGCCTCATTGGCTAAAATCTAAGAACTCTTACACTATTGATATTTTTCTTGTATCCCCTTTCTTTCTGCCACACTCCACCCTTTTAATCTCCTTTAGCTCAAATAGCAGGTATTCTGCTTCTGTGTTTGAGGGTTTTTAGTTGAAAGCTAAACAGGGACAGATTCCTCTCCTTGGTACCAAATTGGACGATTTGAACCCACTCTGTGCTGAGTATTGGTAGATTTAGTACATAAAGTACCTGCGGGGGAGGCATACATGTCAAGAATGTACTAAATATGTTCTTGAGATTTGTGGGTAGTGAGGGGTGGGGGCATGTCTTTGGCCTGCATTATCAACTATGTCAGACTAGATGATCAAATGGTCTCTTCTGGCATTTGGTATTTATAAACTAGAAAAATCTCTTGTGTAAGGAATGGGGAAGCAAACTGAGGATCTTAAGGCAGGATGCCGCTTCTGAAAACTGAGCTTTTCCTAAAGCTCAAAGCGGCAGAGTGTTACTTATCAGATGTGAACATCTTAGCAGGATCCAGGTGTCCAGAAATAGAAGTAGAGAAAACAAGCAAGGTGGGCTTAGGTGGGCTTACCTCATATTTTCTCTCCCATGACCCACTTTGTAGAAAAATCTCTGCCAGTGTATATTTAAAAAGCCTTCTGTATTTTTAATTAACTTAACTTGGAATTAAGTTTTAAAGACATTTAGATGACACAAGCTTTACACAGGTTAGGATGTTCCCCCCTGGTCCCCATGCTCATCTGAATGTTGCAACTCCAAGGAATTTCTCCAGTGCTATCCCTACTAAGCATGTCATTCTCTGCATTGTGTCTAGACTGTGAATCAATTTAATCCCTGGTGTAACTCTACTGGTAACATCAGCGAAGTTATATCAGGGATGACTCTGGCCTAGTGTTGCTCTGTGCAGATCAGAGAGCAGCCTAGTCTCAAACTGTCCTCTCTAATATTATTTTGCATTCTAGTATGTATTACTTTGAGCAAGCTTTTGGTTCATAGCCAACATGCTGATGCAGCTGTATGTGTCATGATTTCACTCATCTTCCCATCATATGATAACCTCTTCTCTTAAAACAATGTACCAACAATGAAGGCCAAAAATAGTTATTGCATTACAAAAGAATTCATGCATAAGTAATAGTTATATTGTAATGCTTTTGTTGGTATCAAACCAAAAATGGCCATGTATTCACTACTGCATTGTATTAACCTTGCTTTATATGGTGACGGTCAGCAGTATAATGCTAAATACAGTAACAATCGGTTATTTTTCTCAAAACCTTATCGTTGGTGTGGGTTTTTTTGACCCTCGGATTGTTTTACAGAGAAAGTATACAATGTGAAGAAAGGTACAGATGTGGAGGAAAAAGCATCCACCATTTAGTGCTCCCGAGCTGTACCCTTTCTAAGATTCCAATGGTTATTAGCTCTTGAATAGGTAAATCTGTGTGCTGAACGCAAGACCGGGAAAGAGGATGCTAGCCCTGCAACTAGCTGAGGTTTTCACTTTTAGATGACAAGGTCCCAGTCGGAACCACTTCTGAGGGATGGGTGGTAAAATGCAAGACTACACTCTGTCCCCAGCTCTTTTGCAGACTGCTCAATGGATGAGACAGATGGAGGATGTCAAGTTGGAGGTGTCAATTCTAGCTCAAGGAGACATAACTGCACCAGCTCTGACTGAACTAGCATGCTAAAAATACAATGTAGCTGTGGCAGTCTGAGTCTTGGGAGGGGCTACCGACCTGGAATATGTGCCAACTGTCTTGGATGGGTATGCATTTGGGTGATTAGCCCCTCCTGCGGTTCACACTACCATGGCAACACTCTATTTTTAGTGTTCTAGTTAGATCAGAGCTAGCAAGGTATGTCTCCTCAAGCTGGAATTTACACCTCCAGCTCGACGAGCGGAGATGCTGTGTTCAGTGATGGGGCTAAGGGTAGGAACTGCTCACCTCTAAGCCTAGTGAAATTAATGAAAGTCTTTTCATTTAATACAGTGGCTTTGGATGAGGCTTTGAGTGAATAAACCACCAAAAGGAGACGGGGAGGGGGGAGAGTGAGACAGGTCATGACCCCAAGCCTTCTCTGAAGCAGCCCATAAACCAGGGCCAAACCACCAGAGACTGTAATCTGTGCTCTATGAATGAGTCTTTATACATATATCTCTAAATACTTTGGTAATAGATCAGTGTTCTTTTAAAAGAGCCATAGTATGAGGAAAGTTGCAAAGTCTAGCACTCAAAAAAGTTAAGAAATGCCAGAAAAAATAGGTACAAGAGGTATCTAATATGTTACATGATCATCATCCAGTCGCTACTGAATCTGAACAAACTGCATTTTTTCAAAGGCACTTTGGTCAAATTTTGGCAGACTTTCACAGAACACATGCCTGACATGAGGGACATCTGGTTCAAATTCCTGCTCCAAAGCATGAGGTGCTAGAGCATCTCAATTAGACAATTGTAAGAATTTTTTAACAAAGGCCAAACAACTTAATTCCCTAGTCTCTTTCTCAGATGCTGATGAACCATTTTTGCTGCAACATAGAAAAAACCTTCAACCTGAGGCATAGACCTGGGGTGGGAAACTTCAGAGAAAACAATTACAAGGTTATTAGCAATTCTGGATACAAGATTTTAAAATGGGAAGTGCTGGGCAGCCTTAACTTTAGCCAGCACCACCATTTCTGCCTATCGTAAGGTGCCATAGATGGCACTCAAGAAGAATGACATCACTTCACATTAAGCAGTAGGTTCCTTCATCTGGCTTGTTAGAGCAGGTGTGTTGCCCTGTGACAGGTTGCTGGGCAAAGGGTTGCTGATTCAACCCTCTGTCATGCCAGCTCCCATTTAGGGGAATAAATTAGAGCTGACTGGAGATAACCTGGCCCTAATTGGGGGTGTAGGGAGAGCAGGGACAGCTGTTGCCTAATTAGCCTGGGGCTGTATAAAATCTTCAAGGGCAAGAAGGCTGGGGAAAAGCAGAAAGAAAGGGAAAAGACAAGGAGTGGAAGCAGAAAGGTAGTTTTTCCTCTTCCTTCCACCTGCAGATGGGGAAAGGCCAAATGTACATGGTGAAACAGTGGTGGGGGAAAAAACCTGTAAATAAACTTGCACCTCTGGTCACCAATCCTGGGGTCTCAGGGTGACTTTGTGGACCTAGCAGAGGCAGGAGCCAAGGGGGCCCTGCTGTGGCATGCTACATGCCCCTTTAAGGACTGGAGAGTCACAGAGGTACCTGCTACAAGGAGGCAGCTCCATACCAGGTCAATAACACATCATCTTCCCCCTCCCTCTGCCTAATGGTAACAGGTGACTAGAAAAGAAGGGGACTATTTATGCCTGTGTCTGTGCAGTCAGGAATGGATAGAGGGTGAATTAAAGGTCCATTTAGATGCTTTGGAAAAAGCAGGTTTGGGGGTATTTTACCAAGGCAGGTGGTGGGCCCAGAATGGTCATCCACCTGGATGCAAAAAAGGGATAGTGCAGGATATAACACTTCCAATTCTCTCCCCCCCCTGCCCTGTCCCCATTTGGTGGTGGTAGTGATTGCTTGGGTAACAGTTTGCTAACAAAGGGTATGTTTCTGGTGTTGCAACATGGCAATAGAGAGTGGTATGTTATCAATGGCCAGGCCTCAAGATCACAGGGTAATGAACTTGGTGAGGGCATTTGTACTATCGTCAGGAGCTGGCATCAGGAACCAGCAAGGAACTTCAACAGATGCCATTAGCACAATGGAACTTTGGTGTATGATGGTTATCAGTATAGTGCAGAGATCAGTGGCTCTGCAAACGTTTTGGAGCTATGAGAGAAGCTTTTTAATGATTTTTGTGTCATTTCAGGAGCTGGAGGGCCTTTCACCAATATAGCTGACTTCTGCAGCATCCAGTCCTCTGTACATGATGTTACCAATGTGGCAACTGACCTCATCAACCATCTCCAGTTACCTATCAGGCCTTATGTTTGTCAGTAGGCTGAAGGGTTACCCAGATCCTTGTTCGTGGGTTTTTAGTTGAGAGGTTTCTAGTGAGTTGGTCTCAAAGCACTGGCCCAAAGGAGGATACATGTTGTCCTGTCACTGTTAATACACTTCGGGATCTGGTGCAGACCCTGGATCCCATATGTCATTGTGGACAAGAGGTAGCATTGTTCAGGGCAGCATTCCTGGTGTTTGAATCTTTTAGGATCAATAAACAGTACTTGGGTCCTGCTGGAGCTCTTCTGAAAGGGCTTTGCCCCCCCAATATATATCTTTCAGTTCCAATTGGTGATATTAACCTTCAGGAGGTCAAAAATGGCTAAAGGAGGCTTGGATTAATCCATTATTTGACAGGAGGACAGCTAGCCCAGGATTTGACCTTTGGAGGCTATGAAGTTCTATATGCCAACAGGGCTCATCCCTCCCTGGTCTCTTTATTCACAGTGACAGGACAACAGAACAGTTTATTACAGTGTTAAGAGTGGTAATGACCAAGTTGGGGCTTCCAGCACACAAAATTTGGTTCCTAGTCATTCAGGATTGGAATGGCGACAGTATTGGCCAATCTGAGTCTGAGGGCCAGGGCAATTTGGCCTTTGGGTGTTGGCATTCTGAAGCATACAAAATGTACATAAGACTCCAAGTGAGGAATCAATGTTAATTTTCCTTTGTTTCCAGGTGCTTGCAGATGGTGGTGTGGATCTGAAGGCACAGTATTGCTTACAGGGTGTACAGGTGGGCTTCCGGGTGTCTGCAGGTTTGCACCTGGGCCTTGGAGGTGAAGCAGTCCTGAGCTGGTATTGGAGGGACATATTATGGAACCAGCTGATGCCCCTTCTGCACTCCTTGATGCCCTATGAACAAGCATTAGATATGATTGTGGGTCATCACTGGTGGTGGTGGGGAAATGATTTGGGAATGTGTAAAGGGATGGACTTAATGCTCAGAGCTGAGGACAAAGTTTCTGGATCTGTCTTAGGAGAAAAAAAATTACTTGGTTTGATGTGCTGCAGTGTAGACTGAGAAGCAGCTGGCAAGTGCCCCACCCCAGCCCTCAAGGCTGGGGCATACATGAATAGAGAGATGACCAAATTCACAGGTGGCATAGGGTGATTGGTAACTTCTCATCCAGACATAGCATACAGGCACCAGAGTTATTCAGGGAGGACAAGAGTATCAGAGCTAATACCTCTTGGCCAATATTAAAGAAAGCATCAGCAAATGACCGGGAACCTGGCTAAGTACCCGGGGAGGCAGCCAAGCTAATTTTGGGGGCCTTCTTGTAGCAGATTGTCACAGGATGGTTTTGGCACTACCTGATGAACCTCACTGCCTGGCCAGTTCAGATGCTTTCAGAGTCACAAACACACCAGGCTGTTTAACTTCACCAAGGTGTGTATTTATTTCCTCTTGCATAGTAAGACCATGCAACACAGGATTACAGCAAGGTTAGGGTTTGCTGCAGCCCTCATTTCTCAGTCCAGGCTCACTCTGTGAGTTTCCTTGTTTCCTTCCCTTATATTCTCCCTAGTTACCTTATTAGCCCAGTGACTGTGAGCGCCTATGTGACAATCCCCCACCAGAAGGTGTATTATTGCCCTCAGCTAGACAGGGAACTCTCTTCGGCTTGCAGCCATGACAATGATTAGGGTGCAGCTGATAGCATCCTGTCACACAGATGTCCAGTGCAGGTACTCTGTGAGAAATGGATATGGTGATCAGATAAAGTGGAGTATGAAAGGATTTAAAGGAGATTCTTTAAAGGAGCAGAAAGTGGGGGTCATATGACTGGTAGGGTAGGGAATAAACCCACTTTCTTTACAGCCCCCACCCCCTCATGGGGCCACAGGGGAGGGGAGGTCGTAGTGGTGGATTGCCTGGGATCACAAGGGGTAAGGGAGGGGGCTGTCATCAGCCCCCTCCCCCCCCCAATTATAGATTGATCTGCACTGTACAAACTTTACCTGCTGGGTACTTCCGTAATAAAGTTGTAGCCTAACAAAACCACATCCACTGTCTCCTGTCCTTTTGACATAGGTGGACAATATGTAACATAACTCCTGGTTTTTGTAAGACAATACCATTAGTGCACTGGACATATATTGTGTATCACTTGTCACATGGAGATCTTAACAATATGCACCTTCCTAGTGGATACTGTAGAGTGTACACAGGCCTTACGTTCACTCATCCCTGCAAAAACTGGTCATATACTAACCATGATGCCAATATGAAGATATACACAATAACAAAATGCTTCCAACTTTGAATTCTATTTATTGTGCTTTTAGGGATTAGTGTTCACATGCTTATGAATATCTCATCTTCTACCAGTAACTACCAATTTGGTAGCTTGCTACCAGAAATCTGACCTTAAATAAACATTCCTTTTTCCTTAAAGCACTTATTTATTAACATGTATATTACCATAATTAAATTAATCCTTTATTACTGTTTATAACACCCCATTTTGGGAATAATAGTGGAAAAAATAAGGCCCTGATCCATGTGGGTGGACCACTGTCGAGTTCTGTCCAGGAGCAATCATTTGTCCATATGAACACAAATGAAAGTTCAGGATCAAGTGTGCTTTCATTATTTTATTTTACTGTGTCCAAATGCTCTCAGAATTGAGAAAATCCAGACTTTAGTACTCAGCAATGCACAGTTTTGCAATGATGCACAGTAATCTGAAGAATGGATTATACCAATTAGTTGACTTCAAATATAGATGTGAAAGCATTTACAAAGCTCTCTCTCTTGACTTTCTCACAGAGCTGTTCTCCAGTGCTCTTCTGGCAGTCTCATTAGCTTTCTGCCTGCTTCTCTCTGTTCTCTAGCTTCTGCTCACAGACACACACCCCTCCACCGAAGAATACTCACTCCACTATATTTGCATACCATTCTCAATTAAACCCCTTCCCCACATAGCTCAACTTCTGACCAGACTTGCATGTGGTCTGTTGCTTTTTGGGGGGTGGCTACTATTGTTTCAGCTATCTTGCTTCTAAAAGAAGCTTAACTATTTCTTACAATTATCCTGAATGAAGGGGGACCTATCATGCCCACCAGCTTTCATGAGGTTTCACCTCCCCCATCATAACGGTACAAAAAATTTGACTCAGCTCTGTTATCAAATTACAAGATTTGAACAAAGAAGATCTATCACTCTAAAATCTAGGTTTAGTCTATGCAAAAAAGCAATAGGCAATCCCTTATTTTAAACATTGGACACATTTGTTATTCCCATTTCAAATCACCCATAATTATTTGCATCTTACATACTTTACCTTTTAAAAGAAAAATCCTTTTTGTAAAAACAAAATAAAATTATATGTGATTGAGCGCATGCATCTTAATAAACCAGTAGGGAAGGCATTTGAAGTGAAATGTGGCTATGTACTGACATATCTGAGAAATAAAAGTGTCTGCAAGCTTTTATGCATTGTTTCTAATGCCTCTTTTACTCCTTTCTGGTGGTTTTCATCATTTATGTATAAAGTACATAGTTTGTCTCTTACCATTTTAATTAAACTTTAATTCTGTTTTCATTCTTATGGAACTTGAAGTTACTGAAGAGTAAGGAGCTATATGTGTAAGTGTGGGAATAGTCCCGCTATTGTGGGGAACTTTCCTGGCTTCTGCACTACCCCAGTGAAGTGGGCTAGCAAAAGGATCTGAGTCCTCGCTCCCACTTCCTTTACCCAGTGGCCTCCCTGCCCTTGAGGACTCCCCTTCCACTCTCCTGTCTGGCAGAGTCCTCGTAACCCCAACAAGGCTGGGCCCGGGCTCGACCCCCAACCCTGCTGTGGTCACCTAGGACAGGGGCTAGGGTGTCCCCACTCTGGGGTACTCTCTCTGCCCTGGGCACTTCTCTGACCCACTGACCATTACATACAAGTTAAAGCAAATGCAAGTTATTTAATCAACAATTAATTTAAAAAAGAATAAGGAAAAATGGGAAAGGTTAAAGGAAACACATCATCCCGCTCTGTGGCAGGGAACATCACAAACAGTGTCTCTGGAATGTCAGGGCAGTTCACAGTCTGTTCCTTGTAAGTCCCAGGCCTTCTTCTCAGGCCCTGCCTGTGCTGCAGGGATGCTGTGGGTTGGACATTTGCTCTGGTGGTGGCCACACACTCTCAGGCTCTAAGTGGTAGGACCCTTCTTCCCACTGTCACCCCTGCCCTGTCGGGGTTACGATCCAAGAATGGCCTGCAGAGCCTCTTGGCTGAGGTGTCTCCCTGTGCTGGGCCCGCTGCCCAGGGTCCCCCTCGCTCTCCTCAGCTGCTCACCACACCCAGCTCCGGACTGCTCCAGCCCCAGCTCCACCACTTGGTCTCTGCACTGCTGCAGCTGCTGCTCTGCCTCCAGCTCCCTGGGCTGCTTCTTTGGCCCCTCTGCCTCTGGTTGTTACAGCTCTGCTCTCTCTGAGCTGTGACTCTGGCTTTGGGGCTGCAGCTCTGCTCCCAGGACAGGGTCTGCTCTCTCTGGGCTGCTTTTCTGGTCCCTCTGGATCTGGCACAGCTCTGTTCCCCAGCTCAGCTTAGGCCCCTGCTTTCTCCTTAGCTCGGCCCCACTCTGTCTGACCCAGGCAATTCCAGCTCACACGGAGGACAGGACCTCCCTGGCCTCCTGACTCCCTGATTAGCCTGCCTGCCCTGTCATTCAGGCTGACCTGGAGCACTGGCCTCTCTGCATTGTTCCTGGGGGCTGTCAGTCTCAGGGTCCTGATTCCCCATCGACCCTTCCCCCTTTTTAGTACTGAGAGCTAGCAACTAAAAGACCCCCACTGAATGTTAGTAAGGGGGCAACAGTCCCCTTACATATGGAAGACTCTTGTATTGCAATGTTGTTCTGTCATGTGGCTACCCATTTGAAAGGCCATGTTGAAATGCAGCTGCTGCATCTTTCAAATTAACAAAAGTAGAACCATCTATGTTACAATCCAACACCAAATAAATGTTAGACTTCTGTGTGTCTAGGAATATGGTGGGAACACTGAACAGATAATCTTTGCTAATCTAAGTGTGTGGATTGGCAGAAACACAGTTGTGGGTATAACAATCTTGGGGTTCACCAAATAACAAACCAGTGAATGAAAAAGGAATAAAACAGACTGGAGAGCTTCTGTAGTGAGCAGGCGCTGCCAGCCAATCCCTGCCTCCAGGGCACATCTCCAAATTCCTATGTTCATAATACTGTCCCTTATGAGGGACGGTCTCTCAATTATAATCTTCTACAAACATAGCTCTAGAGTGGGTTTCATTTGCCCTGCAGGGACTGAGAACATAATTTGGTTAGTGTCAAGTTCTAATATCAGTTTAATACTGGACGTATATCCAAAGGGAGTCTGCACTCCTGGTCTAATAGGTCTCTTCCATTTATGTTTCATAAGATCTTTGATTTTCAGTCATATTTCATATTAAGGTTCTATTTATAGTTTTTAAAAGGTTAAATGATTAATTGATTTAATAAATACTTAATCATTTGTTAGATTCCATCCTCTCAACAAGTTTCATAGAAACATCTGATAACCATCTACATCTTCTATTATGTATTTGTAACCATCTATACACATTCTGCTCGTGTTAACTTTTTATAAACTATATATACATGGAATCTTAAAGATGTCTTATATTATGCTATCCTATGAGCTGAAGTTCTTGGGGCAATTCCCCATTCAGTCCAGTCTGCCCTGGCGGGTATGGATGGTGGGGCTAGCTGTAGTTTCATGATTCAGAGCCACCCACCTTTGGTGCAAATTAGGATTGCATAGGGGAAATTCTAATGTATTCCACTGGCATAAGGCCCTTGGTTCTTTTTCTGTTGTTCTCCTTAATAGGCAGGGAACAGTTTTCCCATCCCATGAGAATCTTTGAGATTTTGAAAATTTATCCCATGCTGAATCAGGATAAAAGTCAAAAATCTCAGTGTTTTGCAGGCAGATAATCTGGAGGGGAAAAAAAGGATCAGGTCAGGTGAAACATAGTTTGAATCATTTTGAAGTATTTATTTTTTGACCTTTTTGTGCCGTTCTGAGAAGTTTGAAACTTTTTTTGACACTTTTTTTGATTGATGTGAAAGATGTGTCAAAACAGACAATTTCCGGCAAACCGTTTAGTTTTGATGATTCAGTGTTTGCTGATTGAGGAAGGGGGGAATGTATTGTTGAAAATCCTCAACAAGCTCTATTGCCTTAACATTCCATACTGGACGCATCCCTCCTTATATCAAGCATGGGGCAGGGGAAGAGGGGGGAACAGCTGTCATACGATATGGCAGAGTCACTGTCACCAGCTTTGTTCCTTTGCACAGGGGGAATTCTCTACTGGCCTTCTCAAGCTTCTTTAAAGCCACTTTCCACCACTTATGGAGTACAAAATAGCCTTAGTGGACTAGAGAATCCAGCCCTTTAAATTCAGTGTTATAGAAATGGAAATACAGCCCCCTACCTCAGTATTTTCCAGGCAGCCCACTAGGTAAATACTTGTGCTAGGTAATCTGAGACATCTGAAGTCCCGCTGTGCCAAATGGGGATGGCAGAACCCAGGAAATGGTGTGAGGCTCCAAACATGGAGTTTGTTTCATTCATTTTCACTTGGCCTGAGTCATACAAGGCTAAACATTGCATTAATTATCCTTCAGGTGGGTATGAAATGTATGGTAAGAGAAATTTCATCTAGATTTATTTATTATTATTATTATTTTTTTTTTTTGCTTGAAGTGAACCCATGATTTTTCGCAGGGTTCCCTGAGGTAAGATCTTTCATGTAGCTCTCACCTTAAATTGTGCTGGAAATTTGTGCAGATCTAAGTGAATAGAAAGTGAGATTCTATTGTCACTTTCTTGAAAAATCTGAGGCCAATTAACAATATAGCACACAGAAAAAGAGCAAAGGAACGTTCAGGTGAAAGAACCTTGTTCATTCGCAGAGTGACTGGTGTGTTAGAGACTGGGGTGTGAACAGTCAGGCCTGGTGATCCAAGCAGGAGCTGGGAAACAGATCTAATCCCCGGAGCAGGCCTAGAGTCAGCAACCAGCAGCCATGCCAGTAGCCAAAACCAGGACCAGGAGCCAATAGCCATGCAAAGGGTCAGAGCCAGAGTAAAGAACCAACATCAGGGTGAGAGAGCCAAATCCACAAGCAGGCTGAGGTAGTAAGGACTGAATAAGGAGGATCACATCTGGAGAAGAGAACCCATTGAGCAGTCAGACAGCTGCTGCTGCTGGACTGAAAGCCAGCCAGCTGCCCTTCCTGACCAGTGGGGTGGGGGCAGTCAATCAGGTAGCCTACTGAAGACCAGCTGTGTTTGGTAGGTCACAAGGACACTGACTGGTGCAGGTGCTGAACCCTGACAGTTCTTAACACTGCCTCTAGCTCTGCTTTGAAATGGATCAATATTTTTGAGCAAACGAGGAAGCGAAGTCTACAAGATTCAAAGCAAAAGGGAAAGAAGGGTGTTGAAGGGAGCTGGCAAAGAGAAAGGAGTGTTATGGTGGCTGAGTTTGCAGTAAGGTATAAACATTTGCCTTTGTTTTGCTCTCTTATGTATTTTTGGCCTGGGGCCTTGTTTTCTACCTTGAATATTTTATGGGTTTAGTTTTGATAAGTGGCTGCTGAATCTTACTGTACTGTTTATAGGCAGTATCAGAAAAAAACAAGTCCTCTCCACCCCTTTTTTAAATATAGGGTAGCTTAAAATAGCACACAGTGAGCAATGGCCGGGGGGAATAATTGAAGTGCTCAATATACTTCTCCAGAAAGGTTTAAGTTCACAAGTTAATAAGTGAGTATTGCAAGTAAAGATGGGGGGGGGGGTAAGGGGAGAATAAAGGAAGAATAGTCATAACTGATATTAATATTCTATGGTTGGCCATACTTGATAAATTACCTGACAATGGATAAAAGTATGTGAACATGGGAAAAATGAGTTTCTACTTAAAGCTAAAAAAAATCCTATAGAATATTGTGGCCAAGTCGCTGAATGAAAATAAAGTCTATTTATTGCCATTCACTATGGGAATAAAATGTAAGTTTCTGAAGCATGGTTATTATGGAAGGAGTTGCAGAGAACTGCTCAATATTTTGTACTTACCATTTTTCCATGGGGGGGGATATATTTTTTTCAAAAGTGAAAATTTTCATTGGAAAAATCATTTTTACAAGACTCTGATTTTTCAATATGAAACTTTGAAACAAAAAAATCATTTAATTTAGCTTCAAATTTAAAAAACTGTTTTTCAAAAAATGAAATATTTTCAAAATCTTCTATATTTGTTTTTTTCCCCATTTTCTCCTCTTTTCTGCTCTAGCTATAATAGAATGGATGATGTTTAGGGGGGTTATTCACCTTTTCCTTTTCCCAGTCTGTACCTTTTCCAAACTTCTCCCATTTTGGAAAAGTTACACAGTGTCCAAGTTAGAGTTTCACTTTTTTCTTTTTGCAGTTCTGTAACTTTTCCAAAGTTTGGATAGTGGGGAAAAAGGGGGGTGGGGAGGAGAAGAGCTGAGAAAAGAAGGGGAAGAGAGAAAGAGAAAGGAAAAGATGAGTGTGAAACATAAACACAATTCATTTTGTTCGATGTCGTGGAAATAAATGGTGGGGGGGACGAGAAAAATGAAAATTCTAAATGTTGAAAAAATAGTTTTCTGAAAACAGATAAAATGAATACCTCAACCCAAAAAATCCCCAAAACAAACAAACAAAAAACTCCATGAAAAAATTCAAATGGAAACTTTTGTTCACAACTTTTTTTGGAGAAAAGAGTAAAGTATTTCTAGATGACAAAACCGTTATCTCTTCAGACACTTCATGTTCATAGACTTACATTTAACCCAGAGGTAACATTTCTGGTATTAAATGCAGTGGTTTTAATAAATTAGGGGCCTGAGATCCAATATGCAAATCTGGGTTTGGATTATAAACTCTATGGATTGGTTTGGAACTAGTCACTCAGAAGGGTTTGAAGAGGGAAGGAGTGGATACTGAACAATTTGTCGGCTTCTCTCTCTTTCTTCATTTCTGTGATTACCTGAACCAATAGAATTTTAGAGAAATTGCTTATGGTTTCAAATCCCAGTTTCATCTAGATTCTACCATTCTAAAAGAAAGTTGCAACAAAAATGGATTCTCATTTACTAAATGTGGTCATTTTAACAAGATCATAATAAAGAGATGGAGCTGTTTCTTTCCTTACTAATGACACACAAGAAGAAAATAATGAGGAATGTTGTTGCTGAGAGTAATTTTTTTTTTGTAAAATATATATATTTTCCCTTCTACTGGATATATTTTAATTTTCTCCCTGTCAAAACTGTGGTCCACAATTGTTAATTAAAAAAACTGTACTTTTAAAAAAAAAAGCCCCAAAAAAGCTTTCATTAGAATAGACTAGTGCTTCCAACCACAGACACAATATTACATAGGCTTTTATTTTGAAATCTTTACAGCTTTGTGGGAAAACTAGAAAAGGAACATCTTGCCAGCATGGAGAAGGAGACCCAAAAGAAAACTTTAAAATTTTAATACAATAACTTATTGGGTTATAAATAAAATGTCCTTATCTATAAGTATCACAAGCATGTGTCTAGTGACACTTGCTTAATGGTCCCTGCTGGTTTATAATTTATAGTCAGAAGTTAATGTAAGAAAATGCCAGACTAGCACATTTTAACAAGGAAAGGAGGAAAAGTTAAGCTGCAAAACATGCATAATTGAGATTTTCCCTACTGCCAGAAAATTTATATTCACGACTAAATTAGTTTCTAATAAATTATGCACAGCATTTTATGAAGTTAGTAAAAATGTGATATTCACTACCAGACCTTTGTTACAAAGATCAATTGTTTTGTAATAGATTCCACAGACTGTTGTACTTTTGCTTCCTCTTGAAAAGATAATGTAAACATTTTTCTTAAAACCTGGTTTCTCCAACTAAGGCAATTTTATCTTAAGACCTTGATTCAAAATACTATTTGTTTATTTATATACCGGAAAATATTTAAATAGCTAGCCAGCTAAAATTATCTCCAATATATTTACCACAGATAAGGTAGCTTGAACCTCCTTGTAACAGGAAAATATACAGGTCTTGTCTTAGTTATTCAGAGACACTGGATCCCCAGTAACCTCTTCTTTACGCTGTGTATAATAAGTGGACCATCATTCTCCCTATCATTAAGGAGAAAAAATGTTTTATAGTGGGGTTACTGAGAGCCCGTGAACCAAACTCTAAACCCTGTATATGATGGAAACCACTTCAAACCTCAGGGTGTGGTACACCTCCAGCACCCCTAGTTCCAGCACCTATGAAGTGGTGAGGTATATGTGCCCCACATCTAGTTGAGTAATGAAGGTGTTAAAACTGTTCATTGGAGTGAAGGAGTCTTCTCTGACCTTAAAGAGTGCTAGAGCAGACAAGACTGGAGGAAAGGGCCTTCAGATGTTTCACTGAGAAGCATTCATAAATGCGGGTGGGGGTTCTGGTTGGGCACAGAAACTTCTGTTTGGAAGAAGCTGCACTTCCTTTTTTGCTGACCAGTACTTTGTGGTGATGGTAGTGCTTTGGCATGTTGTCAAGGCTGCCAAGTGCTACTGTTCTTGGAGCTCTGGAGTTAGCTGCATGAGCAGAGGATGCAGCTTGCTGACTCAGCAGGCCTCAATGTTACTCATAAAAACAGACCACAGGCTTGGTTCAGTTGTGAAGGGACTCGGCCAGGTTTATTGTCGATGAAGTATGGTCCTAGTGCCCTAGCTCAGTGGTTACAGGTACACTAACACAGGTGTGCCTGCAACAAGGTAAAGGCTCAGTGTCCTGTCCCCTCAGTCGATGCAAAGATGCCCCTCCTATGACTTCTCCTTGTATACAAACAAGTTACGTATTATGCTCCAGATGTAGTTAGTTACCACCTTTATCCTTGTAACTGCTAGTTCGAACAAACCGTCCTCATCCGTTATCCTGTTGTTCCCTCCTTATCTTACGAGTGTTAGACGTATTCTTGTACCATCTCTTAAGAATGTGTTTACATAGTTACTTGAGTGATGTGTGGTTTTTGTACCATCCTCTCTCATCAGGAATGTGCTTACTTGGCTAGCTGACACCTGATAAGTTGCTATTTTGCGAAGGCCAGACCTGCTGTTGTTCACAGCCTTTGGTACACACTGTTAGTTATGCCTAGGGCTCCACCAAAGGCCTGCACGAGGAAATAGCTACCTTGAAACCGAGGGGCTGGTGTGTGTGTGCACGTGCATACATGCTATAAAGGGAACTATGTGTAGATGTGATTCTGTTCCATGATGAGTGAATTCCCTTCCAAAAGGAACCACTTTTACTTGACACTGGCAAATGGGAATCCCTGTAGCTGTCTTTCCTTCTCAAAAGAAAGAATTAGAACTTCCTGAATGGGGAGCAGAGTTGCATGCCAAGAGAAGAATTCTAAAGAACCATTTCCTGCACAAAGGAAGTGAAAGCATATGTTTGATTTCAACAGATTTGTTGTGGAAAGTTCTTTTTTATATTTCTAGGGACATTGCAGTGAGCTGACACTATCTGCCTTAGCTGGGTCTTCCGAAGCTACCTTGTTGTGCAAACTGCCATTGTTAAGTTAATTTTGGGATTTCCTTAGACATGAATGCAACACCAGGTTTTGCACTGTTATAGACTTATTCTTCTTTGTAGATTCCCTTAGTCACTCACCTTAAGACAAGCAAATAAAGCAATATTAGTATGTGATTTGAGCTATAGATTAGCAACAACACAAACTGGGGGGTGGCTTCATATACAGATGGATATTTTGGGGGTGAGCTATAAGTCTGAGAGGCAGTGGTTCTCCTTTATAACAGGGGTTCACTGCTTGAGCTAGAGAAAATGGCTTTGGCTGAGGATGCCACCTACTGATACTAAGGAAAGAATCTTCTAAGTGCACTAGTCTTCCATTAATCTTTTTAAAGCATCCTTTTCTTTGCCCCTTTGGAAGATTCCACGCTATTGTTCTTCTGCTTTTTGTATTTTCCTTTCCACGAAGTGTTGTTCAATGTTAGAGATGTAATACACTGAGGGGGGTTATGACACTGGATTGTCATCACAACAGCTGAAGATCATGGATATAACACCTGCTGCAAGTTCTTTAGCCCCTTTCCCCCCGCCCCCATAAAACAACCTAACTTAATCTTCGACTAGCGTGTTCAGTGGAGGCAGAAGAGACAGGCCTCCAGAGCTGTGACTGTTTGTGTTCATAGATATTATTTACTTTCATTTTATTTTAGGTTGGCAGCCAGATAATAGTGTTACAGTTTCGTTCCAGAAGTCATTTCCCTAGGTAACAGTGACCAGAACAGAAACCATGCTTCTCTAATTCAGATTTGGTTGCTGAAGCTGAAGAAACTGACATTTTCTTTCTGGTGACCTGTTCATTCTTTCAGTGAGTTGCAGAGATGACAGTGATCTATATAAACACATACCCAGGAGAATGTGAAAATTACACTGATAATGACATGAGCCTATAAACTAAACTCTAAACTATTCAAGCTTTACTTTAACTTTCTGATTATTCCTGAACATTGCTATCCTGTAACAAACCACAGGATTATTAACTAAATCAGAACTGTGATGTTAACATACTCTATATCTGATTTTAAACTTTTATTTTATTATA
Organism: Eretmochelys imbricata; assembly: GCF_965152235.1. Classification (NCBI taxonomy): domain Eukaryota; kingdom Metazoa; phylum Chordata; order Testudines; family Cheloniidae; genus Eretmochelys; species Eretmochelys imbricata. The sequence goes on along the minus strand of NC_135573.1, from coordinate 95,513,449 downwards.
AAATAGATCTTTGCAAAACTGTCATTTGTCATCAGTGGACAAAAGTGGTTTTGCAGTGTTTGAAATCCCTCTAGAAAATGTGGGTGGATGTGTTTGTTTTAGCAGAAACCTGTCTCATTTTGGAGCCTAAAGTGATTTCTTGTTTCCGTTTAGTAGCAGGCAATTGATGAATGCTTACCCTCCCTTTATAGCAATGGGAATTTACTAGAGATGCTGGGGAACGTGCGGCACTTTAGCCATAAGTTAAAGGTGTTGCAAACTATTCAGAATTACTTATTTATTTATTTAAATGTATGCCAATGAAAAAAGGTGCCAATCCCAAGATCTTTCATTTTAAAAGGCAAATCAAAGCAGAGAGTAAAGATTAGTAAATCTTCCATCAAAAACGGGGAGGGGGAAAAAAATCACCATACTCTTTCCCCAAATATTGTTCTTCAAGCAATACTTCCACCAAAATACACCTCCAAAAACCTCTGTCAAAAGGTGAGCATTGCTCCATTACCTGAGTCAATATATGCAGGCTGTTCTGGACTGAGGAGCAAAATTTTGAGGAAATTCCAAAGACAGTCTACACTACAGAACCTAAGTCAGCATAGCACCATAGTGTAGATGCAGCAGACACCGACAGAAGAAAAAGCCTATGGTGGCATAGAAGTAAAATGTACCCGTTCTGCTATGGTCTTCCTCTAAAGTACTACATTTCTGTCTTGTAGAAAAGGAAATATAGATGCAAAATATTAATGAGAGAGTAACAAAATTATGTTGGTAACAGAAATACAGATGACACTGAGTTTGGGAGCATAATTTGGTAAAATCTCATTCCATGGGAAAGTTAGTGATAAGGGAGATGTCATCGGATTTGTAAAAATCTACAGAATTATAATTTCAATGGTGTCATGCTCTGTGGCATGGCAGGGGTGACTCTCACCCCTCTGCCCTAGCTTCAGGTCCTGCAGTTGGTGGAAATTTTGATAATACAGTTTCGTTGGAGATGAGTTGAGTTGGGTATTATTCAAGTCTTTTCTCCCTTGAACACAATGGTACCAAACATGACAAACCTAGAATAATTATGTAGGTATACATTGGAGAAAACATTTAAAAATCAACATTCTTTAAAAATTACTCCTTAACATGGGGATGAATTGCTTACATAAAAAAGAAAGACATTGATCTTTGGTAATCCAAGGGAAGTTAGACTTTACATGTGGGACTGAAAACATTTATTCAACAAAGTCATCGTTAGTATCATCTCTACCTAAGGCACCACTGCTAGACACATTGTCACACTAATCCTCATCCATGCTGCACTCGCACATCCCTGTATGAGGCAGGCTGCTGGCCAAACATTTGCAGGGTGGTGAACATCTGGTCTTCGCACACCAGCATTTGATTTTAGCTGAAAGATTGATTCAGAAGTGCATGGTATTTCAAGCACAACTGGTGTGATCAGTCCATCTTCCAAGAACCATCTGTGCCCAGTAGGGGAGGGTTGTTTTTGCTCAATCATCCTGAATCCATTCCTTGACAATTTGCCATCTTAATAGAAGGTATGAATGCACACCTCCGTGGTAGTAATTTTTCTCCACTTGTCTGCTTCTAGAAAAACATCCACTGTACAGCTCTGATTGTGTCCTAATGTTGGTCTCCAAATGGTAAACACAGCATATGAATGACTGTAGTGCATTTATGACCTCATTAGGGACTATCTCCACTATTCTGAGCACCTTCAGAGTGAGGTAGAGTCTTTGGAGGCTGAATCAAATGCCTTTCAGTAAAATAATTTGGTCTTTCCAGCCAACCGTCCAGTAGTGTCACATCCTGAAAGAACATGGGTCCCTGGCAGTGTGGTGTCTTTTGTTGGTTTGAGTGTTAGGAACTCATCTTTGAGGGATATACAGCAATTCTGTTCCCCTACCAGCAGGCACAAAAACAGAATCTTGCAAAAGTCTTGGGGGAGAGGCTCTTTCACAGAGCACTAGAACATCTGTGTCTGGTGCAAAAACCCAGAGTTTAGTAGCACCTCTCTCTGGCATTGATGGCATGCAAGATAATTTTACTGTCAGCCTCCTCATGGGAACTATGAAGAAACTCCACTAAACAGTGTGAGGCAGCAGCTTCATTATGCCATGCAATGACAAAACTCTTTGAGCAATTCTCATGCTGAAGCATTTTTCCTGCAAGCTGTGCAGTTAACTTGTCCTTCATGCAATCATGAGACAGAAGCATCTTCTCTGTGACATTGGAGATGTTTGTGAAGTCAATAATTTTATACTGAATAGGAACAATACTGTGGAGTCTCTTCTCTCTGGTAATATTTTGAACTGATTCTTCTGTATACATATTAAACATGAGATGGCCTTTGTCATAGCTGATTATTTTTCTCTGTAGCCTCATAATGAAATGTTCAGCCAAATCTCAGCAGGTGTTAATTTCTGATTTGCCAAGAGCTTGTACCTCAGCCATGCCATCTATGATTGCTACACTGAAAGGCCTCTGCTGGCATAAGGTACTGGCCATATTATCAGTACGTGTTGGCTTAGGAAGACCACACAAGATGTGTATTAGTTTGTTTTTCGCCTAGCACAAACACATTGGTCTGTTGCATTTGAACATCATGCAGGGTACCACAGAGAATTCCTACTTTCCCAAAGCCTCACATAGATCAGCATCACGCTGAGACCTGACATGATCAGCAGATGAGCAAACAATGACCTGTCTGTGGTTAGCTCTGTAATAGTCCCTGCCACCTTCACTCTGACTTCCTTCTTTGCAGCACCGCTTTAGTCTGTTCCTTTTGATTGGAACCCAAAGACTGATGGAATCTTGGATAATTCTTTGAGTTTTGAAGGCTTCATACAAGTTATATCTAAAGTATCTATTTGCCTGACATCTTTAGCTAATTCATCATTGAAGACTGCTTTTGAGATGATATCAATGAGCTCTGGGTCAATCCTACATGAATGTGTTGCCAATGTGAGAAAGCTCATTGTGTAGCTTTAAAATGGCCTGTTCTTGGCATTTAACAGTACATAAGTAGTCTAGATAGGGGAGATAGACAGTCATCCCAGCCACGCTTAATGTGTAATTCAATGGAGTTCTGGGGTTATCAGGAAAACCTGGTAAAGAGCATTTGGATACTGTTATGCTCCCCTCGCCCCACCAACTTTCATTACTCTGTTTTTTGGATTCATGCTTCATCTGAACCAAGTGCACAGAAGGGAACTGGTGACCTTTTAACAACCCAACTTCCTTTTTGAAATTCCACTTTGAAATTCCTCTCAGCTGTCAGGCTCAGACTTTTCTACACCTATTATTTCAGTGAGGTACCAGGCAATCGTCACAGAACAGCTAGTTGAGTCCAAAGCAAAACAAGTATTTCACAAAGTTTGCCAGTGCTGCGAGGTGCATATTCTAATGATCAATCCTGACAGATTGAATAAAAAGCCACGAAGACTCAACCATCTTCATATTTTACCGCATCATCCCGAAAGTTTGCTTTGTCACCGATTCAACCTCCTCAAATTGCTTGATCCATTCTCTGATATTGCAGTTCTCCATCGTGTACAATAGAGGTCATTGAGAGTGGAATGTACACGGGATATGTGGAACGCTTCTCACAAGTCTGATATCCTTTGGGAAATGACTTGAGGCACATCAGCATGCTTGGCAAAGAACAAATATCGGTAGCATTTTTTAAGAGCAATGAGTGTTTGGGTTGTGCTTGTATAGCAGGTTGCAGGTTTTTCCCCCTGCAAAAATGTTGTTCACAGTACTACAAAATACCCCAGATCTCAGGAATACCAATGTCATTAACAAAGGAGTTAACTTTACGTCCTGGTGAACTGTAGGTATTCTTTGCAGTGATATATAGACTCCACCATCTGCAAAGATCATCACAGGACATTATTAGTTGCCACAACTTTGTCAGGGCTGCATGCTTGACTATCCCTGTGTTAAAGTGTCATTTTAAAATGCTACTTTTTAAACATTTTCTTGAAATGATATATACCTTATTGTTCGAGGTTTGTCATGTTTGGTGCCATTGTGTTAGTGGGGGAGAAAAGGGCTTTAGAATGATATGCAACTCGACCCATTTGCAACAAGACTGTATTATAAAAATGTCCACCAACTAGAGTACCTGGACCGGGGAGTGTGTGAGAGGGGGAAGGGGCAGCGAGTTGCCCCTGCCACTCTGCAGAGAGTGACACCATTAAAATGAAAGAATCATAATTTCACAAATCAAATGACACCTCCCTCACCTTTGTATTGCTACCCGGTAGAGTTGCCAGGTGTCTGGTTTTCAAACGGAATGCCTGGTTGAAAAGGGACCCTAGTAGCTCCAGTCAGCACCACTGACTGGGCCGTTAACAGTCCGGTCGGCGGCACATCGACGCTAAGGCAGGCTCCCTACCTGGCTCTGCGTGGCTCCCCAGAAGCAGCGATACGTCCCTCTGCTCCTAGGGAGAAGAACCAATGCAGGGGGCTCTGTGCACTGTCCCATGTCCCGGCTCCACAGCTCTCATTGGCCAGGAACTGCAGCCAATGGGAGCTGCAGGGGTGGAGCCTGCGGGCAGAGGCATTGCGTAGAGCATGGCTGTGCCTCCACACAGGGGCCAGAGGGACATGCTGGATGCTTCCCAGGAACTGGCTGAGGTAAGCGCTGCTTGGATGGAGCCTGCACCCCTCACCCCCTCCCGCACCCCAGCCATGAGCTCCCTCCTGCACCCAAACTCCCTCCCAGAGCCTGCCCCAACTCAGAACCCCCTCTTGCTCACCGAACTCCATGGCTCCAACCTGGAGCCCCCTCCTGCACCCCCAGGCGGAGGCCCTGCCCGCACCCCAGCCCAGATCGCCCTCCTGCACCCCAAACCCCTCACTTCTGTCCCCACCCCAGAGCCCATACCCCTCCCAAACCCTTGCCTCATCATGGAGCCCCCCACCACACTCTCTAAGCCTCTTGGCCCCACACTGGAGCCCCCTCCTGAACCCCAAACCCCCTTGGCCCAACCCCAGAGTCCATACCCCCTCCCACATTACAAATCCCTTGGCCCCACCTCTCAGCCTGGAGCACCCCCAGGCAAAGCCATTACCCCCCCCCCCCACCACCACCACCACAACTGCCTACCCCAGCCTGGTGAAAATGAACGAGTGAGTAAGGGTGTTGGACAGCAAGTGATGGGGTGGGGCAGACTGAGTGGTGGCGGGGTCTTGGAGAAGGGGCAGGGGTGGGTCGGGGGGGTGGGGCAAGGTGTTCCGTTTTGTGCAATTAGAAAGTTGGCAACCCTACTAATCTGCCCATGGAATAGCACATGTTCCCATGCTACAGGGAGTTTTGCCAAAGCAAGGAATCCAGGATTTAGACCTGTGTGTGTAAACAGGGACTTTTAAGGGGAAAAAAAATCACCTGTGAAAAGCATATACGTGTTTTGTCCATTGTAGTGCTACAGTAAATGGCACAAAATTGATGTGGCTTCCAACACTCTTAAGAATAAATCCCCCAGTGTCTCTTAAATTGAAACCACAGCTAGCAGCCTAATAACTGTAAAATTCTTACAAAAGTATCTGTAAACTTAAATATGTGTGTGCAAGAAATTAAGCTCTATGAATAACTGAAAAGCATAGTTAGAATGGAAGTTGGAATTTGTATTTTAATAAGTGACTTTGATCATGGGCTGCATTATGGCTGCTGTGAGCCACTTTGCTGACATGAAGTTTACCTAAAGCTGGCAGACCCAGCTCCCAGAGGATCACCCTCTGTAGGGTGATTCTTAATGGCATGGATCTGCTGTATTTGCCATTACACGACCACCCTTCTGCAGCTGATGCAAGGGTTGTGGCTGGGAGAAAGAGGGCATTACTTGTGTTCTCCTGCATCCCAACAATCTACAGCAGCTGTAACAGCTCCTTCCCCACCCACCTCAAACTCTAGAGAAAGTAAGATAGAGTGTCTGTGTGCTGTGCACTGAATTTAGCAAAGCCGTTACCAGTGAGATGCTTCTTCAGCCACATAGGTATCTAGCATCTCCCTCACTTCTCGAACAAGATGCCAGAAGAGATTTGAATGTGGCATGTTTATTTCCCCCCTGAGCTTTTATCTACAGTGCTGAGAATATATAGAAAATATACTGAAGTATAGATTTAATGCTCATTTTATATCTTGAATTTGGTGCAAACTCTTTGATTAAATATATCAGAAATACCTGAGCTGAAATACAAAATTCAGTGCACCTAAATATGTCAAGATAAATGTGTATGATCATTATCCTACTTTCATTAGAATATGAAAGTGAATAAACAAAATTAGTCTATTGCATAGTTCACCTAACTTACCCTTCCTATTTTATACTTTAATATTGTTCTAATCAACTCCTGGTAATTATAGAAGGAAATAATGTGTTAGGTCACATAATAATACTTACATTTTATTTTGTTTGTAGATCTGAAAGTGCTCCACAAAGGAATGCAAGTAGCATTATGCTTATTTTACAGGTGGGAAAACTAAGGTACAGAGATTTACACAAGCCCACATAGTCAATCAGTGGAAGAGCAATGCAGCTTGGCTCTTCTGGCACTCACGAGGCTACATTTCCTGGAGGGAAGTAACTGCAAGTTTCTGAATATTACCCATTCTGGGTTAAATGAAAGAAAGTTTTTGATTTTAGCATTGAACAAAAAATTCAACTTATCTTCCTTGGTATTCGTAAAATAAGCTCAACCAGTCACTGGAGATGTCTTAATCTACATATGCCTTTCAAATCCATTCCCTTGGGTGCAGTAGGCAGCAGAGTTATTATTCATCAGCTAGACTTGCAGTCTAATTTTATATGTCACCACTTCCCTTGAGAAACTAAATTCCAAATCTTAATAGTTCTCACTGCCAGGAAGTTAGTTCTAATATGCTCTATATATCCCCTTTCCTTAAGTTTTTCCCTCATTCATAGCATTTTAAATTAATTTACCTTGTGTTAGAGAAAGGATGGTTCAGTGCTTGGGGTACTAGCCTAGGCCATGGGAGCCTCACGTCCAGTTACCACTCTGCCACAAACATCCTATATGACTTTGGGCAAGTCACTAAGGGCCAGTTTTTGTAAGGTAGTTAGGTACCTAAAGATGCAGAGAGGCAACTAGTAGGATTTACAAAAGCACTGAAGTGAGTTAGATGTCTAACTCCCATTTACTGTTCATTGCAGTGTTGCTGTCACGTTTGTCCTGGAATATTAGAGAGACAAGATGGGTGGGGTAATGGTAAGAAAGTCAAGCTTTCAAGATACACTGAGCTCTTCTTCAGGTCAGAAGCTGATCCAATAAATTACCTCACCTATCTTCTCTCTCTCTCTCTCTCTCATTGGCTGTTTAGCTGACTTGAAAATCCAACTAGGTGCCTTTCTGCATCTTAAGGTACCTAAATACCCTTAATCTGGCCCTTAAATTCTCTGTCTCTCTCTTCTCCATCTGTAACATGGTGCTAATAGCACTTCCCTACCTCACAGGGGTGTTGTGAAGATACCACAGTAATGGAGACCCTACACATACCTAAGGGAGGTATAATTTTTTTTTTCCTGAAACAGAAGAGATTTAATCTGTTTCCATTTTATGTTGGAATATTTTATTAACTGAGTTAAAACAAAGCATGCTTTCTAGTCTAAAGAATGCCTAACAAGCAAGGGTGCGATAAAGTGTATATGGGGGTGAATGGGCCCAGCTTCACCCCAGCCCCTGACTAGACCTAGAAATTTGGCTTAGCCAACCCTCCAACATGATGGAGGGGCAGGCCAAATTGGAGTGGTGCTGCAACCCCATGTGTCTGCATAGCTCCCCCATCCTCACATCTTTGCAGTCCTTCTGGTGCCCATGGACACTGGGCCCTCCCAACTCCCCCCAGTGAGGAGCAGGAAGTACTGGGACTCTCCAGCTCCCTTGAAGGTGGGAGGATTGCATCCAGGCTTTTGGTGCTTCCTGGGGAAGTGGAGACACAGGAGGAGAATGTGGTCTGGGACTCCCAGAAATGCCTAGCCCCTGGTGTGTGTGGCCTAACTGCCTCTCTGGGTATGAGTATGGGGCTGGGTGTGTGGTCTCCCTGCTATGGGGCTGTGTGCAGTGGGAGAGAGCTCAGAGCTGGTAGTGGGGCAATATGGGGGGGAAGACTGTGGGGCAACAGTGTGCGTGTGGAGCTGGGTGTAAGAGTGGGCTCAAGTCTTGGTGCACAGGCAGCATGAGCGTGCTCAGGACTGGGTATGGGGAGTGGCAGAGGGAGAGCATGGGTCTGGATATAGGGGCAGTGCTGAGGAGTGTGTGGAGCTGGGTACAAGGGAGAGTGCAGGGGAGAGAGCTCAGAGATGGGAGTAGGGCGGGAGAGGAAGAGTTCTGGGCTTCCTCCTTAGGAAAATTCTGATTGCACACCTGCTAACAAGCCTGTCAGGAATGAACCTAAGAGCTTGGTTTCCTGTCTGCTTATGTAGAGAGATTGTAATGCAAAGAGGCAGCTTGTGGAAAAAGTGGTATATTACTATCAAGTATGCACGATGGAGTATGGGTTTAGGTTCCCGTTTTGGTGTGAACTTTGACATGCAAGAGAGAGAAGTTCTGTAAACACTAAGTTCCAGCTGAGGGCTTGTCTACGCTCCTGGCCAGATCAACAGGCAGCGATTGATCCAGCAGGGGTTGATTTATTATATCTAGTATAGATGTTTATAAATCGACCACCGATTGCTCTAGCATCGACTCCGGTACTCCACCTCAACGAGAAGCGCAAGGGGAATCGACGGGAGAGCGTCTCCCGTCTTCACACCTCAGTGAAGACACCATGGCAAGTAGATCTACCCTTGTAGTGTAGACCAGCCCAGAGTTGAAGATGAAAATGGATGCTCATTGAACTATACAAACTGAGCCTGGTTTTGTTCTTATTTACACTGATGTAAATCAGCTTCATTGACAACAGTGAAACGACTCCAGTGTGGAATCAATGCAAGCAAGATCAGAATCAGGCCTTATGTTCAGATAACAAAGTGTCTTACATGCTCCACAAAAGGAGTTTAAAACTTGGTTGAAAAGTCTACAAATTGCTGCATGTCTAATGAGCAAGAAAATCCGCTGCCTGGAGACTTTTGTAATAACAAGGTGTAGAAAAGACTGATCTTGTTTCAGCTGTAATTATGAATTATTTCTGACATTATGTAGCTCAAATCAGACCTTTCTGTATTTAAAACAATATGACTTACTTTATTGTGTTTGAATTTGAGGTGAGAAAATAATTATTATAAAGGGTGGGGGAAAATTTATTCTTGGAATTCTCTAGGCCCTGAAGCACAATTAGATCAAGAATCTTGTCTCATTAAGATTTAGCTTAGTTTCATGCAATATTTCTACACACATTCACAGGATATAGGCTCTTTGGGAGTCATTACAATGGATGCTAGTCACAGATGTATACATGGCCTGATTTTTTTTTTTTTTTTTGGGTGGGGGAAGATTGAGATGTTTTGTGGTCTGTTCAAATTCATATACATCCCTAATGTCAGTATGTACTTTCTGGACTCCAGTCTGCATAAAGAAAATCATAAGCACTCGAGAGATGTGCATACGAGCTTTAGCAGGTCATGCCTCTCGCCTGTGTCCCCCCTATGGCAGTGACATCTTTTAATATTGCACATGTTCATAGACTTCTATGCTAGAAGGGATCATTATGTGGTCTCATCTGATCTCCTGCATAGTATAAACCATAAAATTGCACAGATTCTTCTTTGGGTTAAGAGAAAAAGATTGATTTTTAAATGCAATTGGGTGAACTAAAACAATCAACTATTTATTTAATATTCCTAACCTAAACCCCGACAGTCCCTGCAGATTTATATACAAACCCAACAAGATCAAACTGGCATAGAGCTCCCCCCCACCCCATACACAGATGGAGCATAGCTGCCTTTACTTATATAAGTTTGGTTAAACCTGAGGAGTTTTAAACCTCTGTTTGCCAGAAGCTGGGAATGAGCGACAGGGGATGCATCACTTGACAATTACCTGTTCTGTTCATTCCCTGTGGGGCAGCTGGCACTGCCCGCTGTCAGAAGACAGGATATTGGGCTAGATGGACCTTTGGTCTGACCTAGTATGCCCATTCTTATGTTCTTAAATGTTTGGTGCAGTTGTCCACACAAACCTAAATGCATCCTGTCATGTCAACTATCTACATTTACAGAATGGTAAAATCCCAGGTTGTCTTCAGAAGCAGAGCCAAATCTAGCAAAACATACATGGACAACTGTCCACAATGAAGACTGCATAGCATTCAGATCAAACTCACAGTGATCACCACTAAATTCTACTCCAACACATTCAACCCATGTTCTGCTGGCTGGTCATCTTAAAAATAGTAAGATATAAGGTTTGATCCAGTGCCTATGGTAGTCACTGGAAAGATTCCCATTGACTTCAACTGGCTCTGGATCATGCTCATAAGCAGAATAACATTGTAATAAACAAAAAAATGTACACACATAGGAAGCAGACATGTCCTCCATGTCTGGGCTGTGTAAAAATAATTTAAAAAATCACTCTCCCAACAGCTGTATCCCCCCCCACTGTTTATTTTTTGGTTTGTCCCCCCCTCCTCTCTCTGAGGACCCAATTCTGTGAAGGTTTCTATCCCCAGTGACCACTGGAAGTTGAGGGCACTCATCACTTGGCACAATTGAACATGTATACCCCAGTCCCACAATGGACCCTACATAAGCAAAGGGATCAGCCTGCATGGAATCTGTTATAGGATCAAGATCTTAGTGTGCAAGCTCCTTAGGCCAGGGACAGTGTCTCGATATGTTTGTAGAGGGCCGTGCACAACAATGGCACTAAATCAATAACAATAATCAAGTCAGGAGAAATGTATGGGTCATAGAGAACTCAAGCTCTATTGAAATACAACTATATAGTTGACATTGAGGGCTACATTTTTAAAGAACCTAATGCAATAACACTTTAAATGCAACTGTATATAAAGTGGCACACAAATGAGTGACAGAGTACTTACCATTATAAGATTAATTTAGATCAATTATTTTGATAAAATTAAAAATCCTCCTTTCCAAACCTCTGAACTCATTCTGGAATTAAGTAATAAAACGTGCATTTGGACTAAAACATCTAAAACATCAGATCTCCCTGAACTTGGCTCAAATTAAGATACTCCAACTGTCCAATATAGGCCACTGCCTGGGAAAAATCCTGGGGGAAAAGATTGATTTGACATGCAAATGGACTCTCTTTTTTTTCCCCCAGGTTTTTTCTTGGGCAGTTGCCTGAGTGTGTTGTACGTTAGCTGCATCACTGAAACTTTTATATGGGTTGACTTCAGTAATAACATAAGAATGGCCATACTGGGTCAGCCCAAAGGTCCATCCAGCCCAGTATTCTGTCTGCTGACAGTGGCCAATGCCAGGTGTCGCAGAGGGAGTGAACCTAACAGGTAATGATCAAGTGATCTCTCTCCTGCCATCCGTCTCCACCTTCTGACAAACCAAGGCTAGGGATACCGTTCCTTACCCATCCTGGCTAATAGCCATTAAAGGACTTAACCTCCATGAATTTATCTAGCTCTCTTTTAAACCCTGTTATAGTCCTAGCCTTCACAACCTCCTCAGGCAAGGAGTTCCATAGGTTGACTATGTGCTGTGTGAAGAACTTCCTTGTATTTGTTTTAAACCTGCTGCCCATTAATTTCATTTGGTGGCCCCTAGTTCTTATATTATGGGAACAAGTAAATAACTTTTTCTTATTCACTTTCTCCACACCACTCATGATTTTATATACCTCTATCATATCCCCCCTTAGTCTCCTTTTTTTTCCAAGCTGAAAAGTGCTAGCCTCTTTAATCTCTCTTCATATGGGACCTGTTCCAAACCCCTAATCATTTTAGTTTTTCTAATGCCAGTATATCTTTTTTTGAGAAAAGGAGACAATATCTTTACGCACTATTCAAGATGTGGGCGTACCATGTATTTATATAAGGGCAATAAGATATTCTCCGTCTTATTCTCTATTTTTTAATGATTCCTAACATGCTGTTTGCTGACAGGATAGTTCAATGGAATTATGATGACTCACACCAGCTGAGGGTCTGGCCTACAATATTTATCTAAATATTTATGGACTATTGGCTCATCATGAAAGGGGCTAAGCACACTCTTCCCCAGCCAAGCAAAGCATTTAAGCATATTGGCTATGCTTTAAACATATGAGTAGTCCCTTTGACTTAAATAGGTTTACTCATGTGCTTAAATGTTTTCCTGGCTCAAAGCCAGAGAGCTCGGCACCTTGCAGCATCAAGCCCTAGAAATATATGTACTGGTAAATCAGACATGGATAAGGTGTATTTAAACATTCAATGTTGTTGGGCTTTGTTTTGTTTTTTGTTCTTTTATACTTTTGTACTTCTAGCATTTTGCTGTTGCTCGCAGGTGGGCATTTTGCTGTAATCACTTTTTATTTTTTACTTTAAATTTTAAAAATACCCCAAACTCCCAGCAATTGTGTTCTGTTATAAAGGGACCACTGTGTGTGTTTTTAGTAAATCAGAATTACCTATGCAAATGACTTCAAATTAAAGTCACAATTACAGGAGACCTTTTTTAAGGTGTCAAGTATCAGAGGGGTAGCCATGTTAGTCTGGATCTGTAAAAGCGGCAAAGCGTCCTGTGACACTTTATAGACTAACAGATGTATTGGAGCATAAACTTTCGTGGGTGAATACCCACTTCGTTGGATGACATGCATCTGATATTCACCCACGAAAACTTTTGCTCCAATTCAGCTGTTAGTCTATAAGGTGCCACAGGAGTCTTTGCCGCTTTTTTAAGGTGTGTGCACATTCATGTTCTGCTCCAAGTCCCACCTTAAACAAAAAAGATGGAAGCATACTTTTACGATTTCAATGATGATTAGGTCATGCCCTCTAAGAACTGGACCTTTTCCACTAGTAAACCAACCCAGTAGTTCTGCTTTTTCCTAGTTTCTCTGATAAATGGTGACTGTTAGAAATTTGACAGCTGTTGAAGTTATAGATAAACTCATAAAAATGTGGGTTCTACTGCTAACATTTCAGAATAAATGAATTTACAAAACTTCAATCTGGCTGCTTCCTCTTCCAATCACGTTTCTTATTGACCAGTCCCATATGGAAGGCCTTCTATTGCCACCTGTGCTTTCTGAATGAGGTCCTAGAGCACTATTTCTTCTAGGGCAGCTGAAGGAATGCAACTGGTCTTCCCTTTCCGTGGCAACTGGCTGCCAAAATGCAGGGCTGCTTTCAGGCAGTTGCTTTAGGATATGCAAGTGATGAAATTACTCCAGACTGATGCCACACCGTGGATCTGGAAAGACTGTGCACTAAAGAGAAAAGTCGGAAAAGTGGATACTACTTTGAGCCAAACTTGGCAGAGGGAAATTGATCTCATTTTCCACATAAGCAGTTGCCATTAGTACTTTACACAAATGCCACTAGAATATAGTTTTGAAAATTTAGCCTGCTTATAAAGCCTTAGTCAGAACAACAAATATAAAACCTTCTTTATTTCAGATTCAAGCAGGAATTTCTTTCAGCAGCAGCACTACTGCCGCAGATGGCTGTAGCACCGGGATCAGCAACAATATTATTGCAGGGAAAAGCAAACGTCTCTTTACTGATGGTAAATGTCAGGGTTACTGTACATACATTTTTGGCATCAGTCTGTTCTCATCGTTTACAATACTGTTAGCCATACTAAGCATATGGTCAGAAGAGACGCATGTAGGCTGGCAACCTAAATATTTAAATGCACCTTGGTGGGTGGTGGGGGATAGGCTACAGCAGAGGGATATTTTGGGTCGCACTTTAAATAACATGTTAGAAAATAGACAATATATTTGTGACAGTCATGAAATTGCTTTATAATCAAAACATACTAAAATGTAATAACTTTATGGACACTGTGTGACTTGGTCAGTTAGTATAAGTTATTGTGCATTGAATTATAAGCCTTTCCCGTATAAATGACCTGGCCTAGCTTAATAGGGTCTGTGTGAAGTATAGCAGGAAGAAGACAATGACACCAGATAAGGACACCCTAACACACACTTGAAAGATGATGGGCACAGCTATCAGCTTCAAATTCCTTACATCCTGTCTCCAAGGAAATGGCAAGTTTGTTTTGCCAGCCTGGGAACTTGGAGACCCAAAACACTGAACAGCTTTTAAAGGGGACTCTGATAGGTTATATAAACCCTGCACGAGCCTGGAAGGGGTGAAAGGAGCTGCTCTGGGCTGGAGTAGCCCCACACCTGCAAGTCGTGCCAGGAATGAAGGAGCAGCCGGAAGAGCTGCCCTTGTAGTGAGTGAGCCCTATTATCTGCCAATTTGCAAACAAGATGGCATAATTTCACCCTAGGGGGTAAAAACATGTATTTATATTTGATAGAGACTGGATGACTAATACATGCTGACTTATTCATTTGAATTGCTCACCTTTTTCCTGTTCATGAATTACTTACACACACATATATATCTATCAGGATCTTTATTTTTGTTTAAACTTGAATTTACTCTTCAGATAATTCTTGCAGGTAGTTGGACATCTGCAGCTTGTTCATGAGTAGTCCACTGCAATATACAAAATTTAAACTGCTTTTAGTTGAACACATGAAATGTTTTTGTATCTGAACAAGATGAGCATAACTGTTTAGAATCAAGTTACCAGGGAAAAACAATTGATTATGGATTTTGAATTTGCTTTTCTTGGAACTTGTTTAAAATTTCACAGATTCAGCAAACATTCCTGCCAGTAAACACACTTGTTAGAATCATCACAGAAAGAAACAGGGGTGACCAAACACACTTTCCTGGAGATTTATTTTGCAACATACACCCAGATCGATCATATCATGTAATATAGCTATTTTCTGTTTAATACTTTGTTCAATGTATGGCAGCTATTCTTTCAAAATGAAATACAATTGGAGAGGAACTTAAAATATTAATAACTTGATTTTGCTCTCTATTTGGCATGCAGCATAAGAGCAATCACTGTTTACTTGTCACAAGCCTCTATCAGAGAGGAAGCAATTCATTCCAAAGACTTGGGGACAGTTCATGCTGAAGCAATTTGTGGAAAAACCTTGCCTCAGATTGAGCTTGCTACAAATGGTGAGAAAGGACATATTTTTTTTATTGTTGCAGCTGTGCTCCATTACTGCAAGCTGAGACACTAATATCCTGTGGAGAAGGTTTTGTTTCCATTTAGTTGCTAAAGGGAACTCCAAAAGGTTTTTCTTCATCTATTGATATACTGTATCTGTATTTTTATTCTGATCATTGTAAAAGAGGTACAGTTTTGAAACACTGATCAGTTTAAGCATGACAGAAATCTTCTGGTTCTTAAAAGTGAATCTGGTCAGTTTCTCTCTTCTGTTGATCTATTCCTTTCTTGTCTGCTTTTTTAACTCCTTGGGGAAAAAAACAGAGAAGGTTCAGGTGAATTGTAATGATTTAAAAGTATTTCACTTTCATGTCAATTGCTAAAGAGTACACCAGGAACTCCAAAGTTTGTTGTCTTTTGTAAGAGATGTTACCTGGTATAGTAGAATAAAAAGTAATGGGAACAGGCACTATAAAATGGAGTCTTTGATACTGTCCATTACAAAAGCTACTGAAAGTGGTAGGGGTTGATTTCACTTCTTAAGCACCTCTCAGGACTCCATTTTCAGCCTCAAACACTTGTTAGCTCCCCTACCTTTATTTAATGACAGGTTTCAGAGTAACAGCTGTGTTAGTCTGTATTCGCAAAAAGAAAAGGAGTACTTGTGGCACCTTAGAGACTAACCAATTTATTTGAGCATGAGCTTTCGTGAGCTACAGCTCACTTCATCGGATGCATACCGTGGAAACTGCAGCAGACTTTATATATACACAGAGAATATGAAACAATACCTCCTCCCACCCCACTGTCCTGCTGGTAATAGCTTATCTAAAGTGATCATCAGGTTGGGCCATTTCCAGCACAAATCCAGGTTTCCCCCCCCCCCCCAACCCCCCCACACAAATTCACTCTCCTGCTGGTGATAGCCCATCCAAAGTGACAACTCTTTACACAATGTGCATGATAATCAAGTTGGGCCATTTCCTGCACAAATCCAGGTTCTCTCACCCCCTCACCCCCCTCCCAAAAACCACACACACAAACTCACTATCCTGCTGGTAATAGCTCATCCAAAGTGACCATTCTCCCTACAATGTGCATGATAATCAAGGTGGGCCATTTCCACACAAATCCAGGTTTTCTCACATCCCACCCACCCCCATACACACACAAACTCACTCTCCTGCTGGTAATAGCTCATCCAAACTGACCACTCTCCAAGTTTAAATCCAAGTTAAACCAGAACATCTGGGGGGGGGGTAGGAAAAAACAAGAGGAAATAGGCTACCTTGCATAATGACTTAGCCACTCCCAGTCTCTATTTAAGCCTAAATTAATAGTATCCAATTTGCAAATGAATTCCAATTCAGCAGTTTCTCGCTGGAGTCTGGATTTGAAGTTTTTTTGCTTTAAGATAGCGACCTTCATGTCTGTGATTGCGTGACCAGAGAGATTGAAGTGTTCTCCGACTGGTTTATGAATGTTATAATTCTTGACATCTGATTTGTGTCCATTTATTCTTTTACGTAGAGACTGTCCAGTTTGACCAATGTACATGGCAGAGGGGCATTGCTGGCACATGATGGCATATATCACATTGGTGGATGTGCAGGTGAACGAGCCTCTGATAGTGTGGCTGATGTTATTAGGCCCTGTGATGGTGTCCCCTGAATAGATATGTGGGCACAATTGGCAATGGGCTTTGTTGCAAGGGCGCCCCATCATTTCAGGCATTGGCACCCTGACAGCAGGATTGTCTGGCTATGTAGACTCCCTCCTCAGGCCCTACGCTACCAGCACTCCCAGCTACCTTCGAGACACCACTGACTTCCTGAGGAAACTTCAATCCATCGGTGATCTTCCTGATAACACCATCCTGGCCACTATGGATGTAGAAGCCCTCTACACCAACATTCCACACAAAGATGGACTACAAGCCGTCAGGAACACTATCCCCGATAATGTCACGGCTAACCTGGTGGCTGAACTTTGTGACTTTGTCCTTACCCATAACTATTTCACATTTGGGGACAATGTATACCTTCAGATCAGCGGCACTGCTATGGGTACCCGCATGGCCCCACAGTATGCCAACATTTTTATGGCTGATTTAGAACAACGCTTCCTCAGCTCTCGTCCCCTAAAGCCCCTACTCTACTTGCGCTATATTGATGACATCTTCATCATCTGGACCCATGGAAAAGAAGCCCTTGAGGAATTCCACCATGATTTCAACAATTTCCATCCCACCACCAACCTCAGCCTGGTCCAGTCCACACAAGAGATCCACTTCCTGGACACTACAGTGCTAATAAACAATGGTCACATAAACACCACCCTATACCGGAAACCTACTGACCGCTATTCCTACCTGCATGCCTCCAGCTTTCACCCTGACCATACCACACGATCCATCATCTACAGCCAAGCTCTGCGATACAACCGCATTTGCTCCAACCCCTCAAACAGAGACAAACACCTACAAGATTTCTGTCAAGCTTTCTTACAACTACAATACCCACCTGCAGAAGTAAAGAAACAGATTGATAGAGCCAGAAGAGTTCCCAGAAGTTACCTACTACAGGACAGGCCTAACAAAGAAAATAACAGAACACCACTAGCCGTCACCTTCAGCCCCCAACTAAAACCCCTCCAACGCATTATTTAGGATCTACAACCTATCCTAAAGGATGACCCAACACTCTCACAAATCTTGGGAGACAGGCCAGTCCTTGCCTACAGACAGCCCCCCAACCTGAAGCAAATACTCACCAACAACCACATACCACACAACAGAACCACTAACCCAGGAACTTATCCTTGCAACAAAGCCCGTTGCCAATTGTGCCCACATATCTATTCAGGGGACACCATCACAGGGCCTAATAACATCAGCTACACTATCAGAGGCTCATTCACCTGCACATCCACCAATGTGATATATGCCATCATGTGCCAGCAATGCCCCTCTGCCATGTACATTGGTCAAACTGAACAGTCTCTACGTAAAAGAATAAATGGACACAAATCATATGTCAAGAATTATAACATTCATAAACCAGTCGGAGAACACTTCAATCTCTCTGGTCACGCAATCACAGACATGAAGGTCGCTATCTTAAAGCAAAAAAACTTCAAATCCAGACTCCAGCGAGAAACTGCTGAATTGGAATTCATTTGCAAATTGGATACTATTAATTTAGGC
Source organism: Eretmochelys imbricata (assembly GCF_965152235.1). Lineage (NCBI taxonomy): Eukaryota > Metazoa > Chordata > Testudines > Cheloniidae > Eretmochelys > Eretmochelys imbricata. The sequence goes on along the minus strand of NC_135573.1, from coordinate 95,495,083 downwards.
TTAAATAGAGACTGGGAGTGGCTAAGTCATTATGCAAGGTAGCCTATTTCCGCTTGTTTTTTCCTACCCCCCCCTCAGATGTTCTGGTTTAACTTGGATTTAAACTTGGAGAGTGGTCAGTTTGGATGAGCTATTACCAGCAGGAGAGTGAGTTTGTGTGTGTATGGGGGTGGGGGGGATGTGAGAAAACCTGGATTTGTGCTGGAAATGGCCCACCTTGATTATCATGCACATTGTAGGGAGAATGGTCACTTTGGATGAGCTATTACCAGCAGGATAGTGAGTTTGTGTGTGTGGTTTTTGGGAGGGGGGTGAGGGGGTGAGAGAACCTGGATTTGTGCAGGAAATGGCCCAACTTGATTATCATGCACATTGTGTAAAGAGTTGTCTCTTTGGATGGGGTATCACCAGCAGGAGAGTGAATTTGTGTGGGGGGGTGGAGGGTGAGAAAACCTGGATTTGTGCTGGAAATGGCCCAACCTGATGATCACTTTAGATAAGCTATTACCAGCAGGACAGTGGGGTGGGAGGAGGTATTGTTTCATATTCTCTGTGTATATATAAAGTCTGCTGCAGTTTCCACGGTATGCATCCGATGAAGTGAGCTGTAGCTCACGAAAGCTCATGCTCAAATAAATTGGTTAGTCTCTAAGGTGCCACAAGTACTCCTTTTCTTTTTACCTTTATTTATTCATACATCTGCTTCTGAACGCAAATGAGTGGGGTGTTTTGGTGGAAGGAAATATTTAATGCATATATAAAAGTGTGTGTATGTTCAGCACTTTTGGCTGAACATTTGGCTGTTCACCTCTCTAGCTTCTGAGAAACCCTAAAAGCAAACGTAACACAAAGTAAAATATATGTGGAAAACTAACCTTTCCTTTGTCTTTGAGGTTTTCTCCTGGTGGCCAGGCCTTGATCTATGGGATCACCTTTCTGTTTAAGTTCTAGCAACAAGTGAAACATACAACTTTTACCAGAATGCTTTCAGTAGCATCTGCTGAGGTACTAAAATAAAAAATGACTCAAAAGCAACAGATCTGTTAAACAAAAAAAGTCATCTTAGGACAACTGCATGTCTAAAACTGGTGGTAAAGCTTTGTTTGTTTTAATACCACTCTTTGGATATCCTTAAAAGCAAGCCACATTGCTACTGTTCATACCAGGTTCATGGCTGCTATATCTCACCAGGCTATGAACTTTTGATGAGACATGCTATAACTTTAGCTGCCCTTAAATCATATGGCCAGTTCTAGAAAGAAGGGCTCCCGTTAACACAGGCCTCATTTTATGATTAATGCTCAAGGTCAAAGCTTGAGACTTAGCAAGAAAATTTTTCTTCTGAAATGTCTTAAACAATATTAGCTGCTTTGTCCTTGGGGGTGGGTGGGTGATATGCTTGTCACTGCAGGGCTACTGAGAACTTTATCAATGTTGCAACTGGCAATTGCCTTTGAGGAAGAGACTGAAAAGTACACAGTTTCTAAGACATACTGTGCCCTGGTCTACACTACAAGGTTAGGTTGAATTTAGCGTGTTATGTCTATTTTATAAGCGATGCATCTACACAACCAACCCTGTTCCGTCGACCTAAAGGGCTCTTAAAACTGACTGCTGTATTCCTCCCCAGCGAAGGAAGTAGCACTAAAATCGACCTTGCTGGGTTGAATTTGGGTCGTGCATACACAATTCGACAGTATTGGCCTCTGGGAGCTATCCCATAGTGCTTCAATGTGATCACTCTGGACAGCACTTTCAACTCCGATGAGCTAGCCAGGTACAGGAAAAGCCCTGGGAAATTTTGAATTTCATTTCCTGGTCAGCGTGGTGAGCTCAGCAGCACAGGTGACCATGCAGTCCCAGAATCGCAAAGAAGCTTCCCCATGGACTGAAAAGGAGACACTGGATCTGATTGCTATATGGGGTGCAGAATCTGTGCAGGCCAAATGCCAATCAAAAAGGAGAAATGCTAATATATATGCCAAAATCGCACAGGGCATAGTGGAGAGAGGCTACAACAGGGACACACAGCAGTGCCGCATGAAAGTCAAGGAGCTGAGGCAAGCCTACCAAAGGACAAAGGAGGCAAACGGTTGCTCTGGGTCAGGACCCCATACACGCTGCTTCTGTGATCAGCTGCATGGCATTCTAGGGGGGGACCCAACCACTACCCCACCACTGTCCATGGACACCTGCAAGGGGGTAGTCTCATGCAACAGGGAGGAGGATTTTGTGGATGAGGAAGAGGAGGAGAATGCGCAGCAGGCTAGCGGAGATCCGTTCTCCCTGGCAGCCAGGACCTTTTCATCACTGTGGAGCCAATACCCCCCCAAGGTGGTTCCCAGACCCTGAAGCCAGAGAAGGCACCTCTGGTGAGTGCACATTTTGTAACTACGCTACAGGGTTTAAAAGCAATTGTGTTTAGTGTTTTGATTTGCCCTGAAGAATCGGGATGCATTTGCGTCCAGTACAGCTACTGGAAAAGTCTGTTTGGGAATGGAGCAGGAATCCTCCATGGACATTTCCATGAAGCTCTCCTGGAGATACTCTGAAAGCCTTTGCAGAAGGTTTCTGGGGAGGTCTGTCTTATTTCATCCTCCACTGTAGGACACTTTATCACACCAAGCCAGTAGCAAGTAGTCTGGAATCATTGCAGCACAAAGCATGTCAGTGAATGGTCCTGGATTTTGGTTGCATTCAAGCAACATTTGATCTTTATCTTTCTGTGTTAGACTCAGGAGCTGATATAATTTATGGTCACTTGGTTGAAATAGGGGAATTTTTGTAAGGGAGCAGTAAAAGGACCTCATTCATGCTGAGCTGTTTGCGCTTGGCTAAAAGGGATCATCCTGGAGAATAGCCACGCTATCGGGGAGGGGTGAAGGGATCATCCCAGAGAATAGCCATGCGGTGGAGTGAGGAGAGGGGTGTGCTGCACATCCACCCAAAAACCGCAGCCCCTCCTTTTAAATGGCAAACCCAGCCAGCATTGCTTGCTATGGGAAAGGAGAACGCTGCAGTTTGAAACCATTCCCACATGTTATGAAGGCAGAAGCCAACCCCACATACCCTTTGACTTACCATGGCTGCCTGGAAACTGAATTCTATTGCCCAGCCGTGTGTGATGTGTCACCATACTGGCAGGCGCTCAATATAAAAGACAAAATGCGATCTTCTATCTAAAACACATGTGCTGTCTGCTGTGAATTGCTTGATTCACTGTGAAAGAGTCTCCCTTTTGTTCTCAGAAATGTATCTTCTTAAATTTTACTCTCCCTTTTTATCTCCCTGCAGGTGCAAATGTTTCTACGCTCCCCCTATCATCTCCATCCCAGAGGTTATTGCAGATTAGAAGGTGAAAAAAATGCACTTCCAAAGAAATGTTTTCTGAGCTCATGCAGTCCTCCTGCACTGACAGGGCACAGTTGAATGCATGGAGGCATACACTGACAGAGGCCAGGAAAGCATTAAGTGAGGGTGATGAGACGAGTCAGGAGGTGATGCTGAAGCTAATGGGGGAGCAAACAGACATGCTCAGGCACCTGGTGGAGCTGCAGGAAAGGCAACAAGAGCACAGACTCCCACTGTATCCATTGTATAACCTCCTGCCTTCCTCTCCAAGGTTCCATATCCTCCTCACCCAGACGCCCAAGAATGGGGCAGAGGGGAGGCTCTGGGCACCCAGCCATTCCACTCCAGAGGATAGCCCAAGCAACAGAAGGCTGTCATTCCAAACATTTTGATTTGTAGTGTGGCTACAAATCAAAAATATGGCCTTGTCCTTCCCTCTTCCCCTCCTCCCCAACCTGACCCAAGATACCTTGTCACTTATCTCACTCCCCCCCCCCCAATTACTAAAGAAAGAATGAATGGCTTCAAAACAATAGTGACTTTATTTCCTTTGCCAGCTGTGATTGAAGGGGGGATGGTGGTTGGCTTACAGGGAATTAAAATCAACAAAGGGGGCAGGTTTACATCAAGGAGAAACACACACAACTGTCACACCAAAGCCTGGCCAGTCATGAAACTGATTTTCAAAGCCTCTGTGATGTGCAGCACGCCTAGCTGTGTTCTTCTAATCACCCTGGTGTCAGGCTGCTCAAAATCGGCTGCTAGACGATTTGCCTCAACCTTCCACCCTGCCATAAACATCTTCCTTCTTACTCTCACAGATATTGTGGAGCACACAGCAAGCAGCAATAACAATGGGAATATTTGTTGTGCTGAAGTCTAACCTAGTCAGAAAACAGCGCCAGTGAGCTTTTAAATGTCCAAAGGCACATTCTACCACCATTCTGCACTTGCTCAGCCTACAGTTGAACTGCTCCTTACTACTGTCCAGGCTGCCTGTGTAAGGCTTCATGAGCCATGGGAGCAAGGGGTAGGCTGGGACCCAAGGATAATTATTGGCATTTCAACATCCTCAATGGTAATTTTCAGGTCTGGGAAGTAAGTCCCTTTTTGCAGCTGCTCAAACAGCCCAGAGTTCCTAAAGATGCAAGCATCATGCACCTTTCCCAGCCATCCCATGTTGATGTCGGTTAAACGTCCCTTGTGATCCACCAGTTCTTGCAGGACCCCTTGCGGTTCATGTACTGGTTGGCAAGGTGGTCTGGGTCCAAGATGGGGATATGCATTCCGTCCATCGCCCCACCACAGTTAGGGAACCCCATTGCAGCAAAGCTGTCCAGTATGACCTGCACGTCACTACCGTTGTTATCAGAAGGTCAGTGATTGCATTGGCTACTTGGATCACAGCAGCTCCCACAGCAGATTTGCCCACTCTAAATTCATTCTCGACTGATGGGTAGCAGTCAGGTGTTGCAAGCTTCCACAGGGCTATTGCCACTCGCTTCTCAACTGACAGAGCAGCTGTCATCTTGATATTCCTGTGCTTCAGGGCGGGGGAAAGCAAATCACAAAGTTCCAGGAAAGTGGCCTTATGCATGTGAAAGTTTCGTGGCCACTGGGAATCATCTCATACCCGCAACACTATGTGGTCCCACCAGTCTGTGTTTGTTTGCGGGCATGGAATTGGCAGTCCACTGAATCAACCTGCCGCACGCTGCCATGATGTCCCAGTTGCCACATTCCATGCTTTCAGGAATATCTGTGTCTATGTCCTCCTCACAATTGTCCTAATGCTGGCGGCTCCTAGCCAGATTCTGCTCAGACTGCAGGATAATGTGGAAGGTGTTTACAATGCTCACAACAGGAGTGGTGAGCTGAGCAGGCTCCATGCTTGCTGTGCTATGGCGTCTACATGGGTAACCCAGGAAAAAAGGCACAAAAAGATTGTCTGCCGTTGCTTTCACGGAGGGAGCGAGGGAGGGAAAGGAGACTGATGGCATGTACCCAAAACCATCATGATGATGTTTTTGCACTATCGGGTATTGGGAGCTTAAACCCAGAATTCCAGTGGGCAGCGGGGACTGTGGGATAGCTACCCACAGTGCACCGCTCCATGAGTCGATGCTAGCCATGGTATTGAGGATGCACTTCGCCGACTTAATGCACTTAGTGGGGACATACACAATCAACTGTATAAAATCGCTTTCTAGAGATCAACTTCTATAAAATCGACCTAATTTTGTAGTGTAGACATATGTCAATGAAAGTGGTGATGTAGTCATTGTGGAAAAAGAGAAACTTGGAAATTGGACTTGCTGCTCGCTTTTGCAATTCCTTTCTTTACCATTGATGGAAATGGTACAGAAGGTGAACAACCACTTAGTAAGCAGGGCATCGTATAAAAAGTCCATGACATCTGTTCTCCAGGACTTGAACTGGTAAATGTGAGCAATCAGATTTTTAAGGTGCTAGCTTTGACTCATAAAGGCCTTTATAATTTCAGACCAGCCTACCTGAAATACTTCCACAGTTGTAAAAAGAAAAGGAGTACTAGTGGCACCTTAGAGACTAACCAATTTATTTGAGCATAAGCTTTTGTGAGCTACAGCTCATTTCATCGGATGCATTCAGTGAGCTGTTGCTCACGAAAGCTTATGCTCAAATAAATTGGTTAGTCTCTAAGGTACCACTAGTACTCCTTTTCTTTTTGCGAATACAGACGAACACGGCTGCTACTCTGAAACCTTCCACAGTTGTGATCTCCACAAGGATTGAAGATAGTTCCTGCTTGATATAATAGAGAGCAGATAACTGGCAGGTTATTCTCCATAGAGGCTCTGGAATGTTCTTCCACATCTGGCCTGAAAGAACTAGGATTTGCCATCTTTCACAGCATTCTGCAGTGCCCTTTTGCTTTACATGGTCTTTAAAGAGAGGTAAGGGGGAAGAGGTACAGGACAGTGGATGGGGTGATTGATTATGAGCTGCTGCTTTGTAAAAGGGGTGATATACGGTTTAGGCTTTTTTATTTCAAATATTTGGCAGTTTGCTCAGTGGTACAGTGCATAACACTATTCAAATTTTGAAATAAAATAAATTAAATTGTTGAGTATGAGATCTACAGGTTAAGAAACTGAACATTTACTGACATGTTCAGATTCCAAGAACTAAAGTAGCTTGGTATCTCACTTTACACAGTGTATATTCAACCACACAGCTTAACCAGACTGAAAGAGATTAAAACTTTGGAGGCAAATATAAATGGAAATTATATTAGCAAATACTAATTGCTAAATTAGTAAAATGACCAAATATTTAAGCATAGAAGAATGCTGACCTGGAGCTAAATGAAGAGAGACCTTTCTGATTCCTTATTTGATTTTAAACTTGTAGTGATTTCTCAAGTATTGCACACTTTTTCTTTCTTATCTGTGATTCAGTGTACAGTAGTTCTTTTCTAACTCCCTGATACATTATCAAAGGAATTTCTTTTTGCCTTTGTCTCACTCTTGTTTCCTGACTTCCCTGTGCTTATAGGAGTTCTCCATGACTTAACATTCATCCTGCCTAGGGCTAGATAAAAATATTTTAGTATTACAGAAGTATTCAGACCCCTAAATAACCTGTAACTGTTTACAGAATACCATCTCCTGATGTGTCCAGAAACAAGAATATGTAGAGGGAATCAAACCTATAGAATTATTCTTACACTTATCTCTGAGTGACTGATTATAGTTAGGCTTTAATTTGAAGGATGCAGATAAAACCAGAACCTAATAATAGGCTTACAAAGATTCATGAAATAAATAGTCAGACAGTGTATATGTAGAATACTTCAAGGAATATTTTGCAACAGTGTATTCTGCTGATACCTTGTAAAGGCATTGAAAATCTTGTAAAGGTTACAGAACATACAATTGGCTTTCCTAAACTCAGATAGAGATCAGACACACCTTAGCTCACACTAAAGCATGTTCTTAAGTCATATTGAGATCAATGGAAATTAAGAATGTGTTGAAAGTGAAATATGTATGTATATGGCTTTCTGAATATGAATGCTTTCCTGAAATAGGGCCATAAATCCTAGTTTCCCTACCCACCTTTTCCTAGGAGGACTGGTGGTAATGCCCAATGGCCAGGAGCAGTCCAGAGCAGTGGACCAGTGTGTGCAGGTGGGTCAGGTAGCCAAGACATCAGTTGGTATCAGAGGCAGTCTGGGGCAATGGGTGGAGCTCTCACAGGAGTTAGTAGCTGGGTGGTCCAGTCCGAGGGGCCAGGTCAGCAGGTTAGGAAGGTGAGGGCAGTGTGAGGTTACAAGGCAGGGTCAGGTGAGGCAACAAGGCAGCAGAACAGGGTGAAGTAAAACAGAGCCAGCTGAGGTGGCAGGACAAGATTATGCAAAGATGGTAGGGCAAGCCAGTGTAGGCAGCAACCAGAGGGCAATGGCTCAATGCTCAGACAGATTCCCTTTGTCTGTATTTTTTTTGTTTTGTTAGGTTTTTTTGCACACAAGCCTCATTCTTTTTTAGCCACAGTGTTTGTTTGGTGTGGTGTTTTTTTTTAATTTTATTTTATTTTTTTTTAATATTCTTTTTGTTTAGTCTAGTTTCCTTAAGGAAATGTTCCATTTCCTGGACGCTCACTAGTCCCTTCTGGGAAACATCTTTGATTCCAAGCCAATTAAATTTTTCATAAAGAAACTTCTTTTCATTAACTATTTCCCACAAGGCCATAAAACATGATCAACAGGTTCTTTGGTTTTTCATGGTCCATCTTTGTCTTTTTTAATAAGCTTCATTTCTTGTGTAAGGCACATTCACCTGTTAACATACTCTAAAAATGACTACTTCACTTTTTCTATCATGGCTGAGGAGTAGAGGATTAGCTCTGAGTTTTCTGAGCATACTTCGTACAAGTTTTTTTTCCCCACCTTAGTCTGTAGTTCTTGTCATTCCTACACAAGCTCCTTCATGACCTCACTTTTTATTTTTTTTGTTGAAATATCTAAATATCCACTGCCTCACTTTTTAAAGATTCTTTTGCTGCTTTGTCAGTTATCTCACTTCCAGGTATTCTGACATGCGCCAAAATTCATGCTATTGTTACACGGATACCTGCATTATTTTTATAGTTAGGGAAATGATATCACATATGCCATTTCTACTTTAGGAAGTCCCTGTTATATCATAATGCCTGAGAAGGAATCAGATAAAATTACAGCTGTAGCCGGTGGCACATCTCTTAGCTGGGTTACTGCTAACATTCTCTTTTCTTCTGCTGTCTTCTGGCATTATTCTCAAGAATGTTGCGAAGCTTGTACTGAGTAGCTTCTTTTTACGTATTTTTTGAAATAGCTCTGAGCTTTGCGCTGTATTCTTGCATTTTTATTTGGCATCTGTATTTTCATTTAAAAAAAATCAATTTCTTCTATGTGCTCAGAAATGTCACTTTTCTTTGCCTGAACCAGATTAATTTTGGAGAATTGAGAGCAAAATTAAAATCAGAGTGCTAGAAACCTCTAGTGGCTATATTTACAGCCAATAGCACATTCTGTACTAATAGGAGTTGGGAGAAACCAGTTTTCAATTTTACTTAAATATTCTTTTCTTGTTTATACCCCATTGCTCCTTTTGAGATAACAACAATTGATTCAATGAAAAGATCCAGCAGCGTAAAGCTTAACAGTCTGTTCCAAAAAGGTCAGACATGAATTACTGTAATTTTGCATAAAATGAAATAAGAAAGGCTGCTCCTTTCACTCCAAGTGAAAAGTGTTAGGATAATCAGAATACTCATGGGGGTCTTTTCAATCAATATATGCGGCAGTGAACGATTCCCCACCAAAATTGAAAGAGCATTGTTCTCAGTCCTGAAATTATAGTAATACAAATTTGATTTTTTTGCAGGGGGCAGCGGAAGCGGTGGGGGGGGGGGAGAAAGGGGTAAGTAATGATTTTAAAAAACAAAACAAAAACGAGGAGTCTGGTGGCACCTTAAAGACTAACAGATTTATTTGGGCATAAGTTTTTGTGGGTAAAAAAACTCACTTCTTCAGATTCATGGCATGAAAGTTACAGATACAGTCATAAATATACTGGCACATGACGAGAAGAGGGTTACCTTACAAGTGGAGAACCAGTGTTGACAAGGCCAATTCAGTCAGGGTGGATGTGGTCCACTCCCAATAATTGATGAGGAGGGGTCAATACCAAGAGAGGGAAAATTGCTTTTGTAGTGAGCCAACCACTCCCAGTCCCTATTCAAGCCCAAATTAATGGTGTTAAGTTTGCAAATGAATTGTAGCTCTGCAGTTTCTCTTTGAAGTCTGTTTTTCAAGTTTTTTTTTTGTTGAAGAATGGCTACTTTTAAATTTGTTGTTGAATGTCCAGGAAGATGGAAGTGTTCTCCAACTGGCTTCTGTATGTTACCATTCCTGATGTCTGATTTGTGTCATTTATTCTTTTACGTAGAGACTATAGAGTTTGGCCAATGTACATGGCAGAAGGGCATTGCTGGCACATGATAGCATATATCACATCAGTAGATGTGCAGATGAATGAGCCCCTGATGGTGTGGCTGATGTGGTTGGATCCTCTGATGGTGTCGCTAGAGTAGATATGGGGACAGAGTAGGCAACAGGTTTTGTTACAGGGATTGGTTCCTGAGTTAGTGTTTCTGTGGTGTGGCGTCTAGTTGCTGGTGAGTATTTGCTTCAGGTTGGAGGGCTGTCTGTAAGTGAGGACTGGCCTGCCTCCTAAGGTCTGTGAGAGTGAGGGATCGTTTTCCAGGATAGGATGTTGATGTGCTGGAGAGGTTTTAGCTGGGGGCTGTACATGATGGCCAGTCGTGTTCTGTTATTTTCCTTGTTGGGCTTGTCCTGTAGTAGGTGACTTCTGGGTATCTGTCTTGATCTGTCAATCTGTTTCCTCAGTTCTCCAGGTGGGTGCTGCAGTTTTAAGAATGCTTGATAAAGATCTTGTAGGTGTTTTTCTCTGTCTGAGGGATTGAAGCAAATGCGGTTGTATCTTAGGGCTTGGCTGTAAACAATGGATCATGTGATGTGTCCTGGATGGAAGCTGGAGGCATGTAGGTAAGTATAGCGGTCAGTAGGTTTCCAGTATAGGGTGGTGTTTATGAGACCATCACTTATTAGCACTGTAGTGTCCAGGAAGTGGATCTCTTGTGTGGACTGGTCCAGGGTGAGGTTGATGGTGGGGTGGAAATTGTTGAGGTTGATGGTGGGGTGGAAATTCTTCAAGGGCCTTCTTCACATGGGTCCATATGATGATGTCATTATCAATGAAGGGCAAGTAGAGGAGGGGCGTGAGGGGACGAGAGTTGAAGAAGCGTTGTTCTAAGTCAGCCATAAAAATGTTGGCATACTGTGGGGTCATGTGCGTACCCATAGCAGTGCAGCTGACTTGAAGGTATGAGTTGTCCCCAAATCTGAAATGATTGTGGGCGAGGACAAAGTCACAAAGCTCAGCCACCAGGTGTGCCATGGCCTCATCAGGGATATTGTTCCTGACAGCTTGTAGTCCATCCTCATGTGGAATATTGGCGTAAAGAGCTTCTACATCCATGGTGGCCAGGATGGTGTTTTCAGGAAGATCACCAATGCACTGTAGTTTCCTCAGGAAGTCGGTGGTGTCTTGAAGATTGCTAGGAGTGCTGGTAGCATAGGGTCTGAGGAGAGAGTCCAAATAGCCAGATAATTCTGATATAAGAGTGCCAATGCCTAAGATGATGGGGCGTCCAGGATTTCCAGGTTTATGGATCTTGGGTAGCAGATAGAATACCCCTGGTCGGGGCTCTAGAGGTATGTCTGTGTAGCATTTGTTCCCATGCAGTAGCAGGGAGTTTCTTGAGCAGATGCTGTAGTTTCTTTTGGTACTCCTCAGTGGGATCGGAGGATAGTGGCCTGTAGAATGTGGGGTTCAAGAGTTACCTGGCAGCCTCCTGTTCATAATGACTACAGCACCTCCTTTGTCAGCCCCTTTGATTATAATGTCAGAGTTGTTTCTGAGGCTGTGGATGGTGTTGCGTTCTGTACAGCTGAGGTTATGGGGCAAGTGATGCTGTTTGTTCACAATTTCAGCTGGTGCACGTCTGCGGAAGCACTCTATGTAGAAGTCCAGTCTGTCATTTCACCAGTCAGGAGGAGTCCACGCAGAATTATTCTTCTTGTAGTGTTGATAGGAGGGTTGATGATGGGGCCAGCGGGGGCTGCGGGAAGTGGCGTGGGCCAAGGGATGTGCCGGCCGCTGCTTCCCACAGCCCCCATTGGCCTGAAGCGATGAACCATGGCCAGTGGGAGCCATGATTGGCTGAACCTGTGGACGCAGCAGGTAAACAAACCAGCCCAACCCACCAAGGGGCTTATCTTTTTAGTAATTAGTCATCTCTTTTCCAAGCTATGATACAGCATGGCCAGAAGGCAACAGGAGAGTGATATAGGAGAGATATGCAAGTCCCAGGATGAGGAGAAGCCTTATTCCCTCCTTTCCCCCCTCTTTGTGCTTCCACAATAGATGCTGCGGTAATAAGCAATGAGATAGAATTACAGCTGAGAATACTGGTGTCGGAACACAGAAAGGTACTATAGATTAATACTATAGAAGAAAGGTTTCTATAGTTTAATTAAATGCACCTGAAGCCAATTAGAGCACCTGAAGCTAGTCACCTGATAAAACCCCCCTTCTTCAATTAGCCAGGGGAAGGAGTTGGAGCAGAGAGCAGTTTGAAGGAGTTGGAGCAGAAAAGAGTTTGGAGAACTGACGTGGCTGGCTAGAAGACCAAGACCCTAGGGAAAGAGACACCCGGCTTATGCAGAGAGAGAGAGGACAGGAAGCCCCACAAGCTGAAGAGCAGGAGAGGGAAGTAGCCCAGGGGAAGGAAGCACTAGTTCAAGTGGTTTACCACTATCCCTAGGGCTCCGGGGCTGGGACCTGGAGTAGAGGGCAGGCCCGGGTCCCTCCCTCTCCACTACCCTTCTCTGGGTTACTAGTGGGACAGTAGATACCCTAGTTCAGGGGCAGGAAACTGTGCCCTGAACCCACACCCCCCAAGAAGAGAAAGCGTGGGACTCATCATAATTGTACCGGCAATTTGTCACAAAGCTGAAAAGGTCCCAGTCTTATTAATCTCTCCTCATATATCAGAGGGGTAGCCATGTTAGTATGAATCCACAAAAACAACGAGGAGTCCGGTGGGACCTTAAAGACTCACAGATTTATTTTGGCATAAGCTTTCGTGGGTAAAAAACCCACATCTTCAGATGCACAGAGTGAAAATTACAGATGCAGGCATAATTATACTAACCTGCATCTGTAGTTTATGCCTGAATCTGTAATTTTCACTCCATGCATCTGAAGAAGAGGGTTTTTTACCCACAAAAGCTTATGCCCAAATAAATCTGTTCATTTTTATTGTGCCACGAGACTCCTCATTGTCTCCTCAAATGGCAGCCGTTCCATACCCCTAATAATTTTTGTTGCCCTTTTCTGATCCTTTTTCAATTCCAATATATCTTTTTTGAGATGGGGTGATCTGCACTCAATATTCAAGATGAGGGTGTACCATGGATTTATATAGAGGCAATATGATATTTTCTATCTTATTATCTGTCCCTTTCTTAATGATTCCTAACATTCTGTTAACGTTTTTGATTGCCGCTGCATATTGAGTGGATGTTTTCAGAGAACTGTCCACAATGACTCCAAGATCTCTTTCTTGAATGGTGACAGCTAATTTAGATTCCATCATTATATATGTATAGTTGAGATTATCTTTTCCAATGTGCATTACTTTGCATTTATCCACACTGAATTTCATCTGCCATTTTGTTGCCCAGTCACCCAGTTTTGAGAGATTCTTTTGTAGCTCTTCACAGTCTGCCTGGGACTTAACTATCTTGAGTAGTTTTGTATCATCTGCAAATTTTGCCACCTCACTGTTTACCCGTTTTTCTAGATCGCTTATGGATATGTTAAATAGGACTGTGCCCGGTACAGACCTCTGAGGGACACCACTATTTACCTCTCTCCATTCTGAAAACTGACTATTTATTCCTACCCTTTGTTTCCTATCTTTTAACCAGTTACTAATCCATGAGAGAACCTTCCCTCTTATCCATGACTGCTTACTTTGCTTATGAGCCTTTGGTGAGGGACCTTGTCAAAAGCTTTCAGAAAATCTAAATACACTATATCCACTGGATCCCCCTTATCCACATGCTTGTTGACCCCCTTCAAAGAATTGTAGAATATTGGTGAGTCATGATTTCCCTTTACAAAAACCATGTTGACTCTTTCCCAACAAATTATGTTCATCTATGTGTCTGACAATTTTGTTCTTTACTATAGTTTCAACCAATTTGCCTGGTACTGAAGTCAGGCTTACCAGCCTGTAATTGCCGGGATCACCTCTGGAGCCCTTTTAAAAATTTGGCGTCATGTTACCTATCCTCCAGTCATTTAGTACAGAAGCTGATCTAAATGATAGGTTACAGATGACAGTTAGTAGTCCTGCAATTTCACATTTGAGTTCCTTCCTTCCTTGGGTGAATACCATCCGGATCTGGTGACTTTTATTATTGTTTAGTTATCAATTTGTTCCAAAACCTCCTCTAATGACACCTCAATCTGGGACAGTTCCTCAGATTTGTCACAAAAAAAGAATGGCTCAGGTTTGGGAATCTCCCTCACACCCTCAACCGATGAGGATGTGGTAGCAGCACATACTTCTGAATAAGAGTATGTTTGACAGGCTCTGTGTCTAAATGAATGGATTCTGATTGTTTCTGGCTCATTGTTAACTCAGTCTTTCATAAAACCATGGTATAAATGGCATTTTTCTAATTAACAATTTAAAGAAACAACAATTTGGTATCAAACTATTTTAAACTCCATATGTCACATTTTGAAATTATGTAGTGAACTTGGACAACTTATCTCGGACCATCTGAATTTGCCCTTAAAAAAAAAAGTATAACGGTTTTGAGCTGAACTGTGGCTTCCTTTACTTAATTTTTGCACTTTATGTAGCAGGAAGGAAAAAAAATAAATCTTCACTCAACCTAACCACTTTCCATATCTAAAACAAAAATGAGGGGAAAGTTGCTGATTTAATTACCTCTAGCATAGTTCACTGAATGTATAACTTCTTGTGGATATTATGCAGGGCTTAGCTGAGAGACTGCTAACCTATAAATAATTTCTTATTCTAAATTAAGATCTGTACATAACCTGTTCAGCCAATTATTTTTACTCATTTTCACTAGTGCAACTTCCTTTTAACAATATGGAACATTAGTAAGTTAGTCTTTGTCTTATTTTTCTTTTATATTGTCTGAAACAAACTTTGTACCACTTTATTCCACTTCTTGTCTAGCAAATACACTATCTCTGTCTTCTATCTAGTCAACACTAAGGGATAGACTCTCAGCTGGTATCAATGGTAGCTTCACTGAAGTCAGGTATCCCCATTGATTTCAATGGAGCTATGCTGACTTATACTAGCTGAAAATGTGGCTTTGACTTAAGGCTTTTTTAATTCTGTTCCTCATCACATTTATAACATGAGCTTTGCATTTGTTCCCTTACTTATTTACTCATATCATCAGCAATGTCAACAGCATTTGAAGAATGGTTCTGGTTAGTAATTTTATGCTCCCTTTCCTGATAATCCGAATCTGGGTACAGAATACTGTGTTGTTTTGCAAAAACAATGACCATGAATGTGGATTATTTTGTGTCCTATAACAGTAAAATGGTACTTCAGTAAGGTATGTACTTTAGGTTCTAGCTATTTTTAGGGAATGTCTAGTTTAGACATAAAGTTATTGCGCTTTGGGCAAATCACATATGGCCCTTGATTTAGCTACACCCATTGCACCTACTGAACCTACAATTGCGGAGTAAATTGGGTAATATTGCATGAAAACCTCATTTTCTTACAAAAATGACCACTTTGAATGTCCATGTGCATGGCCCTATAAGCAAAGTGTTGTTTTATCTCCATGAGATTCTAGTTTCCTTTACCCTTTGCTTAACTTAAAGTAGTGATGTTCAAAACTTAGTCAAGCTACCATACTTCAACTGTTTTCTCTATTTTGTTCCTGTATCCTGGAAGTTTTCATGTTGTGTTTTATCTTAGTGTTGATACCAACTCTACTCTCTGAAAAGAGAAAAAACAAAATCTTTCACCCATTGGTGAGTGAATCAAAACTAAAAACACAAATTGATGGTGACAGAAATAGAGCCTAGAGTGAAATGACATTTAAAGGATACTAAAAGTGTGAGTCTTTCTTATCCTCTGAGAGTAGTCCTGGTGCAACCATATGGCTTTCTTATTGCTCCAGTATCTGAATTCTGAGAGCAACTTTGTCTGAGACTTTGTATGGTCCTACTGATTAATGTAAAGGAAAATAATATTTGTGAATGACTGTTTTAAAAAAAAACTACTTAGGTGTAGATGTAATGATCATGTCAGAGGGACTTAAAATTACCTTCAACCCCTCCCTGAGCTGAAATCAGAAGATACTGTTGTAAATAGTACTGGAGATATTTTGAACTGCATTGGATGAGATGCTGATGTGAGTTTACCCAATAGTTGAATAATTTCTGGTAAAAATCTGATAACAGCTGATGTACCATCAGGGAGCCCAGCATCACACTCAAATACCTGTGGGCTACAGGAAGTTGTAAAGGTTTATGTGGATGCTGTGGAAGCTCACAGACCATTGTTAGGTATGAGACTACTGCAAAAAAGCAGTCTTGGCAGATAGGAAGCAACTTCAAGAAGTTGTTAGTTACATTTGGGCAGGATGTCCCAAGTATCTAAAGAACATTATAGCTGTATTTCAGTGGTCTCAAAAATTAGTGCATGTTTGCCCATTGTGATATTCTAGAACAACTATTGATGAATAATGGACCACCATTCACTTCATCTTAATATTAAGTAATTCCAAACAAAATATGATTCTGAACACATCACTACAAACCCACATTACCCACAAGGAAATGGAGAAGCTGAGAGGGCTTTACAGACAGCCAAGAAAGTATTGAAGCAGGAAGATGTATTCCTTGCTCTTCTGAGCTATAGGTTAACACTATTAGTAGCTACTAGCCCAGCCCAACTCCTGATGGGGAAGGCAACTCAGAATTTCTGTTCCAACTTTGCCCCAAAGTGGCTAAACCTGTGATGAGTGGCCAAATAAGATCAAAGGGCAAAGGGAGCTTGTGAACGCTTGTATAACTGACATTAGTAAATTAGAAAATTGCCTAATCTGGAACCTGGTGATCATATTTCAGTCACATTGGATGGAGGAAAAAGATGGAGAACATCAGTTGTAAAGAAAAAAGAATGTATCATCTGGATCATACACGAATGAGACACAGTGCGGGGAGTTCAACAGACACTATTGATGTCTTCAGTTTGTTCCAAAGTCTGAACAATCAACTGAGCAAACTCTACAAATTGCAGATGCAGAATTAGGTGAAGAAGATTCCTTTCAAATCTGCTGGACACAGCTGTTGCGAGTAAGACAGCCTAGTCACCTGCCCAGATACTGTTTGTTATATAAATATAAAAAAATGTTGCTTGTGTCCATTTTCCCTCTGTCTCTTTGTGACTAACCTAACAATTTCTTTAGTGTTTTCAGTATTTAACCCGAGAGAAAAAAGGAAAAAGCAAATATTTTTGATCATAGGAGTTAGAAATATAATAATGATCATAGAACTGGAAGGGATCTTGAAGTCTTGTAGTCCAGTCCCGTGCACTCAAGGCAGGACCAAGTATTATCCAGGCTAAACAAACCCAATTTTTTTAAATCTTCCCTCCTAGGTCATGTTTTCTAGACCTTTAATCATTTTTGTTGTTCCTCTCTGGACTTTCTCCAATTTTTCCACATTTTTCTGACATGTGGCACCCAGAACTGGACACAATACTCCAGTGGAGGCCTAATCAGCATGGAGAAGACTAGAAGGATTACTTCTCATAACTTACTTTCAACACTCCTGCTAATACATCCCAGAATGCTAATTGATTTTTTTTCAACTGTGTTATGCTGTTGACTCATTCAGCTTGTGATCCACTATGACCCCCAGATCTCTTTCCACAGTACTCCTTCCTAGACAGTCATTTCCATTTTGTATCTGTGCAGCTGATTGTTCCTTCCTAAGTGGAGTACTTGGCATTTGTTTCTATTGAATTTCATTCTATATGCTTCAGACCATTTCTCCAGTTTGCAGAGATCATTTTGAATTTTAATCCCATCCTCCAAAGCACTTACAACTCCTCACAGCTTGATATCATCCTCAAACTTTATATGTGTACTCTTTATGCCATTATCTAAATCACTGATGAAAATATTGAACAGAACTGATCCCTGTGGGATCCCCTTGTTATGCCCTTCCAGCTTGATTGTGGACCTCTGGGAACAGTTTTCCATGCAATTATGCACCCACCTTATAGTAGCTCTATCTAGGTTGTATTTCTCTTGTTTGTGTATGAGAAGGTAATGCAAGACTATATCAAAAGTCTTACTAAAGTTAAGATATACCACATCTACCACTTCCGCCCTATCCAGAAGTCTCATTATCTGCCAAAGAAAGCTATTAGGCTGGGTTGACATGATTTGTTCTTGACAAATCCATGTTGACTGTTACTTTAACACCTTATTGTTTTCTAGGTGTCTGCAAATTGATTGCATAATTGATTGCTCCATTATCTTTCTGGGTACTGAGAGTTAAGATGGCTGGTCTGTAATTCCCCTGGTTGTCCTTATTTCCCTTTTTATAGATTGGCACTATAGTTGCCCTTTTCCAGTCCTTTAGAATCTCACCCATCTTCCCTGACTTTTTGAGGATAATCTCCTCAGTCAGCTCTTTGAGTATTATAGGATGCATTTCATCAGGCCCTAGTGACTTGAAGAGATTATCTCATCATACTACAAATTTTCTTGGAAAAGGACACATTATCTCTTTACCCCCTAAGAAATCATGACCAACAATAATGTGTAAAACATGTCAAACTGCATTGATACTGCTTATTACAATAACACCTACCTCTTATGTACTGATGAAATGTGCTATATCTCAAATTTGATACAGGAGGAGATAGGAAGCTACTGAGGGAATTTGAAGTTGGAGGGAACATGGTGAAAAGGATGAAAGGGAATGATGCTCCTAGATGTGGTATTTTGAGGTAAACTGGAGAGATGGATGGAAGAAAATGTGTAACAGACAGACATAAATGTATCTATATATAATTTAAATATATTCTCTCAAAATTTTTAAGACCATAGATTTGTTGTTACTTTCTCTCTAAATAACTTATCTCATCTAATTGGATTGCTCTTCTCAAAAATTTCAGGAGGGTAAACATCAGGGAGTGAAAGCTATTTAAGTTAAAGGACATTTTTGGCAGAAGAACAAAGTGGTCATGAATAAATTCAGGTTTTCCTCTTAGGTAAAAGCCATTCCTGCCCTCCCCCTCTTTGCCATTTAACATTTAATATTTTGACAGAAAATGAAAACGTGACTTGTGCTAGGCAACCCTTGTTACAATGTTCTTCACCCATGGCAGCAACACTCATTCCATTCCCACCCAACCACCCGTGAGCAAATCAACTTATCACCAAGTTTCTGTAGCTTCTTTAGACTTTTCAACCTCTTCCCTCTCTTGGTTAATACTAAGCTTCTATTGAAATCCATAGTGTAGGGAGCCAGGGTGGCTTCCCTCCGAACCAGAGGGTAAAGAGCCACCCTCTCAGCCTGAGTGGGCGGGGCCAGACCAAGCTTATGCCAATCCCCGGAAGGGCAGGGGTGGGACAGGAAGTACAAAGGGCGGGGCCCTTTGCCCAGTGAGGAGAGCACCAGGGAGGGAGACAGACACAGGCTGCTAGCTGCTCCCTCACAATCCTGCTGCTGACCCAGGGGAGGCCCTGGGCCAGGAGGAACCTGACCGGGAGGAAGGCCTGTGGTGACCAGGACTGCCAGCCTCTGAGTACCCAGAGGACCTGGAGGGGCCCGGCTGTAGAGGATGACCCGGAGACCTATCTGGTTTCCTTCGAGCAGGTTGCCTCAGTGGCTGGTTGGGCACCTGACCAGTGGGTGACCCTCCTTGCCCCATATCTGACTGGGCTGGCCCCGAAGGCTCCCACGTGGGCTCCCAGATGATGAGGCCCGCATTTATGCTCAAGTGAAAACAGCTATCTTGGATGCCTTCGACATTACCCCGGAGACTTTTTGGCGACGGTTTCGGGAAAAGGTCTACCCACCGGGTGCCAGACCCCGGGCCGTGGCCCAGGAACTGAAGAACGCAGGTATCCGATGGCTCCAACCCGAGCGTCGAACAGCAGCTGAGGTGACTGAACAGGTCATCCTTGAACAATTTGTGCACATCCTCCCGCCCCAGGGGAGGGCTTGGATGTTGCAGCACCGGCCACAAAGTCTGAGCACGGCCGTCGCGCTTATGGAGGACTTTCTTGAGGCAGAGGCCGTGATAAGACCGGCCACCCGCCCCCCAAACCCTGGACCTAATGCACAGAAACGTGAAAGGAGGGGGCCCACCTCCCAAACCAACGCACCCCACCGTACCCGATGACCAGATGGTGACAGGACCGAGTTTTCCCGACGTCCCAAGTCCACACCACTCTCTGGCCCTGGACGCTTAACCCGACCACCGGGCCCCAGCCAACTCTGCAGCCCCACTGGTTCCCCCACGCGGCCGGCGTGCCCAGAGGTAGGACCTTGTTTCTGATGTGGCGAGTATGGTCATCTGCAACGGGGCTGTCCTGCGATGGACTGCAACTTTGGCCTGGTGTGCACCGGGGAGCGACAGGCCCGTCCACCCTCCGTGGCCAAACTGACAGCTCCCATGGAAGTCGCCGGGGTCCCCGTGGTCGGTCTAGTTGATTCGGGCTGTGGGCAGACCCTTGTCCGCCAGGCACTCTTCTCGGACACCAAGCGGACCATTGGGGAAGTATGGATTCAGTGCATCCACAGAGACGTAAAATCGTACCCCATGGTTCGGGTCCCCATCACGGTGAACGGAGCAACTCAGTTAATGAATGTGGCGGTGGCATCATCCCTCGCCTATCCAGTGATCCTGGGTCGCGACTGGCTAGACTTCGTCGATGTGCTCCAATCCCTACCCACCAAAGAGGCGTTCGAGGGAGCCCCGCCTGAGAGGAAGACAGGACCTGACTTGAGCTCCGACCCTGGAGCTGACCCAGGTCCCACCCCCAGGCAGGATGGCCTGGAAATGGCTGGTCCCCCTCCTGACCTGGTGGACTTTAGCCGGGATCAAAGGGAGGACCTATGCTCCGGTTTGCCTATGAGCAGCTGGCCTGGGTGGATGGTGAGGTTGTGGAGGTGCGGCGCACCACCCAATGGCCCAGGTTTGAACTCAACCACGAGTGGCTCTACCGCCTTGACCGAGACTCCAGGGCCAAGAGGTCCGGACCCAACTCATGGTCCCCCGCATTCATCGTTGGGCTGTCCTGAAGCTTGCACATGACATCCCGGCTGCCAGCCATTTAGGGCAGGAAAAAACTGTGGCCAGGGTCCTGGCCAGGTTCTTCTGGCCCGGCGTCCACCGTGAGGTGAAGGATTACTGTGTGTGAAGGATTACTGGCCCGGCAGGGGTACGGAAGGCCCTGCTGGTCCCTTTACCAGTTGTAGGTGTACCATTTGAGCGGGTAGCAATGGACCTGGTCGGGCCTTTTCCAAAAAGTAAGGCGGGCCATCAATACATCCTCGTCCTGATGGACTACGCCACCCGCTTCCCCGAGGCCGTCCCCTTAAGAAGTATCACCGCCCGCACTATCGCTGCGGAGTTTGTGAAGATCTTCGCAAGGGTGGGCCTCCCACGGGAGATACTCACTGATCAAGGGACCAATTTCACGTCTAAGCTGTTCCGTCAGGTATGTGCCCTATTGGGGATTAAGAAATTACAGACCTCGGTCTACCATCCCCACACTGACGGATTGGTCGAACGGTTTAACCGGACCCTGAAGGGAATGTTGCGGTGTTTCCCCACCCAGGACCTCCGCCAGTGGGACCAGCTGCTCCCTCCTTTACTACTGGCAATTCGAGAAGTCCCCCAGGCATCCACGAAGTTCTCCCCGTTCGAGCTCCTCTATGGGTGGCTACCCCGCGGGGCGTTGGACCTCTTGAGGGAGACTTGGGAACACAACCTGTCTGCAACACAGGGTCTCTTGCAATACATCTTACAACTGCAGGGGCGGCTGGCACGGGCAGGCGAGCTCGCGAGGGAGAACTTAAACACAGCCCAAAGAGCCCAGGAGCAGCACTACAATCGGGGCACCCAGGCTTGATCATTTGGGCCAGGGGACCGAGTACTTCTCCTGCTCCCCTCGGAGGAATCGAAGCTTTTTGCCCGCTGGGAGGGTCCGTATGAGGTCCTCCGCCAGGTAGGGCCTGTCACCTACGAAATTCGGCAACCTGGTCGCCGTAAGGAAAAGCAGAGTTATCATGTAAATCTCTTTAAAACCCTGGCAGGACCAGGAAGGGCTCCTAGTTGCCCCATATCCCCCCAAACTGGACCTGGGGCCCCAACCGCCCAAGGCATCAGATAATGGTGAGCTCCAGCTAGCAGAGACACTCACAGTAGAGCAACAAGAACAGGCACTCTGCTTAGTAAGGGCATTCCCCAAGACATTCACCATGAAACCCGGGCAGACTACGCTCACCTACCATGTGATCCAGATGGAACCTGGAGTGGTGGTCCGAGAGACAATCCGGCCATTGCCTAGGCCAATGCGGGAGGCCATAGAGGAGGAAGTCCAAGTGATGTTGGATCTGGGTGTTATTGAGTGCTCCCAGAGCTAGTGGCAGAGCCCTGTCATCCTTGTACCAAAGCCAGATGGGAGCCAGCGGTTTTGCACTGACTTCCGGAGGGTAAACGCCATTTCAAAATTTGATGCCTATCCGATGCCCCACATCGATGAGCTCCTCGACCGGCTCGGGGAGACCTGTTATATCACCACTTTAGATCTCACCAAGGGGTACTGGCAGATCCCCTTGGATCCCAGGTCCAAGGAGAAGCCCGCGTTTGCCACCCCTTCAGGGTTATACCATTTCACCCGGATGCCTTTTGGCCTACATGGGGCCCCGGCAACCTTCCAGCGTTTGATGGACCGGGGGTTGCAACCACACATGAAGTATGCTGCGGTCTACCTAGACGATGTGGTCATCTATGGCAATAACTGGGAGGAGCATCTTAACCAAGTAGCGGCGGTCCTCCGGAACCTCCGCACAGCTGGGCTTACGGCCAATCAAAAAAAATGCCGAATCGGGCGGGAGGAAACCACTTACCTGGGGTACACCTTGGGCCGGGGACAGGTCCACCCCCTCATGGGGAAAGTCCAAGCACTCCAGGAATGTCCAGCGCCGACCACGAAGAGGCAGGTGCGTCAATTCTTGGGCTTAGCTGGTTATTACCAGCGGTTTGTACCTCACTTCGCAAGCATTACGGCCCCGCTAACGGAGATCCTGACCAAGGACAGTCCCCGCCGGGTGCATTGGTCCAACGAATGCGAGACGGCCTTTCGAACTATCAAAGAACGGTTGTGTAGCGATCCAGTACTCTTCAGCCCTGACTTTCATCGTGACTTTATCGTTCAGACTGATGCCTCAGGCGTAGTGCTAGGGGCGGTCCTCTCACAGGAGGTGGACGGGGAGGAACACCCTATTGTTTACCTCAGTCAGAAGCTGTTCCCCAGAGAATGGAACTACTCCGTCGTGGAGAAAGAGGTCCTAGCAGTTAAGTGGGCAGGCGATGCTCTCCGCTACTACATCCTCGGGGTCCCCTTTATACTGGTTAAGGACCACGCACCCCTGAAGTGGCTTAATAAGATGAAGGACAATAATGCCAGGCTGATGCGGTGGTATCTAGCTCTGCAGGTCTATGCCTTCACGATTCACCATCGGGAGGGACGAGACAACGCCAATGAGGATTTCCTATCCCGCCTCGGAGAGGGTGAGGACGCAGCTCCAAAGATCGGGAGCTGGATTTGAGGGGTGGGGTATGTAGGGAGCCAGAGTGGCTTCCCTCTGAACCAGAGGGTAAAGAGCCACCGTCTCAGCCTGAGTGGGCGGGGCCAGACCAAGCTTACACCAATCCCCAGAAGGGGAGGGGTGGGACAGGAAGTACAAAGGGCGGGGCCCTCTGCCCAGTGAGAGAAGCACCAGGGAGGGAGACAGACACAGGCTGCTGGCTGCTCCCTCGCGATCCTGCTGCCGACCCAGAGGAGGCCCTGGGCCAGGAGGAATCTGACCGGGAGGAAGGCCTGTGGTGACCAGGACTGCTAATCGCTGAGTACCTGGAGGAGTAGCTGCAGTGTTGCAAGTAGCTGCAAGTTGCAGTGGGGGAGGTTTAGATTGGATATTAGGAAAAACTTTTTCACTAAGAGGGTGGTGAAACACTGGAATGCGTTACCTAGGGAGGTGGTAGAATCTCCTTCCTTAGAGGTTTTTAAGGTCAGGCTTGACAAAGCCCTGGCTGGGATGATTTAACTGGGAATAGGTCCTGCTTCGAGCAGGGGGTTGGTCTAGATGACCTTCAGGGGTCCCTTCCAACCCTGATATTCTATGATTCTATTCTATGATTCTATGACCTGGAGGGGCCAGGCTGTAACCCGGGCCAGTGTGAGCCCGACACAGAGGGGGAGCTGGAGCTGCCAGCAGCTGAATACCCGGACGAACGAGCTGGAGGGACCGGAGGGACCCGTCTGAGAGACCAGGTAGGAAGTAGCCCAGGGGCAGAACTGCACTGGGGGGTGGATGTGTTTGGTCAGCGGGTGCGGATGGCCCCCCGCTGATCCAGCAGCGGGACCTTTGTCTCCCGCCACTGTCAAGGCCCTGGGCTGGAACGCAGTGGAGTTGGGTGGGCCTGCGTTCCCCTACCCCGGCCAACCTGCCTTGGGTAGCAGAATTGCGCACTACAAACCCATACCAGCGCTCCCCTGCCGGAGGGGCACGCTGCGGACTCGTGCCGGCGCTCCCCTGCCGGAGGGGTGTGCTGCAGACTCCGGCCGGCACACCTTCTCCGCTAATTCCCCAGCGCCCGAAAGGTGTGACTAAGGCCTGCCAGTGGGACTATGGCTCTCCATCGCCCCCTAGGAGCTCGGAGGACTGACTGAAACCTGTCACAATAGCAAAACTCTCATCTACTCCACTGTCAGCAAGATTGAGAGCTTTTTCTTTTTTTTTTGTTCCTATTTATGAATTCTTTTTTAATAAGTACATTATGTAGTTGCTTTTTTACATCATTAGTTAAACGAGCCACTTACTGCAAACTGAGGTTCTTGCATATTTTGGGGGGGGGAATTCAAAAGGTTTAAAGTTTGGGTGTACTCAGTCGAAAGACTATGTAAAAATATAGCATTGTAGAGGTGTTCATTGATAAATGCTTGTAGAAATATAGAAGGGTAGAATTGAAATCTTATAGGGCCTCTATGCTGCCATATCAAATTTGTTCAGTTCACAAATTTTTCCAGCTACCAGTCCTGCCAACTCACCTGGAAATCAGAGACTCAATCTCTATTCTTCCTTACAGATCACCATCATTTAAAAAAAAAACAAAAACAAAAAACACCTCAGGCCAAATCCTTCCCTCTGTTATCTCTGTGCAAGCCATGAAAGACAGCATAAGTTTGTGTGGGAGTAAGTGAGGAGAAAGTGCAAAAACACGAGTCCATTTCTTTTAGAGTCACTTTTTAAAGCAGTACAATATTTTTAAACTGCAATGACAGGAGGATTTTGTTTTTGTAGATCTTACACAGCACATAGCAGTCCTCTTGAGGGCATGTCTTTGTCAAGCTTCTCACAAGAAACCTTGACTTTTCAATATGCATGATCCAGGAAGCTTTTGATTTTGTTTAATAGTTTGAATAATAAATTAAAACATTATTTCTATTATAATAGTAGATGGTTGGAAAAGTCAACGAAGTTACTGACATCGCATTTTTCTGATGAGTGCATGGAGACAGAAATATCTGTTTATGGTATAAAGGGCTTGGAACCACTGGATTAACACCCACAGCCCTCCATGTGTGCATTTCCTCCTTGCCAAGTGAGACCGGAAACTTCTGCCTCTATGGCACTATCCCCCCCTCTGTCACCAGGCCCTGTCGTAGTCTCTCCATAGGACCTGGGGAAGAGCTTAGGTTACTGATCAGGAACAAGTTCAATTCTGTTCCTGTTCCTAGGGCAGGTCCTTAGCCTTGTGGTTATCTTTCCTCTCACCACCCTGAGGTTAAACAATTACCTTACTGCTGTTTTGTCCTGAGTCCACCCAGTACCAGGTTTAACATGGCGCTGGGCCCAGGCTCCAAAGGATCCCTAGCTAGGCCCGCTCTGCTTGGGCTGCAGTAGGGCCCTGCCAGCTCTTCTCTGCCCCCCGCCCACCGCTCTCTTCTGTGGGGGCAACAGTTTGGTCCTGCCGGCTCCTGGGGCTCCTGATGCAGGACAGGCTCTGCCCACACCCACCGGCAGCCAAGCTCCCCCACCTCTTTCTTTCCCTGCGTGCACTGCGTTCCAGTCCCTCCCCCCCCAGCATTTCCCCTGCTGCCAAACAGCTGTTTGCCGGCGCGACGGAGGGCGAGAAGCAGGGCTACAGTGTGCTAGGGAGAGGAGGCAGAGAAGAGGTGAGGCCGGGGCCTTGGGGAAGGAGGTGTAATTGGAGCAGTGCGGAGTAAAGGCAGGGCCCCCACATTCCCCTATACATACCCCCCAACCCCTGCCCTGACTCCTGCACCCCCCTCACACACCCTAAGGACCCCAGCCCTGACTCCTGCACCCCCCTACATCCCCACCCTCACCCTGAGCACCAAATATAGCATTGTAGAGGTGTATAAATAGAGCTACTGCATGTCCCCCCCACATTCCCACCTGCATCCCTCGCACCAAACAGGAGCTGCCCCAGGTAAGCACTCCACACCCCAACTTCCTGGCCCAACCCTGAGCCCCCTCCTGCATCCTAACTCCTGGCCCGACCCTGCACCCCAACCCCCAGCCCACTCCTGCACTGTAACTCCCTCCCAGACCCTGCGCCCCCTCACACCTCCCCAGCCACCTGACCCCCCTGACTCCTGCACCCCCTCACACACTCCCAGCCCTGACTCCTCCACCTCCTCACACACCCCCAGCCACCTGCCCTTCCTGACTCCCACACCCCTCTCACAACCCCTCAACCCCCTGACTCCCGGACTGCTGGCTAGACCTTTATGAATCTGTCCCATAGGTGCTTACATCACTTTAAATATTGGATTTAGACTACTAACTCACTTAAGTGCTTTTGAAAACTTGATCTGTGTGATGTTGATATTTATAATAACTGGGATTGTTGAATGTCCTATGTTAATTTTGTTAATGGTAACTTGCTACAATTGTTAATATATCAAGATTTTCTGCATAACTTTGTTTTGTCATAAAGTACAATACTAGACTATAAATCGAACAATAAGGAGCAATTATTGATTTAAAATAAACTATGCTGAATCACTGATATATTGCTTCCAACAACAACAAAAATACTGTAGAACTAAATCTGTCTCTCATCTGTACTGATAGGTAAGGACAAAGGATATTCTGAAAGAAATCTTCAGTGGCATTGCTACGAGAATGTGCTAACAGATATGGCTAATTAATGTGATGGGATGTGATCTATTTGTAGCCTTGCACTTTAAGAGGAAGGGTCTAAGATTTCACCGGCAGCAGTGAAAGGAGACATAAAATTAGGCAAAAAGGAGACACACGCACATTTCCTGAAGCGCACAAATCCAGACTGCCACATGGTATTCTACCCTGTCATGCTCGGGTGGGCTTTTTAGTACTAGCCATTCCTCTGAGGATATCCAGGTACATACTTCTGTCCACAGTGCAGTGGCTCCCAGCCAGGTTGCAAGGTGTGATCAATATAATTGGCAGACAGCAGCATAGAATTTTTTGTTAACTCTTACAATGGGTGACTATTTCACTTTTCTAGTAGCAGGTTAGGCGGAGGAAAGGACCCAAGTATCATCTATTATGACATTTTAGTGTACACTTGGACAAGAAAGGGGAGGCCACCTCTTACTACCCTGTATGTATATATGTTCGTGTGGGTATAACCAATTTACTTTATAAACAATATATTGTGCATATTTGTCACATGGTGCTGGGAGGGTGGCCATTCTACCTTCTAGAACACTCTATCATCCTGCAGTTCAGAGTATCAAAAGTCCCTTTGTAAGGAAACCTTAAAGAAAACAATCTTAGAGAGAAGGCTGGCAACCCACCATAATCACTGATGCCAAGCTTTCACATGCTGACAGTATTAGCTGTTCAGTGTCTTTAGCTACTTGCCAATTTTGATTCATCAGGACATGTAGAATCATGATGAATGATTTAAGCACCATCCACCTTTTCCTGCATATGTCTTGTTGATTGTATTTAAGTTTGACTACCATAGTCAGAGTTAGAATGTATAATACACAAGTATACTGGTGAGCAGATAGCTAAGGTGATGAATAGTGGATCGTAACTTCTCTTCATATGATAAATGGGTGAAACCTTCCTAGCAAGTACCTATTAATTGATATGTATTGATCCAGTAACACAAGAATACATTGCATGTGATCTTTTCAATAATAGTGCAATTTGTCTTTTTGTTCAGAAAAGAAAGCAATACAGTGAACTCCTACAATGTGGAGGGAAAATGGCAAAGATTGAATTGTAAATGGTTTCCACAGACTTCTGTGACATTTAAGGAAAGTAACATTATGCAAGTACCTATGGGAATTGGTAGAAAGGAAAACCTGGCCCTGGAGCTAAGTCAAAACAAAGCTGAACTATAAGAATGCTCTCTGGTTGTACTGTAATTAATTTTTTTGCTCTAATAGGAGTGGTCCAGGCTAATATACTCTGCTGTCAGCAGAATGTTAATGAAGTAAAAGAAACCACTCCGCCACTTGTTTGTTAGACACATCCAGCTATTGCAGGGAATTATTAATAATCTTACGGTAACACCTACAAGTCTTATGATAGCCCAGGAACCTATTTTGCTACGTGCTTTCAAATGCAGAACTAAGAGGCAGAATTTGCCCCAAAGAGCTTACAATCTAAGTTGTTTGATGCTAATAATGACCTATCCAAACTTACTTTGGTTTGCAAATGTAAGCCAGAATGCCCACAAAAGGTCTTTCTTGCAAATTCTTCTTGCTGCTTTCCATTCTAATCAGGCTATAAATGCCACAGCTATGTTAGTGGTACTTTGGCGTGTCCATCCACAATCTCAGCCAGAACTAGGAAATCTACAGATGCACAAGGATAAATTAAAAAGTGTCTTAATCACAGAAAATATATTTTTTTGCTTTTGGAAAGAGATTTTGAAGACAGTTCTGGCTGACTACTTCTGTTCTGGCTAAAACTCTTTCTCCATCTTTAATTCATGCAGGAATTGATATAAGATGGGGGTATGGTGACTGATACGTTCACGTGGTGATCCTTCTCAAAATGAAAATCTCCTTCTTTATTCCGTAAGTGCAAAGCCACACTAAGCCCTAATAAGGGCCCCGAGGCACATAATTCCGCTGTCTGATGTATACATTTCAGGAGATGATATGCATGTCTGAAAGGTTTGAATTATGTTCCCCAAAAGCACCTCACCAGCCTTAAGACTTGGTGTGCCATAATAACTTAGATCTCTTTACTGGTCCAATAAGTCATTGCATTGTTACTGTTTTCTCAAGCACTATGGACTACTTCTGGATTTTGGTCACAGAAATTATTTGTTTGTTCTTAGAGAGACAAGATGAGTGAAGTATTTTTTTTAAAATTGGACCAACTTCTATTGGTGTGAGAGACAAGCTTTTAAGCCATGCAGAGCTCTTCTTCAAGTCTGTTCGTAGAAAGTTAGATGTGTTAGGTGTGTTAGTAACTCAGGTCTTTTGTGCCAAATTCTGTATTTGTGGATGCAGGCAGAACATCTATTCAGTTGCCTACCTATACTGCTTAGTGATAAGCCAGGGATGTTCAATTATATCTCCCAAGTGGCCAATGTAATTTTTTCCCACACTGTCCCTCTTTGTTTTTTTCCACGTGCCCTAAATATGAGTGAGTGAAATATCTTCTCAGACCAGCATGCAAGTGTATCTTTCACTCTTTCAGACTCAAATATATAGGAAAGCGTGCAATGGAATGTGAAACACTTATTAGTTCATTTTTTTTCACAACCAAATCACTGGTATATTTAAACCAGTGATTTTTTATGGAAAGAGCAAAGAGCAGAAAACAGATGAATTACACAAAGAGGAACTGTCGTTTTTAATACCTCTGTTCAGCAAGGTAATTTAGTATATGTCTAAATTAAGCACTTTGAAGTCAATGGGACTATTTGCATGCTTAAAGTTAGGCATGTGCTAATGTACCTTCTTGCCACTTAGTCTTGGACAACAAATTTTTTTTCTGTGACTATATTTTGTTGGCTTTTAAAAGGGGCAAAATTGCTACAGATTTTCACAGAAACAGTACAAAGTCAAAAGCCATAGTCCAGGTTTTGCTTCCTTTATAAACATATGAAGGACCTAATTCCCATCTAGGATATCTCTATACAGTAGTTAGAAGTGTGACCGCAGTGTATGTGGACATACTCAAGCTAATTTTGTTCTAGTTAGCTCAAGTAACAATAGCAGTGAAACCATGGTATCATGGGTTGTTTAAGCCCACTTGGGACCATGAATACATACTTGAGCATCTTCACTACTGCTGTTACTAATTCTAACTAGATTAAAACTGGCTCCAGTATGCCTGTATATGCACCTCTGATAGCAGAGTAGACATACCTTTACGGTCACATTACAACACTCACGCAGCGTAAAAGGTGCTCAAAGTGGGTGTAAATATAATGTATTCCTACTTTAAGACCCATTTACACTGCCACAATGGTGTAATGGGACATTAATGTGAATAAGAACCAGACCCAAAACACTTCAGCCCTTGTAGTTGGTGAATTTAGCAAATGTAAATGCTGAATAAAGCCTCCAGGATTTGCTCAACTATTTATAATTGTAATTAAGAAATCCTTTTATAAAGGAAGAGCTTTCTCCCAGCTACTCTTCTTGTTGTCTTCCATGAGATGACTCCTCATTATGTGATGCCTTGTTAGGGTACACTGTCCAAAAGCTATGTTAAAGAAATATACCATTCCGTTAAGAGACTTGTAGAATCACAGGTTGGGGCCAAACTCTATATTTCTTATTCAGGCAAAACTCCAATTGAACTCAGTGGGAGCTTTGCCTGAGTAAGGACTGCTGGATCATGCTCTCCCAACCCCCAATTTTCTCACTCTACATTATAGTGTAGAAATTGACTATGCCATGGCGTGCAAAGTTTCCTTTACTCTGCTCTAGTTCATATTGTCTAGTCCTCCTCCTAGAATTGTGTGACTCGCTGACTGTATATGGACCAAAATATTTTGTTTTTCTTCTATAAAATTATTAGAAATCTAAAATTTGATTTATCATCCTGAAACACTGTAGATCACACACTTCTTTCAACAGATAGTATCTAACATCAGTTTTCTCTTAAGGTCACCTTTATAGCTCTTATTATACAACATAGTAGAATATAAAAATAAGAAATAACATGAAGCTTATTTCCATAGGCAAATGTATAAAAACCCACTCAGAGCTATGACTGTGAAACTTCTGTGAATGTGCAGTTTCAATAACATGCGAGGATGGACACTAAACAAATAATTGGAATGGAATCAAATGTCTTTGTCATCTCCATATCAAAAATCTTTGGCTTCTAACAATAATCCTCTCAAAGCTCATTAGACTTAATTATTATTTCAGTTCAAGACTACAGTAGCCAATATTGGTTGCTTAAAACTTATGTTTACTAAAATGGTCCTTGCTTGTAAATTGAGTTTATAAATGAGACAAGATGCACTCATGCTAGCAGTTACTTTCGGGCTGTACGTCATCTTGAAGAATCCTCAGAGGTTTTTTACAGCAGCAATGACACTCTGTTATTTTGAAGATGTAGAATGTGGTTGGTTTTTTTTCAGTTGCCCGACTGTGTATCACTTAGTCTGTTCTAATATTTTGGCAAGAGCAAACATGCTTTCTTTATGAAAGCAGCCAGTTCAATTGAAGCTTAGGTAGGTGTTTAAAATTTCAGATCACGATGTTCAAGGACTAAAACCTTTTAAGATTTGACAGCAAAATTACAGCTACAAAAATGGATCATGATATTAAAGAGAACTTTGTAGGAAGAGCTTGACACAAACATTACGTTGAAAATGCATTAGTTTTCTACGAAAATGACTATCCTGACATCACCACTACAATTTTTTCCCAATGTTTGTGAAGATTAGTGATAAATATTAGGGCCAGATTCTGCTACCTTTACTGATGGCCTGATCCAAAGCATATTGGAAGAACTCTCAGACTTCAATGGGTTTTGGTTCAGGCCCTTATTGAGTAGTCCTAATGATTTCAATATGATTATATGCAGTGTAATGCACTATTCTGCTTCAGTGAGTGTGGCAGAATCTGGACCTTAATGTTGGTATTTGACACTACTCACATCTCATTGTTGAGTACTTGCATTCAGGATCTACCTGGATTTTACGTTTTTGAGTTTCCGTCTGTCTTGGTGGTGCGGAATTAATGTTAGTGCTTCCTTTAGATCAAACTAGTAATGTTTACACAAAGCAAATGGCCTTTGAATCCCAACATGTTGATTTTGCCCTTTCTAATTCTTATTTCTGTGTCGTTGCCATCCTTTTTTCTGACTTTTAAAAAATTGTTTTAAAATTTTTGTTAAGACATTTATATAAATTGAAAATAACAGATGTTTGTGTGAAATGGTTCCACCTAACTCATTACTTCTCTTGATCTGCATTTTTTGCTATAATGAAGAATTTTGAACAAATCTTCCAGTCAGTTCTCACGCAAGGCTCCCACTGGGCCAAATACTCATTCCTTTACTCTCCCCTTACTCCATACATAGTTTTTCTTAATTTTAATTGGGCCCACTTGTGGGGAGAAGGATTATTCAACATGAGTAAAAACTGGAATCTGGCCCACTGACTCTAAATGACACCAGAGACTGAGGGACTTATTCCTTGAGTAAAAACTAGTAGGATTCTTCATTTCACCTGGATCAGCTTTATAAAGCCTCCTTTTTGGGAATAGGTGATGTAAAACAGTAGCCTTTCCTTGGGATATCCGGGGTCATTTGGAAGTGATCTTCTCAACAGAGCCCCATCACTTTTTTTCTATCAAGGCAAAGTCTAAGTTACAAATAATGAGGAATTGGATATGTTTAAAGTATAGCGTCTTCTGCTTACTTATGAATTTGCATGTTGGTGGGAGACACATGCGTTCAATCAACTCTGAGAGTTACCGCTCGTCCCTTTTACTGTTTATCACATCATCTGAGAAATGTCCTGTGGGATGTCTGTATGAATGAGCTATAAATAAGAAAATAAAATGTTATGTTGTGGCTGTGATATCACATAACATCAATATCCTAATGCCTGTGCATTAGGATGCAGCCTTTAATCACAAACTGTGTGTCATAAGTATAGGGCTTGGGGGATATTCTGGGGGGATAGGGATTCCAAGTGACCCTTCTCTGAATTTTTGTATAAATCACTTGGTGGTGGCAGCAATACCATCCAAGGACATGGAAAAGAATTTGTGCTTTGGAGAAGTTTTAACCTGAGCTGGTAAAATATAAGCTAGGGAGTCTTTCATTTGGGTCCCCACATCTGTACCCCATAGTTCAGAGTGTGTGTGTAGGGGAAACCCTGACACTGTTTTCCAGAAGACCCTTGCCTCATTCATATTATAAATTAATACCTGCCTTACTCAGGTCTTGATTCAGTAAGATATATGCTAGACTTTAAACATATGAGCACATAATTTAGTGCAATTGATTTCAGTGGCAGCATGTTTAAAGTTGGGCATGTGCTTGTGAGCCAGGCTTAATTGTGCTTATGAAGCCAGGCCTTCATGGAGAGGCTGATTTGTGTACAGAGAATGAGGCAGGAGACCATATTTTGAAATGCAAGGATTAAAAAAAAATTACTCACTGAGTAATGTTAAACTGTGTCCTGTTAGGCAGGGGTCATATAGGAGAATGAGAGATGCATTTAAAGACTGCATTACTATAAGTAGGACAAGGGCACAGTAAAAGCTGCATGACCAACATTACCTTTGTCACATCCAGAGTGTGTACTGCTTCACTTTTCAGCCTTCATGTTTTCTTAACATGTTTTGCAGGTGACCAAAACTGGAGACTACTACAGTGTTAGATTTTGGATGTGTTTAGTTATGACTTATATATGGTCCTCTGCACTTAGATGTGCTGTCCAAACTTG
The DNA here is from genome assembly GCF_965152235.1 of Eretmochelys imbricata. NCBI lineage: Eukaryota > Metazoa > Chordata > Testudines > Cheloniidae > Eretmochelys > Eretmochelys imbricata. The sequence continues at coordinate 95,461,330 of NC_135573.1, read as the reverse complement.
GTTCTAGTACCTAAACAACCTAAGGGCTATGTTGTTGTTTATTACTTCCTGCTTTTACATTGAGCAAACTAGGGTGCAACAATTTTATTCTCATCCATTGGTGGACTGATGGATACAATTATAATTCAGATGTATCTTTCTGATTTGTATTTTGTTAGATTTTTTTCACTATATTGTGTCCAAACCCCATGTGTACCTGTTTGAAATATCCTAACAGAGCAGTAGTGATAGATGGTGACAGAACTGAAGATAAGTCTATGTGCTGAAAAACAGGCTAGCAGAAGTCATTTAAATTGCTTTTTCAGTGTCCATAAGCAGGACTGGCTCAATAGAAGCAATCTCACATGGAAAACATTGAGCCTACTGCTTTTCTCAGCTACAGAATTTGCAGAGGGCATGATGAAGAATAGAATGGGAACGCTGCTTCCTCTTCATATTGATGTAAACGCAGCAAAATTGCATGAAATGCTTGAGAGCATCACATTATTATGCTGGACTCCTGAAACAAACAAATGTTAAGTGAGTGACTTTCGACTTCTCTGATTTCCAAGAAATGTTTACACTTTGTCAGATGGTAATCTTAATATGCTAGAATTATATGGAAAGGACTTTCTGAAATTCCAATACCAAGACTGTTGCTACAGGCATGGGGCCAAATGAGACTGTAGAAGAGTGTTTTGTTTTTCTCCACCTTCATATAATGACTGAACTTAGCCTGTAGTTCATACTATATGTGCTAATTATGAAATAAAGAGCAGGCTTATGTGAAGAGAGTTGATGGTTCAAGTCTGCCTTAATGGACAGGTGTTCACATCATGGGAACTAGCTGCCCAGTTGGAACTGTTTTTTTGCAGTCACAAAAGGAATGTGGAACAAATATGAAGGAGACTGAACTAACTTCTCAGTGCATGAGGTGGTCCTTGCAGAAAAAAAGATTACTAACATTGGCAGGTGTGGAGGGAAGCTCTCAGAGCTGATGGCCATGCTGTTCCAATTCTATGGATAAATAAGGGGTGTCTGGTTAGAGGGTTATCAAGCTGGTACTTTTCTTCACTACTAAATTGACTCAGGCTTATTTTTAAAGCCATTTCTATCACAGCATAGTGGAGTTTAAAACAAAACAAAACTTTAAAGCACCTTTGCAGATGAGAGTTGGGAAGGAAAAATAAATGAAAAGCCAATACATGTATATATTGGAAATGGTCTAGAATAGAATATGTTGAATGCCTCACTATTTTTCATTACATGATTTTGAAAAATAAGAAGTCTTACAGCAATCTGTAATGAACCAGTGTGGTAAACATGGGTCAGTCACTAATGTCATGAGAATGGAAGGCAGTGACACCTATCAAACTGTGCCAAAGGCTTTGACACCTGTTAAGTCCCACATGCTGGCTCTTGCATTCACTCTTTCTTGCTTGGAGCAGACTGAAGAAGAACATCCAAATGTTTTTGCACCACTGAATGGGATATCTGTTGCATTTGTGGTGTTTTAAAAAAATAAGCCAAAGGAATTAAGATATCTTTGTACTGCTTGTCTAATAGGGAACCAGGCAGAAGGCAGAATTGGGAAAGTTCTAGACAGAACTCTATGGCAAAGCAGAGAGGTGGAGTAACTTTAGAGAGAACAATTATTCTAAGAAAGTTACTTTTTCAGTTTTAGAAGAAAATAACTTTCCTTACCATTAGTGAATTAGAAAATTGACTAGTGCATAATTAAGGAAGGTCTTATTTGAACTGCACAAAGAGCCTAGAGAGAGGGATTGTTCATAAAAGTTCTAGGAACTCCACCCACATAACTCCTCCAAGGATAGTAAGATAAAAACTATTACTGAGAACAGGGAGGTGTAGGGCAGGATAATGTTGCCTAGCAACTTAAAATATCTTGCATTTATAAATTAACTCAATCATAGGTGTCCCTTCTAATCAGAGCTGTGGAGAGATTATGCATTCCAGAGGCTTCATCTCTATGATTGTTAGATGAGCGTACCTGCTATCAGGATCCTTAAAAGCGTAATACCAGGAGGAGCTTTTTTAAAAATAAATTTTGATTGAGATGTTAAATGGGGATTTCAAATATCCAGCAAACGTTACAGCGATAAAATAAAAACAAAACTGTCAGATTCAGCACCACAGAATCAGAGGTCTTTAAAGAACTAGTTAGTCCATTGTATGCAGAAGACCTGAAACACATCCACAATGAAGATGACCAAAAAAAAAAATCAATTACACATAGCATTTGGGCGGGGGGGAGGGGCAAAGGAGAGGAAAGAGGGAGGGGGAGAGAAAAAAAATCCTGATGGTGAAGAAGGGGAGAACAGTTTTGACCAATAACTCCATTCTAAACATACTTGAATAACCATGTGGTTACTCAACAAATAATAATTGTTAAACACAGTCTTAACTTTAGATGCCAAAGAACTGCGTGAAACCAATGGACTTTCCCCCCACACACAATATTTTGATTTGACAATTTTCCTCCATTTAGGTTACAGGTCTCCCATGACCTTCACAAATTGTTTTTTCATGAAATTTTGAAATAATGGTTGCGGATTTTTTTTTTAATCAGAACACACCTTTGACTAGAAATGTCATGCTCATTGAAATTTGGGGGTAGAAGTCTTTGTAGTCATGTTTTGATACTCTTCTTCTGTACATTGTCAAAAAGGAGAAAAAGGTAGTGGAAGGCGGGGGGAGATGGGAAAATGTTTTGTTGTTGCAACAAACCCCCTTTTTCTAGTTTTAGTCTCCCCCCCCAAAAAAATGACCCAGCGGATGTTCAGACAGAAACTCTACTTGTAAGATGTGGTCTGATCACTGCTCTACCTATTTGTTATGCAGTGAATTGTCTTAAACATGCAGTTCCCTAAGTTAGCAAATGAGGACAACAGTAAATTGAATGACACCTGAGGTGCTTTCAGTGGAATGTAGAACACAGATCAGTATCCTTCAGAAGCAGAAGATTATAAGAAATGACAGAGTTTAAGGGTTCAGTCCTGTTCCTACTGAGTCATAATTAATAATTGGGGTTTTTCTATTGCTGGAAGGGACCTACTTAGTCTGAACTATTGTATAACACCAACCATAGAATTTTACCAAGCGATTCCTGCATCAAGCCCATAACTTATGAATGAGCTAGAACATACTTTTCAGGAATTGGTAAAGCTAAACTGATTGATATAAGCTGAGAGTCTGGCCCATCCTTTCTTAATTAGTTTTTGATCTTGCACCCGCTGAAGTCATGCCACCTTTGCCCATCTCCCTTGGGCTGCACCTTCTGAGTTGCACTGTGTATGAGCTGCAGCAGAATTTGTTCCCTGACTTTGACTTCTGGTTTTCCCACTGATTTGTTGTGAGATCTTATGTAACCACTTAACCATACTCTTCCTCGGCATATCTATGTGTAAAATGGGTCAATAATAATAATAATTAATAATAAATAAAAGAAACACTTACCTACATCAGAGGAGGGATTTTTTGTGTGACTTAATATTTGTAAAATTATTTGAGATAATCAGTTGAAAAGTGCTGTGTAAGAGAAAAATGTCATTCCCTGTTGTTTAAACCATTCCGGAGTTGTTCAAGATGCTATTGGAAATATTTTATCTAATTATAATTCAATTAGATTATATTTTTAAAGATAATTGCCTTTCTCCTTCAAAACATTAACAAAATTAATTTAGTTTATTTTGAATATTTTTTTGTAAGTGGCTTTCCCCATATTTCTTTGAGCACTTTTCCTTCAACAGTTAACTCTCACTGTGTTTTGATTCAAATTATGGGAAAGGAATTGATGTCCAACACTTTACCCATATGAAATTTGTTCATTACAGTTAATAGTTTTTCTAATTCATGTTACAACTTGAAACCAGGATTCTGAACCATTTGTAGTGTGAATTATGAAAGATTTCTGAGAGCATATAATGGGTTTATGCAGATTAAACCAATTCTCATAGGGCTTCCTATGAGTTAAAAGACATAGGAAGATGAAATTTAAAAGGCTCCACATCCCATTTCAAATTAAATTTGAATTACTTTCAAAACACCTTCTTTGTTTTACTTTTCTGGAAAACTAGCTATCTAATATGCTATATAAATGGTGCTGTTTTTTTTTTCAATATATTGTGTATTAGAAATTAGACTTCTTTCCTCTTGCTGAGCCACTACAGTGCATCATGGGAGTCCATGGTCATGGTGCATCTAGAGAATGTCTGGTTGGGGAGCTGAGCCCATTGAGGAGAATGGGGGTAGAAAGTACCAAAACATCAATTCCATGAGCAACTGCTGCAACATTTCCTAATTGAAATTTTCAGTTTTTGGTCAAAACCAAAAAAAATTTCAAAAGGTGAAAGTTTTCAAGAAAACACTTCACATAAATGTTGCATAGTAAAAAACCTAATTCATAGAAAAATAGCTTTATTTTTAATGGAATATTTTGATGGAATATTTTCAACCAGTCCTTGTTTAGATGAATCTCTCTTTTGAGGTATGTATGAATACGATCAGCAGCCAATGATGGGACCTTTCCTTGTGCAGTCCCCTTGTTTCCCCACCATCAACTTAAATTCTTCTTGACTCCTTCCCAATTTACACGAGGTAGGAGGTGCCCATGATTCTTTGCCACTTCCTCTGGTCCATGGATTTCCAGTCCTTTTTATTTTCAAACTTCTTTCTTTCTGTTATTTTCCTCCCAGGCTTTCTTTGCTGGCCATTCTTCCCCCATTTTTATTACATGTCCAGCCTGCCTCAGACATGTACTCTTCACCCTATCATTGAGAGTTCCGAGTTCATCTTCCCTCTAATTCCTTCCATGCACATTCTGTCTAATCTCTGCTTGCCTGCCATTCTCTTCTGTATATTTTCTACTACCTATATTTGTTCGCATACATTAGTTTTCTCTGTCTCTCACCAGGCTTGGTTCTTCTACTAATTAACTCCTTAACTAAGAGAAAAGAAGTAGACACAGCACACAGTCTTATCTCCATTCTCTCAGAACCCCAAATCTCTCTGGAATTCCATGTAGTTTCACCACTTACCTCTTGACCCTCCTCTATTTTCTCCACTTCTTGAAGTCCCCCTCCTATCCATCTCAATACTTCAAACACCAGCTCCTATGGAACCAAGTCATATTCTCCTCAAGATCAATAAAAGCAGTTACACCTTTCATTTATTGTTCTTTCAAACTTCAGTTTCATTGCAAATATTACATCTATAGTACTCCTTCCCTTCCTAAAGCCATGTTCCTCCCCTCCTGTATTTTATTCCACCTTACACCTTGACCCGGCTTCCAGCTCTTTCTCAAGGACTTTAAGAGGCTGAGTTAACACCCCTCTGAACTGCTGATGGATTATTGACCAAACACTGTCAGTATGATTTGTTTTTGTCTTCTCCACTGGAAAAAGCTTGGTCAATACTTCTCTCTATAGGCAGCTTGTTGTGATACAGAGTGTTGTCTTTCCCTTCAGATCTTGTTTTTAAGAGTTTCATCATAAAATGGATCATTAATGTAATCTTTCATCTCTTTTTCCCCACCCAAAAAACACGGGGAAAAAAACAATTCAGGAGGATGTTAGGGGGAAGGGTAGCTCGGTGATTTGAGCATTGGCCTGCTAAACCCAGGGTTGTCAGTTCAATCCTTGAGGGGGCCACTTAGGGATCTGGGACAAAAATTGGGGATTGGTCCTGCTTTGAGCAGGGGGTTGGACTAGATGACCTCCTGAGGTCCCTTCCAACCCTGATATTCTACGATTAGGAGCACTGTTTTTATTATTAATATTCCCATAATGCCTAGGAGCCCCAGTTATGAACCAGAACCCCATTGTGTTTGGAGCTTTTTTTTTCCTTGTGTCCTGAAGGTGGGAGAATGGTTAAGTATATACACATATGTTTCATTTCGCTTTTTAGATTCTGTGGGCAGTCCACTGGATCATCATTTTCTGTGTTATTCCAAGGGGAGTTCTATTAAGCTGAGCTGTATTCCAAGGATACAGTGGAAGTGGCTTTCTGGAATCAACCATTGTGTACATTGATTTGTGTGGGGGGTGGGGTGTTGAGGTCTTACAAAAGATACTTTGTACTGCTTCAGGGGCTGCATGTGTTGGAAGGGTAAGGGACTGAGCCAGGGATCTTATGTTTTATATTGACAATCCAGTGGTCTAGAAAAGATTACTTGATTTTAAACTATCATGCATTCAGGTGAATATATATTTTTGAACAAGCTTTATTTATCCAATCCCCAATATCAGCAAGTTGTTTGACACTAGAAGGTGCATAATAAATGATGAATTAGAATTAATGTCTTACCATTCAAGACATACACTTTGTAACACTAACAGATGTAGCTGTGTTCTGTGCCCTATACCTGTGAATGGTTGATATCTGCCTGCTGGGTAAAGAACTTTCTGGGATGCAAGATGGAGGTTCTTAGGGAAACAGGCTATCTTTTCCAGCTTATGGGGACTCTGTAGGTCTACTTTCTTTGCTGCTTCTATGATCAAAAATAAATAATCTAACCAAAAATAATCTATTTTGCTGCAGGGGACAGGGAGACACTAAAATGGTGTTGGGCACTGGATAAAACAGATGGGATTTGGACAAAGAAATTTATCTGGAATATCAGTATAGGAAAAGGAATATACATCTTCAATTTGTGTAGCTCATAAAGAAATCTCTTATAAATTACTGTATCTATGGCATTTGAGCCCAGTTATGATCCATCATATTTTTACTACCAGGGAGGAGCCCTGTTGGCGGGACTGTGGGCAAAGGGGAACATTCTTGCACATGTGGTTGTGTCCAGGAATTAGCTGGTATGGAGAGGAAATTATTAGAGATTTATCTCATGACAAAATACTTGCTTCCTAGAGATTTCCTGACCTGATTATTAGATGCGGTACTAAAGGATCTACATTTTAAACGGAAGGGCAAATTATGTTTTTGTGAGCAGCCAGACTTTGTATTACCCATTATTGGACAAATATGACCCCTACTTCTATGTAATTGTGTTATAGTAAAGTATGGACTGTCCCTGTAACGAAAAAACGTTTTCACAAACTATGAACACAACAGAAACACCAAAAATATGATGGGTATTTAGAAATGTTGTCACCCTTTTTAGCTTACTTACTGGAGGCTCCCAAGTCAACAATCCAGAGTCTTTAGCTAGTGTTTTTGAATATTAACCTTATTCTGAATAATATACAATTTAGTACAGGGATCAGCAACCTTTGTCATGCGGCCTGCCAGAGTAAGCCCCCTGGTGCGATGGGATGGTTTGTTTACCTGCCGTGTCCGCAGGTTTGGCCGATCGCAGTTCCCACTGGCTGCGGTTCACCGCTCCAGGCCAATGGGGACTGTGGGAAGCGGCGGCCAGCACATCCCTCAGCCCACGCCACTTCCTACAGCTTCCACTGGCCTGGAGCAGTGAACAAACTGGCTTACCCTAGCGGGCCACATGCCAAAGGTTGCTGATCCCTGATTTAGTATGTTAACATTTCTTGATAACATTACCTTAACAAAAAGTTCCCTCCATTTCTCCCCCCAAAAGCAAAGAAACAAAAAACAGAGGAGCATTACAGCAACTGTAAATTGAAGTGCGGGAGAAACAGCCTGGTCATAGACTGCAAGTGTGTCATGAAGGATTAAGGATAGGTTAGTTGTACAGAGTGATCTGGATCTCTTGCTAAGCTCAGCTCATTCAAACAACATGCATTTTAATATAGCCTTTAAATAAAGTTCAAGTTAATATATCTAGGAAAAAAGAATATATGTCAAAATTATGGGCTGGGGACTGTGCTCTGGAAAGTAGTGACTCTGATGATGAGCTGAATGTGAAATCTTAGTGCAAAGCTTTGGCTGAGTGGGCAAACACATGACTTGGATGTATAAGGAGATTAATGTCAAGCTGGAGTAGTGGGGTGGTGTTAGCTCTCTATACAGTAATAGTGAGATTGTCACTGGAATATTGTATCCTTTTTGGTGTCTACACTTGAAAAAGGATGTTGAAAAACTGGAAAGGGTTCAGAAAAAAATCCACAAATGATTTGAAGACTGGAAAACATGTTTTGTAGTGAGAGTCTTAAGAAGTGCATTCTCTTTAGTTTATGAAAGACGAGGTTAAGAAGTGACTTGATCATAGTCTATAAATACCTACATGAAGAGATGACTTTTCAAAATACAGAGCTCTTTAATCTAGCAGACCAGAACATAACAAAATCAAATTTCTGGAAGAGGAAGCTAGACAAATTAAAACTGAAAGTAAGACACACATTTTGAGAGTAATTAATGCATTCAACATCTTACCTAGGGCTGTGATGGATTCTCTATTACTTAAAGTCTTTAAAGCAAAATTGCATGTCTTTATAAAGAGATTACTCCAGTCTGATAAGAAATTATTGGCTTTGATGGATGAATTACCAGATGAAGTGCTTTGGTCTGTTTTATAGGAGGTCAGTCTAGATGAACATATTGGTCCCTTCTGCCCTTAACATTTCTGAATACAGTACAGATGTGGCAGAATGAATTTCTTAACTTAGAACATGTGACATCCAATGTTTTCAAAATAATATTCCTATCACCTCAGCAGAACTATGTAAATTGGTTGGTGCAATTAAAAAACAATAACAAAACCTCAATTTGCCTGTATTCAGGTTTCACAAACACAGTGCTGTATACAAAAATGTTATTACACACTCTTGCTGCATGAAGTTGGGCATTAATTTTATCTTTAATATTATGATTTAAAATTATAAGAGAGCTTTTAATAGTGCTTTTTGAATCTTCAATTTAAAATGGGAATGGTTACATATTAGAAGACGACTAACAGAGTGTGATATTAGATTCAGTCAAGTTTCAGCTACACGAGAAGGAAGTTATCCTTGTTAGATCTGAAGTCAGCAAGATATTACTCTGTTATTCTGGACTGCACACCTGACATCAGCCATACAGAACAAATGACTTTAATGGTGCATTTTTGTAACAACAACAGAACCTATTGAAAATGTCCCGATCCCCATGAGTCCGAGTCAGCTGGCATGGGACAGCCATTGGTGTTTAATTGACTATACTGTATCTTTAGTGCATTAGCATGTCTCCTTCACTCTGTGGGCCTAGTAGTATTGAAAAAAACACTATTCTGAAATTATAGCCATCTTCCACCCTTCAGTGTTCTTTTTACTCATCCTCATTACCTTAGTAGATGTGTCCTGTGGAGACTTCAGTCACTAGATTTCCTAAAAGCAAGTGTCTGATGAGTTTGAATTTGTCTGTTTTTTTTTTTTGCCCTTTTATAAGACAGTCCAGAGAAGTTACAAATTCAAATCTTGTTTCAAATAAAGTCAAATTCCTTGTAAACTGCCATACTAGCTGTCCATGGAAAGGGCACATACATAAGGTCACAGTCTGCTCTCAGATCTCTATTGAAATCACTCAGGGCATCACTGGGCCTCTGAAATTCAAGTTGTGAGTATGTGTGTGGGGTTGGTTTTTTTTAACATCACTGTCTTAAGAATGAACCTATATCTGGCAGTGATGATCTTTTTTTTTATATCTTGCAGTATTTGCCATTAACTGCAAAAGGCAGCAAGCATTTCTTGACACTGGCAAAATTGAACACACAGCTATCTTTCCACAGGAAAAGCTAAATTCTTGAGCCACATTTACTGCTGGCATAAGTGAGCACAGTTCCCACTGAAATTAATGGAAGTTATGGCTGTATACACAAGAGGTGAATTTTTACTCTATGGATAAAATCCTGGGCCCTTTGACCTCAGTATGGCCTGAATTTCGCACCTTGTATCTGTCTTGAAGTCATTAGTGCAACAACTGATTTCAATGTATTGATGATTTTACTGCAACAACATGGGGAAAATATTTTAAATATAGTTATTTTGTTACTAGATTTATCAATCATTTACAGGTACATTTTTAGCCCTTATCCTACAAAGACTTAAGCATGTGTGGAACCTTCATCACTAAAGTGTATGAATATCTTTATCTCCCAGTCACTAGATGATGTCTAGGTACAGGCAGAATTATATAATGGATTTTTCCTTTTCTCTCAAAAATGTATAGGACATAGCTGAAAAGAACTCTCACAGTTGCATTTAACTAATATATAATCAAGCTTGTGTGGATTCAATGGTTGTGTAATTGACACCATTCACTGACTTGAAAAATTGGCTAAAATTAATTGACAGTAATTATTTCTAGCAACAAGCATATGGCAACACTTATCTGAAGAGGCCAGCCAGAAGTGGGTGTGAAACTAATGTAATGTCTGTGTGGCTGGCCTCTTTTGCACTAAAATAGATAGCTCTGCAACACATTATGTGAATGCGGATTTGAGTCTGTCTGTACTGAAGAATAAAAATAGACTCCTAAAATATCAGAAATGAACATAGAAAAGCTAGCAGAAAAATTGATCCAATCAAACTGCCAACTAACCCAAATTTAGACCAAATTTGCCCGATAGCCAAATGAGTACCTATCCCCTCACATAATGTATTTGCTCTATATGATTCAGTGAAGCTCAAAATCACAACTTCAGATCCCCCTAATCAGGGATGCTGGAGCTATGGGCGTGGCAGCACCTCCTGGCTCAAAGATATAATGACAACCAAATGTCTTCCATAATATACTAGGTTTAAAGCTTTTGTTCAATGACTTTCTGCACCCTCACTAAAAAAATTGTTCCAGAACAGCTGCAAATAGCTTAGCATCTAGATAACAAAACAAAATGTCTAGTGGTGATATACTGTATAGTCTCCATTATGTAGGGCTTCATTTTGCAGCTGCACTAATGTGCTTTCAGCAAAGGAAACAATAGAGCTATGATGACTATCATCAGCCCAAGATCAATCATCTGATTAAATGGTCTAAGATTATCTCCACTGCTATGGAATGAGCAGCTGTACAGTTCTTCCATTTTGGCTTTACCCAACAACTTTTAAAATTAAGGCTTATTAATACTTAGCTTGAACATGATGGCTAGGGAAGGCATTCATGGTTCCTGAATGCCAAATATAAGTAACCAACTGGCTAAAAAGACTTTTATTTGCTGGAGTGCTATTGAACCTGAGTCTATTTTAAAATCCAGACTTACCCATTTTTGTTGTATTAATGACACTGTTAGCACATGTCATTGCACAGGCTGACTGTATCCAAAATCCAGGGAGCTGTGTGGATTGTCTGAGAGCAGTAGAGTTGTTGTTGTAGATTTGATTATGAATAACATTTCTGCTATGAGCAATCAGTTTCTTCCAAAGGGTTCACAAAGTTCAATAACCATAACCATAGTTCTTCAGGTTTCAGAGTGGTAGCCGTGTTAGTCTACATCAGCAAAAGTAGGAGAATGCTTCATTCTCCCTGCTCACTCAATAATGGGTACCCACATGGCCCCACAGTATGCCAACATTTTTATGGCTGACTTAGAGCAACGCTTCCTCAGCTCTCGTCTCCTAATGCCCCTACTCTACTTGCACTACATCGATGACATCTTCATCATCTGGACCAATGGAAAAGAAGCCCTTGAGGAATTCCACCATGATTTCAACAATTTCCATCCCACCATCAACCTCAGCCTGGACCAGTCCACACAAGAGGTCCACTTCCTGGACACTACGGTGCTAATAAGCGATGGTCACATAAACACAACCCTATACCAGAAACCTACTGACCACTATGCCTACCTACATGCCTCCAGCTTTCATCCAGACCACACCACATGATCCATTGTCTACAGCCAAGCTCTACGATACAACCGCATTTGCTCCAACCCCTCAGATAGAGACAAACACCTACAAGATCTCTATCAAGCATTCTTACAACTACAATACCCACCTGCTGAAGTGAAGAAACAGATTGACAGAGCCAGAAGAGTGCCCAGAAGTCACCTACTACAGGACAGGCCCAACAAAGAAAATAACAGAACGCCACTAGCCATCACCTTCAGCCCCCAACTAAAACCTCTCCAGCACATCATCAAGGATCTACAACCTATCCTGAAGGACGACCCATCACTCTCACAGATCTTGGGAGACAGGCCAGTCCTTGCTTATAGACAGCCCCCCAACCTGAAGCAAATACTCACCAGCAACCACACACCACACAACAGAACCACTAACCCAGGAACCTATCCTTGCAACAAAGACCGTTGCCAACTATGTCCACATATCTATTCAGGGGACACCATCATAGGGCCTAATCACAACAGCCACACTATCAGAGGCTCGTTCACCTGCACATCTATCAATGTGATATATGCCATCTTGTGCCAGCAATGTCCCTCTGCCATGTACATTGGCCAAACCTGACAGTCTCTACGTAAAAGAATAAATGGATACAAATCAGACTTCGAGAATTATAACATTCAAAAACCAGTCGGAGAAGACTTCAATCTCTTTGGTCACTCAATTACAGACCTAAAAGTGGCAATTCTTCAACAAAAAAACTTCAGAAACAGACTCCAACGAGAGACTGCTGAATTGGAATTAATTTGCAAACTGGATACAATTAACTTAGGCTTGAATAAAGACTGGGAGGGGATGGGTCATTACACAAAGTAAAACTATTTCCCCATGTTTATTTCCCCTGCCTCAGACATTCTTGTCAACTGCTGGAAATGGTTATCACTACAAAAGGTTCCCCCCCCCCCCGCTCTCCTGCTGGTAACTCACCTTACCTGATCGCTCTCGTTACAGTGTGTATGGTAACATTCATTGTTTCATGTTCCCTGTGTATATAAATCTCCCCACTGTATTTTCCACTGAATGCATCCGATAAAGTGAGCTGTAGCTCATGAAAGCTTATGCTCAAATAAATTGGTTAGTCTCTAAGGTGCCACAAGTACTCCTTTTCTTTTTGAGAATACAGACTAACACGGCTGCCACTCTGAGACCTAAAAGTGACAATTCTTCAAGAAAAAGCTTTAAAAGCAGACTCCAATGAGAACTGGAACTACTGGAATTAATTTTCAAACTGGACACCATCAAATTAGTCCTGATTAATGACAGGGAGTGGATGGGTCATTACAAAAACTAATTTTCCCTTGTTATTTCCCCCCACTGTTACTCACACCTTCTTGTCAACTGTTTGAAAAGGGCCACTCTTATTACCACTACAAGTGATTTTTCCTCCCTTGGTATTCTACTGTTAATTGAATTGTCTCATTAGACTGACCCCCACACTTCGTAAGGCAACTCCCATCTTTTCATGTACTGTGTATATATACCTGCTACTGTATTTTGCACTCCATGCATGTGATGAAGTGGGTTCTCACCCACAAAAGCTTATGCCCAAATAAATTTGTTAGTCTCTAAGGTGCCACAAGGACTCCGCATAGTTCTTCAGCAGCTCTCCCACAGAAGTTTGGTAATGAACAATTGTCACTTTAGTGCAGTGATAGAATAGAATGCATATGGGGTGGATAGAATTGCTTTTAGCAGACTAGTTTCACTTTGACGGGCATCAATTTTGCGTGAAACTAGGACAATAGATTTCCTGAAACAGAGGCCTGTATTTCTGCAGAATCATGTGGAGGAAGCGTGTTAATGTGTAAAATTAACAATTTAATCAGCCTTCATAAAAACTATATCCAAAAAAATTGTTTTCAAATTGCTGTTTCATTTTGGGGTCAACTATAATTTGAATTAGCTTGAACACTGGAAATATTAACCGAACTGGACTGTGACTAATGGAGAAGCACACTGGCCATATTGATTTTTGGATTCTTGTGATTCTTTCTCTTTCTTCATGCCAGTGATGTTTAGCTATTTCAAAGAGCTGGGATATTTGCATCTGATTAAAAATACTAACTTTCAGTAATTTACAACAAATCCTCCTGTCATCAACTATATCCTGAGTTAATAGCTATTGCATGCGTATTTCAAGCTACTCGTTCCCCTGAACAAATTCTCAAGCCATTAAAGACTTTGGTAGGATTTCTACTTAACTAAAAGTCCTGTCCAATTATACTTGCATCGATTTCAGTGGTTTGGTCAATATCAAGATTTATTGGACTTCATGATAAATATTGACTTTGGCTTGGCTTAGTCAATGTATAACTCTCAGGCCAATGAATCTTAATAGTGAACCAGAATGCTGCCTCTGTAGATTCTCTACCAGATTTATGAATGCTTCTTTAAATAAGAGGAATGGAAAAGCCTTTTATCTATTGTGAATATCTCTGAAGATAAAAATGGGGCAAAAAGATTTACATATATTTATTAAAAACTTATTTCTTTTGACAGCAGAATATTTACATATTTCATTCTTATTTTAAGGAAACTCAACTTCAAGAAATATAGCAAGGAAAAAGGTTGTATTTTAGAAAAGTTATGGAGACAGAATGGGCAAGATTTAGAGAGAGCCTTGATGTGTGGGCAAGTGAAAGAGGGGACACCTCAATATTATAAAGAGATCAACTCCAAAAGTTTAAAAGCAGTACTCTAAAGTTAGCCTAAACCCACTCCCACTTTCATGAACTTTAATGGTGTTATTCTGTATTTATAACTAAGTAGATGAACGTGGAATTTGGCCCCACCTCCTGTTTAATCAAGGCTGGATCAGCTCTTTGATTTGAGACGAGAACAGCTTGTAAAAGGCATATTGTTAACCATTATTCATCCAGTTGATGAAGAGGTTTTGCAAATTCCAGCCATCAGCAATTACTGCATCTCTATTAATTTTTCAAAAGAATATAGAATAAACAATTAGTTTGTTGAAGTTTGAGGTGAAGGTCTGAGGTTAATTGACCCCTTGGCAGCGAGATCAGCCATAGCTTTGATATGGAACAGATTATTTTGTAAAGAAAGGAAAAACTTGGGGGGCCATCCAAACCACCATGGCCAAATCAGCAACGATTCTGCCTGCAGCTTGTCTGATTAATGTTTCGCCTCCCATGAGCCTGTGGAAGTTCCAGTAAGATATTTAAGAAATGCTTTATATTTAATTGTCACAGAGCATGGCACAATGTGACTTTTCCCTTTAAGGGTAAATATTATTAAAAGCCCTTAGATATGTTAGATCCCATCTGCTGTGTTTGGCTTTCAATTTTGTACATTCAATCACTTTAAAGTATCATTCGGGTAAACTTTCCCTTTTAAAATCCTAATCAGTTCACTAGACTCTAAAACAGCTTCTGTCCCTGGTGTTCATAATGTAATGTTAACTTTTACTTAAACTGTGTTTGACCTCATTATCGGCTTTTTTTTTTTTAATAATTCAGTGTAACAGATGAAAATGTTGCAAAATGTAATTCATATTTCTTCTGGTTTAAAATGTCTGTCTCAACAGCTCATTACATCCTTTTCATCTCTACACAACTTGGCTACCTCTAATTTGTATCAAATATATTTTGTCAAAATTTCTTTCAAATGTTTTATATTTGTTTGAAAGTGTAGTTATACATAATTAGACAGCCCTTTTATGACGGGAGTCAGAGCTATAGATCAATTTATTCTACTCATTTAAATCTCAACTTTTATTTATGGAATTAAGGTAAAAAACCCCACTATTTTTGAACTGATTACCTAAAAGCTGTCACTTTCAGTTCTAATACTGTGAGATTGGACCACTTCGCTCTTAGTTACATTAGCTGGAGTACCTGAGATTTGCTTTAATTAAATAGATTAGCATGATGAATGGCACAAGCCAATTCTCTACAATGGTGCATGGGCTATCTGATGAATACAGGAGAGCATTCAGGGTGCATCAGATGCCATACCTTTCCTCTGTTTCCTCTCAATGTTGTTTGCTCTCTATCTGGCTGGTCTTATTGCAATAAGAGAGCTATAAAAGTTTAGTGGAAACAAGGTACAGGTAGCTTTTACCTCCGTGTATTTAGTCAAACTCAACAAGCATGTCCATCTGGAGTTTACCTCAACACTTAGGTAAAAAAATCTCCACAGGATTTTATATCAAGATAACTAACTTGGGTTGGCTATACTGATATAAAAAAACATCTTTTTTTTTTTCCCCTTCAATGAAGACATAGTCTATGGCAGTGTTTCCCAAACTTGGGACACCACTTGTTCAGGAAAAGCCCCTGGCTGACTTGGCCGGTTTGTTTACCTGCCGCATCCGCAGGTTCAGCCGATCCCAGTTCCCACTGGCCACGGTTCTCTCTGTCCGGCCAATGGGAGCTGTGGGAAGTGGCGCGGGCCGAGGGACATACTGGCTGCCACTTCCCGCGACCCCCATTGGCCTGAAGCAGAGAACCGCAGCCAGTGGGAGCCACGATTGGCCGAACCTGCGGACGTGGCAGGTAAACAAACCAGCCCGGCCCACTGGGGCTTTCCCTGAACAAGCGGCATCCCAAGTTTGGGAAACACTTGTCTGTGGCATCATCTTTAGGATGAGGAACATACAATTTTATTTGTTTGTGAGGCAGACTTCTAGACAGAAGGATAGAGCTTTTTGGTATATTATACTGTTATGATGTGTCCCTCAAATCCCTACTTTTATCAATTTGATTTTTGTGCAGTGTGTCTATATAACCAATAATGCCCCAAATAATGGTGAAACTTAGTTTTAGAGCTATGCAAAATAAATAAATCCTTCCAAATAAAACAACCCCCTGGAAACTAATATTTAATACCTTTTGTAACCATATAAAGTCAATTCTTCAATTGGCTTGGGCATAAGTTCTCGCCTTTGCTGAAGAAAAATATATGGATTGATAGGAAAGCTATCACTACATGCACGTTTTTTTGGATTTTTTTTTTGGCTTGTTCATTTTAAACAGAGAGTAAAAATGTACTTTTTTTGGCTGTTGTTACGTTAACATTGCCAAATAACAGTATTGACTTTTAAATAGGCATTAGCACATGGAACAACAATGACTGTATTTATTAAAGACACTCCAAGGACATCTCAGTCTGATTATAGGGTAAATCCACTTTGATGGGTTGTTGAAGGCAGAAAATGAAACAAATCTGTGGCATATCATGATTAAAGTTTGACATGTATCTTCCCATGCCTGCTACTTGATTTTTATCCATCTTTGTACATACTAGATAAATGGGAGAAAAATATCATAAGAGATGATATGGTAGAGTATTTTTAATCCTCTGGACAGATTAAAGGTTTATATGTGGGAACAACATTTTCATTCTCAACTTCTCACAAAAAGCAATGAGACCCTTTTCTGTAAAATAAGTGAACTACTTAATTTTGATTGTGATTTGGGCCATGACTACAATTCAAAATTAGGTAGATGTAATTTGCCTTGAGTTGACCTATTTGTGTATGTGTGTACACTTGAATTTGTCTCTAGCCAGTGTAAGCACCTCATTGTGCTGACTCAATGAAACCACTTCCCCGAATGCCATTGAGCCATGTCTACCTAATGCAGTTGATGCAGTGCGAGTTTCAACACTGGGACCTGTGTTGACACTAACAGTCCTCCAGCTGCTGTCCCACAATGCCCCATTCCCTGTGACAGTAACCACTCTAGTCACAATAACTGTGAACTCCACTTCCCCAGGGTCATAGAGACAGGAAGCAGGCATTGTGTTACCCCCATCCTTTTGCATAATTTTGAAATGACTTTTCCTCATTGCACTGCTTGGCGAGAGTCCCTAGTTGTGCAACTGACCAACCAACCATGCCTGCTGCACACTCTAGCTGCACTCCTGCCTGGAGTAGGCCAGAGGTAGTGGATTTCCTGGGCCTGTGGGAAGAGGCGGTTGTGCAAACACAGCTATGGACTAGCTATAGAAATGTATGAATCTCAAAGGACAAAGCACGTATCCCAGATCAGTTATACCTTATGAGTCACCTAAAGTCATCTGCTATCTGCAAAATGTCCCTCAATGCAATGTCATTGTTCCAACATAACCGTCACCAATGGATCCTCTCCCATTGACTTCAGAAGCCTATCCAATCTTAGAGTGACATCTCCTGTTTTGGCGCCAGGAAGGAGCCTGTCCTTTGCAGCATATTTTTTTAATTCCTCTGAGTATTGACTCTGAAACAAGAATAGTCTGTCTACCTTGGACAGTTGAAGAACTCTTTGTGAGTAAGCTGGATTTGCTTATCGGTTGGGTTGAGCTGTCATCTACATGTGTCCCATACATCTCTCCATTTCCTTGGACCTGCTTGATCTTGAGAGGTATCTTCTATAGCTTCTGTATGGAGGACCTGGTATTGACTTGAAAACTCTAGCCATGTGGAATTCCTCCTGCTTCTCTTCTTTCTTGTGGCTAATGTCTACCTACCCTCAACTGTGTAGAATTCTACTGTGACCTCTTGTCTCTGGTTACTAACTGGCAGGCCTCCTCTCTGACTTCCTCTCTTACAGAGTCATTAGTAGCCAGCTCCATTCTTCCTTGAACCTGTGGTACTGGTGTGTCCATTACCTGGCTTTCTAGGAACTCCTCAGCTTCTCTGATTCTTAATTGTGTCTCAACTTGCCCCTCTGCTCCAAGAATCTGTCCTTCAGCACTGCCACCAACTTGCATTTCATCCCCAGGAAATCCCATCTGGCTTCAGGATAAAAAGAAAATATGGCTCATTCGTTGCAGGTCACCACCTCTATCGTGTGTGGTACTGAGCCTCTCACACTCCCTCTCTTAACTACCTGTTTGTGGCTTTTGAATTTGATTAGTAAGTGGCTTTTTATAGCAAGTCTGACCTGCCTAGCTTAGCTCAGCTCTGCTCCTCACCACCAGGGAGCGATTAACCACTGGACTTCAAACAGCTGGGCTGATCAAAGCTCCAAGGGCTAGAGCCTATGGCTTTTAGCAATTCACTGATCAAAGCTCCAAGGGTTTACTCAGAGGCCAAGGGTCCAGCTAGACAGTTTGTGGGTTGTTTGTTTGCTTGTTCTCTGTGTACAGACCAACCAAATGCACCACTCACCTAATCCTGCTACTCCCAAGCACAAAGTTGGCAGCTACTCCCTCTGAAACTTGTGTGTTAGCTACCTCTGTTTGAAGCTCAAGTCCCTAGGCTTAATCTCTAGACATTTAGGTTTCTTCTTGTGGAGATGTACAAACATGCCCATGTAATGCAGCCACTGGGCAGCTCAGCACTTAACTCATGCCTAAGCCCAGGTGTGATTCACAAACTAGATTTTGTTCTGCTTATCTCACTTTAAATACACTGTCCAGGGGGCATGCTTATATGCCACTTTAGAGTATACCTACCAGATTGGTCCCTGCACAAAATATGGTGGAGGTGGTGCTCCTCCTTCCCCTGCATAGCTCAGCAGATAGAGTACTCATGCAGGTTGGGGGAAACTTGGGTTCAGATCTGTACTATGCTTGATTCAGAGTAGCCACTTGAACCTGGTTCTCTCACCTCTTTTGTGAGTGCGCTAATGACTGGATTATAGCATCCTCTGGTATAGGTGTCTCCTGTTGAATCTGTTCCACTTAATATGAAATAATTGGGCCAGAGACAGACTGGCTGTGCACTGGTTTGGGCAGTGGGAGATCTTGGGGTAAGTCCCTGCTCTGAAACAGGCATAGTAGGGGAACTGAACCCAAGCCTTTAAATCCAAGGATATTGCTTTCACTACTGGATTATTGGGTTACAAGAGTACCGCTGTCTCCTCCTCTCTCAGGGCTGTGAATTCCACCGGGCATCTAAAAGTTACATGTTGCAATGTGTAAGTCCCTCTTCTGAGCACTTGAAGTTTCAAAAGATGGGATCACTTAGCTGGAGCAACCTAACATGTTGAACCATGAACATATGGTGTATTTTGTAGTATATATCAATATAAAAAGACATTAATATTTTTAATAACTGAAACAGGAACAGATTATGCTACATAGATGGAATGGGTCTGAGTTCACATCGTCAGACTATTGACCTGCAAGTGCCTGACTTCATGACTTTAATGTTGGACTCACAATAGTGTTTTTCCATTTAATTACCTAGGGATTTATGAAGGGAAAAAAAGTCTGGTGGCAGTTGGTTTTGAGTCAGCAAAGCAAACAAAGCTTATAATTTCTTTTCTCTGTAGTTATTCATTTTGTGCTTGCTTCCCACAAGCTCTGTTTGATTTGTAAATTCTTAGAATAAACAGGCTCGCAGTTAACTGACTGTACATACAAGTGTAGTGCATTTGTGGTCAAGTGTGGGACTGTGGACTCAAACTTTTCTGTTGTGCATGCTCAGTGTGCAATGTTTAAGCTGTCATAATGGTAAAGGCACTAGCCTGAGGCACAGGAGACCTCCTTTCAATTCCATTATGACCTTTGGGAAACCACTGTGGCCCAGATCCTCAAAGGTATTTAAGTATCAGGGGGCAGTAATAACTGGTATTTTAGGCACCAAACTCCCATTGAAATTAAAACTAATCTGCGTTAACTGTTGCAGTAAAGGCAAACAAGCAGTCTCTCTGTGTCTCATCCATGAAGGTATGTACGCACCTAAATCTTGGTTTTAGATACCATTGCAATCCACAAACATCTGCCTCTTAAACCTGTAAACCTGTAGGTGCATAAATTTCTGTCTCTGAGCATGTGCACTGCACATCCCTCTAGCACATGGTTGCCTATCTCCCGCATAAGCTCCAAAGCAATTCCACAAACCTGGGAAGATAAGCATTTGGCTGCTGAAGTCAAATGTGGGGGCCTGAGCTGGTAGGCATGCTCATCAGCCACCTAACAGACTGGTTCCTTTGCGGGGGGACCAAAAACAACTGCCTCCCTCATAACTTTTAGCCAAGTGGCTAGGGTACTCTACTCACCCAAGACGTGTGAAACCCCCCAGTTCAAGCTCCCCTGCCTCTGAGTGCTCTAACAACTGGACTATGGCATATTCTACTGTGGGTTTCCCTCAATCCTCCTGTTGAAGTTGTTCCATTTTAATTAAATATTAATTGGGCCAGAAAAAAGAGCTAGAATGACTCTATAGCTGATTAGAGCACTCACCTGAGAGCTGGTAGATTCCTATTCAAATCCCTTTTCCACCTCATGAGAAGAGGGGGAAGGTCTCCCACATCCTGGGTGATTACCTTAACCACTTAGCTAAAGATTATATGGGATTTCCTTCCCCTCAGTGGTTTTGTTTTGGGCCTCTCATGCAAATTAGGAAACCAAATGCCTATCTTCCCCTTATTTGTGGAGCTCCTTGGAGCCTGGATTTAGGTGCTGAGCTCAGAGAGCAGGCAGGGGTTAGCACACCCCCTCCTTTTGACAGGATCTCCCACTGGAGCGCTCTGGTGGCTCCTCCCCTAGCATGCTGGCTTTTGTGGTTCAGGGGAGCCTATCTCATCCCACTGTATAAGGAGCCTGCATGCCTAACTCGAGCTTTGTGCATCACAGTGTTATTCCTGTGATTTTTCTAGGCACCTAAAAGTTTGGTCCCTTGATGGTGAGTATTGCAACACTGAACTCCCTTTGTGGGCCCCGGCCTCTGTGCCTTAGTTCCCCATATGTAAAATGGGGATAGTAGCCTGAGGCCCTCAGATGCTATGGGAATGGGAGCCAGATAAGTACCTAAGTTAGATGCTTAGGACCAGATTTTTAGAGGTATTTAGGCACCGGAAGCTCATTGATTTCAGTGGAAGTTAGGAATCTATACTAAAGAACAGATTTTAAAAAGTATTTAAAGTCTATTTTCATCTTTCCATGTATGGATAGTTAGTCAATTTATCTTTTATTTGTGTGAAGCTTTCACACAGCAATATCTGAGCAAAACATTTTAAAAATTGATTGTAAAACCACAATAGTTCACAGGAGCATTAAGAAGTAGGTATAAAATTGAAATTACTTTTACTTTAAAAAAATGATTAGAGTTTATATTTTATTCATTTATTTTATGTAGATTGAAAATAATAAAGATGCCTTTCCAAGCTCTAGACTCCGTAATGTAGTTAATCATACAATAAATATAACTAAATTAAATATCAGTAGCATTGAACTTGGCTGGCCAGCCATCCAGCCATCTACCATACCCCTTCGACATAGACCCTGTCAAACAGTGCCACTTTTCAAATCATTCATGTTTTATAGAAAGGTCATATTATTTTGTTTTGGTTTAATATTGGTTCCAAGTCAGTGCTTTTGATCTTTGCTCTTGTGAGGTCCTAATCTCTTCCATCTTTTTTTCTTTTAAATGAAAGAATGTGTTTAAAAAATACAGCCGCTAATGAAAACATCACAAAACTTTACTTTTTTATCATGTTGGCTTTAATAAGCTCTACCAGTGTCTCATATTTTCATCAGGACTTGAAAGCTCCAACATATGCATTACTCTATCCATTCAATGTTGCCATTACACTTGATGTAGCTGTCCTCCTGGGAGAACCCTGTTGTGTCAGGCATCAGTCATCTGCATCCATGTTCCTGCTCTTTGATCTATTGCTGTTCTATTTTGCCTTATCTTGGATGATTTTTTTCCCTTTTACCATGCACTCTCCTGTCTTAACACTTTTTGATTTATAACTTTTTCTGGGAAAACATTACTTTGAAATTTTGTTGCTAGACTTTTTTTTAAAAGTCCTAATACCGTAGATTTTTTTTTTAAAAAAGGCTTCACTATTGTCCATATTTCAACACTTGTTCATTTCATCATTAAATATCATTCATTTAAACATTAGTGTAAAAACATCTTTTAAAACAAAACTATTTAGTTCTTGTATTAGCTCTAAATTTGCATCCAAATGGTAATCCAGTGAATGTAATAGGTTAAGTATTTTAGATTGTTTTTCATAAAGTAACAGGAGAGTAGGTTAATAATTTGTGAAGACTTGTCACAGGGCCATAATTAATTTCAATTACCCTCTTAAATTTAAAAAGAAAATGCATATATTCCATCTGACTTTCAGAGGTGCTGAGTACCTGCACCTCCCATTATATGGACCCTATTACCATACTATCAGAGTGCTTCACAATCTCTAATATGCCTTCTTTATGAAGCAGGGAAGTAGTATCCCCATTTCACAGATGGGGGAACTGTGGTACCATAAGTCACACAGAAACTCTATGGCAGGGCAGGAAATTAAACCCTGGTCTTCAGAGTCCCACTGGATCCTCCTTCCCCAGTGGCAGTTGCTGTTCAACACTCAGAAAAATAAGCGTTGTTCACGTTGAATTATTTAATATGGTAGATATAGTCATTCAGTGTGGGAAAGACACGCAGGAGTGGTAATTGCAGTTATTGCATGAAACCAGACCACCAGGAAAGTTTGCAGAAATCCACCGGGGGAAGGAGACCAAAGCCTTCAGGTAAGTGGGGAAGTGGGATACCGGGAAGAAGCAGGAGCACGCGAGAGGGCAGGGCTCCTGCCTCATACTGAGAAAGAGGGACGATCAGTGAGTTATCTCAAGTGCCTATACACAAATGCACGAAGCCTGGGAAATGAGCAGGGAGAACTGGAAGTCCTGGCACAGTCAAGGAATTATGATGTGATTGGAATAACAGAGACTTGGTGGGATAACTCACATGACTGGAGTACTGTCATGGATGGATATAAACTGTTCAGGAAGCACAGGCAGGGCAGAAAAGGTGGGGGAGTTGCACTGTATGTAAGGGAGCAGTATGACTGCTCAGAGCTCAAGTATGAAACTGCAGAAAAACCTGAGTGTCTCTGGATTAAGTTTAGAAGTGTGAGCAACAAGGGTGATGTCATGGTGGGAGTCTGC
This sequence comes from Eretmochelys imbricata, assembly GCF_965152235.1. Classification (NCBI taxonomy): domain Eukaryota; kingdom Metazoa; phylum Chordata; order Testudines; family Cheloniidae; genus Eretmochelys; species Eretmochelys imbricata. The sequence goes on along the minus strand of NC_135573.1, from coordinate 95,437,736 downwards.
TATAGACCACCGGACCAGGGGGATGAAGTGGACGAGGCTTTCTTCTGGCAACTCACGGAAGTTACTAGATTGCAGGCCCTGGTTCTCATGGGAGACTTCAATCACCCCGATATCTGCTGGGAGAGCAATGCAGCGGTGCACAGACAATCCAAGAAGTTTTTGGTAGGGGGCAATTTCCTGGTGCAAGTGTTGGAGGAACCAACTAGGGGCAGAGCTCTTCTTGACCTGCTGCTCACAAACCGGGAAGAATTAGTAGGGGAAACTAAAGTGGATGGGAACCTGGGAGGCAGTAACCATGAGATGGTTGAGTTCAGGATCCTGACACAGGGAAGAAAGGAGAGCAGCAGAATATGGACCCTGGACTTCAGAAAAGCAGACTTTGACTCCCTCAGGGAACTGATGGGCAGGATCCCCTGGTAGAATAACATGAGGGGGAAAGGAGTCTAGGAGAGCTGGCTGTATTTTAAAGAATCTTTATTGAGGTTACAGGGACAAACCATCCCGATGTGTAGAAAGAATAGTAAATATGGCAGGCAACCAGCTTGGCTTAACAGTGAAATCCTTGGTGATCTTGAACATAAAAAAGAAGCTTACAAGAAGTGGAAGATTGGACAAATGACCAGGGAAGAGTATAAAAATATTGCTCGGGGATGCAGGAGTGAAATCAGGAAGGCCAAATCACATCTGGACTTGCAGCTAGCAAGAGATGTTAAGAGTAACAAGAAGGGTTTCTTCAGGTATGTTAGCAACAAGAAGAAAGTCAAGGAAAGTGTGGGCCCCTTACTGAATGAGGGAGGCAACCTAGTGACAGAGGATGTGGAAAAAGCTAATGTACTCAATGCTTTTTTTGCCTGTGGGTATGTCTACACTATGGAATTAGGTCGAATTTATAAAAGTCATTTTTTTAGAAATCGGTTTTATATATTTGAATGTGTGTGTCCCCATAGAAAATGCTCTAAGAGCATTAAGTGCATTAACTCGGCGGAGTGCTTCCACAGTACCGAGGCAAGTGTTGACTTCGGGAGTGTTGCACTGTGGGTAGCTATCCCACAGTTCCCACAGTCTCCGCTGTCCATTGGAATTCTGGGTTGAGATCCCAATGCCTGATGGGGCTAAAACATTGTTGCGGGTGGTTCTGGGTACGTATCGTCAGGCCCCCGTTACCCCCTCCCTCCGTGAAAGCAAGGGCAGACAATCGTTTCGCGCCTTTTTTCCTGAGTTACCTGTGCAGACGCCATACCACGGCAAGCATGGAGCCCGCTCAGGTAACCGTCACCCTATGTCTCCTGGGTGCTGGCAGACGCGGTACTGCATTGCTACAAAGTAGCAGCAACCCATTGCCTTCTGGCAGCAGATGGTGCAATACGACTGGTAGCCGTCATCATCATGTCCGAGGTGCTCCTGGCCACATCGGCCAGGAGCGCCTGGGCAGACATGGGCGCAGGGACTAAATTTGGAGTGACTTGACCAGGTCATTCTCTTTATTCCTGCAGTCAGTCCTATTGAACCGTCTTATGGTGAGCAGGCAGGCGATACGGATTGCTAGCAGTCGTACTGTACCATTTTCTGCCGGGCAGGCAAGAGATGAGGATGGATAGCAGTCATATTGTACCATCTTCTGCCGGGCAGGCAAGAGATGAGGATGGCTAGCAGTCATATTGCACCATCTTCTGCCGAGCAGCCATGAGATGTGGATGGCATGCAGTCCTTCTGCACTGTCTGCTGCCAGCCAAAGATGTAAAAGATAGATGGAGTGGATCAAAACAAGAAATAGACCAGATTTGTTTTGTACTCATTTGCTTCCCCCTCCCTCGCCCCCCGTCTAGGGGACTCATTCCTCTAGGTCACACTGCAGTCACTCACAGAGAAGGTGCAGCGAGGTAAATCTAGCCATGTATCAATCAGAGGCCAGACTAACCTCCTTGTTCCAATAAGAACAATAACTTAGGTGCACCATTTCTTATTGGAACCCTCCGTGAAGTCCTGCCTGAAATACTCCTTGATGTAAAGCCACCCCCTTTGTTGATTTTAGCTCCCTGAAGCCAACCCTGTAAGCCATGTCGTCAGTCGCCCCTCCCTCCGTCAGAGCAATGGCAGACAATCATTCCGCACCTTTTTTCTGTGTGGACGCCATACCAAGGCAAGCATGGAGGCCACTCAGCTCACTTTGGCAATTAGGAGCACATTAAACACCACACACATTATCCAGCAGTATATGCAGCACCAGAAACTGGCAGAGCGATACCGGGCGAGGAGGCGACGTCAGCGTGGTCACGTGAGTGATCAGGACATGGACACAGATTTCTCTGAAAGCATGGGCCCTGCCAATGCATGCATCATGGAGCTAATGGGGCAGGTTCATGCTGTGGAATGCCGATTCTGGGATCGGGAAACAAGCACAGACTGGTGGGACCGCACAGTGTTGCAGGTCTGGAACAATTCCCAATGGCTGCGAAACTTTCGCATGTGTAAGGGCACTTTCATGGAACTTTGTGACTTGCTTTCCCCTGCCCTGAAGCGCACGAATACCAAGATGAGAGCAGCCCTCACAGTTGAGAAGCGAGTGGCGATAGCCCTGTGGAAGCTTGCAACGCCAGAAAGCTACCGGTCAGTTGGGAATCAATTTGGAGTGGGCAAATCTACTGTGGGGGCTGCTGTGATGCAAGTAGCCCACGCAATCTAAGATCTGCTGATATCAAGGGTAGTGACCCTCGGAAATGTGCAGGTCATAGTGGATGGCTTTGCTGCAATGAGATTCCCTAACTGTGGTGGGGCCATAGACGGAAGCCATATCCCTATCTTGGCACCGGAGCACCAAGCCGCCGAGTACATAAACCGCAAGGGGTACTTTTCAGTAGTGCTGCAAGCTCTGGTGGATCACAAGGGACGTTTCACCAACATCAACATGGGATGGCCAGGAAAGGTACATGACGCTCGCATCTTCAGGAACTCTGGTCTGTTTCAAAAGCTGCAGGAAGGGACTTTATTCCCAGACCAGAAAATAAGTGTTGGGGACATTGAAATGCCTATATGTATCCTTGGGGACCCAGCCTACCCCTTAATGCCATGGCTCATGAAGCCGTACACAGGCAGCCTGGACAGTAGTCAGGAGCTGTTCAACTACAGGCTGAGCAAGTGCAGAATGGTGGTAGAATGTGCATTTGGACGTTTAAAGGCGCGCTGGCACAGTTTACTGACTCGCTTAGACCTCAGTGAAACCAATATTCCCACTGTTATTACTGCTTGCTGTGTGCTCCACAATATCTGTGAGAGTAAGGGGGAGACATTTATGGCGGGGTGGGAGGTTGAGACAAATCGCCTGGCTGCTGGTTATGCACAGCCAGACACCAGGGCGGTTAGAAGAGCACAGGAGGGCGCGGTACGCATCAGAGAAGCTTTGAAAACCAGTTTCATGACTGGCCAGGCTACGGAGTGAAAGTTCTGTTTGTTTCTCCTTGATGGAAACCCCCCACCGCTTGGTTCACTCTACTTCCCTGCAAGCTAACCACCCTCCCCTCCTCCCTTTAATCATTGCTTGCAGAGGCAATGAAGTCATTGTTGCTTCACATTCATGCATTCTTTATTCATTCATCACACAAATAGGGGGACAACTACCAAGGTAGCCCAGGAGGGGTGGTGGAGGAGGGAAGGAAAATGCCACACAGCACTTTAAAAGTTTACAACTTTAAAATTTATTGAATGCCAGCCTTCTTTTTTGGGGGGGCAATCCTCTGTGGCGGAGTGGCTGGTTGGCCAGTGGCCCCCCCACTGCGTTCTTGGGCGTCTGGGTGTGGAGGCTATGGAACTTGGGGAGGAGGGAGGTTGGTTACACAGGGGCTGTAGTGGCAGTCTGTGCTCCAGCTGCCTTTGCTGCAGCTCAACCATACACTGGAGCATACTGGTTTGGTCCTCCAGCAGCCTCAGCATTGAATCCTGCCTCCTCTCATCACGCTGCCGCCACATTTGAGCTTCAGCCCTGTCTTCAGCCCACCACTTACTCTCTTCAGCCCGCCACCTCTCCTCCCGGTCATTTTGTGCTTTCCTGCACTCTGACATTATTTGCCTCCACGCATTCGTCTGTGCTCTGTCAGTGTGGGAGGACAGCATGAGCTCAGAGAACATTTCATCACGAGTGTGTTTTTTTTCTTTCTAATCTTCACTAGCCTCTGGGAAGGAGAAGATCCTGTGATCATTGAAACACATGCAGCTGGTGGAGAAAAAAAAAGGGACAGCGGTATTTAAAAAGACACATTTTATAAAACAGTGGCTACAGTCTTTCAGGGTAAACCTTGCTGTTAACATTACATACATAGCACATGTGCTTTCGTTACAAGGTCGCATTTTACCTCCCCCCACCGCGTGGCTACCCCCTCAACCCTCCCCCCTCCCCATGGCTAACAGCGGGGAACATTTCTGTTCAGCCACAGGCAAACAGCCCAGCAGGAACGGGCTCCTCTGAATGTCCCCTGAAGAAAAGCACCCTATTTCAACCAGGAGATCATGAATGATATCTCATTCTCCTGAGGATAACACAGAGAGATAAAGAACGGATATTGTTTGAACACCAACAAACATACACTGCAATGCTTTGTTGTACAATGATTCCCGAGTACGTGTTACTGGCCTGGAGTGGTAAAGTGTCCTACCATGAAGGACGCAATAAGGCTGCCTTCCCCAGAAACCTTTTGCAAAGGCTTTGGGAGTACATCCAGGAGAGCCGCAAATGCCAGGGCAAATTAATCCTTTCACATGCTTGCTTTTAAACCATGTATAGTATTTTAAAAGGTACACTCACCGGAGGTCCCTTCTCCGCCTGCCGGGTCCAGGAGGCAGCCTTGGGTGGGTTTGGGGGGTACTGGCTCCAGGTCCAGGGTGAGAAACAGTTCCTGGCTGTCAGGAAAACTGGTTTCTCTGCTTGCTTGCTGTGAACTATCTACAACCTCCTCCTCCTCCTTCTCCTCCTCATCTTCTTCGTCCCCAAAACCTGCTTCCGTGTTGCCTCCATCTCCATTGAAGGAGTCAAACAACACGGCTCTGGTAGTGGTGGCTGAACCCCCTAAAATGGCATGCAGCTCATCATAGAAGTGGCATGTTTGGGGCTCGGAGCGGCCATTCGCCTCTCTGGTTTTCTGGTAGGCTTGCCTCAGCTCCTTAAGTTTCACGCGGCACTGCTTCGAGCCCCTGTTATGGCCTCTGTCCTTCATGCCCTGGGAGATTTTGACAAAGGTCTCCCCATACGGCGATCAGATCCCGTACCTCCTGTTCAGTCCATGCTGGAGCTCTTTTGCGATTCTGGGACTCCCTCATGGTCACCTCTGCTGATGAGCTCTGCATGGTCACCTGCAGCTTGCCACGCTGGCCAAACCGGAAATGAGATTCAAAAGTTCGCAGTTCTTTTCCTGTCTACCTGGCCAGTGCATCTGAGTTGAGAGTGCTGTCCAGAGCAGTCACAATGGAGCACTCTGGGATAGTTCCCGGAGGCCAATACCGTTGAATTGTGTCCACAGTACCCCAAATTCGAGCCGGCAAGGCCAATTTAAGCGCTAATCCACTTGTCAGGGGTGGAGTATGGAAATCGATTTTAAGATCCCTTAAAGTCAAAATAAAGGGATTCATCGTGTGGACGGGTGCAGGTTTACATCGATTTAACGCTGCTAAATTCAACCTAAAGTCCTAGTGTAGACCAGCGCTGTGTCTTCACGAACAAGGTCAGCTTCCAGACTACTGCACTGGGCAGCACAGCATGGGGAGGAGGTGACCAGCCCTCTGTGGAGAAAGAAGTGGTTCGGGACTATTTAGAAAAGCTGGATGAGCACAAGTCCTTGGGGCCAGATGCGCTGCATCCGAGAGTGCTAAAGGAGTTGGCGGATGTGATTGCAGAGCCATTGGCCATTATCTTTGAAAACTCATGGTGATCAGGGGAAGTCCCGGACGACTGGAAAAAGGCTAATGTATTGCCCATCTTTAAAAAAGGGAAGAAGGAGGATCCTGGGAACTACAGGCCAGTCAGCCTCACCTCAGTCCCTGGAAAAATCATGGAGCAGGTCCTCAAGGAATCAATTCTGAACCACTTGGAGGAGAGGAAAGTGATCAGGAACAGTCAGCATGGATTCACCAAGGGCAAGTCATGCCTGACTAGTCTAATTGCCTTCTATGACGAGATAACTGGCTCTGTGGATGAGGGGAAAGTGGTGGACGTGTTGTTCCTTGACTTTAGCAAAGCTTTTGACACGGTATCCCACAGTATTCTTCCCAGCAAGTTAAAGAAGTATGGGCTGGATGTATGGACTATAAGATGGATAGAAATTTGGCTAGATTGTCAGGCTCAACGGGTAGTGATCAATGGCTCCATGTCTAGTTGGCAGCCGGTATCAAGTGGAGTGCCCCAAGGGTCGGTCCTGGGGCCGGTTTTGTTCAATATCTTCATAAATGATCTGGAGGATGGCGTGGATTGCACCCTCAGCAAGTTTGCAGAGGACGCTAAACTGGGAGGAGAGGTAGATACGCTGGAGGGTAGGGATAGGATACAGAGGGCCCTAGACAAATTAGAGGATTGGGCCAAAAGAAATCTGATGAGGTTCAACAAGGACAAGTGCAGAGTCCTGCACTTAGGATGGAAGAATCCAATGCACCACTACGGACTAGGGACCAAATGACTAGGCAGCAGTTCTGCAGAAAAGGACCTAGGGGTTACAGTGGACAGGAAGCTGGATATGAGTCAACAGTGTGCCCTTGTTGCCAAGAAGGCCAATGGCATTTTGGGATGTATAGGTTGGGGCACTGCCAGCAGATCGAGGGACGTGATTGTTCCCCTCTATTCGACATTGGTGAGGCCTCATCTGGAGTACTGTGTCCAGTTTTGGGCCCCACACTACAAGAAGGATGTGTAAAAATTGGAAAACATCCAGCGGAAGGCAACAAAAATTATTAGGGGACTGGAATACATGACTTATGAGGAGAGGCTGAGGGAGCTGGGATTGTTTAGTCTGCGGAAGAGAAGAATGAGGGGGGATTTGATAGCTGCTTTCAACTACCTGAAAGGGGGTTCCAAAGAGGATGGCTCTAGACTGTTCTCAGTGGTAGCTGATGACAGAACAAGGAGTAATGGTCTCAAGTTGCAGTGGGGGAGGTTTAGGTTGGATATTAGGAAAAACTTTTTCACTAGGAGGGTGGTGAAACACTGAAATGCGTTACGTAGGGAAGTGGTGGAGTCTCCTTCCTTAGATATTTTTAAGGTCAGGCTTGACAAAGCCCTGGCTGGGATGATTTAGTTGGGGATTGGTCCTGCTTTGAGGAAGGGGTTGGACTAGATGACCTCCTGAGGTCCCTTCCAACCCTGATATTCTATGATTCTATGTGAAAAGAATTGGGAGGCTCTGTGCAGCTTGAGTACTAAATATCTACTCCACATAAATTGTTGGGATTCTTGATTTAGTCAGCTTTCCATTTTGAGTGATGACACCTGAGTGAATTGGCTATCATGTCTAGGCTCATGGTTTCTTCTTTTCTAAGCAAGTTTGTATATTTACGGTATAAGCAGTGCTTAATTTTGTGCCAGGGTTGAGCAGTGGCACCTCTCAGCTTGGCATTTCATAGCCCCGGCACCTGTATGCTTGCTGCATCAGTTTTGAAAGTTAAAAAAATTGCCTGAGCCCCAGCACCTCTTTCATTACAAATTAAGTGCTAAGTATAAGACAGCTCCTACTCCCTTTTTCTCCTTTTTGATTTTTAGATCCCATTAGACTGATTGTTGGCATTCTTTTTACTAGTGTTTTATTGCATTTTTGGACCTGAGTTGCCCTAAGATTTTCAATCATATTTTAGAGTTGCTCTGTGTATCTGTGAGCTTGTCTACACTTACGGGTGGATCTACACTGCAGTGATGGATGCACCAGCAGTTGATTTAGCAGGTCTAATGAAGACCCACTAAATCGACCGCAGATCACTCTCCCTTCGACTCCTGTACTCCAATGGATCGAGAAGAGTAGGGGGGAGTCGTCTGGGTAAATGTGTTTATTGACTGCATTTTATTAAGCATGTTATCTTTGCTGTTTTATTTCTAAAGCCTTTTTTTAACTTTCAAAGCAAATACACTTCCTGCTCTGACTAGCTGAGTTTGCTGCTGCCAAACATAGTAGTGTTGTTTTGCTCATTACTGAGTTTGCCAAGACTGCTATGTTGTATTACTGTATTTACATCTCAGTATGAGATCTTTTGTTACTGGTTTCTTGGATCATTTGCCAACAGCTTCATTCCAAACACATCTTTGTTACTGAAGCTAATATATCCTGAATACAATCTGGTTCTTGCTGAATCTTCCTTCAAAGAGGAATTTTTCTGCTGGGTCCTATATTGACACCATTCAATCAATCCTTGTCATCTTTTCTTTTTGAAAATGGAAGTTTTCCTTTCTTTTTTCTAACTGAAATTGTGAGGTATCATTTCACATCTACCAGCAGCATTCCTGAAATAAGAGGATGGTGGCTGGTGTTGTACTAGCACTGATAGCATTTTGTACTCCACCTAGAGTTGGATTTGCTGCTATTCATATTACTTCTATTATGATTTGCTGCCTGGGCAAGATATGCTTAATAAAGATTTTTTACACAAGTGTTATTTTTGGAAATCTTTCACCAAGAAGATAAAACATCACTCTAGTTACTGTTTCTTAAATCTAATCTTCTAGCATGCAATAAAAAAAATCTAGCTGATAACTAGCTAACAGTCATGAAAAATCAGTTACGTACACATTTTTTGCCTTCTTTGATATTCACAGTACTATGATATGGAACAATGTCAACAAATCCATTTGCTTATCCAAACACTTCCGTGACCCACTGTTAAGCAAATCGCAGAAGATTCACTTATCTCATACTATGCTATGTCCCAGTTCCAAACTGACAATGTTACTCCATCAGCATTGTTGAAATTTAGATACACTATGCTGCAAAGGTCCTTTAGTAATGATGGAATAACCAGTAATGTTTAACATGGTCTTTCTCAACCAAATGCATCTAAAATAAACTGGTGCAATATTGTGCAAGCGCCATGTTAGAAATCATGCTGATGTTCCATGAACATTCTGTATATTTAGGCAATAAGTTGAGCCAAATGGAATTAAGCAGGAAAAGAAATTGCTCTCATTTACACACAGAACTTTAGTCTCTGTGCCAAATTCTGCACTGACGTCTAACATGCACATCTCTGCTTTTGATAGGGGAGTAATCCAGGATAGAATTTGTTCCTCTGAGTAAAGCACAAATAATTAACCATTTAAGTACAATACAACTAGCGTATATTTTTACTAAATTACATGCTTGCAGTATGCTGAACTGTAACACTGCAGCTAGCTTCATTGTGCAGTGCAAATACTTTCCCTCTTATTAAGAAGGACACTCTATCCTAACTTAGGATGCAAAAACCTCTTTCACAACAATATCTAGTCCCCATTTTACTCCGTACAGTGGTTAGCTTTAAAAAGTGAAGGTTACTGCTCATTGGTATCTGAGATAATACCACAAAAACACAAATTGTGAGTACAGGGTTTACATCTGTGTGGTGACTGATGGAAAAAGCTTTACTTTTAATGGTGGCCACTCTATATAATGACATAAGCTCTCTATATCTTAGTATTTCTAATGTGCTTGACGCTATGGGATTTGGGCACTAACACAATAGAGAGATCTGTTACAGAGTTTGTATTTGCTATCTTTCCTTTGAATATTTCATTTTTGTGTTTTCAGGTAAAAGGAAGGGGATTGTTTTATAAGATATTTATTAATTCAGGTAGCTGGGAAATGGTAGAAGAGGTGGGGAGGGGTAGGCACCAGGTATTCAAATATTGTTGTGGGGAAGCAAGTACAAAGAAATAATAAGAGATGTTCACTCACTTGTGCTGTGAAATGGTGCTTTCAAAGACTCATTTTAATTTCAAGTGAGATTTTATTTCATAGTTGTGCTCTTGCTGCAAAAGAATGGGCTCTTTCCAAGTCTTTCTCAGTCAAAGTATTCCTTATGACCACAGCTAACATTGTGAGTGATGATAAGAAAGGAGAACTGTCAAGTAGTTAGGGTCTAGTCCATTGGGGGTCTTGAAAAACAGGGCCATGAATGATACTAGAACAGGAATATAAAACATAGAGGAGAGCAGTGGTGTGCTGCCATCAGTTTGCCCACCTCAGGTGTTTCATTGCCTTCTAAACTATCTAGAGTTTCCTTCAGGACTTTGTATTCTGCTTCATATACACATAAGCAGTATCTGCATGAGCTCTCCCCTGACATCTAGTGATGAGCTGTGGAAGAGGACTTCAGGAGCTGATCTCATTTGCATGGGCACACCCACCCTGCCTACGTGCTCAGCATGATGCAATTGCTTGCCCAAATGATCACTTTTGGCTGGTGTTGGATCTCCAGTCTGCTTGTTATTGGGGCAAGAATAATAAAAGGGTTGTTATCCTTGTTATATAAATCAAGGGCAGCAGAACTGTGCTTGGAGTACCCTAATTGAGAGAGAGAGACCCTCAACCAAGTGGCACTCACTAGGCCAGGGATGTGGGTTCCAAAGCCAAGTGAGTTGAGAGTGGGTGGGGACAGGTACTTGTACCTGTTAGCGTGGGCCCTGCCTAAGGGCCCTAGACACCGTATGACCCTTCCTTTCTCCACAGTGTAATAACAGAGGTGATTAAGACTCAACTGAGAGTCTTGTTACATGCTGCAGAGCTAAAATCACTGATAACCAGGTCTAAGTGTTAGACCTGCTTTGGGACGGTGTCTCTGATACAAGTGATTGCCCAGTGTGCATCAGCAGTGAGGCTCCCCCATTAACAGCTAAAATAACTGAGAGTTTTGTTAAGTGATGGGACCTGAAGACATCACAACAAGCAGCTGGCAGAGAAGAGTGGAGTGGGCCGCTGGTGGAGAAGAGTGAGCGAGTGCCTGGACAAAGGAGCAAGCAAGGTGCCTTCTTACCCTCCTCACCTCCACCCAGGGTGGGAAGTGAATTCTGCAGATGCACCTCTGGGCCTGCCCTGACTAAGAACAACAACTGTGAGTGGGGTGTGGAGAAGGGAGGGGCACATTAAAGGAACTTTTCATTGCTGGACTTAAGAACCTGAGGTAAAACAATACTGCCCAACATACTCTGGGGTAGGGCTTTTGCTCATGGTTATGAATCCTGCTTGCAGCATTTTCCCAAATTTATTCTAGGTGACTTCCCTCCTTTTTATTAAAAGTTTCTTTTCTACATTCAGACTCTGCTTGTGAGAGGGGAAGTATTGCCTCTTAGAGGCACCCAAGGGATGTTGTGTAATTGTCTCAGGCTACTGGTTAGGGGCTCAAGCCAGTTTTATGTTGTATTGTTGAAAAGGAACCCCTAGATATTGAACTGGGCCCTTGTTGCTGCCAACTCTAATGGGCAGAAGGGGTACATACAAAATGTGACACTAGTTGAGCCTGAAGGTTACAAACTCACAGATTACTGTCTACAGTTAGGTTTGTCAATTCTTGGGAGCAGGATCACTGTGTAATAAAACACCTAGTATGCAACAAGTAGTAATAAAATATTAAAATGATTGGGACAATAAGGTAGTTGTTTTGCCTTTAAACTTTTTTTTTCTGAACATGGCTTCTAAATTAATTTAGAAATCTGTGAAAATAACTGGATCAAGAAGTTATATTTTTTTAGGAAGTGTTCACAAACCAGCATTTGCAACACGTTCTCACTAACTCCACTCAGCTTCAACTCACAGCAACCACTGCTTCAGATTAAATTAACTTGAACACTCCTAACAAAACAGGCGGTAGGCTGGCAATTTTCCTTAACCTCCTTTACTGGCATAATCCTTTACCAGCTGAGCACAATGGCACAGAACTAAAATTACATGAGATCTAAAAACAGGTGTAAGTATTCACTTAGGCTCATAGTCAGCCAAGCAAATATGCTGGGAGAAATAGTGATGAGAGAAGGAAAATGAGGGTGCAGTTCTCTCCTGAAAATATTTCCTGTATTTTAGAAGGTTTTAGATAAAGTAATTTATCTGATGTTCTTTGATAATTCTGTAATAATTTGCCAGTTGCAAACTATGTTATCGTAAAATACCAACATACAGCAGAATCCTGGACCACAAATACTTTTTCAATCCTTGCACCCACACACAAAGAACCAAACAAATATTCAGCATGCATGCAGATAAAAGAGCAAAACAAACATATGCACAATGCATACAAAGATAGCAGTTCAATACATGCAAAACAGCACCTGTGAACATTCTGCATGCATAGACAATGGAAATCCTTTTGACAACTTTTGACAAAATCATCTAGGACAGTGTTTCTCAGCAACCAGTCTGTGGACTGGCGCTGGTCCCTGAGATCTCCCTGACACAGTTTAGGAAGGCAGCAAGCCAGTTCCTGGTACGAAAAAGCTTGAAAAACACCGATCTAGAAGACCTAGTGACAGAGTGAAATAGAATACAAGTTTTCCACTTCTTCAAATCATACTTTAGGAGGCAAATGAGAAGTTGTTGTTCCCTGAGTAGACATGTGTCTGGCTGACAAAGCCTCTGTGCGATTTAGTAGAGGAGAGCTCTAGGACTGGAACAAACAACAGTGTTTTAGATTAGAATTGAGATACATTGACACAGCAATCTGGTGAGCAATTTGCACCTTCCCACAGTATGCTTGGTAGTAGTCAATGCTTTTAGACCCTCACTTTCAACCCTAAATGTAAATTCCATTTCCAATCATCCATTTTGATCAAAATTAACTGTATTCTTCAAATACAGAAAACTTTCTCTGTCCTTTGATCGCCTTCTGTTTTCCTCTGCTAATTAGTTTAATCTAAATAGGAAAAGAAGCTTGTGCTTTCTGTTTTTATTAGGTCTTCATTTTAATCGTGACAATATAGTTCATGAGATAATTCTGATTTACGTGGAGTCCCACAAATGACTGCCTGACATGCAATGGGGCTTTATTTGCATCCTAAATTTTCAGCCTAGTATTATTGTTTGGCCAGTCTTAAGCCAAGCTTGTGACTATCCTGCCCAATTCTGTTCAAATATCAACAGGAACAGCTGCAGAAGCAGCCAAATCAAAGAGTGCTGCACTGCAGAAGAGGGAATAAAATGAGGCCACCTGGGGCCACTCCTCCCTCTAGCATTGCCCCTGGACCCAGAACTGTACAGAGGAGACCCCCATGCATGCTCTGGAGAAAATAGGACCCACTTGGTGCTTCCCCTCACTATGTGGCCGTGGGGGGGGGAGGGCGTAAACTGCAGAAAAGAACCAGTCAGAGACGCCAGCCAGTAGAAGCAGCAGAAACAGACAAAACTGCGATCTTCAGATCACAGCTTTGACTGGACTTTTCCTGCCATATGCTGGTTGGCTCTTTGCTCCAGCCCCCTCCCTCATGGGCTCTTCATCTCTCAGCACCACTGGAAATCTGCTTCTCTTACCACCCCAACCCCCCCGGCTAACAGGCCCTTTGCTATAACCACACTCTGCTCGTGTGTTATAGCCTTTCCACCATCCTGTGTCTGTCTTGTCTATTTAAACTGTAAGCTGTCTAGGGCAGGGGCTGTCTGCTACTTAGAATTTGTACAGTGCCTTGCACAACGGGCCCCATTCTTGGTTGGTCCTTAAACACTACCATAATAAGCATGCTGGATGTTACATTTTACTGTATAATTAGAGGATAATGGTAAGTGTCTATTGCTGATCCAGGTACAGTACCTGGAATTGTTTAAATTTGGTAAGCTCTTATGAAAGACCCCAAAGAGTTCTTGATTAGCATTTAACAACTGTGAGGGAGCACAGCAAATTTTCATTTACAAGTACACATTTCTTAGATATTTATTGTTACCAGGGATGATCTTGGATTACACCTCTTTCAATTCACCCTGAAAAGTCATACACATCTGGTTAATATAATATACTTTTACTTTTTCAGTAATGTAGCTGGTTTCAGGATGATGCTATTTGAAGATAAAAATGCTAATCTTTTTCACCACCTGCAGGGTAGAATATTATATTCCCCTCTTTAGTAATCAATCTAATGTCAAACTCAGCATGTAGACATTGTACTTAACAATAATAATAATTAATAAATTATTAATTTATTAATAACCTATGTATGATATCAATCCTAGTTCTGTATAATGAGGTACAGAAAGGTTTTGACTGATTTACAGGGGAAACACTCACTCTGACACTGTTCCATGAACACTGTGTGGTTTCCTCTCTGCTGATGTCAGCCTTTGAACTCTTTTGACTCTTTTCCTGTAGTCCTTCTACCTGTCTCCTGAACTCCTGCTCCTTCATCAACTTAATTATCTTGAATCAAATGCCTGGGTGCCATGCTGTTTCTATGCTGATCCCTAACTCCTGACTGTTGGATATCTGAATTCCATACTGTTATATAAAAACTACAATAATTATATACTATATTACTATATAGTACTATGTAACACATATACTATACTTGAAATTGCTACTGACAAGTTAAATCTAAAGACGGACTCCTTGTTTAAAAAGTCAATGCTCTAGACTAAGCTACAAACTAGAGCTAGTTGGAAGAATTCTGATAAAACATTTTTTTCATTGGAATTTGCTGATTCAGTGAAATGGGAATGTTTCATGGCGCTTGTTTGATTTTGCCAAAGTTCCAACTGAACCCAAGCAGAGTTTCCAGCCGGTTTCCTGCCAGCTTGACCGCCCAGCCGACAGCCTGGCTGCTGGCGTCTAAAGAGGCTGGGCTTCCTGAGTCTGCCTAAAAGGCCGACTGTCCAGTGCCAGGGCTCCATTCCCTTTTGAGGAGAACTTTTTTTGAATTTTTTTTGTTCCATTCAAATCAGAGTTAAACTAGGTATTGAAATCCTATGCAAAATAGAAATAGCATTATTTGCCCAGTTCTAGTATGAACTACTTCCTGAATGTATTCTTCTCTAGAAAACATTAGTATTGGCCTAATAGAACAGGAAAGACCAGTGTTGATAAGCAAGGGACATAAACTGTGTAAGCAGGAGCACAGGACCTCGTCATGAAGAAAACTGAGGAAAATTAGGGTACTGGGAAGAGAGGTTGAATTATAATTATACAGTCTATAAGGGCAATAGGAGACTTTCATCAGCTGGCAGGAGCTCAGGTTTAGGATATTAGCTCGGATCCACAATGGGACGTAGACATTGTAATGCTTACTTCTTTAGGCTCCTAGAAAATCACAGGAACAATCCCCAACTTAGTCAATTAGGCTTCCTATATAATACATGGGGGGAGACAAATGCCTACGAATGAAATCCACAAAAGCCAGCACACTTGGTGGGGAGTTGCCTGAGTTAGCCAAGGGGAAATGGTGGTGAAAAGTGTGTGTCTTAAGCCCAAACCCTCTCAAGAAGATTGGTCTGGTCTGTGGGGAGGCACCTTTCTCTGCTTAAGATCCACAGCCAGGAACCCTTCTCCTGGAGTCGTATCTTGGGATGCCTAACTCTTCTCTTGTGAGAATGTTAGGCACCTGCTTCACTCCACACTAAGTGGGGTATGGGTGAGGGGTGGTGGTAGTACCCACTTTATAACTTTTATCCTACTGGTTAGGGCACTCACCTATGATGTGGGAATCTCAGGGTCCATTCCCCACTCCTCCTGAGGGGGAGAAAGGATTCAAACAGGGGTCTCCCACTCCTCTCATGGGAGTGTTCTAACAACTGAGTTATAGGACACACTGAGGTGGGGATCCTGAATCTCTCCTCTTTGCTGTTCCACTGTGAATAAATAATTAGTCAATGGAGCAGGGGGACTGGACCCTGGGTCTCCCACCTTCCAGGTAGATGCCCTAACCAGCCACCTGCACTTCCCCCCTCCAGTCCAATGATTAAGTACCTATCCACTGTGAAACAGCTTCAAGGGGAGAGATTGAGGGAGCCCCATATCATAATATCTCATGGTTCAGTGGCTAGCACACTGTCAGAGAAATAAGATTTGAACAGGGCCTTGCCTTTCTCTCCCTCTGCCAGAGGGGGAAATTGAGTCCATGTCTTCTACATCCCAACTAAGTGCTCTAGCCACCAAGCTAAATGTTATAAGATAGGCACAATCATCTCCTCTTCCCAGATTTTAAATGGGACCTGATTCAGTAGATGGCCTCTGAACAGGCTTACTGGTTTGGTCCCAGGTTTGACTATGCTCAAAGACAAAAACATAGGCACCATGACGTAGGGAAATTTTGCAGAGAAATTTGGTTGCAAAATGAGTTTAGATGCCGGTAGAGTTAATCAGCAGGGGTTTTGTGAATCTCAGTGGCACCTAAAAGTGGGACTTAAGCATCTAATACCTTTGTAGATCTGGGCCATCTGATGTCAGCCTTTGAACTCTTTTGACTCTTCTCCTGTAGTCCTTCTACCTGTCTCCTGAACTCCTGCTCCATCATCAACTTAATTATCTTGAATCAAATGCCTGGGTGCCATGCTGTTTCTATGCTGATCCCTAATATCATATTGAATTGCTGCACTCTGGGGTGCACAGTGTGGTTGGATGGGGACTAGATCAAAGTTTCACATACACCATTTCCATTGGGGAGAAACACTGTAGGTCTCAGGGACAATAGAGGGACAATAGAAAGGGGAGATGTGCTCAGTGGAGGTCGTTTTAGAAAACATTAAAATGGACAAGTGGGAGACTTTTTAAAAGAGAGTAACTCAATTTACCTCATCTGACCAGCAAGTCTCACACATGATAACTTTCAGCCCACCTTATATGTTTGCATAAGTATTTTCTGTTGGGTTTTTATCAGTTTATGGGGGGGGGTGGTGAGTAAGAGTTTCTATTTGCATAATATCCAATAGTTACAAACAAACTTTCAGCTGATATTCTGCCGGTCCTTGTATTTCAGAGCTACTTTCTTCATTTTTTAATATTCATTTAAAATCTTCCCGTCTTCATTTAGATGCCAAAGGTCTCTGACCCCAGCAGGCTGAGGGAGTTCACTGTTTAAACTGAAGCTTAGCATTTGAAGTTTACTCTTTGACACTTAGTTATAAATTACCACGAGAAAATTAGTATTTGTGAAGCACTTTTTTTTTAGTTCGATGAGGCACCTTTTTTGCTTCCTAGACACAAATTTAGAATATGCTCATTAAACTTCAGCCAATTGGATATTTTTACTTTAGTAAATAAATGTTTATGACACTTTCTGTAAATGGCATTACATTACAAGTCTAACTAATGATCTGATTATAGTGCAATTAGTTTGATTAAAATCCTCTTGCCAAACTTCCCCATCATGAGGCAGAGGAATACTGAGACAAACAGAGCATCTCTTTCTTTAAAGAGAACAAAAGCCCAAAAAAACAATGCTCTGGATCTTTAAGGAATATACTGTATAATTAGGAGAAGACCAGTTTCTCCTATTCACCATTAGGAGAATAACTGATTTGCTAATGTTGAGTGATTAAACTGCTGAACATAAAACTTCCACAGTACACCAAGAAAATATTCTCCAGTATATGTTTGGATTTTTTTGTTTTTGTTTTTTCTTATTATTATTCAGATACCATAGTTGGGGCTACACTATAATAACCTAAACAGAACAGAAGTACTGCTGTTCCTGGCTGCTTTGGGGCCTGATTTTGCAAGGTTCCTGCACGCCCACAAGTCTAGCTGATTTTAGTGGGAGTTGAGGTTACGCAGCACCTCCCAGAAGCCTGGCACTTTGCAACTTCATGCCCTTCTTAGACATTAAAGCAGAACAGCAGATAACCATATCTGTCTGTGCCTATAACATAAACTGTAATTCAGTGTATGTTGACGCCAAACTGCTACCACTGAGAGTTCTTGGTGGTCATGACAATTGAGTCATGATTTAATGTAAGAACAGTCAGAACTATCTATTCTTTCAAGGAATGGAATAGAGGAGAGATTTTCAAGCTTTTTCTTGTTGTGGACCAATCCTTAAGAAAAGTTATTGTTGAGTCACTCCGTGCATTGGCAAACCATTGGCATCCAACCTTCCCTGTATAGGTGATGACTGGAAATTATGATTGGTTATATAAAAATGCAATACAAGGAGCAATGATGAAAATAAAGTTGCTTCATTGCAGAGAGAGACCTGCTTTATGTCATCCATTGTCTTATCTGTGCTGTTTCTGTGAGGGATATATAGAATAATAGATTAATGAGTAATGATTCCTTCTGGACCTCAGAAATTGGAGAAAAGCTATCCACCTTGGAATATCCCAAAATAGGATCCACCTATGAAGACAGTAAGAAAATGGTTCACATGTGAGACACGTTGTCTAAAGACACATATATCAGCCAATGTTGAGTGTTCCCCTCCCCCAAATAGAAACTAAAGTGACTAAAAAAAATTGTTAATCCCCTAAAAAATAATCTCTCAATCTGTGTATACATAAAACCTCTTTCTTCCTTACAAACTAGCTAAAAAGACCTCCAAGTTACCAAACAAGGGCCACACCCTGCTATGCAAAGTGGCCCATTGCATGTTGAGTGGATTAAGAGATGGGTGGGGTGATGCAAGTTAAAATACAAATGTGGCTATAAGATTTAAGGTCAAATTTGGTATATTGTCTGTTACCCCAAGAAAACCAACCACATGTTTTCACCCCCAATTATAAATTATACATTGTTTTCCTTGTATATCCAGTATATCATGGATAATCTTTCTCCCAAAATTAGAAGATTCATATTGGTTTGCCTTGTGAGTCAGATCTACATCCATCAAGATATGGACAACATCTCTTGTTCTATTTTAAATCTAAATAATGTGAAATGCTCATATATAATCAAAGAAGGTATGGAGCATGTTCTCCAAATTCAGAAGATAAGGATTTTGTTGGTTTGCATTGTAAATATTTGTTGTACAGTAGATGTATTAGGAATTGTCTGGTACAAGGAAGAAGGAATGTTAAAAGATACAAACCAACATATAATTTTGGGGGATATTAAGAGAAATTATTAAAAGGATAGTAGGAGCTCATAATGAAATACAATCCTTGAAATCAGATTTCAGAGTAACAGCCGTGTTAGTCTGTATTCGCAAAAAGAAAAGGAGTACTTGTGGCACCTTAGAGACTAACCAATTTATTTGAGCATGAGCTTTCGTGAGCTACAGCTCACTTCATCAGATATGTATGTATGTATCTGATGAAGTGAGCTGTAGCTCACGAAAGCTCATGCTCAAATAAATTGGTTAGTCTCTAAGGTGCCACAAGTACTCCTTTTCTTTTTGCGAATCCTTGAAATGAATCTAACTTAAACCTCCAACAAAAAAAGGATTGAAGAAATTTGTTATACACCAATGCTATCTACAGGATACCAATGGGAGCAGCAAAGAAACTGAAAGAGCTAAAACCTAAGCACTCACCTGGCATGTGTTTAATAGAAAAAAGAGGGCTGCCCCCTCCTAGGAGCCTTGAAATGAGGATATATAAACTGAAGTCACTATATGCACCTGGAAAGCTGATTGAACCCAACACAAGAAGCTACAGAATCCTATGTACAACTGATGCTCAGACCAGCCATGTGGAAAGGACTCTCCCCATCCCAGAGTTAACATGATAAGAAGTGGTGAGATTTTATTTCAAAGCTTGCATTTCCTCTTCTATTCTTTAATATATAAAGAAACTCAATAAAAAGGGGTTATCCTGTTGGATTCTATTATCTATTGGCAAACCTAGGTTGTTAGATTTCAGCTTTACAATTTAACTGGCACCTTGGCAAATTCATAAATTGACCCCCTTTCACACTTACATTTGTTTCCTCCCACAGGTATAGGATTCTAACAGTGTGCTAGATTGGGCTACAATTATTAGAACATATTATGACTTAAAGTCTAATAAATAATTCACCTATATTAAAGAAAATAGCTCTATGAACCACACAGACTAGTTAGAGAATCATTAGGGTAGAGACAAGAATAACATAGTTTCCAGAAGGGAGCCAATGTTGACACAGTTGAGAGCTCTGCCTGAGTAAGGAGTGAATAAGCACTTCAGGAGTAGAGCCACAAGTGTGTACTTAAGTTGAAGAGGGATATGAGTTTAGCTTTAAGTGTTTTCTTCAGGACATCAAATTACAGAAGTCTATGGACGATGCTCTGTATAAGCCCTGCTAATACAATGTAGGTGAGGAGAACACATTGAACTTTTATCAGGAGACAGGAGCTGTACTTTGAAACACTCTAGATGTGAGTACAACTCTCCTGCACATCTGCAGAAAGAAAGAAGTAATCAAAATAGCTTTCAGCTGTTCCTCACATATGCATGTCATGTTGCTGCAGCAGTTTGGTTTTATTTAGAATTATCAATAAGAAAGTGTCCATTAAATAAGCTCTTGCTAGCCTAATACATAACTAAAATTCCACTACCATAATAATGATCATCCAACAGCATTAAGTATCCATGTGAAGGTAATATGTTAATTCAGCTGATCAGCAGTGATAACTAATCATATACAGGTAACAAATGAACTCAGCTAGACAGCAAATCATAGCAACAGAAAAATCCCTACCACACACACCTTCCCTTCCCTTTACTAGGTATACACCCTCAACCTTCCCTCCATACCTTGTCAAATACATGGCTTTTGCAACTTGTGCAGAAGACTAATCAGTATGTGCTGTTTTGAACCAAGGAAATGAGCATCTGCCCGGGCTCTCACAGATAAGGTCCTCCAAACTCCTTTCACATAGGACAGGATTAGAATTCAAAATGACCTTGACAAATGGGAGAATTGGCCTAAAATCAACCAGATGAAATTTAATAAAAACAAGTGCAAAATCCTTCACTTATAAAGGAAAAATCAAAAATCAAAATCAAATGGGAATACTTGCCTTGGTGGTAGTAATGCTGAAAAGGATCTGAGGGTTATAGTGGATCACAAATTGAATATGAAACAATGTTATGCAGTTCCGACAAAGGCTAATATTCTGCGGTGTGATAACAGGAGTGTTGCATGTTTGACATGGGAGGTAATTGTCCCATTCTACTTGGCACTGGGGAGGCCACAACTGGAGAACTATGTCCAGTTCTGGGCACCAACCTTTAGGGAAAATATGGACACATTAAAGAGACTCCAGAGGAGAACCACAAAAATGATAAAAGGTTTAGACAACCTGACTTAGGAGGAAAGGTTAAAAAAAACTGGGCATGCTTAGTCTTGAGAACAGAAGACTAAAAGGGGATCTTATTACAGCCCTTTTTATAACATCCCTTAACATATTTGAAGACTTATCAATCATTCTCCGAGTTCACTGCAGGTAGAACAAGAAATAACAGGCTTAATCTGCAGCAAGGGAGACTTAGGTTGGATATTAGGAAAAACTTTCTAACTATAAGGGTAGTGAAGTACTGGAATAGGTTTCCAAGGGAGGTTAAGATCCTTGCTGATCTTAAACACAAAAAAAGAAGCTTACAAGAAGTGGAAGACTGGACGAATGACCAGGGAAGAGTATAAAAATATTGCTCGGGGATGCAGGAGTGAAATCAGGAAGGCCAAATCACACCTGGAGTTGCAGCTAGCAAGAGATGTTAAGAGTAACAAGAAGGGTTTCTTCAGGTATGTTAGCAACAAGAAGAAAGTCAAGGGAGGTGTGGGCACCTTACTGAATGAGGTAGGCAACCTAGTGACAGAGGATGTGGAAAAAGTTAATGTCCTCAATACTTTTTTTGCCTCTGTCTTCACGAACAAGGTCAGCTCCCAGACTACTGCACTGGGCAGCACAGCATGGGGAGGAGGTGACCAGCCCTCTGTGGAGAAAGAAGTGGTTCGGGACCATTTAGAAAAGCTGGATGAGCACAAGTCCTTGGGGCCAGATGCGCTGCATCCGAGAGCGCTAAAGGAGTTGGCGGATGTGATTGCAGAGCCATTGGCCATTATCTTTGAAAACTCATGGCGATCGGGGGAAGTCCCGGACGACTGGAAAAAGGCTAATGTAGTGCCCATCTTTAAAAAAGGAAAGGAGGAGGATTCTGGGAACTACAGGCAAGTCAGCCTCACCTCAGTCCCTGGAAAAATCATGGAGCAGGTCCTCAAGGAATCAATTCTGAAGCACTTAGAGGAGAGGAAAGTGATCAGGAACAGTCAGCATGGATTCACCAAGGGCAAGTCATACCTGACTAATCTAATTGCCTTCTATGACGAGATGTTGTTCCTTGACTTTAGCAAAGCTTTTGACACTGTCTTCCACAGTATTCTTGCCAGCAAGTTAAAGAACTATGGGCTGGATGAATGGACTATAAGGTGGATAGAAAGTTGGCTAGATTGTCAGGCTCAACT
This sequence comes from Eretmochelys imbricata, assembly GCF_965152235.1. Classification (NCBI taxonomy): domain Eukaryota; kingdom Metazoa; phylum Chordata; order Testudines; family Cheloniidae; genus Eretmochelys; species Eretmochelys imbricata. The sequence continues at coordinate 95,415,455 of NC_135573.1, read as the reverse complement.
GGTAGTGATCAATGGCTCTATGTCTAGTTGGCAGCCAGTATCCAGTGGACTGCCCCAAGGGTCGGTCCTGGGGCCGGTTTTGTTCAATATCTTCATAAATGATCTGGAGGATGGTGTGGATTGCACTCTCAGCAAATTTGCGGATGATACTAAACTAGGAGGAGTGGTAGATACAGTGGCAGGTAGGGATAGGATACAGAGGGACCTAGACAAATTAGAGGATTGGGCCAAAAGAAATCTGATGAGGTTCAACAAGGACAAGTGCAGAGTCCTGCACTTAGGACGGAAGAATCCCATGCACTGATACAGACTACGGACCGAATGACTAGGCAGCAGTTCTGCAGAAAAGGACCTAGGGGTTACAGTGGACGAGAAGCTGGATATGAGTCAACAGTGTGCCCTTGTTGCCAAGAAGGCCAATGGCATTTTGGGATGTATAAGTAGGGGCATTGCCAGCAGATCGAGGGACGTGATCGTTCCCCTCTATTCGACATTGGTGAGGCCTCATATGGAGTATTGTGTCCAGTTTTGGGCCCCACACTACAAGAAGGATGTGGAAAAATTGGAAAATGTCCAGCGGAGGGCAACAAAAATTATTAGGGGACTGGAACACGTGAGTTATGAGGAGAGGCTGAGGGAACTGGGATTGTTTAGTCTGCGGAAGAGAAGAATGAGGGGGGATTTGATAGCTGCTTTCAACTACCTGAAAGGGGGTTCCAAAGAGGATGGATCTAGACTGTTCTCAGTGGTAGCAGATGACAGAACAAGGAGTAATGGTCTCAAGTTGCAGTGGGGGAGGTTTAGGTTGGATATTAGGAAAAACTTTTTCACTAGGAGGGTGGTGAAACACTGGAATGCGTTACCTAGGGAGACGGTGGAATCTCCTTCCTTAGGAGTTTTTAAGGTAAGGCTTGACAAAGCCCTGGCTGGGATGATTTAGTTGGGGATTGGTCCGGCTTTGAGCAGGGGGTTGGACTAGATGACCTCCTGAGGTGCCTTCCAACCCTGATATTCTATGATTCTATGAATCTCTTTATTGGAGACTAAGAACAAGTTAGACAAACACCTGTCAGGGGTGGTCTAGGGTTACTTGGTCCTGCGTTAGCCCAGGGGGCTGGACTTGATGACTTCTTCATGTCCCCTCCAGCTCTACATATCTGTGATTCTCTGATCCTATAATGAGAATTCACTGATGGCAGCTGTGGCATAAATTAAACTTACACCCACTTTAAGACCACTATGCCAGAGCGGGTAAAGGCAAATCAGGCCGACCGTGTTTTCTGTACATCAGCACTCATTCAGTATAATAGACTTTCCAATATCGGTGTAAGCTCAGTTCAAGTACTACATAATGATGAATCTTTGTGCAAGTAAATACATACTTAACATCACCGGAAAGGTCAGTGGGGGACATATTTTTCCTTGATTTCAAAGAGGTGTCAAAAAAATTGAATTGCAATTTGTCAAAAGAGCACTTCAGACAAAGTAAATAAGAAGGTGCCTGAGGGCTGGGCCTGATGATGGATAAACATTATATATGTTAGTTTTTAGAATTGCAAAAACAATTAGGACATTGCCATTTCAAAGCAAGAAAGACAGTAAGAATGGAAAGGCTGAATTTAGATGAGCAAAATGTAGTGCACTCTATCTGGAAAGAAATAAAACAAAATAAAGTTCCTTTTGCAAAGTTTCAATAGCTTATGGAAGAATCTTTTTACAATAAATTTTAGATTTTGGCAGTTTTAACAAATACAATTAAAACTGAGATACATTAACCGTGACTTATTATTTAATAAGACATATTCTGAATGAGTGATAGTATTCAGCGTATTGTACATGTAGCTAAAAACCATGTTTGGATTTTAAGCTCTTTGGGGAAGGGACTGTCTCTTCTGTGTTTCTACAGCACCTAGCATAATGAGGTTCTAGGGCTCCTAAATGCTATGGTAATACAAATAATAAATAAATATGCTGTATGTTGAATCAACTGCATAGCCTAATTCACTACACAACCCTGATTTCATTCCTTGAGCATATCTATCCTTGAGCATCCCACTGAATGAAGTAGGGTGCTTGTGGGGACACAAATCATATGTGATCATGTAGTTAAAAACTGTATTGTGATACATACACACAAGAGGGCTGAATGAAAATTGTTCAGGCTACCTTAATTCAGGTAATTCCTAACTTTCTAGTGCTTGATTTTGCAACCTTAATGTTTTTAATGCAGTTTTTAATTAAATTATTTATATAGTGCCACCGTTGTAAATGGCACTTAAATATCTGTTCTAGATATTTATGCCATGTCCAGCATTGAATTAAATTACTTCTGACAAGTTATTGAAAGCAAAGCAACTGCCAGCGAACTCTCCCACTTTCCATAAATGTATCTTTAAACAGTGATTTTTTTAAATTATCCTTTTTTATCAACTGGTATTTTAGCTAGTATTTCTGGGGGCTGTTGTAGAAAAACTATGGTGTCATACATTCAGACTCAAAGTGGTGAGCTTCTAAAGGAAATTACTGTGACCGTAAGTGTTCCATAGTCATGGGCTATATGTTGAGAAAACTGCCCCCACTGTATAACTTAGCTTGCTTAAACCCAAGTTTAGCTTTGCGGAACTCCACAGTTAAGGCAGAGGTGTGAATCCCCATACTGAGCCTCTTCATCGAAAGAGAATAAGATCCAGCACAGTGCCGTTCTGTTCATGCTATAGGTCTCTGACTTAACAGCACATCCTTTCATAAACTGTGTAGTGTGTAGAAATAAGGCAGTATTCTGTTAAATAATTTGTGGTACTTGGTATTTTATGTTTTGGAATCCACCAGAAGCTAGCTAGAGCAGCAATGTGTATCTAGCTAGGGCTTGCATTTTGGTGTATAGTTAGTAAACATGCTTATTTGGAACCCAACTGTGCCCATGTCCTTTTGTCATGTTAATGTTTTGTAAAGAGAAAAAGAGACAATAGACAAACACCATGGAGAGCTTTCATTAAATAAGTCTGAATATCAAGGATGGGACAATTCTATTTTTTAGTAGTAGATTCTATGTACTAAATTTTCCCCCTGATTGGGTAACAAGTAGGAATCCAGAAAACCAGTGATGTTAGTTTCCTATTAACTAACATTAGCCTGTGTTTCTTGATGGCCCTCTTTCCTTCCCCAATCCCAGTTACTGCATGCCTTAACTATCTCATTCTCCAACTACTCACTTGCAACAGATATTATTTTCTAATAGGAAAATCAGGCTAGACTAGTTTAAAAAAGTAGTCTATTAGCAAATTGTGCTTGTATTAATTTTAACACTACAGTGCTGCAGTCTAAAGCGTATATAACTGTAAATATATAACTTTTGATTAGCTTAAGACATTACAAGGCTGTGACAGTTCTATTATTCCTTTTGTCCCCTTTAATTTAATAGAAGTTCTAGATTTTAAGGCCAGAAGGGACCATTATGAACCTCTAGACTGATTCCCTGCATAATACAAGTCATAGAATCTCACCCCAAATATTTCTGCATCAAGCATGTAATTTCTGCTTGAGCTATAGAATGTCTTTAGAATGATACCCAGTCTTGATTTAAGGCCTGTAAGTGACAGAGAATCCAAGTCCCTAAGTAAGTTGTTCCAATGGTTAATTACTCACAGTTAACAATTTGTACCTTATTTCAAGTTGAAATTTAGATGCAAATGAAATTATTATTAAAAAGTGGGAAGGACTTGTAGGAGGGAACTTAAGGGTAACAATCTTATGGCAGTAAAAGACCTCTCTCTTTAGGCAACCAACGTTTGAATTTCCCATCCTACTGGGCTGGCAAAGTGCAGGAAACACTGCCTGCCTCTCTACCTATAGTGACTTCCATCAGCATATCTAGAATCTAGTCCTCCACATTCAACCTGATCATTTTAACCACAGCTTGGCTGGGAGATAGATGGAAAATGGATCCACTTTTGATTGGCTTTTAAAACAGGAAAGTGGGGGAAGAGGGTAAAAATCCAGAGAATTCCCAAAGTCTTTTCATGAAATCCTGGCCCCATTCAGTTCAATGGCAAACTCACAGTAACTTCAATGGGGCAGAATTTCCCTCTGATAAATTGAATCACCCACGTAGTAAACCCTGTTATTTTTATAGAGCATTGCAGCTTATGGCATCTGTAGGGTCTATGTTAGTAAGTTTCACAATGTGTGTGGTGGTGTCCCCCACCCCCAAATCACCCATTATTTTATATAAATCCCAATACCACAAACCATAATAGCAGGATATTTGGACCTTCCCCCTTTTTCTTTTGCATAACTTGGGGTGCTGGAACAATTTGTGTAGTGGGGGTGCTGAGAACCATTGAAATAAACTGTAAACCCTGTATATGATGGAAACCACTTCAAGCCCAGGGGTGCAGCAGCACCCCTAGTTCCAGCACCTATGGCATAACTTGGAATCTGAGATGTGGAAGCAGTATTATTTGTATACTTAATTGCCTTTCAGGAACCAAAGAACTTATTTTGGAGACTAAAATACAAAAGATGGATCTAAATGATTTTGTAATCTTAGCTCAGATTAAAATGGGTATGAATATAATAGCTACTTTAAGCACCATGTGTTTATACTTGGATTTTGAGACTAGCATGCAGTGATAAACAAACATGAATGAACACAGTAAACTGAGCCTTAGGGCTTTCATCATTCTCTTTATCATGCTTCTTGAAGGGACGGATGATATCTTCAGGGCACAGGCTCATGTTGGTACTGCTAAACTGTGCTAGCCCAAGAGGAATGCCAGGAAGGACTGTGCCTCAAGTAGAGCAGGAGTGGTGAGCTCATTGCAACAGATGACACAGCATGTTCCTTTTTCTGTGTCTGGGCAGCTCTGCTAGCTGCTAGCAAGGAGTGCCCCAAGGGTCGGTCCTGGGGCCGGTTTTGTTCAATATCTTCATAAATGATCTGGAGGATGGTGTGGATTGCACTCTCAGCAAATTTGCGGATGATACTAAACTAGGAGGAGTGGTAGATACAGTGGCAGGTAGGGATAGGATACAGAGGGACCTAGACAAATTGGAGGATTGGGCCAAAAGAAATCTGATGAGGTTCAACAAGGATAAGTGAAGGGTCCTGCACTTAGGACGGAAGAATCCAATGCACCGATACAGACTAGGGACCGAATGGCTAGGCAGCAGTTCTGCGGAAAAGGACCTAGGGGTGACAGTGGACGAGAAGCATGAGTCAACAGTGTGCCCTTGTTGCCAAGAAGGCCAATGGCATTTTGGGATGTATAAGTAGGGGCATAGCCAGCAGATCGAGGGACGTGATCGTTCCCCTCTATTTGACATTGGTGAGGCCTCATCTAGAGTACTGTGTCCAGTTTTGGGCCCCACACTACAAGAAGGATGTGGAAAAATTGGAGAGAGTCCAGCGAAGGGCAACAAATATGATTAGGGGTCTAGAACACATGACTTATGAGGAGAGGCTGAGGGAACTGGGATTGTTTAGTCTGCAGAAGAGAAGAATGAGGGGGGATTTGATAGCTGCTTTCAACTACCTGAGAGGTGGTACCAAAGAGGATGGTTCTAGACTATTCTCAATGGTAGAAGATGACAGGACAAGGAGTAATGGTCTCAAGTTGCAGTGGGGGAGGTTTAGGTTGGATATTAGGAAAAACTTTTTCACTAGGAGGGTGGTGAAACACTGGAATGCGTTATCTAGGGAGGTGGTAGAATCTCCTTCCTTAGAAGTTTTTAAGGTCAGGCTTGACAAAGCCATGCCTGGGATGATTTAATTGGGATTGGTCCTGCTTTGAGCAGGGGGTTGGACTAGATGACCTCCTGAGGTCCCTTCCAATCCTGATAGTCTATGATTCTATGATGTTACTTCAATAAAAAGTCATTTTTTACAAAGTCAATTCAGTGAATAAATCTTCAGAACCAGAATCCCATTAGTGCCAATCCACTAAGAGTTAACATTTCAGCCTAGGGAATTTAGACAGTACTACTAGCTCTGCAAATGCTGATGGACTGATACAATGGAATTTCTGACAAAATGAATAATCTTGGGTTTTATAAATTACTGATATTTCTTTAGGAAGAACAGCAATAGAGCTTTCATATTGTTGACCATAAGAATTTAGCACTGCAATGAATTATTTTTTTAAAAAAATAAACATATCTCAGGGTGAGATTAGCATTCAGTGTACCAGCTAATCAATTGTGCACTGTCTCTATCAGGTTGACATGGCAGGAATATTGTCCTACAGAATATCAATATCAGAGTGATTTGGGGTTCTCAGGTAAACCTTCTCAGACCAGGTGAGCAGCACTGCCATGGATTTAGAGGGAGATATTTATGAAAAATATCAATTATATCAGTTCAATTGGGAACTGTCAAAAGGACCATTCTGTCCCCCTGCAAGTTGCTGGCAAATGTACAACTTTTGATCATTGTCTGAAACAGCTAAAACAGTCCTCATCAAGCAGTTGAAAAGACAGAATATTGATATCTGCGTGTTAGTGAAGTGCACAGGCAAATAAGTGGTGAAAAGAAAGTTGAGGACTATTCTTTTTTGTACTCACACCACCTGACCAGTTGATCCAGCAAGGGATAGCCATTGTATTTTCACCCAAAGCCCAGTGGCCATTGCAGGTTTGACAGGTGATTAATGAGTGACTTATCAGCATCCAATTGTGTGCCAGCTGTGGCCATCTACCCCAGGCCAACAATGTGACTGAAGATAATTTTTTACTAGCAGCTGCAGTCAATCTTTAATGAAACTCTAAGAAGAGATATCGTCATGATCCTTGGTGACTTTAATGCTCAGGAAGGAAAGGCTAATGAGACCTTGGCAGGGATGCTTGGGGTAAAATTATATGGGCAGAAGAACAGGAACAGGTAGTTATTGCTAGAATTTGAAACTGCCAATGACCTAGTGATCACTGACTAACTCATTCTTCACCCAAAGATTCACAAGCAGACCTGGTACAGCCCAAAAGGTTTCGCTAGGACTGTTATTGATCATGTCCTCATTAACAGTCATTGATGGTCACGGTCAAGAGGGACTTTGACATTGACCATCAGCTTCTGCTGACAAAAGCGTTCCTCTTATTTCAAAGATAACTAGCTAATGGACCATTGACTCTTGTTACAACCAAGCTATCAGTTGGCTTTCTGTTCTGAACTGCTCAACGTCATTGAAATATTAGAGATGGAGGTTTCACTCCTTCTATCATTTGATCAGGAATGGTCATGTTTCAAGTGCTGATTGCTGCCAGTTCAATGCTGGGGCCTCAGCCCTTCAAATGTCATCCATGAATTGGTGAGGACTCACTCACTGTAGTTGCAGCTAATAAAAAAAGAGAGGCTACAATCTTCAAAAGACACATTTGTTGAGCGTGAAAGCAAAATCTGAATAGATTTAGCTTTGGAATGTCAACAAATCATTGTATAAAAAAAGATGAGGAATGATGGTGGTTGACTCAGGTAGCCAGTTTAGAAAAAGGCTGCTTCCAAAAATCATCTCCTCAGCCTCTGTTCAACTTTGTGGTGTTTACAGGGAAAGGTGTCACCAGCTTGTTCAGTAAAGAATCGGGATGGCAGCATCACCCAGACTCCACAGGATAAGTTGAATCAATGAGAAAATTATTTCAAGATGCTCCTCAGTTTTCCTTTGCCTGAAGTTCCACTTGAAGAGGGGAAGGAAGCTTCAGTAGACCCACCTTCTCCTGAGTTGCTGAGGACTGGTAAGAGTATTTCTGTACTGTGGCTGCACAGTTTTCCTGACCATCTGGTGTACTAATACCATTCCTGATGACTGGAAGACAGGAATTATTCTTCCTCTCTTCAAAAAGTGTGATAAGGCTGAATATAGCAACTATTGAAGTGTTACATTGGTGATAGAACCCCCCCATACTAATGTCTCAAATCAACAGTGCACTTTGTGGCAAAGGCCAGGATACTCAGTGTGATTTTTAGATCTGGTCATTCCACTGTTGATAAGATCTTTACCTTGAAACAGATTTTTAAAAAGATGGCTGAATTTAATAACCCATGTGTATCCCATGTATAGTCTTTCATTAGGGCTTTGATTTAGTTCATCAAGCAAGTGTGTGGGATCTGACGAGGAGTCCCTGTGAAGACAGTGTCATTGATAGAAGTGCTCCGTAATAGGAATGGAAAGCTGTGTTTGAGTGAATGACAGATCCCCAGCATAGTGTCCTGTCTGCCTGGGAATTTGGCAACATGTATGTCATTCTTTTCATTGTTCAATATCAGCATTAATGGATACACTTGAGGAAGTAGCTGTCAGTGCCTTTAAGTTGAACACTGTTCTGCTTTGAGATATCAAATACAACAATGACATTCTCTTGTTGGCTCAGTTTGGTGAATCACTGCAGCTGATGGCCATTTCAGTTGGGCAGAATGCAGCACATGTTGGTCTGGTTATTCATTCTGATAAAAATAAGTCCCCGTCCATTACCATCAAACAGCAGCCATCTCTGGATTATAGCTAGCTCAATATTAACCTGTCCAGATGGGACATCAAGCAGATGGCAACTGGCAAATATTTGGGCAGTATCCTAGAAAGTGCTGGAGGATGCTCGAAAGATGTAAACACTCATATAGCAGCAGCTACTGACATATTTCTGGCCCTACAGCAGCCTCTGCGAGAGCCCTGTGACATCAAGCTTGCTATGAAGATGTGGATTCTACAGAACGCTATCATCTCTATTGTACGGAAGTGAGATGTGGGCACTAAGGAAGTCCGAAGGACACCAGACTGATGTTTTCAATTCTTGTCTTCATTAGCTGCTCCATATCAAGTGGCAGGAGAATATCAGAAAAGAGGATATTCAAAGCTTATCAAACTGCATCCATCCCCACTGCATCCATCCCCACTTTTTGGTGTTGACAGCTTTTTTTTTTGGTGTGGATGTATTATTAGAACACATGACCAATGAATTCTGAAGTGTGTGTACCAAAGAATGCTGCTATGTGGCTGGTGAACAGGTGGGTGCCAAGAGCTTCTGTGGTGCAATAAGATTGTCAATGGCAAGTGATTATACAGCCAGATCACCTTAAACATCGAGATAGAGATTGACCCAGATGGTGCTTGATCCACAAGGAGGCCATGTCCCTTTGGGATTTGCTATGATGATAATGATGTGACTCAGAAGCAGCCTGAAAGACCAAAATGAACAATATTGGCACCTGGATCTGTGGACTGACATGATACTTTTCAGTTTTAAAATTAATTTTGATCCTAAAAACTCCAAACTGTTTTGAAATTTCAAAATGTAAGAAAACCCTGCACTGAATATAAACTGCCAGGTGAATTGAAATGTAATGACTGGAATACAACTAGTGTTTAATTGCTTTTAGACTACATACAGATTACTAATAAGTGAAACTGGGGCAAATTCTGCCCTTTTAAAAATAGTCAAGGTATATTACTATGAGTAAGGAAAACCCAACTCGCTGCAGTACCATTCTCCCTACTATATATTCATGATAAATATCGGGGCATTCATGTTGGCAGATACAGTTCAAACAGATGTTGATGCCTTTTTCATATGGGCTCAAATCCTGAGAGATGCTGGACACTCAGATCTCTTATTGAGCTATTTGGTTAATGAAATTAAGGGGGAAATGTGAGTACTTAGCACATCTCAGGATTTGGACCATGATGCATTTTCACTAACCATCAGGCCTAGATCTGAGTCTGGTTATCGGTTTAGTACTCCATCGGTACTGGCTGGGTTGGCTGTCTGTGTTTAGATCACACGTAGTACTGCATTCATTATGATCAATGGCCCCGATAAAATCCAAATAGCAGTCTGAAATGAGGCTGAGATGAGGAGATAAGAAGATGAGTCATTGCATGTTCTGTCTTATTTGTATGACCTATTCCCCATCAACAAGCAGGTTACCTGCACTACTCTGAGCTAAAACACAATTGTTTGTATTGTTATGAAAGTTGGCTGCTGCTGCCGCCGACCATGTAATCTAAGATATAGTGCAAGTTAATTTCTGCAAAAATACACCAACCTCATTTTCCTCTTACTGTCATAGTAATAACTCCTGTGTGAGCAGAGGCAGTGAGTGGTGCAAGACTCTGAAGAACAATCCTGCATTTTCCATGATTTCTGAGCCTGCTTGAACACCTGCTCTGGAGTGCAATTATCCTGCTCACTTACTCTAAAACTGCTTAATGATCAACCCTATCATTTGTAACAACAGCAATATAAAGGCCTCATGCAGAGACAGCAAATGAATTTCAATTGTGTTTTAAGGTTGATCTGAGAATTAGAAGAAAGGTTTCTTTAAAAATTAAATGTTGTACTTGAATATTAAACAATAAAGGTTTCAGAGTAGCAGCCGTGTTAGTCTGTATTCACAAAAAGAAAAGGAATACTTGTGGCACCTTAGAGACTAACCAATTTATCTGAGCATAAGCTTTTGTGAGCTACAGCTCACTTCATCGGATGCATTCAGTGGAAAATACAGTGGGGAGATTTATATACACACAGAACACCCATTTTTTCAAATAATTTGGTTAAACAATAAAGGCTTTTCCTTCAGAAGTCACGCTAACCAGCTGATCTCTCAAATGACCAAAAAATAAATGGGAAGAAGATGGATATTTTCACCTGCTAGTGCTGGCAAAGGAAACTTGACACAAGAATCAGTAACAGCCATTGCAAGGAGTATTCTTTAAGGATTTGCACTTGTCAAGAAAGCCGCATCCTGTTCTTTGTCATCTGGTCTTCTTGGTTGTCCACAGGGCCGGCCCACAACATTTTCGCACCTGAGGCAGGGAGCTCAAATGACACCCCCAGCCTCTCCTGTGTCATTGTGGAGCGTAGATGTGTTTTTATTAACTTCAGCTTGGAGAAGTTGCATTCTCCACTGGCAACTGTTACAGGAAGTGTTAGAAGTATGCACAGAGCAACAAAAGCATTTGGAAAGAGGGTGGTCATCTTATTTGTGCACATATATTCCAGAACGGCCTTTGGAGTTGATCCTGCTGAAATGTATCTTGAAAGGGCTTTCAGTTCATCACCTAAATCACTCACATAAATATCACGCATGTCAGCATGTGTCAACACTGTCTCTAGTGCCCTGCATTGCTGGTGTAGGTCTTCTTCAGGTATAGTGAGGAGTTTTGGAATATCATACAACATCCCAAATACACTGCTGTGTTCCTCGAACTGCATGAAACGTTCAACTGACTGTATTGCACAATCTAGCACCTGGTTAAAGAATTCAACTTCAAATTGTTGTTTGAGGTCTCTTATAGGATTATCCCATGCCTTGTAATCAAAATGTTGTCTTCTTCAGTGACTCTTGTATTCTTGAATGGGTGGGAAAATAGCTTCAGTGTGAAGTTCCTCTGCTAACTTCTGTGCATTCTTCAGAACATTTTGAAATCCCTCATCTGACCAGTAAGACTTTGGTATGTCTTTGCTTTGTCCAATTGTTCCATTGCTCAAGATATATCAAGGTCAACACCTTGGAATCTCTTGCTTACAACATTTATTTCAAACAGTATGTCATGCCACAACACTAAGCCACACACAAATTTGAAGTTATGTATATTTCTGGTGACTCCATTTCCCTCTGCCACTGTTCTCCCACAAACATTTCCTGTCATAGCATTATCCTCCATAATGGCAACTATGGCATTATCTATCTTCCCAATTTGGTGTTTGATAGGCTTTATCACCTCCACTTGACTTTCCCATTGTGTGGCACTCAGTGGTTTCAGTATCAGAGAGGATGTTCCCAGATGTTGCTTCAAAATTTGCCATCGATGAGTTGGTGCAGAGAAAAATACATAGATGCTTTGAATTACATTAACATATTCAGCAGCCTCACTAGAAGCTGATGCTGCATCACTGACCACCAAGTTCAATGAATGAGAACTGCATGGGACAAAAAAAGCTCTAGGGTTTAACTCTCGGATCCGTGTCTGCACTCCTCTGTTCTTTCCTCTCATGTTGGCACCATTATCGTAGCCCTGACCTCTCATGTCAGCTCTCACAATTCCCATATCTTCCAGCTTTTTAAGAAGCACATTTGTCATACCAGCTCCTGTAGTATCATCAATGTCAATAAATTCTAGAAAATGCTCTCTGACAGTCACCATTGCAGGGACATTTTCACTAGGTTCTGATGTTGTTACAAAACACACCATTAAAGTCATTTGTTCTGTATGGCTGATGTCAGGTGTGCAGTCCAGAATAACAGAGTAATATCTTGTTGACTTCAGATCTGCCACAATCTTCTGTTTGACTTTTGTTGCCAGTAACTGTATGATCTCATTTTGAATGTTTTTTCCAAGGTAATGGTGTGTGTACATTTCTTGGGTGGTGACTCTTCTTAAATGCTCCTGGAGTACAGCATCAAATGCAGCCATCAGCTCCACAATTTTAAGGAAGTTTCCACTGTTTGGCACATACAGCTGATCTGAAGTGCCATGCAGTGCTAGGTTTTGGGTACTAAACATTCTCACAATGGCAGTGAGCTTTTCAGAACATTTTGCCAGTAAAGAGACTCTGATACAATCTTCTCTTGATGCTGATCATCTCTGGTGGCCTTTAACCTTAGTCTCATCTCAAGCTCTTTCCACCTATGGAAGGCTCTCTGGTGATTTGCTGCCTTCTCATGGCATGCCGGATTCCTAGGCAGATTTTTCCAGTCCTTTGTTCCTGTAGAACCCAATATGGCTGGAATGTTAGACTGGAAGAGTTTGCAACAAAAACAGTATGCAGCATTCTGGAGTTTTGAGTACATAAGCCATGGCCTCTCCACTTTGTCACCATTGGGGTTTTCACGCCAGTAATGTGTTGGATGGAAACTTCTATTTTCATTGTCTTTGGGGAACATGAAGTTTTTCACTTGCTGTGGTCCATGCAGTACAAGGAACTCCCTCAGGCTACTGCTCAAGTGGGTCCACAGTCCCCAATCATCTAGACTTAAGGAACTAAACTCAGCAGCAGCTGTTTCTTGCGCCTCCACCAAACTCTTCTCTGATTTACACTTTTCTTCAGGAATGTGCCTGGTTACATCCATTTGAGATGGAGATATGGATTCTGCAGTAGCTGCCAGGTCACCTGCACTCTGACTAACTGGAAGATCAGGCATCTCCTCACCACTCACATCCTCACTGGGGCCGGAAGGCTCACCGTGAACATGTGTGTCTATGTACCTCAGGAGAGCTCCTTCCTGCTTAGATAGAAAAGCTTCTTGCTTCCTTTCTTTTTCTAAATGCTGCCCCAGTGGGGCGTTTTCTTCTTTCACTCATGACTGCTGGTCTGTGCCAGCTAGAGTGGCTCTCAAAACTCAATTGAAGGGGACAAATAAGCATGCTGGTAGCAGGGCCTGAGTGAGGGAAGATATCAGTGTCTTAAGGACCTAACTGGCTCCTACTACTTCAGTTGACTGCTTGTTCTCCTCAAGTGGGTTCAGGAAAGCAGCAGGAAACAGGAAGTTCCCTGAGAAGCTGGTATTAATCAGTCCAGGCTCCTGGGGTGCTAGAAAGGTACATAAGAGGCTCCTCCTCCTCTCTCTCCCTGCTGCTTTCTGTTATTCCCTCTCACCATTTCTCCTGCCTGTCTTATGACTTTTGTGCCCTCCTTCCTCCAGCACAGCACTCCACAATCTCTGTGCATCTAGAGCAGAGAGAATACATATGCACCAGGAGCAGACACTATTTTCTACACTCTGGGTCTAGTGGCATTCCTCCCCCTCCTCCCAAGGTCTGGCACCTGAGACGGCCGCCTCAATTTACCTCATTGTAAGGCCAGCCATGGTTGTCCATGCTTTTTGTCACCTGAGATAAGAAAGGTGCAATGTGGGTTACATCTTCAGACTGCCCTTAAACTAAGAGGAAGAAACTGTTGCAGCTAGCATAGAATGTGGGGCCCTGGCGATTGATTTTTCAGTGGCAGAGTATATTATAGACTGCATTCTCAGCTCATGTAAACTGCTGTAACTCCCTAGACTTCACTGCAACTAACTATTCCGATTCACACCAGCTGAGGTTCAGAGCCCATACCCATGCTTTCTTGTGAGCATTGGCTGTCTGCTGATTTCTGTAAGAAGTCTATGTTTTTGGTTTGGTATAAGACTCTTTGCTGTTGGGTCCCAGTTACCAGTATAGATTACTTCTCTCCTGTTTTAATATAACAATTGCTTGATTTAAGCAATTCCAGTTTAAATGGGAAGGGTGTGGAAAAAGCAGGACGTTTTCAGTTCGATGTCTACAGTTCTGCAACCCCCTTCCTTGGCAGACCCTGGCTCCAGTGACCTTCAGGTCATATATTATCAAAGTCATCTGTTTCCCCAGCCTTTCATAGAGGGTAGGGGCATGAATAGAATTTGAGTGGAACTGGGTGACTAATGTATATATTTAACACATATTCTTAAATAAAGAAATCTGTCAAATAAATTATTCAAATGGAGGGTGGGGGAGGAGAGGCTGGGAAGAAAATTTGTTGTGTTATGAGATCCTTTTCATTATCATTCTGAATACTGCTACTTTTCCCCATTATCTGGCATCAGGTCAGCATGCAAGCATCCTCCATCTTCATTTGTCTGTGGTAGCACTAAGATCTGCTTCCATCTTCATTGATGAAATCCATCCATTGCTTCCCCTGGGTCTCTTTCATATCACCCCCTCCCACTATGTTCTCTTCACCATGTCCTCTCCATTCATCCTCTGTAGGTGTCCAAACCAGCAGAGTCTTATTTTCTGGATTTTGTCAGCCACATCATAGACTTTGACTTCCATCCTAAAGCTTTCATTCTGAAATCTCTCTTCACATATCTTGTTTTACAGCATGACAGACATCAGATCTTGAAAACCCATAAGGTGTTGAATCTGCTGTCTCATTCTGAACTGATGAGTTTGTAATAATTGTTCTATGACTAAAAGCCCAGCGAGGTATTTTATAAATGTGAATAAACAAACACTGGGAGTGGGGAGGGGTTCAGAATCACCTAAATCACATTTTGAAAAATGATTTATTCACTTAAGTGACTAAAGTGTCAGATCCTATCTTAAGGATCAGATTTTTAAATGTATTTAGGTGCCTAGAAAGATTCAGATAGGTTCCTAATGGGATTTTCAAAACTGAAATCAATGTGAGTTAGGCACATATGTACCTAGAAGCACAAAAGCACCAATCTGAATCTTTAGGTGCCTAAATGCCTTTAAAAATCAGGTTGTAAGCACCTAACTCACTTTTCAAAATGGACTTAAACTCCTATGTAACCTACATGTTTTTGAAGATTTTACCTGGTGTACTCATCATACACATGCACATGTACATGCGCCCTCACAGCTCTTGGTCTCCATTAGCTCATGAACTCCAACACAAAGCAGTGTGCATACATATTGAATGAAACCATTCTCAGGAAATCAATGTGAGACTGAGACCTATTTCTATAAAAATAGATTTTTTTAAAATCAAATACTTAATGTTCCATGATCATGTTCTTTTAAAGGCTTTTGCTTTACATGGGATACATTTGTCACAGTTCCTGGCAACTGTGCCTGTATTTCCCCTCTGTGGTCCACCAAGGTCCATACTCTAGGCTCCTCAGCCATCACCTCTCTTGAGCAGAGACCTGTTTCTCTCCTCCTCATGACTGGGATTTTTCCAGGCTGCACAGTTCCCTGCCTACACCGATATCCCCAGCAAACCAGACTGCCTAAACAGGCCAGAATCTGTGTTTTGCTTTCTCTTTGAAGACTATGAACAACTGTAATTGTCAGAAGTTACAAGTAACCACAGGGCCCTTCATAAGCAGGTGTAACCCACACACCTCCTGGGTGTGATGTTCTGCCCTCTCTAGTGGCACCGAGACCACGTAGAGAGAGTTAAATGAATCTGCTCTACAGCCTTAGCTAACAGCCAGTTGGCTTGTAGCTCATGGGATAGAGGGTCATGCTCTAAGCTCCAGAGGTCCCAGGTTCGATCCCGACGACTGGGGTCTGTTGATGTTACACAAGCACACTTATTCTTAACATTAAAGTGTTACAGAGAAGAAAATAAAAGAATATATATATATATATGCTAATAAGCTTACCAGAGATCACTCCCACTTTCAACAAGGCTCTGATAAGAGTCAGTTCTTCAAACCCCACAAAGTTTATAACAGCCTTAATTCAGAATCAGAACAACTCTGAAAAGTTCAGTTTTTCTGTATAAAGCTTGCGCGTTTGATCTTGGCCTCCTGCACTGGGTGATCAGCACACAAAGGCCCACTCCTTAGGGTATAGCTTGGGGAAGATGGGTTTTGCATTCCCAGAGGTGGGAAATTTACATTCACCTCCCCCTAGATATTTCCCAGGAAAAACACTTCACACTTATTGTCCCAAAAGACCATTCTTGTCTTCCACATTATAATCCTCCAGGCCCACAATAATATATAATCTTTGCATTTAGTACAATAGACTCATAGATTCATAGATATTTAGGTCAGAAGGGAACATTATGATCATCTACTCTGACCTCCTGCACAACGCAGGCCACAAAATTTCACCCACCCACTCCTGCGAAAAACCTCTCACCTATGTCTGTGCTATTGAAGTCCTCAAATCGTATCCATAGATACTTAAACTTGATTCAATAAAGTTTTCCAAGGACATTTCAGGAAATAGCCACATCTATCACACCATTACATAAGTATTCCTTTTTCTCACTACTGTAGAGGGAAGAACTGTTTCTCAATGGCTGTCACACATGGCACAGAATAGCAAAATATTATAGACTTCAATTAAGTTGTATCAACTCACACGCTGTGATTGTGGGTCCGATGTTATGTTTGAATTTGTTTATATTAGTGCACTATCAAACTTGAATATAAAGACTGAGCTTGATTTTCTTCGTTGACACTGGCCTAAATCAGTAATAATACCACAGGAAGAAAAGGAGTACTTGTGGCACCTTAGAGACTAACGAATTTATTTGAGCATGAGCTTTCGTGAGCTACAGCTCACTTCATCAGATGCATACCGTGGAAACTGCAGCAGACTCTATATATACACAGAGAATATGAAACAATACCTCCTCCCACCCCACTGTCCTGCTGGTAATAGCTTATCTAAAAGCCATTTCCAGCACAAATCCAGGTTTTCTCACCCTCCACCCCCCCACACAAATTCACTCTCCTGCTGGTGATAGCCCATCCAAAGTGACAACTCTTTACACAATGTGCATGATAATGAAGTTAGGCCATTTCCTGCACAAATCCAGGTTCTCTCACTCCCTCACCCCCCTCCAAAAACCCACCCCCATACACACACAAACTCACTCTCCTGCTGGTAATAGCTCATCCAAACTGGCCACTCTCCAAGTTTAAATCCAAGTTAAACCAGAACATCGGGGGGGGGGGGGGTAGGAAAAAACAAGAGGAAATAGGCTACCTTGCATAATGACTTAGCCACTCCCAGTCTCTATTTAAGCCTAAATTAATAGTATCCAATTTGCAAATGAATTCCAATTCAGCAGTTTCTCGCTGGAGTCTGGATTTGAAGTTTTTTTGTTTTAAGATAGCGACCTTCATGTCTGTGATTGCGTGGCCAGAGAGATTGAAGTGTTCTCCGACTGGTTTATGAATGTTATAATTCTTGACATCTGATTTGTGTCCATTTATTCTTTTACGTAGAGACTGTCCAGTTTGACCAATGTACATGGCAGAGGGGCATTGCTGGCACATGATGGCATAAATCACATTGGTGGATGTGCAGGTGAACGAGCCTCTGATAGTGTGGCTGATGTTATTAGGCCCTGTGATGGTGTCCCCTGAATAGATATGTGGGCACAATTGGCAACGGGCTTTGTTGCAAGGATAAGTTCCTGGGTTAGTGGTTCTGTTGTGTGGTATGTGGTTGTTGGTGAGTATTTGCTTCAGGTTGCGGGGCTGTCTGTAGGCAAGGACTGGCCTGTCTCCCAAGATTTGTGAGAGTGTAGTACTCCTTTTCTTTTTGCGAATACAGACTAACACGGCTGTTACTCTGAAACCTGTCATTATGCAAGGCACTGCATTTAGCCGTATGGAGTGGAAATCTATCAACTGCATGAAAAAACTTGCACAGATACAGACAGACATCATCTTCCTTTCCAAATGCAAACAGATGGACATCGTACCAAAAGGACTGAAGGTAAAAAATCCATTACAATCTACATACCACACAGACTATGCTGACAGCTTGTGCCACACGCTCTCAAAGAAACTGCGGAATCACCTGATCAACATCCTCTACAGCAAACAGGGACAGATTAAGAATGAGCTCTCAAAAATGGATACTCTCATAAAAAACCAACCTTCCACACAAACTTCCTCGTGGCTGGATTTTACTAAAACTAGACAAGCCATTTACAACGCACACTTTGCTTCTCTACAAAAGAAAAAGGACACTAAACTTTCTAAACTACTACATGCTACAAGGGGCCACAGCAATGGTTCCCTCAACCCACCTAGCAATATTGTTAACCTATCCAACTATACTCTCAGCCCAGCAGAAGCAGCTGTCCTATCCCGGGGCCTCTCCTTCTGCCCCTCCACCCCCACGAACATGATACAGTTCTGTGGTGACCTAGAATCCTATTTTCGACGTCTACGACTCAAGGAATATTTCCAAAATACCTCTGAACAACATACTAATCCACAGAGGTCTCCCTACCAACACTACAGAAAGAAGGATTCTAGGTGGACTCCTCCTGAAGGTCGAAACAGCAGACTGGACTTCTACATAGAGTGCTTCCGCCGACGTGCACGGGCTGAAATTGTGGAAAAGCAGCATCACTTGCCCCATAACCTCAGCCATGCGGAACGCAATGCCATCCACAGCCTCAGAAACAACTCTGACATCATAATCAAAAAGGCTGACAAAGGAGGTGCTGTTGTCATCATGAATAGGTCGGAATATGAACAAGAGGCTGCTCGGCAGCTCTCCAACACGAGTTTCTACAAGCCATTACCCTATGATCCCACTGAGAGTTACCAAAAGCAACTACAGCATTTGCTCAAGAAACTTCCTGAAAAAGCACAAGATCAAATCCGCACAGACACACCCCTGGAACCCCGACCTGGGATATTCTATCTACTACCCAAGATCCATAAACCTGGAACTCCTGGGCGCCCCATCATCTCAGGCATTGGCACCCTGACAGCAGGATTGTCTGGCTATGTAGACTCCCTCCTCAGGCCCTACGCTACCAGCACTCCCAGCTACCTTCGAGACACCACTGACTTCCTGAGGAAACTTCAGTCCATCGGTGATCTTCCTGATAACACCATCCTGGCCACTATGGATGTAGAAGCCCTCTACACCAACATTCCACACAAAGATGGACTACAAGCCGTCAGGAACACTATCCCCGATTAATGTCATGGCTAACCTGGTGGCTGAACTTTGTGACTTTGTCCTTACCCATAACTATTTCACATTTGGGGACAATGTATACCTTCAGATCAGCGGCACTGCTATGGGTACCCGCATGGCCCCACAGTATGCCAACATTTTTATGGCTGATTTAGAACAACGCTTCCTCAGCTCTCGTCCCCTAAAGCCCCTACTCTACTTGCGCTATATTGATGACATCTTCATTATCTGGACCCATGGAAAAGAAGCCCTTGAGGAATTCCACCATGATTTCAACAATTTCCATCCCACCACCAACCTCAGCCTGGTCCAGTCCACACAAGAGATCCACTTCCTGGACACTACAGTGCTAATAAACAATGGTCACATAAACACCACCCTATACCGGAAACCTACTGACCGCTATTCCTACCTGCATGCCTCCAGCTTTCACCCTGACCACACCACACGATCCATCGTCTACAGCCAAGCTCTGCGATACAACCGCATTTGCTCCAACCCCTCAGACAGAGACAAACACCTACAAGATCTCTGTCAAGCTTTCTTACAACTACAATACCCACTTGTGGAAGTAAAGAAACAGATTGATAGAGCCAGAAGAGTTCCCAGAAGTTACCTACTACAGGACAGGCCTAACAAAGAAAATAACAGAACGCCACTAGCCGTCACCTTCAGCCCCCAACTAAAACCCCTCCAACGCATTATTAAGGATCTACAACCTATCCTAAAGGATGACCCAACACTCTCACAAATCTTGGGAGACAGGCCAGTCCTTGCCTACAGACAGCCCCGCAACCTGAAGCAAATACTCACCAACAACCACATACCACACAACAGAACCACTAACCCAGGAACTTATCCTTGCAACAAAGCCCGTTGCCAATTGTGCCCACATATCTATTCAGGGGACACCATCACAGGGCCTAATAACATCAGCCACACTATCAGAGGCTCGTTCACCTGAACATCCACCAATGTGATTTATGCCATCATGTGCCAGCAATGCCCCTCTGCCATGTATATTGGTCAAACTGGACAGTCTCTACGTAAAAGAATAAATGGACACAAATCAGATGTCAAGAATTATAACATTCATAAACCAGTCGGAGAACACTTCAATCTCTCTGGTCACGCAATCACAGACATGAAGGTCGCTATCTTAAAACAAAAAAACTTCAAATCCAGACTCCAGCGAGAAACTGCTGAATTGGAATTCATTTGCAAATTGGATACTATTAATTTAGGCTTAAATAGAGACTGGGAGTGGCTAAGTCATTATGCAAGGTAGCCTATTTCCTCTTGTTTTTTCCTACCCCCCCCCCCCCCCGATGTTCTGGTTTAACTTGGATTTAAACTTGGAGAGTGGCCAGTTTGGATGAGCTATTACCAGCAGGAGAGTGAGTTTGTGTGTGTATGGGGGTGGGTTTTTGGAGGGGGGTGAGGGAGTGAGAGAACCTGGATTTGTGCAGGAAATGGCCTAACTTCATTATCATGCACATTGTGTAAAGAGTTGTCACTTTGGATGGGCTATCACCAGCAGGAGAGTGAATTTGTGTGGGGGGGTGGAGGGTGAGAAAACCTGGATTTGTGCTGGAAATGGCTTTTAGATAAGCTATTACCAGCAGGACAGTGGGGTGGGAGGAGGTATTGTTTCATATTCTCTGTGTATATATAGAGTCTGCTGCAGTTTCCACGGTATGCATCTGATGAAGTGAGCTGTAGCTCACGAAAGCTCATGCTCAAATAAATTCGTTAGTCTCTAAGGTGCCACAAGTACTCCTTTTCTTTTTGCGAATACAGACTAACACGGCTGTTACTCTGAATACCACAGGAGGCTCTTTTCCATGTACAGGTAGTACAATGAGGGTTCAGCCTCAACCAGGGCCTTTGAGCAACATCCTAATATAGAGCTAGGACTCCAATATGGAGTTTCACTGCTATGAAGTGGGTGAACAAGGCCTTAAATCAAAGCTAATTTTATACCACCTGAAAACTCCAGTGATTTATTTTCTTTAGGAAATGATTTTTTTTTCCTGTCAGAATTAGCTTCCAATGCAGTGAGTTCATTAATGAAATGGCATCTTTCTACATCTAGCTTTGATTTGTTATTGCTTTTGGGGATTTTTTTAAGTAAAGAGCATTAACAGCAAGAATTTATGCCTCTAAAGGGAAAACAAACAATAAAAGACTGTTACTGTATCTCTGCTGGTCCTGGTAACGTGTATTTCAAGTCCCAGCAATTCAATGTCTTCAGCAAAACTAATTTGATAGGAATCTCTGATGGTCTATCTTAAATGTCATCAACGTACATAGGAGACTGTAGCATCCAGACTCTGTTGTTGGTATCGTGGTAGGGCACTGTGTCACTGCACAGTACCATCTGTTTAAAAGTGCAGGGGAACTTTTGAGCATTCCTGAGTTTCCTGCCATGAAAGCGGTGAATAAGACCTCATTAGCCTGTAGCAGTTTCCGTTGTAATCGCACTATATTCATGCAGAGAAAATTACCTGCTTAACAGTAAGTTTTTGACACTGTTTAACATTGGACAGAGCCTTCCTGCAGCTTACGCCAGCAACAGGGAAATCTTCAATGAGTTTTCCTATGGGAGAATATATTGAATGCACATGTTACTGACTCACCATAAGGCACTATCTAATGCAAGTTAGCGCTTCAAAGAAATAACCTGAATTTAAGAACATCTCTTTTCTTTTCAACAAATGAAGTGATAGCCTAAAATTATATTATTGCATTGCAGATTACTATTAGACCTGGCCAAAATTTTTCACAATTTTTTTCATAAAAAAGCTATTTTTCAAAAATTGATTTTTCACAAAATTTTACATATTTTTTCCCAATTTCTGTGAAATGTTCCCAGACATAATTTTTTTTCCCATTTTTTTTATCCCCCAAACTAATTTTCAGATAGAAACAATGTTGTTTGGTAAATGGGAAAAGTGTTTAAATGACTTTTTTGACAACAAAAGTGGGTTGATTTCAAACTCTGCAAACCAAAATCAACTTCAATTTTTTTTTAAATTTTATGCAAAATCATTGTTAGTGTTCAACCAGCTTGAAGAACAATATTATAATTATGTAAAAGCAAAAACCTCCACCCTACAACTGAAATCCACTGTACTTCAAGAGGAATTCAGGATTATAATTCCAACATCACATTAACAGAGCTTCTAGACTGAGAGGTATTTAACAGAACTGGTAAGAGTTCTGAATAATGGGAAAGATTCTCTGCTGCCATACTTCAGCATAACTTCACTGATGTCAATATAACTACACTGATATGCACCATACAGCACTCTTAAACACAATTATTATACCTGGTTGTGTAGGCAGGGTCCGAGTTTGCATAAAATATTCACTATGACAGAAATGGGTACGACTCCCTAATCTACCAGAGGTAAGCATGAATGAGTAGGAACCTCAAACAGTCAAATATACCCTGGTGTGCAACAACTCATTCACTTTTTTGACCTTGGAGTTTGATTCCTTTTGATATGTGGTATATGTGTTAAGAAGTGGGGTGGCTATATTGAAATCTTGGTTTATAGGGTTTTCTTCAGTAGTCATGATCAACAAATAAATATTTGGAATGTTTGAGTGTTTGCGAAATGTTTCACACTGAATATGCAAAAGTAATTGCTGTAGTTAAACTTGATTCAATAACCCTAACCTGTGATATGGTTTAGCAGACAGAAAGGCTGTGTTTTCTTCACTGAGGATCACAGTTGTTACCTAAGCCAAGTTCTAAAAAGGGCTCTGCTGTAACTAAGCAGCACAAAACACGATGGGGATATATTGGAAATTCTGATTACTGGCACTTAGTCTTTTTGTATGTTTGTACCTGTTCATATTTTAATGACACAGTCAGATACACTTTAATGGGTACTATTGTTTGTGGAGAATTTTGAAATAATAGTTAAGGGGGGGGGGAAACTTGCTGCTTGCCTTTGTAGTTTACTCTTTTATTAACAAAGCAAAACAATTCTGTCCTTATTCAAGTCAATGCGAGTTTTATCCTTGACTTCAATGCAGCCAGAATTTCACCTACAGTGAATTAATTATAATGGAGTTTTCCTTCAGCTGAGCTTTTGGTATAAAGTAGAGAACATAAATATGGACACATTTTAAAAACATCTGAGAATGGGCTGAGTTTAGTATTCCATCCTCAAAGGAGCAAACAGATCCTGAATTAGTATCCAACATGCATCCCTTTCCTATTGCGTTATTAGCAATTTGAAAGCAACACGCAGCATAAAGTTCAGCCTGAACTTCCTCTGTGTACTTGACTGTCTTAGAGTCCCCCCACCCATCTCTTGGGTCACAAAGCATAAGCTACTGGGGCATGGGCAGCTTACCTAGTGGGTGGAGCAGGAGCTTACCTGGTACTTGTGGCAGCAGCATAGACTAATGGCGAGAGTAGTTGCAGGAGTCTGGATTGAGAAGCCAAGCCAAAAGGTCAGAACCAGAGTCAGGATCAGGAACACCAAGCTGAGGGGTAAGCCAAAGTCACAGTTGAGAAGCCAAGTCAAAGGTAAGTGTCTGAGTCAGAATCAGGGCAAGGAGGCAAGGACTAGCCTGAAGTGGGTGAGAGACAATGTTGGAGCAGAGACTGGAAGCAGGCTGGAGCAGGAAGCAGAAGAGACAGCAGGGCAAGTGTAGTTGCAGGAATAGTACATGTTGAGTAGCCACTGTGCTGTCCGGACCTCAGCATTGGGTCACTGAACTGTGAGTGCCCCCTGGCTGTTCCCTCCACAACACTTGAGCCAGCTGCAAGACCTGCAGCCAGTCCATCTCTGAACCGCACCTAGGAAACAACAGTATGTGCTCATGCTCCATATGCTTCATTTCTTCACCTTTTTGCCTGCCAGAAAACCGCATCTTTCCTGGAACCCAACAGGAACGAGTGGTGGGACCTCCTACCACCTGGTAGGCCAGTCTGCATTCCATCCTGGTCCCCTGGACCAATGGGGATATTAGTTGGTGGCTCCATCACAGGGCCATGAGCATGGGCGTGTACCTGGTGCAGTTCACCACCTCTCCTGACACCTGTGCCTTCTGCAGTGAGAGGGAGACCTGGTGCACATTTACATTGAGTGTGCCAGGTTGCAGCCCCTTTTCCAGCTCCTCCAGAACCTTCTCCTGAGGTTCTGGTTGCTCTGTTCCCCACACCTCTTGATTTTCACACACCACATCTGTGGCCCCCCGTAGTCACTAGACTTCCTTGTCAATCTCCTCCTGGCATTGGCCAAGGTGGCTGTCCACCATACCAGGAGGAGAAAGCTGGATGGGGAGGTGCTATGCGACTGTGGGGCCTATTTCTACTCCTCCCTGAAGTCACATCTCTTAGCTTTGTCCACTGGATCCCTGGATGTCTTCAAGGAGCAGTGGGCACTGTCCAAATTTCTCTGGTAGGTGTCCCCGTCTGTCTCCCTGCTTTTGACCATGTGAAGCTCACTCCTGTCCCTGTTTTCCTGTCCCTGGTCTTTACTTGAACTCTGGGTTCTGTGGCTTCTCCCCTTAGGCTGGGTGAGGGGCTTTCAGATGCAGGCGGGCTTGTTCCCATCTGCCCGGCCTGCCTGCCTCTGGGAACTCAATAAGTACAAGGCTCAAGCAGCATGTTGTTAGCCCCCCTGGACAGTGGATGAAGGCTGCAGCAAGTTGGAGAGTTCCAGTCATCTCAGACTTTCCCCAGACCTCCAGCTTGCTATGACCATGTATTTGCTGTAGGCACACCTGCTTCCCTACGTTAAAAGAAATCATGCATGGGCTTCTACCATGGGAAATAACATCTTTCCAACCTTCCAAGCCCTTCAGCGACAGACTAGTGGTGATGGGGACAGGATTACTGAATCTGGCAGTCCCTAGCCATGAATCTGCATGTAGACGGTGGTAGTTAGATGGTCATCTGGCACCTGGACTGAGATGGGTGCAATTCGGCAGCTACTATTGTGACTGAGCAGTCCTCTTTAGGATCCCCTCTGCTCACCCCACATGGGGAGAAGGCTAGAAAAGGTTCCCTAAACCTAGTCTGTCTCATGTACTCCTGGCTGGATTACCACGTCCAGTGGGATCATGCTGCCTGCGGTCAAAGCTATAAAAAGACAATGGCTTTTGCTACATGGAAGGCCATGATGGATAACAAAGATAACGTACAGCCACAACAAAGAACTGCTATCATCACCAGGGAACTTGTGAAATATAACATCTGCGTCGCTGCCCTGAGTGGGACAAGGTGCCCAGATGAAGAAGGTAGAGGCTACACCTTTTTCTGGAAGGGAAAATCTGCAGAGGACAGGTGCACTCATGGTGTCAATTTTGCAATTAGGAATAAGTTTGTCAGTCAGCCTACAGCATTTCCTGTAGGAATCAATGAATGTCTTATGACTCTTCATCTTGAGCGCAGCAACAAAAGGTCTGCTGCTGTCGTCAGTACATATGCCCCAATGCTTGATTCTATTAAGGAACAATTCCATACAGATCTCGACAGAGTCTTGACCAACATTCCCAAGGAGGGCAAGATCATTTTCCTCTGATATTGTAACGCTAAAGTCAGGAAGGAGTCAGATCTCTGGAATGGCTCTGGAAAAGGAGTAGAAAAGGCTAACTCCAATGGCATCCTCCTCCTGTGCAAATACATAGAACATGGCCTGGTCATCACAAACACTGTCTTTGGACAAAGCAGTATAAGACCACCTAGAGACACCCTCACTCCAGACATTGGCACCACCTTGACTATGTTGTTGTTAAAGCTCAAGATCAGAAGGATATCCACATCAGAAGGGTCATGCATGGAACCGATGACTGTTGGACAGTCAAAGTCAGTATGAAAGAAATTCAACATCAAGTCCTTTGAAGATATAGTGACGCGGGAGAAACTTCAGCAGTATCTCCAAGAGAAGTTTGCCACTATGCCTACAGCTGATGATGATGAAAATTTCTGGAAGGAATTAAAGACTGCCATTCCTTTGGCATGTGCTGAGTCCATTGGCTGTCATCCGGCATCACCAAGATTGGTTTGATGAGAACAATGTTGAGATTTCAGGGCCTGCTCAATCAGACAAGAAAAGCTCATTGCATGTGGCAAAATGACACATCACACCAGGAGATGAAAGAGTCATACAAGCAACTCAAGGCTGAAGCCCAAAGGAAAGTTTGTGACATTAAAAATAAGTGGTGGTGAGAAAATGCCAAGGAGATAGAGCTTTATGCTGGTAAACATGACATGAGGAGGTTTTTTTCAGGCAATAAGGGCCAGTTACAGTCCATGCTCCCATGGACCCATGCCATTCTGAGCCCAAGAGAGGTCAACGTATTTCAAGGACAGTGAAGCTATCAAAGCTGGATGGAAGGAGCATTATAAGTTATTCCTGAACTATGAGTCAACTGTATCTGATGTCACTATCGAATCTATATCTCAACGACATGAAAGAGAATCTTGTCCTGATCTCCCTGCCCCATCCTCGAAGGAGTAACACAAGCCAGTATGCAAACCAACAACAAGATAGCAGGGCGAGAGACCAGGATCCCTCAATATGGCTGATTCGACAGTTATAAATTCCCTTAAATATTAAAGACTATGTAGCCTCATGGATGAAGTATACAATATATACCTCAAAGCTAGAGGGCTGGACTGAATTCATGGTCTATGCTCTTTTATGCTATTTTAAAATCTGGAAGTCACCATCAGCATAGAGGGCATGAGGCAGAAGCTTACAGAGGCTGAAAGGGCTGCAACTTCCTCTGAGCTGGGATAGGCCTGTTGGTGATCAGCATGCTTCCTAAGATGGGTGATGCTGATAGGGGTCAGAGTGGTCAAAGGTGCACAGATTTAACATATCCCACTCAATGGCCTTGTCAGTGGGTTCTTATGGATCCCTACCTGGAGCTTAAAGGTAACACTCACCACCATAGTGTTCCTTGGGATGAATTCCCTCTTAGGTACAAGTAAATTACACCTGGCATGGAATCTGGCCCAATTAATCTTACATTTCCATTAATCTTTTTAATCAGTCCAGTAACAGATTAGTTAATTCTGAAGTAAAACAAATTTTTAAAAATAATTAAATAAAAATAGCTTGGAGGAAAAAAACAACAACACTTTTTCATACATGGCCAGATTGTGGCCATGCATGTCATAATGCACCTTCTACATGGCATCCCCAGATTGCCTATTTGGCTGTGGAAGAGAGCAGGCTCTACGGGCCAATATTATCCTCTTGCATGTGAGTAAGTAGATGAGGAGGTGCTAGAAAGGATGGAAATATGCAGAGGCTTGGGTCTACCCTATACAATGTCCAGCCTGCAGAACTGAATCAGCAGGTAGAGAGGAGGAAGGAATCTGCATCTCCTAAGAACCCATAGCTGGTTACTTTACTTTTACTTCTGGAGCAAGGGAAGCAGGGAACGAACCATGACATTGAGCCACAATTCCTTCTCCTGGGTTGCTCCTGTGATGTAGCAGCTGTGCTAGTCTAGTCTAGTTTAGTCTATTTATATTGGACAACAACCACCATGTTTAAAAATGGTTAGCAATTAAAAGGGTCAACTTAAATAAAATGAATACTTAGGCCCACCTTGATCCTTCTCCGCAGTTCAATGTCCCCAGTGTGTGGATTTCTGAAACTTATGAGCGGGACCATAATTATGTAATGATTTGTTGTATAACATATGTCATGCCACAGCTGAAAATGGGTATATGACATGACGGTTCTTGCAATGTTATGCATGCCTACATACTACAGAATGTACAAAACTATGTTTTACAAATATATATATATATATATATATATATATATAAATTATATTGTGGAGTTATATGCAGTTCATTTTTTAGAAACACCCCAATTATAAGTATTAATAACAATGACAGATCACCCCACCGCTACCCATATCAAGATTGTCCACACCTCACAGTGGGGCAATTTATGAAGTAAAAGTACTACTCACTGTGAATAAGGGTAGAACAGTCCACCACAGAAATGGTTAATATTTTTTTAATAAAATCAGACTTAATCGTATTTCTAATCCCCTAATTTCCTTAATTAAATCCATACTAGTTTAAGTTGTTACAGTCCTCATTTGTGGGTATATGTTTTAAATCATGATTATATGATGAATGTCTTATGATTTATCATCCATCATATAATCATGGAAACAAAAAAATAATCCTCTACAAGATGCTTTATAATAATTTAAATTACTGAGAACTTAATTATGGATGTTAGGGGACAGAAAACTGATTTACATGCAGCCGAGAGGAAAACTCAGATTTCAATATATTTTTAAAAGAAAACAACACTCAGTGCTACAGTCTTCCTGATATTATCAGACTTCTGTTTAAAACACTTTGTAATAAACATTTTGGTCCAAATTCAGCCCTTAATTAAGTGTGCTGATTTAATTTAATTGCAGGTGAAGTCTATGGCAGTTGCATGTACATAACCAATAGCAGAATTGAGATCTTTAAAGGCATTTCTTACCTAAGTGAGTTCTCACTGATATTTGCTCTTTGGTCAATGACTGAAACCTCCACTCATAAAGAAAATCCAGGGGGGAAGGGAGGAAGGAGAAATAATGGTCCTAAAACTGAGGTAATCACTGCATTGTCCATGAATCCCAGATCCTGCACTGGGAACTGTGCAGTGCAGGCTAACCTCTACTGCTCTGCAGTTCTCAATGTACAATTGGAGCCTAAGTGAGAACTGATTTGAGACTGTGCAGAGAAGTGGCCATCAGGGCCCTGAGGAGCCACAGAGAAATTTGGTCCCATCTCAACAGATCCCCATGCACTGCACCTGTGTTCACCCTCCCACTCCCAATTCTGAACTGGGGAGAAAGCCTGAGGCACAAAATAAGCTGCTATGAGCAGCAGAAACAACTGCTGGTTACTTCACCACAGTTTTCGCTGTGTTTACAGGTGAGCATGATACAACCCCCTAGTGCTGCCCTACAACTGTCTGACTATGCTTCCAGATACCATGTAGATCTCCAAATATTGTAAGGCATCTGGCCTTTCCTAAGGAAAGGTAAGGTGTTTTTCTGTAGCCATATTTGAGTTGTGCAGTAAATTAAACCCTGAGTAACACTTCCCACCTGAGTTGAAATTATTTCTGAATGTGCATGGCTTCTCATGTTTTTGTCTTGTATGAGAGGAATAATGCTCATGCCATTGGTCTATATTCACAGAGA
The DNA here is from genome assembly GCF_965152235.1 of Eretmochelys imbricata. Classification (NCBI taxonomy): domain Eukaryota; kingdom Metazoa; phylum Chordata; order Testudines; family Cheloniidae; genus Eretmochelys; species Eretmochelys imbricata. The sequence goes on along the minus strand of NC_135573.1, from coordinate 95,385,873 downwards.
GCAGCTGTTCCAGTTCTCAAACACCTTAACTTCACTTTGACTTCAACAGCAAGTAAAAGCCATTCATGGTGTCCTGTTCTCTTTCAACTTAAAAATACCCCATTAATTATAAAAGTATGGGATTTCAAATGTTCACAGCTCATTCTTAGCAGGTTTAAGTAGGAATATCTCTATTGGTTACCACAGAGATTCTCAGCTGGTGTAAAGGTATCAGGCCTATGCTGTTTAATTTGTTTTCCTTTGCAAGGTTATTGGGCTTGATTCTCCACTGCCTTGCAAGTTGTGTAGTTGCTTACACCTGTGCAAAGTGAGTGTAAAAAATTCTGCCAGCGAATGCTGGTTTGGTAGCATTTTAGAATCACTTTTTATTTGCTTTATAAAGGAGTAAATGACTACATAACATACAAAGGCATTAACTAGTAGGGTCTGTGAATTGCCTTTTAAAATCTTATACCTTGTTCTTGCCTTTGGTGTGTGATTATTTTGATATTTTTAATTGTGGAATGAAATGGTCTTATTCCATTTTCTCATTGTGCATTATCATTCTTTATGTTCTGTTGGCTTTTTTTTTAAATCACCTCTCTTTATTGTCTTGATTTTTATTGTGATCTGTCCATTTATCTCTCCAAGGGCTCAAAATCCTTCACTTTAATTCTAGTCCATTTTCATCTTGATTACTTTGCGTCTTACTCTTTCTTCCACCCCCTCAATATGTGTTGCTTTCATTTGTTTTCCTTCCCTGCATGACATTTAATTTGTTATATGCCAGCCGGTCCATGTGCACATGGAAATCCTTTGGGGTTTCACTTGCTGCTGACTCTAACATCAAGCTAGTTATGCTAGTGATAAACACTCATCCAATTTTACATCACCATCACTAAATTGAATTAGTTTGCAGTTTATCCTTCTGTTTGTATGTGTTAGAGAGATTAAAACAGCAGAGAGGTTGGAGTGCTGACCTCTGTCACTTAATACTTCCTCTTTTTTAAAGACATTTGTTTATCAGTTCTCATGCCCAACCTTTCATTTGTGAAGCCTTTGAGCTGATTAGGAACCTGCCATCTGGAACTTTATATTAGCGAAAGCTTTTTTGAGAAGTGCAAATAAAATCTACTTTCATCATAAACCTTGTTTGTTGAAATGTGTGCTTAAAAACTATAATCCTTCTAAACAAAGTCAAGGACTCAGAATAGGATTTTTCTCATTTTAATCCAGGATTTTTTCCATTTTGAGCTTATTATAATTATTTTTTTATTTCACCTTTCCTAAATTTTCACCCACTTCATTGGTTTATTTAATTAATCCTCAGGTAATCTGATGCTGAAGATTACCTATATGAGAAATGATTTCAGTCTTTATCCATACATAAGAAATTCAATGGTTGCAATGATATACTTGAAGGGATAAATTTTGACCTTGGATTACATGTCAAATAGGCAAAAAAAAAAATTAAAATTAAATTAAAAAAAAATTATAGATGGGGCTGGGAGCACCACATATTAGGAAATGTCAAGAAACTTTAATATTATAAGACCCTGTTTTCAGTTGCTTATAACTTTGCCCAAGCACCAGCTATTTGGGTGAAATTTTACATGCCTGTCTGCCTCAGGCTGTTTGTTGTTTGTTTTTAATAGTTCAGACAAAATTGTTTAACTGCTTCTGAGAATGAGATTAGGGAAAAATATATTCTGATTCTGGTTACCTTTATTTTGAGAAGCATGCTTTGGAGCAGGGACTTGGATTTTGTCACAGGGGGGTGGCCTTTTTGTCAAGAATATGCCTTTTGTCATCCCTATGAAAATCAGCCCAAATTTGGCTAAATTAGAAATCTTTGAAGAATCACAGTTCACACATGGTCACTAGAGAGTTACTAGAGCTTCTCAGTTTAATTCTCTAAAGATTCCAGCTGCATTAAGCATGCTCCACCCTGAGACTACTGGACTTCCTCTGCAGTTGCTCCCTTGGTCTGTTGTGGGATGGGCTGGGTCTAGATACAATCAATGGAGTGAAGCAAGGGAGCCTGTGTCTCCTATTCTTTTGTAACCCACACAGCTCCTGGGTTTGGTGCTCTGTCCCTTCTAATGGCACTGAGACTACTTAGAGATTAATGAGCCTGCTACAGCCTTAGCTAAGGGCCACATGGCTTTTAGTTTATGCAGTAGAGGCTCATGCATTTAGCTTCAGAGGTCCCAGGTTTGATCCCACCTTCCAACAGCCGGGGTCTGTCGGTGTTATACTTTCAGAAAAGGTTTCTTAACTCTAGGATGAAATCTCTGGTGAGAGACCCCAGAATAGCCAGTACCCTAGTGGAGCAGCAGAGGGACTTATATGCAGGTCTCCCACATCCCATGTGAATGCCCTAACCACTGAGCTATTTTGGTGTAGGTGTTGCTGTCTCTGTCCTATCTCTCCTCATTCATTATATAAAGAAAAGGAGTACTTGTGGCACCTTAGAGACTAACCAATTTATTTGAGCATAAGCTTTCGTGAGCTACAGCTCACTTCATCGGATGCATACTGTGGAAACTGCAGAAGACATTATATACACAGAGACCATGAAACAATACCTCCTCCCACCCCACTCTCCTGCTGGTAATAGCTTATCTAAAGTGATCACTCTCCTTATCATTACAATGTGTATGATAATCAAGTTGGGCCATTTCCAGCACCAATCCTGGTTTTCTCACCCTCCGCCCCACCCCCACCCCCCACACACACACACAAACTCAGTCTCCTGCTGGTAATAGCCCATCCAAAGTGACCACTCTCTTTACAATGTGTATGATAATCAAGGTGGGCCATTTCCAGCACAAATCCAGGTTTTCTCACCCCCTCCCCCTTTTTTCCAAAAACCACACACACAAACTCACTCTCCTGCTGGTAATAGTTCATCCAAAGTGACCACTCTCCCTACAATGTGCATGATAATCAAGGTGGGCCATTTCCAGCACAAATCCAGGTTTTCTCCCCCCGCCCCAAACTCACTCTCCTGCTGGCAATAGCTCATCCAAACTGACCACTCTCCTTAAAATATGTATGATAATCAAGGTGGGCCATTTCCAGCATAAATACAAGTTTAACCAGAACGTCAGGCGGGGGGGGGGTTAGGAAAAAACAAGGGGAAATAGGCTACCTTGCATAATGACTTAGCCACTCCCAGTCTCTATTTAAGCCTAAATTAATAGTATCCAATTTGCAAATGAATTCCAATTCAGCAGTTTCTCGCTGGAGTCTGGATTTGAAGTTTTTTTGTTTTAAGATAGCGACCTTCATGTCTGTAATTGCGTGACCAGAGAGATTGAAGTGTTCTCCGACTGGTTTATGAATGTTATAATTCTTGACATCTGATTTGTGTCCATTTATTCTTTTACGTAGAGACTGTCCATTTGACCAATGTACATGGCAGAGGGGCATTGCTGGCACATGATGGCATATATCACATTGGTGGATGTGCAGGTGAACGAGCCTCTGATAGTGTGGCTGATGTTATTAGGCCCTGTGATGGTGTCCCCTGAATAGATGTGTGGGCACAGTTGGCAACGGGCTTTGTTGCAAGGATAGGTTCCTGGGTTAGTGGTTCTGTTGTGTGGTATGTGGTTGTTGGTGAGTATTTGCTTCAGGTTGGGGGGCTGTCTGTAGGCAAGGACTTGTGGATTTGTGCTGGAAATGACCCAAGTTGATTATCATACACATTGTAAGGAGAGTGATCACTTTAGATAAGCTATTACCAGCAGGAGAGTGGGGTGGGAGGAGGTATTGTTTCATGGTCTCTGTGTATATAATGTGTTCTGCAGTTTCCACAGTATGCATCTGATGAAGTGAGCTGTAGCTCATGAAAGCTTATGCTCAAATAAATTGGTTAGTCTCTAAGGTGCCACAAGTACTCCTTTTCTTTTTGCGAATACAGACTAACATGGCTGTTACTCTGAAACCTGTCATTCATTATATAGGGAACCTAGGTGCGTACCTCAGGCTTAATGGACCTCAGCTTTATTCCTGTGATATGTTTCTAGGTACTTAACTTTTAGGGGCCATGATGCTCTGTGTTGCATCATGTAAATCTCTTCATGGATCCCACCCTAAGTGGCTGGAGATTTTGAGAACTCACCGCTCTTACTGGTAAGTTCCTCCCTGATTTTTATATTGAGGAAGGACTTTTTGTCTGGTCACTTGTACCAGGTGCACTCCCTGGGTAGAGAGCCATCTACTCGGCACCAGTAGAATTGGTCCATAGAAAAGAATAAGCAGATAAGAAATTTTCTTTTATGTTCAGGCCCCATTTAAAAGTAAACCACTTTTAAACCATGCTTTTTAATATTTTAACTGCATCATGAATTAAACAGGAGTAATTGTTTTATCAACAGTATCTGCATGTTTTATAACAGCTTGTTTGGAATGTTCTATTAATCAATTTTATAACATGCTTTGTGGTGTAAAATATCATAACTTTGTCTGTAAATCATTTGTATTGTGGAGCAGAAGTAGCCACTCCATAATTAAGAATGAAGGTAGCTTCCTGTTTATGCCTGATTTTTCAAACTGCCCTCTTTGTTAACTTCCCCCAACACACATTGATTTGAGTGGATTTTTTCATGGTGGTCTCAGTTCAGAATAGTTGTTTTTACCTGGACAGTTTTGATTTAAAAAGTCAGGATTTTTAAAATTATGGGTCCTGGTTTTTGGAACTGGATGATAAGCTCTCATTATATGTCCAGAAGATGGAGGGCAAAGGTGTCTTAAAACTAGCTCTAAACCCCATTTCTGGTCCTGGGGTTGCCCCAGCATCAGAGCTGTCCCAGCAGAAATTAGACCAGTCCACAGGCTACTCTAAATCAGTGCTAGATACCTCCAGTAGCTGTTTCTGCATCTGATGGGATAGGGACGTAGCAGCTGTGCTGTGCCTCCTGCCTGTTATAGATGGGTCAGGGGCTGGGGAAAGGGGGAAGGATATACACACCACCATTGTGACATTATGCCATTGATAGAGTCCCCTATCCGTGGGGAATCCCCCAGTGGCAAGTTTAAGATAGAATTTGTGGAGCAGTGCATAGAAGCCCTCAAGTATGGATGATTTTGGCCATTAGTGTTTTGGAAATATATGTGAAGTTCACTTATGACATTTTTCTAACTTTATTTTGCAGATAATGAGCCATATTCTCTTGTGCAAAGTGTCTCCTTTTGTGCCATTCTGGTAGCATAAAAGAGCTGGGTTTCTCTTAAATTTTTTATTTACTCTTTACTGGATTTGTGTTTTGAGCCTCATGGATATTTAGAATACGTTTGAGCTGTCTGGTGCCTATATTTATAATCACTCTCCACTTTCCCCTGACTCATGTGAATCCTGTCTTGTTTTGTTGTTGTTGTTGTTTAGAAATTACTTCATTTATTTCTCTCCAGTTCATTAAACTAATCTATTCTCACCATCAAGCTTTAACCTATCTTCCAAATGGGCCTGTCTTAAATCATACAGGCTTGTTTTACTTTAACAGGTTTTGATTTCTAGATTATATTAAATGTAATTATATTGTGATCTCCTGCCCCTGGGTGATTGGTTGTTTCCAGTGTGTTTATATCTGTCTTGATCACTTATTAAGAGCTGGTACCATGGATTATTCTTATGAGGGTCGCTGACAACAACTGGTTATGGAGAAATCATATACTTCATTTTGTTTCTACTTTATACCTGTCAATGGCATTTTTATATGCCTTCGTAATCTCATATTTCATTGTAATGACTCATTACTTAGTGAGCTTCAGTGAAAAGATATATTTCTGAAAAGTGGAAAGTATTCCCTTTGCTATATTAATTTTTAATTTAGAACCAGACTGTAACTTTAAACGCAAGATAGATTATGAGTATATCCCTAGAGAGAGGTATGGAGGAATAGGATATCAAAAGCATCCTGCTGGAAGTGGATAGGTAGTCACTTCAGAGCACTGGTGCAGCTAAGAAAGGTGTGCCTCACTAGAGACAAGCCACTGCATTCGATATGAGCTAAAGTTTGTGCCATTTTCAAGTGCATCCCCAATGACCGTGCACTGCAGCCATCGAGCCTGTAGATTACAAAAGGTATGGAATCTTGTGGAACGTTGAGGGTAAGCAGTCTCTCAGCTGATATTGTGCTTGAACTCTTGCCAATTCATCTACCTCTGAATCTCAGGCACCAAGTACCCCTTGGAACTTGCCTTTGAAACACCTTACCAATATTGTTACATACATGCTACTCACTGCTCTGCTGATTGCATTCCACTGTTTTCACAAGGTCCATAGAACAATTCTGAGGCAATTCCTGAAGCATTTTTTTCACAAGCACCAAGCTCACTTATGGCACTCTGTGCAAATATGAATTAACAACCACCAAATAAGTGTTGTTGGTGTGTCTAATCATAGGCACACTAGTAACCCTAATGAAAGGAATCCCTTCCCACTAGGTAATCTAATCTTGACCACTCTGCAGCACGGCCAGACTTTGCACTGCACTCTGTCCCTTTCAAAGAGATTGTTCGGGGTTGGGCGAAGTTTGTCAGTCAAAATGCTAGTCAGTTAATGCTGAACTCAAATGACTGTGCTGACTGGCTGAGAAGTCTCCACCAAACAATAATATCTGAAATTTATATCAACTGTTGTTATCATTCAAAAAATAGCTTACAAACTATTGACATGCAGAATTCCACTGGGTGAAGGGCAACAGGCAGTCACTTTTTGTATTGAGTTATCTAGTGGCAGTTTTCACTTTCATCTTTAGTCATATATTTGCCCAGTGAATAGCAAGGATACCAGAGCAATAGCAAACATGAGTCCTATGTCATGGTAATAATTTTTCCATTATGAACATAAACGGCTCTGTTCGACAAATAATCTGCAGCCTTCTTGTAAAGCCCAAGCTCTAGAAGGCTGGTCTGAGCCTTTGGATGTGGATAAGGTGGCAAGTTCAAATACATATGAAGCCGTTTTAATTAAATTCAGCTGCTCACTCTGTGTAGCCCTCTATGATTTTTCAGGAACCAAATGTTGCCTTTACAGTTTCACAGGAGTAGTTTGTGTCAAGTGAATCTTCCTGACAGTGGTGTTAGCAATGGCCCTACTGTAGGCAATTAGTTTTCACACTCTTAATTGCAACCAGGTTTTGTCCCCGATTGCAGCTGAACTCTCATTATTACATCTCAAAAGAGTATGGGCCATATATTATACAGAGAGAAACCTTTGTCAATGACTAGTTTCACTAAACAACCACCTCAAAGTATCCCCAGGGATTTTACAACACTACATGAACTATATTAAGTGACCACAGGGCTCTCCACTGGTCTGCACTTTGTATAATCATTGACACCTGTGCAAAGTGAGCATACCTTGCTTCCATCGGCATGAGTTGAGAATTTTGATGTGGTGCCAGTTTACACCCATTTTGTACAGGACTAAATGATTATTCAAGGTACAAGGCAGGGGAAAAGTAGGTACCTCCCACTTCACCAGTTCTGGGCAGTCTCTGTTTCCCTCCCAAAAGGATTCAGTGAGCCACTTTGAACCTCTGTGCAGCTGGGATGATAGAGTCAAGAGTTAGCAGTTGCACTCTGCAGTCCTGGGACCTAGCAGGTCTCAGAGTTGGTAAATTAGAGTAGGGCACAGGGACCCTCTAGCACATCACTTTCCCCTGGCTATACACCTTGTGGTGGCAGCGGAGGGTTGGTGTGTCACCCAAGGACTTCCTTTCCTCTGGGGAATCTTAAAAGGCCTGGCTAAGATTTAGGAATACATTATACCATGAAGTAGAACAAACCCCAGCCTTAACATGAGTAAGAACCTTCTCCAGTTTATGTACAGGAGCCTCTACATTTTGGATGGTTCTGTTAAGTTTTTATGCAGGAAAATGCTAACAATTATGTGTCACTTTTTTTTTTTTTTGCTTTTCTATTTCACTAGTGTCTACAGTAACTAGTAGTAACTAGATCATGTTTTACCTACAAATGCATTAACCATGTAGTATTTTTCATCACATGTTTAAGTGATTTTAGAAACAAAGTATTTTTAATATTCATGTTTTATGAGAATTCCTGTCCTCTCTTCTAGTAACATTCTCAGCCATCCCTAAGGGAGGGGAAAAAAATCACCCTTTAACAGGCCACTGTTTGCCATCTCCTTGAGTGGTCACTGAGTACAGTTTTCAGTGAAGAGATAACATGGGGAGATGTTAGACCTTCTGCTTTATTCTTTGTGTTAGTCAGCTGAGTTGTAAAGCCTAGCTTCTGTGTTCTCTTGGGATAAGTTATTATGCAGAATCAAGGCTAACCTCTACAATACTGATCAATAAAAAATACCATAATACCAAGGCCAATAAATTTAATATTGCAGCACTTAAATCAAAGCAGCATCAAAGTGGTGTTGCATCTTATATTTTTGATGGGAGGAAATAAAAATCTATATGTGTGAACACTTTGATATGTTTTACTTTAATTGCGTTTAAAATTTCATTTATATACTTTTAAGGTAATATTTTCTGTCCCTTCTTTGACATTAACAGTGAGTTTAGTGCCCATTTATAATAAAAGTGTAAAAAAAAATCAGTTTCCATGTTAATTTGGTGCTGCCCTCTTTCAGTGACTAGAAGGGTTTTCTCCAGTGAATTATGATGATTTATGTGTAGTGATTTTCAGAGAAGAACTACTGTTCACTAGAGACTAAGCTGAGATCAAAAAAACCTCATTTAATTTAGGACTGCAGGTTTCACTTGAGTAAGATTGATGTAGGCCAACATCCACTACATACCAGCTGAGACCACCAAACCAATTTCTTTTAGAATGCAGTTGGAATGGGAATTGGAACTGTAAAGTATGTCTAATTGCAATAGCTATCCATCCCTTAGAATGTAGTGTGTCCCCACTGAATATGAGAGAGAGTCCACAATGGGGTTACATTTATACATAGAGGCCTGTGCCCAAGCCAACTCTCTTGGCTACACATTGGGGATCTCCAGAGGAAAGGTACAGAAATTGTCCTCCACAAACCGTAATAAATCAGGTGCTCCTCAGAGGCTACTGCAGTTTATTGGCTTGATTAGACTCTCTCACCTTAGTATGCCTCTTCCAAAGTGGGGAAGACTGAATAATCCATTTAGAGGAAGTCCCTCTAGCCACTGCCCAGTTTTTAAGTACACCATGTGTGCTGTTGTGCAGGGATCCCCCACAGACAGGAACTCCATGCTGTGCATGGGTGAGCACCTTTTGTACAGTCCTCTAACACGCCTCCTATCCTCTTGCTAGAGAGTTCTATTAGTTCTGCTGCCAAAAGGGCCTCTGCACTAGAGCCCTGCAATGGGACTGGGATCCCATGGGTCCTACAGGACCCACTGCCACAACCGTGGGAGTGGGTAAAATGTATTTTGTTGTGGGCGGGATGGAGTGGGGGGGAAGACCGTGGTAATTTGTGGCAAAACACTAAATCTCTTGTCAGTTTGTCATAAATAGAATTTTAGCAATGTAAAGCAAGTTGTTGGGTTTTCTTTAAAATAAAGGTTTTAATACTTTAAATTTAAGTGAGCGATAGAAAGAGATTTGATGCCTATTATAACGGGAGTTAAAGTATATTTTTACATGGTTTAAGCAAGATTTGTTTTATTCTTTTAGTGGTAAAAATTGTGCCTGAATTCCGTGTATGTGTATATATTAACCTTGGAGGGGGGGAGTTTTTTTTTTTTTTTTTTTGGTAGAGTCTCTCTTGCAGGATTTGTGGGATCTAAGGTTTTCGCAGGTGGAAGTGGGATAAAAATGCAAGGAACAGGTGGGAGTGGGTATTATGGGGCAGTTCCTATTTTTAAAAAAGGAAAAAAAATGTGATCTGGCTAACTGCAGGCCTGTTAGTTTGACATCTGTATTATGCAACATCTTGGAAAAAAATTTGAAGGAGAAGGTAGTTAAGGACATTGAGGGCAATGGTAATTGGGACAAAATACAACATGGTTTTACAAAAGGTAGATCGTGCCAAACCAAACTGATCTCCTTCTTTGAGAAGGTGACAGATTTTTTAGACGAAGGAAACGCAGTGGATCTAATTTACCTTGATTTCATTAAGGCGTTTGATACCATACCACATGGGGAATTATTAGCTAAATTGGAAAAGATAGGGATCAATATGAAAATTAAAAGGTGGATAAAGAACTAGTTAAAGGTGAGACTACAACGGGTCACACTTAAAGGTGAACTGTCAGTCTAGAGGGAGGTTACTAGGGGAGTTCCTCAGGGATCGGTTTTGGGACCAATCTTATTTAATCTTTTTATTACTGACCTTGGCACAAAAAATGGGAATGTGCTAATAAAGTTTGCGGATGACACAAAGCTAGGAGGTATTGCCAATGCAGAGAAGGACCAGGATATCATACAGGAAGATCTGGATGACCTTGTAAACTGGAGTAAAAGTAATAGGATGAAATTTAATAGTGAGAAGTGTAAGGTCATGCATTTAGAGATTAATAACAAGAATTTTTGTTATAAACTGGGGATGCATCACTTGGAAGTAATGGAGGAGGAGAAGGACCTAGGAGTATTGGTTGATCACAGGATGACTATGAGCCGCCAATGTGATATGGCTGTGAAAAAGGCTAATGTGGTCTTGGGATGCATCAGGTGAGGTATTTCCAGTAGAGATAAGGAGGTGTTAGTACCGTTATACTAGGCACTGGTGAGATCTCATCTGGAATATTGTGTGCAGTTCTGGTCTCCCATGTTTAAGAAGGATGAATTCAAACTGGAACAAGTACAGAGAAGTGCTATTAGGATGATCCAAGGAATGGAAAACCTGTCTTATGAAAGGAGACTCAAAGAGCTTGGCTTATTTAGCCTAACCAAAAGAAGGCTGAGAGGAGATATGATTTGCTATCTATAAATATATCAGAGGGATAAATACCATGGAGGGAGAAGAATTATTTAAGCTCAGTACCAATGTGGACACAAACACAAATGGATATAAACTGGCCTTCAGGAAGTTTAGACTTGAAATTAGACAAAGGTTTCTAACTATCAGAGGAGTGAAGTTCTGGAACAGCCTTCCAAGGAAAGCAGTGGGCGCAAAAGACATATCTGGCTTCAAGACTAAGCTTGATAAGTTTATGGAGGGGATGATATGATGGGATAGTCTAATTTTGGCAATTAATTGATCTTCAACTATTGGTGGTAGATATGCCCAATGGCCTGAGAAGGGATGTTAGATGGGGTGGGATCTGAGTTACTACAGAAAATTCTTTCCTGGTTGTCTGGCTGATGAGTCTTTCCCACATGCTCAGGGTTTAGCTGATCGCCATATTTGGGATTGGGAAGGAATTTTCCTCCAGGGCAGATTGGCAGGGGCCCAGGTTTTTTTTTTTTTTCTGCCTTCCTCTGCAGAATGGGGCACAGGTCACTTGCTGGAGGATTCTCTGCACCTTGAAGTCTTTAAACCACGATTTGAGGACTTCAATAGCTCAGACATAGGTTGGGGCTTGTTACAAGAGTGGGTGGGTGATATTCTGTGGCCTGTGTTGTGCAGAAGGTCAGGCTAGACTATCATAATGGTCCCTTCTGACCTTAAAGTCTATGATTCTAGCACAGGAGTGGGATTTAAAAAATAGTCCAGCTCAGGGCTCTACTCTGCATCCACAGAGAAAGAGGAAGTAAGCGTCTCCCATAAAATGCATGCTTGTCGCCTATGTATGTAGAAATAGATGTAGTACAGTTATATATTCTGCATATTTTCCAGAGTAAAAAACTGTCATGACTTTATTAGGAAACAGATAAACATCTTAGCCTGCAGCTTGCTGTACAAATCACTAGATGTGCTTTAAATTACCCTCTATCTCTATAAAATCATTTCTCTAGCTGCTACCTGTGATCTCTAATGCTGTAACAAATGCAAAATAATAAAGTATCAAATTAATATTGAGAATTTCAAGGCACACCAGGCTAAGTGATATTGCAAATATTTTGAGACGTTTGGAGACGTAATAAATCCTAGCTTGATTCACAGCAGGATGTTGATGAAGAAACAAGAATATTATTTCTTGTTGGAATAAATTGTACTATTCTGTTAAATAGAAGTACACATTTTCATAAAATCTATAAGTTTTGTTTTGAATTCACATAAAAAAATATCAGGGGGACATCATCAGTTCTGCAAATACACAACACAGAACTGCAGTGACGGAAATTGTTTCTGATGCCAAAGATCAGAAATGCTGAAAATTCAGAATTGCACAGTTTAGTTCAATTAACATATAATGAAAAGGTCTTTGTTCCTGATAAGAAATAAAGTACAAAAGATTTGCTTCAACTTTTTTTAAGATTTACAAAGTAAAAACAAATGTCCAATTCTTCTTTGAGTCACATTTAAGCATGTTATCTCTATACATTTAAACTAAATGCATCCAACTCAAGAAGATAGCTGGGAGTGGTCTGCATTTACCCAAAGGCCATCTTACATTTCTCTGGTTGTGTAAAAAGGCAATGAATGGTAATAAATTAGTTGTGTGTGTGTATTCCCACCCAAGGCTCCTTACCATTATTGGAGCACTGTAAAGGGGCTTTGCCATAAATGAATTACAAGCCCATCTGTTCCCACTTTTTTTTTAAAATCCTTTTAAGGTGTATAAAGACCGAAAAATCCAGGTTTCCCAGGATAGAGAGCATGATCATTTTTATTAACAACCTAAGCACTTAACTCTGCCTAAGACTACTCAGGCTTCTTCAAACATCTCGGGACAGATTTTCAAAGGTAGCTAGGTACCTATTTTAAATAAACAAATTAAGCTGCAAATAGGCACCTGGCCCCAAATCCTCCGAGGCCTCTAACTTCCAGATGTCTACTGGGGTTTTCAAAAGTACCTAAATAGGCAAGGTGCCTAACTCCCATTGGCCCTATCTGTACACACCTCAGTCCTTTCAAAATCTGGCCTCTAGTTCCACACTTGATACATTCAAAGTCTTACCACAAACATTATTATAATTGTTCTCCTATTAGTAAGCCGTTACCTATCCAAACATTCCCCATTTTCAGCTACTCTTATTCCTCTAAAACAACATTGACCAACTTTGAAACAACTTAAAACTGATGAATAGTGTTTCAAATACTTTGCAATATCACTTAGAGTTTATTTTGGTCCTGTATTTATCTGGCTAGTTTTTCCAGGGCTTGCCTGCAAACATGTCTCATTTTGGGCTGATTATGTTGTGAGTTCATCCAGGTGCTATTAGTGTCTCAGTGGTACAGCATGTACAGCAACGTTTTCAGAAGTGTTCTTTAATTTCAACTTTTGAGAATGTGGCTTTGGGCAATGCTGATGTCTGTGATGATCCTGCAGCCCTAGATACAAATTCTCTCATTCCTCTCTCTGTCTGACTTGACAAATAGAGTTTTTACCTTTTTCCACCTGTATGAACATGTATGTGAGATGACTTGGGTATAGCAAGCAATTCTTAATGATTGCTCCAGTGCTTTTAACTGTCCGGTTACAGAATATCTGACCATGGCACTGCTGTGGGGGTAATGAGTCTTACTGCCTTCCACATATAGTGGTTTCTTCTGAGATTGAATGGAATGCCCAGCTCTCAGTCTGGACAGTGGTTGTGTACATTTTTCTGTAATAAAATCTTTTTTTTCCCCTCCTTTTCCCTGTTTTTTTTTTCTTGTCAGGACCTTAGTCTGCTGGGTCTCTAGGTGGCATCGCTAGCCTCCATGCCATGATAGCATTCTGAATCCTCCGCCCTGACCAACAGCCTTAGCACCCAAGTCCTGTGGACCTACTGCAGCGAGGCTCCTAAATGCTAGACAAACAGCATTCTCATTAAATACCTGGATTATATAAAGACCCCAATGGGAAGAGGAAGCTGTCTGAGCAGTAGACCATTGCCTTTTAGACCACCTTGCCTTATTACCTTTGCATAAACTAACCTTGCTGCCCTGTTGCCTTGTCAGACCCTCCTTTGTTGCACTGCGTCACCTCACCTTCCTAATTTGCTGACCAGCCCCTTGGATTTGATTTTCCAGCTATTGACCCCTGTGAGAAGTCAAAGCATTGCCCAAGACTGCCTCTGATACTGATTAACCTCCAAACACAAGAAGTAGGAGTCACCAAATGAAATTAATAGGCAGCAGGTTTAAAACAAACAAAAGGAAATATTTCTTCACACAACGCACAGTCAACTGGTAGAACTTTTTGCCAGAGGATGTTGTGAAGGTCAAGACTATAACAGGGTTCAAAAAAGAACTAGATAAGTTCATGGAGGATAAGTCCATCAATGGCTATTAGCTAGGATGGGCAGGGATGATGTCCCTATCTTATGTTTGCCAGAAGCTGGGAGTGGGCAACAGATCACTTGATGATTACCTGTTCTGTTCATTCCCTCTGCTATACCTGGCACTGGTCACTGTCGGAAAACAGGATACTGGGTTAGATGGACCTTTGGTCTGACCCAGTAGGATCGTTCTTATCTACTCAACCACCTGCATATTCTAGACCATTACTCTGGACTGCCACCAGCCTGCTTTGGCCATGAGGTGTTACATTTCTTTACTTGCATGCGTGGAATGTGATGTGATGATTGCTTTCGATAGGTTGAGTTTTGTAAATGATGGGAGATGCTAGCATATGTTGTCACTCTGCAAAACAAGCTGGTTTTTAAAAGTAAGTTGTTTTTTTTTGGTTTTGGACTTAAGCAGTATCACTTCAACAAATAGCAAATTAAGATTGCCTAGTTGTCTAAGGTAGCTAATAACTTTCCAAGATGACCACTGTAGCTTACCCTCCACATATATTTCTGTAGAACCTCTTTACATTGTGCATTGTACATTTGATTGGTTTTAATTTTATCTGAATTAGCAATTAAGCCATCTTTTTCTCATCTTCTGTCAAATACAGATAATTTCTTTGATGATCAGGTGTCACTTTAAGTTCTGTGTAATGTCTTTTTCTTGTCTTCTCTGCAAAACTGTACTAAGTTATTCATTTTAGTGGTTAAGGTCCTTTTACTCAAAGTCAGTCATCATCCATTATAAAATTCACCTTGTAATCCCTCAAAGATCTGTGAAATAGTTATTTGAAATGCCTTGGGAGAAGAACAGAAGTTTAAATATATAACATCCAAAAGATATTGGATGTTCAGGATGAGCTGTACCTTTGATTCCTCACTCGGTCTCTCCATTAGTATGCCATCCATATAACAGTGAGCATGCCATCCATATAACAGTGTACTGAGGGCAATACTGTAATTCACCCCACACTCAGACTATGTCTCCAGGTTATAGCATCCCCTTTCCCCAACAATATTTACTCAGAAGATCCAACGGGTTTTTGGTTCCTGGTATAGACTTTCCTTCACAACTGTGATCAGTAGGTAAATGCAGTGGCTCAACACAGCTTCTTTGAAACAAGGTATTATTTATTCAAACAAAGGAAAAACGGATTAAAACAACAAAAGGCCTAGACACATATTGTTTTACCTAACAGCTGAGGTAGGTCTAACTTACCTCCTGCAAACCAACATCTGGGAGTGGAAGTGCAGTGTATCCCCAGCAGTCACTGTCTCCTTCTAACCACTTCTCAGCATTAGGGCTGAAGCTTTGAACTCCTGTGATGCTCTTTGTTTCATTTTTCCCACCGAAGAGCCCCTAAGGTCTCAAGCTGAGACCTTCCACCATTCCTGTGAATCAGCCAGAGTGTTGATTACCCACTGGACAAAGTAGTCATCAGGAGAATTAACTCTTATTAACTGAGTTAGTCATTGTCTATCCTTCATGGCTGAGCGACAAAATCACCTAGGATTGAGTGATCCATATATCTGGTCATGCTACGATAATCAAACAAATTGTTATGAATGTTGTCTCTCTCTCTAACATAGATATCTTCCACTCTTTTCAGAGATGCATTTTAAAGTCACTTTACCAAGAGCCTGATTCAATTAACTGCACTTGCCAGAATGCACTTAAATCCAAGAATTTTTGCTTCTGTTCTGAGATTTCAGTGGCCACTCCTTCAGCAGTTTTAATCAGCTGATGTTAAAAAAACAACGTTAATGCATGAGGCTGGGTTGTCTTTGCTGCAGCCTGTTTCTCTGCATCCCTTTATTGAATATGCAAAATTCCATTCTTCAAAACTCTAACTTTCAACAAACCCACCCCAAGACACGCTCACACTAGAGAAGCAACCTATGCTCTCTCACAACCTCCTGGGCTTTAGAAGAGGCCTCTTGTTTAAAGCTCTCTCTTAATCCTCCTTTGAGTTGGGGGAGAGGTTGATCTAGGTAGGTGGAAAAGCAGCTATGGCTCCTGGCTCAAAATTATACACAGGATAAAGCACCCCTCTTGTTCTGTATTAATAATAAATAGTTGAGACCTAGGCAGTTCACTTTGAAAATTATACTGAATAATTTTATCATGTGTGTAATAAAAAAAATCCATTACAAAATTGGTTGTCAGTTTTCAAAGTAAATTCTACAGGCATTTAACTTATGTAAGAACTAAAGACATTTAATTTAATAACCGTAACCTCTTCTAAAATATCTGATATATCTAATATTTGCACGGTGCTTTTCAGCCATAGCTCTCAAAGAACTTAATCGACTTTAATGAGTTTTTTTCTCCTGTGAGGTAGGGAAATATCCCCATTTTACAGATGGGGAATTGAGGCACTGACCCTTTTCTGTCTAAGTATTTATCTGCTCCTCATCACCATTGTGCCTTACTGTGTCCATAACAATTACAGATTTTCTGCAGAATGATCAGAAATTTGTGGAGAGGTATGGGAAGTAAAATATTACTAGAATCAGATAAGCTTGGTTACAGTATTAACTGAATGATCTGATTACCTGATGGACATAGAATCTTCAAAATATCTGTGATGATGTTCATTCAGATGTCTATTTATATTACATTTTCCTTTCTGAGTAAAAGCATGATTTTGATTTAATCTGATTATAACATTATTCTAAATACCATTTACAACTGATATTATACAATTGGATTTTCATAGAGCAATCGGATATAGAAAAATATCCAACCTGGCTGCCTAAAGAATAGTCTCTCTTCTTCCTCGTCCCCAAATTCAACTCTGGGAACTGCCTCCTGTTTGTTACTACAGTGTTCAGGAAAACAAGACTTTGAGTACATTCTCTGTAAATAAAGACCTAACTGGTATTATCCATTTTTTTTTTTTTTTTAGTGGAAACAACTCATCAAAACACCAAATATTGGCTAACCACCGAGGCAAAGAGTTTATAGTGATGAGTGCCATTGAAAAGTCCGTGAGGAAATTAATCATTCTGCATTCTGTTCTGGATCTGGATGATGCATAGTAATTAATGCAGGCCATACATTGAATAATGAGGATTGAAAAAGGCTATTCATCCCGTGAACTCTATGCATGCTGTGCAGTAAATGAATGCTGTTGCAAAAAGTAATATATTGTCAGGTAATTAAAGAATGCATCAGAATGCATATGCACTGTGGAGCTGTATTAAGGGTGTACAGGCAACCTTAACTTCATCATCTGTTAATTTTTTGAGTGCTTGACTTTGCAACTTTTTAATGTTCTTTTAATATAGAGGGTTTATGATGTAATTAGAAAGAGATAGTGACAGGTTACATATATTCAGTTATGTTGTTAGTTGTTTGAACACATTACTTGCATTTACCAAGAGTAAAATTTAGTAAATTCTTAACTCATTAGATGACAGTTAGTGCTATAGCAAGGCTGTCCCAAACTGATGTATAGTTTAAAAAAGGATAAACTGAGGCATCGAGATTCTCTGATGCAGTATAAATGTTTTATGTTTCAGTATTTTTAGAGATTGCTTTTCACAAAATAGGGATGAAATATACTTCAAAAGGATTCTACATACCACTTCTTAAAGGTGTGGGGGTTTTTTGTTTTGTTTTTTCTTTGCTTTTTTTTAACAATAATGCACTTTGTAGACAAAAAAAAAGCCTGATAAAGTAGTTATGAGAGGAAAATTGTGTATAACAATGACAGTTTCTAGTGGAAATATTGCCTTTGTGTGGAAATATAATAATATTTGTGGCAATATATCTGAGAAACAGAACTACATTAATTTAATGTTAGTTTTTTACCCTAGCATGTGCATAGTGTTGCTGTCCACCTATAGCTTATTTTTGCAGTCTTAATATGAAAATTAAATTCCTTTAATCTGTGTTTCCAGCAACTTTTCTTTACTATACTTTGATTTAAAAGGAACTTAATGTGATTGTGTTTTAAGGTACCATATTCAGTCAAAGAGTTTAGTTACCCTCATTTTGCATATTTCACACTATTCCATCTGTCTCTTAGATTTGGTAGAAATAAATGTCTAATCTTTACATTGTAATTTAGCTGAAAATTCACATCTTTTCTCCCTAGCAGAATTGCTGTATCCTGGTGAAGAGATATCAGGAAGTTGTATATTTATCTTCTATGTGAATATAGGGGGCCAGATTTTGATTGTCTCTTGCGCAGGTGTACAACGGGAGGAGAAAAAAGAGGAAACAGTGATTGTACTAACATCTCCTAAAAGGGTGACAACAGAGGGAGGAGACAAGTCCATTAACCAAACCCAGTGCCCCATCTGAATGGGCATGTGGAGCTGATTGGGTGCAATGACCATATGTCTACACTTTGAACTGAAGTTGTACATTGCAGCTTGCATAGACATACCTGTGCTAGCTCTCACTGAACTACTGTGCTAAAAATAGAATGTAGTTGTGGTGGTTTGAGCAGTGGGAGGGATTACCCGCCCTATGTACCTGTTGGAGATGCTAGGTATAAACTTGGGTAGCTATCCCATCCTGCTGCTTGCATCTCCCTGGCTACACTCTGTTTTATTGCACTAACTTGGTCAAAGCTAGCATAGGTATGTCTCCTCGATTTGGAATTTACACCTCTGGCTAGATGTGTAGACATACCTTAAGGGGGAGCTGACATTTTTAAAAGATGGTGGAACCGTGCTCCAGGGCACATGGGAACAGACCCAAGTCTCTTTCATAGTGCTACACTGCCTGTCAGAAGGAACTTGCTAAATTATGTACACTTAAAATTTATTTACCCTTAAAATTGTGGGTGCCATTGCCAGCATACATTAACTATCTCTCCATCACCTGAGATAATATTGATGGATACTGAATTATATTTTAATTTCATTTTAAATTGAAGCAAACACTTCATTAATAAAAATGTATGTTATAACTTTTAAAAAATACATACTTTGTATTTGGATACTGTTTGGCATATGGAGGTTTTTTTTATGGTAATTCTTTTAAACAAAAATAGGGGTTCTTTCCATGAATATAAATTGATTTTTTTGACATATCTAATTTATAGCAGTTCAGGTATAAAGACATGGAATTTGAATGTCTTTTTCTTCCTTCTCTTGAATCTACATAAAGATTAATCTCCCAGATAAATAATGCTGAGTTATCAATCATTTATGCTTCTAAATGTCAAAGGCAAAGAACACCCCATGCAGTAAGATTAAACTCTTTGGTTGTAAAGAAAGAAGTATTTATCTCTCAAAGAAAGGAGGAAAAACACTTATATCAGATTTACTTTAAAAATGGCAGGGGGGGAGGAAATTTCCCAAGACAATAAAACCTGTGTGGTTATGGTAATATACGTGTGTGTGTATATATATTTAATATACATATGTGTGTGTGTATATTTAATAAGACACAAATATATAGTTCAGCTATAGTCATGGCATTAGACAATGGGAGAACTCATAATGCTGCTGCAGAAGGTAGGGGGGCTATGAAGAAGGATGCTTTACCTCGTCTCTCTGTGCCAGTAACGTGGCGGGGGGAACATGGGTAAAGATAGGACCGACACCAAAGGATTAACCATTGCAAGGATGCTTTAGCTATTTGCATTTTCCTACACCTTGGACACACTCAAAGAAATTGAAAACTTTCCCTCCTCCCTTCTTGTGCTCTGTTGTGCCAAGGTAACACTGTCAATGTGTCTTTTAATGTGAACAAAAAAAAAGCTTTCAGACACTTGGCCGTTCCCTGTTTGCCAGAAGATGAGTTCAGAGCAGAGTGGGATTTTTAACTGAATTCTGTATAGATCTGACAAGAATGAATCTAAACTGTACAGTTGTCTGTTCCATTGCCACAGAGAAAATATTCTTATTTGTCTTGGGGTTTTCTCTGTTTATCATAGAAACTATTTTAACTTCTCCAACCTCTTCCTATACCTACTCAGACTAGTTGGAATAAATCCCCCTACCAGCAGATGGAAATGAGAGAATGTTAGAAAACCAGGCTTTGGGGATGCTGTTGCCCTTAAAAGAGGGGGTTGATTGCCTGACCACGATCAGTTGCTTCCCTATATCCAGGAGCAGAAGTCAAATCTGTCCTCTTGTAGACCCATATTTATCTGGAGCTAAATACTGTCATAGTTATTTCTTTTGGAGCCATGAATGAGGCCTTCCAGAGACTCTTGTCTTTTAAAAACTACCCTCCTTGGATCAGCTGTAGCTACAAGCCTATTTATGCAGGGCCTGGGATAAAAGTGAAGATCCAGATTTGAACTTCTTTGACGTTCATACATCTTTGTATATGAGTTTTTGATTGGAGGTCATCTCTAACAGAGATGCATTTCTTTTCTTCAAGAAAAAGTAGTAATTTATGTTATATTCCTGATTTACTTCCCAACATGGAGGCTCCCTTCTACTTTCATACTTTCCTTTTGTTCTGATTGGTCCTACAAAGGAAGAAAGAGTGAAACTTTGACTTTTGATATGCAACACTTCTAACTTAAAAGAAGTGTAGAGGGTTGAAATTGATTGTTGGCTTTTGAGAAATTGCTTTGACAGTAAAATCTCTTAACCTGCAGTGTCCTCTGGGTTGTATTTTATGTTAATTTTTCACTTCATACTCCATATAATAAACTTGCTATTTTTTTTCCTATCTGTCACTCACCAACTGGTATTTTCCTTCAGCAAAAAGAAGTGCCTGTATTGCCAAACGATATCTTCATTTTACTGGTATATTTGCTAATGCCAAACACATGAGATTTATTTGCTTTTGATTCTTTGACTCCATAGCAGATGGGATGGGGAGAGAATGTCATTGATTATAAAATGAGAACTGGTTTTTAAGGCTTCTGTTGAATGCATGAGCCAAATAGTTAAAGCTGCAAGTCCACACCTCTCTATCTGAAGACCAAATTTACTGTGATTAAATATGCTAAGTAGAAAATACACACATCACTGACTACCTATTTGCATTCAGATGCCCTAAATTGCAAGTATAGTTGGGGCAACTGAACGTGGAAAATGAAGGTACAGATGTACGTGCATTTGTTTTCAAAAGAAACTAATTTAGTTAATTTTTATAACAATATTAAATTGCTTTTCAGTTGCTGAGCTGCAAGAAACATACCATAATCTATTCTTGTGGATAGGATTGCTGTACAGTCAATGCAGTTTTGAAGACAATTAAAATGGCCAAGTATGAATAAGTCTAACCAATTAGCAAAAGAATCATCTGATGACAGAATCATCAAAAACAAGTCTTAACCCTGATATTCTCTGCTAAATGAAAACTGCTTCAATATTATGTTAATTGAAGGGTTTTGCTGAATAGATTTCCTGTAACTGCAAGCTGTTACGGGGATGGGGCAGCTTTGACTAACTAATTCCCATTTCAGATGTTCCAGCAGGCTCTTGTACAGCACAACTAGTCGGCTCATAAATTAAACTGAGATATTTTATGATACTCTGCTACAAATGGCTTTGGATACATACCTAGGCCCACAATTCATTTCAAACTGCAGTCATGGATATATACTAAAACCTGGCCTATGGCTCAATGAGTTCAGATTTTGATCTGTTACAGTGGGGTAAACCCAGTCTATTGCCAGTGCAGTCTGGAGTTACTCCAGATTTTGAATGTAACTGCACACAATGGGATTAATCAGGATAAAACTTTAAAATATATTGTGTCAATTGTGGAAAATATACCATATATATTTACTTACATGCTACACCACATCATTGTCCTAGGATTTGGCCACTGGTTTCAGCAGTGGTGGAGAGATAGCACATTGTAACAAGACAATGGGATCACATATACAGTTAATACTAGATTTAGGCCTATTAGAGGCTTCCAAGATACAGCCTATATTTAAAATGGGTAATGTTGCTATGTCCAGTCACCAGTTCAAAAAAGCACCCGTATACAGGAAAGTGCTTACATCTCACTGAAGGGGTTGGTGGATCCCAAACTGCCATCCGTACATTTGTAAGTAGGGAAGTTTCAAACTGGCTAACATTGTGGACTATAGACTTGATTTTCATATTTAATTCAATAGAAGTCATTGTAATCACTAAGTTGCAGCTTTTTCCTGAAATTCCAGTCAGCTACACACGAATGCCTCAAAGCTAAGGGCCTTATCACAGAATTTAGGAGCAGCTTGCCATAGAGAGCAAGGGGCTACACTGTACTAAAACTCATATTAGTGTTTTGTGTAACTATAATATTTAAATATTGTGACGTTTTGGGGATCACCCAGACCACTAAGGGGTTGTCTCACTGCCTCCTTGTAAGTTTGGGTGCCTTAATGCTCCTATGGCTCAGAGCCTTGACCCCAACAGCCAGCCTACCAGCATACAGGTCTCACTCTGACTTCCACCAGCCTAGTTACTCCATGCAGCATAACACCAACAGCCCTCCTAGTCCTAAGTCTCCCCAAATCCATCTATCCCAAGTTCTTAACTACCAGACACTTGGACTTTTCCATTCTGTTTTGTCAACTCCCAAAGAAGTGAATTCTGCTCTCCAGTTATCTGTACCGTTGGCATGTATGCTCCATACAATTTGTGCAACGGGGACCTGCTTGGAATAAAAATAAAGGAAAGGTTTGTTTAATAGACAAGCCCCAGACTCAAAGACGAAATAGTAAGGGGAAGCAAATATATACAGGTTACACAGAAAATAAATATAAAGACACAACCTCAGTGTTTACACTTATACACTAGATAAAAATCCCTATTCTAATACAAGTCACCTATTGTCTTTGCTGAGTTTTCTGGTGTGCCTCCTAACCCTGAGGGGAGAATCTAGTATTCACAATCCCACTGCCTTTGAGGTTGTCCCTCAGTTCTGGATAGCCATCATTTCAAACCCCTTTCCTTTTAACAGTGTTTGCAAGTGGGGTTTTTCTTGTTTGTCCCCTCTCCCCCTTAGATTATGGTGATAAATGACAGGGGAAATTAGCCTCCTTTCTTAGTTTTCCAAGACAGGGTCGTTTCTTTTCAGTTTCAGGTTGCTTCAGTGTCTTCCCTTTAATGGCCCATCACTTGTCTTGTCCTAGGTTGTATAATGATAGATGTTTGGAGCTAGTCTTCTGTGGTTGGGGAGGCAGCCCCCACCCCCTGCCTAATTGATTACCTCCCGTTGTGAGGTGGAGTTGAATGTGGAAGTACAAATCATGAGCATAGTTTCATATTTACACCATAGTCTGTATATGTATCTCACAATGACCAAGTTCAGTACATTGCAAGCTTTCATAAAAGCCCTTTCTCAACGTATTTTTATAGCACAATCTCATTGTATACAGCCAGTTGATTCAATTGCTTAGTCTTTGGGGTTCAGATGCTCTATTCTCCTCTTGGAGTGCTTGGACCCTGAAAGTCACAAATATACAATAATATTTGCATATGTAGAGTAATCATGGAGCCATCATTAGTGACTCTATACTTCAGGGTGGGGGGTGTGTACAGTACATACGTACAAAGATCTTGCACAGGCCACCTTTTTTAAAAATTAATAATGAAAGTCCTGATCCATCCTGATGTGCATATGAGGTAGTCAAATTGAGATCAGTGGGATTCACATGTTTAAAGTTAAGCATATGCTTAAGCATTTGCAGGATTGGGGCCAAAGTGATTATTATTATTCAATCTTCTATTTCTATTTCTGACACTGAATCAAGGAGTTGCACACTCCCCTGGAGAAATGGAGAAGGTTAGCTGGAACTCCACAAGGTTCACCTTACAGTTGCATGAGTCCCCTGTTCCTCTGCGGTGGATTTTTTTTTTTATAACTAGGTAAGATAACGGTCCTAAATACATTATAGCTTTGAAATACATTACAAATGATTCTTGCAGTCTTTTCTGTTAACTTACTCATTTCAAATGAGAGAGTCACTAATGACCTTTGACATCAAATTCAACAGCTCATGGAGCATATAACTGCTCCTAGCCAACTGTTTTACAAAGAAATGCATCATTCTCAGATCACAATTCAGGACAAGTAACACATTAGAAAGACCAAGAAGCGTGTTAGAGATAACAAGATCAACTAGCAGCCAAAAAATAAGGTTAATATGGTTTTGAGTTAGGAAGACTAGTCTTTATAGATGGTATATAATGTTTTGGCTCAAAGACACATTTGCATGATTCTGTACATTTTTTCTTTGAGCAAAGTTGGATTTTTGAATAGGAGTGAAAAAATAATTTCCTAAAATATTTCTGACCCATATTTTGGACAATTTAATTAAATTCACTGTGTTTATAGTAGGGAAGAATTTCTCAGAATGTACAAGTTACAGGTTAGAGTAGTCTTAAATAATATACCACCTAACCATATCAACTTTGAATTTTAGTGGTATTGAGAAACATAAGATCACCTAGAAACAATAAAACAAGATATGGCGGAATAACCAAGACTTTTAAAAGTGATTAATAATATTGGGTGTCTCAGTGTCTGGGTGTCCAGTTTGAGGCCTCTTTGAGGATCCATGTTTACCATCTTGGCCCCATTGAAATCAATGGTAAATCTCCCACTGATTTCACTGGGGAAGGATTTCATGCCTGGTTCTCAGAAAGTGCTGAGCCATCCACTACCTAACAGACCCCTTTAAGTTGCCCCCAGCTAGGCACCTGAAATAACTAATCACTTTTGAAAATATTACCCTGATTTTTTTTCCCCACTGTCTCAACCGATATGAAGAAAAATCAGGTTCTTTCCTCCTCTATCCACTGAAAGATGTGAAGCAAAAAGGACTGTTCTTGAGCATTCTAAATGTAATGTAGATAAAACTGGCTTTATCGTGGTAAGAGAATGATGCATTAACTTGGGACAGCTACCACTTCTCCATAATCGTGACAAGATCTGACTGATTCCTGACAATTGACAGGAATTATGGGCTGTGCACATTTTATTAGCGAAACCAATGAGGAGACTTATCAGTTGAAATAAATTCTTTTGTATTTTAAATAAGACCTGTCTATGGGAGTTTAAAGATAATTTTAATGAGCCTTCATTTGAATTTTTAGTGTATGCAATTTGAATGGTGAAGTAATCAAAAAAGAACAATTTAAAAACCATTGTGGGTGGGTTGCAAAAGGAAATACTACTTTGCATTTCCTTTATTTAAGACCTTCTTTTACATTTTAATCTTACAAAGAACTAGTTAAGAAAAACAGTTATAGATTGAAGTAACGTAGAAGCAGATGTTTAAATAGTTAATCTTCTAGTTACAGAATTTATACATGATATCCTAATGAAAAAAATAAATGGAATTGTATGCCTGTTTTATGGAGGAGGTCAGACTAGATGGTCATAATAATCTTTTGTGCCCTTGAAATTGATGATAATATTTTCCATCAGTAAGATACTTCTGAGAAGGTCATGTACAGTTTTTTATTGTTTCAAAATTTATGTATTAAGCTATTTATAATTATTTTAATGTTTAATCCTATAGGTATATAGGGAAGCAGCAAGGTTGTGTTTTCTCTGCACAGAGGGAGCGAGCAGAGAGAAAAACAGAAAAGGGTTTGGGCCTTGGACTGAGGGGCCCTGCATAAGCCTGGGAGGGAGGCTGAAAGAGTCAAGTGAGGTGGTTGTATAAGATAGTTGAGTTGAAATACCCTCTGTAGTGTAAGACAGCCAAGTCCTGTGAGACAGATAGTGATTGTTAAAGAGCAAATAAAGCAGCCTTGGAGAAAAAGAACTGAAGCATATTTGTTTGGAACTAGTGAGTACTTTGCCTCAGTGCTGATAGTGAGGGAACAGGGAAAGTGCTAGTTTAGCCTTATAGTCAAGGGCATGTCTACATTTAAAATACTGCAGAGGCATCACTTTAGGGTAGACACTCACTACAGTGATAGGATAGATTCTCCGGTTGTTGTGGTTAATCCACCTTCCCAAGAGACAATAACTAGATCAGTGGATGAATTCTACTGTTGACCTAGCACTGTCTATACTGGGGGATTAGGCTGGCATAGTTACATTTCTCAGGAGAAGATTTTTCACATTCCTGAGAGATGTATCTACGCTGATGTAAGCTTCCAGTGTAGACCAGCCGTGAGGGACAACAAGAAGCATTACTAACCGAAAATCCCAATGGAGATCTTGTTGCCAAGGGAGAAGGGGGCTGCGTAAAGAGTGGAGCTCATTAGATTTAATACAAAACTTAGCTGTTGGAAAATGCTTATTCAGTAAAACAAAATGTTTTGCTGGATCTATTTGAGATTCATTAAAATGTTCATAGAAATAAATCAGAATCCTGGGCCACTCTCCCTTGCCCCTAACTTTGGGGAATAGGCAAAGCCTCCTTGGCTTCCAGATCTGGAAGGTTGCAGTGTGGCTGAGCTGTCTGCTTCTGTAACAGCCAGGTTGGAAGATTCTTGTCAATTAAATTTAAGAGCCTTGCCAGAGGGCAGCCAGGAAACTAAATAACCATTTTGCTTCTCCTAAAATGGATTTTCTTTCTTGAAATCCTTTTCTGTGAAATGTTTTTTGATGTTTCATCCCATTTTAGGATGAAACTTTCTTTAAAATCATGAAAAAGTCACAGAAAGGGATTCCCCCTTTAGACCAGGGCAAGAAAACTGTGCTTTCTATGTGGAATTTTTGTTAACGAAGAAAGGATGGAATTTTGGCTTTGCTAGGAGCCATTGCACTTCCTCTTCTTTTCTCCTCCATTAATATCCAATGGGGGGAGTGTCTGCATCAGATGGAGAGAAGGTAAGTGTGATGGGTACATGGTGCTCCCCCCATCCTTGGTTACCCCCTGAATTGCACTCTTCTTTTAGTGTTCATTTGTAAAATTCAAGTCCCCTCCACCAGTGCCTGTACAGTGCAACACAACAGTCCCAATCTTTGTGACCTTCAGCCTCTGTTCATCAGGGCCCAAGAGGAAAAGAGATCTCTTCCCTCGGATCTCCTTCAGTCTGGAGGCAATTATCCCTATTCTCTTCCCTACCAGCCCTTTCTTCCTGCCTTTTATCAAGCTATGAGGCTAATGGGCCAATTCAATCCTTAACTCCTCCAGCCTCCCCCATCTGATTAGCTTATTTCTTCAATCAGCTGTTGCTGAGGAAAGTAAGTGAAGCTACAGAGATCAGAGTACTGACTCATCTGTCAGGACTCATCTGTCTGCCACAGTAAGTTACTACAGGAAATTTACTGGGCATATCGTTTCCTTCCTTCCACTGGGAAAAAGATCCCAGAAAAGCAGCAGATCTACTTCTTTTCCTCTATATAGGGGGGAAAAAGTGACACATAGGGGTTCTCATACTGTACTGGTCTTCAGTAGTTTTTTCCACTGCAGCGTAATGGGCTGGAGGCAGGTCTGGATGGTTCAGTGTCATGTATCCATGTATCCATTGGCCAAAACCCTGTGTAAGGTATACTTAATGGGCCTTGGGAGACTGCAGTCCTGGTTGTGGAATGACCATAGGTGCTTCAGGCACTAGTTCTGGGTTAATAGTCCTATCCCAATCAAAACTTAAGTAGGTCTCAGGCAAGTAACACTGGCTGTTTGTTCAGGTCCAGCAGGCAAGAATTTCTCAATTTGAGGGAGGTTATACAGGAAGTGCATTGTTAAGGTGACAGTAATGACGATGATCCCAATGGAGTGAACATTGTAGACAGTACAGTTTCCGTGAAAGATTAGATGCTGCAGAATCTATAGAAGCAACTTGTGTCACCACTGAGAAATTTTCTCATCCCATTTTTTAGAGGAGAAATAATCTGTGGGACTTTAACTCCATCACACACCAATTTAACTAAATGATAATCTTCTTGATACAACCTCCTACCCTGTTTCTGACCTTTTTTTTTTTTTTTTTTTGCGGGGGGGTAGGCGTTTTCCCTTGCTGTATCTTTTTCTTTACCCTAGTACTGGCTTCTCCCTTAAGTGTTCAGTTTACCTCACAAATGTTACATAGTTGGAACATTTTCCCAGCAGGCCTAATTAGTGTCCAATACAATGAAATAAAATTTAGCTCTCAATTAGTCACACAGTCTCCTTGAGAATGTACAAAATAAAAAATGTACAAAATAAATATATGTGTGTGTGTATATATGTCTTTATTACAAGATTCTCTGGGGTTACAGAAGCGGATTAAAAAATATTTTATCAAAGATACAGAGTCTGCTGAATGTGCTCTTGTAACTCTAAACAGTTGGGAGTATTTTAATTTTTAGGAAATAAAATGAAGGGGTGGGAGAAGTAGCATCATTAGAAAGCTGCATGATCAGCTGTCAATACAAATTGAAATAATCAGCATTTGTCCTTTTTAGAAAGAGCCCTTTGAGTGTATTATATCTGCCTTCTGAGTGGGTTCTTTTTTTTAAACACTGCTGTAAGGTTTTTTTTTTTTTCATTCACATCTGGTCTCTCAAACAGATATTCATTAGGCATATATTTTCATAAGAATAAAAGGACAAATGTTGAAGCATTTGTCATTTAACATCAAAATATATGATTGTCATAATGTTAGTGTGCTCTTCTTCTGGAGCTGGTGCTGCATATGCAAAAGATTATTCTAAAAAGAAAGAAGCACAATAATATTAGAGCTGGATAAGATTCATAGCAAACTATAGAGTCAACTCTCACACTTTTCCTTTTACAATATGTTCACAGATGGCCTTTTCCTCTTCAGAATCTGTTCATGTATTTTAAAACATGCTCAGTACTTAATTGCTGTGTGTAATTTTGTTTCGTCTGTTGTTCCTGTTGTGTGACTGGTCACCTTTTTCACATGAGAAGATTTTGTTCCCTGATTGGTCAATGTCACTGTACTGAAGAAGGGGCTGTGTGTGTGTTGAGCGTGGGGAGGTTACCCAAAAAGGTTTCCCTTTTAGTGGCTTTGAAAATCCCAGCGTTTATTCACAGGGAATGGGTAGAGCAAATCAGAGTTAGAGAACTGGACTGGGGATATTTAAGGAAATTTAATACCTTTTTATTTCCAGACCAGTGAGTCAATGCCTGATACATCACTACTAGAAAAAAAAATATTTTCATATTCTATTGTGTTCAGGTTTTTTTTAAATTACTGCAGACAAATGATATAATCTTTTGTTACAATAACTATCTTTTAGCTCTCTGGTGATGAAGGGTTTTGGCTATATAGATAAGTGATGAGCAGTACAGAGGCCTGTTCCATCTGGTATGGTGACATTTTATCCAGTTCCTGCAGCTTTACAACATAACAGAAGCTAAAAGTGTAAGTAATGACACTATGTGGTAGTAGTTTTTATATCTCAGGAAGAGATGGAAAAGGTCAGGACTACTCATGTTCTATCCATTTTGTTCATTTGGCCAGATGATAGTGATAGTTTGGGTGTTCAGTTTTTTTCCATTCAGTGGCAATATTGGTTACTTCACACCTAATTCACCTTTGAGCAGATTTTAGCTGCCATCCTGATCATTACATGTGTATGATCCAATAGGGATCATAATGTTCTAGGATAGCATTAAGAGTTAGTTAATTGGAAGGGCCTGATGAAATTCACTCTAAGGTACTTAAGGAACTAATTGAAGCCATATTTGAACCATTAGCAATTATCTTTGATAACTCATGGTGGGTAGGTGAGGTCCCATAGGACTGTAAAAGGGAAAATATCCCTATCCTTGGGATATGTAAGGGTTTGGCAGAAAACTGGGAAACCACTGGTGTGCAGTGGAATGGAGGCAGGAGCTTGATAGGTAAAGTATAGGCACCTGTCTCAGCTTGATAGATAAAGTGCTACCCCTCTCTCTTCCCTTCTCCTTGTTAAGGGATTGTTAAGCTTGCAGCTGCATAAGGAATGTGGGGATCTGAAGAATATTTTGGGTAAACCAGCGTTATCTTCCCCCTCCCTTCCTTTCCCAGCTACACAAACAAGCTTGGGGTTATAGCCCCTTCCTCCCTTCCCTTCGAACTGATGATCCAGGGAATTTGTGGCTGCAATTATTGTAAAGAAATGTATCTTCAAAGGAAAAGTTGTCTGTAGAATATGCTAATGCTGTAAAGAGTAATCAGGGGCGGGGATAATTATATTCAGTATATAGCTATTAATATTCATTGTGTGGGCATTTATATTACTCAATAAGGGTTTTGGGGGTGTTGTAGTAAATGTAGATATTTACATACAAACTTAAATAAAAAGTGTGCTGTAACTAATTCAGTGCTTACTTGACAATTGGGTCGAGGGGAACAAGAATCTCAGTAAAGAAGCCCATACTCAAATCTGCCTCTGGGTCAACCTGCTCTTTCTCTAACACCTATCTCTCTAAAAGGGGAATCAAAGATGACCTGGGGAATTACAGACCAGTCACCCTAACTTCAATACCTGGAAAAATACTGGGAAAAAAATATTAAACAATCCATCTGTAAGCACCTAGTGGATAACAGGGTAGTATGTAAGCACCAGTGTGGATTTGTCAAGAAGAAATTATGCCAAACCTACCTAATTTCCTTCTTTGATAGGGTTACTGGCCTACTGGCTAGGGGGCAAGCAGTAGATGTGATATATGTTGGGATTTGTGGTCAGGCTTTTGACATTCTCATAGATGAACTATGGAAATGTGGTTTAGATAAAATTACTACAAGGTAGGTGCAAAACTAGCTGAAAGACCATAGTCAGAGTTGTTTACAATGGTCCACTATCATACAGGGGGGTGGGGAAGGGGAATGTCTCTCGTGGGGTCCTTCCAGGATCTGTCTCGGGTCCAGTACTATTCAATATTTTCATGAATATATTGGATAACAGAGTGGAGAGTGATTATAGAACTAGCTGTTGACCACAAGCTGAAAGGGGTTGCAAGCACTGTGGAGGACAGGATTAGAAAACAAAATCCAATTGACGAATTGGACAATTGGATTGTAACCACTAAGATGAAACTTGTAAAAACAAGGGGAAAAGTACTTCACTTATGAAAGTAAAAATCAAGTGCACAAATACAAAATGGGAATAACTGGCAAATCTTCAGATAAAGAGGACAGAAATCAGTTTTTCTCCACATTCACTGAAGGCAGGAGAAAAAGTAAGGGAGATTTTAGATACTTGGAAAATCTTTATAAGGCTAGTTAATTACTGGAGTAGGTTATCAAGTGAGGCTGTGGAACCCCTGACACCTAAGATAGGTTAGACAAACTCCTGTCAGGGATAGTCTAGGTATACTTGGGCCTGCCTCAGTGTAGTGGAATGGGCAGCATGATCACTCAAGGTCTCTTCCAGCCCTACACTTCGATGATTCTACTATGTTCTGGTACGGTAGCCTCATGTAGTTCCTGCAGGCAATACTCTTATATTAAAGATAGGAAATACCCATGGGATGCATTGTTACGCTCTGAGCATGAGTGTAAATCTTGACCCCTGTGGTGCTAAGGTCCTGCAAGAGCACCTTATGAGACACCACAACGGGAGCTAAGCTGCACGCAGACTTAGGGAAAACAGCTGGCAACTACTACAGCTCTCTTGAGCCATAGAGGCAAAAGCTGCTATGTTGGCTTGTTGTAGCTTTGAAGAAAGCAGACATGGTGCTTTGGTTTGAGGAGACAGAGGAGAAGAGAACAAACCGCTACGTCTAGGTACGGTGAATGATTTGGTGCTCGGAAAGAGAGAGAGAAGACATATTGTCAATAATGGTCTCCAATAGTACAATGAGTTGTCTGAGTGAAACTGTGTAGCAGAGAAAGAGCATCCCAATTTTTGTTTGTTTGTTTTTGACCTAGCCATGAATCTCATGTCCAGAGGCTGCACTTTAGTCACTATTAATTTACAGTGAGAAATGAGTAGGCCCAGCGATCTTCTCAATTATTCCAAACTTCACTGAAATCCAGACCAGGACACTAGCCTAGCATGGTTAGAGATTTGGCCTCTGATGTTGTGGTAGTGGTTTGGGGTAGGCAGGATTAGTAAAAGTACCTTTTCAATTTCCTTCCCCTTCCCCCACAAAGCATTTCAGTCTGTCTCCTCTTCCATACTCCTCCCCTATTCTTCACAACAATAACGTAAAGAGCCTCAGTTTGGCTGCCTCTTTAGACACCAGTGTTTGTACTGCACAGACTATGGATGCAGCCACTGTGACATCTCACCCATTCACTGCTGTTTTTTTACAGTTCCAGTTGTTCTTTTCCATGACTCATATGCAGGATGTCTCTGTACAAATGTATCATGTTACTGTGAAATAACGGTGTGTCTGTGTCTTGACTGGACTACATAAACTCATACTCTGCAGTTGGCTCAATATGATTAGCAATCAGCTAGCGCAATGAGAGAAGGCAGTACCTTTAGGTTTAGCACAAATGTAGCTGAGTCTAATGGTAACAGGGCAGGGAGTGCGCAGAAAACCTAGATGCAAATGCAATCTGCATTTGAGGTTTCTTCCCCCCCCCACCCAGTTCATCAATAGGTGATAGGGGAGAGCTCACTGAGAGGGCATCTTATATGTGGGTTTCCCCTAGACTGACCCCTACCCAGGTTAATTCCTTATGCTGTCTTCATAATAAACCTTCATTTTTTGAAATAAAGTATTTTTTAAAATACAGATCACAAGAAACAAAGCACACTAAAAGCTGTTAGGAGTATTTAATGGTGCTTATAAACACTCCTGTGAAATTTGCTTGCTGCTTTTGGATAACCTTATTTACAATAGCAATTTGTACCCCATAGAAATTATCTTTACTTGTATGGATTTTTCTCAGGCAGGAACTTTATTCATTGAGATCTGAGTTGCAATATATTTTTCTGTGCCAGTCCTGAATGCAAAATGAGTGGAGATCTTCCTTTCAAGAATATTAACTGAATTTGCTGCCTCCTCTAAAAAGCGGGGGGGGAGTAATTTTCTTCTACTTGGGCATTCTCACTAAGTCTTCAGCAACTCAGTTCTTTAAGACCCTTTCTACACAATTTGTCCCCTTAGGAATGTGTTACACTCCCTCATGTACCCAAGAAGCAACAGAGGTTAATATAGGCAGCAGGGAATGCACCAAAAGGAGATTATGATAGCTGCTATAAAGAGTGCTCTCTCACAAGGGAGAAGGCTGGCTGAGGGAGCTAGTAATGAGATTGTTGCCTAATAAAGGCACTAGTAGCAAGGGTATTGAGTTTAAATCCTGTTTAGTTATATTTCTGTTAAATGTCTCTGAATATTTTCCCCATCATTGTGTTTATAGTGAGTTGATATCACTCTTCTGAAGCATCAAATATTTCATGTGTGCAGAATTGAAAGAGTCTCTGAGAGGAGTTCAACCACAAAATCTCCCCCCCTCCCCCCCCACACATACATGTTGTACTTTTCAAAGGCATAAATGGCAGTTTGGCCCTTAACTCCTATTGGAAATCAATGAGTTTAGGTGCCTTACTTCCATTTGTGCTTTGGAAAATCTCCGCCAAGAAGACAAAATTAAGAGAACATTTGCCTTAAATTCTAGCCCTGCCACTTGGGTGTACCCATCTAGATCTTATTCCAGGATTAGGGCCAAAGAGTACAGAAATCCCCATATTGTAGCTTCCTGAGTAGGAGTCTAATTATCTTGTTGAATCTGTTATACTTTTTCAAACAGAGCGTTTTTTTCCAAATAAAATCAGTGTTTGCAGCCTTCCCTACCCGTAACAATTATGTTCCTGTGTTGCACCCAGTCTTTCTTGTGTTTATATACTATACATTTTAGGATGGCTACATTTAACATAAGAATGGCCATACTGGGTCAGACCAAAGGTCCATCCAGCCCAGTGTCCTGTCTACCAACAGTGGCCAATGCCAGGGGCCCCAGAGGGAGTGGACCCAACAGGTAATGATCAAGTGATCTCTCTCCTGCCATCCATCTCCACCCTCTGACAAATAGCGGCTAGAGACACCATTACATTACGTTTAAAGGGTGTCAAAGACACAATTAGACTATAATAAAACTCCCTGAAAACATGTGGTGAGGTTGCTGTAGTTAAAATATATATAATTTTAAAAATATAGAACAAATGTGTCGGATCCTCAGCTACTAAACATCAGCATGTTCCATTACAGATATTCTAATCTCTGAGGGCAGGGACTGTCTCCTTTTCCTGTGTTTGCAGGTGGCCTAGAGCTCAATGCTTTCTTCATCCATTACTGGGGCTCCTAGGCACTACCACAGTACAGACAAATAAGAAGAGACTTCAGTGACGCTCTGCTCATTTACACTAATTGAGAGTCTGGCCCAGGAGTTAAAGAGAGCACTTTTACCCAAATGTTTCAATAGGAAGAGTTTGCCAGAAAAGAACCAAAACAACAACAAAAAAATCTTTTGATAACATGCCAATCCTCTCCTGCCCACGAACACTAAAAGATTCACTGAGAGGATAATAAAGTAAGTAGACATAAATGTATGCTAATAATAGCCAACAGACTTGCAATGGACATTAAATCAATTATTTATCTAGCTTCTGGTCAATGTGAAAGTGAGAAGGAAGTTGTAGGTTTATGTCACAAATAAAAAAGGTTGCTGCAAGCCCTTCCTTCTGTGATTTAGAAATGGTATGGATCCTATAATGGTGTTAAAGATGAGCATGTACAATGTCCCACAGTTATGAAATCATGTAGCAATTATGGTCTTATTCTTAGTGATAAGCTATGAAGGTTCTCTGTCATCTTGCTACTTTTTCCTAGGGAGTCGTCATCTGCAGGATATAACCAAGGCTTTGCTGCTGTGGTTGGGATCAATTTTGTGGCGGAATGAGAGGTGGGAAAGGTTACCTTACACTGTGTCTCAGTGTAGGAAATGTTGTTGAAACACTACCCTCTCTTATACCACTTCAAAACACACTGATTTGTCAAATTATAATTTGTCCTAGGTGTGGTATAAACCAGATAGAAGGAATGGTTGTTGTCCTGAGGAGCTTAATATCTGATGTTTTTCGTGTGAGCACCTCATCAAGAAACACAGTGACTTTTGCATGCTGGAAACCTTGTCTAAAATCACTGAGGCTATATTTGCCAAACCTAATGTACATTGCTTTGAATTCAACCTAAAAATGATTATATCTATTTATTACTAGTGTAGTGTTGTTTATTGTTGTATGTAAAACATCCCTCAAAAACTCCTTAAGTCACCACAAGATTTTCAATTCTCAAGAAACTGAGACATTAAAATCTGGATTATAGAAAAAGTGATGGGAATGGGAGGGAGTAAATGGAAATCAAAAAGAAATCTTTTTTAGGAATCAAACAATGCAAAAATACCAAACTCAGTGCTGCCTCCTTTGGTATACGGCTGTGCCTTCACAGCACTGGAACCTGACCGTTCACATAAGTTTGGCTTGCCTCACTATAGATCTGGGTGAAAGAATGTTGTGGCCAGGGAATGGGAAGATCCCAGGCAAATCTGACCACAGGTTGTGTTCTGTTTGGAAGAGGAAGATTGATCTTGCCAGAGGAAGGGAAAACACAAGTTCCAACAACACATAGCTGGAGCAATTTACAATCCAGGCAATAAAAACAGTGGAGTGTCTGACCTTGTGTGCTTCCTCACAACCCAAAAAATTGAAGAGTTGGCTTCTGCTTCTGCAGTGCCTATGGTAGTCTCCTCCTTTTCCCACTCTGGTTGCCACCTGAAGTTCTATCCACTTATTTGAAACATAAGAATGGCCATACTGGGTCAGACCAAAGGTCCATCCAGCCCAGTATTCTTTCTGCCGACAGTGACCAATGCCAGGTATCACAGAGGGAGTGAACCTAACAGGTAATGATCAAGTGATCTCTCTCTTGCCATCTGTCTCCACCTTCTGACAAACAGAGGCTAGGGACACCATTCCTTACCCATCCTGGCTAATAGCCATTAATGGACTTCGCCTCCATGAATTTATCCAGTTCTCTTAAACCCTGTTATAGTGTGCCTTTGCCTCCAGACTCTCCTATCTGCAACCGAAGAATGGCCTGATGGCTTTCCTCCCAGTGTCATATCTTACTCTGCTTTATCTCCACCATTAAGACCTGGCTTTCAACCTCTTTCCAACTAAATCATTCCAACCCAATCACCTGTTTATGCTCTTCACTCCTATTTTAAGTGTCATCACCTGTTTCTGCTTTCTTTACATCCTCTATCTACTCTTGTACCTTCAGCTGTGGGCAGGCCTTGGCCTACATAGAGGAATGTAGGCATTTCTCATGAATAGCTTCTACTCTTACCAGCAGCTCCATATGAGCAGAACATGTATGCAAAGATAGGATATCTGTTGTAGGCTGGCTTACACCCATACACCAAATTATTCTGAAATGGTCCTTTTTTTTAGTGACAACCCCAAACATAACAAAATTCAGCAAGGAGCAGTGGGAGCCATATATGACAACAAAAATAACAATCCTGCCCACAACCAGGAATGGAAAGGATTATTGCAGACCTAAATCCCAAAACGTGATCAGTGATTTTTTGACCTCTACTACTCATGAAAGTCACCATCACACATGACTTTTATGGGCTGTGCTCCAGGCAAAGGCTCAGACCATATAATGGTGCCTCACTGTAGTCCATCTGGTAAATCCAATGACAAGTGCCAATCAGTCATCAGTCAACATAATATTTTAACACCTGCAGTAAACACCCAGTGATTTCTTTCAGCTAGAAAATGGTAAAACCAGAGATTCCAACCTTCAATTAATCTTTGCAGGCATAAGAAAATAGGGTGGAAAAAAAAATCCCTCCAGCTTGCTATCACACTTGCCCATAAATTTTATCTTGCTGTCATTATAGTGCAGCTTCAGTTCACTGTTTATTTTGATAAGTCACTTCACCTTTTTAAATGAGAAGAAATAAATCAGGCTGTCTGAAAACGGTTTCTAAAGGGTCGAGGTGTTTTGTGAGAAGAAATTAAAAAGAAAAAGCCAAATAAAAATTAGGCTGGAATGGGTCTTTAAATTAGGGTCCATTAGCTATAGCCTTTGCTATTTTTTCCTTCCTTGTGAGATCTTATCTTTACTGTGAAGTGTCAAAGCAAGGAGGCAAGCGGTGGTCATGGTGTAGTGTATTAACTAACATACAGTGTTTCTTTCTCTTTAATTTGTAATAAACTTTTAGTGAACTTCCATGGATATTGGCTTTTACTGCTCAGGTCTAATAGAGTGAATCAAAGCAAAAGTATCAGAGGCAGACTTACACTGCACCTGTAATGAAGAAAGAGAAAACAGCATTAGATTAAGCTTTTTGTTGGATTGATTACTTTAGGATTTTTATGTTAATGATAACAGTTTGGCATTGGAATTAAATAATAATATAAAGTTTGTCCATCCACAAGGTCCTCATTTCTGTTACTTTATCGTATTAAAGGAGCATAGTCAATATGAAGTCTAATCACTTTTTTAAAAGGCTAAATGTTGTGCGGTTTGTGGGTTTGTTTTTTTGTTTGTTTGCTTTTTCCAGGTACTGCACTTGTCCTGAACTCCACTACCATTTTTTGTGGCTTTAAGCACACTTCCCTGAAGTGTGGTCCTCCCCCGTTCCCCTTGTTTCGTAAAAGACCTGCACAAAGACAAGGGGAAATAAATTGGAGGAACAGTCAAAGTTATGGCACACAAAGTACTATAAATAAACCGGAAAAAAATAAGTTGGCCACGCTCAATGTCTTTTTTTCATTTATAGTAATCTTAGGTAGTAACTGCAACAATAGTAATTAAAAATTGTTCAAAGTGCTTCATTTAAGTTGCTGAATATCAGAACAGAAGGTTTTTTTTCCCCTTTGTCACAGACATGACAAATGTGTGTGGGTTTTTTTTTTTAAAGGGGAAAAAAAATTAACATGGACAGATGGTGCTTATCCGGCCTGGTGAGAAAAGTAACTGTTTCCCTTATGCTACTAAGATTATGTTTACACTGCATGATTATATCAGGAAAGTAGGCAGCAAATAATCATCAAGCAGAAGGTACAATATACATCCCAGATTATCAAAACGTAACATCAAAACTTGAATGGGCTTATTAAGAAAAAGAAGTTGGTTCGTAGTCCTATTGCTAACATTATTGTCGCTAAGGATTGCAATATTTTTCTCAACACAGAGAGGGTTGTTACTTATGAACCAACTGAACTTTAATTCCTTGTGTTTCTTGATATGGAAAATACACTCACTTCTTGGTGAGTCAATGCATATGTGCTGCGTAAAATTGCAAAAATATCACTGGGCTCTATTCTTTTATATATAGTTTAAATCTGAGTGGGAGATTTTTCAAAAGCACAAATGAGAATTCCTCACCCAACTTCCACTGATGGTTGTGGGGCGTTTGCGTGTCTAACTGTCCTTTGACTTAGAAAGTCTGCTGGAAAGGCACTGTCCAAGAGCTCTTGTCTCCCTGCCTGAACCTAAATATAGAAATAATGCACACTTCAGATGGCATCTCCTCCTAACAAAATCAAACCTTAATTCAGTAGCGTTTTGGAAAATGTTCAGCCAGCAGCTCCCTCTGTTATGTCAAGACAACTCATGAATGTGCATTTCATTTGCTTGGTACTGTAAGTTGGTAAGCTGACACTTAATGAAGACGTTGTTGTTTAGGAACATCTTGCAAAATTCTCCACAGAAGTACATGGGGCACAACCGTTTTGAATCTAATGTAGCTGCCTGGGGTGTAAATAAATTAGTACAGAATCTGGCCCATCATAATTATAGATTTAAGATGCATATTGAACAGCAAACACAACATTTAGTTTATGCTTGAGCATCTGTTAGAATGAGCCTGCAATAATTATTTTACTATAATGGAATATTTTGAAGAAT
Source organism: Eretmochelys imbricata (assembly GCF_965152235.1). Lineage (NCBI taxonomy): Eukaryota > Metazoa > Chordata > Testudines > Cheloniidae > Eretmochelys > Eretmochelys imbricata. Next base: position 95,346,907 of record NC_135573.1, on the reverse strand, counting down.
ACAGGACAAATTATTTTGTCTCTTCCCCCCCGTCCCCCTTTAGTTTCCTCTCATTAGCAGCAATTTTTACCTAAGATGAATGCTAGACAATAGAGCACTTTTCCTTGAACTCTACACTGTAGTCCCTAGCCTCACTGACATTTTCCTTATCAATAATGTTTCTCAAGTCAGCAATCTGAGAGAATCAGACTGTGTTAGAACATTTCTACCATTAATAATAAACCCACTGGCAACATCCTGACATTTCATCATGCACATCTATTACTGTTTGCAGTCAAAGGCAGAACATTCTGGTCTGCTTGGCGTTCAGCTAAGCTATTATAGAGAATGACAATAGATTTGTGAGTAGTTTTTTTCCTTTTTTTTTCCTTCTAATTTCTTGCTATTGTGCTACTGAAATATGAAACTTTTCCAATGCACTTACACTACAATTCAGTATATTCTATATCTGTATCGCTTTCTCTGATGTATTTTGTTTTCTCATTTGGGAAGCCTGGGGACTTCCTTTCAGGAGCTGTTGAAGTCACCCAAGAGTTTCCCTTACTTTTCACTTCCCAGGAATGTTAGCTCTCATGTATGAAGTGTAGTAGCCATGTTGGCCCAGGCTACTAGAGACATAAGGTAGGTGAGGTGATATCTTTTATTGGACCAACTTAGTTGATAAGACTGTGAGCTGAATTTGTATCTCCAAAAGCGAAGTTGCAAGTGAGAGTCAACATCAGAGACAGAAGCTGCATTTTCTATCTTTGCTATTTTTTTTCCTCTTTCCTTTTGTGTGTATTTGTTTTGTTTTGCTTTTTAGGCAATGGAATTGGCCTTCAGCAACAATAGCTCTAAGTCATTTCAACTGCCTGCTTATTTTTATGCCACACACCAAACAATTTTAATTTTAATTTTAAATTATTATTTTTAATACCATCTAAAACTGTTAAATGGGTAGGGAGAAGGGAGTTCTTTTCAAAACTTTCACCAGCTACAGGGAAAGGAAATAAGAATGTTGTTAAAATGAAAGCCTTAATATATTACATGTCAAATGTTTTTCCTTTTCTTCTATATATTTAAATAAAAGGTTAAAAATATTTTGAATGGTGTTTGCCCCATGGTACCATTCAGGCTGAAGTCTCCGTATACCAAATCCTGAGCCTGGTTCAAAACTGTTTAAGGTTGCACAGTGACAGAGTCATGTTAACACTTTTGGGCCTATATATATTCCATCTAAATTCATATAACAGCAATTATTTCTGTGATATGACCTGATAAGTTACATAATGTTAGAGAGCGGTCCTAAAATGCTATGAGCAAGATCCTCCTCTAGTGTGAATTACAGGGTTGCCAATTTTGGTTGGATGTATTCCTGGAGATTTCATCACGTGACATAATATAATATTTAATTAAAGATTAATCTTTAATTCCCAGAGGCTCCAGACCGATCCTGAAGGGTTGGCAACCCTAGCAAATTAGTGTAGCTCCATTGAAAGTAACGAGACACCATAATCTAGTGATTAGGGCCTTGATTCAAGAGATATGGCTATGGCCTGCTGTGTGACCTTCACCTCTTCGTGCTTCTGTTCCTCCTCTCACCTTTTTTTTTCTGTTTTGTCTGTTAAGGCCAAGTCTAGCCTATAGACTTCTGTTGGCATAGCCACGCTGTTCAGAGGTGTGGAAAGTTGTAATCCCTGACCTATGTAGCAAAAGCCCATAGTGTAGATGCAGCTATACTACCAAACTGCACTTTTAACTGTATATTTTTGATTTTTCTCCTGGTGGGGTGGCTAAATAATTGTACAGAGGATAGCTTTGCCCATCTAGCTGCATCCTCAGTACGATGCATCCTACTCCACCGAATGCATCCGATGAAGTGAGCTGTAGCTCATGAAAGCTTATGCTCAAATAAATTTGTTAGTCTCTAAGGTGCCACAAGTACTCCTTTTCTTTTTGCGGATACAGACTAACACGGCTGCTACTCTGAAACCTGTCAGTAGGAGTGGTTTGCTTGTATAATAGAACAGTATTCCTATACCAGCAAAGCACTCCCAGTGTAGACATAACCTTGATTGTAAGTTCTTTGGGGCAGGCAATTTCTCTTAATGTGTGTTTTGTAGAGGGCATAGCTCAATGAGACCCTAGTCTTGGCTTGGGCCCTTAGGCTAGGCAGGATTGTTATACCAAGGAAGCTTTTCTCCTTTTTCGTTTTGTTTGTGTGTGGAGGGGAGGAGGGAGGGACATTCTTTTTTGTGCCTTTCTCTGCAAAGAATATAAAAACAACATAAATCCAAACAGATAAATCATCCTTTTTCTTCTGTTCAGTTTTCATTCTCCACAGGATTCATGTCACGCTTCTATCCTAAACAGTATGGTTTCCTTTTTGATTTTTTTAAAAGAAAGATCAGATTAAGAGATACCATTATAAAGAACTCTCAATGCAGAGATTTTTTTTCCCCTTTAAGACTCATAAATGGTCTTTTTTCCTGTTTCTAAGGCTTTAAAGCCTTTCTGAATCCTGAATATTATGGGGCCAATTCTGTACACCTAGCTCAGACAAAATTCTTATTGATTTCTTTCCTATACATTAATTTAATTGGAGTTTTACCTGAGCTAAGACTGCAAGATTTAGCCAAAAATAAAGTGGTTGAGCTTCGTAAAAACTCTGCATTCAAACTTATTCTGTACTGATAACTATCAAGTACACTGTAACTTGCATCAAGGCTTTTTCAATCCATTTGTTTCAGTTGGGTTGGATCTACAAAGTCTACATTTTTAGGCCGATTAGGAGAAAATAGACTTGCTTTCACACTGAATTCAAATAAACTTACATAAAACATGAATCATTGGGTATGAAACTTCAGGAGTCGCCATTCATAGAACTTTATAGAGATCTATAGCAATAGAATTTATTCAGTATATAGCAAAGAGGGGGGAAAAGCCCCCAAAGCCTGCTTTCAATAAGGTACAGGATTGTTTGCTTTCATTTTTAATGTTTTCATTCTGTCTGTAGACTATTCAGAACCCATTTGATCTTATATGATAAATAGCTCATATAGTGTGTTTTATGTAACTCTTTTTGAGGGTGAGGGGGGTGGGGAATTGACCAAATGGGCTATCAGATGTGGTAACTACATGCTTCAGTAACAGTATTGATACTGACTAGTTTGTCAGTGTCTTGGGCAAAGGTGGAGAGAAAAACAAACCCAAACTACTCTTATGTTCTGCTTGTTTGTATTATTATTTTATTTTATTATTCTATTCTACCTCTTTCCCTTTCTGGGTTCATTCCTTTTCCTTATACTACATCAAGGTGCATATTTTTTCTGAATTATCTCCCATCCCTGTGTTCTTTCTCTTTCCCTTTCCTACATGTGTTCTATACCTCCTCTCCTATTCTGTCTTCTCTTCTCTCCTACTCCAACATAGACATGTGCCATGCTCTCACATAGCCCATTAATTTTTTTTTTCTCTGCTGCCTGGCTCAACACCTACCCATGTACTTGCTCATACAGATTACAATTTTTCCCAGCCCTAATGGCCATAGTATTAAGCCTATTAGCCACAGATTGATACTGAAGATTGGTGCCCTCCTATGCTATGGTGATAGCGAGTGGAGAAGCCTAATAGCTCCTCGGAAAATGGGGTGGGTACTAGGACTCCTACCAAGGTGTTTCCTCTGGATCCTGCCCAGAGCTGAATCAGGCTAGTATGAGGATTGCCTATTAAATCTGAAACTCAGCCTTCTCAATTCTGTCTCTGCTGGAAGGGAGAAGGACTAGTCTCTGTCCCCCTGCATCCTTACCCATGCACCTTCTGGCTATCAGAGCGTGTGTCTGGTAAGGAGGGGTCTGTGCTATTTTACCTTTCTCTCAGCCTTCTCTTTGCTGTGATGGAGGGTGTCTCTCTACTACATCTCCTCCTCTGCTTTTTGCCTGTTGCTAGTGGTCATCTCCACTCTTTTACCTCTTCTCCCAAGTCTTGGAGGTTTGGTGGGGGGACTTTCTCTATGACTTCTGCTCATTCCACAGATTGAAACTGACAGATTATCAGTTTCACTGCTGTCAACAGGGATCCATGACAGCAGTATAAAGAAAAGACTGGTCAGCTTTCAATCCTCAGCAGCTTGGGATAGCTATGGGGAGTGGGAGAGACACTATTTTTGCCTGTCTGTGCATTTGGAAGACAGCCCTGCATTGGTTACCCTTTTTATGTTTGGAAGGGCTTTTATTTAGCAATTAGCAACTTTTCCTTTTAATGACGTTTAGATTCTTCAGAGGTTAATGGCACTCACTGAAAACTTCCTGCTCATGCTAAATTAGGGGGTGAATTGATTTTGTTTGACTTGAATGTGGTGCCACAAGTACTCCTTTTCTTTTTGTTGATGTATGTGCCTCAGTTGATCACAGTACAAGTAACAATTTATGGACAACTAAATAATTCATATTTCTGAAAGTAATAGCACTTTTCTGACTTGTCCTACTATTATGAATTGATTTTATATCCAGTGTAATAACTATGTCCTAATGGCTCCATTTGATGCTGTATAATTAGAGATAATGCATACTTTCAATCATAAACAATTTCCCAGCTTTCATCCTTTCTTTACTATGTAAACATACCTTCAGAGAGAGTAGTGGGGATTCTCCTAAATATATATTTCCCTTTTGGTGAATTTTTCTCTTTACTGTCCCCTTTTTTGGAGAAGACTTCTCATAGTGAGAATGACTGAGATCCCATATAAAATGGGCCTAACTCCCTCTTAGTTCTTCTGACCTCATTAAGAAGAAAGGATCCCACACATTTCCTGTTTAGGCAGGGATCTGGGCATCTGAATGTGGAGATACTCCCTATGAGAGATCATCTACCTGTCTAAAACTGAGGGTAAAATTCCTCAGCAGCATTGCAGTATTTCCTGTGGGTTTCTGCTTTGCAGTTGCAAGCACCCTCTATTTCTGGGGCCCTCAGAGCCAAGTGTGGAGTATTGGTAGCATGGCTTTGATGAAAATGTGTGCTACAGAGGGAAACGAGTATGCAGTTTCCAAGGAGTAGCTCAAGAGCCTTCATATAAAACCTTGTGATCTGTGGTAGCTAGTTCCTCATGGATGCAGGAACAACTGAGTGATTAGAAGAATACTGAGGAGGTAAATCTTGCCTCCACAACCATCTGGCACCTGCTGAAGAGTTCTCTTTTTACATCCTTCCCATGATGCATGGGCAGACACCAGTCTCTTCCATTCCCCCCAGTCTCTTCCTTGTGTGGAGAAAATGAATAAGCAAGTGTTGTTTACCCCTTCACATAACACAAGAACCAGGATTTACCCAATGAAATTAATAGGAAGCAGGTTTAAAACAAACCAAAGGATATACTTCTTCATACAACCAACAGTCAACCTGTGAAACTCAGTGCCAAGGGAACTCATTGAAGGCTGAAAGTATAATGGGTTAAAAAAAGAATTGTACTTCATGGAGAATAGGTTGATCAGTGGCTAGTAGCCTAGATAGTCAGGGATGCAAGTCCATGCTCTCAGTGTCCCTAAACCTATGACTGAAAGAACCTGGGCCTGGGTGCCAGGGGATGGATCACTCAGTAATTGCCCTATTCTGTTAATTCCCTCAGAAACTGTCGGACAGGATACTGGGCTAGATGGACCAGTGGTCTGACGTAGTAAAGCCATTCTTATGTCTTCTATCTTGATAACTGACTAACTAAAATGCAGCGTTCTTTTGAGGATAGTGACATTTGAGAAAAGAGCTGAAAATTTAGTAATGCTGTAGAAATAGAGATACAGAAGTTGGAGCTTGGAAGCCAGAAGTTAGTGTACTTTATAATTAACTACATATACTGTAAGACAAGTGTTTTCTTGAAAATATTCACATGCTTGTTCTGTGGATAAAAATCAACAAAAATACATAGTGTTTTTCATCCATAGATCTCAGTGCATTCCAGCATACGTACAAACCTCTCTTCTGTGCCTGTACTTCCTCAATAGATGTCCTCTCTCTAGCTTTTTCACTAGTCCTTTCAGTGCCAGTTTCACATTGTGTCCCAATGGCTGAACAAATGTATGAATCTTCCTGTCTAGAAAAAGCCTTTATTATCTTATTATTATTTAGTATCTGATATAGAAATGCCACCGTGACACCAATTCTCCAGGGTTAGCTTTCAGGGCTTCAGTTATCCTTGTAACTGAAATAGCATTCAACGGTTTGCTTGTTAAAACCTGCAGCCTTACAGTGAGTTTCTGAGATAGTGTATATAAATGATTATCTGCCTCCACCCAAGACTGAAACACTGAGCCTCTCCATACAGTTACACTACTCTCTCATCCTGTAGGATACCACTCAAACTTTGACTCGAAGAAAAAATATTCTGTTGCTTTCTCTGCTGGGAACTTCTCTATTTTAATTAATGTAGGAAATACTTCACAAAAGCATACAAATATTTGAGTGCTGGGTAACACGTAGATTGTTTTTTTTTTATGAAAAGAAGAACTTTGTGTTGAAACTTGGTATTGGCATGAAGAAGCAAAACATTTTGTCTGTGGTGGACTTTTGGAATTAAGAATTTGTTTTCTACCCAGAGAGGTTGAAACTCTGCCTCGTCCCCCCTACCACCTCCCCCCCAAAAGGGCGGGGGGAGAAAGGGAAGGGTCTGAAAATTTTAGATGGCCAAAATAAATAGAGCTTGAGAGCTCAGGTGATGAGGGGGGATTATGCAAATGAGCTCTGTCTCCTGGAGACTCAGCAGATCCCAATTCTCTGAAATGCTTGGTGAGAAGACTGGCTTGCAGCATCAACAGCCAGCAGGAGTTTCTGTAGTTCTAGGGGACAGAAGCTTCCATGGGTTTATTCCTTAGAGTGCTGATGTAAAAATAAGTTTAGGAAGAAACCCACCCTGTGTTAGGAGATCAAGCATGATACATTGATATATTCAATAATTCCCTTGATGTATCTTTTTTGAACCCATTACCTAACACCTTCAGGAAGAATGTCTTTGTGACTTTGCCTTAGAAAGGAGATATCTCAACCAGCCACAGAATGCCAATATCAGAATTGCACAACTACTAATTTAGGGCTGGATCCTCTCTGATGATGATGATGATGAGCACCTTAATTTGGACTAGGACTTCAATGGGAGTTAATGTGATCTCAACAAGTCACAGGAAAGACCTCCTAACAATCAGATTTAGTCTCTCCGGCAAGCAGTCAGTCAGGGTATGTCTACATTGCCATTGGGAGGTATAATTCCCTGCTCAGGTAAACATACTCAAGCTAGCTCTGCTCAAGCTAGCACACTAAAAGTAGTGGTGTGGCTACAGTAGCTCAGAATTGAGGCCCAAATAGAACTCCTCCTATGGTCTTCAGTACATAGCTTGAGCAGCCACCCATGCTGCTGCAGCCAAACTACTATTTTCAGTGCACTGGCTAGCACAGGGCTGTTATGTGTACACATCTATCCAAGCAGGGAATTTGGTCTGCTTTAAGTCCTATGTTTCATCACAGATGACTCCATTGCTCCTGTGTGATTTACGAAGCTGATGCAAACGAAAGGGAGAAAAAACAGTGAGGTAGTAAAATGCTTCTCTCTAACGATTTAAAGAAAAATCCTTTCACTGTTTAAATAGTTAAAGCCTTCTCCTGGAATTCAACATGGTGCCATAGGCACCAATGAGAAAAGAGCTTAAATACTCCATAAAATTACATGGCATGCAATATTAGTTTGGTATTTTGGGACAAAATGCCTTATTGCTATGGATTACTTGCTAATACCCTAGCTGAATTAAAATATGTGCCCAGGTATTAGCTCTTTCAAAAAAAAAATCACTGAAAAGAATTACATGAGCATAGAAAATGCTGATATCTGAACTTAAAATTAAACAAGCTGTTTGCTACTGGCCATCAAAAGCATGGCTTGCGAGCATAGGCTCTGCAACCGTGGCAGGGATGGAAATAATGCCAACAATTTTCCAAGGTAATATTGATCTTCAGTGTTAAATATACACTCTCTTGGCTAGAGGTCCCAAAATATTATCTACCTACCTAAAACAAAGATTTATATACTTTAAAAATTAAAGTGGGAAGTGTGAAGTTGCATACAGAAAATACAGGTGTGCTGCAGACACTGAGTTGGAGGAGAATCTATCATTATAGAAAATATGAAGTCAAGTCAAAAAAATAAAAAGCTAAGATATAAAATGTAAGACTAAAAACAATTGGAAACCCCCCCAAGTGTACGCTACATCTACTTTGTTACCTTCTCTGGAATGCCAGAATAATTTACTGTCTTCATTACTCATTAGATGCTTCATTATGATGAAACAACAGGTTTACCTGACAAGAGACCACTTCTGCTCGCTGTTTGCAGAGAAAACCAAGGATCTGATTGCAGTATTGTGTAGGATGAGATGTGGATTGCTGAAAAATGTATTTTTTTAGTTTATGAAGATGACTCAACAAAAACAAAAATGCATGGTCAAAAGCGAACACGGGCCCTAATCCTTCAAGCACTTACTTCTGTGGCACCAGAACTGGCACCTGATGCCTCCACATTGCCATTAGAAGCTTAGGCTGGGTTTGTGTTGGAGGACCCTGTGAATCTAGGCACTGCAGGAAGTACTGCCCAGAAGGGCATGAAGGCTACCCTGACCTCCAGCAGCCCACTGATTGGCTCATGCTGGTATATAAACCAGGAAGTCATCCTGGGGAGCTGGCTGAACAATGATGCAGAATGCCTGCTTGCTTCCACTCCAGACCTTGCTTGCCTGTGGATCCTAGACTCCAGATTCTGACCCTGGCTCCTCCCTAGTTCTGCTATTTGCCCTTGTCTGTAACATGGTGCCTGATCCAGACTGTCTGGGATCGTGACCTAGCTCAAGCCTGCTCCCGCTACTCATCTCATGACTCCAACTTAGTAGCTGACCAGTGCGCAAAGGACCACACATGACCCCACCCTGATAGGTTACTCAAACCATCTTCACCCATCCAACCCCTCCCTATATGATGGAAGGGGTGGGCTTCCCTCTGACCAGCAGTTCCCCACAGGCCCAGGACCTTCAGGATCAAGTCACCCTACTTCCCCTGAAACAGATGGGCAAACAAAAAACATGAACCTGGTACTGGAACAGTACTTGTGGTGTATACGACATCTTCCAGCTCCAGTGTAGATGGACCCACATAGCTGGCCTCCTATGGCACCCCTGTGGGTTGTGACATGGACCTGGGCTCACCCAGATTCTGCTCTTCAGTATCCAGGCAGTCATAACAACTTAGTCTTGTTTTAAGAGAGACAGCCCTTCGCCCAAGTCTGTGGATTATGATATTTGTCAAAGTTCAACAGTACAATTACATCACAAATGAACTCACTTAAGGTGGTGGTAGGACTCTCTTCCTTCAGGGAGTCACTGAAAGGCCATAGCCTTGTTCAACACCCATAGATAAGTCCTATTACTACTCTAAGTACTGGTTTCGCATCGGGACACACTCTGTTTTTTTAGGAGAGAGGTCAGCAGGCATCTGAGCAGTTCTGGCATTCCACCAGGGCCTTCCCAGGAGTCAAGGACTGAAGGCCTGTTCCCTCCCCAGTCTGCCACCACTTGAGCTGGGCTGTTGCCTTTTAGGTCCTCCTTCCTGGCCAGATATGCCCTTCAGATGTGGTAGGAGAGGGTGCTCTCCCAGCGTAGATCCTCAACGTTGGCCTGGCTGCTGAGGGGTTTGTACACCCTGTCACACTGCAGTCATGCCCATAACATGCAGACTGTGCGCTCTTTATTGTATAACCTTTGCAGTATACTTTTGAATATGAAGAATATGGCTTCATGGCTAACAGGGAAAAGAGGTATGAAATTTAATCCAACATACCCATAACACTCAAAACTTCCATTTTCCATAGCAATGTAGTGGATGGATGACATTCTAGATGTCATAACAGGTCATTAAATCTCAATCACCGACATCAAACTGTACTACAAATGTCAAGTTCCATGTTTCTTATATAACATAATGATCTTTGAAAATGATAGTGTCAAGAATTGCATTTTATTTGGAAGCTGCAACTGAGAAAACTGTCAAGGCTAATGTAAGTAAACAGTGAACTAGTATCATTGATAGGGATTTTTTATAGTTGAAATATGGACATTGGTTAGAAGAGAATTCTATACCTCAATTCTGACAGAACTTGATCAGACCTTTTTTTAAAAAAAAATTATTTAAATATGTGGTTTAAAAAGAATTGAGTATTTAGAAATGAACAAATGAATCTTAATGAATACACAAAGCAACTTGGAAAAATATTAGACTATAGATAAGGACTAGGAATGATCTTTTTGAGTGTGATTGTTTTTAATCCTCTTTATACTTCCTTCAAATGGAAACAAAACCTCAATCTTTCCTCTCCCCCCACCCCCATTAGGTCTGTTTTTTCGAAAATAATGTTCTAGGGTTTTTTAGGTGATAAATATGGGTGCTATGTTAGACTGAGATAAATCTAGAGGATTATAAAATTATATCTTTTATTGGGCAGTCAAAAGTGAGTATCCCATGTAGTGCTACTTTAGTAAAGGATATATGCAAATGAGATAGCTATAAACCCATTTCAGTATTTAAAAATTACCAGTCGTTTAAAACACTTCAAGGTCAAAACTTGGGTAAAACAGCATAAGCCAAGATTAAAAGCCTATTATAGTGGTGTTGTTGTTTTTTAACTATTTTATATTATTAAACAGGAGCAAAAAGATGTACAGTAAGAAGATATTTGATATTTCAGCCAACTACTAGCCCAAAAAATAGTTCAGTTTTGAAAACTGAAAGGATCAAAGCCCTTGCCCAGCAAACTACTTATTCCTGTTCTTAATTGTAAGCACATTAGTAGACTCATTGGGACTACTCATATGCTTAAAGTTAGACAGGTACTTAAGAGCATTGCTAGATCAGGGTTCAATTTTGTAGTCCCTATTCAGGCAAAATTCTTGTTTATTTTAATAGGTGTTTTGTAAGGACTACTGACAACCAAAATTTTGTCTCATTTAGGACCCAATTCTATGAGTTTCTGAGCATTTTCCAAGATAGAAATAATTGGGCTCAATTCTACTCCCTGTGAAGTAAATGAGAATTTTCTCAGCGTCAGTGAGAACAAAATCAGATCCTTAGTCTTTAAAATACAGTAACTTGTGCTTGGCATTTAAAATCCCCAATGGTTTAAAATAGTAGGTACAACTCCTGGAAAACTAGTTACTTTGTAGCTTATATAGATACACACGCACACAACCCAGATTTGATTTAGGGCTACCACCACTGTCTTCCATATTTGACAATCTCTTGCTGCAGTCTCACCTTCTTCCCATAATGTTCTGATAGCTTTCTATTCTGATCTTATTTCACATTTCCATGTTATGCTTGGTCTACTTTGTCACCTCTTGCCCTGTTGCTTCCAGTCCAAGGATTATTTTGTTATATTAATTGGGTTTTTCCTCCATGTATGTCATAGCCATCTGTGGCAGGGTACTGGTTGAGAAGCCCTTAATCAGCTCCTGCCACTCCAGCCCCAATCAAGGGGAATAGATTGGGGCTAAGTGAATAGCCATGTGCCTGCTAATCTTATTAGCTCAAAGCTATAAAAGCTGGGAGGAAGCCAGAGAAGCGGGGGGAAAGGACAAGGACAAGGACAGGGACAGAAGGAAGTGGGACCCTCCTAGTCTGTTGCTGGCCTGTTGCAGGCCAAGGAGTGGTGAAACCTGTATATACAGTAACTCCTCGCTTAACATTGTAGTTATGTTCCTGAAAAATGCTACTTTAAGCGAAAAGATTTTAAGCGAATCCAATTTTCCCATAAGAATTAATGTAAATAGGAGGAGTTAGGTTTCAGAGAAATAAATAAATATATATATACACACACACAGTAAAAGTTTTAAACAAACAATTTAATACTGTACACAGCAATGATGATTGTGAAGCTAGGTTGAGGTGGTGGAGTCAGAGGGTGGAAGAGGGTGGGATATTTCCCAGGGAACGCCTTCCTGCTAAATGATGATGAACTAGCACTCAGCTGAGCCCTCAAGGGTTAAAACGTTGTTAATGTAGCCTCTCACGCTACAAGCCAGTGAGCTCCCTCCGTCCTGAGCCCTGTTGTGTCGTTTCCCCCCACAAACACACACACACTACTCTGTGGAGATGGGAGTACAGGAGTGGAGGGAGGGGGACACCCTGACATCAGCACCCCTGTCCCCCCGCACCCCTGCAAAGAAAGCAGGAGGCTCCCTGGAGCAGCTCCAAGGCAGAGGGCAGGAGCAGCACACAGCAGTGGGGGGTGGGACACCTGAACTTCCTAGCAATTGATAGCCTGATGGGCGGCAACCGCACAGGGAACTTAGGGGAGTGGATGTGGGGGCTGCCAGCCCACCGCGGTCCCAAGCCCCCAACACCTAGCTCCAATGGGCTGCTCTTCCTACAAGCAGTGGACAAAGCAGGCAGCTGCTAAACAACGTTATGAGGGAGCACTGCACAACTTTAAACGAGCATGTTCGGCAGTGAAAAATGTTAACCAGGACAATGTTAAATGAGGAGTCACTGTATTTGGGAACTGAAGGTGGGAAACCCTTTGAGAATAAAGATCCTGGTGTTGCACCAGACTAAAGTGTCCCTGACTCATTGAAGAGGGACTGAATACCCACGGGCACAGCCTGAACCCCATTACACCATCTCAATTTTCAGTGTATAATTTCCTGTCCTGTCAGTTACTGTTTCATCCTTCTCCAGAATTACTTGTTTGTGATTCTTTTTTTCTGACCACCTGATAAAAAAATCCTCTAAGTCTGCTGTTTATGAAAACTTGGAGTTTATTATCTAAATAGAAGTTGTAGATCTGAATCCAAGTTTGTGTCACATAACACAAATTTTACAGTGGTGTCAGCTATTCAAAGTTTAGTTTAGAGGGCAAGATTGCTGTTTTCCCAGATTGGCTTTGGAATTAGGAAGACCTGTCTAGCTTTAACATCTTCATCTGTTCCACCCGTTGTACTTACAATGCTGCCAAAATATGTGAGCTCTTCTATGTCAATATCAAAGTCCTGGGTGTTGATTATCGGGTGTTGATTTTCAATCTTACTAATTGTGGGTTGGCCTGGAGATAATTTATATTGGCTTGCATGTTCCTATGGGTATGGGCTAGCAAGTTGATATCCTCTGCAGTATCAAGGATTTTTAACTTCTGGTTTAATGTCTGTTGTCCAATGCCCCTTGGTGGTTCTGTGAACTGACTCATTGTCCAATCACTACAAGTAAGAAGATCACAGGTGACATAAGACGTCCTTGTCCTTAGTCAATTCACTGTTACGTATTACGTGGCATGTCACATTTTCATAGAAGCTGTGAATGATGTTCAAAAATTTCTAAGGGATTCCATAGTCGCAGCTTCAATAAAAATGTTCTATCCACTGTATCAATGGCTTTTTGGATATCTGTAAAATTCATATAAAGTGGTGACTGCCGTTTGATCAACACTTCTATGATGATACGTAGTGTTGCTATTTGATCAATGCATGATTTCTCCTGTCTGAACCCTGCCTGTTCTTGCCATAAACTTGAAAATACTGCTTTCATTATTCTGCCTAGAATAATGCATGTAAATACCTTCCTTGGGCTAGACCGCAACTGAATGTCCGTCCAGTTTTTGAACTGACTGAGGTCTCCTTTCTTTGGCAGGTTCACAATATGTCCTTTTCCCCACTTGTTTGGTATTTTTTCTTTCTTCTCTTATATATTTTGTAGGAGGTTTATCAAAACATCCACTGTCGTCTTCAAGTCTGCTGTAAGTACTGATGTCTTTCCACTTTTTAACAGATTAACAGCCCTCTTTACTTCTAATGTGGTGATAGACATCCAGATAATCTTCTTCCTCTATATCTCGGAGATTGGCATTATGAGAGCATTGCTCCATTGATCTCTGGTGTTAGTTTATTATTTTCATCACAAAAATCTCTATTAGAGTGAACATGTTGTTTCATAACACTTATGTTATTGAAACTTACAGCAGAAGAAACTCCAAAAGAAGATGGTGGAAATAGGAAAGCTCTGGAGAAGAGCAACAGAAATGTTCAGAAACATGGAAAAGTGACCAGATGATGGAAAAACTAAAAACATTAGGGCTTTGTTCAGAGACATTACTAAGAAGAGATGACATGAGAGATATAGAAATTATTTGTATAGAGAAGGTCAGTCAGGAGCTCCTAAATACCCTCTTACATAATACAGGAACAAGATGGCAGCCAATGAAATTAAAAGGTTGAAAATTTAAAACCAATTAAAGAGATTATATTTTGAACACAGTTCGCCTATGGAACTGGCTGGCATGGCTGAGGCAAAAGTAGGTTTCAGAAAAGGGTAGACATTGACATGGAAAATAAATATAACCTCAATGAATTACACTATTGAAGATAAAAAATGTACATGGGATATCAAACCTCCTGTTTGCGGACATAAGACAGCCACCAACATGCCTAAGATTAGGAAGGAACTACCGCATAAACAAATTACTACATAAATCCTGTGAGGGGAGGGAAGCATTTAATATTTATTTATTTTAAATATGCCTATCCCTGTGCCCTGGGACACATGTAGATTATATTAACAAATTAAAACAAATTGGACCAGGATTCCAAAAGGGGGAAAAAAACTTAAATCTCAACAGACGTTTTATAAAAGTTTCTCTCCTTCCCTCAACCAACTAAAGTATCTGGTACTGACCATAGCTAGAAACACTCTAATGGATTGTCATATTTGTTATAACAATTTTACAATAGAGACTGATTAAACCAGGAATTTTTTTAAAAAAAGTTGTACCAACGATGTATAGATTAAAACTTAAAAAAAGAAAAATAAAGAAATGAAATTGTTGATTACAATTTGAATATTAAAAGATATTTCATTTTATTGGATTTTCAGCTGTGATATTTAGCAGAAAGCATAAAAAGATTTATTTTTGGTTTTATCCATTATTTATTGAGGGGAAAATAATATATGTTTCAAATAAGGGTTTTCTCATCTAGCCTCAGGTGCAGTTCTCCTACCTCTAGTGTTTCCTGGAATAGAGCAGATGGATTTAATTAGCCAAGACAAATTCAGGAGAATTTCACAGTTGAATTTTGTGACCTTTGTGCTATTGTGTTTCTCATTATTTTTCCTTCCAGCAATGAGCTTTGCCCTCACATGTTTGTGAAGGGTGGTTCAGCAATGGACTCTAGAAGCAAATTAAAAAGACATAACTTCTTATGAAATCTTAGAACAAGGAGCATTTATATCATCTCCTTAAAGATTTATCATTGTTATTAAACTGCTAACTCATACTAAAGAACAATATGGAACATTTTAATAGAATGATAGCAGTGCTCATTTCTGTCCTTGTTAAATAAGGACCCAGTTCTGCCGTTACTGAAGCCAGTAGCGTATCTCCCACTGAATTCAATGCCAACAAAATTGAGCCCGAGGGTTTGTTAAATATATCCACTGTAAAGTATCTACCTCTGGAGGTTTTGTAACATGTTTGTTAAAGAAAGATTCAATGAAGGTTTTGTTGGGGGTTTTTTGGTGCAATTTACTGTGAACTCCTATACAAGTAATAGAGAGAATCCTGAACTCCAGCTCTGAACACTCTTGTACTTCAGGCTCTTACCCTATCTCTGTAATGGCCTGAGTCAAAATGCTAGAGCCAGATCTTATTTCATCCCTCCTGTGTGTATGTATGATGAAAGAGGGTTTAGTTACATGATCGCTCACTATTTTTTTTCCCCACAGTAGTCCAGCCCCCATCAGCACAAAGGATGGACAGTGCTCACTGAATGAGCAGCTATTACATATTTTATTTTATTCCATTGCTCAACATGTGGCCCCAGGCCTTATTTACTATGCAAGCCTTGACTGAATACAGAATTATTACGTCTCATATTTTTTTTTCTTCTCAATTTGGATTTTTTTTTCCAGGAACAGCAGAAGCCACATCCCTGACCCAAAGGCCAGTCTTCTGCCAAATCGCTGCTCCAGAACATGGTGTGGTAGAGCTTCTCAAAGAAAGCTTGAAGAAATATTTTAACATTGCAAACCAATGTAATATGCCCTAACCTGGTTCTCAGAAATCGGTGAATCGTTTTGAGTGACATTTCTAAACCAGTTCATTCCAAGACAGACATTTAGCGTGGAAAATTTCAGCACAAGCATTAAAAGTTTGGCACAATTATGAGCTGAAAACTGGGTCTTCTAATGGGAACTGTCAGGCAACTTGAATAAAAGGCAGTGCTACCAGCTCCTGCTATAATTAAGAAATACCAAATCTGATGTGTAAAATTTGTCATGACAGTTAAGCAGTTAGAAAGGTTTAGACACTAACTCTTCTGAGGAGAAGTTGAAGGATACAGATTTAGGATATCCTATCCTGGCATAAGTTTATTTAGTAGCAATGGGCTCAAATAAAAATCCCTGATTCAGTTTGATTCAGTGTTTGCAGTTTAAATTTATCCATAGTCTGAATCACAAAATAAAGTCTGAGCATGTCAAAATCTGGGATATTTCTGATCTAGAATTTGCTAGTTAGTGTTCATATCTGAATAGTTAGTTGAATTACATAGCTCCCATTAATGTTTTGATCAGGATGGCTATGGAACAAAAGGGTGGCAACCAAACCTAAAATTAACAGGACTCCAGAAAGAAATAGTGTGGGGAAAAAACTTTCTACTTCTCACCAACTGCTGTTTTAGTATGTTTATCACATCTCACCTTTGTCCCGCTTGTCCTCATCCGTCCCTCCACAAATGGAAGTCAACACCACACCATTCCATTTTGTTGCAAGAACATTATTTCCATTTCTGGCCAAAGAGTTTTGTAATGGGATTAGCACAGTGTGTTTTCAGTCTGCCCAGCAGTCGCTTACAGCAGCTATCAGCAACAGTTTTTATCTCAGCAAAGTGAAATTAAATTTGACATAAACTGTTAAATTACAAAAGCTATAATTTACATCTCTGCAGATTATCCATTTCAGCAGTTCCTCCTCTGGAAAAAGTTAATTAGTTAAACAAAAACTTGAATGACAAAATAAGAAACATATTATTTTACTATCGGTCCTTGGACCAGACCTGTGGAAATCCTTGAGTGTAATAGGTTTGCTTGTAGCAGAAGATCTGTAATCAGCTAGATAACTGTAGAGCTGCTTAGTTCAGCAATCGTCATACATCCAAATTCTAAGTAGTTCCTGACCAATGTTTTGGCATATGAGAGTACATCATGTAAGCAAACTTTTTTAGTTTTTTGTTTTAACTCTTTTCCTGCTATTTAATAAGAGTAGAAGAAGATAGAATATTAGCGTTGGAAGACACCTCAGAAGGTCATCTAGTCCAACCCCTGGTCAAAGTAGGGCCAACACCAACTAAATCATCCCATCCGGGGCTTCGTCAAGCTGGGCTTTGAAAACCTCTAAGGATGGAGATTCTACCACCTCCCTAGGTAACTTATTCCAGTGCTTCACCACCCTCCCACTGAAATAGTGTTTCCTAATATCCAACCTAGACCTCCCCCACTGCAACTTGAGACCATTGCTCCTTGTTCTGTCATCTGCCACTACTGAGAACAGCCGAGTTCCATCCTCTTTGGAACCCCCTTCAGATAGTTGAAGGCTGCTATCAAATCCCCCTCACTCTTCTCTTCTGCAGACTAAACAAGCCCAGTTCTCTCAGCCTCTCCTCGTAAGTCATGTGCCCCAGTCCCCTAATCATTTTCATTGCCCTCCGCTGGACTCGCTTCAATTTGTCCACATCCTTTCTGTAGTGGGGGGCCCCAAACTAGATGCAATACTCCAGATGTGGCCTCACCAGTGCCGAATAGAGGGGAATAATCGCTTCCCTCAGTCTGGTGGCAATGCTCCTACTAATGCAGCCCAATATGCCATTAGCTTTCTTGGCAATAAAGGCACCCTGCTGACTCATCTCCAGCTTCTCATCCACTGTAATCACCAGGTCCTTTTCTGCAGCAATAATATAGTTTGTCACAGGATCTTAAAATGCTTATGCTTGCTCATACAAGAGAAGATCGTTATTAATATTATCTGTCAAATACATATGGAGAAACTAAATCACAGATAGGCAATGTGATTTTCCTGCCCCCACTCACCCCAGATCACCCAGCAAGTCAGTGGCAGAACTAAGAATAGGACCGTGGAGCCCTAATGCCCCAATCTTTTGCAATGACCATAAAAATATCTCTCCCTATTTGTACTTAGAGTTTTTCTTTTCCTTCCTTTCCTCCTTTCAGTTCCAGTCTCCTTTGGAGAGTATTTGGGAGAGGAAGAGTCTGTATTTGCTACCTCATCAGAGGTTTAATTTGGAAAGAGGGTGGAGACTCAGGCCTTGTCCTTAATTTTTCTGATCCAGTTCACCCATTCCCTAGTTGAGATCACCAGCTCACCTCACTTAGGGAATAGAACAGCTGTTGAATGATAGTGATTTCCCATCACTGTCACACTATGACATATATACCTCGGGGGGGAGGGATAGTTCAGTGGTTTGAGCATTGGCCTGCTAAACCCAGGGTTGTGAGTTCAATCCTTGAGGGGGCCAGTTAGGGATCTGGGGCAAAAAACAAATTGGAGATTGGTCCTGCTTTGAGTAGGGGGTTGGACTAGATGATCTCCTGAGGTCCCTTCCAACTCTAATATTCTGTGATTCTATGATATGAACTGGAGACCTAGGCCTTTTACTTTTAAACCCTAGACTCAAAAAAGTCTTTTTTTAGCTGTTTTACTTTATATGAAGCTGCTAAGTAGTTACAAAGGGGAACAAATTACAGTTAAACAAGCTTGTGTCAATGTATGGATTAATTGTGAATTGTGGTGTTGACCTTCTTTTCCCACTGGTCTACTTTCAATTTCCATTCTAACGAAAGCACATTTTTAAAAAGCACTCACCTTTTAAGAAACTAAACTCTCTTGATTTTCTAAAGCTTCTGGTAGCAGAGATGATGTCCTGCCTGTAACATGTACAGAAAATAACTTCACTGCCTCTAAACATTTTTTTTCTGTAACTTATAGCATTGAAACAGGGGATCCAGAAGAAATGGGAGAATTGTGGAAAAGAGACCACATTAACAAGCAAACATGCAAACTTTGGGAAGTTTGTGGTCTGATATCAATCAATCAATGTGGTCTGATAGCTGGGCATTGAACTGGGAATCAGGAGACCTGGATTCTGTTCCCAGATCTGCCCCGACTTCTTGTTGCTTCTGTTTCCCCTGACAGTCTTTGTGTGTCTTGCCTGTTTAGCTTGTAACCTGTTTGGGTCACGAAATGTCTTTATTGTGTAGACTGCCTAGCCCAAAGGAGGCCTCAGCTCAGTTACAGCCTGTAGGGGCTACTATATTACCAATTATACAACAGACGTTCACAGAACTACAAACATACTTTTAATAATCAAAATATCTTTGATTATTAAACGTTAATTTATTATGATCTTAAATTACTTAATGATAAATTAAAGGGATTAATTATGCATTATTATGAAGTGTTCATCAGACAACACTATTAGTCTTAGCATTGCTTTTCTTAGGCTTTGTCTACACTACCAAGTTTCGTCAGCAAAACTTATGTTGACACCAAAAGTTGAAAAAACAAAAATCGCCAAAGGGTGTTCACACTTGCTCCCTCTGTCGACAGATCATGTCCACATTGTGGGCACCATCATCGACAGTGTGAGCAATGCACCGTGGGTATGTATCCCACAATGCAATGTTGTTGGAAGGCGGAGCTGATCGCTGCACATCTCGGCAGGATTCTCCCAATTCTCCCACAGTCTCCTCAGCTGCTGGGAGTGGCATCACGAGTAGCTCTGTGAGCTCTCTGTGCTGAGGAATGTCAAAGCAGCATAGCAGTCTTTCCTCTCCCACGTCCCTGCGACAGCAGTCTGCCTGCCACTGTGTTCCTAGTGCAGGGCAGAAGAGGAGCATTCTAATGATTTGCTCTTTGTTCCCCAAATTGAGCAGCACACTCAGCTGTCAGATACTTCCCACAGCTTTGAAAGGGGAGGGGCACATGACTGCAGGGCAGCAGAGATCCAAACACTGAGCAGAGTGATCAGGGCAGGCATTGTGGGATACTGGTGGAAGCCAGTTCTCTTGACAAAACAAACAGTAGTGTCTACGCTGGCTCTTTGTTGACAATAAAGGGAGAGGGAAAGAAAAAAAATCTCTTGTAGGGATGGAGAGAAACTGAAACCAGGCATTTTTCCCCAAAAAAGTCTCATTGCAGTGAGTATGCTTTCACTGTTTTGTTGCTAAAAAGCAATTTTTTGGCGACAAAACTTGGTAGTGTAAACAAAGCCTTGGAGTGTGAGCAAGCCTTTAGTCTTGGAAGAAATGCTATGTTGGTGTTGACTTTCTGATTTAGTTTCTTTTGGGGAGCTGTGGCAAGCATCAGGAAGTTTGCTCTCTGTCTTTATTTCTCTACACTACAAGAAGGATTACCACTACAAGAAGGATGTGGATAAATTGGAGAGAGTCCAGCGAAGGGCAACAAAAATGATTAGGGGTCTAGAACACATGACTTATGAGGAGAGGCTGAGGGAGCTGGGATTGTTTAGCCTGCAGAAGAGAAGAATGAGGGGGGATTTGATAGCTGCTTTCAACTACCTGAAAGGGGGTTCCAAAGAGGATGGCTCTAGACTGTTCTCAATGGTAGCAGATGACAGAACGAGGAGTAATGGCTTCAAGTTGCAGTGGGGGAGGTTTAGATTGGATATTAGGAAAAACTTTTTCACTAAGAGGGTGGTGAAACACTGGAATGCGTTGCCTAGGGAGGTGGTGGAATCTCCTTCCTTGGAAGTTTTTAAGGTCAGGCTTGACAAAGCCCTGGCTGGGATGATTTAACTGGGAATTGGTCCTGCTTCGAGCAGGGGGTTGGACTAGATGACCTTCAGGGGTCCCTTCCAACCCTGATATTCTATGATTCTATGATTCTATGATTCTCCAACTAGAGAGCATCCTAGAGGCAGAGTTGCTCCCTAAGATCCATAAGTTAGTGTTAGGGCTGAGAACTTTCAAATAAGGGATTTACATGAGTGCTATTTGTGACCACCTGTGTTCCAGTGTGTACAATGTAAATAAATAGTAGTATGTGTACAATGTAAATAAATAATAGTATGTGTACAATGTAAATAAAATGACATACACCAAGAATACACCCAGATTCCCCAGCATTATTCCTCCAATGGGATGCTGACTGCAAGGCCGTAATATCTACTACCATGCAGCAGAAAGGCAACAATATTCAAGTTTTAAAATGGATCAGAAACCTGTATTTTAAATGTTACTCAGAGGTTGACTAACAAAGGTGTTCTGTTTTCCTTTCCAAGGGACTGTGCTGAAAAACATGTCTAATTTTAGAAAAGGAAATCCTGGTTCTATAGAAATACATTTGACTAAATATATTTACTTTTAAATCTGTTGGAGATATAGCCATGACTTTGACACTGAAGCCCAGCAACTCTCTATCACATTTCATTAATGTGAAGAGAGGTGTTTTGTTTGTTTGTTTTTAATGGCATGCTATTCTGGACTTTGTTAAAGCAGAACTGTAGGTTCTGATATTCAGACATACTTTATTAACTTGTACTGTGCATTGGTGGTACTTCTTTCTGAATATTGTGTGAGAAAAGAATAGCAATGCTCTGTGCTTTCAAACAACTCCTTTTTAGATGATTTAACATGGTGAAAGATTCCTTTTTAGGTTAAATATTTGTAAGTCCTGCTGTGTTTACTAAATAATACTTTACATGATCCCTGCCCCCCCCCCCACACCTTTTTTAGAACTTCCAGTCCTTTCATGAATCTAATACCAGTGATATTAAACTGTTTATACAACAGAGCTAACCAATAAGTTGAATAACAACTATCTAGGGAATAGACTTTTGAATAAGTAAAAGCTCCACAGTGAATAGAGCAGACAATTTTTTAAAGGAGAAAAACTTGGATTTTTGGCCTATTACTGACATGAAAAACTTGTGAACTCTGTCATACTATATATTTTGTCTTTAAATATGAAAAGTAAAACAATGTTATAGCTATGAAGTAAGTCAGCAATTTAGAGAAAATTCATCAGCGCATTGACCAAAAAATGTAAATGTGCACAATTTGGTGCTGACTGGTTTTTGAAAGACTGTCAAAACAAAGACATAAAGGAAAAAAGATACTATAGACAGGCAGCTGTGTGTGTCATAAAGCATGCAATATATTCTTCAGACAACATATCCATAATATTCCCATTACACTGCCTAGGCAACAAACAGTAGATCGATGATGGTATTCTCCATCTAGATTTCAGAAGTCAACTTTCTGACAGGAAGGCTTTATTTACAATAAACATGCCAGTCCTGAGACAGAGGTGGTCATAAGGGACGGAAAACAGTTGGATTTGGTGGGTTTTTGATTATGTTTTATTTCACCGGTTTTCTCCAGTGTTTTGAAGAAGGGTATCCATGTGTGGTGTACAGTGAAGGGAAGAGGGTGCAAAGGGTCTTCCCTGTGGCCTTGTGAAAGGCAAATAGCAATTGGAGCTCATCTACCAGAGATCCAAGTGCTGTCAGCAGCACTGATGCTCCTCAACCTCAGTGGAGATTAGCCGGGGGGAAAGTTTGGGTGAGTCTGTGACTGGACTCTTGACTATAACTTAACAGCAGCCAATGGAGCTGACCCAGCAAAGGGAGAGGAGAATGTATGCTATATGGGTGCCCTTACAACTCAGCCAGAATACCAGAGAGTGCCAAAATACCTCCAAGGACTACTGCTGCTGTCTGGTTTTATCACATGCATGAGCTATTGTGATAAATAAAGTAGGGGATAGCTCCTTTTTATGGACACCAAACCAGCCAGTTAGCTGTAAAATCCCTCTTGGTAGCTGTTCTCCGCTTGCTTTATCTGTAAAGGGTTAAAAGTCCCCCAGGTAAAGAAAAGGAAGTGGGCACCAGACCAAAAGAGCCAATGGGAAGGTAGAACTTTTTAAAATTGGAAAAAGAAACGTTTCCCTTTCTCTGTTGGGCTCTCTGGGCTGTAGAGGCATGGAGCAGCAAAACTGTAAGCACCTTTAAGCCAGGTATGATTATAGATTATCAATTCGTACCTCAAATCTACTTATCTGAAGCATCAGATATATGTAAGTAAAATTAGGGAATGTCTAACAAGACATGATTAGGGTTATTTCTTTTATTTCTTATTGGCTTGTGGACTCCTCTATGCTAACCCCAGATGCTTTTGTTTGCTTGTGACCTTTAAGCTGAACTCCCAAGAAAGTTAAATTGCTCTTTTAAAATCTAGCAAAAGCCTAAGTTTCAGATGTATTTTCTTTCTTTTTGTTTCTAATAAACTTTACCTTTCTTAAAACCAGGATTGGATTTTTGGTGTCCTAAGAGGTTGTCAATGTTTGATTAGCTGGTTGCCACAGCTAATTTCCTTTTTTTCTTTCTCATCTCTTCCCTGGAGGGGGGTAAAAGGGCTTGAGGGTACCCCACAGGGAGGAATTCCCAAGTGCTCCTTCCTGGGTTCAAAAGAGTTTTTTGCATTTGGGTGGTGGCAGTGTTTACCAAGCCACAGTCAGAGAAAAGCTGTAACCTTGGGAGTTTAATACAAGCCTGGAGGGGCAAGTATCAATGCTTAGAATCCTTGCGGCTCCCACCTGCACTCAGAGTGACAGAGTGGGGATTCAGCCTTGACAGCTATGGACTGTTGTACAAAGCCATGAATGAGTCTGAATGATGTAGTTCCTTGAGCTCTATTTTTATGTTTGATTTTTCTTTGAGAAGTTTTCTGGAATATCATGAGACTTGTTATATGTAGCCATGATTTGGGGTTATTTGGAGGATATTAGTCATCCACCTGTAAATATTCAATGCAGCCATGTATTCTGAATACAACTTTTGGATCTTTTTATCTCAATTATCTTGGGTAGAGATAGGCCCAAGCCTTAAAGCTTAGATCTGGATCAGGATTTCTATCTAACCAAAGTTTATGGTATTCGGATGCAGGCTTTTGGTTCAAACCTATCAAATGTTTTTATGTGCAGGATTAGGTTTTAGGTCCTTTACTAGAATAAAAGAGAAATATTTAGCCAAAGGAAAAGGTTATATAATCCTCTGTGTTCTTCTTAATTCTGTAGTATTTTCATGCTGTCTGCTTTTTTACCACTTCTTTTCACCTGGCTACGGTTTTTAAAGTACTTTAGGCCAGATTATGGGCAGCCTTGCATGGATGCAGAGTGTTTTCCTATATATGTATCTACATAGTTTACACCAGGGATCGGCAACCTTTGGCATGTGGCTCACCAGACCGAGACGGTTTGTTTACTTGTCGCGTCCTCAGGTTTGGCCGATCGTGGCTCCCACTGGCCGCAGTTCACTGTCCCAGGCGAATGGGGGCTGCAGAAAGCAGTGCGGGCTGAGGGATGTGCTGGCCACCGCTTCCCGCAGCCCCCATTGTCCTTGAGCGGCAAACCGTGGCCAGTGGGAGCCGCGACTGGCTGAACCTGCAGACGCGACAAGTAAACAAACCGGCCCGGCCCGCTAGGGGGCTTTCCCTGGTGGGCTGCGTGCCAAAGGTTGCCAATCGCTGGTTTAGACCTTGATGTCTATTTCATAGAAAGCCAATATTATTTATCTTGTAACGATAACTTAGCTTTCACTCAGAGGACATCATTCAGCTCTCTGTTTCCCTGATGCCTTTGCTCTCTGTGGTGTTTGGAGTGTCAAAAATGTGATAAGGATCAGTTTTATCATTGTTGTCTTGAGCAGATGGCAGAGTGATTTTAAAATACAGGCCTGCAACTCAACAGTTTGGATTTCAATTTGTGGCTTTGCCATGGACTTGCTGTATGTGTTTGTGCAAGTCATGTAACTTCTCCGTGGCTCAGTTTCTCCTCACACTTCAGTGGGAATATTTCACTTGAGTGCAGTGAAGCTTCAGTCTTTAGATGGAAGGCCCCATAAAAGCATATGTGGTGATGGTGGTATTATTACCAGAATTAACTCTCTGGACATCACAAGTTAGGTCACAAGTGAAAGTGTCTGAATTAGAACACTCAACCTTAATCACATAAAATGAAGATTAACTTTTCAAAATCAACTAAGTGACCTAGGGAGCCTATTTCCAAAAGCTAATCAAAAGCTAAAGCTTTCAATTAGACTCATGGCTTGTCTACACACAAAAGTTTTGTCATTTTGAAAATATTACCAGGGCTGTGCGAAGGGGGTTCAAATGGTTCCAGTGGAACCAAGCCCAAGGCCGGTTAGGGTCCCATAAAGGTCCCACCACTTTTTTGCTACTTGCTCTTTTCTTTCCTCATGGGGCCCTAGCCCCATGGACTGAGGAAGAGAGTGTGGGTGGGGAAGGGGCACTCAGATTTGAGTCTTCGAGCCCAGAACACTCTTGGCACAGCTGTGGTGCACATTGGAGCTTATACAGGTGCCAAGGTTCCTTCCCCACTCTGAATTCTAGGGTACAGATGTGGGGACCTGCATGAAAGATCCCCTAAGCTTATTCTTACCAGCTTAGGTTAAAAACTTCCCCAAAGTACAAACTTTGCCTTGTCCTTGAACAGCATGCTGCCACCACCAAGCATGTTAAACAAAGAACAGGGAAAGAGCCCACTTGGAGACGTCTTCCCGCAAAATATCCCCCCAAGCCCTACACCCCCTTTCCTGGGGAAGGCTTAATAAGAATCCTCACCAATTGGTACAGGTGAACACAGACCCAAACCCTTGGATCTTAAGAACAATGAAAAATCAATCAGGTTCTTAAAAGAAGAATTTTAATTAAAGAAAAGGTAAAAGAATCTCCTCTGTAAAATCAGGATGGTAAATACCTCACAGGGTAATCAGATTCAAAACATAGAGAATCCCTCTAGGCAAAACCTTAAGTTACAAAAAGACACAAAAAACAGGAATCTACATTCCATCTAGCACAGCTTATTTTACCAACCATTAAACAAAAGAAAATCTAACGCATTTCTAGCTAGCTTACTTACTACTTAACAGGAGATGGAAGGCTGCATTCCTGATATGTTCCCGGCAAAAGCATCACACAGACAGACAAACCCTTTGTTTCCCCCCTCCAGGTTTGAAAGTATCTTGTCCCTTCATTGGTCATTTTGGGTCACGTGCCAGCGAGGTTATCTTAGCTTCTTAACCCTTTACAGGTGAAAGGATTTTGCCTCTGGCCAGGAGGGATTTTATAGCACTGTATACAGAAAGGTGGTTACCCTTCCCTTTATATTTATGACAACAGGTATAGCTTATTTCTGTACTGGAAGGCAAGGTATACTGGTGTAAGGCTCCTTTATACTTGTATAACTGGTACATCTTCTTGATATAAAATTATATGTAGACCAGCCTTAGGCTCCTAAGTGGCTACATCACTTTTGAAAATAGCACTTAGGGTCCGAAACAACTTTAATAATTTTGAAATGGTTACCTTAAATCTAATTTATTCTGGTACCATACCCTCTAAATGGTTCAAGTGTGGGATTATTTTCTTTTATGTTAAAAGTCTCTCTGATTTCTATATTACTGTGAGTGACCCATACTATTTTTCTTAGGTTTTGGAGTCTGCTGTTATTCCTCTAGGTATTATTGAAATGGGTAAAGTGTGTTCATGAGCATTTTCTGCCCAGCCATATTGAAAGGCAGTAGCTCCATGAAACATACGCTGAAAAGGCACCCTCATAAATTAATTCCCTTGAAAAGTTAAATGTCTATATTGTTAGCTTTAATAAAGAAGTCCATAGAGAATTATATGTTGCAATACTGTTGTAATAAAGCAGGTTTTCTTGCATAGTGTACTGTATTTGTCTGCATTACCATCCCCAGCTAATATTTACAGAAACATGTCCTTTATTGTTTGTGTAAAAATGTAATCTATTTCGTTTGCTAAAACATTCACAAGTAAAGCTGATTAAATAACATACTTTTTTGTTTAATATCTGACAGACATCATATAGCTAAATGAATAGTTCCATCAGACTGGAAATAATATAAAAAAGTAAAGCTGAGGAATTAGATGGGTTACCGTGTATACTTCAGGAAAGACAATATCATAACTTCAACCTGATCTAGATACAGAGGCTGTGTTTTCCAGCAGGAACAGAAAGGGGGATCTCCAAGGCCAGACTGTGAGTTGTGATTAAAGAGGATCACATTAGTGATTGTGAAACAACTGATGCTCCTCTGAGAATCATAGAAATGCAGTGGTGGAAGGAACCTAGAGAGGTCATCATGTCCAGCTCCCTGCATTGAGGCAGGATCCAGTATACCTAGGCCATCCCTGGCTGGTGTTTGTCCAACCTGTTTTTAAAAACCTCCAGTGATAGGGATTTCACAACCTAGCTAGAAGCCTCTTCCAGTGCTTAACAATTCTTATAGTTAGAAAGGTTTTCTTAATATCTAACCTAAATCTCCCTGGCTGAAGATTAAGCCAATTACTCCTTGTGCTACCTTCATGAGACATGGAGAACAATTGAGAAGACAAAGTTGAATTGGTACATGAGTTTAGAAGTGAGTTTCAGAGAAGAGAGAGAATGCAAAGTACTGTGTAGTGATTTTCAAGAAATCATTGTTCTGGGAAGTTCCTGTGGCAAATCCTGAGGAGTTCTGAGCTGTTGCCACTGCTGTACCATTCACTAAGAGCTGCAGGTTCTTAGCACCTCTCAGGAGTTGGCAAGAGGATGAATTTGAATTACACACAATTAAGATGATGTTTTGAAGTGTCATAAACATGACATTGCCCCTAAAGTGTTGTTAAAATAAATACAATACTTGTGACCTGTTGGCACCTGTGTTAACTAGTCTCTAATTGAAGGGTTATATAAATGAAAGGCAGTGATGTCAAGAAATGAGTTCTGCCAGCTAAAGTATTCAGACAAATCTGAATCTCATGAGGAAATATTGAGCTTAAAACATTGACTGAATCCATTCACTATTTGTGTTCTTGTAGTTGTACTACATTTTGTTGAGTATGCTGGGACATCTCCCATTCAGGAATTTATAATGGCAATATTTGGTCTGGCCAATAGAAGCAGCTCTGAAAATCAGTGTGAAATCAGTTGTGAAAATAACAGTGGTGGTTAGAACTGAGTGAATAATTCACAGTAAATAACTTGCTCAACAAACTCAGGGTGGGGGATTTGGAGGTGGGAGATGCAGGGGAGGGGTTTTGCTCATAAAATGTCCATGAACTAATTTGTTTGAGAAATTTGTGTTTGAAATTACATCACATTTGTGGGGGCGTTTTGTTTTTATTTTGAATTACTCTATTGATCAACCCTCAACCTTTGCTGCAGTATTCGTTACTTGATATTCAAAATGTGTGCTATGTTGCTTTGGTGTGATTGGACAACATAGTATTGTTTCTTTTCACTGACTGGATACTGGATGAATGTGACTTCTATTGTGAAGAAGCCACTGGGGTTTTTAATCTCTCAGGGAGGAAAAAGGGATTTTAAAAAGGTTTACACTTGCTCCTTTCTTGACAACGTAGTCCTTTTCTCAGGCACCATTCCCAGGAGAGTTGGGCTACCAGAAGATGTATTGACTGGGTGAAGACTTTACCCCCCCCCCCATACTGGGACAAAGCAATTGCACAGGTGTATGCAGTCCAAAGTTCAAAATGTGCACTCCGATTTTTATTTCACCTCTTCAATTTCATCTGTGCCAAGTCTTTGGCATGGGGTTTGGGGAACACTGCCCCCCTTGCACGTTAATAATGAGCACTCCATCCCATATAGTATACACCAAGCACATTTATTGCAGTTTCTGGATGTGAATTTATGTCATGAACACCACAGTGATCATGGCCTAAAGGAACTGAATGTCTATGTTCAGCCCTTGTTTCAAAGGGGTGGTCAGATTTAATGTGCCCCATTTAAGAGTACGCTGTTTGCAGATTTTGTGATGTCATTCCCCATTGTTTCAACTAGAGCCCTGCGCCTTCTATAAAATACAAGATTCAGATATGAATACTCAAGTGTGAGATCTTAACATTCATTTTCCTCAAGCATTGATGTGAGCAAAACTTGATCATTTGAATGTTCCCTGAAAGGAATTACCAGAGTGATACAAGCATGACCTAAGTGACAACAGTTTTAATTTCATAGGTAATTTTTTCCTTCCATTTGCTCAGCAGAGTATAAACCAGTTTAATCTAAGCTCCCTGTTTGTTCTAGTTTTCATTTACCTTTCCTGACAGCAGTGTGTTCCATGTTCCTGTGCCCAGTTAAACCTCTGGGTTTTTTTTCCAAACGTTTCAGAGCTCCGAATACCTTCAGAAAATCGTGGTGTTACTGTATATATGAATACAGTTGCATAATATTATATGGTCGTGGTGACCTTACTGGTCTGCTGTTTGATCCATGAATGGGAACAACTATAATCTGATGGCTTTGGTAGGGCTTTTGTGTTTCAAATTACTTTCACCCCCTCATAGGTCTTCATATAACTGTTTGCTAATATGACATGTCTGAGAATTTCACCTTTCCTTCCAATGAATCTTCCTCTGCTGACTAAATTATAACAAAACTGTATGTGCATCCAGAAAATCATTGTTCTGAAAAATTGCCTTTAGTTGCCCGCAACTGTGAAGTAAGCACAAAACTACCAACATTTGGTAGATTTCTCTTCTGTGCTTAAAAAAAGAAAGCATATTTGTACTACAGCCATCCAAATTTCCTTCTTTTGCATGTTCTCAAACTGTCTTGTTGCAGTAAATATTTTTCTGGATCATGTATTGCTTTGGCTCTTGCCAAATTGACCAACTGGAGAGGGAGATCCATAGTATCTACAGTATATCATAAGTGGTGGACAAGATGGTGGACAAGTTAGTCTTTGTCAATGGCATTTTTTCTGTATCCTTAATATCGTTCAGATAACTTCACTTACCGTGTGAGATCAACATCATTAGATACATTCACACTATGATGATAAATTTGAAGACTTTAAGATGTCTGTAAAATGTCTCTGGGCCATTAATTATTAATGCATTTATTTCACTGGTGAAAAGATGTCACCATCAACCTGACATGCCATGGCTGGTCTCATTAAACACCTTTGTTTACATGCCAACTTTGGCACCCTTTGTAAGGAATATTAATGGCAAATGGCAGTACTTCTAAGCAGCACCCACTGAGTTATTTCATATGTAATGTGCCAATGGCTTTGCAAATGTACAATCTGTGTAATGAGAAATGTTTATTTTTTTAAAAGCTCAAGTAACTGTGCAGAAATAACCTGTAGTGTAAACAAATCAGATTTTTGGAGGTGATAGTGCTAGGAGCAACCTCCAGTCCCTGTGCAGCTCCCAGCACGTGAGGGAGAGAAACTTATCAGTGGATACAAAGTATACTGTACTGAGGTCACTTATATCAGTTTACCGCCCTTTAAGCATCTATACAACTCCCTCTTATGGAGATAGTTCTACCCCTTTTTCCTCTTTCAGCACCGGGTCCACCTGCCCGGAGGCAGGTTAATTCAGAGCACATACTGTATATATAAAGCTTTGTGGAAAGTCACAAACAATAAAATTAAAATAATGCCGAGGAACAACAATACATGCAAAAATAAGTTTGTAATTCATCCAAAGGGCTTTACATTAACAGTAAGAACTGTGAAGAGCAAACTTGAATTTTGCTGATTTGATACTACAGAATTACTTCATTTTCAGGGCCATTAAAAAGAATAGCTGTCACCCTTTTGGAATCAAATAGTAAATCCATTGAGAAGTAGGACTGATGAATGAGGAAATGAAAAGTTAACTTTCTATCACCAGATGGAACTTTTAGTAAACATCGAAGGTTAAAAATGAGGCACACTGTGATGGATCTGAATCAACAACAGCAGGAAAAAATGGTTTAGTTGTAGCGGGCCATGTTCTTAGCAAAATAAGTATTTGACTCAATGCCTTATCTTTCCTTCTGGCTGTTTTACTTGGACTGGGGGTATGGTACTACTACCAGCAAGGATAGAATAGATAATGTAATATTCAGTGGCCCTGAAGATTTGAGAGTGACTGGAAATTGAATGCTTTGATTTAATCCCAGATCTTTTAAAAGTAACATAATTAAAAGAAGTAGCATTTGTCCTGCATACCAAATTATTGCATTCTGTGAGGAAAATAAACGGAGGGCATTAGAGGCTTGTCAGGCTATTCCTTCCAAACCAGGCTTAGTAGAGATGAAACAATTGTAATACAATTAGTGTCCCAGAATACTGATGTTTTCTAGTAAATATTTTACCATTTTATTATGTTTTGCAGCTGCCCTACCAAAATCACTTCTTCTCTCCCATGGGCAGAAGATAGCTGTCAGCAAACAGATTTTTTTTAAAGCAGCCTCTCTGCCACATCATAACATTTTCATACATTAATGGTTGTAAAGAGTGTCTGCAAAGTGTGCCTGCCTCCACCCCCGCTCTCATTTCAACTCAGTGAGCATGACTTTGCTCTAATTTATACCATTGTAAAGCTGGAAAATACAATTTGTGTCTGGCTATTACTCTCTGGTGACTGTTGGTAAATATTGTATAATTTCATTGGAACTACTGGTAATGTGAAAGATACAGTAGTTGTGACACTAGCAGATCATGTGCCCTCTCATGCCAAGGTCTTCGTGTCTCAACTGACCGATGACATACATAGCTGGAATCAGTCTGGCTCACCTGTGTGTTAGTATTGTTAAAATAGGTATTAGAATTCTAAGAATGTGTTTAGACTTCATTAAACGCTTGTGACTTGATTCATGCATTAATCTCATTTATAACCTCTGTATCCCATGTAGCAAGGTAATAGCTGAGCTGTTCTATTGTGAGCCTCTGTGACTGTGTACATCACCAGACAAGAGAGGCACATTAACTGGTGTGAAGTGCTGATCTTCAGCAGAGGGGGTTATGCCCAGCCAAACAGAAGGGGTCCATTGACACCAGATGGACTATTGTGGGATGTTAAAGAGGAGGAAGGCATTGGTTGTTCTGCCCTCCTCCCCATGAAGATGAGTCGTGCAAATGGATTCCTCCTGTCAGCTGAGCTTGCAGCTCAGAGCACAGTGGCGGAGAGATGTAAAAACCCCCAACAAGAAGGAACTGATTCTTGGACTCTGGCAGGTAAGGTTACAAAGCATAAGCAAGAGATCCCCAATGCTTAGCCTGGGTTATCCCTAAAATTCACGTAGAGCTTGCTTATTAAAAAAGCTTCTATTGCTTTTTGAGACGTAAGATTGTAACTCGTTTGTAATTTTAACCTTTTAAATAACTCTGTTTCCTTTTGCTATTTAAAAAAAAAAACTTTATACGGTTTATTATAGGACTTGGTACAAGTGTGGTATTTGGTGTGAGATCTAAGGTGAAATTGACTTGGGGTAAGTGACTGGCCTTTTGGGACTGGGAGTAGTCTGAATATTGCTTTGATTCTTGGTGTAAGGGACCATTTATCACACAGGTATGCTCATCTGGGTGATGAGGCAGATCAGAGTACCCAAGGTGATTGTCTGTAGCTCCATGTTTAGTACCTGGCTGGTGGATGGTCATGGGATGGTTGGGGGGATGCCTCTCTTGGCTGGCAACCACTTCTGAAAATATAAGGTTCTTTTTCAAACTGACAATAGCTAAATTCCCCATTTTTGTTTTTCTCTTTTCTTTCCCTTTCCATTAAAACTGTTTCCAGTTTCATTTATCACTTGCTTTAACTGCTTTAGTATCAGCATGCAAGAGATTCATTTCCCTTCTCAATTACTGAAACCACTTCTAACTCAGTCTGCCTAAGCAAACTTGCTGTTTATGGACAGAATGTAAAGTCCATGGGCTTATAACATTATAGCTGACTTAACAAAAGCTTATAAACTCCACTATTTCCTCAGCAGTCGGATGATTTAAAATTCATATGTTTTTAACTCTGCCCAGCACAGTAAAAACCAAAATGCCTGTAGGCAAACATTAAAGGAAAAGGGTGCACACTGTAAATGTAATTGCACATACAGAGTGGCTGAAATTTGTGACCACTTTATGAAAATCCATTCAGAATAGTCTGGAGCAGGTAGAATGTATGAACAGTAAAAATAAGCATTATATCACATCCTTAGGAAAGAGCACCATCAAGCCCGGTCTGGTTCTGTGGCTGTAGCAACAGGATGTGCAGACTCAGCACTCTGCTCTGTAGGTTAAACTCCGTTCATTAAAGAGATGATATATATCATCCTCTCTCCCAGCTTGGAGTTAAGGAACACTGGTGACCAGTTAGCAAAAGGAGATGGGAATAAATAAATGAATTTAAAAAAAAAAGTGAATTGATCCTACTCTTCTTTCTTTCCTCTTATGTCTGCTTCATGAACTTGAGATGGTAGAAAGAACCCAGTGAAATAATTGGGTTCTATTTTAGTCTCATATATCTCTATCATTTCTAGCCTTATTTTCTCTTGGAAGTCAGATTGTGTGAGGTTCTACAGGGATGGGACCGAAACCCAGGTTTGCAGGATGGCTAATGACTCTGCAGCACTACCTAGCAGCCATGGCAGGGCCACATGCACTAACGCATAGTCCCTATGGAGAGAAATATCACAGGAAGTACCACCTCAAAAGGCTGGGTTCACAGTTTCCCTCATGGTCCCTGATTGGTCCAGGCACCCTATTTCAGCCTAGGAAGCGTTCTAGGACATGACCGTGCACTGAAATGGACTCCCCTGCCAACTGTAGTGACTGGCCCGTCTCTCAAGTTGTTCTCGGACTCCTGACTCTTGGCTCTGACCTTTGACACTATTTCTGGCCTCCAACTGCCACTGCTCTGACCACAACCTTGGTTGTGACACATTGTACATGCTGAGATGTACAGGCTTAGGATGTTTCTGATAAATAAGGCTGGGATTTTCCAAGGTGCTTAAAGAAGTTAATGATCTGACTGTATCATTTTGACTTTAATATAATGCATATCATGCAGTCTACATACAGTATATAGAATACAACGTATAAATAATAAAGTCTCTCAAAGTGCTTCAATACATTTTCAAAATCAATACCTTCACATGTAACTTTAATTTTGTAGAATCAATATTTTCAAATGGAAAATTTTGAGTCTGAAAAAGTTTGACTAGTTTTAGTGTACCCTTCCCACAGGGGAGTGATGGAAGACTTTCAATTAGAAATAAGGATTTTATATATGTAGCTGTGTTACTTCCTTTTTGACCCATATCTGCAACCATTTTGTCTCTTTGCACTTCTTCCTCAGCCTTCCTGTCATGGTGGGAGTTCTGGCTGAGAGTCTGTGATGGCTGAGGAACTGATCTGCCTTGTTCTTTCCTTTACCTCATGTTGGTTCATACTATTGAATGATCTCCATTGTGGTGACAGCACTTCTTCTCACAAACCTCCTTTCATTTCTCTATCTTTCATAGTATTTATGACTCTGTGACTGGCACCGTGTTGGACTCTTTAACTTCATCTGTGTGAACTACCAAATACAACATCTGCTTTGATATTGGAGTACCTTTTGGGAGGCAGAGTGGATTTTTGAGTTACCATGAAGCAAGTCTCTTTTTATCTACTCCACCCCTAATTCGAATAAATCACAACCTGTTCTGGTGATCTTCAGCCTCACTCACACAACATGCATATCATTTCCTTTCTACCACCTTTTTTGCTTTTTATGCATTTCCACACACCTCTGCAGCCCTCACTTTACCTTTTCTACCGTTACATATGTGAGTGAACCATGTCTGAGTTTTGCCCTTTAGTCACCATGCTGACAATTCAGCCAGTTTACCCCATGACCTCACCCTTAATTAAATTAGAATTTGTTTTGCCTCACATAATTATACTTTTCTTGATAACTGTTACCATTAGTTATTGTGCTCCTGCTGGCTCCGCTTTCATAAATCAAACACAAACTGAGGAAATGCCTTTTACTTTGTACATCAGCTATTAACACACAGCCTGCATCCAGGACATCTTTTAGTACTTTTAAATTTCATCATGCTAGATAATTACTGAAGTTGTTTATCACATCAAATTCCACAATAATTTGCACAAACATTAAGCAGAATTTATGTAATATTCTATACTACATAATAAACTTCTTTTAATGACCGTTAATTTAACCTGCATAAAATTGATCATTCTATTGATAAATGCAGTTAGATCTGTAGTTTGTGTGCAGATTCATTTGAATGACTTCCTGTGAGAATAAAAAAAATATCTAGTTTTAAAATTACTGATAGTTTTGTTTTCTTTCAACCAGTTACATTTTGGGATTGTCATGTAATAGGTGTGACTACAGTTAATAATGCAATTTGTTCTTTCTATTCAAGCTATCTGATTTAAGGCATAGAATTAAGATCTTCCAACTACAGTTTAGAAAAAGATACATTTTAGGAACTACATATACTTTGCGAATAATCACTATGGATCATCAGTTACTTTGCTAAAGTATTTCTGCACTTATTTTAAATAAAGACTTAAGTGTTCAGATGCTTCAGCTGATATTTCTATCTTGGATATAGTGAGAGTGCTCCAGGTTGCGTAATGTTAATGTAATGGACAACAGGCATATGGACTGTCTTAATTTTCTGAGGAATGAAGAGTGCTGACAATTTGTGTCCCTCTCTAGCATTGCCTGGATAGCACATGAATCAAATGGAACTGTTGCATTTCCATACACCCAATTAGTCAGATCATGTACTTCGAATAAAACTAAATTACTTTAATTGTATAAGGGAAAAGAACAACTGAGGTCTGAAATGGTGTGAGAAGCTTTAAGAGCTTCCATCTAGCCCACTTCCAGAACAATGTCTAGCTTATAGCTGCTTATTCTCCACTTCATCTCAATCAATATAAGTGTTGAACTCAGCACTGAAAAGTGCACTTACAACAAAAGTAAATGTTCAAGTTGCGTACGCTCAGGAATGCCTGCTGTACTTTTGTCATATGAACAAAGGGACTTTTCTATGCACTTAAATCTCTGGTGAACAGAAAATTGTAGTTTTGCATTCTCACAAATTAAAATGAGTAGATTTAAAAATATTTTTGTTGTGTGAGCGTACAGCACCTAAGACGATGGGGTACTTGTACATGACTGGGGCTCCTAGGTGCTACTAGGTATAGAAATTAATATAACTTTATCAAGGTGAGAATACAAGCTCCTTTCTTGAATGTTAATTTTATTCAGAGAAGCCTTTTTATGCTCATTAGTCCAACAAATTTGGACAGCACTAAAGAAAGTAAATAGCTTATAGTATATTTTAAAAATATTTACAAAATAGCATATGCTTTAAAGAGTACAATAGCTTCATTCAGGCTACGGTCATCACCTATATGCACAGCATATTATAAATTAATATTTTGTTGACATTATACAAATTGGTCTGGCACAGACTTGTTAATAATACCACTAGTTTATAATTGTAGGGAGTGCTGTCTGAAGGGAAAATAAAATAGCTATGAATCTAGTAATACTGCTTGTCTAAACCGTCATGTGTGTGTGCTCACCAAGAGGGAGAGGAGATTTATCACTGTACCATTTTTATTGTTGACCTATTTGTTAGATTTCATGTTTCTGTCTGATTTCCTGCTCCAAAGGTTTTGGTGCTACTGGAACTGTCCTACAGGGATGACTTGATCTTTAATGGGTAGTTGGGTGGTATTTTTTCTGAAAGTGCTGTTGGTATAGGAAATACCATCTGACTTCTTATTGCTTATTCTCTGTCACAGAATGTAACTGTACAATACACTAACTTCATTGTCAGTGCAATTTCACACTCCCCAGCTCCTCTCCATTGTTTTTCTCATTATTTTCTGATGAGCTAGGAACAAAAGCCTCAGGCAGAGCATCTTTCCCAAGCCTTCTCCCTCTACAGGTAATCTACCAAGTCTAACAAAAGCTAAGTGCAAGCACAAATTATTGCTAATACCACATGGTTGTCAATGGCTGGCTCATTAGAAGATTCTGAGCATTTGTTCCATCCCCCACTCAGGTGACTCCTGTGTACCTTTCATGACCCTTTTTTGAAAATCCGCCTAGAAAGAGAGGAATCTGCAGAGAAAGTGGATGGGGCTATGAGTGGAAGAGAGGGTGAGATAGCCAATGTGTGAAAGGCTGACTTTAATGTGTGAGCATAAAGGTGGACAGTGTGTACTAAGGGGTGGTGGGAGTGAAACAAAGTATGCGTGTGCTGGATGTTGCCAGGGACCTCCACAAGAGCTTCTTGGGTACACAGTTCAGTGGCTAGCAGAGGAGCTTACAATTGTACGTCACATTATGCCCACAGTAATGACTACATTCACAAAATCTTGTCCCAGTATCCACTGGGCTCCTTCAGAAACATGGGAAGGATTATCTGGGGCAGTCGGTTCATTGATTGTTTCAAGATTCTGATAGAGCACCAAGAGGTGAGTTATTCAGCAAACCCACTTGCAGAAACTGTAGCATTGTAATGTGCCTGTATTTCACAATATGAATATCTGTGTACAGATGAACAACTGGTACAGTGTGCTGATTGTGACACTGAAATAAAGTGAATCCACTGAGTATTGATTTGAATGATTAACAATGATCGACTAATTAGATTCCAAGGCCCGACGAGACCAATGTACTCATCTCGTTTGACTTCTCTGTATAACACAGGCTGTAGGACTTTTCTAAGTTAATTCCTGTTTTCAGCTAGGACTTATCTTCTCGGTTAAAAATACAAAACCCATCAATCTTGATCCAGTTAATTCAGAAAAATTCAAAGTAGTTTTCACAACAAATAAATCTCCTTCCCCGTCCCTCTTCTTCTCTTCCTAAGCAGCATTTTCAGCACTGCCCTCCCCAAGCATTCAAAAATCATGAGTCGAAACCACAAAGTTAAATTGACTTAGGTTTTTTTTTAAAAAAAATATGAAATTGGTTTGAAGCCTTTAGGAGTGCATGTTTTCAAGATTTTTCTCTGCTACTTTGAGCGGTAGAAACTTTTTTTTAAAAAAAATATGAATGTTGATTAACTATATGACAACAAAGTTTATGAGACTTGTGATAAAACAATCAGTTTTAGAAACAGTTGGCTGCAGTTGGGGGAGTTTCACTCTGAGAGGGCTGGATTTGTCCCTGTATGTACAAAATCATGTGGTTGCTATGGGAACCACCACTTAGAACTTCCTGACGCTTTTACATTAATAGTCTCTCATGTAACATTTCAATACAGGTTTTTTTTCACTTGATTCACTATATATTTATTTAACAAAAGAAGTAGGAAAAGGAACCAAGGTGCCAGTGTGTTTATCTGCCTGTGCTTGTTAGCATATCTAACTCAGGAATCCATGTTCACTTAAAATTTAGCACCCGCAGCACTTGACAAATTGAAAGGGAAAGGACCATGGTAGTATCAAAAAGGCTGAAGACCTAGGCTCCTTCTGATATTGTCTTTAAGGATATGCAAAAAGAAAAGGAGGACTTGTGGCACCTTAGAGACTAAACAATTTATTTGAGCATAAGCTTTTGTGAGCTACAGCTCACTTCATCGGATGCATTCAGTGGAAAATACAGTGGGGGGATTTATATGGATATGGTTGATAGAGGAAATTCAGGATGCAATTCAGGGAGGATCCCGTGCATGAATTCCTGTGCTGTGCATGTGCAGCAGCTATTCCCATTCAATTTATTTTTGGCCTGGCAAACTACAAAATATAGACTCCTCAAAGTTAGGTCCTTTGCAAAGGAACATATAAGCTGACATACTGGATGTGGCCATGAAAGTCACAGTGCAAGAAATCCCACAGCTGACAGATGAGAGGGTAGAAATCTACCCCCAGGAAGGTCTCATCATAATATTTAGAGATAGGCTAAACCCCCTGAAGCATGAGGGTTTTTATACCTTTGAAAAAAAAATTGCATAGCTTATTTATTTTTAACCATTTTTCCCCAAAAAAGGAAAGAGGTAATCCTCATTGAGGGCTATATACATGCCAAGATTGAAGATTTAAATCAAACTCTGCAAAACCAACAATAAATAAATAAATAAATATATAAAAAACTTAAAACAAAAATGCTTCACAATTGGGGTGAAAATAGCCAAATATCTGAGCATTTCATCCGAAAGGATAATTTTATCAGCACACTATAAACATTTGAAAATGGGGCTTTGTAAGAGTCATGGCAGTTGTGTTACAAGCCATATTTTACCAATGGAATAAAAATGCCCCGTTAATCATTCCTGATGTTGGATAAACAAACTATTTAAATACATAAATATTATGAATGTTTGAAAGAAATGTAACAGAATGTAGAGTTGTTGTAGCCATCTTGATCCCAGAATATTAGAGAGACAAGTCGGATGAGACAATGTCTTTTATTGGACAAACTTCTGTTGGTAAGAAAGACAAACTTTCCAGTTTTGGTGGAGCTCTTCTTCAGGTCTGGGAAATACACTTAGAGTGTCTTAAATAAATATTATCTGTTCCACTTTGTATTTAGTTGTGTCTTCCTGAGCACCTTTCCCAGACCTGAAGAAAAATTCTCTGTAAGCTGGAAAGCTTGTCTCTGTCACCAACGGAAGTTGGTCCGCTAAAAAATATTACTTCATCCACCTGGACTCTCAGAAATGTAACAGTGCACACACTGCCACCTATTGACAAAGTACATTATTGTAATATAAACAAATACATCTGGAAACTAAAACTGAAAAAAAGATGGACTTAGGGTATGTCTACACTACGGAATAAGGTCGAATTTATAGAAGTCGTTTTTTTAGAAATCGGTTTTATATATTCGAGTGTGTGTGTCCCCACAGAAAATGCTCTAAGTGCATTAAGTGCATTAACTCGGCGGAGTGCTTCCACAGTACCGAGGCTAGAGTCGACTTCCGGAGCGTTGCACTGTGGGTAGCTATCCCACAGTTCCCGCAGTCTCCGCTGCCCATTGGAATTCTGGGTTGAGATCCCAATGCCTGATGGGGCTAAAACATTGTCGCGGGTGGTTCTGGGTACATATCGTCAGGCCCCCGTTCCCTCCCTCCCTCCATGAAAGCAAGGGCAGACAATCGTTTCGTGCCTTTTCTCCTGAGTTACCTGTGCAGACGCCATACCATGGAAGCATGGAGCCCGCTCAGGTAACCGTCACCGTATGTCTCCTGGGTGCTGGCAGACGCGGTACTGCATTGCTACACAGTAGCAGCAACCCATTGCCTTCTGGCAGCAGACGGTGCAATACGACTGGTAGTTGTCATCGTCGTGTCCGAGGTGCTCCTGGCCACGTCGGCTGGGAGCGCCTGGGCACACATGGGTGCAGGGACTAAATTTGGAGTGACTTGACCAGGTCATTCTCTCTATTCCTGCAGTCAGTCCTATTGAACCATCTTATGGTGAACAAGCAGGCGATACGGATTGCTAGCAGTCGTATTGTACCATCTTCTGCCGGGCAGGCAAGAGATGAGGATAGCTAGCAGTCGTACTGTACCATCTTTTGCCGAGAAGCCATGAGATGCGGATGGCATGCAGTCCTTCTGCACCGTCTGCTGCCAGCCAAAGATGTAAAAGATAGATGGAGTGGATCAAAACAAGAAATAGACCAGATTTG
This sequence comes from Eretmochelys imbricata, assembly GCF_965152235.1. NCBI lineage: Eukaryota > Metazoa > Chordata > Testudines > Cheloniidae > Eretmochelys > Eretmochelys imbricata. The sequence goes on along the minus strand of NC_135573.1, from coordinate 95,306,341 downwards.
TTTTGTACTCATTTGCTTCCCCCCCCTTCCCTATCTAGGGGACTCATTCCTCTAGGTCACACTGTAGTCACTCACAGAGAAGGTGCAGCGAGGTAAATCTAGCCATGTATCAATCAGAGACCAGACTAACCTCTTTGTTCCAATAAGAACAATAACTTAGGTGCACCATTTCTTATTGGAACCCTCGGTGAAGTCCTGTCTGAAATACTCCTTGATGTAAAGCCACCCCCTTTGTTGATTTTAGCTCCCTGAAGCCAACCCTGTAAGCCATGTTGTCAGTCGCCCCTTCCTCCGTCAGAGCAACGGCAGACAATCGTTCTGAGCCTTTTTTCTGTGCGGACGCCATACCAAGGCAATCATGGAGGCCACTCAGCTCACTTTAGCAATTAGGAGCACATTAAACACCACACGCATTATCCAGCAGTATATGCAGCACCAGAACCTGGCAAAGCGATACCGGGCGAGGAGGCGACGTCAGCGCGGTCATGTGAGCGATCAGGACATGGACACAGATTTCTCTGAAAGCATGAGCCCTGCCAATGCATGCATCATGGTGCTAATGGGGCAGGTTCATACTGTGGAACGCCGATTCTGGGCTCGGGAAACAAGCACAGACTGGTGGGACCGCATAGTGTTGCAGGTCTGGGACGATTCCCAGTGGCTGCGAAACTTTCGCATGCGTAAGGGCACTTTCATGGAACTTTGTGACTTGCTTTCCCCTGCCCTGAAGCGCATGAATACCAAGATGAGAGCAGCCCTCACAGTTGAGAAGCGAATGGCGATAGCCCTGTGGAAGCTTGCAATGCCAGACAGCTACCGGTCAGTTGGGAATCAATTTGGAGTGGGCAAATCTACTGTTGGGGCTGCTGTGATGCAAGTAGCCCACGCAATCAAAGATCTGCTGATATCAAGGGTAGTGACCCTGGGAAATGTGCAGGTCATAGTGGATGGCTTTGCTGCAATGGGATTCGCTAACTGTGGTGGGGCCATAGACAGAACCCATATCCCTATCTTGGCACCGGAGAACCAACCCGCCGAGTACATAAACCGCAAGGGGTACTTTTCGATAGTGCTGCAAGTTCTGGTGGATCACAAGGGAGGTTTCACCAGCATCAACGTGGGATGGCCGGGAAAGGTACATGACGCTCGCATCTTCAGGAACTCTGGTCTGTTTCAAAAGCTGCAGGAAGGGACTTTATTCCCAGATCAGAAAATAACTGTTGGGGATGTTGAAATGCCTATATGTATCCTTGGGGACCCAGCCTAGCCCTTAATGCCATGGCTCATGAAGCAGTACACAGGCTGGACAGTAGTCAGGAGCTGTTCAAATACAGGCTGAGCAAGTGCAGAATGGTGGTAGAATGTGCATTTGGACGTTTAAAGGCGTGCTGGTGCAGTTTACTGACTCGCTTAGACCTCAGCGAAACCAATATTCCCACTGTTATTACTGCTTGCTGTGTGCTCCACAATATCTGTGAGAGTAAGGGGGAAACATTTATGGCGGGGTGGGAGGTTGAGGCAAATCGTCTGGCTGCTGGTTACGTGCAGCCAGACACCAGGGCGGTTAGAAGAGCACAGGAGGGCGCAGTACGCATCAGAGAAGCTTTGAAAACCAGTTTCATGACTGGCCAGGCTACGGTGTGAAAGTTCTGTTTGTTTCTCCTTGATGAAACCCCCCGCCCCTTGGTTCACTCTACTTCCCTGCAAGCTAACCACCCTCCCCTCCTCCCTTCGATCACCACTTGCAGAGCCAATAAAGTCATTGTTGCTTCACATTCATGCATTCTTTATTCATTCATCACACAAATAGGGGGATGACTACCAAGGTAGCCCAGGAGGGGTGGTGGAGGAGTGAAAGAAAATGCCACATAGCACTTTAAAAGTTTACAACTTTAAAATTTATTGAATGCCAGCCTTCTTTTTTTTGGGCAATCCTCTGTGGCGGAGTGGCTGGTTGGCCGGTGGCCCCCCCACCGTGTTCTTGGGCGTCTGGGTGTGGAGGCTATGGAACTTGGGGAGGAGGGCGGTTGGTTACACAGGGGCTGTAATGGCAGTCTGTGCTCTAGCTGCCTTTGCTGCAGCTCAACCATACACTGGAGCATACTGGTTTGGTCCTCCAGCAGCCTCAGCATTGAATCCTGCCTCCTCTCATTACGCTGCCGCCACATTTGAGCTTCAGCCCTGTCTTCAGCCCACCACTTACTCTCTTCAGCCTGCCACCTCTCCTCCCGGTCATTTTGTGCTTTCCTGCATTCTGACATTATTTGCCTCCATGCATTCATCTGTGCTCTGTCAGTGCGGAAGGACAGCATGAGCTCGGAGAACATTTCATCTTGAGTGTATTTTTTTTTCTTTCTAATTTTCACTAGCCTCTGGGAAGGAGAAGATCCTGTGATCATTGAAACACATGCCGCTGGTGGAGAAAAAAAAAGGGACAGCGGTATTTAAAAAGACACATTTTATAAAACAGTGGCTACACTCTTTCAGGGTAAACCTTGCTGTTAACATTACATACATAGCACATGTGCTTTCGTTACAAGGTCACATTTTGCCTCCCCCCACCACGTGGCTACCCCCTCAACCCTCCCCCCTCCCCCCTCCCCGTGGCTAACAGCGGGGAACATTTCTGTTCAGCCACAGGCAAACAGCCCAGCAGGAATGGGCTCCTCTGAGTGTCCCCTGAAGAAAAACACCCTATTTCAACCAGGTGACCATGAATGATATCTCACTCTCCTGAGGATAACACAGAGAGATAAAGAATGGATGTTGTTTGAACGCCAGCAAACATACACTGCAATGCTTTGTTGTACAATGATTCCCGAGTACGTGTTACTGGCCTGGAGTGGTAAAGTGTCCTACCATGAAGGACGCAATAAGGCTGCCCTCCCCAGAAACCTTTTGCAAAGGCTTTGGGAGTACATCCAGGAGAGCCGCAAATGCCAGGGAAAATTAATTCTTTCACATGATTGCTTTTAACCATGTATAGTATTTTAAAAGGTACACTCACCGGAGGTCCCTTCTCCGCCTGCCAGGTCCAGGAAGCAGCCTTGGGTGGGTTCAGGGGGTACTGGCTCCAGGTCCAGGGTGAGAAACAGTTCCTGGCTGTCGGGAAAACCGGTTTCTCCGCTTGCTTGCTGTGAGCTATCTACAACCTCATCATCATCTTCTTCGTCCCCAAAACCTGCTTCCGTGTTGCCTCCATCTCCATTGAAGGAGTCAAACAACATGGCTGGGGTAGTGGTGGCTGAACCCCCTAAAATGGCATGCAGCTCATCATAGAAGCGGCATGTTTGGGGCTCTGACCCGGAGCGGCCGTTCACCTCTCTGGTTTTCTGGTAGGCTTGCCTCAGCTCCTTAAGTTTCACGCGGCACTGCTTCGGGTCCCTGTTATGGCCTCTGTCCTTCATGCCCTGGGAGATTTTGACAAAGGTTTTGGCATTTCGAAAACTGGAACGGAGTTCTGATAGCACGGATTCCTCTCCCCAAACAGCGATCAGATCCCGTACCTCCCGTTCGGTCCATGCTGGAGCTCTTTTGCGATTCTGGGACTCCATCATGGTCACCTCTCCTGATGAGCTCTGCATGGTCACCTGCAGCTTGCCACGCTGGCCAAACGAGAAATGAGATTCAAAAGTTCGTGGTTCTCTCCCTGTCTACCTGGCCAGTGCATCTGAGTTGAGAGTGCTGTCCAGAGCGGTCACAAAGGAGCACTCCGGGATAGCTCCCGGAGGCCAATACCATTGAATTGTGTTCACAGTACCCCAAATTCAAGCCGGCAAGGCCGATTTAAGCGCTAATCCACTTGTCAGGGATGGAGTAAGGAAATGGATTTTAAGAGCCCTTTAAGTTGAAATAAAGGGCTTCATCGTGTGGACGGGTGCAGGTTTACATCGATTTAACGCTGCTAAATTCGACCTAAAGTCCTAGTGTAGACCAGGGCTTAGTAATAGATGCAAACCGATAATGTCTGCTAACTCAGCTAGAACACTTTCTGGTAAGTTCTGAAACCTATCGTTTTAATTCTGCTTCTATAAGGAATACATCCCTACTTTTGGCTTTGGTCGTGACAAAGAACCTTTTTATAATATAATTTAAATGACAATAGTTGAAACTGTCATCTTGTGGACCAACTTGCTCAGAGCATTGGCAATGAGATGCAGGAGTCATTTTTCTTTATGCCATTGTTTAAATCTGACCTACTGTAGGTCAGCAGGCCAGTAACAAATGCTAGTTAGGATAGGACAGCAGAATGGCAATCCACGAGAAAGAGTTGATGGTCTCATGACAGTGGGCAGATGTTCAGATGTTTAGAGTTCATCATCATCATCACTGGTCACCTTGATGGCAATATCAGCCAAGGACTGAAAGCGAGGCCTGAATGGGCACGGACACAGAAATACTTTCTAGCCTGAGTGCTGGCATTACTGCATTACATAGCCCGTGATGGTCTGCCAATATTTAAAAGAGAGGCTCCCATGTAACTGTTTTGCTTAGTCTATGATAAACCCTGTGGTCTAGTAGTGAATGCTCTTGCATTGAGAAGGGATGAGAAAATGAGGAATCTATTCACTTATTTTCACATTTAAACAAAAAATGTTCTCTCATAATTGTAACTGAAAAGGGGACAGCAACATTTAGCAATTATACTTCTATTAATCTGGCCTTACTGGAAATATTTCTACTTTTGTGCCTGAAAAATAAACGTAGTGTATTGATAACATAGCACCACTCAACTTTTTTAGCCTGAGCATTAAGTAGAGTTGTAGACCAGTGCTCTGTGAACTCTATAACCTTCTATTGCCCTTCCAGGTGTTATTGCAGGTTCTGGTTTTAACCTACAAAGCCCTAAGTGGTTAGGGACCTGGTTACCTAAGAGATGTTCTCTCCCTCTGAGACATATTTCCACAGTTAACACTGTTAACATGAACAGAGGTGCTGGAGCTTGGGCTCTAGGAACAATCAGACCCAATAAGACTGTATTTCCAATGTGAATTTTTAGATAGTTTTATTCTGTGTACTGATTTGCGAGCTAGGAACTTTTTTGTTTGTTAGTGAAGAGCAAGGAATGTGTCTGAAAGAACGAACTAGGGGCAAAGCTCCTCTTGACCTGCTGCTCACAAACCGGGAAAAATTAGTAGGGGAAGCTAAAGTGGATGGGAACCTGGGAGGCAGTGACCATGAGATGGTAGAGTTCAGAATCCTGACACAGGGAAGAAAGGAGAGCAGCAGAATACGGACCATGGACTTAGACTTCGACTCCCTCAGGGGAACTGATGGGCAGGATCCCCTGGGAGAATAACATGAGGGGGAAAGGAGTCCAGGAGAGCTGGCTGTATTTTAAAAAAATCCTTATTGAGGTTACATGGACAAACCATCCCGATGTGTAGAAAGAATAGTAAATATGGCAGGTGACCAGCTTGGCTTAACAGTGAAATCCTTGGTGATCTTAAGCACAAAAAGAAGCTTACAAGAAGGGGAAGATTGGACAAATAACCAGGGAAGAGTATAAAAATATTGCTCGGGCATGCAGGAGTGAAATCAGGAAGGCCAAATCACACCTGGAGTTGCAGCTAGCAAGAGATGTTAAGAGTAACAAGAAGGGTTTCTTCAGGTATGTTAGCAACAAGAAGAAAGTCAAGGAAAGTGTGGGCCCCTTACTGAATGAGGGAGGCAACCTAGTGACAGAGGATGTGGAAAAAGCTAATGTACTCAATGCTTTTTTTGCCTCCGTCTTCACTAACAAGGTCAGCTCCCAGACTGCTGCACTGGGCATCACAGCATGGGGAGTAGGTGGCCAGCCCTCTGTGGAGAAAGAGGTGGTTAGGGACTATTTAGAAAAGCTGGACGTGCACAAGTCCATGGGGCTGGATGGGGTGCATCTGAGAGTGCTAAAGGAGTTGGCAGCTGTGATTGCAGAGCCATTGGCCATTATCTTTGAAAACTCATGGCGATAGGGGTGAAGTCACGGACAACTGGAAAAAGGCTAATGTTGTGCCCATCTTTAAAAAAGGGAAGAAGGAGGATTCTGGGAACTACAGGCCAGTCAGCCTCACCTCAGTCCCTGGAAAAATCATGGAGCAGGTCCTCAAGGAATCAATTCTGAAGTACTTGGAGTAGAGGAAAGTGAACAGGAACAGTCAGCATGGATTCACCAAGGGCAAGTCATGCCTGACTAATCTAATTGCCTTCTATGACGAGATAACTGGCTCTGTGGATGAGGGGAAAGCAGTGGATGTGTTGTTCCTTGACTTTAGCAAAGCTTTTGACATGGTCTCCCACAGTATTGTTGCCAGCAAGTTAAAGAAGTATGGGCTGGATGAATAGACTATAAGGTGGATAGAAAGTTGGCTAGACTGTCGGGCTCAACGGGTAGTGGTCAGTGGCCCCAAGGGTCGGTCCTGGGGACGGTTTTGTTCAATATCTTCATAAATGATCTGGAGGATGGTGTGGATTGCACCCTCAGCAAGTTTGCAGATGACACTAAACTGGGAGGAGAGGTAGATACGCTGGAGGGTAGGGATAGGATACAGAGGGCCCTAGACAAATTAGAGGATTGGGCCAAAAGAAATCTGATGAGGTTCAACAAGGACAAGTGCAGGGTCCTGCACTTAGGACAGAAGAATCCCATGCACCGCTACAGACTAGGGGCCGAATGGCTCGGCAGCAGTTCTGCAGAAAAGGACCTAGGGGTTACAGTGGACGAGAAGCTGGATATGAGTCAACAGTGTGCCCTTGTTGCCAAGAAGGCCAATGGCATTTTGGGCTGTATATGTAGGGGCATTGCCAGCAGATCGAGGAACGTGATCATTTCCCTCTATTCGACATTGGTGAGGCCTCGTCTGGAGTACTGTGTCCAGTTTTGGGCTCCACACTACAAGAAGGATGTGGAAAAATTGGAAAATGTCCAGCAGAGGGCAACAAAAATTATTAGGGGACTGGAATACATGACTTATGAGGACAGGCTGAGGGAGCTGGGATTGTTTAGTCTGCAGAAGAGAAGAATGAGGGGGGATTTGACAGCTGCTTTCAACTACCTGAAAGGGGGTTCCAAAGAGGATGGATCTAGACTGTTCTCTGTGGTAGCTGATGACAGAACAAGGAGTAATGGTCTCAAGTTGCAGTGGGGGAGGTTTAGGTTGGATATTAGGAAAAACGTTTTCACTAGGAGGGTGGTGAAACACTGGAATTCGTTACCTAGGGAGGTGGTGGAATCTCTTTCCTTAGATATTTTTAAGGTCAGGCTTGACAAAGCCCTGGCTGGGATGATTTAGTTGGGGATTGGTCCTGCTTTGAGCAGAGGGATGACCTCCTGAGGTCCCTTCCAACCCTGATATTCTATGATTCTGTGTTCAACATGAAATAACTGACTTTTCATGGAGGGTATTTGCCTTAAATACATCTATGTTAAACATTATCAGAACGTGACACTTCTATGGTCATGTATCAAATCAGAATTTGTCTTAGTCCTAACTATAAGCTAGGTGCATAACTGGTTGGAAAACCATTCCCAGAGAGTAGTTATTAGCGGCTCACGGTCAAGCTGGAGGGCATAACAAGTGCGGTCATAGAATCATAGAAGATTAAGGCTGGAAGAGACCTCAGGAGGTCATCTAGTCCAACCCCCTACTCAAAGCAGGACCAACACCAACTAAATCATCCCATCCAGGACTTTGTCAAGATGGGCCTTAAAAACCTCTAAGAATGGAGATTCCACCACCTCCCTAGGTAATTTATTCCAGTGCTTCACCACCCTCCTAGTGAAATAGTTTTTCCTACTATCCACCTAGACCTCCCGCACTGCAACTTGAGGCCATTGATCCTTGTTCTCTCATCTGCTGCCACTTTGAACAGCCTAGCTTCATCCTCTTTGGAACCCCCCTTCAGGTAGTTGAAGGCTGCTATCAAATTCCCCCTCACTCTTCTCTTCCCAGTTCCCTCAGCCTCTCCTCATAAGTCATGTGCCCCAGTCCCTTAATCATTTTTGTTGCCCTCCACTGGATGCTCTCCAATTTGTCCACATCCTTTCTGTAGTGGGGGGCCCAAAACTGGACCCAGTACTCCAGATGTGGTCTCACCAGTGCTGAATAGAGGGGAATAATCACTTCCCTCGATCTGCTGGCAATGCTCCTACTAATGCAGCCCAATATGCCATTAGCCTTCTTGGCAACAAGGGCACACTGTTGACTCATATCCAGCTTCTCTTCCACTGTAGTCCCCAGGTCCTTTTCTCCAGAACTTCCACTTAACCAGTCAGTGCCCAGCCTTTAGCAGCGCATGGGATTCTGCACTTGTCTTTGTTGAACCTCCATCAGATTTCTTCCGGCCCAAATCCTCCAATTTGTCTAGGTCGCTCTGGACCCTGTCCCTGCTCTCCAGCATATCTACCTCTCCCCGCAGCTTAGTGTCATCCATGAACTTGCTGAGGGTGCAATCCATCCCATCATCCAGATAATTAATGAAGATGCTGAACAAAACCGGCCCCCGACCGATCCCTGGGGCTCTCCGCTTGATACCAGCTGCCAACTAGACATCAAGCCATTGATCACTACCTGTTGGGCCCACGATCTAGCCAGCTTTCTATCCACCTTAGAGTCCATTCATGCAATCCATACTTTTTAACTTACTGACAAGAATACTGTTGGAGACCATATCAAAAGTTTTGCTAAAGTCAAGATATATCATATCCACCACTTTCCCCATATCCACAGAGCCAGTTATCTCATCATAGAAGGCAGTCAGGTTGATCAGGCATGACTTGCCCTGGGTGAATCCATGTTGATTGTTCCTGATCACCTTCCTTTCCTCCAAGTGCTTCAAAATGGATTCTTTGAGGATCTGCTCCATGATTTTTCCAGGGACTGAGGTGAGACTGACCCATCTGTAGTTCCCTAGATTCTCCTTCTTCCCCTTTTTTAAAGATGGGCACTATATTTGCCTTTTTCCAATCGTCCAGGACCTCTCCTGATCACCACATGTTTTCAAAGATAATGGACAGGTCTTGGGTCTGGTTCTGTTCAATATCTTCATCCATGATTTAGATAATGGCACAGAGAGTACACTTATAAAGTTTCCGGATGACATCAAACTGGGAGGGGTTGAAAGTGGTTTGGAAAACAGGATTAAAATTCAAAATGATCTGAACAAACTGGAGAAATGGTCTGAAGTAAATAGTATGAAATTCAAGAAGGACAAATGCAAAGTACCCCACTTAGGAAGGAACAATCAATACAAAATGGGAAATGACTACTTTGAAGGAGTACTGTAGAAATGCATTTGGCAGTTACAGTGGGTCACAAGATAAATATGAGCCAAGAGCGTAACACTGTTGCCAAAAAAGCAAACATAGTTCTGGGGTATATTAGCAAGAGTTTTGTAAGCAAGACTGATAAAGCTATTCTTCTACTAGGGTAAAATTTATGGTCATTTGATCAAGAGGTTCATAATATCTGTCCTCCCCCTGCATATGAGTTTCTTTTAATTTTCAAAGTACTCTAAAATCCATATGCATAATAAGATTAGCTAGGATATTGGTATGCCACAACAGGGGCAATGGTGCAAGTTTCAAATAATTTGGTTCGGGTATTCCTTAGATACTGCTCTTCCCCCGCCCCCCCGAACAAAAATTTAATATTCCAGTTGCTCTAAAACTGACATTCAAATTTGGATCTCATTCAGCTGGTGAAAGTCATTACAAAACCTAGTGGTGCCATCAGGTTTGGGCACCAACACAACTGGGCTTTACCACTGACTGTGGGACTTTTTGATGAATCCCAGCTCCAACATCCTTTTTACCTCTGCCTTGATCTCCTCCCTTTTTGCTGCTGGGACCCGATAGGGCCTTAAAGTTACCTTTGCCCCAGCGTCTGTGATAATGTGGTGATATGCTTCGGTGGTCCGGCCTGGTTTGGTTGAAAACACATCCTGGTATCGGCTGATCATCTCAGTTACCTCCTTCTTCTGGTTTGGTGTCAGATCACTGGATATCCTGATCTGCTCCTGCATATTATTTCCCTGGATCGGGGTCTCTTGGGCCACTACACATGCCTCTCTTTGGTGCCAAGGTTTTAAGAGATTAATGTGATAAATTTGTTCTTGTTTCTGGCATTCTGGCTGCCGCACCTTGTAGGTTACTTCCCCCACAGGTTCAGCCACCTCATAGGGCCCCTGCCATTGGGCTAAAAGCTTGTTTTCTGTCATGGGTACCAACACCATCACCCGATCTCCAGGTTGGAACTGTCGGACTTTTGCCTGGCGATTGTAATGGGTTCGCTGGGCCTCCTGCTCCTTTTCCAAATGTTTCTGTACGATAGGGGTGACCCGGGCTATCAGTTCTCGCATCTGCAACACATGGTCAATTATATTTCTCCCCTCATTGGGTTCCTCTTCCCATATTTCTTTGGCAATATCTAGTATGCCATGGGGGTATTATATTATCCGTATAATAATTCAAAGGGGGAAAACCCAATTGAGGCCTGAGGTACCTTCTGGACTGCAAACATAAGGTAGGGTAGTAGGGTGTCCCAGTCCTTCCCATCTCGACTTACTACTTTCCTCATCATTGCCTTGAGGGTTCAGTTAAACCTTTCTACCAGCCCATCGGTCTGCGGATGATAGACTGAAGTTCTCAGGGTATGTATATGGAGCAACATACAGAGGTCCTTCATTGGCTTCAACATAAATGGGGTACCTTGGTCTGTTAATATCTCCTTTGGTAGCCCCACTCGAGCAAAGATCCCCACCAACTCTTTAGCTATTGTTTTAGAGGCCATGTTCCGCAGGGGGACGGCTTCTGGGTAGTGAGTAGCATAATCCAGAACAACAAGTATATACTGGTGGCCTGGGCTGTCTTCTCCAGGGGTCCCACTAGATCCATGGCTATTCGAAGGGGACCTCTATGATGGGAACGGGTACTAAAGGTGCCCTCAAGTGGGGACGGGGACTGTGCAGCTGACACTCCGGGCAGGACGCACAGTACCTCCGCACTTCTTCATGTACTCCGGGCCAGAAGAATCGTCGCAGGACCCGTGCCAGGGTCTTCTCTACCTGCAAATGCCCCCCCAAAAGATGACTATGGGCCAGACTTAATACAGCATTTTGGTTTTTTGAGGTACTAGGATCTGCCGTACCTTCTGCCCCTGTACTGGTGCAACCCGGTATTAGAGATTCTTCTTCATTATGAAGTAGGGTCCTGGTCCCTGGGTTTTCCCTTCCAAGGTGACCCCATCTATTTCGGTCACCTCCTTCCTAATGTTGTCGTACCTTGGGTCTTCAGCCTGGTCTCATCCGAAATTTCCACTCCCGGGGCTAATCTGCCCGAGATCTAGGGGGCCAGTCTCTGTTGCCTCTACTGGTTCAGAGGCGTTAGGGTGCGGGTCAGACTCGGGTGCTTCTCCCTCCTGGGTGGCCTCCTTTTCAGCTGCTTGGGTCTGTCTACCTACGAGAGTGACCCTTTGGCTTTGGGCCAGTATTCGGGTTCCCAAGGCCTTAGCTGCCCTTCTTTCCCTTTACGCCTTTCTACGCTGTCTAGGAGTGGAGGACAAATCTGGGGATATTTTAGAGAAGGTTGGGGGTTGACAGTCTACTGTGGATGCCTCACTACTTTCAGGGCTTCCCCCTTTCTCCAATTCCCCTACCAGGAGTAAGTCTCCAAACCCTGGAGGGAAGTCCCTCTCTATGAGCACTGGGTATGGGAGTTTAGGGACTACAGCTGCTGCTACCTCAGTAATGTTCCCCTGAATCTCGATTTTTACTGGGATGGTGGGGTAATAACCAACTGTCCCATGGATGCATGTTATCCCCCTACGCTTAGCCCACAGCAGCTGACTACGCTTCTTGAGCTTCCCCGAGACAAGTGTGATAGCACTCCCTGAATCAACTAGTGCTGTGGTCTCTACCCCATTTAGTTTCACTGGTCTAGTGTACATATGTGGGGTTAGTGAGACCCCCACAAGGTGAATTAGGGAGCATGGGTCTGCCCAGTTCCCCAGGTTACATTGCATAGGCTCCTCAGCATTGGGACACTGTGCAGCTATGTGTCCCCACTCCCCGCAGGTGTAACATCTGTATGGAGCCCTAGGCATTCCCCTGTCTCTTGGTTTGGGTAGTCTAACATCACAGTCCTCTTCCCCATCAGTGCTCCGACTCTTTGTGGCTACTGGTGGGCCTTGAGCCCCTTTCTTTTTCCACTTGGGTTCTCCTGGTGGCCCAGTCACCCAAGCTCTAGGGCTCGGTGCTGCTAGTTTAACCCGGGGTGCTTCTTCCTTAACTGGTCAGGTCAGCTCCCTTGCTGTCCTTCGCCTTTCTACCAGCGCGACAACCTTGTCGTAGGTGGAGGGTTCGTTCTGGTTTACCCAGGCGCAAAGGTCTGATGGTAGTCCTCTCATGTACCGGTCGATGACCAGAACCTCGAGTATCTCCTCTGGACTCTGGGACTCAGTTCATAACCACTTTCATGCGAGATGGATGAGGTCATATAATTGGGACCACAGGGTTTTGTTTTCCTGGTACCTCCACTCATGATATTGCTGGGCCCGCACTGTGGTCGTTACCCCAGATCTGGCCAGGATCTCTGCTTTCAGCTGGGGGTAGTCTGCCGCAGCCTTTTCAGGCAAATCATAGTAGGCCGTCTGGGCCTCCCTACACAGGAATGGAGCAAGGATGCCAGACCACTGTTCTTGGGGACAAGCCTCCCGCAGGGCTGTCCTCTCAAAGGCCAGGAGGTATGCCTGTACATCATCCTCCTCTGTCATTTTCTGCAGCCAATTGCTGGGCCGCATGATCTGCGTCCCATCATGGCAGCAGTTCAGCTCTGTAAGGGCCTTTACCTGGTTTACCATTTCCCACAACATAGCCCGGTCTTGAGCAGCCTAGTCCATCAGCAGGCGATTAGTCTCCTGTTGCAGCCGCACTGCCTCCTGTTGGGCGGCTGCCTGGACACGAGTAGCCTCCTGCTGGGCAGCTGTGGCTTGTATCAGTGCCCGCACTACCTCCTCCATTGTGGTGGAAAAAAAAATAAAAATTGACCCTCTTCCCCTTTTTTTTTTCCTTCCAAACACGCTCCTTCCACCGCGCTGTGGACACCAGATCCCACTTCCGACATCAGTTGTGACAAAGTTCCTACTCTACCTTGGTGGGTCTTGCATTTATTGGCGGATTTGCTCACCTGGGAGCTTCACAGCAGCCCTCAGCTTGGCCGTTTTTCTGAACTCACAGTCCAGGTCGACTCCTCCTGTGTCTGACCAGGAGTTGGGAGAATTTGGGGGGAACCCGGGCCCGCCCTCTACTCTGGATTCCAGCCCAGGGCCCTGTGGAATGCAGCTGTCTAGAGTGCCTCCTGGAACAGCTGTGCGACAGCTACAACTCCCTGGGCTACTTCCCCATGGCCTCCTCCCAACACCTTCTTTATCCTCACTGTAGGACCTTCCTCCTGGTGTCTAATAAAGCTTATACACCTCAGTCCTCCAACAGTCGGCTTTCTCACTCTCAGCTCCTAGTGCCTCTTGCTCCCAGCTCCTCACATGCACACCACAAACTGACGTGAGCTCCTTTTTAAAACCGGTGTGACCTGATTAGCCTGCCTTAATTGATTCTAGCAGCTTCTTGATTGGCTGCAGGTGTTCTAATCAGCCTGTCTTAATTGTCTCCAGAAGGTTCCTGATTGTTCTGGAACCTTCCCTGTTGGGAAACGGAACGTCTTTTGCTTGCTCCTCAGCTATTTGCTTTCTATTCTTTCCTAAAGCCCCCTGGCCCGGATTTTTCTTACTTTTTGCACCTGCCTTAGTCCCCCCCCGACCGGGCCAGACGCTTTTTTTGGTTTTTCTTGATTCTTTGGTTTTTTTTTCCGTCTACGTCCTTCGCCAGCACCCGCCCCCCCCCCACGCCTGCTTTCGGGCGCAGCTACTTGCCTCAGCTGAGCCCCCGGAGGAGGGGGGGGAAGATTGCCGGTTTGCTGTCCGGAGGGGGAGTGGAAACCCCCAGACCCAGCCGTTTTGCCAGCAGCTCGGACTTTCCAACATTCTTAACATGCCGGAGGGCTTGGAACACAGCCAACACAGCTGGAGAAGAAGATTCAGCAGACAGAAGAAATAATATAAATCATCGTGAGAGGGCCGTAAGACTGAGTAATTTTCTGACTTATACTCTCGTGGGGGGGAGTTTGACTGTGATTACTCGCGTTTGTGGCGCCACAGGGGGTGTGGCGTGGAGACCCCCACCCCCGATCCATCGGTGCCCCCACCCCCCCCATCGTTATTACAACTCTCACAGCCCCCCGCCGTCTGTCCCTGCTGGCAACCAGCCATCTCCCTTCGGATCCAGCTGTTCGCTTTGAACTTTGCCTTCCGGACCGGACAGAACAGCCGACCAACCGAGACTCTTTGGACAAACATGTGTGGGTCTGCACCCCCGCCCCCGGATTGCTTATCCCACAGCTTGCCCCTATTACTGGACCCCGATTTTGTTTTCCCTCCCCTCCCCCAGTTTAACCCCCTCGGCATTCCCCCCCTCCCTGCCCGCAGCCTAGCAGAAGGAGGGGCTACTTCGCCTTCTCCCCTCCCCCCTCCTCCTTCCGGTGTCTTCCTGTCTCTCCCTGCTCACAATGGTGGGGAACGAGAGGGGCGAGACTGCTTCAACAAAATTAGTTGTCCCTCCCCCACCACCACCCCTGCCCGATCCCCAAGGTCCCCCCCCACCACTGTTGTCAAGATATTTGCCACCCCCCCTGCTGGGGCACCGGTAGCAGGAGGCACCAGGGTGATCGCTGCTGCTGCTGCACCCACCGCCCCCCAGATTCTAGGAAACCCCCCCCGGTTCGCCGGAAGGGCCAGGGCGGGTGGAAAGGAAACGGCCCCGCTAAAACCACTGAGCCCTCCATGGCAGGGGCTGCCCCCACCGCTGTGGCCTCGTCATCAACCGTGGCGCCCCTCCCTGCGTTTCCCTCCACCAGCTCTGCGATTGTCCCTTCCCCGGCCCCCAGGACGTATGCCCGGGCGGCAGCGGACTCCCCCCTGCCTGCCGCCTCGTCATCTCGCCCCCCCCACCTCCGCCACCATCACCAGCGGCCGAGGCCCTTTCCCCGCCTTGACCAGGAAGCACGGCGTCCGTTGCCTCCTGGTGCCCGCCTCGCCCCAGGTGGAGACATACGTGCAGGCGTTGGCGAAAGTGGTAGGACCCACGGCTATTGTGGCGGCCTCCAAGATGTATGGGAAGGTCGTTTTCTTCTTAGCCTCGGAGGATGCCGCCCAGGAGGCGGTAGAGAGGGGCCTGACGGTGGGGGGGGTGTTTGTCCCCCTAGAACCGTTAGAAGATTTGGGCGTTCGCCTCGTCCTTACCTCCATTCCTCCCTTCTTACCCAATGCTGCCCTGTTACCCGCTCTTTCCACCCTGGGGAAACTTGTCTCTGTCATCAGCCCTCTCCCGTTGGGCTGCAAGGACCCCACCCTCCGTCACATTTTTTCGTTCCGCCGGCAAGTGCAGCTTCTACCACCGGCAGGGGCGCGTGACGAAGAGGCGCTCGAGGGGTCCTTTCTAGTCCCCTACCAGGGAGCCCGCTATCGGGTCTTTTATTCTACCGGAGAGGCCCGGTGTTACCTCTGCCGTTCAGCGGGGCATGTCCGCAGAGACTGCCCTTTGGCCCGGGGGGGAGGGGCACCCGAAACCCCCGGGACCCGGCAGGACATCGGCCCCATCGCTGCCGACGCCCCTGGCTGCCCAGCACCTGAAACCAACCCTCCTCCGACTCGACCCATCGCTGCTCCCGTCCGGGCCCAAGAGATACCTTCTCTACAATGCCCGGGCGAGCAAGGGAGTTCCACCCTTGCTAATATCAATTCAACAGAGCCTATGGAGGAGGGTGTGGCAAGGATATTATCGGGTATAGGAGAGGGCCCTCCCCAAGGAGAAACCCCCGCCCCTCATGTTGCCTCACCGCTACCTCCCCGAACCCCTAAACCATCGCCTCCGCCCCCCGACACGACCCCTGCTAACCAGCCCCCAGATGACGCTATGGAGGGCTGGACCTTAGTCCAGGGGAAGCGAGGCAAGCGGAAGGCTCGAGGTCCGCTGCATCCACCCGACGCGGAAGCCCCCCGGAAGACCAGGAAAGGAGGCACTGCTATCGAGCCTCCCGCCACGGCCACGAGTGAGATCCATCCGCTGATGTCGGGAGGGGAAGACGGACTGGCATTGGAGGGCAGAATTCCCCCTCCACGGGAGACCCTCCCCTCCGAGACTTCTGAGGACGCCCCTTCTGCCTGGACACTACCCGAACCCCCCGCGGACCCCGAGGCGACCGTTGAGGCGGGCCCTAGAGGAGAGGCCCCCGGGGTGGCAGGAGTTGGCCTCTCCCCCGTGTACGCGGAGATTGAGGCCCTAGATTTGACCCCGGTCACCCAGGGAGGAGATGATTTGCTGCCGGCTGGCCTCGAGCTGGGCAGCCTTACCCCAGCCTCCCTCTCCCCATGCTCCCTCCCCCTAATTGCCTTCCCGGGTGAGCACCCTGCAGAGGGTGGTCCACCACCTGATGCCATGGCCGCTAAGACCACCATGGAGCCAGCACCTAGCATTATTGGGAGCCCCCTCCCTTACCCCTTAACCCTTGACTCTGCTCAGGAGGCACTTTCCTTTAGCTGCTTGCCTCCTGCACCCCAGAGCCTTATCCCTGCCCCTGCCCCCACCCCTGCCCAAGTTCCCTCCTCCTGCAATGTTAATGCCGCCCCTGGGGTTATTTCCTTTCCGCCTTTCGCAGATTCCCCCCAGGGAGCAGTCTTTGCACTTTCTAGCCGCGACCCATTAGGAGTGGCAATTTTTCCCCTGCCATCCCCCTCCACCCCAAGGCGCGGAATGAATTTAATAACCCCAGCCTGTCAGATGCCCCGTCGGTGGTCCGCACCCTGTCTACCCGCCTTAGCGGACCACGAGGCTGTATTAAGAGGCCCATCAGGGAACACTTCAGGAATTGTAACCCCACCCCCCCATGAGCTGTGGCATGCGCTACGGAAGTTCCTAGAACACACCCGTGGCGCCCGCGATAGGGCACAGCTGGCTCTTCAGCTATGGGGGGACTTTGATCAAATCCTCCAGGCCACAAAGGCCCTTATAAAGGAGGGCAGGGGGCAAGGAAGGCGCGGTGCTGCGGCCTACGAGCGAGCCCGCAGCTTCTGACGCGATCTACTCACCCACGGGATGGGTCACAGGTTGCTGTGCAACCCGCCGGGGGCCCTGAACACCCCCGCCAATACGAGGCCCCCACCCCCACAGCCCTCCGCATGACGCCTCTTATTATTGCGACCCTGAATACCAGGGGCTGTAGGATGGCTCTCCGCAGGTCCCAGGTGCTCTCTTACCTTCGGGAAGGGAGGTACTCTGTAGTTTTCCTGCAGGAGACCCATACGGACCCGGCCGCCGAGGACAGGTGGCGGCTGGAGTGGGGGGACGGGGTATACTTTAGCCACTTCGCGACCTGGCAAGCTGGAGTGGCGACCCTGTTCTCCCCGAACCTACGGCCCGAGGTGCTAGGGGTCAACGAGGCCGTGCCAGGCCACCTGTTGCACCTTCGAGTCCGTATGGAAGGGCTCGTGGTTAATCTTGTTAACATCTATGCCCCGCAAATGAGCTCCAGGCGGCCACAATTTTATCAGCAGGTGTCCGCCTTTCTCGGCATCCTGGATTCGCACGAGTGCCTGGTCCTGGGAGGGGACTTTAACACCACCCTCGAGGAACGGGACCGCTCAGGGGCCGAACCGAGTCCGGCCGCTGCGAATATTCTCCAAGGGATAGTTGACCATCACTCCCTAGTGGACATCTGGCGTGACCATCACCCAGATGACACCTCCACGTTCACCTTTGTCCGGGTGGAGGCCCATCGGTCACACCACTCTCGGTTGGACCGTATTTACTTCTCCCGTTTCCATCTTTTACAGGCCCACTCCTCCGCCATTCGGCCGGCCCCATTCTCCGATCATCATTTAGTCACCGTAATGGTCTCCCTCCGTGCAGAGAGACCGGGGCCGGCCTATTGGCACTTTAATAACAGCCTGTTGGAGGACGAGAGCTTTGTGATGTCCTTCCGGGAGTTTTGGCTGGCCTGGCGAAAGCAGTGGCGTGCCTTTCCCTCGGTGCGGCGATGGTGGGATCTCGGGAAGGTGCGCGCCAAGCTCTTCTGCCGTGACTACACCCGGGGCACCAGCCGATGGCGAAATGCGGGGCTAGAGCAGTTGGAACGGGAGGTCTTAGAGATGGAGAGGCGCCTGGCCGCCGATCCCGAGGACCCGTCCCTCTGCGGAGTGTGCCGGGAGAAGCGGGAGGAGCTCCGGGCCCTTGAGGACCACCGGGCCCGAGGTGCCTTCGTTCGGTCCCGCATCCGCCTCCTTCGGGAGATGGACCACGGCTCCCGCTTCTTCTATGCCCTGGAGAAAACGAGGGGGGCCAAGAAACACGTCACCTGCCTTCTTGTGGAAGACGGCACCCCCCTCATGGATCCGGAGGAGATGTGTGGGAGGGCCCGTGACTTCTACACAAGCCTTTTCTCCCCGGACCCGACCGATCCTGACGCTTGCGAGGTGCTCTGGGAGGAACTCCCCACGGTCAGCGTGGGCGACCGAGACCGACTAGAGCTGCCTCTCACCCTGGCCGAGTTCTCGGAAGCCCTCCGTCGCATGCCCACCAATAAATCTCCGGGCATGGACGGGCTGACCGTGGAGTTTTACCGTGCGTTCTGGGACATTCTCGGCCCAGACCTAGTCACCGTCTGGGCTGAGTCCTTGCAGAGCGGGGTCCTCCCTCTGTCGTGCAGGCGAGCGGTGCTCGCTTTGCTGCCGAAGAAGGGGGACCTCCGCGATCTACGAAACTGGCGTCCTGTCTCACTCCTTAGCACGGATTACAAAATCATAGCGAAAGCAATTTCGCTGCGGCTAGGGTCCGTGATGGCGGACGTGATCCACCCAGACCAGACCTATACTGTCCCGGGTCGCAGCATTTTCGACAACCTCTTTCTAGTCCGAGACCTTTTGGAACTCGGGCGGAGAGATGGTCTATCGTTCGCTCTCCTGTCTCTTGATCAGGAGAAGGCGTTCGATAGAATAGACCATGGGTACCTCCTGAGCACTCTGCAGGCGTTTGGATTTGGACCTCAGTTTGTGAGTTTTCTCCGGGTGCTGTATGCCTCCGCGGAGTGTTTGGTTAGGCTCAACTGGACCCTGACTGAACCGGTCAGCTTCGGGCGAGGAGTGCGGCAGGGGTGCCCCCTCTCGGGCCAGTTGTACACTCTGGCGATCGAGCCTTTCCTCTGTCTCCTCCGCAGGAGGATGACAGGGTTGGTGCTGCGGGAGCCGGAGCTGCGGCTGGTCCTGTCGGCGTACGCCGATGACGTACTCCTCGTGGTCCAGGACCCGGGCGACTTGGCGCGAGTGGAGGCATGCCAAGCCATCTACTCTGCGGCCTCCTCCGCCTGAGTCAACTGTGTCAAGAGCTCTGGCTTGGCGGTGGGGGACTGGCGGCAGGTAAGCTCCCTCCCATCCGCACTTCAGACCATCCGGTGGAGTGCGGGTCCACTGCTCTATCTCGGCGTTTACCTTTCCGCCACGCATCCTTCCCCGCCGGAGAACTGGCAAAATTTAGAGGGCGGGGTGATAGAGCGGATCCGGAGATGGACGAGGCTCCTCCGATGTCTCTCCCTCCGAGGGAGAGCACTGGTGCTTAACCAACTAGTCCTGTCCACGCTCTGGTACCGGCTCAACACCCTGGCCCCGGCCCCGGGTTTCCTGACCCACCTCCGGAGATTAATTCTAGAGTTCTTCTGGTCAGGAATGCACTGGGCCCCTGTTGGAGTTCTTCATCTACCCCTGAAGGAAGGAGGGCAGGGCCTGAAGTGTCTGTACACTCAGGTCCGCGTTTTCCGCCTCCAGGCCCTGCAGAGGCTCTTTTATAGTGCAAGTAGTTCGGCGTGGAGCATACTGGCGCACGCCTTCCTGCGCCGTTTCCAAGGGCTTCGATACGACCGGCAGCTCTTTTTTCTTTCTCCGAGGGGTTTTCCGCGAGACCTCTCCGGGCTGCCGGTCTTCTACCAGGACCTCCTCCGGACCTGGAAACTGTTTCTAACAACCAGGTCCGTGGCGGCCACCGTGGGAGCAGATCTCCTCACGGAGCCCCTGCTACACAACCCCCAGCTCTGTGTGCAGGTGGTGGAGTCCCGCTCGGTGCGCCAGAGGTTGGTCCTGGTGGAAGTCAAGAGGGTCGGAGACCTCCTGGACTACGACCGGAGAGACTGGCTGGATCCCCTGACGCTCGCTCGGCGCATGGGGCTCTCCAGCCTCCGTACCCCCCCGCGCGTACTTCAGGAGGTGAAGGCCGCCTTGACCCCCGCTGCTCGGACTTATGTTAGCCGAGCCTTGTGCGAGGGCGCATCCCGCCCATCCCTTACCCCAGGCCCGCCGGACCTTTCCATCGGGCCCCTACCCCGTAGATCCCAGCAAACCCCTCACCCTTTCACTGCAAGCCGGCTGCACGAACTGCAGCCGGTTAGCTTTCAAATTGCACCACGGAAATACTTATATACACTTACACTTCACACCCTTCACGCCCACACCCTGGTGTCCCGCCCCGATACAAAGTGGCGGGATCTCCTGCCACCTTTGGAGGGTGAGCAACCTCGGTGGGCCAGCCTGTATTCCACCTTGGTCCCAAGGCCCGTCGGGGACATCAGTTGGCGGCTCCTTCACGGAGCTGTGAGCACGGGCGTGTTTCTGACACGGTTTACCCCAATTCCGGATACTTGTCCTTTTTGTAATGTGAGGGAAACCCTGGCGCACGTGTATTTAGAGTGTGCCAGATTGCAGCCCCTTTTCCGGCTCCTCACAAATATTCTATTACGCTTTTGGCTTCATTTCTCCCCTCACCTTTTTATCTATACACTTCCCATCCGTGGCCCCACAAAGTCGCGGGATCTTCTGGTCAACCTCCTCCTAGCTTTGGCTAAAACAGCCATTTATAAAACCAGAGAGAGGAGGTTGGCCCATGAAACGTCCTGCGATTGTGGGGCCGTTTTCCGATCCTCAGTACATTCACGTATCCGGGCGGAGTTCCTCTGGGCGGCGTCCACCGACTCCCTTGACGCCTTCGAGGAGCGGTGGGCGCTGTCTGGGGTTCTCTGCTCGGTGACCCCGTCCGGTTCCCTCCGTCTGACCCTTTGATTGAGGGGAAGAGCGAGAGATGCCAGCCCCAGCCGTTGCTGCTGTGGATACCATCATTTCTGTCATCTAGGAGGGGTCCTATAATACATGGGTGTCTACCCCCCACACCCCTAAATCGCCCACCCCGCAACCGTGCCCATCTTACCGGGCACTCTCAGGAGAGGGAGGATCGGTGACACTGGGCGCGGCACTGGGTAACTCGAGGGGGTGGAAGACCACGAGTGTCGAGGAAGCCCCCCGCTCTAGGCCACCAGGTAACTCAGGAGGGTGGAAGACCATGAGTGTCGAGGAAGCCCCCCCGCTCTGGGCCCAGGCTAGCCTGAACACTTCTCCCTCCTGAAAGCTGCTGTGTTATACCTTCTGATTGCGTTGTTTTGTTGCATAGTTGTTTTGTTTTCTTTGGTAATTCTGTAAGCGTTACCAATAAACTTTCTTTCTGTTTCAAAAAAAAAAAAACAAAAAAAACCTTCCCTGTTACCTTACCCAGGGAAAAGGGACCTACTTAGCCTGCTCTCCTGCTGCTGCCTTCTGGCCTGGCCTTTCCTTGCTTTTTGCCCCTGCTTTTGGTTTCCCCTCCGACAGGGCCAGACGTTCCCCCCCTTCTCCTCCCTTTCTTTTGTTGTTGTTGTTTTTTTTTCTCCTTTCCTGCTGTTGCTAGAGCGCTGGCCGGCTGCCAGCCGGCTGTTAGCATCCCCCCGCCCGCCTTTGGACACTGCTGCTGCTTCAGCTGAACCCTCCCCCTGAGAGAGGGGGGGCCTGCCAGTCCGCTCCCCAGAAGGGGGGAGTGGAAGGACCCAGCCCCCAGACCCAGCTGCTTGCTGTTTGTCTGCGGACCTGTTTTCAGTCGACAGGATTCTTATCACTTACTCCGGCATTTCTGGAATGCTGTTGCTGGAAAAAAGAAAACCTGGAATAGACAGAAAAAAAGCTGTCCACCAGAGGAACACCACCCGGGGAATCTACAAATCGCCGTGGAGGGGGCCTAAGACTGAGTAACTTTCGAACTGTGCTCTCGTATGGGGGAAGCCCTTGACTGTGTCTTAATTGTGTTTGTAGGGACACGGGGGGTGTGGCACAGAGCTGCCCCCCAATCCATCTGTGTCCTCCCAACCCCCACACTATGACCTTCCTCACTGCCCCCTCCCCGCCATCTTTGGTGGCTATTTAACATCTGCCTCTGGATTCAGCTGCTTGCCCTGATTCCACCGCGTGGACCAGAAGCACCAGCCAACCAAACAGGACTCTCTGGACAAGCGTACGGAGGTTTATGTGCTCCCCCACCCCCGAATTGTCCACCCCACAGCTTGTCCCTTTCAATCTGACCCCAACTCCTGTTAACCACCTGCCACCGCCCCCGCTGGGGCATCGGCAATGGAGGGCACTGGGGTGACCTCCACCGCTGCCATGCCCATCGCCTCCCCAGACTCTAGGGAAGCCCCCCCCAGCCGGCGGGAAAGGCCAGGGCAAGAAGAAGGGGAAGGGCCCCGCTAAAACCACCAGGCCCTCCATGGCAGGGGCCACCCCCACTTCTGCGATCCCGCCACCGACCACAGCATCCTCACCGACTGCCCCCTCCACCAGTTCTGTGGATGTCCCTCTCTCAGCCCCCAGGACATATGCCCAGGCGGCGGCAGCCCCCACACCTGCCGCCTCATCATCTCTCCTGCCCACCGCCTCCACCACCATCAATAGCGGCCAGGGCCCCTTTCCCACCATGAGAAGGAAGCATGGTGTCTGATGCCTCCTGGTGCCCGCCTCGCCCCACGTGGAGACCTATGTGCGGATGTTGGCGAGGGTAGTAGAGCCCTCGGCCATTGTGGCGGCCTCCAAAATGTACAGGAACGTCATCTTCTTCTTAGCATCGGAGGCTGCCGCCCAGGAGGCGGTGGAGAGGGGCCTGGCGGTGGGGGTGGTGTTTGTCCCCCTAGAGCCGCTAGAGGACCTTGGCATCCGCCTGGTCCTGACCTCTGTCCCTCCTTTTCTCCCCAGTGCTGCCCTGCTACCCGCCCTTTCCACCCTGGGGAAACCTGTTTCTGTTATCAGCCCTCTCCCGTTGGGCTGCAAGGACCCCACCCTCCGTCACATTTTTCCCTTCCGCCGGCAAGTGCAATTTTTATTGCCGTTGGCGGCGCGCAACGGAGTGGCACTCGAAGTGTCTTGCCTAGTCCCCCACCAGGGGACCGTTACCGGGTGTACTTTTCCATGGGGGAAGCCCGGTGCTACCTCTGCCGGGCGTTGGGGCATGTCCGGAGGACTGCCCCTTAGCCCGGCAAGGAGGGGCACCTGGGATCCCCAAGACCTGGCAGGACATTTGCCCCATCATTGCCGATGCCTCTGGCCGCCCGATACCCGAACCCACCCCCCTGCCTCTTCGGACCACCGCTACTCCCACTCAGGCCCAAGGGGCACCTCCCCTACAACACCCAGACGAACAGGAGAGCCCCGCCTTCGCTGCTGACAATCTAGTGGTGCCTATGGAGGAGGGTGTGGCAGAGATACCACCAGGCATGGGAGAGAGCCTGCCGCAGGGAGAATCCTCCCTCCCTTATGCTGCCCCACCATTCCCCCTCCCTGAGCCATCGCGTTTACCCCCTGACACGACCCCTGCTAACCAGCCCCCCGATGATGCCATGGAGGGCTGGGCCCTAGTCCAGGGGAAACGAGGCAAGCGGAAGGCTCGAGCTCCGCCTCATCTACTCGAGGCGGAGGCCCCCCGGAAGACCAGGAAGGGGGGCACCAATGCCGAACCTTCCGCTTTGCCCACGAGTACGTCCCATCCACCGGTGTCAGCCGGGAAAGACGTAGCAGCACCAGAGGGTAGTTTCTCCCCTCCATGGGAGACCCTCCCCTCCGAGACCCTCGAGGAAGCCCCTTCTGTCCTGATGCTACCCGAAGCCCCCGTGAACCCCGAGACAACCGTCATGGCAGGTGCCGGTGGGGAGAACCCCAGGGCAGCGGAAAGTGTCCTCTCCTCCATGTTCGAGGAGATCGAGGCCTTAGATCTGACCCCGGTCGCCCAGGGGGAGGATGACCTTTTGCCAGCAAATCTCTATCTGGGCGACCTCACTCCACCCCTCTTTTCCCCATGCTCCCTCCCCTTAATTGTTGCTTCCACTCCCACCTCCGAGGAGCCCCTGACTCCTCCACCGACCCGGCCACTGATGGCACCCCGCTGATGACCACCAAGCCTGCTCAGGTGACAGCCGGCCCCACGCGGCCAGGGCACGAGTCGCCAGGGGCACCCCCCGTTGGTACGGAGCAATCAACTTCCTTACCGGGCGATACAGAAGATAATCCACCTCCTGATGCTGTGGCAGCTAAATCCACCACAGAGCGCGTGCCCAGTGTCACTGAGAGCTCCCTCCCCACCCCCTTAACCCTTGAGCCTGATCGGGAGGCGCCACTATCCAGCTGCTTGCCTCCCGAAACCCAGAACCTCGCCTCTGCCCCTGCCCCTATCCAATTTACCTCCTGCAATATCATTGCCGCCCCCAGGGCTGTCTCCTTCCCTTTCCCAACTGATGACCCCCAGGGAGCGGCCTCTGTGTTCTCCTGCCCCGACCCATTAGGGGCTGCTATTTTCCCTCCACCACCCCTTATTGTCCCAGAGCTTGAGGCGGGCCTAGAAGCTCCAGCCCATCAGGCACCCCATCGGGGGTCCGCGCCCTGCTTGTCCGTTTTAGTGCTGCGTGGCCCGCTGGGAGATGCAAGCTTCCCTGCCAGTGAGAATCCCCCCGCCCCCCCCATGACACCTCTCACCATTGCAACGTTGAACACCCGGGGTTGTAGGATGGCTCTCTGCAGGTCCCAGGTGCTCTCCTTCCTTCGGGAGGGAGGGTACTCTGTGATATTTCCTGCAGGAGACCCATACGGATCTGACCGCCAAAGACAGTTGGTGGCTGGAGTGGGGGGACAGGGTCTACTTTAGCCATTCCACGATACGGCAGGCTGGAGTGGTGACCCCTGTTCTCCCCCGACCTACGGCCCAAGGTGCTAGGGGTCGCAGAGGCCGTACCGGGTTGCCTGCTGCATCTCCGGGTCTGTACAGAGGGGCTTGTGGTTAACCTTGTTAATGTCTATGCCCCGACATCGGGCCCAGAGCGGCTGCAATTCTATCAGAGGGTGTCCGCTTTCCTTGGCACCTTAGATCCTCACAAGTGCCTGGTCCTGGGAGGGAATTTTAATACCACCCTTGAGAAGCGAGACCGCTTGGGGACCGAGCAGAGCCCGGCCGCCGCGGACACCCTCCGGGAGATAGTTGAACATCACTCCCTAGTGGACATCTGGCATGACCACCACCCGGATGACACTTCCACGTTCACCTTTGTCCAGGTGGAAGCCCATCGGTCAAGCCACTCCTGGTTGGACAGCATTTATTTATCACGCTGCCATCTCTCACGAGCCCACTCCTCCAGCATTCGGCTGGCCCCATTTTCTGACCATCACCTAGCCACCGTGACAGCCTCCCTCTATGCGGAGGGGCCAGGGCCGGCCTATTGGCATTTTAACAACAGTCTGTTGGAGGATGAGAGCTTCATGATGTCCTTCCGGGAATTCTGGCTGGCCTCGGCGTGGCGATGGTGGGACCTGGGGAAGGTGCGCGCCAGGCTCTTCTGCCGCGACTACACCCGGGGCACCAGCCGATGGAGAAATGCAGAGATAGAGTAGTTGGAACAGGAGGTCTTAGAGATGGAGAGGCGTCTGGCTGCCAGCCCTGAAGACCCGCTCCTCTGCAGAGTGTGCCGGGAGAAGCTCCAGGCCCTCGAGGACCATTGGGCCCGAGGCGCCTTTGTTCGATCCCGCATCTGCCTCTTTCGGGAGATGGATCGTGGCTCCCGCTTCTTCTATGTCCTGGAGAAAATGAGGGGGGCCAAGAAACATGTCACCTGCCTCTGGCAGAAGATGGCACCCCCCTCACGGAACTGGTGGAGATGAGCGGAGGGCCCGAGCCTTCTATGCAAGTCTTTTCTCCCCGGACCCGACCGATCCTAGCGCTTGCAGAGTGCTTTGGGAGGAGCTCCCTACAGTCAGCGTGAGTGACCGGGACCGGCTAGGGTTGCCTCTCACACTGGCCGAGTTCACGGTCAACCCTAATAAGTCTCCAGGCATGGACGGGCTGACCGTGGAGTTCTACCACGTGTTTTGGCACGTCCTCGGCCCAGAGCTAATCACCGTCTGGGCCAAGTCTCTGCAGAGCGGGGTCCTCCCTCTTTCGTGCAGGCGAGCTGTGCTCGCCTTATTGCCAAAGAAGGGGGACCTCTGCGATTTACGAAATTGGCATCCCGTCTTGCTCCTCAGCACGGACTACAAAATCGTAGTGAAAGCAATCTCGCTGCGGCTAGGGTCTGTGCTGGCGGACGTGATCCACCCAGACCTGAGTTTCCTGTGACTGTGGGGCCATTTTCTGATCCTCTGTTCATTCACGTATCCGGGCGGAGTTGCTCTGGGGGGTGTCCACCGACTTCCTTGATGCTTTTGAGGAGCGGTGGGTGCTGTCCGAGGTTCTCTGCTCGGTGTCCCCATCCGGGTCCCTTTGTTTGACTCTTTGATTGTGGGAGAGAGTAAGGGGCCCCAGCCATTGCTGCTGCGGACACCACCACCTTCGAGGGGTCCTTTCACACCTGGGTGCATGTGCCCCCCACCGGATTGTCCACCCCACAGCCTGCCCCTCTTGTTGGGTGCTTTCAGAGGAGGGAATTGTTGGTGACACTCGGGCGTGGCGCCAGATAACTCGAAGGGGTAGAAGACCACGAGAGTTGATGAAGCCCCCTTGCTCTGGGCCACCAGGTAACTCAGAAGGGTGGAAGACTACGAGAGTAGAGGAAGCCCCCCGCTCTGGGCCCAGGCAAGCTTGAACACTTCCCTCCCCTGAAGCTAATGAGAAAACAATTGTGATTGGTTGCTGTGTTACACATTGCATATGCTGCTGTTTTTACTTTGTAAGTGTGTTATGCAAATAAAAAAACATCTTTTGCTTCAAAAAAAAAAAAATACTCTCCTATAGCCATCTGGCCCGGCCCGGTCACATCATATAAACACCACCCTATACTGGAAACCTACTGATAGCTATACTTACCTACATGCCTCCTGCTTTCTTCCAGACCACATCACACGATCCATTGTTTACAGCCACGCTCTAAGATACAACCGCATTTGCTCCAATCCCTCAGACAGAGACAAACACCTACAGGATCTTTCTCAAGCATTCTTAAAACTACAATACCCACCTGGTGAAGTGAAGAAACAGATTGGCAGATCCAGAAGGGCACCCAGAAGTCACCTACTACAAGACAGGCCCACGAAAGAAAGTAACAGAATGCCACTAGCCGTCACCTACAGCCCCCAACTAAAACCTCTCTAGCACATCATTAAGGATCTACAACCTATCCTTAAGGACAATCCCTCACTCTCACAGACCTTGGGAGACAGGCCAGTCCTCACTTATAGACAGCCCCCCCACCCCAATCTGAGGGAAATACTTACCAGCAACTACGCACCAGACAACAAAAACACCAACCCAGGAACCAAACCCTGCAACAAACCCCGGTGCCACCTCTGTCCACATATCTATTCATGGGACACCATCATAGGACCTGACCACATCAGCCACACGATCAGGGGCTCGTTCACCTACACGTCTACCAATGTGATATATGCCATCATGTGCGAGCAATGCCCCTCTGCCATGTACATTGGCCAAACCGGATAGTCTCTACGCAAAAGAATAAATGGACACAAATCTGACATCAGGAATTACCACATTCAAAATCCGGTAGACCACTTCAATCTCCCTGGTCACTCAATAACAGACTTAAAAATGGCAATTCTTCAACAAAAAAACCTTCAAAAACAGACTCCAACATGAAACTGTAGAACTGTTAATTTGCAGATTGGACACCATCAAATTAGGCCTGAATAAAGACTGGGAGTGGTTGGGTCATTACAAAACCTAATTTCCCCCATACTAATTTCCCCCTACTGTTACTCACGCCTTCTTTTCAACTGTTTGAAATGGGCCACTCATTACCACTACAAAAATGATTTTTCGTCCCTTGGTATCCTATTGTTAATTGAATTGTCTCATTACACTGACCTCCCACTTGGTAAGGCAACTCCCATCTTTTCATGTGTTGTGAATTTCTACCTGCTACTGTATTTTCCACACCATGCATCTGATGAAGTGGGTTCTAACCCATGAAAGCTTATGCCCAAATAAATTTGTTAGTCTCTAAGGTGCCACAAGGACTCCTCATTGCTTTTGCTCCAAGTGAGGAGAGAATCAGGCATAGGCACCAACTTCCTGGGTGCTCCAGGGCTCAAAATAGTGGGGGTGATCAACACCCACCAGCCATAGTTGTTCAGCTGGGCCACCATTCAGCTGTTCGGCAGCTGGCATGGGGCCTCCAGGGAGGGGGTGGAGCAGGGACAGGAAGAGGCAGAGCAAGGACAGGGCCTCGAGGGAGAGGGTGGCGGGGCCTTGGGGCAGAGTGGGGATAGAGCACCCACAGGGAAAAATAAAAGTTAGCGCCTATGAAGAAACTAATTCACTAAAGAATAGATGGATAATTAATTGAGACTAGGTACAAAGCAGGGTAGAATTTGGCTCCTAATTCAATGGTGTTGAGATTGGCATGAACAGAGGTACAAGAATTTGGCCCTTAATAAACATATAAGACAGTAAGTAAATGAAACTAGTTGTGTAGTTTAGGTTTAAATTACTGAAGTTGGGCCTAGCATGGTAAAAAAAAAAAAAAAATGTCAAAACTGTTTTTTATAGAAAACTGGGGTTTTGACCTACCAAAGTTTTGAACAGAAAGTGATTGTTTTTCCCTGAAACCCAACAGAAAAAAAAAATGTTTTTTATCTTTTGACTAAATGTCAAAATTTCCCATGGGGGGAGGGGAGAATCCTCATTTTCCACCCAGTTCTAGGTAAAGGTAATTTCAGATACTCCTGAGGCCTCCTGCCCTGACAGTTCTCATAGTTTCATAATCACATTTTTCTTGACCCAAGGAAGAGAGACTAAATGTTTTTCTTCTCCCTTTTTGCAGTATGGAAAGCCTGTACAACCAAGAAGAGACTCAAGCTCTGATCCTTCAAAAAGTTCCTTTTGATAGGTCTATCCCATGTCTAGCGGTCAGCACGGGCATAACTCTTTGTAGGATCAAGGCCAAACTCTTACTATGGGGAAAACAGTAAAAATTACTCTAGGAAAGATACAATTTTTTACTTAACTACCTGCTGGTTAGAGAACTTTCATGTTACTTATAACTACATTTAAAAAAAAAATCAGACAGAAGTGTGTGTTTGAAGTTGACTCTGTCCTTTTTAAAAAAACAAAACAAAATACATTAAATTTTGCAAACATTCAAGAAGATAGTCAATAGAAAAGTTACATGTTATTAATACCTAATATCTTAATAAGTAGCAATCGTTGTTTTCATTGGGGCATAAACATTCCTTACCATTTAATGCATCATAAAAAGCTCAATTGCCTATTAATTGCTAATGTAATTTGAAGCAAACTACATGATAATATATTATCTCTTGCAAGCCTCTTCGGTCTTAATTGTGTCCTTTAATAATAAACCAATGTGAACTGAACATGCAACCACTAAATCAAATGCCTATACAAGACAATTAAAGGAATTTGCAGTGGTGTTGTAGCAGTGTTGATCCCAGGATGTTAGAGAGACAAGGTGGGTAAGGTAACATCTTTTATTGGACCAACTTCTGTGGGTGAAAAAGACAAGCTTTCAAGCTACACAGAGCTCTTCTTCAGACCTAATAAAAGATATGACCTTATTCACCTTGTCCCTCTAATTAAAGAAGTATCATTTAAGTGTTAAAAAAGCAAAAGTAGCTACATAACATTCTGCTAGTGATAATCGTGTGCCACATCCCTTTCTAATTAGTCCTTTGTTTAAATGGAGATCAATCACTTTCGTTTTTGGCCAGGTACAGGTAAGCCTCTGTGTGGTTCTTGGCCCTATGTGGTTTTATCAACAGTCTGCTTTACAGAAATTTTAGGGAAAGCAATTCTGGTCTTTGAATTCACGACATATCAGTGTGCACTATGATCTGGCCTTGAAAAGGGCTGTCTTTCCTCCAGTGTATTATAGATTACAGTATCAGGGTTCTCTAAGACCCCCATGTGGGGACCCATGTGGATACCATTGACAGCTCTAGTATAGTAGTGAAATGCCAGCTGCTCTTTGTGCCTTGCTTGCTCGCGTGTTGGTTTGCTCTCACCAGGAGGGATCTCACAGTGAGAAGCAAAAAGGTTGTGTTTCAGCTATGTTTTTTTTTTAAATCCATTCTAATTGCTTTTTTACAGTCCTGTTTGTGGATCGTATTGGTTTGCTTCTGGCAGACCACTCTAATTGGTGTTGCCAGTCTTCAGATTCTGATCTTGTGTCTGATATTTTATTTTGTTTAATACATGCTATTAAGCAAGACTTAATGAGACAGCTGAATGTCCATGTGAGAATGGACCGTGATAAGATCCAGTTGCTTTCACTGACTGACTGACAACTTATTCCTTTTTACAGTGATATACTTTCTTGAATTGTATACATATCTACAGCTTTATCATTGTACCTCTTTTTCTTTCTCTATATCTGAGGTTTTACTGGAAAAAATCTCAGTGCCTTGAGTGGGAATTTTGCTAGGATGATGCCTGCAGCATTGGGCCCAGCATAATGTTCAAAAACTTCTGTGACTATTAATTTCACACCAATCTCACTTGGGCCTTTTCACAAATTAATCTCCTTCAGTGCCCTCATATGTACACAGGGTATGTATGATGTTAGGTTTGATTTGAAGAAATGTGGGACATTTGATTTCTTTGTAAAGAGAATTTCTTTTAGAAGAGACTTTAATACTGAGGCAGATTTTCATATGCATGATTTATCTTATGTTTTTTCATAGTTGTACTTATTTTTTTCTGATTCTGTTTGTTTCATAGAACACATTAAGTGACAGATCTACAGGAAATGAACCAATTATGAAAGCCAGAAAAAACTATAAAATACTATTTTTAATTTATCCTTAAATATCTTCAGTTTCATATCCAGAGAGTAGACTATAATACCGTGTAATATTATCTAGAGCCACAGTGGGGAAAAATGATATAACCATTACAAGAATTTTAAAAAGCCACTTAAATAGAAAAAGTTTCCCAGTAGACTATCACAGCAGGTTGCATCGTATAAAATCCCAACTCAAACTAGAAGAAGATAAACATAACTAAACCCAAGGGACAAACAACCCTTGTTAGCTATTTCTAAGCAAACACAGATGTCCCATAATATTCCAGCAATGTCTGTTTTAATGTTATCCATAAGCAAAGAGGAAACAATCTTTAAAAAGAGAAGAGAAAAGGAAAACTTCCAACTACCAATTAAAGAGAACAGAAAGAAAAAAAGTAAGAACTTTGAAGTAAATCTTCCTCGTCTCCATTTAGGATAAAATCTGTTTGACATTGTTTCCTTTCTTTTGCACATCTGAGGGGTATCAGAAACTGCTCACATGGTAAGACAAATAAATGTGTCCACTCAAAACAATTAGCAATTTAGCAAGAAACAAAACTTTAATTTCGGTGTAACTGTTCAGAAATCCTGCTCTCAGCCTTGTTCTACATCTCAGAACTTGAGCTGTTTATGGAAATACAGAATATGTACCAGTTTTTCCTTGTAAGGAAATATACTGTTTTTCTAAGCCTCAAAAATAATGCACTCTGGTAGCCACGCAGAATTAGAAACATACAAGAACTTGGAAGTCATAAATGGCCAGATTTTTATATGTATTTTGGTGCCCAGAAGATGCAAATAGGCACCTATTGGGATTGTCAAAAGTGCCTACATGCGCATCCGCACCCATAGGTTTCTAAATACTTTTGAAAATCTGGTTCCAAATCCTTTAGGGTACAATTAGTGCTGATATACTCCCCAAGGATATGAAATGATTTTTTGCTGCCTTTTAAAGGAGACCACATTTTTGATCCAAAACAGTTTCCAGTAATGAGGCGAGAGTTTTACTAGACTGTTTGCCTCCTGTGTTTCATTAGGAAAGTGAAGCTGAATGCAAATTAAGTTAAACTAAGTTAAGTGGAACTTGATTAAACCATGTACACCGCTCTATCCATGTGACTGAGTTGCTTCCCCCAAACTCCTCAAGATCCCTGTTCCACTGGTATCCTGTCAATAATTGTCCCTCCAGGGAACATGAATCCTCTGACTCCAGTTCCGCTTATCATGATACATACATTTAAATTAGGCTCAGGAGCCTGAGATTTAGGTATTTTACTACTATGCTATAAAGCAGAGGTTCTCAAACTGTGGTCCGCGAGCTCCATTCAGGTGGTCCATAGACAGTTCCCTCTAATGTGAGCACTTGGGTAGTCACATAAAAGAGAATGAAGGGCCACCCACCTAATTAGTGGAGCCGCGCAGGCGTGACTCCACTAATTAGGTGCCTGGCCTCTGGAGCAGACGCACATGTAAGGTGAGGTGGTGGTTGGGGGGGAATAGGTGGTAGGTGGGAGGGGGCAGTGGAGTGAGAAGAGGGGGTGGGGGGAATTTGGGATGTGCAGGGCTGCAGAGGCCAGAGAAAGAGGAGCTTTCCCCAGCTCCAGGGCTGCGGCTGCCGGGGAGAGACAGCCCTCCTTCCCAGTCTCAGCTCCGTTGCTGCTGTGGCAGGGGAGAGAGGGAGAGACCCCACTCCTTCCCAGCCTCAGCTTGGGGGCTGCCGTGGTGGGGGAGAGAGGGCACATCAATCGCATTAGAAACTTAAGACGACTGATATTAAAATATGAGTGGCGTGCTTTTATTTGTAGAACCAAAAAAAAAAAACCCATTAATTAAGGGGTTTTTTTTATAGTGCTTTTATCCAAAGTGCTTTACAATAGTTAGCTAACGGTACAAACAACATTTGGAAAAATCATTAAGTGGTCCACCGAGACCCTCAGCAATTTTCAAGTGGTCCATGAAAAAAAATGTTTGGGAACCATTGCTATAAAGCTTTAAGGTCTGCATTATCAGTGTGGGTCTAGTGAAATCAACAAAATCACATCAACATCAAACTAGAGTTGCACAGTAACTACCCTTAATTTTATAGAGTAGAAATCTTACTGTACTGTCTTGGAGAACTCAAAACAAATGTGAGATTTTAACTTCTGAGTAGACTGTGTGTTCTTTTATTTATCTGTCTAAAATATCCTAAATTTTCTTTCTATTTTTACCAGTCACAGACCAAGACTCAATCTTTGTCCTTAATATCCTGCAGAATGTTCCCCAAGAGATGTCTGCAGATGAGACACCTTCCAGGATCCCGAGATTTGCTACAATATCCGAAGTTCCTATCACTAACGTATAACACTAATAAAGTGTCACCATGCAGCCCAAGTTCACCAAGGCAATTAGGTATATGCCTGACTTTGAGTACGTTGTTAGTACCATTGAAATAAGATTAAGGGCCTAATTCACCACTGTATTACTCCAGTTTTATGCTGGTGTCATGCCATTGATAAGACTTTTTTGTATGTTTTAAGTTTGGCATATTGTTATGTACCCAGCTTTAATAGGTCATAGTCAGTACTGAGGGGCCTCCTTTTGTTGTCTCTTTTCTACACCATACAATGGTGCATATCCAATCTTTTAATATAAAACAGCATGGAAAGTGAGGTCTTACCTAATAAACACAAAAAAATGTCAAAACCAGGGATTTGAGGAGCACAGAGATCCACTGTAAGTTTTCCTCCTTGATGAGGCCCAGTGAGGGTACAGAAGAAGCAGAGTAATGTGACCTACTCAGTATCTGAGGCCTGTAGGTCAAAGGGGAGATTGGGTATAAACATCTGCTTAGAGCTGGGAAAATATTGCTAATTTCAAAAAACAAAACAAAAATCAGGAGCAAATAAGTCACGTCTTATATGCATGTGTTTGAAATACAAACAATGAATGATGGTATGGCTGTGACAAAAAATTGCTGTGACAAAAAATTTACTAGTGTTCATATGGGTGCCTTGCCTAACACTTGAGTGACAAAGTACAGATAAAATGTTTATAAGTTATATGTTCAAAAGAATATTCTCAAAGGATCATATTTTAAACCAAAATAAATAAAGCATTATTAGCCCCATAATAAGTACAGATAAAATGTTTACCACTGTGTATTTTATGTTACAGGAAAAACGGTTTGGGAAATGTGTTAAGAAGTTCTAAAGGATTTTATTAGAACTAGTTTTTAGGTCCCTGATCTGTATGACCAAGTACCTAAATTACTATGAGTTCAACTGCACAAGGCACAAAGACAGCAATAAAAATAATCCCTAAAATGGTGTTGTATACGTGCAGCTGAGATGTTTTTAAAGTCTGTTATCTTGGGACTTACCATGGCTCAAAGCAAGTGGTATGTTTCCCATTGAAAAGGGAGTAATTGAATGTCTAGCTGAATGATATGCCTCTCTCTAGCCCTGCTCTGGCAGGAGATAAGACCTTAAAGTTCGAACATTGTGATGTACAGCTGTCATTGGCCATGGACTGAATCTTGCCAGGATGCATTTTTGGGAGAACATTCAAAATTTTGGGAGCGAAGACAAACATCTCTGGCTGACTGATTTAAAATGTAGTGGCTCAGACATTCACAATGTTAAAAAAGCCTCATTTGGATGTATCAGAAGAAGGCAGATGAGGTGATTAAAACTACATGATGTGTTTATTCATTGCATTATTGTAGTTGTTCATATGAATAGCACCTCAATATGTGGGGAATAAAATTTGTTAGCAATATTTATGGGGCTAATAATGCTTTATTTGATCAAGTAGCACATTGGTTTAAAATATGATCCTTTGAGAATACTCTTTTGAACATATGTATAATTTCACTTAATCCATTTCATTTTAGTTTGTGACTGTAGGATCAATCCAACATTACAGCTGAGCAGGAGGCATCATTACAGACCGCAGTGAAATTACAAATGCTGAATAGCCACGGAGGTCTCATGGGTTGACATTGCCTACTCTGTTTTGAGTCAAATATGATCTTTAAGCTGTTCTATAAACGGTCTCTGAGCACGCTTTTACATGTCAGTTTTACTAGTTTCACCTTAAAAGTCATCATAAAAAACACCATACCTATTATACATTAGATTAGTGAACAGCATGCATACTATGATTCCTGAATAGAGCCAAAGTACTATGCAATCTCAGTAACTTTGTATACAAGTTGTATTGTGGTGTATGTTTTTGTTACCACTTTTTGACCTGAGTGGCTAGTCAAAGTTTGGGGTTCTTGGGATGCCTCAGTTGGGAGTAGACATTGATGACTGACTCAGATATCTTCTTTGATGTAATCTTGTTTATTTACAAGGAATATACAAAGTCCTGCTTCTCTGAATGCAGGAGGAACCAAAGGCAAAAAGATCACTTTCTTAGTTTACAGACTTGGCACCCCAGAACCGGTCTCAGGATCACACGGTTCTTACAGGCTTCTGTTTAGATTTCTTCAAGCTGTCGCTGTGGTATATATACACACACGTGCCCCCACCACCTCCCAATATTCAACAAAGTCTCCTCTATTCACATGCTCCAAAACTCCTGGGTGGATTCTCATAACCCTTCTAACTTGGATGAGGGATGGTGCTAATTTATTCTTAGAGTTATATTAACTGAAGGTTGCATTCACAATCATCAATCTCAATAAGGCTTTAACTCAATCGACAATAAGGATTCACCCAGTTCATAACATTACACTGTGCATCACAGGACAGGTTTGTGCTTTTGGTTATCTACATAATAGGAATTTCTGGTTGTAGAAGTGTGCAGCAAAGCAGATATCTATCTATGTGATTCACTTTAATAATAATTAGGCGTTGTGTGTCAAATATAGGACCTGATTCATTATTGATCTTAACAGATTTGCACTAGTATAAAACTGGAATAAAACAGTGCCTTATTTTGTTAAAAATCAGCTGTTTTTTTAGCATTTGGTAGATATCCTTAAATTTTGCTAATGAACTGAATTTTGAGATGCCTGCAATATCCAATGCATGGACTACCCCTATCAAATTCAAATAGGTTTATTATGCTATTACTTCTCTGGAGAATGGGAATAAGGGGGTGGTGAGAATATCATTTTGCAGTTAGTTTAAAAGTCTCAACCTGGCATCATCTGGGTAACCTATACTGCTAATGAAGTCCCCAAAGTATGAGAATGTTATATTAAAATGGCATCTGCCTGTTTTAGGTTTGTTCTCTTTTACCCTCCAAATTAAAAATACAAAAGCACAGATGAATCCAATGAATTAACAATAAGCAGCTCATTTGCAGTCCAAATGCAGTTACTATCAGTAATAAATTTCACAACTAATTAGGAGAATGTATTTGTGCTAGTTTGAAGGTAATTGGTTGTTATGGTTTTAATATGTCTCACCACTTTTTATTTTTACCGCATTTTACCTCCAGCTGCTGTCATATTAATCCACAGAAACACCTTGCTAAGAATAAAATGAAAACAACAGTTACTTGTGGAAATGCTGTTTTCATTCAAAAAAATTGTTTTTATAAGTGATCATCTCTGAACTCTTCTCAGTTGAATTCCAAATCACAGAGATCCATCCCCATCAGCTCAGAGAGCACAACGTAAATCAGACAATGTTGTTGAATCCTCTCATTCTCCAAGAGGTCACTTACAAGGAAGTAGAGGAGGATGGTTTTCAAATACTGGATAGCAAAGTGTGAGATATGGCTTTAACTCTCAGCTCAGACATAGACTTGCTGTGTGACCTTGGGATAGTCAGATCGCTCTGGCCAAGAGCCACAAAAGGTATTTCTACACTGCAGCTAGGAGTCTGGCTCCTGGCCCAGGCAGACAGACTTGTACTTCCTCCATTCAAGCTAGCATGCTAAAAATATCAGTGTGGATGTTGCAGGGGAGACCCCAGGGGTCAGGTGGGCTTGGAGTTAAGTGGCTAGCTCAAGCTGCTGCCCATGCCACAACGTCCACGTTGCTATTTTTAGCATGCTAGCTTGAGCAGAACTACACAAATGTCTGTCTGTCTTTGTCTATCTGAGCTGGGAGCCATGCTACTACCTGCAGTGTAGACATAACCTTTAGATACTTAGGCACTTAAGTCCCAGTTTTGGCTTCACTGTGATCCACAAAATTCCCCCCAAATCCTCTAGTAACCTAAACTCACTCGGCATTTGCATTTTCAGGGTAAAAGTTTCCTAGGCACCTAAGTTTCTGCCTGTGGGTATGCACACTGCTGCCTCACTATAATTGTCTGGGTGCCTATCTCCTGCCTAAGCTCCAGAACAATCCATGGGAAGATAGGCAGAGGAATACTTACCTCATCCGTGGGGCCCAAGCCTCTGAGTATGCCTACTGGATTGGCCCCATTCAAAACTGGGAGCAGTGGTGATGTGCCTACCTTATATATTTTAACTGAGTGGTTAGAGCACTCACCTGGGATGTAGAAGACCTGGGTTCAATTCACCTCTTTTCCTAAGGGGGAGAAAGTTCCCCTTGTCAAATCCTCTCATTCTTCTTAAGAGAGTGCTCTAATCACTGAGCTATGGGATATTCTGTGAAGCTCCCTTACTCTCTCCTGTTGAATCTTTCCACTGTGTATAGAATAAGTAGTCATTGGAGCAGCATGACTGGATCCTGGTCTCCTGGCTTCAAGATGGGCGCAGTCACCACCAGGCTATAGAATCAATCTCTCTCTCTCTGACCCTATGTAAAAAGCTTCAAAGGAAAGATTGAGGGGGGGCTCCACAACAAAATATCCCATTGTTCAATGCAATCCTCTGAGAGGAGTGGTAAATCCCTGGTCAAACTCTTTCTCCACCTCAAAAAGACGTAGGGGGAGTGAACCTCGGCCTTCTCTATCCCATACAGGTGCTCTAACCACTGGGCTAAAGATGGGCACTACCACCACCTTAAATTCTCCTCTAGCCACTTTGTGTGGAGTGAAGAAGGGCCCTACTCATTCACACAAGAAATGTCTTAGGCACCTAAATCTCATTACTCCAGGAAAAAGTTTCTATTTGTGGATCGCTAGCACAGATAAGTGCCTCCTTGCAGCCCAGAATTAGGCATCCATTTCTGGGGAAATAAGTGGGACTTAAGATATACGCCTCTTGTCAGCATCTCCCATTGGCTAGTTTAGGTGGCACACCATCTAGCATACTGCCTTTTGTGGACTGGTTTATTAGGCACCTATCTCTCTGCATATTTTGTGTACAGGGAGTCTAGGCACCTATCTTAGACTTTCTGGATCGCAGTATTGTTCCTGAGACCGAGACCTGAACTCCCTTTGTGCATCTGGGCCTCAGTTCCCTGTCTGTCAAATGGGGTAATATATCTGTTTCCCTGGTGTTGAGTATAAATACTTTAATGATTGTGAGGTGCTCAAAGATACTCCTGTTGCTGAGTGTCTGGTTTATATAGTGGGAGTTGGGCCCAGCTCCATCTGTGACTATACTGCCTCCTAGCTGATGTCCAGAGAGCAGCTTGAAGATCACCTGATCCTCATAAAAATCAACACATATACATAAATTGAGAGGGAAAGCTGTAAGGAAGTTCTTGGAGGTGGTCCTGGGTCAAGGAAAAGACCCAGAAGAGGGTTTACCACACCAATTAGTGAAAGACCTGACTGGGTATACCTGCTGTGTAAGAACCAGGAAAAGCCTTTTGAGATAAGGCGGGGGCAGATGACAGGACCTGGTTTGCCTATCTTGATTGATGTTGAACCATCTTTGAACAATAAATACATCCCTGGGAAAAAGGAATGAAATACTGAAAGTGGGGGAAACTTCATCTGAAACAGTGGTAGGTGAGCAAGCCTACCAGCTTACATGAGTGGGGAAACTGAGTCAGAGACAGCCTCCAACACTGGGTTGGGGAGAGCATGATGCAAGTGTTCTGATCCAAACTGGTACATAGGTAGTCTGTGATATTCTTGCCTCTAGGGGAATTGGACTATAATTGAAAGTAGTTCCAGGTTAGGAAGGAAGA
Organism: Eretmochelys imbricata; assembly: GCF_965152235.1. Classification (NCBI taxonomy): domain Eukaryota; kingdom Metazoa; phylum Chordata; order Testudines; family Cheloniidae; genus Eretmochelys; species Eretmochelys imbricata. The sequence goes on along the minus strand of NC_135573.1, from coordinate 95,267,135 downwards.
CCAAGAAGCCAGCCACAATTTGGCTGTGCTTGGCGGTGCAAGGGATGTGGACTGCCTAATACTGCAGGCAGCAGCATTTACTGACAAAGATATGTGGCTAGGCAGCTGTGCCCCCACTGCACAGTAACCGGGTAACACAGGATAAACACAGGGTAAACCCTTCCTAGAAATGTAGCAAGTCAAGCTGCCTACAATGTTCCCTAACTGCCCGATGGAATTAAGATTTCCAAAGCCCAAATACATGTTGAAAGCCTCACCTCCCTCTTCCCCCAGGTTTAAAACAAACAAAAGGAAGTATTTCTTTACACAGCACACAGTCAACCTGGGGAGCTCTTTGCTAGAGTATGTTGTGAAGGCCAAGACTATAACATGGTCCAAAAAATAACTAGATAAATTCATAGAGGATAGGTCCATCATGGCAAATGTCTCTCCCTTTTATTGTGTCTTTCCTTCCCTCCCCTTTGCCCTCCGGCCCCCGAGTCAGGTGAGCATTACTGAGTCCCTCCAAGCAAGGTTGAGCACTTCCCCTTGTGTGGCCTCATCCAGATGAGTCATCGCATTGTCGCTCCCTTACTGGACAATGGCTGTTGATGGGTTGATTGACACCCCACCCACGTGTTGGCTACTTCCCTTGCTGTGGCCTCTAGGGAGCTAATATCTGGCTGATTCCCCAACTTACAGCATGCTTTAGTGACCACCATACAACACAATTCTCATAACTTCATTATGTGACAGACCCAGACCAGTGGGGTACAGGAGTCTGGTCGAAGGCAAATATAGTGGCCACCGGATGAATAGTTTTCTGTTCCCTGAGTGACCAGATCAGGGGCTGCCCTAGAGCAATCAGAAACCTGCTAGAACCAATTAAGACAGGCAAGCTAATTAAGACACCTGGAGCCAATTAAGAACTTACTAGGATCAATTATGGAAGGCAGGCTAATCAGGATACCTGGTTTAAAAAGGACCTCCAATCAGTTGTGGGGGGCTGGCTAGCTGGCTCCATCCATCCATCCATGAGTAGGTAGCAAGAAGGTGTGCTGCTGGAGGACTGAAGAATACAAGTGTGGTCAGGCTTCAGGAGGAAGATCCTGCAATGAGGATAAAGAAGGTGTGGGAGGAAGGCCATGGTGAAGTAGCCCAAGGAGATGTAGCTGTCATGTAGCTGATACAGGGGACATTGTAGACAGCTGCTGTCCACAGAGGCCCGGTTGGAACCTGATAGAGGGTGCTTTATCTGTAAGATCATGATTATATGAAAATGAGGAATATGGGGGTTACAGCATGCTCCCCCAAGGTATAGAATGTCACAGGGTGACATGGGATGGATCACTTGATGATTACTTGTTCTGTTTGTTCCCTCTGAACCAGCTAGTATTGGCTACTGTTGGAAGACCAGATACCGGCCTTGGTGGACCTTTGGTCTGACCCAGTATGGCTGTTCTTTTGTTTCATTACTGCACAGTTCATAAAGCCATAATTTTGATCTTGAATACAAATTAACTTATGTACAATAATTATACCGTTTTTTTTTTTTTACTGACTGAACATATGGATTCTTTCTTCTCACTCTTGTCAGCATTCTGCTGAAATCCGTAGAATAGACCTCCATTAGCTAATGAACTAGCCTTTTGTTTTGGCAAATGTTTTATCCTTGTCTTTATATAATCTGTTGCACAATGGTGGGTCTGTTTATCAAATGTAAAAAATGTTACCATCAGCGGAGTACTCTGAGAACGAGAACACTGAAGTGGATTTAAATTTAGAATGGGCTGAGGAGAGCATAATTAGATACATGTTTAGGAGTTGAAGCTAGTGTTTGAGTTTACGGCTGAATCAAGACTATAGTTTGTGTTTTATACTGAAAACTCATGAACTGTTCCCCAAAACTAGCAGAAATCCCATAAGGTCAACTACTTTTGCATGACTTCAGATCTAACTAGAAAATAGGTGGTCCAGATGCCAAGAAATATTATCTGCAACCAAAACTGTAAGGGCTATAGAATCTTTGTACTGGAGTCCAGACTCTCAACAGGGTTGGGTCCTTCTAGGACTAGAGGTAGTGCTTCTCTGGAGATGTTTACAGTGCCAGGGACTACAGTACAGTAACTACAACATTAAGTGAGGTGTTATGTTCCTAAAAAATGTGACTTTAAGCAAATCCAATTTCCCCATAAGAATTAATGTAAATGGAAGGGGGCTAGGTTCCAGGGAATTTTTTCCACCAGACAAAAAAATATATCATTTAATTTTATATATATAGGCACACAGTATAAGTTTTAAACAAACAATTTAATACTGTACACAGCTATGATGATTGTGAAGCTTGTTTGAGGTGGTAAAGTAAGAGGGTGGGATATTTCCCAGGGAATGCCTTATTGCTAAATGATGAACTAGCACTCGGCTGAGCCTGCAAGGGTTAACACATTGTTGTTAATGTAGCTCACGCTCTACAAGACAGCAGGAATGGAGAGAGGGCAGACAAAGACACACACCCTGGGTCTGGGAGACAGAGAGAGATGCGTATTTCCCCTTTAAGTATGCTGACACCATTCTAAGTACATTGCCTTTAAAAAGATCAGGAAGTTGAGATAGCAGCTGCGGCCAGCAAGCTCTCTCCGTCCTGAGCCCTGTTGCCCTCTCCCCACCCTACTCTATATGAAGAAGAGGTAAGCAGGGACAGGAGTAGGGGGAGGGGGACACCCTGACATTAGCCCTCCTCTTCCCCACCTCCCCTGCATAGCAAGTAGGAGGGTCCCTGGAGCAGTTCCAAGGCAGAGGGCAGGAGTAGCACATGGCAGTAGGGTGAGGGACAGCTGAACTGTGGGCAATTAATTGCCTGCTGGGCAGCTGCTGTATAGGGTATTTAGGGGAGCAGGGAGTTGATAGGAGGGCTGCCAGTCCACCCTGGTTCCAAGCCTCCACCAGCTAGCTGCAACGGGCTGCTCTTCCTGCAAGCAGTGGACAAAGCAGGCAGCTGCCAAACGACGACGTTATAAGGGAGCATTGCACAACTTTAAATGAGCATGTTCCCTAATTGATCAGCAATGAAACAACTTTAACTGGGACGACTTTAAGTGAGGAGTTACTGTAATTTATCCCCTCTTCCCCCAGCCTCTTCAGTTCCTGGATGAGCTGTGATAATCCTCCCCTATAGCCTACAATGATCTATGTAACATCCATAAAGTTAACACAATAGTTCCCTAAGTTACTGCATGTGGTTACAATATCATTCATGACACCATATTCACATTTGGAACTAGCTTGCACTATAATCCATATTAGCAGCCCTGTATCATCTTTGAGGAAAGCTGATTTGCTTGACTATTGCTTGTTATACTGGGCAGATGAGCTGTAAACATTTGAGTGAAGGTTAGGGATTTTTTTTATATCTATATCTATACAATATATACAATGTTTGCACAATGCTGAGCAGAAAGGGAACTGGAGCCTGATTGAGCCTCTAGGCACCACTGTGATATTAATGTTAAATAACAGGATCAAGATTAATCTTTTTCTATATAGCTCAAAGGAACCTAATCAAGCAGTTTTGCATAAGGGTCATTGAAAATTACCTTGTCCAATGTCCATACTTTCTTTCAGCAGTGCAAAACAATCCTTGTGCCTGTAGTAAGAAGAGAGTCTGAGACCTAAACCCTTGTATTATAGGCCTGGTATAAGGCAGGACATGCTGACAGAATTTGGCAATAATAGGGCTGATATTTGTAGAAATACATATTCTAAAGAAGTGCTAGTCACAGAGTGCTCACACAAACACATCCTGATATCAAGCGGTACCAGAACAGCCTGATATCAAATAGTACAAAAACATTCTCCAATGATAACAGGAACACACTGACCCCTCCTAAAAGATACGGACAGCATGACAGTATGTAATAGAGATGCTTTAATCAAGTCAACATGTACAAGGTGCTGAATGATAACTAGCCGCATCAGGGGGAAGTAACTATCGTATCTATATCAGAAGGGCAGTACTAACTTTTTTTTACCAGAGTATAAAGATGTATCTCAGAGGGAGTATCTTTGTCTTGTCTAGGGAGGAATGGAGAGTCCCATCATTCACTGAGCTGGTCCATTGTTATGGGCATACATGTATTAGTGGTCCGGTAGAGTCTATGGGATACTAGTACCATGCTTCGTCGACAATAAATCTGGCTGGGTGCCTTTGTCCCTTAATGGATCTTGTGGTCATTGGGTGGTTTGCTCGAGGTCTGCCATGCCAGCTGTCTGTGCAGGGCTGGGGTGGCACACAGAGGGAACATACACACAATTGTCTATTAACAGCTAACCACAGTTCCTACCCCTTCAAAGTTTCCATACTGTTAAATCTCTTTAAAATCTACAGAACAAGATATACTAGGGAAAAAATTACTTTGAAAATACAGTTATCAATGATTATTGTACCTAATTTTAACAGTCTATAGCATATTTGAGTGATGAACTGTCGGATATTAGGACTATCAGTGGAAATTCAGAGCTATTCTGTTGACACATCCAGGCAGCCAGATCAAGTGGGTCTCATTCAGAATTCCTCTACATGAGAAAAGACTGAGCAATTAGCTGAGCTGAGAGCGCTAGTGGGAGGGACAGGAAATTTTAATAATAGTTAAGAGGCCTTGGAAAATGGTGGTGAATGGGTAAGATGTCTGAGAAGAAGGCAAATTCCATCTTTTTTGGCTTATATAAGTATTGAAACTTTTTTTAATATAGTAAGAAAAGGAACTCCTTCTCCCTTTATGGTTCAGAATGCATGGTCAGAGTTTCGACTGTATAGATGTAATATCACATTGCCTATTCCAAAAATATGCCTTTAAGAGACTGTTAACTTGAAGTAGATCTGATTTTTTTAAATCTCACGTTACTGATTATTTTACCCACAATTCCAAATGATTGGGTTTATTTGCCCAGAACATTCTTTAGTAGGCATATTCTTCAGCTGTAATTACCCATAAGACTAGGGGTGGGTTGTTTGTTTTTTAATTCAAATTAATTTCTTCCCCCAACACCTCAATAAATTACATGTTCAAAAAGTAGGCAACCCAGTGGAAAAAGCTTATGATCTCCTAGGCATGGAAGAGCTATTGTTATAAAAATGAGCATGATTTGTATGCAAATATATTTATTTAATATGGGGCTTATGAAACTCCCAGAAGCTACAGTTCCTCTCTTGAATTGTTAGCCATTTTTACAGAGTGAGTAGAAAAGACAGAATTTGTCTCCCTTTTGGAAGGATGGTATGGAAGAGATATTAAAGGAAGTCATGGCACTCTCAGAATTAAAACTTAAAAGCTGCTGTTCTACCAGTTTTATTTGCTGGGAGTGAGAACAATCCACAGTCACTGGGTCAATATTGAACAAAGTGCAATTCACGTTATGGACATTAGCAAATATATGACATAACAAAATTTCAGGGGAGAAATGGTCTCCCTGAACAAATGTGTGTCAAGATCAATATGGAAAACTTAGCTACAAATTTAAAAGAATAACAGTTTTATCTTCTCTAGCTTCTCCTTATGGGAATGTGACACTTTTTACTCTTGTGCTAGCTAGTACACTAAAAAAGCTGCTGTTGAAGAAAGGGGTGGGCAGATTTTCTGAGTGTTTCTCTTGAGAATTTATTTCTTTACAGAAAGCGAAGAATAAATTTGTTTAATGACTTTCCGGTATGTCTAGACTTTTAAATCAGGAGGTTTGCGAACACCACAAGGAATAAGAAATCATTGATTGAACTGGCTGCTGCATTTCAGCTGTCCTTGTTTGTAGCATCTCACATAATGCACACCTCCAGTACTATATATTGAAGTCTGGCACAATGAAATGGCGACTAAATATCCTTACCAATTGAGATGGGAGGAGTTCAGCCTAAAAATTGCATTGACATCTTGGCCCTGATCCATAGATCACTGAAGTCAATGGAAAGATTCCTACTGCCTTCAGCGGGCTTTGGATCAGGCCTCCTGTGAGCAGCTCAAGCACCTCGCTTCTGCTCACATATGCTAAGACAAAATGTAAAATCTAATACTTACTAAGCAAGAGATTTTAACTCTACAGTGTTTTTTAGAAGCACTGCTGTAACTGCAACCACTAAATTAATATGGTTCACCTATTTTGGGGAAAAACTAATTCTCCAAGTATTAACTGCTGGCTTGCGGGGCGGGGGGAAGATTAGCCCCATTTTAGACATCAAGATGCCTAGGGGTGGGTGGGTGGGTGTGGGTGCATTTTTTTTTTAACTAGTCTGAAATCTCACTGTGGTGTTCTCTCTCATTTGCATGCAGTCCAACTGTTTATCTCTGTTCCAACTTGAGGGAGGAGATCAGTAAGAATGGAGATCAAATTGTTGCTTTCCACTTTCTAGATATGTTTTCCAGTTTCCAAGGGAATGGAACATAGAGGGGAGAAGGCTTCATGAGGTACAATTTGCATAGCTCCCTGTAGAAAATTCACTCCTAATGAAGGGATCATTTGGGATGAAGTCTCCCATCCCTACAAAGAAGGGATCTATGCCACCTCCTCGCCAAATATCCAAAGGCAGGAGCTTTCTTGGTGTCATGCTGAGGAACAGCCATACATCCATTTGTCCCTCCAGCTTTGCATGGTTCTTACCAGAGCCATACTGCCATTAGTTGAATCTTCCCCATGGCTGATCAGTAGCAGTTATGGAGAGGACTTGATCAGACTCAACGTTATTTCAAACAGCATCAGGTCCTGCTAGGCTATCCGTTGTAGGACCTGACGCTGTTTGAAATAACGTTGAGTCTGATCGAGTTGAAATACCCATGGACTGAGCAGGGTGAGGAGTAACTGACCACAGCCAGTCCCTGGCTGCCCTCCTTCCTTTTCCAAAGCCCCAAATAACCTTTTCCATACATGTCCTCTACTATGTAAGAGCAGAGAGAGATCCTCCTGTGGAGAGTCAGAGACAAGTGTCCAGGCCTATGTTTCCAGCACACTACAATCTATACCAGAGTATAAGGATGGACTTTCTCATTAACCATCATGTCTGAAAGTACACCCTAATAGCCATTTCATCCCGATGTAACAGTGTCCAATTCACTGATGTTGCGGCTGAATTCTGGTGGGTTAAGAGGTGTTGAAGTAATAGCACAACAAAGCTTGTTGCCCAAAATGGTTATCTGGGCTTACTCAGCAATCTCTGGAGGCAAAAAACACACTTATGCCTCTCCCTGGCAATTTAAATTGGTGCAAGTTAATTGTGTTCAGCTGTAACATATGTTAGAGAATCAAATTAAATATAAATGTTTAAACTGGGACATCTGCATATCCCTAGTTCTCCACTCCCTTCCATCATTCAGAACATGAGTATGCTTATCAGCTGCATGAATTTCTCCTGCCATACTAATCACCTTGACTTGACAATAACAATATTTAACAGTCCTCTGCAGTCACTTTCCTTTTGGCATAGGCTTACAGTTTTCATTCTTTATCTCCACATAATATTTCTGAGCGACTCAGCTCTTTTAAAACCAGTTACTGTGCCTTTCTTCAAATATGGCAAATCCTGTTATAGCATTTTGGTTTCAAGACACTTCTTTTCCCTCCTCATGTAATTTATGAATGCAATAAATCCAAGAAATAAAGATCTTGAGGACTGTAAATGTTAGTTTCATTAAGCTGTGTTTTTTGGGGGAAAAAAAAGGAAACTGGAAAAAGCTGTAAAGTAATAAACATAGTGCAGTATGTTCTCGATTTCTTTAATACCATCAAAATATTTGAAAATCAGATTGGAGGATGAATAAAGTTCTGTTTTAATAAAACTCCACATTTTTCATCAGTCTTATCATGTATTCTGAATCCCCAGGAGGAACTGCACTCCTGGTATTTTATTTCTGTCCAGAAGAATATTCGAGTACTTCTCTATGCACCAATGATTTTCCAGAGTTGGGTGAAGGGTTAGTAGAATACTCCAGCTACTTTCTGTCCCAAAGAGAAAACATCACTACCACCAGTGAGAACTGTGAAGCTTACTAAGCTCCACAAGAACCTACTCCTAGAGAGGCACTGGTAAATCTCCCATTGAACCAATGGAAGCCAGTGTCCTTAGCTGTTGTTTTACTGTTGGAGCGGATGTTACCGTTACCATGCATCTTTGTAGTTGTATATGCTCCTGCAAGGTGTGTGGAAGCTTTTTACAGTCCCTCTGCACTAGTCTGTGTGAATATATAAAGTGCAGAGCCATGGTTAATTGGACCCTTAACTGCATTTGTTTTATCAAAATGCAAAAACAAATCTAGATCACTTGTTAACCATTTGCCTTCTTCATCTTCCCTAAGTAAACAAAGAAATGCACAGAAACACTAAACCTAACTAATGGATTTTTACAACTCAGAATTTATATTCTAAATGGAAATATATCATTTGTTAAATGTACCAATCGTTTACTGTTTAAATAAATCAGTTACCAGTAGTGACGGACAAATATAGGCTCCAACCCTTGAAAGACTTTCACCTGTGCTTTACTTTATACACTTTGTGTAGCCCTGTTGAAATTAATGGCACTTTTCACAGTGCTCAAGGTTAAGCACATAGGCAGATTTTTGCAGCATGGAGCTATAATGTCCAAAGACCTGGATGCTAATCCAAGGCCGAACATAATGAATCTATGAAATTGGACTGGAACTCTTGTGAGAATGGCCTTTCTCATATGATTTCTGGTATATTATTTCTGGGCCTTGCTAGAATTATTGCAAGAATTGTGTTTTCTTGCGGTATTCAAGGACTTAAAATAAAAGATTTATATCTAGCTCAGATCTAAAATAGGTGAAAAGTTCAAGTAGTCCTTAATTTATCTTTTCTTATCATTTATTTGCCACCATCCTCCCCACAGAGTGAGCTAGAAAGAGTTTTGGCAAAAACAGGTGGAACATACATTACTTCCTAAGGGCAAGCTGTCATGCTGAGCCCTGTGTCATTCTCATTTTAAGGTCTTCCACTACATGAGTATTAGTTTTGACAGGGTTTTGCTTGCTATCTCATTAGAGACAGAGCAAACCTGCGGAGATGTAGGGTTTTTACATTTATAATTCTCTCCTACGGGGAACTGGGGGTGGGGAAGAAATTGATCAAAATGAAGATCACCTGAAAATCAGTTCTGGGTTCCCTGCTCTTAACAAGAAGTGCTGGCAGGAAACCTGTTACTGTATTTACTTTTCTTTAAATGATAGTTGTCTTGCCCTGGGTAGTGGGGGAACCACTGAAAAAAATTATACAATCTGAAGAGGAACCAGAGATGATCAACCTGCCAAGCTGCTTGTAGCAACCTTCAGATACCGAAGCTGCTGTCTGAATACTGGGGACCAATCATGTTTGCATATTTTTTTATCTATTCTCCTTAGAGCCATCTCTAACAGCCCTTGCAATGTTATAATGCTAATCCTGCCATAGTATTTTTATTTGGTACAAATAAGTGTATAACACAGTGGCACCAATGTCTCTTTGGCCCCTGTCTACACTGTATAATGCTATTTGCTGAAGCTGAGAAATTCCCTTTGATATACAGAGGACCAGGTTTTGGAGTGAATGTCTGTAACTGAATTTTCTGTGACTTAATAATTACAAGCCAAATGCAGGGAAGTTGAAATGGATCATCTGTGTTTTGGATAGTTACACTGAATGGCAGCTGGAACCCTTGTTTTTACTGACCACTTTTTTTCATGAGTAATTGACACATCTTGGGGAGTTTTGAGAAACCGATTCTAATGTAGCCCATTGTATAGCTTCTTTTGCAGGCAGAAAGGGGACTGAATAGGTCTTCTGATCCTCCCCCTTCAAAGGCTTTTTGTTCAATTCAGGAAAAAAAAGGGAAGGTGTAGTGGAAAAGAGGTAGTGTGTTTTCCCTCCTGGCAGCAGATCACAGTGCTGCCGAAAGGAAATTAAAGGTGACTTAGTCAGTGGCTACATGCAGCTCTGCCAAGGGAACATGGAGGAGCTCAAGGCAAGAAACTTTACTGCCTACAGATTGGATCTTAGGAACACAGGGTCCACCATCTTCCCACCTATTCTGGCATTGTTTGTCCCCCTGCCCCTCAGACTACAAAATACTTGGGATGAAAGGGGCACTTGGGCCCTTAGTAGGACTGTTGCTGATACTGGAATCTGTGCCAGCAGCCTTTTGCCTTCAGGTTGCTTCTGCTTCCCATTAGTGCTGATGGGACAATTGATTTTTTTCAATTCACTGGCAGTTATGAAAAATTGGAAGCAAATTGGGGTGAACCGAATCAAAAAGAAGTTTTGTTCTAGGTTGAACTCAATTTGGGCATATTGTTTCTTTGTTTCCAGGCATTTTTAAAGGGGTGCAAGTGTACCCTCTTAACTTTTGGCACACACACGCAATTGGGAGAGTTAGGTTTCCCACCTCCCAAGAGAGTGCCCTAACCCCCAGGCTATGGGGTAGAGCTCTTTCATTGTCTCTTGTAGAAGCTGTTCCACTTTTAATGAAGTACTAGAATAATCACTGAGCCAGACCGAAAATGTCTCTCTAACCCTGTAGTTAAGGCATTCACTTGGGAGATGGGAGACTCAATTTCCTGCTCTAATCACTTAAAAAAATGAAACCGTTGACAAAAAATTAATTAAACGGTTCCCATGGAACCATCTGTTTTTGACACCCTCTTCTTCCCCCCGCACCCACCCCGCAAAAGTCACTGTTTTTACAAGCTCTGGAAATAACTTTTTCAGTTCTAATTTGCCTGCTTTTTTTTCTGTCTCTTTTTTTTTTTTTTTTAAAGAAGTGTTGAATCTTGGAGTGTCCTGGTGGCATAGTGCTAATGGACAAGTGGGGCTAGAGACTCAGCCCTGAGATAAATTCAGTACATGGGGGGAGAGTATGGAGTTGGTTCTAAATCCTTCTTTGCAGCTCACAGGTCCTGGAGCAGTCTGGGGCCATCAAAGTCCTTTACATAATTTAGAGCAGTCTCAGGGCTGTTCTAAATTATGGCTGATGGTCCACATACCAAGTCACCATTCTGGTGGCTGGATATTGTGATCCTCCAGCCACACCCAGCTTTCTGTGGTGATGATCCCATTCCTGAAGCTACAAGGGGATGGCCTGGCATAGCAACACCCAACGCTGGGGGAATTTCCAGAAGGTCAGATCTTTGTGGTTTCTTGTTGCTTTCTGCAACGGGAGTGGCACACGGTAGCTGGAGCAGGGCTATGGATCTGGTCCATTGCTACTAATTCTTCACTAACTTGCACCTTGTGTAGCCATTCAGGCCATTATGTCAGAAATCTCCACCCTTCACCCTGATGATAAAATATGAAAAGTTGTTGTAACACAAGTATAACCTCTCAGTCCTTGGGTTCACCCAAGCTGTGAGATGCAGTATCAACAGTGGGGGCAAAATTGGCTGCTTGCCATCTTTAATGATCGCATCCCACATGCCTGATCCTGGGACTGGGAGAGGGTCGGTTTGGCCTCTGACACAAGTTATGACAGCATCAGATTCTCTCTTACTTATGGCAGCTAGTAATGACTCTATTCTGCCACAATCCTCCCATTCCCCCTCCCTCAGGAGCTGTGAGTCACCAAGGGATGCCACCACAATTCAGGGAATTCCTCAGTGGGATGATGAAGGAAGCTTTGCAGCCCCTCTGTGCTACTCTGGCTGTGCAGGGAGCCACAGTGGTGCCCAAGATCTGGCCTTAACTGATTACAAAAGAGGCAAGGCAGTAGAGGAGCAGGCTCTGTGAAAGCACCATGTTTTATAATTTCTTAACTCTCCTCCCCCCCCCTTTTTTTTTTAAGTGACGCTATTGTATCTTTCAATGAAATATTGAATAAAGTCTCCAGGTACTCAAGTGGTGGACATTAACATAACTCTGTTTCCTTCCATGTACCTGTACCGATTTTTACTGCCTGACCGTCTGGCCCTGGGTGTTTTGAGCTAGACTTCTTAGCACATAGGGATGCTGTGCATCCCTAATAGGGAAGTGTTGTGCTGTGGAGTTTGGTTCCATCTGTCATCTCACATCATATCATTCCATGCAATGCAAGTGATGAATACAACCCAGAGTGACTCATTGCATCTCAGTCCATGAGATGACATAGCTGAAAGATGCACTTTTGGGGCAGGTTTTTTGTTTTTTTTTTTAAGGGGGGGATTGTGACTTTTATGTGTCACTGATGCTTTTTCCTTATGCAATATCTCAAAATATACAAAGAATGACATCAGCCACGCCCAGAAACAGATCGTGTGTTTGTACGTAATATATGTGCATTTGTGGTGCAGGGAGAATATAGTGAGTAAATATAGATGCATATATTCTGTTGGATTTATATAGTGGGGAGAGGCAGTAACCTCTCTACTTCAGTTGCTTAACAATTTTCATTATGAAGACTAGGTTTGACCTTTATTTGAAGAGCTGTAACACCTCCAGGAGTGCAACATGACTTTAAAATCTGGCAGGGGGATAGTCCTGGGATACCCTCTTGTTAATATTTATCCAAATTATAACCTGCCAAATAACACCATTTCCCCAACTGTGGTTCAAAACAATGGCACCTGTAGCACGGTGTGTGCTCCCTCAGTGTGTCATGCTCAGGGCTGAAACTGCAGGTGGGATACAGACAAAATGGAACATTCCCTCCCCCTATCACCATCATCCTCTAAATACCATTTGGCCTAAGGAAGCAAGCCTATACTGCACTGTGAGTCATGAAAACAATGAATTCTAGACTCCTGGTTTTAACAATTCTGTTAAATACTATTGTCTTTGACAAGACCCCACTGTCTATAAAGCTAAGAATAGCACCAAAATTGCTAATGTGGCACACACAAGTTTCAGTCACGCAGTCTCATATGATTTTGAATACCAGTTACTATCTTATTAGAAGATTCATATTGCAATGTTCTCATTTTTTCTCCTGTTCACTGTCAGGTACTTTTTTTCCCCCTGATGTATTTTGAGTGAAGCCAAAATGATCATGGTCAATGGTTTTTAAACAGCATCTTCATGGTACATATAGCATTTTATTATGTCTTTTTTGTTTTCCAGCACATAAATGTCATTACATTTCTTGGGAATGTTAGGGGTGTTGTTACTGAAGAACTACAATAGTACAAGTACAAAATATTGTAGGTTTGCAGTTTCTAAAAAAATCCAACGTTTATTGTTTAATTCTTCTGTGATTTATAGTGATGGAATGTTTTAGAGAGGACAGTTGGGATCTGAAGGATTTTCTATTTTCTCTCTCCTCACATTATGTAATTGTTGTTTAAAGGTCAAATTTTATATGCCTCTTTTGCTTTATTCAGAATTTTTTTTTCTCTGAGCAAATCAGTGATAAGGTTATACAAGTTGCTTCCAAAAAAACATGCTTTGTCAATGAGTCATAAGAGTCAAAACAATCCTAGGTTGTTGTTGTGTGTACTATGCTCAGAAATATAAAAAATTAGATATTTTTTTCTTACTGATGTACTTGCTTTCCAGTTTCCATTTTTGCATTTGCGTCTTAATTATTTATATAATTAAGCATAATATAATTAGGCTTTTTCTCCATGAACCACACTGACTGGCCAGAATTTTAGTAAACTTTAAAAACAACTTATATTTAATTATTATATAAAATCTTTCAGATATTTTTGAATTTCAAGATATACATTTTTGAAACACTTCATTTCAAGGCTTTAGTTTAGAATATAACCAGAATTAGATAGACTGGCCTAGGGGAGGGCTACAAAAGATTGGGAATTATTTATGGTGCTCTTCACCTCTAAATCATATTCAGTATGAATGTAGTCCAAGACATTGTGAAATCAATTGGTGGTATCATGTCAGATCAGTTCCTAGTAAACCAATATCTCCACCACAATCAGGTCTAACTGACATTGTTGCCAGAGAAGCCAAAGAATTTTGGGACATGGACAGGTGCTACTAGAAATAGAATTGAGACCATGAAGGAGGCAGGAGATGGTGATGACTTTACAACTGTGCCAATTGTTATCTAATCCTGAAATGATCCACACCCTCTAGACCTTTATTCCTAGATTGGGCCCTGATTCTGCAATGGGATCTCAACATACAGACCCTTACTCCCACGGAGTCTCATTGTCTTTATTGAGCTTCTGTAAGGAGTAAGGATATGCATTAGGGTATATGCATAGAAGTAAAGCTCCGCCTCCTTGATGGGATCAGAGCCTTAGGCTGGATTTGAATCTGTAATAAAGAGATTAAAGACTTTTTGGGTGAAATCCTACCCCCACTCAAGTCAACGGGATTTTTCTGCACTTACTTGAGTGGGGCTAGGATTTCATCCTTTATGTTTTGTTACCAATCTCCTGAGTCATCCTTTCATTACACTTCAACTTGCAGTGAAAGTCCTAGACCCCACAGAAGCCTAAAATTTAGTTCTACGGTCAGCTACGTTTCTGCACCATTTGGGACCTGGGGAGTTTCCCTGGCATTAAAACATCTGTATTATCAAAGAGCAATCTAATGTACTGGAGTAAATGTTCTCACTTGTACAAAGATTCTTACCCCAAACTTTTACTGGCGCAATTTGCCTTTCCATAACTTTTGTATATGATCCCTGCAGGGAATTACATTCATTCTGCATTGGTATTGGCTGCACCCATTTTCCACATTAGTATCTTTTCACTCTTGCATCTCAATATAATAGTCACATGTCCCACTGCAAACTCAGCAACAGTCTTGCTGAATATGGATATAATGTAAGTACACTAGAAGAGGGGCTAATATGCTGTTTTATTTCCAAACTGTAATCTTTCATGGCTATAGGCTCTTCTTCTATAAAAACTCTTCTGGGCCAAATTCTTCCTTCCAGTGCAATTATGACCATGAGATAAATCACTATGAGGAATTTAGCTCATTAGCTTTTATTATATAACATGAAACTTACACTTTAAAGATATTTTTCCCTAATTGCCTTCTTGTCCAGAACATGGACTTCTTTTTAGGAGTACTCGCCTTGATTTCCTAGTCAATAAAACCTGTAAAATAGTTTAAATATCAAAATTAGGATTTCTTTTCCTGTTTAGTACAATGGATTTATAGCTTGTATAAAATACCAGGCCCAAGGCTAAAGTCTTGAGCATTATAAATTTTTCCAAAAAATGGCAGAACTAAACGGCAGCTCTCCATTCATTCGGTTATTCCCTTTTTCCTTTGGGAATATTCTAAGTGATTTATGGTTTTTACCTTACAGTGAGAGAGCAGCAGCTGAATCCTATTAGAATACTGAGAAGTTTTTGTAGACACAGTAGGCCTATCATTCCATTGTCTAATCACAGATCTCCTGGATCAAACATGTGATGTGTAGTGATTGATGCAAGATCTCCAATTCCGTTTCTTCTACAAGAGGAGCCAATTGCCTGTCAGTATTAGAAAATCAGCACACTAAAGGGCATGATGGTGACCTCATGGTTAAAAAGCAGGAGGAATTTCTCCTGTTCAAGGTAAATTAGTCTTCAGGTAGGTAAATGAGATATCTATCACTACATATGTATAGCTGACACATTCTCTGTGTGCAGTACAAACTAGGGAAGGACTCCAGTTCATCATAAATCCATAGTAATCTCCATTTTCATCCTATTTCTTCAAGGGATATATGCAACTATAAGTACACTGAAATAGGTCATATGCTGTAGACTTAGTAAAAGGGTTAGCCCAAAATGTCATGGGGCAATGCTAACTGATGGCATGATTCTAGAGCCCTTATGCTGCATAGCACTTAAGTATCTCATTAATGTCAATAAGACTACTTGACTGGATAAGCAGTACACTGTGTGAGTAGGAAGAAAAGGAGGACTTGTGGCACCTTAGAGACTAACAAATTTATTTGAGCATAAGCTTTCATGAGCTACAGCTCACTTCATGAAAGCTTATGCTCAAATACATTTGTTAGTCTCTAAGGTGCCACAAGTCATCCTTTTCTTTTTGCAGATACAGACTAACATGGCTGCTACTCTGAAATCTGTGTGAGTAGGGTTGCCAAACTGGACACTGAGTAAGCACAGACTTGCAATTCACATGTATTTGATCAAAATATTATGGGGTATGAAAAACTAGAGCCAGGACAATATTGAACCATAGTTATATTTTAAATAATCACCTCCTACTTCTGTCTAAGGCCAGACTGATCAGGTGTATTGGGGGTGGGTGCATGGAGGCTTCCTCTAGCCTCACAGTAAGGCCATGCTAAGGGACCAAAACAACGGCAGGGATTACACCCTTCTTACTCTTCCTGTTCCTTTTCTCTCTACCTTGATTCGGGGGGAAGAGGGAAGCAAAGCTATGGCTTTGTCCCTTAAGCACTGGACATGGCCCACCCATCAGGATTAGTAAACTGCACCCTATTAATGGATGGAGGGGGGGCATTGCAACTCTAAGGGCACTGCAATCCCATGAGACAGATGAGCTGATGCCAAGCTGCAATATCCCATGGAAAGCATCAGGAGGTAGGCATGGATGAGTTCATAATGTCTTTGACTTAGGGGTATCAGAGCACCTTCCAAACATTAATTAGCACAACAGTCCTATGAAATACATATTACTTTACAGATAACCTTCATTTGCCTTAGTTTACTTAATGGTTTAACCAGCCCCCTTTAACATCCTCCTATGCAAGGGGAAACTGACAGGTTACAAAGGGCATATTGTAACTCTACACTAGGCATGGCCAAACTGCAACTTACGAGCCTCATGCAACTTTTACATTTAAAGTGAGGCTCATGGACCCCCCCACACACACCATTCTCTGCCTACTAGACTGGCAGGGTGATGGGGATCGGGGCTTGTGTCCTGAGGGGAGAGGGGTCTCAGGGCTTTAGCCCCATGGAGGGTGCTGGGGCTCGGGTTTCAGCAGGAGCAGGGCCCCCTCCCCATCTCCCCCAGAGTTCACTGCTGTTAGTGGGGAGAGGGCAGGCAGGAGTCCTCCTTTCTGCCCCCCTCCCCAGACCCAGGGCAGCTTGCCTGCTGCACCCCAAAACTCCTCATCCCTGGCATAGCCACACACCCCAACCCTCTGTCCCAGAGCCCGCACCCAGCACTCCAACCTCTTCCCGCACCCAGCACTCCAACCTCCTCCCGCACCCAGTACTCCCTCCTGCATCTCAACTCCGTCTCATCCCAGAGCCTGCACCCAGCCCCCAAACTCCCTCCCAGAGCCTGCACCCCCAACACCATGCCCAGCCCGGAGCCTGTACCCCGCACCCAAACTCCCTCCCAGAGCCTTAGACAGGTGGGGGTGGAGGGGCAGGACCTGGACCCGTTCTGGGCTCCCCAAAAAATTATACAAACCTGCCGCCCCTGTCCCCAGCTCCTGGAACAGGGGACGTTCCCAAGGCTCTTCTAATCCTTGGCTGCTGGATTGACTTTCTGGAAACCTGGAGCCTCTAACATGTACTCAGAACCAGGCAGGCACCAGGATAGTTCAGGATTTTGGGAGGTCTAATGGTCTAAGTTAAAGCCACGTTTGCATCCTTGTTTGCTGCATGGAGTGAAGTTCTGAAATGGCCCAGGGTATCACTTGAAGTATAGACAGAAGCAACCTCTGATTTATTTTTAAAACTTTGATAAATTATAATGTGAGGAGAAAAGCCGAATAGGACAATTTCTCCCTAACAACTCCCTAAGAGGGAGTACTAGAACAATGAAAAATGTACCAGGCCACTGCCTGTGAGATTTAAACAGATCCAGAATTGGGTGGGTAAGGGATAGATTTTTATTTTCTAACTTTTTTTAAATTCTCCAAGAGAAAAGACAACATGCAGCCTCTCCCTCCAATACAACTTCAGAAAATGGATGCACCTGAGTTTATGGGATAAGTTCATCCAGTCAGGGGACCAGAAAAAGAAACATATATGTGATCAACCCAGCTCAAGACACACAAAAGCAGTGTGAAAAGCCCCCTCAGATTTTGAGACATCCATGCAAGTTTAATTTAAGATTTTTTGCTTTCATGAATATTTTAAAGAACTGCATGTTTGAGGAAGATACTGGGATTGGGGTAAGAGAACCAATTTTGACTTCAATTTGTACAGGTCTAGTCCACTATTGAAAACTCTCACAGTGAGCCACCTGTTTAGCCTAACCAGCAGGAAATTTGAGAGGACTGTACACTTTTGTTAGATATCTGCAAACAAAAAGCAAGACATTCACAAGTGTATGTACACTGTGATTTGTTCAAATTTCACCATGAAATGTTTTAGAAGCAATATCTTCAAAGCCCATAGGTTTTTGGTAATTTACTCAATTTGTATACTGCAAAAACTTTAGCAGAACTGGTACATTTAAAATTCTGGTTTTTTTTGTCTCCCCCCTCTCTCCGTCCCCCACCCCCCCGTTCTAGGATCCTCATCAATTCTGCTTTGATTCCACAAACTGACTTGTATGTTTCTCTCCACTAGCTGGCTTGGGGGGAAAAAAGTTGCAATCATGCCTGTTAGACATGTCTTCAAAAGGATAGTCGCTAAATTTTCCCTGAAATAAAAATATAGAATTTTTACTCTCAGATTGTCCTTTGCGTTCCCACCAATAAAAATTTACTTTCAAATGTCATTTCCATACGAGTATGTCACTTTTAAATGAATGCTGATAGGTACACCAACCATAATGCACATTTGAACTCTAACTCTCATTCATGGAAGGTTTCTGACAATGGCCGTGTCCTTGAAATCTATGTGTGCAACTAGCGTTACAGATAAAATTTATATAATTAATTACATTTGTATATGAATACAAAAACTAGCAGAGAATGGTATTAAGTGAAACTAGTGCATTATTTAGGATATCAAACATGGGAGAATCTTTTTTTTTTTTACAGGATTATTCATTGGTATTTATACTTTGAAGTGTTTTAAACATAAAAGCCAAACATATTTGCCAGGTATCATCATGAATATTTTTTTTCCAAATAATTCACTACTACTTTGACAAAAAATGTACAGTATCCAAGCATTACAAAAATCAATTCTAATCCACCTTCAGGCTTTGTCACTGCTGCTGCAGTTAACAGTGTGAAGATTGTCTTTCGTTATTTGTCTAGCCAAGAATAATCAGACAAAAAGTTAAAATGAAAGATTACACTCAAAATTTTGTTCAATGTAAAACCCTTGCTTTATATTACCTGTGACCTGCAATCCTTTTCCATGCTCCAAAGAGTACAAACCCTCAAGCTAGAATTCTGTATGCAAGGGGACACATTTTCATGCACTGGCCTCAGGGGATGCAGGTGGACCACAAAGGCTATGAAGCCACACAGCAGAAGCTATAGAAGCAAATTTATAAGCAATGCTCCTCCCATACCACCTCTCCTGGACAGAGCACTGGAGGATCTGTGCAATATGAATCTGTTGCCCCCCTGAGCACAGCTACACTGGGAGACTGAACAGAATAGGCCTGCACATGGGTTCACCCTCCACATCCTGTATCTCTGCAAAGCTTTGCTTGCCCCTTTGTCACTAGAAGCATAAACCAGGGAGGCCTTGTGTGGCTAAGCAGGTAGGAAAAGTGTTTAGCTGCAAGTGTTAAGCATTTCCCGTGTGGTGCTAAGCACCCTCCACTAAAGTTAATGAAGGAATTGTTTTCAATTACTAGTAAATAGAACTGTCCTTTTCAATCAACTCATAAGACAGGCATTGCTTTGAATGATTAAATATTTATTTGCAGGCTGCAGTTAGATATCAGGATCTTTATGATCATCATCATCATCATCAACACTCCATCACTTTAGAATACTGCCTGTTTTATACTTGGCTCAGCAGAAAGCATAAAAGCTCTTTCCACTCTAAGAAAACATACTTACTAAGTTGTTTTCACGGATAGCAAAACACATCCCGAGAAACAGATTCTTAGAAGAAATATATTCATGCTATTTCCAACCAACTCTCAAGTCAAACATATTGAATATTTGCTATTGCAGAAATTGTATTCCTGCTCTCTTCAGCAGATATGACTAAAAAGCACCTTGTCCCTTCTTACCCATGTGTATTCTTCATCATTGCTACTGTTTTATTCTTTCTGTGCATTCTTTAAGACTTTATATGCTACTGCTCTGCATGGTCAGAATGTAGGTTGTTCATTATAATTCATCCTCAAAAAGGTTTGATGTAGTGGCCAGAGCATGGGAGTGGAAGCCAGCTATTCCAAGATTCTAATCCTTGCTGTCATACTGAATCTCTTTGCTGACTGGAACAAGTCACTTAATCTCTTTGGCTCAACTTCCCTATATGCAAAATGGGGTTGATAGCATTTACTTCTATATAGGAATACTAAAAGCGTTAATATCTGCAAAGCACCATATAAATAAGAATTGCCATAATCGAAGCAAGCCTTGTTCCTGCAATGAATACATGTGCAAGACTTTATTGTATTGCACCTGTACTATTGAAGTCAAATCTTTGCTTTGCACCAGTATAAATATTTACATAAGGGTCAAGGCAGGGGAGAATCAGTCTCACTGATTTCAATAAGAGTTTTGTCTGAATGAGAATTGCAGAATGGGTCCTATGATGCTCTGCTGAAAGAGGAGCAATATTTTTTTTATGGTTGTACTAAATTGCTTTAAATAAAAAAATATATTTTCTTGTGCACATACTTGGTGTGACAGTTTTTTCCATTACAAGGACAGCCTATATTTTACTATACCATAATTCCACAGGCGGAGGGGTCACACATATAAAAAAATGTACAATACAGAGTCGAGCTGCTAACAATAATTAAAAAAAAGCCATTGTTTAAATTGCAGATCCTTTAGTAGAGCGTTCAGTAAGCAGGTCAGGGGATCTCTAAGATGCCTTCATTTTGTCATAAGATGAATCTCTCTAGTAGTTTCCTCCCAAAACTGTTTAATTCCTGAAGTCAGCCACCACATATTCAGGCATATTCCTCTTTCCCTGCAACTTGTCCAAACAAGTGGCTCTCATTTGGCCACCCTTTCTTGTATACTCAGAGGAGGAGACCACCTCAGACAGAAAGCCAGAATTTTAGCCAAGTTACTTGAATATTAACCTGATCCTGAGTAAGCAATATTCGATATAGTATGCTAACATTGGATTCAGAGTAACAGCCGTGTTAGTCTGTATTCGCAAAAAGAAAAGGAGTACTTGTGGCACCTTAGAGACTAACCAATTTATTTGAGCATGAGCTTTCGTGAGCTACAGCTCATGCTCAAATAAATTGGTTAGTCTCTAAGGTGCCACAAGTACTCCTTAACATTGGATTGTAACTTTGACTTAATAAACAAGTTTATAATGATATAATTTTGTATATATAAGTAATACACAACGTATAAGGTTATGTATATTACAGGGATTGGCAACCTTTGGCATGCGGCCCTACAGGGTAAGCCCCGTGGCAGGCCAGGCCGGTTTGTTTACCTGCCGCGTCCGCAGGTTCTGCCGATCGCAGCTCCCACTGGCCATGCTTCACTGCTCCAGGCCAATGGGGGCTGCGGGAAGCGGCAGCCAGCACATCCCTCAGCCCACGTCGCTTCCCACAGCCCCCATTGGCCTGGAGCAGCGAACCACAGGAGAAGACTGGAACCTTTGGTTTTGTATCATGTTTCTAGGAGATCACCTTATCTGTGCATTCCACTTAGATTCCTGCACTCCTCTAGTCCATTAGTCCTCCTGTCTCAAGTGTCCTTAGTTCTTAAGATTTCCTGGGAAATGCTTTAACTTTATTGAAATAAGAGTGATGTGGGAGTGCCACTAAAATTAAGTTTGCGTCATGGCATCTGTTTGAAGGTGGACCTTTCTAAGGGCACGTCTACACTGGCAAAGTTACAGCGATGGCAGTTACAGCGCTGCTCAGAGAACGCCGAAGGAAAACTGCTGTTGTGTGTTCACACTGACAGCTGCCTGCGCAATAGCGTATTCACACTTGCGGCACTATTTGGAGCGGTGCACTCTGGGCAGCTATCCCACGGAGCACCTCTTTCTCTTCTGCCGCTAAGACTTGTGGGAAGGCGAAAGGGGTGGCGGGGTATCTTGGGTCCTGTCCCAATGACCCGTGATGCACTGCTTTGCATCCCATCAATCCCTGTGCTTCTGTCCTCATTTGGCACCATCTTACAATGGTTTGTGTACTGTGCGCCTTGCCCTGCCTCTTTCTGGCTGCAGGAATGGGTCCTGAGCTGTTGACAAGAATGCTGTTCGCACTGACCAACAGGTCATGAGTGGCAGTGGAGTTATTCCTTGAACTACAAAGGCAAGAGGAGTGAGACATTAATCTAGCCACACATAGTAGCTAAGATGCGAGACTGCTTGTGGCATTCACAGAGGTGCTGACCACAGTGGAACACCGCTTTTGGGCTTGGGAAGCAAGCACTGAGTGGTGGGAACACATTGTGATGCAGGTCTGGGATGACGAGCAGTGGCTGCAGAACTTTCACATGAGGAAAGCCACATTCATGGGACTGTGTGATGAACTTGCACCTGCCCTGCGGTGCAACGACATGAGAGTGAGAGCTGCCCTGTCGCTGGAGAAGCATGTGGAGATTGCACTGTGGAAGCTGGCTACTCCAGACTGCTACTGATAGGTCACTAAACAGTTTGGAGTGGGAAAGTCGACAGTTGGAGTCATGTTGATGTAAGTGTGCAGGGACATTAATCGCAACCTGCTCCGAAAGACCGTGACTATGGGCAACGTGCGTGAGATTGTGGCTGGCTTTGTACAAATGGGCTTCCTTAACTGCGGAGGGGCGACAGATGGCACGCACATTCCAATTCTGGCACCAGACCACCTAGCCACCAAGTACATTAATCGCAAGGGGTATTTCTCAATCGTTCTCCAGGTGCTTGTGGATCACCATGTGCATTTCACAGACATTAACGCAGGCTGATCCAGAAAGGTGCATGACGCACACATCTTTCGGAACACTGGCCTGTTCAAGAAGCTGCAAGTAGGGACTTTCTTCCCAGACCAGAAGATCACCGTAGGGGAAGTCGAAATGCCCTTTGTGATCCTGGGAGACCCCACCTGTCTCATGAAGCCATACACAAGGCAACTTGACAGCAACAAGAAGTGGTTCAACAACAGGCTGAGCAAGTGCAGAATGACTGTGGAGTGTGCATTTGGCCATTTAAAAGCCCACTGGCGATGCTTGTATGGGAAGCTGGACATGGCCAATGACAATATTCCTGTTCTTATAGCCGCATGCTGTACACTCCATAATATTTGTGAAGGGAAGGGTGAAAGCTTCAATCAGGGCTGGACTGCAGAGGCTAAACGCCTAGAGGTTGAGTTTGAACAACCGGAGACCAGGATTATTAGAGGGGCACAAGGTGGGGCCATAAGGATCAGGGATGCTTTGAGGCAGCAATTTGAAGCTGAAAGCCACTAATATTTGTTGCTATGCTCGGGATTGCAGTGCTTGTAATGCTAAGAGGTGATTGGTGCACATGATGCAAGAGGGGCCGTAACATAATTGTATGTTGCTTTGCAGTGCTCTTTTTGTTTTCACTTAACGGAATAAAGAATCTTTCAATAAAAGAATTGCATTTATTTGAAAGCAACAACCAGAGGAGAGAGTCAAACAAAAAAATTCATCAGCAGGGAGGGGGATGAGGGAATGAAAGGAATGGGGGAATGGAAGGTCTCAAGAGCAGGAGGAGCGGTCCCAGGAAGGCTACAGATTTGTGTATGTCCAGGGATCCTTTGGAGTATAATGCAGTGGGTGCTGTACTTCAGCAGGGCCAAACTGCAGATGGATCGGTGTTGAGTGCAGTGGGTATTGGGAGTCCACACTGATGGAGCGTGAGGAGGGAGGAGTGGAATGCTGCGGATAGAGAGTGGAGCCAGGAGGTTGATAAGAGTGTGTTGGCGGTGTGTGGGGGTGCGCATGGGAAAGAATTTTGTGATAGCAGCTGCAGGGGAGGGCGGGCGTGAAGCTGCTCAGTTTAAAGATCTGGTATCGCCTAGACTGTGTTCACTAGGTGCTCCATAACTGTTAAGAGCTGCTCCGTGGCTTCCTTCTGGTGTGCCACATTCTCCTTTCATTCCCTCTTCTCACTGTCCTAACACTCCTTCAATTCCTGTTTCTCAGTGGAGGAGTACATCATAACCTCATACATAAAGTCCTCCTTAGTTCTTCTTGGATGCTTTCTAATTCTTCGCAACCATTCTGCTGCCGATAACAAAGAGGGAGGCTGTGCTCCCAAGGTCATCTCTGTGAAGTTTAAATGCAACATTTTTACAGAAGCGATATTATTTGCAACATAGATAACACTGTTTCAGTGCTTTAAAACACAGCCAGTACTCACACACCTGACACTAACTGGCAGACCCCAGCCAAGCACACACAAGCCACAAGACCCCCAAAATGGTGAGTAGCCTCAGGGGCGGGGTAAATCACTGTTCCCGGACCCTGCTGTACACTGAGCAGGTGGCTCTTGGGCACTTGGGGAGAGCCAGCACTATGCGGGGGGGCTGCTGATAATCATTCCTGTCCCCACACTTTCCACAGGAGTTGTTCATTATGGAAGATATCTCACTGCTGAGGGTAAGCAGGGAATCAAGGGAGAGTCTTCTCCAAGCCTGTGGCTTCTGCCCTGGCCCCTATGTGGCTAGCCTGTATGCAGCTATGGTGGTCCCACCCGCCTCCCCGCCGATGACGGCACAGTGGTGCGGGAAAGTTACTGTTAATGGGGCAAGAAACAAAGCAGCTCTGCCAAGGAACCTGTGGGAGTGGATTGTCCAGTTCCTCCACGAGAGTTTCCTGGAGATCTCTGAAGGAGATTCACATGAAGTGAGGGAGTATATCAACAGCCTGATCCGATGCTCAAAGGTGTTAGGCATGAGGTGGGAGACAAGCCTGCTTTTTGCAACCCTCCTGCCCCCAACAACTCGCTTCAGCAATTCCCAAAATCAGATCCACTTACCAGGGGTCTCCTCTCCTGTGTTGTGCTTTGCCAAAGTCCGACTCCTGTGACTGGCTAGGATTGTCTGGGGTAGAAAAGAGCTCCTGACTGCATGCACCTCTGGCCTCCGAGTCAATCTCTGCCTCTGGTTCCCCCCCACCCTCTTCATCCAAGATTGCCTCCTCCTGGCTCGGTCCACTCTCGACTGGCAATGAAGTACCCACAAGAAACTTTGCAGTGGAGGTGGGGTCACCACCGAGTATCGTGTCCAGCTCTTTGTAAAACCAGCAGCTCGTGGGTGCAGCACCAGAGCGGCGGTTTGCCTCCCACACCTGGAGGTAGGCGTTCTGCAACTCCTTCACTTTGACCCTGTACTGCAATATGTCCCGGTCATGACTCTTTTCTGTCATGCATCTAGAAATCTGTCCATAAGTATCATAATTCTGGCAGCTGGAGCACAGCTGTGACTGCACAGCCTCCTCTCCCCAAATACCGATGAGGTCCAGCAGCCCGGCATTGCTCCAAGCGGGAGATCGCCTGCTGCGTGGAGCAGGCATGGCCACCTGGAAGGATGCGCCGAGACCACTTCACACATCACCGAGCAAACAGGAGGGGGACTTTCAAATTTCCAAAGGATGTATGGGGAGCGGCTGATAGTTGGTCACCTGAGGGCAGGGCAGTAGAGTTCAAACGGATGGCCAGAGAGGTGGGAACAGGCATTGTGGGACACCTCCCGGAGGCCAGTCGCAGCGCTGTAATCCCCTCGGTGTCTACACTGGCACTGCAGCGCTGTAGCCACGGTGCAGAAAGCTCTATGCCTCTCCTCGCAGTGGGTTTTTTTTAGAGTGCTGCATCTCCACAGTTCCTGTGTACTGAGTGGCTTGGCAGTGTGTACACCTCCGGAGTTACGGCACTCAAAGCTGCTTTACTGTGCATAAACTTGTCAGTGTAGACGGGGCCTAAGTCCTCTAAAATGCACATGCTTAGTTAGATTGCTCTGAAAATGAGTGTGCCTCAGGAGGATGCAGGATGAGGTTAGGGACCCAAATTTGGAGTCATGTGAGCCTGAGATATAAGCCCTTCAAAACTAGCCCTTTTTACAAACAAAGCTTCTAGGTGTTTTGCACCAAGCTACAGCTCAGTGTAATGTGATGTGGGTTGAAATGATCTCATTCTGTCAAGTTTTACCCAAGACTGTGTGTGACACCTACTAAATCTTTGGCAGATAAAAACTGAGAACTGTATTTAAGAAAATGTAAATTTTTTACATGGTATATATGTAGGGCAACCACCATTTGAAATGCACAATAAAGGGCACCACACACAAACACACGGCAAGCCCTCCGCAACCCTGACCACAAGGTAAGTCGGCAACTCCCCAGCCCTTCAACAGTCATTTATAGTATCTTGAGAGATTGATAACACAGCACATCTCCTCACTCTTGTGTGACTCAAACCCTCTCACACACGCCCAGTGCCCTTGCATGCTGGTGGGCAGACAGCTGTTGTATTTCAACAGTTTTGATCTGTTATCACTTAAACTGAGGAACTGGGAACACTGCACCATCTTTAGCGAGACACAGAAACTTTTAACAGTAGATCTCCCAGTGTACTGCTATGATAACTTTCAGAGTAACAAGTTAGTCTGTCTTCGCAAAAAGAAAAGGAGTACTTGTGGCATGTCATAAATATAAAGGGAAGGGTAAACCCCTTTGAAATTCCTCCTGGCCAGGGGAAAGCTCCCGTCACCTGTAAAGGGTTAAGAAGCTAAAGGTAACCTCGCTGGCATCTGACCAAAATGACCAATGAGGAGATAAGATACTTTCAAAAGCTGGGAGGATGGAGAGAAACAAAGGGTCTGTGTGTCTGTCCATATTCTGTCTTTGCCGGGGATAGATCAGGAATGGAGTCTTAGAACTTTTAGTAAGTAATCTAGCTCGGTACGTGTTAGATTCTGATTTCTTTAAATGGCTGAGAAAAGAACTGTGCTGAATAGAATAACTATTTCTGTCTGTGTATCTTTTTTGTAACTTAAGGTTTTGCCTAGAGGGGTTCTCTATGTTTTGAATCTAATTACCCTGTAAGGTATCTACCATCCTGATTTTACAGGGGGGATTTCTTTATTTCTATTTACTTCTATTTTTATTAAAAGTCTTCTTGTAAGAAAACTGAATGCTTTTTCATTGTTCTCAGATCCAAGGGTTTGGGTCTGTGGTCACCTATGCAAATTGGTGAGGCTTTTTATCCAACATTTCCCAGGAAAGGGGGGGTGCAAGTGTTGGGAGGATTGCTCATTATTCTTAAGATCCAAGGGTCTGGGTCTGTAGTCACCTAGGCAAATTGGTGAGGCTTTTTACCAAACCTTGTCCGGGAAGTGGGGTGCAAGGTTTTGGGAAGTATTTGGGGGGGAAAGACGCGTCCAAACAGCTCTTCCCCAGTAACCAGTATTAGTTTGGTGGTGGTAGTGGCCAATCTAAGGACAAAGGGTGGAATATTTTGTACCTTGGGGAAGTTTTGACCTAAGCTGATAAGATAAGTTTAGGGGGGTTTTCATGCAGGTCCCCACATCTGTACCCTAGAGTTCAGAGTGGGGGAGGAACCTTGACATTGCACCTTAGACTAACCAATTTATTTGAGCATGAGCTTTCGTGAGCTACAGCTCACTTCATCGGATGCATACCGTGGAAACTGCAGAAGACATTATATACACACAGAGACCATGAAACAATACCTCCTCCCACCCCACTGTCCTGCTGGTAATAGCTTATCTAAAGTGATCATCAAGTTGGGCCACTTCCAGCACAAATCCAGGTTTTCTCACCTTCCCCCCCCCACAAACTCACTCTCCTGCTGGTAATAGCCCATCCAAAGTGACCACTCTCTTCACAATGTGTATGATAACCAAGGTGGGCCATTTCCTGCAAAAATCCAGGTTCTCTCACCCCCCTCCAAAAACCACACACACAAACTCACTCTCCTGCTGGTAATAGCTTATCCAAAGTGACCACTCTCCCTACAATGTGCATGGTAATCAAGGTGGGCCATTTCCAGCACAAATCCAGGCTTTCTCACCCCTCCCCCCCCCCCAGAAACACACACACACACACACACACAAACTCACTCACCTTGATTATCATGCACATTGTAGGGAGAGTGGTCACTTTGCATAAGCTATTACCAGCAGGAGAGTGAGTTTGTGGGGGGTGGGGGGGGCGGAGGGTGAGAAAACCTGAATTTGTGCTGGAAATGGCCCAACTTGATGATCACTTTAGATAAGCTATTACCAGCAGGACAGTGGGGTGGGAGGAGGTATTGTTTCATGGTCTCTGTGTGTATATAATGTCTTCTGCAGTTTCCACGGTATGCATCCGATGAAGTGAGCTGTAGCTCATGAAAGCTCATGCTCAAATAAATTGGTTAGTCTCTATGGTGCCACAAGTACTCCTTTTCTTTTTGCTATGATAACGCAAATCTTTAGACCCACGTAAAAAATCCTCAGAAGATTAAATTATTTTCTGACGCCTGGCAAATCTGTTTAAAAAATAATGGCCAGGCCCATGTAATACTGGCCAGACAGTGACCCTATGCATATGGCAATACAGGAAGCCAGCTTGAGGGTTTCCATTCCCCCTATTTTATAAGCTTTAGACTTAGATCTTGCAAATTCCCTAAAATCCAAACGGTTACTCTGATTTCTATAAAGTTTGGTGTGCCTCATGAAGGTGCAGGGCAGCATTACTGACCCAAATTCAGGGTTATGTGACGGAAGGGTTCCCAGGTTACAGGCCCTCCTCACAAAATGGTTTACTTCTGCTGCCTTGTACCATTCATCTGAGAGGTATTAATGACAGGGTGAATCACAGCCCTGCTGATGGCTGTGAACTCACCCTTCTATTTACATAATTAAGGATACATTGATCACAAGCCCACACCTAAGACAAAAGAAGTTTTAGACTGAGTGGCTGGAGAGTGCTACACTGGGTGGCAGTTTCCGTTTGGGGGAGAATGTAATCAAGGACTTTGGGCGAAAATAAATTAGACATGTGAAGGCTTCCTGGGAAAGGAGGAGTATTAGTGGGTGGAGGAGGGGGAGAATGGGAGTAGAGGTGTTTGGGGCCTCAGCAAGGAGGTGGGAGTATGGAGAGAAGATAAATGGGGATTGATGGTAGGGGAGGAAAGAGAGATTTGGGCTCAAGTGAGAGAGGTCTGGGACTCCCCAACTGTACCAGTACACCCAAGCCCCTGAGCATTCCATGGCTCTGCCAATGCTCCCCAAGCCCACAGCTCTGCCAGTGCACCCCCACCACACTGCACTGAACCCCCTGCACTGCCAACCCCCACACTGCAGCCCCAGGTCTGCCAGTGCACTCCACCCATTCTGAATCTCAACCTTCTTTCACGCCACAGCTCTGCCAGTCCCCCCCAAACACTGAATGAAACCTATTAAAAAAAGTGTTGGAAGAAGTGGAGTGTTCATAGCTGACTGGAAAATGCGTGCCATATGGCTGTCATGGGGTACTCACTCACTGCTGGTGGCACCTCCTCCTGGCTGCTCTGGGGAAGTGGACCTCTGAGAGGTCCAGAGAGGCCTGGATGACTTCCAGCTTTTGAGGCCCCTAGCCATAATAAAAATAAAAAATGATGACACATGGAAACAAAATAAGGCACCAAGAAAAGAGTGAGACATAATTTGAATATTTTCTTATTTAACAAATGCTTTTCTGGTCCGACAGGGATGTACATAAAAACAAGTTGCAAAACTTATCAAATGCCAAAATATTAACAAGTGTCTAAATTTGAGGCCCCCTTTGAGCTTGAGGCCCAGGCCAAATGGCTCTCCTGGCCCCCCCTCTGATTGGTCCTGCTGGGGAATAGCTCTCTTTCAGGCCCTCCCATTGTGGTCTCTCCTTTCACTCTGTGGTCACTCTCTTATTCCAGTAGGTGCAGCTTCCTCTGCATGACTGCACCACTCCGATCACTACATGGCTTCCCCTTTCAGGGTATTGAGTCTCACTGGGCGTGCTGTCCAAGCAATCCCACCGTGTCTGTGGCTGGGGGTAGTGGGGGTGCAAGCACCCACCGGCACCAACAAAAGTTGGCACCTGTGCTGGTGACTTCCTGGCTTTATATTACCTTACACTATGTCTACACTACAAATTACTTCAGAATAACTTGTGTCATTCGAATGTGAATAATCCACACTCCTGAGTGAAGTAAGTTATACCGACCTAAGCGCCAGTGTGGACAGCACTATATCAGCAGGCGAGCTACTTCCGCCAACACAGCTACTGCCTCTCGCAGAGGCAGGCATTATTAAGCCAACCAGAGAACTCTCTCCCATTGGCTTAGAGTGTCTTCCACAGATGCGCTATAGTGGCCCAGCTGTGCCCCTGTCGGTGCTATAGCGTAGACATAGCCTCAGTCCACACCTGCTCAGTTGAGCTTCATCCTCTAATCAGGGGTTGCTTCTCCAGCCTAATCCCCTCATTGGGTGGCCTGTCACACTAATTGGCCCTTTCTCAGCTTCCTTAACCCTTTCAGGGCTGTTGTGGGGGTGAACACGCCTTCACAATAGCATACAAATATATGCTGTGACCCCCCCCGGCCCCCAGTGTTTCTCTGAGATGGCGTACATCTAGCGGACAAGGTCAGAGGATCTTTCTGTCAGTATTTTGGAACAGAAACCCCATCTGCAATTTCTCTCTCTGACTCCACCACAAACTCCACCCTACAGCCATTGTGAAACATGCATAGGAACACTGTTCACAGTTGCCTTTGCTACAGGCACTGAATGTGAATCAGGTTATAGGAGGCAGAGAAGTAGCAATAATAGAAATATTTACACACCAGGGAGTGAAGGCCCCAGGGAGCTGTGTTACCTGCTTGTGGTGGGGAGCCTGGGTGCAGCAGCGGGGAGGGATTACGTTTTCGAGGGGAAAACAATGATGCTGGGGAGGTGTGTGAAAGCAGGGCTGGTGCATGGCTCAGTATGCAAATTGCAGGACATGGTATGTACAAATGTCTAAATGACTTCTAACTCCTACAACATTTTTTTTTCTGTTTAAAAAAAAATAAAAAAATAAAAAACACTTAGGAAATTCAAGGGCATTTTTTTTAAAATTGTTAACACAAAGTTAAGGTTGCTTGGTTGTATGTCATCCCCTTTCAGAATGATGAGTTGAACCAAAACTGAAACCTCTGAAAACCAGGAAATGCATTTTTATGGTTGCCCATGCAACTGTCCCTCTTCCAGCAATGCCCCAATATACATTGTCCTTTAATAGTGTGACATGGAATCCTGTGGGTGAGAGGGAATGCATCGTAAAAGGAGATGAAGAGCATATACACTTCAGCAACCATGGGGCTGACAGAGCAAAGACATGTGGGTATATTGGGTCATTGCTGAAAGAAGCCAGCAGCAAGGTTGTATGGGCATCTTAAGTGTGCCTCTCCCTGTTTTCAGAGGTTTCAGTTTGCTTGACTCAGCATTTTGGTACCATCAAGCAATCTTGATTCTGCATTAATGTAGTTTTTTGGCCATTGAATAATAGTTTAGATTTAATTTATGGAGTATTTGAAGCTTCTATGCTTCATGTTGCTTTAGATACCTAAAGGAAAAGTTCCTTGGGAAATGTCTGGGATTCTATTGTTGCATCATTGGTCTAGTGTCTGTGGGCAGGTCTACACTACCGTGTACATTGATGAAACTTATGTTGTTCAGGGGTGTGAAAAAGACTCCTCTGTGAGTAATGCAAGTTACAGCAACCTAAGCGCTGTCCACACCTGCACTATGTCGGTGTGAGATGCTCTTCCAGCGACATAGCTTCTGCCTCTCATGGTGGTGGAGTAATTATGCTAACTGGAAAGAGCTCTCCTGTTGGCATAGAGCATCTTTACCAGATGTGCTACAATGGCGCAGCTGCACTGGTGGAGCTGAGCTGCTGTTGTGCTTTTAGTGTAGACCTGCTCTGTATTTCTGGCAGAGGTCTACATTCCCCCGGCTTCTAGTATTATTGCTTTGCCAGGGTTAGGTCCCATTTTTCTCATACTGCTATTTGCACTGATAATTATAGTCCAAGAGCAAACTCGTGTTACATTTATCTGAAAAGACCGAACTGTTGCCAAAGCTGCATCATGTATCTGTCTGTGTAATCTGCTTTTTAATAACTAATGACATAAAGGCATTTGTGCCCTATATCAAATTGGAATTCAAAATTATACTGTATTTCACATGCAGGTGCTATCTAGTCATTTTTCCATCTCTCCTATTTCAACAATTGTCACTGAGCTCCTCACTATGCTTTCCATGTTGTTTTTTTGTAACTTAATTAAGACATATTTCAAAAACAGGATGAAAACAGATTTGCAGTTTTCTTTCTTCTTTCATTCTTTTTAAATATACTAAAATGGGGCAGAAACTACAGTAGTTTGTTTTGTTTGTTGTTTTTTGCTGATCCTGTGAATGGTGCAAACTTTCAGAACAAGGAACATGCCAACACTGAGTTCTATGAATATAAGTTCTTGTACTTTCACAGTTGTCGCTTTGTGAATATATATCTTGCAAGACTGGGGACTGTTCTGCATAGACAGTAGCATCATGCAGGTTAAAGGCCCATAGTTAATAGTTATCATTATTTTAGTAGTGAGCATCGATATTGCCTCAATTATGGCATTTTTAAATCCAGCCTATTGGCATTCTTAACTTGCTGAATATTTCTTTAGTGGTGAAACCATTTTAGAGATAGTGTCATAGCCTTAATATAGGCACTATTTTCTGAATTGCACTCTGTGTTATGGACAGTATCAGTTTACTGAATGAAGAAAAGGAGTACTTGTGGCACCTTAGAGACTAACCAATTTATTTGAGCATGAGCTTTCGTGAGCTACAGCTCACTTCATCGGATGCATACCGTGGAAACTGCAGTAGACACTATATATACACAGAGACCATGAAACAATACCCCCTCTCACCCCACTGTCCTGCTGGTAATAGCTTATCTAAAGTGATCATCAAGTTGGGCCATTTCCAGCACAAATCCAGGTTCTCTCACCCTCTGCCCCCCCGCCCCTCCACAAACTCACTCTCCTGCTGGTAATAGCCCATCCAAAGTGACCACTCTCTTCACAATGTGTATGATAATCAAGGTGGGTCATTTCCGGCACATAAACACCACCCTATACCGGAAACCTACTGACCGCTATTCCTACCTACATGCCTCCAGCTTTCACCCTGACCACACCACACGATCCATCGTCTACAGCCAAGCTCTGCGATACAACTGCATTTGCTCCAACCCCTCAGACAGAGACAAACACCTACAAGATCTCTGTCAAGCTTTCTTACAACTACAATACCCACCTGCGGAAGTAAAGAAACAGATTGATAGAGCCAGAAGAGTTCCCAGAAGTTACCTACTACAGGACAGGCCTAACAAAGAAAATAACAGAACGCCACTAGCCTTCACCTTCAGCCCCCAACTAAAACCCCTCCAACGCATTATTAAGGATCTACAACCTATCCTAAAGGATGACCCAACACTCTCACAAATCTTGGGAGACAGGCCAGTCCTTGCCTACAGACAGCCCCACAACCTGAAGCAAATACTCACCAACAACCACATACCACACAACAGAACCACTAGCCCAGGAACCTATCTTTGCAACAAAGCCCGTTGCCAGCTGTGCACACATATCTATTCAGGGGACACCATCACAGGGCCTAATAACATCAGCCACACTATCAGAGGCTCGTTCACCTGCACATCCACCAATGTGATATATGCCATCATGTGCCAGCAATGCCCCTCTGCCATGTACATTGGTCAAACTGGACAGTCTCTACGTAAAAGAATAAATGGACACAAATCAGATGTCAAGAATTATAACATTCATAAACCAGTCGGAGAACACTTCAATCTCTCTGGTCACGCAATCACCGACATGAAGGTCACTATCTTACAAGAAAAAAACTTCAAATCCAGACTCCAGCAAGAAACTGCTGAATTGGAATTCATTTGCAAATTGGATACTATTAATTTAGGCTTAAATAGAGACTGGGAGTGGCTAAGTCATTATGCAAGGTAGACTATTTCCCCTTGCTTTTTCCTACCCCCCTCCCCCAGACATTCTGGTTAAACTTGGATTTAAACTTGGAGAGTGGTCAGTTTGGATGAGCTATTGCTAGCAGGTCTGTGCTGGAAATGACTCACCTTGATTACCATGCACATTGTAGGGAGAGTGGTCACTTTGGATGAGCTATTACCAGCAGGAGAGTGAGTTTGTGTGTGTATGGGGGTGGGGGAGGGGTGAGAAAACCTGGATTTATGCTGGAAATGGCCCACCTTGGTTATCATACACATTGTGAAGAGAGTGGTCACTTTGGATGGGCTATTACCAGCAGGAGAGTGAGTTTGTGTGGGGAGGGTGAGAAAACCTGGATTTGTGCTGGAAGTGGCCCAACTTAATGATCACTTTAGATAAGCTATTACCAGCAGGAGAGTGAGTTCGTGTGTTTACGGGGGGGGGGGGGGGGGGGGGGGAGAAAACCTGGATTTGTGCTGTAGCTCATGAAAGCTCATGCTCAAATAAATTGGTTAGTCTCTAAGGTGCCACAAGTACTCCTTTTCTTTTTGCAAAGACAGACTAACACGGCTGTTACTCTGAAACCAGTTTATTGAATATGTACTATTTGTGTACAGCACACTTTTAAAGGAGTTTGGATTGCTTTCTTTTATGACCCAAGTGGTGTTTTTGCATTTCTCTGTTTTCTTAGTTTTTAGAGTTCTATTGATTTGTAATTCTGATTTTTGAGGGTCACATTATCATGTACTGTCTCTCTCCAATAGTTAGGATGAATTAGTTATGATGAGGTCAGCTCTCCTTTTGGTTCATTTGATGAGTGGTCTTATTTCCATGGTTTAGATTCATAGATTCATAGATATTTAGGTCAGAAGGGACCATTATGATCATCTAGTCTGACCTCCTGCACAACGCAGGCCACAGAATTTCACCCACCACTCCTACAAAAAAAACCTCACACCTATATCTGTGCTATTGAAGTCCTCAAATTGTAGTTTAAAGACCTCAAGGAGCAGAGAATCCTCCAGCAAGTGACCCGTGCCCCATGCTACAGAGGAAGGCGAAAAACCTCCAGGGCCTCTTCCAATCTGCCCTGGAGGAAAATTCCTTCCCGACCCCAAATATGGCGATCAGCTAAACCCTGAGCATATGGGCAAGATTCATCAGCCAGATACTACAGAAAATTCTTTCCCAGGTAACTTGGATCTTATGGTGATATTTAATGGTGTTTTTTTGGCTTTTGTGAACAATACTGTCACTGGTAACTATTTGAACTTGGTCTTTGTTGAAAGCTTCAGTACATTTAAAATGACGGGAAACTGAAACAATTCAGTTTTCAAATGAATTAAACAAACACACTTCAAATCCTTCTGTTGCTTGAGGGTACAGCAAAGCAACAAAAAGTCTTACTCATTTGAGCTCCCCTATTCAAAGTGATACTTTGAGTTAATGACAGCCAATGATTTGATCGCTTTAGTAATGTGATTTGTTTTTCTGTTTTAATTGCATGGGTATGTAATTTGCTTGAGGTAACTGCATAATATTTTAAATTTTATTTTGGAATCTGTGAAGAGCTCAAATGAATCTGGTATGGGGTTTGAAAGTTGCTTTTATTTTGTGTATACATTCTCTGTGGAAGCCTCTTACTGTTATTAGACTAAGACAAGATCTCTCTGATCTTTGTTATTTGTGAAGTTCTTCAGTATCTTATCTTTTTCTGGGTTTGAATTTAATCTTATTTTATTGACAGGTATTTCTCTGGTGCTCATCACTGTAGGGTTTTTTTCAGTGTTCCATGCACACTGATACATAAAGCAAGACAATATCCCTGTGAGGTAGAGAAGTATTGTTATCTCTGGTTTCCAGGAGAAATTAAGACAGAAGTTAAAGCCAAAAAATTTCAAAGTAGCCTATGATTTTGAATGCTTCATTTTTTGGCTGTACACCTGAGACACCTTAGGATTGATTTCTCAAGGGCCTTGAATGTTCAGTATCTCTGAGAAACCTATCCAATGTCTCTTACATTGCTCAGGCAGACTATAGAGACTGTATCATCATATGCTGATGAAAAGACAGAAAAATGGGGGGAAATGTTTTTAAAATCTTTCTAAATACATTTCAAATATAATATGTAAGGCCAGATCCTCATTTGCCTCTAAGGTTGTTTTGTGCCATTGCACTGGTGCAAAATGATCTTAAAGTTCCCCTAATGAGATATGATGATGATAATTGAAACATGAGGCTAGCTTAAAACATTCTCACTGGGGACAGAAGAGGTGTTCTGGTGTTGGGAGAGAGCTGTGCTAGATAAGTGTGTGTACCAGTCACCCCCACTGGTAGAATGGTTCATAGGAGTCCATTCCAGCTGGCAACCATAGCACTGTTCTGTAACTTCCTCTGGTGGCTGATTCATCCCCTTGCCCCTCCCCTCCCCGCCCCCCTAGTTGTTCTTGATTGTGAGAGGCATATATGGAGAAGCATATGTCTTTGATGGAAAAGGAGTATTTCAATTTTTTTTCTACCTCACCTTCATAGTGTAGTTCAAAAACAAACATGATTAGTCATTTTCCTTCATTTCTTACCAGAAATTAGATAACAGAAAAGGCCCTGGCATACACCGATGCAGATTGACTTAGAATCATAGAATATCAGGGTTGGAAGGGACCTCAGGAGGTCATCTAGTCCAACCCCCTGCTCAAAAGCAGGACCAATCCCCAATTAAATCATCCCAGCCAGGGCTTTGTCAAGCCTGACCTTAAAAACTTCTAAGGAAGGAGATTCCACCACCTCCCTAGGCAACGCATTCCAGTGTTTCACCACCCTCCTAGTGAAAAAGTTTTTCCTAATAGCCAACCTAAACCTCCCCCACTGTAACTTGAGACCATTACTCCTTGTCCTGTCCTCTTCTACCACTGAGAATAGTCTAGAACCATCCTCTTTGGAACCACCTCTCAGGTAGTTGAAAGCAGCTATCAAATCCCCCCTCATTCTTCTCTTCTGCAGACTAAACAATCCCAATTCCCTCAGCCTCTCCTCATAAGTCATGTGTTCCAGAACCCTAATCATTTTTGTTGCCCTTCGCTGGACTCTCTCCAATTTATCCACATCCTTCTTGTAGTGTGGGGCCCAAAACAGGACACAGTACTCCAGATGAGGCCTCACCAATGTCGAATAGAGGGGAACGATCACGTCCCTCAATCTGCTCGCTATGCCCCTACTTATACATCCCAAAATGCCATTGGCCTTCTTGGCAACAAGGGCACACTGCTGACTCATATCCAGCTTCTCGTCCACTGTCACCCCTAGGTCCTTTTCCGCAGAACTGCTGCCTAGCCATTCGGTCCCTAGTCTGTAGCTGTGCATTGGGTTCTTCCGCCCTAAGTGCAGGACCCTGCACTTATCCTTATTGAACCTCATCAGATTTCTTTTGGCCCAATCCTCCAATTTGTCTAGGTCCCTCTGTATCCTATACCTGCCCTCCAGCATATCTACCACTCCTCCTGGTTTAGTATCATCCGCAAATTTCCTGAGAGTGCAATCCACACCATCCTCCAGATCATTTATGAAGATATTGAACAAAACCGGCCCCAGGACCGACCCCTGGGGCACTCCACTTGACACCGGCTGCCAACTAGACATGGAGCCATTGATCACTACCTGTTGAGCCCGACAATCTAGCCAACTTTCTACCCACCTTATAGTGCATTCATCCAGCCTGTACTTCTTTAACTTGCTGAGAAGAATACTGTGGGAGACCGTATCAAAAACTTTGCTAAAGTCAAGATACAATACATCCACTGCTTTCCCTTCATCCACAGAACCAGTAATCTCATCATAGAAGGCGATTAGATTAGTCAGGCATGACCTTCCCTTGGTGAATCCATGCTGACTGTTCCTGATCACTTTCCTCTCATGTAAGTGCTTCAGGATTGATTCTTTGAGGACCTGCTCCATGATTTTTCGAGGGACTGAAGTGAGGCTGACTGGCCTGTAGTTCCCAGAATCCTCCTTCTTCCCTTTTTTAAAGATTGGCACTACATTAGCCTTTTTCCAGTCATCCGGGACTTCCCCCGTTCGCCACGAGTTTTCAAAGATAATGGCCAATGGCTCTGCAATCACAGCCGCCAGTTCCTTTAGCACTCTCGGATGCAACTCATCCGGCCCCATGGACTTGTGCACGTCCAGCTTTTCTAAATAGTCCCTAACCACCTCTTTCTCCACATAGGGCTGGCCATCTATTCCCCATGTTGTGATGCCCAGCGCAGCAGTCTGGGAGCTGACCTTGTTCGTGAAGACGGAGGCAAAAAAAGCATTGAGTACATTAGCTTTTTCCACATCCTCTGTCACTCGGTTGCCTCCCTCATTCATTAAGGGGCCCACACTTTCCTTGGCTTTCTTCTTGTTGCCAACATACCTGAAGAAACCCTTCTTGTTACTCTTAACATCTCTCGCTAGCTGCAGCTCCAGGTGCGATTTGGCCCTCCTGATTTCATTCCTACATGCCCGAGCAATATTTTTATACTCTTCCCTGGTCATATGTCCAACCTTCCACTTCTTTGTAAGCTTCTTTTTTATGTTTAAGATCCGCTAGGATTTCACCGTTAAGCCAAGCTGGTTGCTGCCATATTTACTATTCTTTCGACACATCGGGATGGTTTGTCCCTGTAACCTCAACAGGGATTCCTTGAAATATAGCCAGCTCTCCTGGACTCCTTTACCCTTCATGTTAGTCCCCCAGGGGATCCTACCCATCCGTTCCCTGAGTGAGTCGAAGTCTGCTTTCCTGAAGTCCAGGGTCCGTATCCTGCTGCTTACCTTTCTTCCCTGTGTCAGGATCCTGAACTCGACCAACTCATGGTCACTGCCTCCCAGATTCCCATCCACTTTTGCTTCCCCTACTAATTCTTCCTGGTTTGTGAGCAGCAGGTCAAGAAAAGGTCCCCCCCAGTTGGCTCCTCTAGCACTTGAACCAGGAAATTGTCCCCTACGCTTTCCAAAAACTTCCTGGATTGTCTATGCACCGCTGTATTGCTCTCCCAGCAGATACCAGGAAAATTAAAGTCACCCATGAGAACCAGGGCGTGCGACCTAGTAGCTTCCATGAGCTGCCGGAAGAAAGCCTCATCCACCTCATCCCCCTGGTCCGGTGGTCTATAGCAGACTCCCACCACTACATCACTCTTGTTGCTCACACTTCTAAACTTAATTCAGAGACACTCAGGTTTTTCTGCAGTTTCGTACCGGAGCTCTGAGCAGTCATACTGCTCCCTTACATACAGTGCTACTCCCCCACCTTTTCTGCCCTGCCTGTCCTTCCTGAACAGTTTATAACCATCCATGACAGTACTCCAGTCATGTGAGTTATCCCACCAAGTCTCT
Organism: Eretmochelys imbricata; assembly: GCF_965152235.1. Lineage (NCBI taxonomy): Eukaryota > Metazoa > Chordata > Testudines > Cheloniidae > Eretmochelys > Eretmochelys imbricata. The sequence goes on along the minus strand of NC_135573.1, from coordinate 95,227,818 downwards.
GTTATTCCAATCACGTCATAATTCCTTGACATCACCAGGACCTCCAGTTCTCCCTGCTTGTTTCCAAGGCTTTGTGCATTCGTATATAAGCACTTGAGATAACCTGCTGATCGCCCCTCATTCTCAGACTTCCATGTGACTCTTCACAAGAATGAAATCAAATACATATATAAGTGTTTGCTGGAGTGGGGCCTAACTGACTGTTCACTGACATTTAATAACTAAGGAATTAATTAGTTTAAGATTCAACTGGTTTCCAGAAAGAATTATTTGATCCAAAACTATCTATTAAAACTCAAACATTGTTCTTTTCACCTTCATGTTATTAGTTACTCGTAAATCCTGATTATGCATTGAAAATTAAGGAAAAAGTTGAACAATAATAATTGATTATGAAGCTTATTATAGTTTTTAATGAAGATTTTGTTCATGCAAGTGGTGTAGAATGTGCATACTAATGAAATATTAGTAGTTAACTCTAATAGAATTGACAGCAAAAGGCAAAACTCACAGTATTTAAGAATACAGGCTAGACTGCATTTCTGAGTAACACCACCGTTTTTAAAAAGAAACCCAAATCAAATTTCATCAGCCCAAACCTAAATGGCTAATTAAATTGCATTTTAATAAAGGAAATTCACTCCATTTTTTAAACTTGTGTTTAATACAAAATCATGCTTTTGTGGGGTTTTTTGTTTGTTTGCTTTTGGGTTTTTTAACAACCTAGATGTTGCTTAGAGGAGTGAAGGAGTGACAGTTGGTGAGGACAACAACAGCAGACCTAGGCTATGGAACTCACTCCAAGAGATGAGAAAGACAGTGCTAAATGTAAACCACACTTTTAAAATTAGGAGTTCTCCTTCAATAATCAGAGGGGTAGCCGTGTTAGTCTGGATCTGTAAAAGCGGCAAAGAGTCCTGTGGCATCTTATAGACTAACAGACGTATTGGAGCATAAGCTTTTGTGGGTGAATACCCACTTCATTGGATGCATGTAGTGGAAATTTCCAGAGGCAGGTATAAATATGCAAGCAAGAATTTCCACTACATGCATCCAACGAAGTGGGTATTCACCCACAAAAGCTTATGCTCCAATACGTGTGTTAGTCTATAAGATGCCACAGGACTCTTTGCCGCTCCTTCAATAAGTACATCACTCTAAAGCACTTAATCCTTTTATCTTTTCCCACAATAAACTAATCAAGCTAGCTCACCAATAGGCTGGGAAAAGGGGAGATTTCTATTTCTAAATATTTGGGAAGTGCTCAGAGAGTGGTGGGGCCATATGAATACCCAGATAGGTAGTGGCATGTGCTGAATATTTATCAGGAATCCGTTAACTGTTGATTGTTTATTGGGATTATTTGGCAGTTTTTTATGATTATTTATTAGAGTAAAATGGATAGAAGGTCATGTTTATTTGCCCTCTTAGAGGCTTAACTCCTGATATTGGACCAAAAATTACACAACTATTTGTCTTGGAGACCACTAGTATGTCAAAATTTCAGGAGGAGGGATCACACACCCCACAGGGGATTGTTTAAAACTGACTATTGTAACCTGTTAATTACAGAACTATAAGCATGTTAAAACTTTCCTAGATTCAGAAGCGCGTTACACAGTACTTTGTTGGGTCTAACATACTCCATGTTCAAACACCATTTTTTAAAAAAGCTACACAGGTGTTGGGATCTCACTGACTCCATGTTTAAACAATGAAAATAGATGGTAACAGCAACAATATAAAAGGCACAAAGTGCCTGTGAAAGAGTGGAGAAGATAGGTGATGTGTTCTGAACATACAAAGCTTTTACATTTTGTACATTGTTGGTGTTTTCCAGTCGTGTCCTCTGGAACAGATGTAGTATCTTCCCCCTTTCATAGGACTCTGGATCAGTCCCCAGCACACTAGACACTGCTTCCCTAGAAGCCTGAGGCAAGGCTGTGATGTTTCTTTCCTGCATCTGATTACCAAGAAGCCAAATACAGTCCCCTTTAAGTATCCCAGCCTTTGACCTCCACCTAGACAGTCAAGTCTAATATAGTGAGAAGTTATTGAAAACCTGATTCCATATGCGATGTACACAAGTCCCAAAGGACCAGACACTGATCCCCAAGTCAATAGGAATCTCAGATCTTACCCAATAATCATGCTGCTACCAATCCTTTAGTAACTAAACCTAAAGGTTTTAATAATAAAAGGAAAAAGAAGGAAGAGAGTTGCAGTGGTTAAGAGATCACTATACCTAGAGTAATGGGGAAAGTCCTTAGGTCAGTTTCATAGCAGAGACGGTGAGGCTGCTGATTTGTAAAAGTCTTTCTTGAATCATTTTAAAAGTTATAATAGACAGTCCAGGTGTACAGTTTGTTCAATTTTTTCCATGAGAATTCCAGGGTAAATCCAGAGTAAACCTGGAAACTGCAGTCACGTAGTTTAGACCTTCCTTTTCAAAGTTTAAACGGACCTGAGATGAAAAGGATCAGGCTAGAAGCTTCCTTTATAGTTGAAGCAAGCTGGGTGCTGACAGGTAATTCCACCACATGGCCTTTGATGAAAGATAGCGGACCGTTTGTGATCTTTCTTCAATGGGTCCTTTTTCAGACAACACATTAAGCAATAGCCATTCAAACTATCAAGACAGATAATCAGTAGTTTACTATGTGGAATTACAAGATTCGAGGAGAGATTGGGATAATATTATTAGATCACAAGTCCCATCTAAAGGATAATATCCCCTTTTTGATCTCTGAATCAATAGAATACTGTAATGAAGCATTATGAGACAGGAATAGGATTAGTATCTACAAGGTAATTAGATCACACATAGTTAAACTTCTAACAAGATACAGGTAAACACATACAAATACACTTAGCACCTACCCTTGATTTCTATTGCTACAAATAAATAGGTTAACGATTGCTGATCTAGGAAATCTCTTTGAAATTCATATACATTGTCTTGATTACATTTCAGTGCCTCTTGTTAAGTTGTTATGGGTCATACCTAAGTTGACCAGTCTGTCAGCAAGTCTTTTCCTCAGCAACAGCATCCGTCAAGTGTCGTCTAGCTAGAAAATGTATCTGACAATTGTGGCTTCACCAGAAAACTCTTCCTAGCAAGTGTAGGCTTCCCAGAAAATCAACTTGATGGTGTTCTCTTCAAAGAAACTCAATTTGCTGTACAATTGTGATTACATATGAGGCAAATGTTATCTGGGGTCTTCAAGACCGAAAAGGTCCCTTTGAAGCATTCTTTTTGATAAAGACTACTGAAAATATGATGATAAGCACAATGCTGAAAGATTAATATAATCTTATGATAATATTATCATAACTGCTGCCTCAAAATATAAACAGTCTGATGCTAGAATACTTGCATAATTAATTTGGGATCTAACTGAACCCGTTACATTTTACTGACTTGTTTTGCTATACAAAAGTGCAGCAGATAGTGTGATGAAACCAGTGCAGAAAGATTGACCTCATCCCAGTGGGAGAATACTTAATGTATGAAGAGGCACAGGTTTGGCACAAAATATTTTGTTTAGATTATTGTACACATGGGATCAGCTAGACCCCAGAACATTAGGAGGGTTAAGAACTTCGGAAAACAGAGCATGATGGGTGAGTATTGTGGATGCCACAGAGGCTGGGAGTTTATTAATGGAGAAGCATTGCCCTGGTATGACAAAGGACTGTAGGGAAAGGAGAAAAGAGGGTCTTCAGTGAGCCATTTGAGCAGTGGTGGCTCAAAGTGAGAGTACTACCTTCTTTGGTAGGCCTGTGGGGGGATTTTCTCCCCACATATAAGAAGTTGTAAGCACCACTTTTGCTTCATGTCTCGGAGTCTAGCTCCTGATTTTATTGTGACATTATGGGAATCCTTCAATCATGCTCCATAACTCACAACACAGCAGTTCCACTAACTTCAAACACAAGAGGCAACAGAAGGTAGCCAGAGCCAGCTCCCACTTCCACCCAAATTACTGGATCTTCAAACTCTTGGCCTCATACTTCAGCAACAGTGCAGCTCTGCATGTGAATCAGTGCATCTAAATTCTATTGAGTCTGAGGCGCCTGCCAGCCAGGACTTAGATCCATTTATCTGTGGCTTTGTGCTGTGAAAGGGTTAATATGTGCCTGAAAGTCCAATAAACATGCCTGCTTACATCTGGAGGGTGAGCCAAGACTAATTAGAAATAAAGCCCAGCTGGGAGAGAGCAGGACTTGTACCCAAATAGAGCTGGGTGAGTGGAGTTCGAAGGGGGTGATCTAGAGAAGAGGGGGTGTGGGTGTGGGTGTGTGGTTTCTGGGATGTGGCCTATAAAGACAGTTGAGAAAGAGAGGGAAAAGAGTAGCATAAAGCCTGATTGAGTGAGTTGCGGACTGTGAAAAGCTGGAGCCTGTCTGAACCCTGGAGTGAGAAGAGGAGCGTGCCAGCTGCTGGATGATGAGGTGGACTGAGGGCAGTCTTCAGCAGCAGAGGTGTGCCTGCAATGACGTAGTTGCCTGCTGAGCTCACCTGGGCTGAATGTTTGATGTTTTTTTATTGGGGGGCTGGTATATGTTACTTTAGACCTTTAGTAAAGGACTCTGTAACCCGGGAAGGGATAGAATTCTGTAAAGTGGTCTGGCTGGAGGGCCAGGACATGTATATGGCTGGATAGGCTGAAGGACAGTGGGGGAATTGAGGCAAAGTTTGCTGCAATCAGCAGGATGGGGCATGTTGGGATAGCAGCTTTGCTACAGTGGGTCTCTTGTGCAGCTCCCCTATAGGCCAGTCTAAGACTGAGCTAGTTCCTACTTTTGATGGTGTAGTTCAGTGGTTCCCAAACTTGTTCCACTGCTTGTGCAGGGAAAGCCCCTGGTGGGCCGGGCCGGTTTGTTTACCTGCTGCGTCTGCCGGTTCGGCCGATTGCAGCTCCCAGTGGCCGCGGTTCGCTGCTCCAGGCCAATGGGGGCTGCTGGAAGTGTGGCGCGGGCCAAGGGACGTACTGGCTGCCGCTTCCAGCAGCCCTCACTGGCCTGGAGCAGCGAACTGCAGCCACTGGGAGCTGCGATCGGCCGAACCTGCGGACGTGGCAGGTAAACAAACTGGCCTGGCCCACCAGGGGCTTTCCCCGCACAAGCAGCGGAACAAGTTTGGGAACCACTGGACTAGATAATGCAACATGTGTGAATGTGTCTGAAACACTGTAATTAACATCACTGTTATTGAAAGCTGATCTACTGATTCATTTTTTTTTTTAATAAAAATCCAAGCAATCATTAACTCTCTAATCCGATTAGTTAGCCAGCTGCAGCAAATCAGGAACCTAGTGACTCACATAAGTAGGTAGAGATAGATGTGGTATTTGGGTCTGTGCCATTGAGGGAGGGACTTCTGGGTGAGCACCGTGAAGCTCTTGTTGTGATGGCTGAGCCCATGGGAATGGGACACAAAATAAAGCAGATACCTAGCAAGCACCTTACTCACTGACTGGGTCGGGGTGGCCAACCTATGGCTCTGGAGCCAGATGCGGCTCTTCAGAAGTTAATACGCGGCTCCTTGTAGAGGCACCAACTCTGGGGCTGGAGCTACAGGCGCCAACTTTCCAGTGTGCCGGGGGGGGGGGTGCTCACTGCTCAACCCCTGGCTCTGCCACAGGCCCTGCCCCCACTCCACCCCTTCCTGCCCCCTCCCCTGAGCCTGCAGTGCCCTCGCTCCTCCCCGCTCTTTCCCAGAGCCTCCTGCATGCCACGAAACAGCTAATCGGGAGGGAGGGAGCGGAAGGAGCTGATTGGCAGAACTGCCGGTGGGTGGGAAGTGCTGGGAGCCAGGGGTAGGAGGCAGCTGATGGGGGGGCTGCTGACATATTACTGTGGCTCTCTGGTAAATTCTGGCTCCTTTTCAGGCTCAGGTTGACCACCCTGGACTGAGTGATCACTGAACACCACATTGCTGGAAGTTAGTCGCCAAGCCAGGTATCACATGTGTTATGTACTATGACTTATGATGAATACACCATAAAAGCAGGCTGCTTGAGTCTGAGGGACTATATGAAGCACATTCTGATTAGGACTGTACAAGTGGAGGATTCAGTCTATGATAAGATGTCCAAAAAATTAAGCTTTCAGGATTTCATAGCTCCTTCACAGCTATCAGCTCAGATCCTTCGTATAATGCAGCCTTGAGCACCACAAATGTATCTTGTTTCCTTTATTAGGTAAACTTTACAGCACTTGTAGGGAGAGCGTATGTGAGAATTGCTCCGAAGATTCTTCTCCAGAGCGTGTGGTTCTATTTCAATTTTATGGCTATTTCAATTTTGTGGCTATTTCTGAAAAGTCAACATAATTGTCTCTGATGTTTATGGCAATGTCAACAGCATTGATATTTTGTTGCTTTACTTGTAATCTATTACTTTAGGCTAGCCTACACTAGAAAAAGATTTGCTGGTATAGCTGCAACCCCTCCTATTGTACTGGTAGCTTATTTCATTTGGGGAATCACTATGAACTGTACCAGGAAAACTCAAAGCACTTTTTTTAGCTTTTGCTGGCATTAACATGTCATCACAAAACTGCATCCTTAGCCAACATTACAATGTCAGCAAAAAGCTTCCAGTGTAGACCTGGCCTAAGGCAGTATGCAGGGACAGACAGGCAGTAAACTGGTCTGTGGAAAGAGCTGGAACAAATGAAGCAGGGCTCCTGTTAGATACAACTTAAGAGACTCCGCTTTACTTAAAAAAGAGGAAAAAATACTTTGTTTTTGTAACAAGAACTAGGTGGGTGTGAAGTTGTTTCAATCTCTATACTTGTAATTCTTTCCTTTGTTGCATTCCTCAGGGGAGGGAGGCAATAAAACTGAAATACCATCTGTCTACAATTTCCAAATATTAAAATATCTGACAAAGATCAAAAAAGGAAATATGAGAGTAGCAGTCATTTTGTAGTGAAAAGCACTGGGGAGACAGTAGAATGTTTTTTTGTTTTTGTTTTTGTTTTGTTTTGTTTTACCTTGAAGTACAGCTTTCCTTCAACATCAGATACATGCCAGGGCTGGAGGGAAATGTTCTAGCTTTCACTTCATAAACATTTCAGAGAATTAGCAAAAAACATTTGGACACTGGTTTTAACTACAAAATATTGCTCAGTTTTCTCAATGTTTAGAAATATGCTACTTTTTGCTGACAGTTTGCCAAATTTTTGCAGTAAGCTACTGGAAAAACACACAAAGCTGCCTTTAAAATTTGTTTTGAGGCTTTTTGCTGGTGTGGTGGTGGCAGCATATTGAAGGAGAGGACTTTTAGGAATTTGACCCCGGCAATCAAAAAGCAAATCGAATATGATCCCACTCATGGTAGTATCATGCTTATTATTTATACAAAAGGAGTTAAAGAGCAGTAACAGGCAGCAAAAAAGAAGGAAGCACTCTGTCCACAGATGGAAATCTGACTCCTCACAAGTGAAAAGAGGGCTGACTGATTCTGCACACATACTCCTGTCCCTAAAACGCTAATAGCTTTTTAAAAACCAGAATTCATGTAGGGTCTGATCCTGTTCCCATTGAAGGCAATGGCAAAACTTCTGCTTCAGCATATTTAGGATCAGATCCAAAACCTCACACCCACAGAGCTGCAAACCAAGTTGACAAATGAGTTGGCAACTGCCCTGGAATTGCAGTTCAAATGCCTGCAGTCAGGCCCTTGCTGTACAAGGCTGTTCTTTATTTTAAATTATTACCGAGTAATGTTATCACAGCACTGAAACAATTTAACAAGTATTAGCAGAATTGCTGAGGGGTGGGGAATTGCCCAGGTCCAATATAGTGAGTCTCCATTCAGGAGAGTAACTTTGATTCCTAGTCAATCAGAGGAAGCCATTCTTTTTCTCATAGCCTCTTCTCTCCTGCTGTGGCAGTTGAGTAGAGAAAACTGTCTTTTTTCCCCTGTGCTCATAACTTTAGTCTGGATACATTTAAGCCATCCAGTTATAGGCTGTACTTGAGAGAGCTCTGAATGTGGTTAGCAAATGTGAGAGTTTTCAATGTGCATGTGTAGTTACATATACAGGGCTGGACTGTGTCCTGCCCTTAAATAGCCAGGCAGGGGTGTAAGAAATAAAGACTTTTTTTAAAAATGGGGGCTGATTACAATTGCAGTCCTAGTACTTGAGGAAGGTGAGCCCATGATGCTCCCCACAGAAGCCTCTTGGCAGAAGTCGGGCAAAGTAAGCCCCTCCTGAATCCACCATGGGGGCTGAGGCTCTCTCCTCTTTAAATGGTTGTAGTAAATACCCTCACCTTCCACTCCCCTCTTTCCTCCTCACCCCCCGCCCCGTCTCACACCTGCCTGGCAAGCCACAGGATGTATTGTGTTAATGGATATATCTACAGTGCAATAAAACATCCACAACTGGCCTGTGTCAGCTGACTCAGATTCACAGGGCTTGGGCTGTGGGGCTATAAAATTGCAGTGTAGACACTCAGGCTGGAGCCTGAGCTTTGGGACCCCCTGGGAAAGGGAGAGGCATAGGGTGGTCCCAGAGCCTGCTCTTCAGCCCGAGCCGCAATTTCTACACTGCAATTTTTTTAGCCCTGCTGCCCAAGCCCTGTGAACCTCAGTCAGTTGACACAGGTGAGCTGTGGGCATTTTATTGTAGTGTAGACACATCCTCTGAGGCCTAAGCACACAGATAAACCAGTCTCCATATAAGTACTTTTGGCATACTGAGGCCCGATTACCGAATGCTCTTACGTGAAATTTTTCTATATGCACAAGCTGTAAATTGCCCCTAAATTTAACATTTATTGCAATGTTGTAGCTATTTTCATAGAATCATAGAATATCAGGGTTGGAAGGGTCCTCAGGAGGTCATCTAGTCCAACCCCCTGCTCAAAGCAGGACCAATCCCCAATTAAATCATCTCAGCCAGGGCTTTGTCAAGCCTGACCTTAAACTTCTAAGGAAGGAGATTCTACCACCTCCCTAGGTAACGCATTCCAGTGTTTCACCACCCTCCTAGTGAAAAAGTTTTTCCTAATAGCCAACCTAAACCTCCCCCACTGTAACTTGAGACCATTACTCCTTGTCCTGTCCTCTTCTACCACTGAGAATAGTCTAGAACCATCCTCTTTGGAACCACCTCTCAGGTAGTTGAAAGCAGCTATCAAATCCCCCCTCATTCTTCTCTTCTGCAGACTAAACAATCCCAGTTCCCTCAGCCTCTCCTCATAAGTCATGTGTTCCAGACCCCTAATCATTTTTGTTGTCCTTCGCTGGACTCTCTCCAATTTATCCACATCATTCTTGTAGTGCGGGGCCCAAAACAGGACACAGTACTCCAGATGAGGCCTCACCAATGTTGAATAGAGGGGAACGATCACGTCCCTCAATCTGCTCGCTGTGCCCCTACTTATACATCCCAAAATGCCATTGGCCTTTTTGGCAACAAGGGCACACTGCTGACTCATATCCAGCTTCTCGTCCACTGTCACCCCTAGGTCCTTTTCCGCAGAACTGCTGCCTAGCCATTCGGTCCCTAGTCTGTAGCTGTGCATTGGGTTCTTCTGTCCTAAGTGCAGGACCCTGCACTTATCCTTGTTGAACCTCATCAGATTTCTTTTGGCCCAATCCTCCAATTTGTCTAGGTCCCTCTGTATCCTATCCCTGCCCTCCAGCGTATCTACCACTCCTCCTAGTTTAGTATCATCCACAAATTTCCTGAGAGTGCAATCCACACCATCCTCCAGATCATTTATGAAGACATTGAACAAAACCGGCCCCAGGACCGACCCTTGGGGCACTCCACTGGATACCGGCTGCCAACTAGACATGGAGCCATTGATCACTACCCGTTGAGCCCGACAATCTAGCCAGCTTTCTACCCACCTTATAGTGCATTCATCTAGCTCATACTTCTTTAACTTGCTGGCAAGAATACTGTGGAAGACCGTGTCAAAAGCTTTGCTAAAGTCAAGAAACAATACATCCACTGTTTTCCCTTCATCCAAAGAACCAGTAATCTCATCATGGAAGGCGACTAATTAGTCAGGCATGACCTTCCCTTGGTGAATCCATGCTGACTGTTCCTGATCACTTTCCTCTCGTGTAAGTGCTTCAGGATTGATTCCTTGAGGACCTGCTCCATGATTTTTCCGGGGACTGAGGTGAGGCTGACTGGCCTGTAGTTCCCAGGATCCAAATTCTTCCCTTTTTTAAAAATTGGCACTACATTAGCCTTTTTCCAGTCATCCGGGACATCCCCTGTTCGCCATGAGTTTTCAAAGATAATGGCCAATGGCTCTGAAATCACAGCCGCCAATTCCTTTAGCACTCTCGGATGCAACGTGTCCGGCCCCATGGACTTGTGCACGTCCAGCTTTTCTAAATAGTCCCTAACCACCTCTTTCTCCACAGAGGGCTGGCCACCTACTCCCCATGTTGTGATGCCCAGTGCAGCAGTCTGGGAGCTGACCTTGTTCGTGAAGACGGAGGCAAAAAAAGCATTGAGTACATTAGCTTTTTCCACATCCTCTGTCACTAGGTTGCCTCCCTCATTCAGTAAGGGGCCCATACTTTCCTTGACTTTCTTCTTGTTGCCAACATACCTGAAGAAACCCTTCTTGTTACTCTTAACATCTCTTGCTAGCTGCAGCTCCAGGTGTGATTTGGCCCTCCTGATTTCATTCCTACATGCCCGAGCAATATTTTTATACTCTTCCCTGGTCATTTGTCCAATCTTCCACTTCTTGTAAGCTTCTTTTTTATATTTAAGATCCGCAAGGATTTCACCGTTAAGCCAAGCTGGTTGCCTGCCATATTTACTATTCTTTCGACACATCGGGATGGTTTGTCACTGTAACCCCATAGGGATTCCTTGAAATACAGCCAGCACTCCTGGACTCCTTTCCCCTTCATGTTATTTCCCCAGGGGATCCTACCCATCAGTTCCCTGAGGGATTACTGCATGATCTTACAGGTATTTTTTTTACTGCTTCTGAATCTCGTAGCTAGATGCTGAAAGGAGTGGACCATGTCACTCTGCTAGCCAAGGTAGCAAAGAAGACCGTACCAGCTTTTTCTTCTCATTTGCACTGGGCTAATTACTTCGCTTCAACTGTATAGGCCTAAGTGAAGATTCTAAGCATCTGTAGAGAGTTTTGAGGCTAACAACCAATTACCATCTCACTAATGATCTCACATGGTTTAACCCAGGGGTGGCCAACCTGAGCCTGAGAAGGAGCCAGAATTTACCAATGTACATTGCAAAGAGCCACAGTAATATGTCAGCAGCCCTGAATCAGCTCCCCCTTGCCCCCACTCCCAGCATCTCCCACCCACCAGCGCAGGGCTGGATTACCCAATAGGCAGACGAAGCATGTGCTTAGGGCACGAGCAAAGTGAGATTTTTTTTTTTTTGAAAAAAATTGATATTTGATATTTCAAAAGCATCAAAGTAGTCATCAAGGGAAAAATCAGAACTTTTTTAGATTTCCGCACACTCCACTACACACTCTTCCACCGTTTTTCTGTTCTCTTTTTCTTACTTATCCTCACCTAAACCAGGGGGGCATCCTACTAATGTAGATCGAAATATTACGAGGAAATCAGATCCTGTCATGTATTGCAATAAATTTGTTTTATTGATATATTCTTCTGAGTTATAATAATACTGTTGAATACGGTATAGTATTGTTTTTATTTTGAATTGCATATGGGGGGGCACCATAATCTTTTCAGTGCTGGGGGCCTCTAAAGATTGACTTACACATTTTGTAAACTTGTGTCAAATTTGACAAATTGTACCGATGGACAGGTGGGGGGAGAAATCCTAGAGGAAACCCCACAATAGTTTGATGTTAAAAAAAAAATCAAAATTACTCATTTCAAGATTTTCTTTTACTTTTTTTTTGTTTTTTTATTTAAATGGTTAAAAGCTATACAAAGTGGCTTTTTTTTTTCTTTTGGGCTGAATGAAACATTTCAGTAGACCCAAAACAATTTTTTTAATTTAACTTTTTCTGAAATGGTCAAGAGGTGTGCCAAAACACTGGGAAAATCAGCTATTGGCACACCTCTGCCCTTAGACTGTACTGCTATTCAAATAATAAATCAACTTACAGTGTATGGTACCAAGGCTACCTCTTTTTATCATGGACTCATTCAGTGTATTATTATTTCTCCACTCTTTCCCTTTGGGGCTGATTCTTTGCTCATTTACTCCTGATCTACCCCAATGTTACTTTATTGAAGTCAGTGGAATTCCACTGGTCTAAAATTCATGTGGTAGGAGAATCAAGCCCTTTAACACTTATATTTTCTCATTTATCCCAACTAGGCAATTCTTGGCTTGTGAATCTACTGCAGCTGAGCAAACTAGAAACATTTTTGAAAAATTAGGTAGGCTTGTCCAGTACTGGACTGGTTTTCCATCAGTTTGCCTTCTCAAGTCAACATGTGTTCACCACCGCCACAGTTGATTATTACCAAAGTAAATCAGTATCCACAGTACACATTCTAATTCTCCACTCCTGCCTTTTGAAACTAACTTTTATGGTCCATTTGAAAGTGACAGCTCTCGTAGTAATTGCAATACATTAAGTAAAGCTTTGAGGAGTCAAAAAGCAAAGTAAATTGTTACATATTACTGAGCCATCAATTAGTGTTAAGCCAGCAATCTCAAGGGCAGTTAAAATGGTCTAATAATTGACACTAGCTTTCCAGTGTCAGTTCTTAGTTTTGGCTAAGTGTCCTTTTATTACTCAGCAAAGTACAAAGGAGGCTCAATAACTCAAAATGGAATTGGTTTCTTATAGAGAACAAAGAAAGAGGAAGAACTGGGAAACGCTTAGCATACACATGCTAATTTATTGTCCGCTGTGTATGCAGATGCATAGCTCCCAATGGCTTCAAGCCAGAAACCTCATAGCTCCTGCATTAATGTGGTGATAAATATTTATATTTTCATATATTAGACAATATTCCAAGATAAATGATTTATTCTGTTTGGTTTAGAGATGCACTTTCTGCTGAAATGACAAAAATATTTTGCACCAGAAGTTTTGTAACCATTTGTTCTTATGCATCTGGTCAAGCTGCTCAGTTACCTAGACCTGTATCGCTTTTGGACACTGGGGAAAATTACTTTGTTGTCCAAATTGCCTTGTCAATTATTACTCTCACGCTGACTACTGAGTTTCCCCTAGATGTAGTCTATTCTGGGGACTTTGATGTCTTTCCTTTGTCCTCATTAAAACTTGAAGATAACCCATCTTCAAAAAGCTTAGTTTAGCATGAAAAATGGAAACCATTTTTAACTTTTTATCTGGATAGTCTTTCATGAAAACATTTTAAATGACTGAATAACACACATAGTTACTGTAAGGACCCAAAGCCCCAAGTCCATTGAAATCAATGGAGCTACTCATGTGCATAATGTTAAGCATGTGCAGGGTGCTTATAGAATTAGTTCAGTAGGGACCTCTTTATATGACCACATACGTTCCATGGTCCTAGAGGATAGATATTACATTTAACTTTTTGTGAAAGCATAATTAAGGTGTCCAATGATTTGCTTGCAGTGTATTTGTTTGGTCCCAGGATATGAGAGACACAAGGTAGGTGAGGTAATATGCCTTATTGGACCAACTTCTGTTGATAACAGGAACAAGCTTTCTAGCTTCACACAGCTTTTCTTCAGATGTGAAGAAGGTAACCATAGCATCTAAGCAAAATTCAAGTTGGGACACATTGTTAAGCATAAGGGGTTAGCATGTGTAGGAGATGACTTAAAAATAAAATGGGCAATTAAGGGTTAACAGGTGGTAGGGTGAGTTACAAATTGTTGTAATTGTAGATTTATTCTGACTAAGGACATGAAAAAATTAATAAAACATGAATTCACAGGAGTATTCACAGTAACCTTGTAAATATGTAATTAGTAGATAAGGGAATAGTAGTAGGGCAATGAATAACATGTAACGGTAAGGCCATAAATGTGTGATGGATGGCAGATGGATGGCACATAAACCGTTCATGATCTGTATGGACACTGGCTCACTAACTTCTGAGAACCCATCATAGAGCCCATGATATGATGTAGAATAGAAGGTTCACGGTGTCTGTTTTGGGAATCTGTATGTAAGTTTGATGATGATGTATTCTGGACTTGTGGTACACCCTCTACCCACCCCTTTTACTTGAGCCTGATCAACTCATCATAAATTTACTATATGCCAATAAAGAAACCTGACTAATTCAAAGTTGAGATGAGTTCTTGGGAATTAAGGTTAAGGTGTTGGATTGAATCCAACAATGAGCCATAAAACTAGTCTCAAAGTCTGTGGTTGTCAGTGTTCAGCAGAGTCCCCCGGCTCATCTCTTGAAGGTGTTGTGTAGGTTGCCTTTGAGGATGAGAACTGAGAGGTCAAATATACAGCAATCACTTACTGAAAAGTGCTTGCCCGTGGGTGATAGGGTGCTTTTGTCTCATCGTTCTGTGTGAGAATATTCAAGAGCATAGTGCTTGTCCAGTTTAATCCGCATAGTTGGGGTATTGGATGAACTGGATGAGATATGCTGAGTGTGCATCTTGAAAAGTGTGTTGGGATATTGAACATCATAGCAGTGGAGAAATATCTGCAGATTTTGTATCTGTTCTGACAGGGTCTGCTGCTGATTTGAGCTGGTGTGTCGTGGTCTGTGGGGACCTTGCTTCTGAAGAACTTGGTGAGGTGGCGGGATGGCGGGGGGAGAAAAGGGATTGTTTGAAGGCCATAAGAGGGAATTTGGGAAAGATTTCTTTCAGGATGTAGTCCCCATCAAGAATGTGTTGTAATTATTTGATAATACCCTGTATGAGTTCCAGGGTGGGGTGGTAGGTGACAACTCTGGGTGTAATAACTTCTACATCTACGGTTTAGAGCAGGGATCGGCAACCTTTGGCATGCGGCCTGCCAGGATAAGCCCCTTGGTGGGCCAGGCTGGTTTGTTTACTTGCCACTCAGTTGGTTACATTTCATCCTGCCCCTTATTTCAGTTATCTGAACTTAAAAAAAAAAAAAAAAATACACAATGTACACTATTTGTGTGTGTGTGTGTATATATATATGTATATATATATATTATATATGAAAGGAGAAAAAATGCATCAAGTACTATAACTCAGAAGAATATATCAATAATAAAACATAAATTTATTGCAATACATGGCAGGATCTGATTTCCTCATACTATTTCTATCTACATTTGTAGGATGCCCCCCCTGGTTTAGGTGGGGATAAGTAATAAAAAGAGAACAGAAAAATGGGGGAAGAGTGTGTAGTGGAGTGTATAAGTCTAAGAAAGTTCTGATTTTTCCCATGATGACTACTTCAATGCTTTTTTTGAAATATCAAATATCAATTTTTTTCCAAAAAAAACTTTTTTTTTTTTTGGTGCCCCTGCTTTGCTGGTGCCCTAAGCATGTGCTTAGTCTGCCCATTGGGTAATCCAGCCCTGATCACCTCATGTGATAGGTCTCTTCTCCTTATCTGACTTAGAGTGGAATTTTATTGTTCTTCCACTCTTAGCCCTGGTCTACACTGGGGGTGGGGCAGGAGGGGGAGAATCGATCTAAGTTACACAACTTCAGCTGTGTGAATAACGTAGCTGAAGTCGATGTACTTAGATCGACTTACTGTGGTGTCTTCACCGCAGTGAGTCGACTGCTGCCGCTCCCCCGTCGACTCTGCCGGCTTCTCTTGTGGCACTGGTGTACAGGTGTTGACGGGAGAGCGCTTGAGGGTTGATTTATTGCATCTAAATCGATCCCCTCTGGATCGATCGTTGCCCGCCAATCCGGCTGGTAGTGAAGACATACCCTTAGACCAGGACCTGGGTATGCTATCCTGTGTATAACAAACACTTACTTACCACTCTGCAGGCCCAGAGGTGTTTGAAGCCCTGCATTTCCTTCTCTCAGGAATCTCTGACCAGTGATATAGTGCTCAAACCCAGATCTCCAGACAAACACACACAGGCAAGTGCAGAAACAGTGAGAACATAGTAATATGGGGATGATATATAGTTTTTTGCTTTGGGGGATGTTTGTACCTGGGCTAAACTAACTGGGTGCCAATCATTTGAGCTAACTGTGCAGTGAAGACATACCAAGAAATTACATTTTGACTACTCACACAGATGTTAATTAATACAGATACTTATGGTTTCACATTTCACATTTACTATCATTTGCATGTTAATATTTGGAATGATATTTTACTTCTCTGATATTTTATAGGGACACTGCTGGGATCCAGGCTCTGGCAGTAAACTGAAAGATTTGGGTATAAGCTCCAATTCTTTTCAGCACCACTTAAACAGTTTTTAGCAAGTCACACCCAGGTCAGTAGTAGCTGGGACCTCAATCACCACAGGCTTTTACTACTTGAGCTAGAACAGCAATTCCATTAGTTGACAGCAATAGTAGGTTGTTGTTTTCAATAGTAGGTTGTTGTAGTACCTACTAGGAGGAGTGTGACAGAAGCATTTTTTAAAAATATATTTTCTGACACTAAAGTAGGAAAGTGTATGAGCATGTCTATAGGCTTCTATTGTAGATGGGGAAGAAATGACTAGTTAACATGGATGAGTTATCCTCTGGTTGGACAATCACAGCAAATGTGAGATAGATATATAAGGTGCTATGTTATTATACATTTAAGATGTGACAGGTAAGAGGGGGAGGTACTTAACTTTTCTAGTGTAATGCATTTGTTTTCCTTTCTCTTTTATACTAAAGGTCACATTGCACAAACACTACTGCATTTTTATCATTCTGAATGGATTATGTGGGCTGTTTGCTAACCCACTCTCTGTTCCTTTTAACTTTAAATGGAACCACTTTGTTAAGAGTGCTCTCATTTTGACTGTGTTGTTTTTTAGTCCTATGAGAGCCATAAGATTCAGTGTTTGGACAGTTCCATCTTAATGATTGATTTAAAGGTTTTTCCTATAAACTTTTTTTGGTCAGTGTGTCCTCTGCTTTTAAGTTTCCATCTTTCTCACTCTTAGGCATTTTAATGACTTCAGATTTTATATTCGTTAGAGCTGAGGATCATCTTCACTGTGAATGGCTTTTGTGCCCTTTCATTTGATTGGTTCCTACAGAAATCACCAAGAGGCTGCAGTGAATCACTCTGACTCATTACCTTCAAGTAATAGGCTAGCCTTTTTCCAATTTCATCTGACTGCAAATGTGACTTGAAACTTTTTTTTTGTATTAACTTCTAAACTGGAGCTGACAAGGGTTTAAAATCAGGACAAAAAAAAAAGCCACTTGATTATGACTAAGTTGTGTGTCATAGGCTCCAACAGCAAAATGATAATTACAGTTTCTTTTAATTTGTGGGAGGGTTACATTAAAAGAGGCAAAGACAGAAGGACTGAAAACCAGGACTTTGGGTTCTATGGTCTGATGCTAACCTGCTATATAATGTTTGGTTATTTCATAACCCCTCTATGCCTCAATTTCTCAATCCGTCAAATAGAGACAACTATAACACTTGCAGATAAAATGTCTTTAGATATCAATGTGTTTTACAGAGATGGGTAAGCATTATCTCCATGGATGTACAAACTAAAATCTTAAGACCCACATATTGGCTCTGTCAATATTTAGGTGCTCATCTTTAAACACGTATATTTTAATATGCACACCTAAAACTAAAGGTATTCCAAATTACTGGCCTGTAGCGGGGTGGTTACCCTGCTCTGGCCCTGAAGGGCTTAAAACAGCCCTGGGAGAGGGCTGTGGCAGGGGAAAAGCTGGGCTAATTGGGAAAGCAGCCAGAGCTGTAGCCAGTGCAATCAGGGCCCAGCTGGCCCTTATAAGAGGGCGATGGGCCAGAAGGAAAGACAGTCTCTCTCTGGTTCTAGAGAGGGAAGGACCTGGCTGTCTGGGAAGCTGAGGCGGATACTTAGGGTGGAGCAATGCTGGGGAATGGCAGAGGTTGCTGGGAGCTCCAGCCTAGCAAAACCTAGGCCTTGTTGGGTGGAGCAGTACGGGGGAAGGGAAAGGGAGCTGGGGAGCTCCAGCCTAGTAAAACCCCAGGCTGAAGACCTTATTAAGGGCCTACAAAAGGGTATTGGGGCTTCAGAGGGGCAGCCCATAGATAGGCAAAGACAGCAGGTCCTAACTCCCATTTGCCGATGATGAGTGGCTTATAGACTGCAGTCCGCCACAGTGAGTGGGGGCTAGATGGTGACTGGCAGTAGCCACTGAGGCGATGTGGGGATAGTGGGTTGGGGGTTACCCTGAGTGGGGAGACCTAGATTGGGGATTGCTGCTGTTGGCAGAACCCCTGGGTAAAGGACACTGGGGACTTGGAGGGACACGGGGGCCAGGGGCGGGTGAGACATCAGCTGGCAGAGGGTGCTCCAGAGCTGGAAAACAGCTAATTCCTTGGACAACCAGCAGGAGGTGCCATGCCAAAGAGTAGTCACCCCGCAACAAGGCCATGTTTGAAAATTTGGCCCTAAGTGACTTGCCAAGGTCACACGATGAGTTGACATTATCAGACCTAGAAATAAACCCCAAGTCATCCTAACTCTCAGCACTGACCTACCACACAGGAATGTTGAGAGCAGTGATGGTCTGAACTGGAATACGAAAGATACACACCTTTGAATCCAAAAGCCTCATACCAGAAATGCACACCGCTGGATCTACAACCAGACCTTAACTTCACAAAGTAGGTCCATCCCCCATGTGTAAAACGTCATTAAATGATCTGTGTAGCTCTTCCAGATTCTGAGATGAAAGGCATGATAGAAGTGCAGGGGAAGGTTTAATGGCATTGCCTTCAAATGGCTTCACTCATTTCTAGATGAGAGCCTAAGAATATTGGTGTGTGATTGTCTGGGTGGTATTTATTTTAACTGTATGCTCTACACTTAATGTGAGGAACTTAGATGCTAAGGTTTACAAACAGAGGAACAGATTAAAGGACCAGTGTCAGATGATTCAGAAGAAGAGGTAAAGAGAACTATTTAATACTGTATCATGGTGGTGTATTTGCTCATAAATCCAGATGCTGATCAACTTACGCCTTGAAGGTTAAGTTTTAACAGCACTTGCACAAGCAGAGGTAGTGCAAATGAATGTGCTGTTCTTATCCATATTAATGTCTAATTCATTTTGAAACTTAAACTATTTGCCCAAATAACATCTGGTGGAAGTGAGTTACACAGGTTAATTATACAGTACATTGTACACAACATATTTCCTTTACTCTGTTCAGACTCATTGCTATTTAATTTTATGGAGTCCATATTTGCTCTTTTACCATGAAATTACTGAACGGAAGAGGAATATAACTCTTCTCACAGTGACTTCCTTGGTGTCAATGTCAGAGCTATGAAGACAGACTAAACCTGTGCTAAAAGATTTCAAACACCAATTCTCTTTTAACTTAGTTATTTTGTTTAAATGTTTGCTATAGCATTGACTAAGCCATTTGGCAAAAAGCTGCTCTTCCTGCTGAAAATGCTGATGGAAGCACCTTGGGTGGTTCAGTGGTGCATTCAGGTCAAGTCACTATGGACTGCTGATAGGGGGACATAACTTTAAAAATAAAGTGCACAGTAGCTGAAACTAGCTGGCACAACAAATAATTGAGATAAATACATGGGGGGGAAAGAAAGTAGAACAAAACGGAATACAAACTAGGGCTAAGTGAATAATGGAGGTTTTTTGGTTTCTTGGCAGTTCTCGAAAGTTGGGGGCGGGGGGAAGCTGTCTTGGCTGAACAAAAAATGTTGAAGTGAAACCAAACATTTTAACTTTAAAAAAAATAAAATTAAAGGAAACTGAAACAATTTCATGTTTTAAAATGTTGAAACAAAACATTGTATTTTTTTTACTGTTTCAGTTGGAAAACAAAAACTTGTTGAAATCTTCATACATTCACAAAATGTTGCAGTGTCTCATTCTGCATCTTTTGATGGGGTGGGTGAAGTTTGCCTGAAAAATTTTGCCCAGTACAAGTACAGACCTTGTTTGTCCCAGCAGAACCACAGATGTGACATGATTCATATAAATAGGCATTTGGCAATGGAGAAAAGGTTTTCCTGCAAGTGATGCATGTTGGGAGCTAGAATCTAAACTTGGTTAATGAGATCTCTTGTACAGAGTTAACTGTACACTAACTTATCACCAAAACCAAGCATGGAGTGATGCAGAAAGTCTGGGAAAGAGAGAGCTCTAAGAACCGCTCAAGTGCTGATATGGGCTAGACTGCCTAGAAGATTAGAGCTGCTTCTACTACTCTGGATGAAGGGAATTCCCTAAATGATGGCTATGAAAATTTGTATATTTGCCAAATATAGAGTGGGAAGAAAGGATTTATAGTAAAAGCACAGGACTGGGAGCAGGAGGCATAGATTCAATTTTCAGCACATCCATGACTGCCTTCCTTGACCTTGGGCCGGTCACTCAAAGCTTCTGTTTGCCATCTGTAAATGGCAATAAGGAGGGAAGTACTACTATCTCAAAGGCATTTTGTGAGGATAAAATCTATTGAGATTCACAGATGCTATAGTGATAAGGGACATAGATATATTCAATATAATTTATTGAGCATGTTACAAATAATTCAATACATGCACAATCATAAATGCATATATTTGGAATATTTCTTAATTCCTTCACAGTTCTCCCAAATGAACCTAAAAACTGACCTTAAACAACCCTGTTTACTACATTCTCTGTTTTCTTCTAAGTGGAGACAGCTAATTGAAATAAAACATGCAGTGGTTCTGTGACATGGACAAATGTCTCAAAGGGACAAAATTGAGACAACCAAGCTCATCACTTGTGAAATGACAGGTACAAATTTGCATTGTCTGTAAAGGTGAAAGACCATTGCCTTGAGTCACTGTGCCATTTTGTCCTCCTGTACTGATATTTTAGATGCTATGTAAAGGTAAATTGAATGAATAAAATACAAGAATTCACCATTATATAATGTTGGCCAAAAAAGGAAACTTTCTGACTATTTTAAAACTCTTGCATTCTACCATGTTACTGATAAACAGCAATCCACACAGATTATGTGACTTTTTTTGTTATATGTGCAGGGATGTTGTTATTCCATATACTTAACTTACACGTGCTCTAATAGAACATTTAGTAATGCATAGCTTTCAAAAAAGATTATTTTATATCTTGCCAATTGGTAGCCAATTTGCATGATTTTTATGAGAGAATAATATCTCTAAAACAGATGGGATGAAAAGCCAGTAGAGCCAGGTCAGGCTAGTGGGAGCTCTTGAATACAGGTTTTGCCAGTGGTACGTTGACACTAAATCTTCCTGTGTAAGAAGAAACTAATTTAATATCTACATTGGTTATGTCTGATGCAAGGCCTGCCGAATGCATTGGATGGTTCCTCAGGTAGAATATACTAAAAGTCAGATTCCTATTTAAAAAAAAATTGAGAGAGCTCTCTCTAGCAGGAAAAAAAATATCTCATGGTAGAACTTAACACCCCAGATGGTTTAATGTTTTGCACAATTTCTCAGCACACTTCAGTCATGTGAAAAATGAATATTTTTTCATGTCTATCATGTAACTGATTCCACTAGATATTCTGCTCTGCAGATAGTTGTATCCTCTGATCTATATTAAAGAGGAAGGGCTAGGATAATCTCTCAAATTCATGCTTTTGTTCCTCATGCTGCCCCTGAGAGTTGGAAATACCTCCTTCTCCAGGTTGACTGCAATCCCTTCTCTTCACTTACATCTCTGCTGTAAAGCCCAGTGATGATAAACATACGGACGGCCATACAGGGTCAGACCAAAGGTCCATCAAGCCCAGTATCCTGTCTTCTGACAGTGGCCAATGGCAGGTGCCCCAAAGGGAATGAACAGGCTGGTTATCATCAAGTGATCCATGCCCTGGCATCCAATCCCAGCTTCTGGCAAACAGAGTCTAGAGACACCATTCCTGCCCATCCTGGCTGATAGGTCCATCAATGGCTATCTTCCATGAATCTATCTAGCTCCCTTTTGAACCCCGTTATAGTATTGGCCTTCACAACACCCTCTGGCAAGGAGTTCCAGAGGTTGACAGTGCGTTGCATGAAAAAAATACTTTCTTGTGTTTGTTTTAAACCTGCTACCTATTAATTTCATTTGGTGGCCCCTTGCTCTTGTATTATGAGAAGAAGTAAATAACACTAACTTATCTACTTTCTCTATAGCACTCACGATTTTATAGATCTCTATCATATCTTCCCCCCTCCACCCTTAGTCGCCTCTTTTCCAAGCTGAAAAGTCCCAGTCTTATTAATCTCTCCTCATATGGAAGCCCTTCTCTACCCCAATCAATCATTTTTGTTGCCCTTTTCCGAACCTTTTCCAATTCCAGTATATCTTTTCTGAGATGGGGCGACCACATCTGCACTCAGTATTCAAGGTGTGGGCATACCATGGATTTATATAGAGGCAATATGATATTTTCTGTCTTATCTGTCCCTTTCTTGATTCCCAACATTCTGGTCACTTTTTTGACTGCCGCTGCGCATTGTGGATAGTTCTCTGAAATCATCCACTCAATGACTCCAAGATCTCTTTAGTGAGTGGTAACAGCTAATTTAGATCCCATCATTATATATGTATTATTAGTATTATGTTTTCCAATGTGCATTACTTTGCATTTATCAACATTAAATGTCATCTGCCATTTTGTTGCCCAGTCACCCAGTTTTGTGAGATCCTTTTTACAGCTCTTCACAGTCTGCCTGGGACTTAACTATCTTGAGTAATTTTGTATCATTGTTTTCCCCTTTTTCCAGATCATTTATGAATACGTTAAGTCGGACTGGTCCCAATACAGATCCCTGGGGGACACCACTATTTTCCTGTCACCATTCTGAAAACTGACCATTTATTCCTACGCTTTGTTTCCTATCTTGTAACCAGCTACCAAGCCATGAGAGGATCTTCCCTCTTATCCCATGACTGCTTATTTTAAGAGCCTTTGGTGAGGGATCTTGTCAAAGGCTTTCTGAAAATCTACATATACTATATCCACTGGATCTCCTTTGTCTGCATGCTTGTTGACCCCCTCAAAGAATTCTAGTAGAGTGGTGAGGCATGATTTCCCTTAAACCATGTTGACTCTTTCCCAACAAATTATGTTTATCTATGTGTCTGACAATTTTGTTCTTTACAATAGTTTCAAGCAATTTGCCTGGTACTGAAGTGAGGCTTACTGGCCTATAGTTGCCAGGGTCACCTCTGGAGCCCTTTTTAAAAATTGGCATCATATTAGCTATCCTCCAGTCATTTGGTACAGAAGCTGATTTAAATGATAGGTTACAGATGACAGTTAGTAGTCCTGCAATTTTACATTTGAGTTCCTTCAGAACTCTTGGGTGAATACCATCCGGTCCTGGTGACTTTTATTACTGTTTAGTTTATCAATTTGTTCCAAAACCTGCTTTAATGACACCTCAATCTGGGATAGTTCCTCAGATCTAGTACCCCAAAAGAATAAAAATTGCACTAGTCTAAGACTTTCTTTTCATCCAGCAGAACAGACTATGCAATACAGACAAATGATCAGGTTTAAAATATAAGCATCTTGGGCTACAGACCATGTCTCCCTTTGTTTTGTTTCAATGATGTAAAGTCTCTGACAGTGGCTCAATCAATTATGATAATATCCGGGACATCTTTGACCCAGAAACCACACAACCTGGTAGCAGAGAGACCATATGTAAGATCTCCTGTGGTAGGGACTCCTTGGCAGCCAGAGCTGAGGGTTGGCATGTTGGAAGCATGAGTTAAGACAAAAAGAAGAAAAATAGGACACAGAGGGTCGGAAAGTCTCAAAACTAAAGATGAACCTGAGCTTTGAGGCTAAGCTCCTGCTCCATACTTCCTCAAAGCTGGGAGTTTAGGAATATTGGGTTTTGGTTCAGGCCACCACTCACTCTAAATTTGGCATTTATTACTTTCAGTATGTATGTAATTGACATGAGTTGGGGTGGAGGGGTATGCTGTCTAACTTTTATTTATTTATAATTTGAGGTTATGTGCTTTTTTAAGATAATGGAAGGGGTTTGATTTGGCACTGCCCAACATTGTGACTAAAAACTAGAACGCTATAACACTAAACTAAAAAACTAGCACTTTATAAAATTAAAATGGCACATGGAGTAAAAGCTGCTAACTGATAGGCCTCAACATGTAGCTGTAAGCCAAGACACTTCATTGTAGGGGTTAGTTCTTGGCCCTACATTATTGAACACTTTTAACAGTGACCTGGAAGAAAATGTAAAATCATCCCTGATAAAGTTTTTAAGGCCTGTCTTGACAAAGCCCTGGCTGGGATGATTTATTTGGGATTGGTCCTGTTTTGAGCAGGGGGTTGGACTAGATGACCTCCAGAAGTCTCTTCCAACCCTACTCTTCTTTGACTCTATGATAAGTTTGTAGATGACCAAAAAATGGGGGTGGGTGGGTGATAAATAATGAAAAGGACAAGTCACTGATACGGTGTGCCATCTGGACACAGGCAAACCATATGTGTTTTAATATGGCTAAATGTAAACAGGAACAAAGAATTTAGGCCCTGCTTATAGGATCAGGTCCTCTGTCCTGAAAAGCAGTAACTCTGAAAAAGATTTGGGCATCATGATGGATATTCAGCTGAACATGAGCTCCCAGTGCAATGCTGTAACCAAAAGTGCTAAAGCGATCCTGGTATGCATAAACAGAGGAATTTTGGATAGGAGTAGAGAGGTTACTTTACCTCTGTCAAGAAGAATGTTGATATATTGGAGAATGATTAAAGGATTAGAAAACACACCTTATAGTGATTGAGCTCTTTGAGTCTATTTAGCTTAACAAAAGAAGGTTGGGAATGACTTGTTTATAGTCTTCAGGTATCTACATGGGCAACAAATATTTAATAATGGGCTCTTCAGTTTAGTTGAGAAAGGTATAACACAATCCAGTGAGTGGAAGATAAAGCTAGACAAACAGACTGGAAACAAGGTGTATGTTTTTAACAGTCAGGCTAATCAACCATTGGAACAATTTGCCAATGGTCATGGTGGATTCTCCATCACTGGCAATTCTGAAATCAAGATTGGATGATTTTCTAAAAGGTACGGTGTAGGAATTATTTTGGGGAAGCTCTATGGCCTGTGATATGCAGCAGGTCATTCTGGATTATCAGAATGATCCCTTCTTGTCTCAGAATCTATTACAGTTAGATTATGTTGAACATAATGATATTTAGAAAAGCTTCAGATAAACATTGAAACGTAAAAGGCTTTGTTCCAAACTGAACTTCCTGAGCTTCATGCACTGCTGGTCATGACATCCAACACCAAATAATAACTAGCTCCTTTGCATGTGTTTGGGCCAGATTCTGCACTACACCAAGTTCACATTGCATTGCTTAGGTAGTGCAAAGTGACCTGGAAGTGGCCAGAGATTTTGTATCTTAGAATTCTTCCTGTGTAAGGGGAATATCTGCAGGTGCAAAGCAGTTCTCCTACACCAACTATGCCATTCCTGTACTGGAACTTTGCTCCCATATATTGGGTAGCATCTCTGAGGTGGGGAGGGGGACATGTTGGAGCTGTTGGGAAGAAACAGGTGGCATGTCAGGAGAGTGGTGGTGGTAGTGCAAAGCTTTGCATTAGCTGATCTTCTGCCAGTGTTTAAGTCAGAGCTGCCCCACTACATCTTAAACTTGCATTAGAGATGGGTAGCTGAAATTTGGTTCCAGACAGTGCCACCTCCCCTACTGCCACATGAGCTTGAGCTGTGCTTGGGTACAGTGGAGAATGAAGCCTGTTTGTGAATAAGTTGAAGAATAAATTCATTTCACCTGTATTTCTCTTTAGGTTTGTTTGTTCTGGAGAATAGAAGACTGAGGGAGGATATAAGAGTATCACAACCTTTTACACACTTAAAGAAATAGGATGATCATAAATTGTTCTCCTTATCCACTGAGGACAAGACAAGAAGCAATAGGCTTAAATTGCAGCAAGGGAGATTTAGGTTAGACATTAGGAAAAACTTCAAAAATATACAGGTAGTTAAGCAAGTGAATAAATTATTTAGGGAGGTTGTGGAATCTCCGTCACTGGAGGTTTTTAAGAACAAGCTAGACAAGAACAAGTCAGGGATAGTCTAGATCAGGGGTTCACAAACTTGTTCCGTCGCATGTGCAGGGAAAGCTCCTGGCAGGCTGGGCCAGTTTATTTACCTGCCATGTCCGCAGGTTCGGCTGATCGCGGCTCCCACTTGCTGCGGTTCGCTGCTCCAGGGCAATGGGAGCTGCTGGAAGCAGCGCGGGCCAAGGGACATACTGGCCACTGCTTCCAGCAGCTCCCATTGGCCTGGAGCAGCAAACCATGGCCACTGAGAGCCGCGATCAGCCGAACCTGCGGACGTGGCAGGTAAACAAACCAGTCCAGCCTGCCAGGGGCTTTCCCAACATAAGCAGCAGAACAAGTTTGGGAACCACTGCTCTAGATAATACTTGGTTCTGCCTCAGCGCATGGGATTAGATGACCTACTGAGGTCCCTTACAATCCTACATTTGTATGATTAAACATATACACTTCAGAAACATCTATGTCGTATACATATGCAATAAACAGCCCATTGAACAAAAACTCCAAGTACAATGGTGCAGCTGAAAGGCCAAACACAATCCTTAGAAGTATAAGAAGGGGAATACCAAAAGGAATTAGGAGGTAGTATTCCCTCTGTGCGTGGCAATAGGGAGACTATTTCTGGTCTAGTCTGTGTCTAGTTTCAGTGTCCACAGTTAGAAAAGGATTTGAAAAAACTGGAAAGAGTTTAGAAAAGATCTAGAAGAATGATTTGAGGTCTGGAAAATCTCTTGTGATGAGAAGCTAAAGATGCTGTATCTATTGAGTTTATCCAAGAGAAAGTTAAAAGGTGGCATGATCATGATCTTCATCTATCTACATGGGGAAGAGATTTTTTTTAATAGCAGATGACTCCATAATATAGCAGAAGACAGTATAATGTGATCCAGTGGCTGGAAACTGAAGCTAGCCAAATTTATATTTAAAATAAGGAGCACTTTTTTGACGGAAGACATTAACCATTGGAACAACTTACTAGGGATGTTGTGGATTCTTCATCACTTGAAGTTTTTAAATTGGGATTGGATAGACTTTTAAAAGAGATGATATAGCTCAGGGGTGAGCAAACTTTTTGGCCCAAAGGCCATATCTGGGTGGGGAAATTGTATGTAGGGCCATGAATGTCGGGCAGGGGGTGCAGGAGGGGGCTCAAGGCAGGGGGTTGGGGTTTGGGGTGCAGGCTCCGGCCCGGTGCCGCTTACCTCAAGCCGCTTCAGCATGGCAGTGGTGCGCAGCAGGGCTAAGGCGGCCTGCCTGGCCCCACACTACTCCTAGAAGTGGCCAGCATGTCTGGCACCTGGGGGTGAGGTGGGGCAAGCAGCTCTACTGAGTGCTGCCCTCTCTGTGGGTACTACCCCCAAAGCTCCAATTGGCCGCGGTTCCCCATTCCCGGCCAATGGGAGCTGCAGGGGGTGGTGCCTGCCGGTGAGGGATCTGGCCCATGGGCCGCAGTTTGCCCTCCCCTGCCATAACTCAAACAGAAGTTAGGGGCTTGATGCAGAATTTGTGGTCTGTTATGGAGAATCTCAGACTAGATTATCATAATGATCCCTTCTGGCCTCAAAATCTGTGCATGTCTAGATTAAATTTTCATAGCTTTTAAAATGCAATAACTAACAGTGAACATTTCACAATGTAACATGTAGGACCAGATTATACCTGATAGGCACAGGCGTATATTCATTTCCTCATTCCTTTCTGCAGCCCAAATCTCTTGTGGATTGTGCACCCTGCTACTCCAGGTGTGCCCACCCAGCTCCTCAGGCCAGTGGGAACTGGGGCAGAGACATCACCATATTCTCCCTGCTTTCTTTGGGTTGACTGGCATCCCATGGAGAAGTAGAGAGGAAAGCACCTGGACTCCTTGTGTGCATGTGTTGACTCTTTGTATCCTCCTCCCTATGTCTCTCTGGTGGAGCCTGATGAGGGTGGTTGTTGTGGTGTGTGGTTGGTTGGTTTTTGCCATATTTTATATTGTGGCTTCTAAACAAATCAAGTGAGCTTCAGAAATACTACAGTGTTTCTATGAACTGTGCTCCTCACTTGTAATATTTCTACTTCACAAACTAGAATGCGAACCATGAATGAGGAAGGCAAGGAATAGTCTGAAAAGGATTAAATATTGATGATACACAAATATTCTAGGACAAGCAGCTTTTTAGGACCCAGCCATCCATACTTCACTTACATGGCCATATCTTTATTTTAAATATTTTTTCCATGTAGCCTGATGGCTGTGTTAGCTGCATGATATTCATCAACACACACTCCAACTATATATCTGTGAAACAAGCATTTAGGCAGGGGGGAAAGACTATATCTGTGTTTCAGAAATCATTCCAAACAGGAAAGCAGGATGCTCTTTCATTTGACTGGTAATAATAAGACTGCTATGGTCAGTCATAATTTGCCCTATCAGGTCCAAATCGTATACTTCTTATTCAGGACTCCAATAGATCTCCATGGGAGTTTAGCCTTAATACAGACTAGAGCATTGGCAGGAGAGGAATTTGACAGTAACAGTCAATATTAAGGTACATATTGTGTGGCTTTGCAAATGTTGTAATATTTGGTACAAATTCAGATATTTAAAGGAATAGTGCAGTACTTATAACAGCACGGACAAAGGTATCACTTCTGTAAATGCTTTGGTTGCACTAAACTGAGCTAAGTAAACTGAGCTAAGTAAAGCAAAGGCCAAAATCCTCTGCTGGTTTACAGCAGCTTAGCTCCAATGAAGTCAATGGAGCTGTGTCAGTTTACACCAGCAGAGACTCTGGTCCAAGAGGTACAAGAGATCCTTGACTGAACTGATTTCTAAGGACAGCATTATCCTATACATACCAAGGGTTTATTGAAGTTTACAGGTGATTACTTTACTGAACCCCATCTATGCATGGGTTGCCCCATTGAGCAAACATACTTGCAATTATTTCATCTGAATAAAGCAGTATTAGAAATATCTTCACTTCCACGCTCCTAAATGGAGGATTTTTCTAATCACATTAGGATACCTTTCAGAAGTTACTCCTGAGGAAAATATGTATTCGTAGAGCAGTTAAATATATTATTACACAAACACACACAAATTTTAGAAAGCTAATAATTAAATATAGATCTTGTTCACTAACTGCAAAAAGAGTGAAGAAAAGCATTTTTTCCCTTTTAGTAAACTCTTGACTGAGGACAACAGGGAGTCTAAACAGCTTGGAAAACAGATTGACTTTTCTTTATCTATAATTTCTTATAATCAAGAATACAGTCATGCATCTACAACGTGGATAATATAACCTCAGAGACTTTAATCTTCCTAGGCTAATTTGCATGGTTGGTCCTCATGGACTATAAAAAGCATGCAGCCTTTCATCTGTTGTTCTTTTTGTCTAAAGCCTATCCTACTATTTCTCAAAAGCCCTACCGTACATGAGATTAAGTCAGAAATGAAAGGGATCTGTTGCTCTCTATAAGCTTTTTATGTTTTCTTACATAATATTGTGAGACGATATTATCTTAAAAATGTCTGGTTAAGTATTCACTTCTGCAAGACTACAAAAACAATTAGTTGTTGACATTTCTCTTGTGCAGTACATTGGTTCACAACAGTCTTGAGGTGTGATGCTAATAGTTTATTGGATCAATGAAGGGACCCTAGGTGATAGCAACTGCCTAAAGGTCTCTCATTTAACCAGTGCTGAAATCGATCACTCACTTAATTTTGTTACTCAACGCCATTGCTTAGATATCTTTAACTCAAGAGTATGGCTTATTACTTTCAGACAATGTTGTATAATTTTGGTGGGGATCCAAAAATCTAGCTGAAATCATTACAGTGCACTGTCACCACCAGGGCGCATGTGGCAGTTAGCAGAAATGAAAAAAAGTTGAAAATTCAAAACTCCAAATAATTCTAATCTAAATTTGTGCCCTCCTAAGACCCTTGGAAAGTTTTTAGTTAAAGGGAAAGACCTCTCCATAAGGACTCCCTCAGGGAAACAACAATTCTGTCAGGAGTGGAGGATGGCCACTGAGCCCAATTCAGGTACAAGAATCCAGGCCTTTTATTCATCAACAAACTGGGATCTGGAAGATTATTATAATTTCCACAATCATCTAAGTTTGAATAAATGTTAACTAATCCTTGTACAGTTATCTATCATGCAGTGACATATCTTGGTGTTGGCATTTAAGAAGCAGAGATGGATTTAGGTGGTAACATTCAGATCCAGATGTCTGTCTATCCCAGGATTCAGGTTTTGCTTTGGCCCACTCTAAAATCCAAAACTGTAGCGAGGCTTGCATTGCAAACTCTCCCAAAATTCAGGGTTTAACAGATACCGGGTTTTGGTTTGAGCCCATCTCTAAGTTTAGAATATGGACACTCTGTACATTATGGAGAAAGGGCAAATATTTTTTGTGTCTCACACAATTCACAATGGCGATAATGTAACCCTCTTGTTACATGGAGCCTTAAAGACTAACAGATTTATTTGGGCATAAGCTTTCATCGGTAAAAAGCCCACTTCTTCAGATGCCTCCATGCATCTGAAGGGTCTGCTCTAATTTACCTCCATGCATCTGAAGAAGTGGGTTTTTTACCCAGGAAAGTTTATGCCCAAATAAATCTGTTAGTCTTTAAGGTGCCACCGGACTCCTCATTGTTAGTCTGTATCCACAAAAACATAACTACTCCTCTGATACGCTTGTTACATCTACACCTCCCTTTGACTTTTGGCCTATAATCGGGTTTCTTCTTATGTGATTTCAAAAACAGTATGAGTTTTGATAGAGCCAGCAAAGAGAGCAAGTTTGCTGCTTCTTTTTTCTCTTTTTTTTTTTTTAATTTAAAACAATTTTTAAGAAACCCACCATATTTTTTTAATTGCTGGATTTGCATTCCATTTGATTTCAAGGGCCTGATCCAGACTTACACAGGCAAAACTCCCATTAAAGTCAATTGTACCAAAAGGAGAAAGGGAAAAGTTGCACTGGAAAGAAAACGGAACTCCTCTCCATCCCCCTTTTCTATGTTCTGAGGGAGAGCACAGAAAACTCAGTCTGCAGGAAAAGGGAGCAAAATGACTTTATGCTATCCTTGTGTCTCCTGGATTCTGCGTGTGCCAGGGATCAATGTAGCACACAAATTTGAGCCAACCCTTCCAGTCCAGCTCACTCTCTCTATACTTCTCCTGCCCTGGAATTTTCCCTTGGCCTGTAACAGCTCCTGTATACCACCAGAATGGTTTGCAGGGGCTGGAGTGAGGACCAGCATTTATCATCTAAATATGTCCGCCCACCCTTGGGAGCAAAGGTGGCCTTCTATCCCTAAAACAGCACAAGCTGCCTTTTAGCTAGTCTTACTCCTTTTATTTTTTTATTAACTTTTGCCTGGTGCGGGGAAGAAACCTAGCTTCAAATTATATGGGAACTAATGTTTGAAAATTCATTTTGTGAGCCTACAAACCCCTCCCCATTCCCCTCAAATAGGTTGGTCAAACTTACACTATATTAGAGATTTGTAATCACTATTTTATAGGGCTAGTGTACAGCTCCAGCGCACAGATTTTGGTATTTAGATAACATAGTGAGTATGAGCAAGTGCATAATAAAAAAAATAATAATTATGCAGCAGCCATGACTGTGTATGTACCCCTGGTCACTGATGGCTATAGCTACAGGCTAGTGTTTTGTTTTTGTTTTTTTAAATTAGGGCACAATCCTGAGTTGAACTGTGGTTTGGCTTTTTGTGTGGAAGCAATCAACCGTCAGGTTGACCAGCTCACTTCCACCACACCATGCTCTCAAAGGTTCTCTGTGGGTAGACTTGTAGCCCAGCTTGCTGTACACTAACTGTTTGTCTAGACAAGCCCTCAGCTTTCCTTCAAAAATCAACAGTATTCTAGTTCATGCACCAGTTATGGAAGGACAATGGGGCAGTTATATGAACCATTATTAGATGGGGCACAGAGTTGCCTCTTATTTACTTTGCGGAGTCCTCAGGTTCAGAACTCTGCTGTGTTTGGGAAAGAAACATTGAAACCACACAGGTATCCAATTTTTATATATTAACTAAACTAAATAACAAAACATAAAATTGCATATAAACAAATCAAATTAAGACAGTGGCTTAATATCAATAAATTAATCTAATTATGCAGTTGCTTAAAACATATCAACTCAACATTTCCTTATAAGCTCTGTATAATAAGGGGACGTAGCAGTCTTGTAATAAGGCATTAGCAATCTCTCGCTGTCAATAAGTTCCAGTCAATTAGCTGATAAAGGGAAGGTCAAATGACTCCCTGATGTGAAGCTGATATTGAGAATACTACTCTCATGCCAATTAAGGTAGCTTTCTCAAATTGTTGGTAATTTGGTTATAGCTAATCTCTTCTCTCTTACCCCTTCCCAAAATATGGTTAAAATGAAACATTCCAGTACAGGTCAAGATGACAAAGCTTGTTACATTTAATTTTCAAATGACAAACTTAAGTGAAAATAAGACAATTTCTCAGGATTATATATACAGCTTCTAACCCATGAAATATATGCATGTGTGGTCTTTTAGACAGCAAGGTTGTTAAACCTAGGGCTGCTTTGCTATTCTATAGATTTAATTCTTAAATACATTTTTGTGGATTCTAACCACACACAGCTGTGCTTGTGCATGCATGTGTGTAGGTACATGCTCCCAATCAGCCATCTGCTGGAGTTAAAAACCAATGCAAGAATGCTGAGGTAGAGGCATCCCTATGTTAATAAAGATCAGAAAACAAATAAAAAATTTACACAGGATAGTTGTTCTGGCTTCAGCCAGCATCAGGAAACTGGTATACTGTTAAAAAGATTAGCCGGTGGTCTTAGTGGCTCCGTTTAGTATCTGGTTATAGGTTACTTGCTCTTGGATGTTGAACCTTAGATGTTCCATGTGAAGCACTCAGAAAGGAATGTCAGGGTTAGAATTACCTACACACTATCCCTTTAAGGAATGAAAGTCGGCTGAGAAGGTCAAAGTGGCTGGTTCTGGTTGCAGCAGCAGATGTGCTCTGACAGGACTCTGGAGCAATAGGGCATGTGCAAGGGGTGTGTGTGTGAGAGAGAGAGAGAGAGAGAGAGAGAGACGCTGACTGACTGACTGACTGACTAAGGGCTTGTCTACATGAACAATTAGAGTACACCTTCGAAGAGGGAGCGTGAATCTACCTTGATCTATCCTGCTGCAGTCTAACTGTCCATGTGAATTCTGCTGATGCACATGAACAGTTTGTTAGTGACTTCACTGGAGCACTTAAAGCCCTAACGTACAGCAGGGTGCATACAGACAATTAGGGTACGTCTATACTGCAAAAACACAAACAAACACAGCAGTAAGTCTCAGGGCTTGGCTCATCTGACTCGGACTTGCCCTACAGGGCTAAAATTAGCTCTGCAGAAATGTCCACTCCAGCTGGAGCCTGGAGTGTGAGACTTTCTCTGCCTCACTGGGTTTCAGAGGTCAGGCTCCAGCCCAAGCAGAAACTTCTACAGTACTATTTATTTAACCCTCTAGCAACTCTGAGTCAGTTGACCTAGATTCTGAGACTCATTTATGCAGGGTTCTTCTTTTAAGTGTAGATTTACACTTAGACTGCAGCAAGCTAGTGTGGGGTAGATTCATACTATACCACAGATAGCTGCGGTCTACTTGTTCCCATAGACAAACCCTAACTTTTTAAAAACCATGGTTGGGGAACGTAACATAACATTGCTGGTCTCCTGTCCCTTGATGGCCATCTGGCAGGTTGGAGGAAGTGCAGAACTTGTTGTCAAGCATGATGGCATGGAATATCCGGAGGCCAGCCAGCAAACAGCAAGCTACCTGTCTTTTCATTTGTTTATTGAAGATAGTGGCCTGGATGGTTCCTCTCCTTTGTACCTGTTCTCAGGAGCTACTTGGCAAATCAGAATGGGGCACCCATAAGGCCATTAGTATCATTAAATTGGTTCTAATTAGGTCATCTTTATGCAAATAAAGAACTTCCCCATTTCAATAACCACAGTCAGCCAGTCCACAGGCATTTTGAGACTTACAAGGCCATGGACCAGTCTGCAGGCATTGTCCTAACCATCCCAAAAAATTCTGACTCAAAAATAACTTAAATTCAAAACCAGCAAAAAGTTGGAACTGAAATTGTAGGATCATACATTTTTTCAGCCATGCCCAGAGAGGGACAATTCCTGTTTTACAGGCAGATTCTTGCAAAGGGGAAGATATATTTTAGTATTCAGCAGCTCAACTGTAAACAGCATTTTTTATGCACGTAATCTGTGAGAGGTTGACTACAGAAAAGTGGGGCAGTGAACCCTAAGTGGGCTTTCACCTAAGATGACAAAAGAACCCAGCACTGTGGACTTTGTGTGAGATCCTGACCAGAGAGGGGTGGTCAGCCATTTTGCTGGAAGGTAATACAATAAAAATCTTACCTTGAACCAAGACTGTAGTTTTTAAATTTTCATCTCTAGAAAGCATTTTTTTTTTTTTGGTTGTAACTATTTCTAACTCTCTCCTTCCTACTTGAACTCACTAAAAACTATCACTTTTTGTTAATCAACT
The DNA here is from genome assembly GCF_965152235.1 of Eretmochelys imbricata. Classification (NCBI taxonomy): domain Eukaryota; kingdom Metazoa; phylum Chordata; order Testudines; family Cheloniidae; genus Eretmochelys; species Eretmochelys imbricata. The sequence continues at coordinate 95,193,060 of NC_135573.1, read as the reverse complement.
TGTTTGTATTTTAAGCTAAACCAACCCAGTTCTGTTTGAATTGAAGTGACTGTTAAGGCCAGTTAAATTGATAAGCTGTGCATTTTGTCTCCTTTAGAAGAGCAAACAAATGTTATTCCTCTGAATGGTCCAGGCAAGGGCCTGGACACTGCAGAGCACATCGTTTTGGGAAAATCTGGGACTGTGGGATTTTGTGGTCGTCATGCCAGGCAGGTGGAGCTCAGAGTGTGGCTGTGGTGTAACAAGCAGGCTCCTGGAGTAAGACCTGCTGGTCCAGGCAGTTTCTCGCACAGACACTTAGTGCATGCTTGAATGCTGGCTAGGAGTGACCAAACAAAGGAGCTACAGCATGAGAGCACTTTAAGGCACTCAGGGTTACAGAGAAAATGATGACACAACCCATCACGGGTCTGGATTGCACCCCAGAACATGTGTCCCTCTGTCTCTTGCTTGCTCAGACGGTAAGCTCTTCAGGTTGGGAACTGTCTCGTATGTTTTGTACAGTGCTCAGCACAATGAGTCTCTAATCTTTGTTGAGGCATCTAGGGAGGTATTGTAGTAAAAGTAAAAATACAGAACTACTGCAGCCAATTAGTACTTATTGCCTCTGTAAGAGTGTTCCTCCTATGAATGTGTTGTGAATGCTTTAGCGTGCTGCATATTGACAGCTGTTCTACTGCAGAAGATCCCACAGAACCTGAGCTGAGTTGCTGTAAACATACTCCTTCTGTACAGTGCAGCTTCCTAAGGCTGCTCAACAGCTGGTGTTCAATGAAAATATGCATCTCTGCTGGTTAATGTTACAACACTGTTGGACATGACCATAAACGTTCACTGCATATCAAAAGAGAAACATTTATTTTCCTGAGCAACAAGAAAACATTTCTCTTAAGCAATGAATAGCACACTACAACACTTTCATAATCACATAATTAACCCATATATAGTTATTAATTTATATTGTGCACCCTTAATTCCAACCTCCTTCGTAGCTGGCTATGATAAGCTGACAATGGTTGCCTGAACACCCCACTTATGAGCAGGTGTTGATTTGGCAGAAAAAGTGTTTTTCTGACTGAGTCAGGTTTGTTACCCCCACCTGGACATAAGAAAAGTAGGAGCAACTTCGAGAGCAGGAGTGAGAATTTTAGGCTAAGCAGTAGAGAAGAGAGAATCCAAGGCAAAATAGCCACTGCAATCAAACTTGGATAGAATGTTTGAGCTGATCTTTGCTACATTAGGATTGTTTTGTTAGTAGATAAAATAAAACCCAGGAAAGGGCATGGAGAGCAGAGTTTGGAATCCAACTGTATTTTGTAGAATAGCTTGAGACAAGTCTGATTCCAGGCTCCATATGACATTATTTCAAATTTTGAAAGGAGTTTAGTCTCCATTTTTTTCCTATGAATTTTCTTGGCTGCCTTTTATCTTCAGCTCCTATGTGTGTCCTAATTATATTAATCAAACTCTATTTTTATATGATCACTGAACTTAATCCATGCTCACCATTTTACAAATTCAATCAAAAGCCCCATTTTCTGATCTGTTCCCATGCAGCAGAACGCTAGTTTGATCACCTATACCTCCATTTTAATGAAAAAAAGAAAAACAATTTAACTCTAGGTCCTATTCTGTTGCATATATCACAAACCAGCTTTAGCATTTGCCATATCAGTTCAGTGGACTTGATGGGCCAAGTCTTGCCTGCCCAGGAAGGCCAATATCTGATGCTTCAAAGAAAGCTCATGGACATCCCATAAACACTTAGCTAAATGTGGGATGCTATAAATATGGAGGAAGTGAGTTCTTCTCCACTCTCTGTAGCGATCAACTTGTACTGTGAAATATGCATTTGTTTATCCTTATGTGATGGGGTATACCTAAATCTGACTAAGTGAGGCATGCAAAATTAGAAACTTTTAAAAAAGGAAGAGAGGACACTACCTCTATAATTTACCAATTATTAACAAGTTGCCATGTAGACCGTTGGAGCAGAGCAGTAAAGAGAAGGCAGTGGTAAACTGGTGAGGGCCCCTAAAAGGAGACACATACTTTGGCTTTTCCCTTCCAGCCAAAATAAAAATAGAGTTAGGTGTCTGAGAACAAATCTTTTCTCAAAGGGAGTCCTGGAAACCTGAAAGGTTTTATTTCTCTAGAAGAACTTTCCTGATGGAAGAATATCGTAAGTCAAACGTTTGGTTTGTGGATTAGGATGGAGAAAGTCCATCCTGTGCCTTAATTGTTGCTCGGATGAACTTGGCTGGGTGAGGGAAGTAGTGCCTTGGGGTCTTTTATTTAGAATTTGTCAGCAATAGATTAGCTTTTTTATGCAGACTGTGCTGTGAACATTTGCAGTCGTCCTTGCAACTAAGTCTTTTAATTACAAATACACTCAAGACTTATTGATATGATCGTGGTTGAAGAAGCCTCACCTGGCACAAATTTCCTGTGCTGAGTCTAGGCTGTGTCAATAAGCCCTTGGATGCTCTGATAACACATTCTTGAAGGGAGAATGAAGATTGCATCATTCCTATAACAATTTCCCGATCCTCGATCTGCCCTACAATGATACTGCTCAAAGGGGGCTTCTCTTCCATCAGATATTGTTTCTAGCTCACACTGCATCTTAATGTGGAAAAAGTGAAATAACAAAGGCTTTCATGTAGTGTCGCTTATAGTGGCGGCATAGCTTTTTTGGTTTTGTTCTCACCCTTCCCTGCCCCTATTCTGACCAGCAGAGGCAGCACCCCAGGACCTGCCAGTTCTCAGTGGACCCCAAGCACATTGACTATAGAACAGTCAGTGCTCGACAGGCCTCTGTTTAAGAACCATTCATTTGTCCAATTTGTAGCAGATGGTTACTGTTGTGCCCATGACCATTTCAAATCTTTTCTTCCAATCTCTTCTTTCTTAACTTTTAATTATCAGATCCCGCAACAACAAGCAGATTGTCAATGTTGGACACCCCTGAATTCATGAAGTTTTCAAAAAGCAGATTGTTTTAATGTGTCAATAAAAAAAATGGCTCATCTATGGCAAATTCTTTGCATTTGAAGAGAACCGTTTCTCATGTTTTAAGTTACAAGGGTTTCATATAGTCTTTTCTAACTTGCTGTTTGCTCTCTTTGAGAGTGAGAGCTTCCTATAGCTAGGCAAAGAGGCACATCTTTTTTTTTTATTATTATTTTGTTTACTTTTTTCCCCCAGATGTTAGCAGAAAAAAATCCTTCTTCTTTTGCCTTCACAGTCAAAAAAAGTCAAACTGGACTAACTCTCTCTCCTGCTGCTCTTGTGTTTTTTCCACAGCATGCTTCCAAATTACTGCAATATATCATTGCTTCCGATAGATATGAGTTCAAGACTGGGTCAGATGTCCTTTCAATAGGACATCAAAAAAAGTGCTAATACAACATTAGCAGGAAGTTTTAGTGCTTATGCATATTTCATTAGTAACCTTTGTTCTTGGACTGTTCTTACAAAAAGCAAAGTCCACATTTTTCTTGTTTCGTTTTTAAAATGTCCTATTTGCAAAGAGTTCATAACCATGCATTTCCAAATAACTAGAACAAATTAACTTAAACAATGTGATCGGGTCTAGTATTGAATAAACTTCATGTAAATCTCATTCCTTTCATATTGTACATGGACGGGGATGCATAATTTACTTGAACATCTTAGGTCAAATCTTGTTCCTGTGTGGTAGTCTTATTTTAAGGGGTGTGGGTGTAGCAAATGCATTAGCTTCTTAAACTTGAACTTAGGCCATTAACTCAGCTCAGCCTTCTATATACATTGGCTGCCATTCAAAGAGTCAATATTCTGTCACAGATTACCACACAGTAGTATCCGATATATTAGTTACTTCCTATTTTTGATTAACATATGTGAGCTGTGACTCAGATACTGCTGTAGATATATGTTGACTTCTCAATGACAACCACTATGTGGTCACTGAAAAAATGTATTTTGTCTTTGTGGTGGGAAAATAGCAAACCAATAATTGTCCTGTTGGATAGAAGGAAGAAAGTGTTCTTGGGTTTATTATTTTTATTTTAATCTTTATGGATCAATGGGAGATTTCTCTGGCCAAAATGCACGTTTTTTTTTTTTTGTTCTTAACAGATGAAACAGTTGACCTTTCGGGTTTAGGTCTATATCTTTTAAATTGTTCTTTGTAGTAGAAAGAGAGCTGGCAGAGGTCTGGCATGAGGCCTGAGGCCTGAACTAAAGTAGTGGTCAAGGCTTGCTAATAAAAAAAACAAAGTTAGCAAGAGACAAGGTGTGAGCAGGCTCACTGAATCTGGCAAGAATAGAGAGAAGTGCTCGGCACAGAACACTTGCGTAATCACATTCCAGAAGGGTGGTACCAGAACACCCTCATACCAAGTTGGTATAAACACATTCCCGAAAGATAACAGTAACATGCTGACCTCTCTTAAAGATAAGGTCAGGATGACTGTGTGATGGATAAAGATATTTTGATCGAACCACCTCAGAGGGGCAATATGTAACTTGTTTGTACTGGTATATAAAATGGAGTCTGTATCTTTGGCTAGCTCAGGGAGTAATGGAAAGTGCCGCCATTTACTGAGCTCTGCCCATTGTCACGGGCATACATGTATTAAGTGTACATGCAGCAAGTATAAGGCACTAATACTGTGCTTCATCAACAATAATCCTGACCGAGTTCCTTCACTATTAAGGAGTCTGTGGTTATTGGCCAGTTCGATCAAAGGCTGCTGTACAGGTAATCTGGCCAGATCCCGTGCAGCACCCAGAGAAAACACACATGCAGCCAACTTCTAATAACACACTTATATCACTAATACAATTAATGTTCTGCTTCTCTGAATCTCTGAAGAAAAAGAGATTGAACAAATTTAAAAAAATATCTCTGATTTCAAGAGCAGCTGTGGGACACTTTTAAACAAGCAGTGAGGCACAATGGGAAAGGCATTTCTGGGCAATTAGAACATCCCTGGCATAAAGTCAAGGAGAGAGCCACTACCCACAGTGTTTCTTATTGCTATTCGAACATCACTGACTGCTAGCCAGTGTCCATTATATTCAGTATTTTAAGGTATCTCATAATTTGAATCTTTATTGAATGAAGAATCTAAGTTCCCCCACCCCAGAGGAATGAATCCTGGAGGGGGGGAAAAAGTGATGTTCAATGACTCATCACATCAAAAGATGTACAGGGAAGAAGAGAGATCCCTAGGGATCTTTAATCTTCTTATTAAATCCTATTGCCAGTTTACCAGGAAATCACGCCTACACTCCTATCCAAACAACTGTGATGGAACAAAGCAGTGTGCTTCCAGGTGATTTTCTTAAACTGCACATGCTTCATTTTATTTCACACTTTTAAAACTTATCTGCTTTGCTAATCAGTGCTAAGCTCCACAAATATCAATCAGGTGTGGACCCAGGGCTAAATGTATAGTCCTTGTAAAAATACAGTGTGAGTAGCAATTTGAAGCCTGTCTTATCTCTTTAATTATACCTCATACCATCGCTAGAACTCCTGTAGATGGCTCAATAGCACCATCACTTCCATAATTCAGGAATGTCATCTATCTCTCCCTCTTTCTGCGTAGCTCTAGGCTCCTGATGTTTTCTTGAAGTCCCATGATATCAACATTATTCCACTATCTAGCTTTATAATTACTGACAATCTCTTTCTTAGTTGGTTGAACCGCAAACCTCAGTCCCTCATCTCCTTTCACTAATTGAAAGGAGTTAGCTTGTTAAAAGGGAAAAATAATTGGCAAGAATCCAAAGTTTCATTTCTAACCAAATTTTATTTCATAAAGTTTTTTTTTTCCCCCTGAGGTGGAAAATGAATAGTATTAAATATTTGGGGGCTACATTCCTTGCAAACCAACAGACATTTTCACTCCCATATTTGTATGGCAGAGGAGACTTGGGAAAATTCCCAGAGATATGTGGGACTGACTTTTCTTTCAGTTATTTTATTTTTATGGACAGGGAAATTCCCATATCCCCTTGCACTATTTATTCCCTGGTTCTAAATGCTGAATTGCCTTTCTAACCAGTGAATGTATTTTTCTTGCTTCTACACATTTTCCCCTGTGGTTTTCATTATCATTTATTAAATAGATTACACATGGTATAAATGATAGCTCAGTTTTCAGCTTTTAAGACTTTGCTTTCCATATTCCTCCTCCCTGCCCCCCATGAATTTGAGAAATAAATCACAGCTGCAGTTTTTCATGTAGCCATTTCCTGTCAAAAAAAAGCACACAGTCATATTTTGTCATGGTGTATTGGACTAATCTATACTGATACTTTCTCTGTGCCTTTACTTTTTAAAAAGTATATATTTTAGAGAAAGCACAAACCTCCTTCTCGCCTGCTCCCCACAAAAAATGTCAAGATTTGGGGAGAAAAATTAAACAGTTTGGTAGAAAACTTCTGATTTTAAAATAATATATTGCTGTGGTGCCTCATGGGAGTTGCAGTTGAAGTGCTTCATGCCTCCACTCTCGTTAAAGGCCAGCTTATCGGGTCACACTACATCTCCCATGAAGCCAGGCCCAAATGTGCATCATGTGAGCTCTAGTTTGGGTTCCTTGTTCCCATTCACCTCAATGGGCTGGAGTCTGCATCCTGACTATCTCTCCAATGATGTAGTGGGGCCATGCAACACATCCATAACACACAGCCTCCCCTCACACAGAGCGAAAACTATGCATCATGGGAGTGTAGTTCAAGTAGGGAGTCCAATCCATATTGGGAAATGGGAACATCCCTGGCTGGGATGATTTAGTTGGGGATTGCAGGGGGTTGGACTAGATGACCTCCTGAGGTCCCTTCCAACCCTGATATTCTATGATTCTATGAACATAAGGCTTCCATTTACAATTCCCATGAGACACTATGGCTGTAATTCAGAATAATTGTTTGTAGGTTTGGGTTATTCAGTTTTTCAATGAAAAATTTCCAAGGACAGCAGACACTTTTCAACAAAACAATCTTTTTTTTTTCTCTCTCTCTCACTCACGCACACGTGCACACACACACACACACACACACACACCTTTGTTTGCAAAAGTTTCAACAGAAAATTTTCTACCACCCCTAGTGAATGGCCAGAAGCCTCTTAAATGTCAGCTATTTAAACAACCCATTCTCGGCAACAGAAAAAACTTCATCTAGATTTTTTTTAAAAAAAATCCATGTTTGTACTTGCAACATAGTGATTTTGTATGTTGTACACTCCAAAAAACAATTCTCTAGTGATAAGTACCCCATCAGCTCTTGTATCCTACATGGAGCCCTGTGTGTGTGGGGGGGAATGTCAGTAATCTGTAAATCATTAGGGAAGCTGAAGTCTGAAAGAGAGAGGAGTATATATCAACATGGAAGGTAGACGTTAAAATGAGCTTTCCTGAAAGAGAGAATGTTTATATCTTAAATAAGCTGCTTCACCTCCAGCTTGTTCTGGTTAAAGCTAACCCTTGTGTAGGGAGAAGCATGAGAACTATAGCTTACTGAAGCCCTCAAAAGATAATTTAAGTGGTGCATAGCCCTTTTGCTAATGAGAAACTCAAAATATTATCCAGAATGTTCCCTAATTCCACCAGACAAAACAGTCTGAATATTCTGACAAATGTTGGCAGGGACATAGTCAGACTGTCCAAAAATAGCATTATGGTAGGTTGTGATAAAAACAGATTCAAAAACTTGTTCTTTGGATTTACAAATCTCCTTATCAATACTTTTTCCCAGTGTTCAAGACTTTCTGGAGCTGGTGTGCAGACTAGACAATTGTAGAATGTTTGCTTTATTCTAGGAAGGGAGAAATTCTTCCGAAGTAGGGAAAATAGCAATTACATAATATCATGATGGGTTGATTTCTTTTTTTCATAAGAAAACAGTCTGAAAACCCTGAATTTTATAACTCCGAAATAAGCAAGCGTGGTTCACTCAGATTTATTTGCAACTGTTAATGTGTCGCGATCAATAACCCTATTTTAAAAATAAAGATTGCTGGAAACGTTACATATGCCATCACCTGAAAAAGTATTTAATGATTTCGGAGCATGAGAAAGAGCTTTTTAAAATTATTAGTACAGTGGGTGTTCTTTATGCTTCTACTGGTTTTAATGGTTTAACTTTCTGTACTGGTTTATATTTGCGTGTATGCAAATAAATCTCAAGCCTATAGAAATAACCCAAGTACAAACACTGGAATCTTCTATTTTGAAAATAAAATAGAATGGTTGTGATATGATAAAACAGTAGAAAACATTCATTTACATTAAGAAACAATGATTTGATTGGTGTAGTTTGTATGATCAAGAGCTTGGGGATGGAAAGACTTCATAGGCTGATAAACAGAAATGTAAGAAAGTAATATGCAGCATAAACTCAAACTAGAAATAGTGCTTTTCCCTTCTGTAAACCTTTTACAACAAATAAATTAAAAAAAACTTTTTGTCAGCATAGAATTAAAATTTTCCCTCATAAAATACAAAAATAGTAAACATGTTCCTGTATATCCTCCAGATCTAGTCCTGAAAAGATTACTCAGGTTTTACTCATTCCTGACTGCAGCAAAAATCCTATATTTCAGATCAAGGACACAGTAAATCCTGGATTAAGACTGTTATGAATTTTTTAATTGCTTTCTGTGAGGAAAATATGCCCTACATATTAGCATTAACAATAAATTATTAGAAGTCTTGTAAATCAAAAACTTTCTGGTGTTAATGTTCCCAATTACAATTTATGCCATCAACCTTTTATCCTCTGCCAAGGTGTATGGTGGACAGTCAAGTTGTACAGATGCCTCGACAGTGAAACTATCTTCTTTTTAATCTATCCTCTGTGTCTGTCTTGAGTGTATGAGCCAACTCAAGTCAGTATTCCTGGTAATAAATAAACTATTATTATACTAGTAAAAATAAACCTTCTAGAAAAATATCTCTAAGGTACAGGCCACGTGTGCTGATAACCTTTTGGAAGTTGGGCATCTTCATCATAGCTCTCTCCACAGAACTCTGTGCTACATTTTAACCTGATACACAGACAATTTTTCAGATATATTCAGCTTAAATAAAATATCTAATGCTGAACAAACACTTTTAAACAGAGTAAATAAAATTGTCTGAAATTACTGATACGGTTAATGACTAAATACACTTCCATGGAACTGAAAATATTTCGATTTACCACTCTAAATTTTGAGTTCAGAAAATTTAATACCCATTTCAATATTTTCAGAAAGGTCCTTTATGTTGGTGTTGCATTTTCTAGAGTTTCAAGGGGGTGGTGGTGGTGGTGGTGGTTGTTGTTGTTGTGATTTGGTTTTATTCCAGGAATATATAGGGTTCAAGGTGAGATCCTTCTTTAAATAATTCACAATAGCTATCTATTTATCTGTTCTTTCATGTTATAACTCCTGTAGAATTTCAAACATGGATGGTAGCTTGAAACTTAGTTTCCTTTCTACCCTTTTCAAGTGTGGTTTTCATTTAAGTGCCTACCAATCAAAAATACTCCAACATCATAGGTGACTAGAGGTGGGCTTTAAAAATGGTATCTTGCACCTAAGCATATTTTGAAGGTGACATATCAGGACTTCAGCAATCTGCATTTCAATGAGGATGGTCATCCACCCACACACAGCCACATGGAACCTTTGTAGCATCTTGCCAAAATGGATGGATAGTATTAACTGACATTACCCAACCACAAGTACAATCAAATGCTCTGAATTAGAGTGACATGAATTCTGGCAGGATGACTTTAGATGACTTCAGAAAACAAATTAATGCCCTAGAACTTCATAAATTACAATATTGTAATCTGTAAAAACTGTTTCCTTGAAACAATATTACACTGGGGACAGAGGAAAACAATATCCTGTTTCATTTTGAATCTTCGGAGGAATATACTTTAGAGTAATTGATTCCTTAAACCCTTCGGTGTTCTATCTTCTCTCCAAACATATACTAAGAGCTCTTTAACCCATATCACTTTTTCCTTGATATCTGCTGTTGGAGTAGCAACAGATATACCCTGTTACACTTCTCCAGTTGGTGTTAGGGGCCAAGTGGGATATAAAGACAAGTGGAATCACTATACATGTTCTCAGTTGTGGGGGATGCACCCAATTTCTCTTCCCCCTCTCCTCCCAGCATATTTACCTATGGAGACCCAAGCCAGATATGATAATTCAGATGAAGTCCTATATGTGTAGGTTCTTTGCTGCCTGGCCTAAAAAAGTGGAAGAGAGTGGGGGGAGGGGAAGAGTGTGTGTGTGTGTGTGTGTGTGTGTGTGTGTGTAGGGGTGGGAAGGATGACTTCTGCCACTGCTTAAAGAAGAGAGGGAAGAAAACGAAGTAAGAGAGGATACAGCCATGGATAGGAGAATGTATATAAGGAGGAAGGGCAGTGTAGATACCAGTCTAATAGGTTATACTGGCTGTAGAATGACCATGCCTAATAGGGTACAGAATGTGACTGAGGACAAACAGCAAAAATTAAGGTGTTTGTACACCAATGTGAGGAGCCTAGGTAACAAAATGGAGGAACTAGAGCTACTGGTGCGGGAAGTGAAACCAGATATTATAGGGATAACAGAAACATGGTGGAATAGTAGTCATGACTGGACTACAGGTATTGAAGGGTATGTGCTGTTTAGGAAAGATCAAATAAAGGTAAAGGTGGTGGAGAAGCATTGTATATCAATGATGAGGAAGAATGTAAAGAAATAAGAAGCAATGGAATGGATAAGACCGAGTCCGTCTGGGCAAAAATTACATTGGGGAAGAAAACTATTAGAGCTTCCCCTGGGATAGTGCTTGGGGTGTGCTATAGACCGCCGGGATCTAATCTGGGTATGGATAGAGCCCTTTTTAATGCTTTTAATAAAGTAAATACTAATGGAAACTGTGTGATCATGGGAGACTTTAACTTCCCAGATATAGACTGGAGGATGAGTGCTAGTAATAATAATAGGGCTCAGATTTTCCTAGATGCGATAGCTGATGGATTCCTTCATCAAGTAGTTGCTGAACCAACTAGAGGGGATGCCATTTTAGATTTGGTTTTGGTGAGTAGTGAGGACCTCATAGAAGAAATAATTGTAGGGGATAATCTTGGTTCAAGTGATCATGAGATAATTCAGTTCAAACTGAATGAAGGATTAACAAAAATAAATCTGCGATTTCAAAAGGGCTGACTTTTTCAAAAATTAAGGAAATTAGTTAGGGAAGTGGATTGGACTGAAGAATTTATGGATCTAAAGGTAGAGGAGGCCTGGGATTATTTTAAATCAAAGCTGCAGAAGCTATAGGAAGCCTGCATCCCACGAAAGGGGAAAAAATTCATAGGCAGGAGTTGTAGACCAAGCTGAATGAGTAAGCATCTCAGAGAGGTGATTAAGAAAAAGCAGAAAGCATACAGGGAGTGGAAGAAGGGAGGGATCAGCAAGGAAAACTACCTTATTGAGGTCAGAACATGTAGGGATAAAGTGAGACAGGCTAAAAGTCAAGTAGAGTTGGACCTTGCCAAGGGAATTAAAACCAATAGTAAAAGGTTCTATAGCCATATAAATAAGAAGAAAACAAAGAAAGAAGTGGGACCGCTAAACACTGAGGATGGAGTGGAGGTCAAGGATAATCTAGACATGGCCCAATATCTAAACAAATACTTTGCCTTAGTCTTTAATAAGACTAAAGAGGATCTTAGGGATAATGGTAGCATGACAAATGGGAATGAGGATATGGAGGTAGATATTACCACATCTGAGGTAGAAGCGAAACTCAAACAGCTTAATGGGACTAAATAGGGGGGCCCAGATAATCTTCATCCAAGAATATTAAAGGAATTGGCAAATGAAATTGCAAGCCCATTAGCAAGAATGTTTAATGAATCTGTAAACTCAGGGGTTGTACCGTATGATTGGAGAATTGCTAACATAGTTCCTATTTTTAAGAAAGGGAAAAAAAGTGATCCGGATAAGTATAGGCCTGTTAGTTTGACATCTGTAGTATGCAAGGTCTTGGAAAAAAAATTGAAGGAGAAGATAGTTAAGGACATTGAAGTCAATGGTAAATGGGACAAAATACAACATGGTTTTACAAAAGGTAGATCGTGCCAAACCAACCTGATCTCCTTTTTTGAGAAAGTAACAGATTTTTTAGACAAAGGAAACACAGTGGATCTAATTTACCTAGATTTCAGTAAGGCATTTGTTACCGTGCCACATGGGGAATTATTAGTTAAATTGGAAAAGATGGGGATCAATAGGAAAATTGAAAGGTGGATAAGGAATTGGTTAAAGGGGAGACTACAACAGGTCCTACTGAAAGGTGAACTGTTGGGCTGGAGGGAGGTTACTAGGGGAGTTCCTCAAGGATCAGTTTTGGAACCAGTCTTATTTAATCTTTTTATTACTGACCTCGGAACAAAAAGTGGGAGTGTGCTAATAAAGTTTGCAGATGATACAAAGCTGGGAGGTATTGCCAATTTAGAGAAGGACAGGGATATCCTACAGGAGGATCTGGATGACCTTGTAAACTGGAGTAATAGTAATAGGATGAAATTATATAGTGAGAAGCATGCATTTAGGGATTAATAACAATAATTTTAGTTATAAGCTGGGGACGCATCAATTAGAAGTAAAGGAGGAGGAGAAGGACCTTGGAGTACTGGTTGATCATAGGATGACTATGAGCCGCCAATGTGATATGGCTGTGAAAAAAGCTAATGTGGTCTTGGGATGCATCAGGAGAGGTATTTCCAGTAGGGATAAGGAGGTTTTATTACCGTTATACAAGGCACTGGTGAGACCTCACCTGGAATACTGTGTGCAGTTCTGGTCTCCCAGGTTTAAGAAGGATGAATTCAAACTAGAACAGGTACAGAGAAGGGCTACGAGGATGATCCGAGGAATGGAAAACCTGTCTTATGAAAGGAGACTCAAGGAGCTTGGCTTGTTTAGCCTAACTAAAAGAAGGCTGAGTGGAGATATGATTGCTCTCTATAAATATATCAGTGGGATAAACACCGGAGAGGGAGAGGAATTATTTAAGCTCAGTACCAATGTGGATACAAGAACAAATGGATATAAACTGGCCACCAGGAAGTTTAGACTTGAAATTAGACGAAGGTTTCTAACCATCAGAGGAGTGAAGTTTTGGAATAGCCTTCCAAGGGAAGCAGTGGGGGCAAAAGATCTATCTGGCTTTAAAATTAAACTTGATAAGTTTATGGAGGAGATGGTATGATGGGATAACATGGTTTTGTTAATTAAATATTCAAGGTAAATAGGCCCAATGGCCTGTGATGGGATATTAGATGGGGTGGGATCTGAGTTACCCAGGAAAGAATTTTCTGTAGTATCTGCCTGATGACTCTTGCCCATATGCTCAGGGTTTAGCTGATCGCCATATTTGGGGTCGGGAAGGAATTTTCCTCCAGGACAGATTGGAAGAGGCCCCGGAGGTTTTTTGCCTTCCTCTGTAGCATGGGGCACAGGTCACTTGCTGGAGGAGTCTCTGCTCCTTGAAGTCTTTGAATCACGATTTGAGGATTTTAATTGCTCAGACATAGGTGAGAGGTTTTTTGCAGGAGTGGTGGGTGAAATTCTGTGGCCTGCGTTGTGCAGGAGGTCAGATTAAATGATCATAATGGTCCCTTCTGACCTAAATATCTATGAATCTATGAAAAACAATGCTGATCAGACTTATTGGTACAGCTCTAGATTCATCTCCAGCTGATCTATGGAGCTGCAAATCACCTCCCTGCACCAGTTCAGGCCTCTGGCTCCTGGGATGGATTTGCACCTACAAAAGAAGGGCTCTATCAGCTCTTTCATGTGAGGTTTGCTCTTTTGCCTTCTCTAAGGGTGGTTCCATCCTGAAAACGATTTCCTCTGCTGCAAAAATATTTACCTTGCCACAACCCCATCCTTCCCCAGCCAGCATTGTTGATTGGCTAGCTTCAGTTCCCTTAGAAGAAGGCTATGACCTACTTTAAAGATGGATTTTCTGCTCCCTGTTACTAGATATGCTATTCAGAACTACCAAGCAAATAAGTCATTGCAAGGCCAATACCTATGTTAAATCCCGAATTACAGAAACACTTAGTTCTGGACTTTTTTTTAAAAAAAGTCTTAACTCCTCTGTACCTTTTGTATTCTCTATGCCACTGTAACACACTTCGTGTTCTCACAAAACAAAATCTAAAACCATCTTGTTTCTGCTGCCTGTATTTCCACCCACCTTTATCCTATCTTTACCCTTTATTTTTCAGTTCTACCCAGGATCCTTTTTTCCAGCCACCCCTGTAAAATACTTTTAGTGTTTTCTAAATTTTTGGCAACTCTACCTTCTCCCCTGCCCCATCTGTCTCTTTCCAGCTGCTCATTTCTACCCTGTGCCTGTTCTCAGCATTCAAAATGAATAAATACAATTTTAAAAAATATTTGCCAAGAAATCTACTAATGAGCTTGATCCCACCTTCCCCCTCCATGCTCACCAGATGTCCAACACTGTAATGACCCCTGTTTTCTAGCTTACTCTAACAATTATTTAAAACAGACATTTTTTTGTAATGAAAGACTCTTCTTGAGCTCTACTAGTCTTATCTGCCCTCAAGGGCTATATTATGTATTCCCAAGATAAGGGGACAGAAAGCACAGAAGACTCTGGGGTGATCCTCACTACATCCAGGGTACAATATTTGAGATGATCCCCAGGGAGGCAGAGGGTGTGATCTTCAAACCTCTGGGTCCTGCGGATCAGCCAGAGAAGGAAACTCCTCTTTGCAAACAAGCTGTCCTCCATGTTGCTCTCCAGGGTCCTCTTCCCTTTTGGCACCATGACTTCAATTGTATTTATAACCTATCAGAAGAATGAGCAATTAATTTGAATGTCTGGTGTGCAGAGGACCATATTACAAAGTTTAAGGTTTCTATTTATCTATGATGTCATTAGGACTATCAGAGGCATCTAAAATATTTGGATTTATTTTTTATTTCGAAGCTTTGCTGCCCCATCTCTCCTTGCTATGCTTGGGAAATAACACCCCAACTGAGATTCTAATTTATGGGTGCTCTAGTTTTCTAACCCAGCTCGTTTACTTAACTTATTTAAAAAAAAAAATTATAGGAGGATTGTCATGTATATACAGTGAAATATTTATGGACAAATAAGTTTGCAAAGCAAAATCTTCTGAAACACAAATCTTGATGAATTAAATCTTCCTACCGGAACAGTCACTAGATTTAACAATGAAGCCTAATACTGTGAAACTAGAGTGATGCACAGTACATTTTCCTCCAACAGCAAAGAAATTCTGTATGAAAAATGCGTTGGGGGGAGGAGGGGGATGACATGGAAGTTGCAAATGGTCAGTACATTTGGAAATCAGATAACTAAATATGAAATAGCTTGACTATGGATTTAGGAGCCTAACTTTAGGCCACAGGTTTGAAAATCTAGGCCTTTAGCTATTGTAAAGAGGGAATGCTATAAAAGCGTTGCTCCCCAAGGGAATCTCAGTATGAAATGGGATAGTCAGTGAAGTGGTTCTGCCACACTGCTTAGCTATCCAAATCCTACAATAAAAGCGAATTTGACTGTAGAGAGCATTTTTTAATATAGTTGCTGACAGAAGTGTAACAAATAATAAAATAACACAAGACTGCATTGGGCAAAAATAATATAACTGTTCCTTTAAAAAAAATGCATTAAATCAGAACACAAGAGTCCATTCAGTAGTCTACTCACCACCCCTTATGTCTGATCCAAACTCCGTTGAAGTCAATGAAGAAGGCTTCCTTACTGTGTCAACCACTAGAGATGGGTGAACCCTTTGGAACAAAATAAGTGGTTCAAAATTTTGGGGGTAAAAATAACTTTTTTTGCCTCAGGTTCAGATCTGAGTATATCCCTCCCTGAACAAAACACATGCTGGTTCTTTCACTGCTCTCCACTCTATAACCCCTCTCTCCCCAGGGTGTTTTTTTAGGATGTGGTGGGATTCCCTTGCTGCTGCTGCTGCTGTCTTAATTTTTTCACTACTTTGAAGTTTCCCCTTGAGTCATGCCTCCAAGTGCAGCAAGTTGAGTAGGGACTGAGGAATCTCACGCCCTGAGCTTTTCCTGAATGGCAAGCTCCAGAGTAACACCATGTCTAAACTGGGTCAGCTGCTTCAGAATAGAAGGATCTAAAGAGAAACTTTTGGATACATTTTCCAGCTGATAGGGAATTTGAAAACCTTCCCTGATATAGCACTATTTATAATGCAATGTATAATGCATAATGCAATTTCTGAATCATTTCATGATTTTAAGGATAAGCTATAATTGAACTGGTTTGGGATCTTTCCAGGTTAGAAAACTAAAATTCACTATTAATGTATTTATCTGTAGTGATTTTAGCCTATTTTCTAAGAATATGTTAAGAATGGCCATACTGGGTCAGACCAATGGTCTATCTAGCCCAGTATCTGGTCTTTCTACAATAGCCAGTGCCAGATGCTTCAGAGGGAATGAATACAACAAGGCAGTTACTAAGTGATCCATCCCCTGTGGTCATGTCTCAGGTTCTGGAAGACAGAGGCTTAAGAACACAGAGAGCATGGGCTTCAATCCATGCCTATCTTGGCTAACCGCCATTGATGGACCTATCCTCCACAAATCTATCTAATACTTTTTTGAACTCAGTTACACTTTTGGCCTTCACCTATCCTGTTTCTGGTGGCTCTGCTGCTATAATGTTTCTTGAGATGCTTTATGGAGAAGGTTACTAGATTACCAGTCATCTGGAAAAAAATAATAGTGAAATAAAAGGTGGTTAGTTTTTAAAAACATTATTTTAGAATTCATGCTGGAATAATGGCATTTCATGAATTATTTTTCTGGCAGTAATAAATTATGACCAGATGAGAACAGTTGGTGCATCTTTGTTATTTGTATTATTGGATCTCATGAGAATAGCAATATAGAAATTTGCTGTAATGACTATTTACATTAATATATGGATAATGGATTTCTGCCAAGTAAGCTTTTTCATTTAGATGTCTAATTACTAGAGTTTCCTCAGCCATTCGAGAATGCTAATCCTTAGTATTAGCTGCCAAATGCTGAAGGTCCTTTGTGTATTGGACAAACAAATCAGACTTAATATTGTCAGTGAAATGATGCAAGCAATTTTCTCTTTTATGAAGGGTAGTTAGTGATACCATGAAAACACAATGTCTTTAGCTGGAAATATTTGATTTCAAGGATGTCAGAAATCTTAACTCATTATAAAATACATCACTTGTTCACCAACATTAGCAACAGGATACAGATTTACAGTCCTGCACCTTTTGTCACCATATTAAAGATGACAGTGTACATATGAGAATATTTTTGGGAAGTCCAAGGTCCCTTTATAACAGCTCATAATGCTACTCATGTTAATATCACGGAACAGTGTGACAAAATTAAGTCTGACTTGGTAGTGAGTGTTATTCCATTTTCCACATCAGGGGCCATATTTGTTGGGCTTACTCCTCAATAGGACAGTGGTGCCAAGTTACTTGCATACTATAACCAGCCAATCAATTCCTGTGATAGCAGTTGAGGTCATTCTGCAGCTAAAGGGCTGCAATCCAGGCTGTCAGAAGAGGTTTGGCCAAATACATTTTGGAAAAAGAAACACGTCCAAAAAGAAAACCCAAACAATAACTTCTGCCATGATTTGAATCTTAGTATTCACAGGGTGCGAGTACAATGGAAAAACAATTCTGTCTCACTTGTTAGTGATTAACTGAGATAATGCTAAAATGCAAACAATTTAGAAATAGTCTGAACAGTGTCTATTCCAGATGTAGCATTCTCAATATAACATCTGAAAATACAGTTCTGAAACTGAGAAAGTTTGCAGATGACCCAAAAATTGGGGGAGTGGTAAATAATGAAGAGCATAGGTCATTGATCTGAATTGCTTGGTAAACTGGTACAAGCAAAAAAAAAAAAACTTTTTAATGTGGCTAAATGTATACATCTAGAAACAAAGAATGTAGGCTAGTCGTGGGCAACCTGCAGGCCACATGCAGCCCATCAGGGTAATCTGTTTGCAGGACAAAAGACATTTTGCTAACATTGACCATCCGCAGACACAGCCCCCCGCAGCTCCCAGTTGCCATGGTTTACTATTCCCGGACAATGGGAGCTGCAGGAAATGGTGGGCCACAAGGACGTGCTGGCCGCTGCTTCCCGCAGCTCCCATTGGCCACTGGGAGCTGCAGGCGACTGTGCCTGTGGATGGTCAACATCAGCAAAATGCCTCATGGCCTGCAATCAGATTATAACTGTCCCACTCATCTGTTTGTATAAAGTAGCTAGCAAGAGCTGCACTTGAATCATAGATGGCAAAATTACTCATTGATGTATCTTATTTGTTCTGATTGCCACTTTTCTCTGAGCAGGTTATGATTTTATAAACTTATCTTTATTGAATTTTCGCTTCTGTTTTGAGAAATGATCTGAGTATTTGTTACCCTATCTGAGTGGCCACCTGGGGCACATGTGTTCTATTACCTAATTGATGGTCTATGTTTTCATAAATAGAAGTCCCCATTTTCTGTTTGCCAGTTACCTGAAAATACCTATGATCTAAGAAGTTCCAGATGCCACTAGCAGAGCTCATATGGGCACTGGGATCCCCTGGTTCACCAAACTAATGTCATGTAGGGTCTCTTATAAAAGTCTGTGTCAGACTGGTGGTCGTAATCACTGCAAAAATATGTATGAATGTTGTGTAAGGAGTTTGTGTGTGTGTGTGTACTAAAAATTATGTGATTAAGGTCTGTGACTACAAACTGGTTACCAGAAAGGGGAAAAGCAGGTTGTCCCGTTTGTCTGTCTGTCTGTTTACACGTAAATTAAGTATTGTGTGGTTCAGAATGGGCCTCTATCTGCATTCTGAGCTAAATGCTAATGAAGGATTGTAAAAGCTTCAAAGAGAACATTTTCAGGAAGCAGTGACCCAGCAGTGAACCCCATTAGAAGCAAGAACAAAACACTTTGGGGGGTCTACTGATGGGTGTGGAGGTACACCCTCATTCCTTCAATTTGCGAAGACAAGCTGCCACCTGGTTTGATCTTACGAGAAGATGTTTAAGCCAAACTGATTAAAAATGTTGGAGACAGGACTTGGCATAAGCTATCTTGTAGGAGATAGGTGAATTCCTTATTAAACTTACTCTCTATAAAGTGTGTGATGATTTTGTTCTGTGCTTTCTTACTTGAATCTCTGTTTGATAATAATAAACTTATACTTGTTTTCAAATTCATATACAATATAGTGCTGTGTGTTAAGTAAAGTGGTGACCCCGAATTGAATATTCCAAGTTGGTGTGCGCTATTCCTTTGGGAATAGCGGATCTAAGAGTGGATCTGTGAATGTTCAATGGCATAAGGGCTTAGAACTCCAGAGGGATGCTTGGAGGACACAGGGGTTGTTGTGTTCCTATCGCTAACGTAAACGGAGAGCAAGGCCTGGAAGGCAGTGCTTGTGTTGCCAGAGCCTGGTGACATCAGTGAGCAGATCCACAGCACGCACAGATAAGACTTTTTTACACTAAAGCAGTGGTTCTTAACCCACTGCCCAATCAGCACACTGCTGTATCCCATGTAACATCCTCAGGGCCATACAGGTAGTATATATATTTTGTGGATGTGGCCCACGTAACACACACACACACACACACACACACACACACACACAGCTGCATATGCAACTCACAATGGTAAATAGGTTGAGAACCACTGCACTAAAGGCAGCTGGTAGTGAGGTGCCTCACAACCCTGCATATCCCAGGGAAAGTGTCACAATATCTAATTGTTTAATCTACTGCAGTGGTTCTCAAAGCTGGTCCGCTGCTTGTTCAGGGAAAGCCCCTGGCATGCCGGACAGGTTTGTTTACCTGCCGCGTCCGCAGGTTCGGCCGATCGTAGCTCCCATTGGCCGTGGTTCGCTGCTCCAGGCCAATGGGGGCTGCGGGAAGGGCGGCCAGCATGTCCCTTGGCCCATGCTGCTTCCTGCAGCCCCCATTGGCCTGGAGCGGCGAACCGCGGCCCGTGGGAGCTACGATCGGCCGAACCTGCAGACGCGGCAGGTAAACAAACTGGTCTGGCACGCCAGGGGCTTTCCCTGAACAAGTGGTGCACCGGCTTTGAGAACCACTGATATACTGCATGAATAATAAAAATATTTCCAACTGCACTGTATTCTCAGGCAGTATTCTGACCTGCAATTTTAGGCTCTCTGCCTCTCTTCTCCTCAATCCTCAGGAGAACGGGAAGAGCCCTGAGAAGAAAGGAGGGAAACTGGCCAGGGAGCAACAGGAGACTTTGGATGAGGGGGGTAGTGAGAGAATAGTGTGACATCAATACCACTTTCCCAGGAGAAGGAGGGACTTGAGCTGTTGTGTTCTTTTTGCCAGGTTTGAGGGTTGAGATGGATGTCTGATGTGAGTGCTGTTGCTAATACTTAGATGCTTCTGTTATCCATAAACATCCTTGTGAATAAAATCTTGTTTACCCCAATGGTCACAAATAAGCAAACATGAGGGGCTGCTCATGCCAATGAAGATAATTGACTAGTTTGATTTGCACATTAGTATGGAATTCAAGCAATAATATATTTATGGATCTAGCTTCTTGTAGCACTTCCTAGCAATGAGCCCAATCATGAAATGTGTCTCTGCCATCATTTCTACAAGGAAGGGAACATGATCTCTCTCCTTAGGATTATTGGTTTTTACAGCAATAACTACACATCCTAGTGGAGAGAAAAGGAGTACTTGTGGCACCTTAGAGACTAAGAAATTTATTAGAGTATAAGCTTTCATACAGCTCACTTATGCTCTTATAAATTTGTTAGTCTCTAAGGTGCCACAAGTACTCCTTTTGTTTTTACGGATGCAGACTAACACGGCTGCTACTCTGAAACCTATCCTAGTAGAGGGAGCAATTTGGTACTCACCAAAGAATGTTCCAAGAATGAAAAATGAATTGATCTGTGATTGTACTCTGAAAGCAGTAGCTAACTTACTCCATACTGGAGAAACTTGCTCAGCAGATGTCAGTGCATGAAAGGAATTAACTATTCCAAGAATCTTTCAGGATTACTTCTGTTGTTTGTCTAGCATTTTGTCTTTTGGACAACAATGTCAGCAAAATGGAACCATAGAACTAAAAATACTGCAAGAACTGTGGGTTCACCTTAATCAGGTCATCATGCTAGAGAGAGTGCATTGCACAGATATTTAAGTCAGCTCACAAACAGTTTCATGTTGCTTTGCTCTCTGGAAGGAGGAAACTTAAGAAACAGACAGTAATAAGATGTTTAACTTATGGTCTAAGTTCTTGACCACAGATAACTTAAAATAGGCACATACTAGTTACATATGCATTTCTTACAGACATCAAAGGCAATTTACATTAAAATGTTTTTTTAATCTCTCATTTGAAAGTGTTATTGTATCCAGGAATTAGCATATTGAGCTTTGATGGACTTTGAACATGGCTGGCTGCTGATTTAATTTTCATTGCCCTAAGATGAAAGTACAGTAATAAATCTTTGGCTTTAGAAACTGGGATGAAAGTGGGGCAGCAACAGAATTAAAAACACTGGAGAAAGAGAACTCTGTATTGTTCAGTTACAAAATCAATTTCTAGATAATGCTTAGGCCACGTCTTCACTACCCGCTGGATCGGCGAGTAGTGATCGATCTATCGGGGATCAATTTATCACGTCTAGTGTAGACATGATAAATCGATCCCCTATCCCTCTGCCGTCGACTCCGGAACTCCACCACGGCGAGAGGCGGAAGTGGAGTTGACAGGGGAGTGGTGGCCATTGATCCCAAGCTGCGAGGACGCGAAATAAGTGATTCTAAGTCGATCTAAGATACGTCGACTTCAGCTATGCTATTCTCGTAGCTGAAGTTGCCTATTTTAGATCGATCCCCTCCCCTAGTGTAGACCAGGCCTTAGTCTAGAGATAATATGTAGTCCTGCCCTAATGCAGGGGACTGGACTAGATGACCTATCAAAGTCCCTTCCATTTCTATGATTACAAAATATTAAAACAGAGCAGAAAAATAGCTCTCAACACTAAAGAAAATTGTGTGTAGCTACCATAATGGCTACATTTCCACATGTTATTTAAGTCTGTCACCCAAACCTGAGTTAGATAAGACAACAATTGGCTACCCTTTCTACTGTTACCACCAGTTGGAGGACTCCTTATGAAACAAGTATCGACCAGACAGTGAAATGGTTTCTATATCATGTTCCTGCATTTTTTTCCCCATCCCATTTCTGTGGTGCCAAGTAGAATGGGAGAAACTTGGTCCAGCTCCAGGCAGTCATTTTGGTATAAAAGTAATGATAACCCAAACGAACTGCTAGTCTTGGTTAGTTGATGGCCTGTAATATTTTTAGGACGTTTGATGGTATTTAGGTAAAATGAGTATATAAATATTAATCTCAAGTTGGATATATCACTACTGCACTATTCCTACACCACTGTTGAAAATAGCTCCGATAAATTACTTAACTTGAAGCACTTAACACTTTAGTAGGAACATAGCAATTGCCATATTGAATCAGGTCAGTGGTTTTTCAAGAGTAGTTTCTGTAATGTTTTAAGACATCCCATCGAGGTGACTAACCAATGCTTTCAAAAACATGTTCCCAGACAACATATTCCAAGTTTTACTTTGAGTCCTTATTTTCAAACTTCAGTGTCTGGGTTTATGCACTTAAAGTGGATTGACTTTTTTTTTTTTTCTTTAAATCATGCTGAGCACATATTACCTTCTAATGACTTTGACAATCAGGCTACTTGTGTGCTTAGATGCTTTAACTTTAGGCACTCATATCTGAAAAATTCAGTCTATTTTTTTCTTCTATGAGGTTGGAATGGGTAACATACAAGTATTACAAAAATTGCAATTAAGTTTCTCATACACACTAGAAGTAACATCTTCCTCTCAGTTGACATTGTGTTGGCCCACTTCAAATAGCTATTTTGATCCTTATGAAAGGTTAATCCTTTTAAAACTACCTATTTTATTTATTTATTACATTGCAAGTTGTTTCTAACCCCTCTCCCCCCCCCCCCCCCGCCATCATATCTCGAAACCTCATGCTCAAGGCACTTTAAGAATTAAATCTAGTTACATTTGACACTTTTTTGCTGTTTTCAAAGACTTCTGCTTCCTGCTGGCAGTTACAGCAAATACACTAAAGTATTCTTCAGAAATGTAATAGGCTTTTTGCCTAGGAAATTGTCCTTGGTAGTAGATCTACAGTTTCTTTATGAAGAGACATCACAGATTGTAAACAGAGAAATATTACAACTTTTTTTTTAAGTGTAGAATAAGTACAGTTATTGCTTACGAAGGTGAACTAAGAAAAACTCACTTTTCATAAGATTAAAATATTTGGTGGTAGCATAATTTTTATAGTTTGACAGTAGACCTATTTTCATTAATGAACAATTGGATTCCAGATGGGAGTTCTAAGCCATGCTTTCAAACATAGGCACCGAAATTGGGCCTGAAAAATATGCACGGGCACATATGACCCATTTTGCATGCAGAAATATTTGTTATGACAAAGAAATTATTTCTGCCTGTATTCTAAATATATGGGGCTATGGTAAATACTACTTCTAGCTGTCGTAGTTTTTCCATATACTGTGCACAAAATAGTTCATTTTAAGTCCTGAAATATCAGGGAGGCATGTAGGGAAACAGAAGGAGACATTTATCTACTCATTGTGAGACAAGTAACACACAGCAAGTTTAGACCTCTTGCAAAAGTCACAGGGGCTGTAGTATTTCAATGGCTGAGGCAGGCTGCAGGATAACTCCTTTGTCAATTTTTTAATGTAATTTAAAGTGATCACAGTACTGATACTGGTGTAACTTCTTGGCTGTGTTCTGTCTCTGTAATGAGTTCCTGTCTCTGGGTGGGACTGAGTCTTTGAGAATCAACTGTAAATGCAGCTCTGCATATTGTCCTGCTTCCAATCCTGGTGAAGCTTAAAACTGTTCTGTACATCAGGCCTCTGTCATATTAGCAGTTCTACCGTTTCTGTTCAAAATTGAAAAATTAAGCAGCACAGAATGAGTGATAGATAGTCCTAGACAAAATGCATTGCTATCATGACAAACCATTCACGGATACGGCATGCAGTTCTTTGAATAATAGTGGGCAAGAAACCAAGTAAGCCTCATCCTATCTACTTAACCTCATATCGCTAAGGCAATCATTTGAATATATACTTTAGCATTGCTTCATCCCAAGGCTTTGCTTTTCTTTTCTTTTCTTTTCTTTCTTTTTTTTGGTGCTTGTTTTTCTATACTGTAAACACTTAAGATAATGCCCTCCTTTGCCTCAAAGTGTTTTGAAAAGTTCATTCATCATTCGGTCTATATAAGAACAACTAAACAACAAGAGTGCCTTTCTTCAAAAGGACATGTGGTATCAGCAGCACTACATTGACATCTTGATAGAATTAGTGACTCTGGGTTTACATATGAGGCTTGTTTTGTACGTTCTCTCAATATTTTAGTCCTCTGGGTTTGGGAAACTGAACAGTAAATTGAGAACATGGTTTTAGCTGCCAAAAATGTTGGCCATTCTTTCAAGTATTGAGAGACAGATTATACGAGTGATATATTTGTGGTAACAAGTAGAGCTGGGCTATTAACTGATCATTCTGTTTGGCAGGTCCAAAAATAAATGGGAAAAATCAGTAGGGTTCAATCTGAAACCTTTCAGAATTTTTGGTGAATTCAAATTTTGTGTCTGCACTATCACCACCACCACCACTTCATCATCCTCTTCCTGGCTGGCTTCTGGATGGCCACAACTATTCCTGTCAAACTGGCAAGTAGTTTTGGGTCAAATTAAACTGCGTTTTTGTCAAATCTATTCATCCAAAACATTTTGTCCAGATTGAGGCACAAGTTAGTACCTATGTGCAAATATTTAACCTCTTTGCCCATAACCAGCTGTCACTGTTCCAATCATATCTTTAATTGGACCAAGTCCTGTTGGTGAGAGAGACAAGCTTTTGAGTTTACAAAGACCTGAAAAGAGTTTTGTGTGTAAGTTCGAAAGCTTTCTCTCAGCAACAGAAGTTGGTCCAATAAAATATTATCACTTTTTGTCTCTCTCATCCTAAGACTGACACGGCTACAACAACACTGCACGCTGTTGCGATCAGCAGAGATGCTCATGCCAGAGCTCCCTTAATATAATCAAGAGGGAACTACCGACAGGGTGTTTTCTGTGAGGAATCCTTGATTCTGGGGATTGCTCCCCCTGTTTGACTCAACAAAGCCCATAACTGTTAACTCTCCAGGCATGCTACAAATTCCTCTCTCTTTCAGCCTGCTAAGGCAGCGGTGGACTAAAGGCAGTGGTATATATTTATGTTGTGACTCTTAGGGTATGGCCACATTTGTGAATGAAGACAGAAACATATGTGCGCACTGTTAGTGTGGGCATCTCATACTTGCACAGTGTATCCACATATGCTGTTCTGGGCATGGGTGTATAGAGTAAACAGGCATCTTCCTGAATCCATACTTGCCTTTACAGAATGCGACAATAGTACTGAGAAATTCTTCATGGGCCAGGGAAAGTCGGGATGTTCTGTGCTTTTACATCATGGACTACCAGGGAGCAAGAAGATGACTTGGGCCTGTGCTAAGGTAGACTTGTGACACTATGGCACTGCTGCCAAAGCTCAACAGAGCATTGTAACATACTTGTGTGGCAAGACACTAACTGCTAACTGAAATTGTGGTGTGGACCCTTTGGCCACACTTCTGTGCTGAAGACATTGTCAATGCCCTGTAATGCCATCATTCATCCATGTTTCTGTTAATGTCAAATGCATTTGATTTACGGGCAGCACTTTAGCAATGTTAATTCTTGTATGTTTTGTTTTTCTTGCTTTGTCTTTGGAGGGACTTGACACCTTTCCTCCTCACAATGTTACAAGACACCATTGTTCTCAGCATTTAGGTGCTATGCATGATTGCTCACATAACATGAGAACCATGGTTGTCACTTGTGACTGCTTGAGAGAGGTGTGGGAGGAGGGATTGTCAAAGCACAGTGTCAGATATCTTCCATGTCATTTTACTTTTTTTTCCTTTATGGGTCTGTTAAAAGATTTAACTCGCACTACAAAGACTTTTCAGTTAACAACTTCTCAGTTTCTTATTTTGGTGCTTTTGAACAGTAACAGTTATTTCACAGCTTACTTCATTGCTGCTAAATTCTTTAGTTCTTGTGTGATTTTTGGGGTGTTTTTTGTTTGTTTGTTCAATACATACGTCAACTTATGGCTGGGGGGGAAGGAAAGGGCTAGCTTGAGGGATATTTTTATTTGTATTTCAATGGTTCCAAACAAACACAGATATGTGTTGTGATTCGTGCTACTTCATCCCAAACCTCTGTGAACGATCACCTTCCTTATATTCGGGAAACAAGGTGTACACGTATAAGTGAAACAATCATGAACTTTTTTGTACAAACATTGATCTAACTTAGTGCAAAAACACTTTTGTGACAGGAACAAATCAAACAAAAAAGCAAATTCCCTGACATGTAGGTAAATGCTGCTGCCTCTGGACACGTCTACAACTCTTTCTCCTCCCCTTGCCCCTGACAAGGGGGAATGCCTAAGGAATGTTGAGGGGTATGTGTGTGTGTGTGTATGTGTGTGTTTGTGTGTGAATGGGGATGTCTCCCATGTGGGTTTTGGCACCACACACAGGCTGGACTACAGGGACAGGATTGGGCTCATTGTTGTGCCTCTTCTCCCCCCCTCCCTCCCCCCCTCCCAGTGCTTTGGAGAGTTCCCTTGCAAGGAGTTCTTCATGCCTGTGTCAGCACAGGAATATCTTGACCAGTCAAGGACCAGAGTAGTAGTATATATTTTTTCCCCTTGGAAGGCACCTAATTCCTCTCCCATAAAGCAGCTGTGGTTTTGAAGGCCACAGTATTGCTACATTTTAGAATCCCAGGAATAAAGCTTTTACAGCCTCCTTCCTTTACACTGCTTCTGGAATTCCTGAGGAAGGAGCTGAGATTAAAAATGGTAAGTTACCTGCACTACTTTTGATTCAAGTGTTCTTGTAATAGTTACATTCATAAAGAGCCTGTTTGAGGTGGGTTTGGGTTCCTGCAGGGATAACAATGCAAGTAATCTTTTACTTTAAAAGACTGGCCATCACTTGGAGCAGTTTTGAAGGTACCAGAATGGAAAAGTGGCTTTCCAGTATTGTGCCCTCTACATATTGCTGAATGAAGGAGTTTGGTGAGCTATGAAGGGAAATTAAACACATTTGCACTGCCACTAAACGTGAAGAACTATCTGGAATTTCTGCTATGCTGAAAGTTAGCTGAATTACGCTTACAGGACTGGGTGTCAATTTGAGAGGAAATTGACTTTATTCTAATCTAGAAGAGGAATTTCCCAGGGAGGAGGAACAGAGAACCATAGAAATAGTCAACACCCCTCTCCCCCAACCCTCTCTTTATCACCGGGAAGACCAACCCTTGTGTCGAGTGAACAGAAGAGACAGGGAAAGAGGGAGTCACTGAATAAGCATATCTTTCCCTGAACTTTTGAAGTAACATTGTAAGCAGTGACCTCTCCACTGCCAAGGACACCAAGTTGTGTTTGTGTAATTGCCAGAATGGATCCTTTACCTACTCCCACTTCTCTTGGCTTCTTCAGCGAGACCTAGCATGTGGTGAGGTCACATACCAGGGCCTGGGAATGGTACAATATTATCAAGGAGGGTAGGGTCCACTGTAAAACGCACCAGCATTGGATTCTGATTTTTGTCAGGGCTTTCAATCCTTGGGCTGGAAGAGTGGAGGGTGGGCTTCCTTAACTGAATCTGTTGGCTAGAGGTGCAAAATAACATGCTCCTCTTCCTCTGGGTCTCCTGGGGCTTCCTACAAGGTCCCTAGTGAGTCCTTGCCTTCCCCTCATTGGCGTCCCATTGTACAATGAGACAAGCAAGGTTGAGGAGGAGGTTGAGAGTCATTTTCGGCTCTGTCCTCGCAGCCCTGGGGAATACCCAGTCCAGCTCATCATAGCAGGGGCAGGTGGTCAGTGCCCTCCCAGAGTGATTTATTGGAGTCCTCACCCTCCGGTACAGCAGCCTGAGGGGTTTCATGTGCTCCCAGCACTGGTATGGAGTCTGGTGAATGACAACCTCCTTTAGCCTCCATGAAATCTATCAATAGAGGTAGATTTTTCTTCCACTCTGCACCAAGTTATGGAGGACTCTGTGCTCTGCCCACATGTTGAGCAGCACCCAAGTGTGTTCAAAAATAAGGTGGCAGCTGTAGGAACCAGTATCCTCTATGCTGTCAATAGAGCTCATGTGGGGGGAGAGAACTGAAAAGTGGTTGTCACTGGTGGCTACTACTGCTGGCAATGTGAGGTCACAGACCTTTCTACCTTTTTGGGATAAGGGTCAGGCAGGAAAAAGAGCAATGCACTATGGGGATGGCCCTGGAGGACTATCTATACCTGTGACCTGGTACATGTCCCTTGCCCTCATCCACACTGCATTATAGAACATGTACAGTGCCACGCCATAGCAGTGACACATACATACCCACACCCCTCATTTGTGCTAGCTTTTGTGCACTTCACTCTCCTTCAGGAAGGTGCTTCAGATATGGCTGGTTAGAGGGGTTATTGCGTAACAATATGTACATAACTGTGAAAAGTCACAAGTGTAACTGGGACCTTAATGTACAGAATATGCACCCAGAACACTGGATGGTTGCCTATAGATATATTTTAAAAATCTGGACACTTTTTAATAAATAAAATGCCTGGCTTATGTATGAAAATATGCATGTAAATCAGGTGAATACCAATATTTGTTTGTGCAGAATATGTGGCCCTGTTTAGTCTGCAAGAAAAAAATAAAAACCTTTCCAGAGAAAATCGGGTTGAGGAAGTTGTTATGAAGTAGAATGTTATCCTCTAATGGTGACAGTGGGGACTCACCAGGGGTCTTTCTAGATTCCAAAGGATTGCTCTGCATATTTCAACTGTCTTCACTGTATATGTTATAGGACCTCACTGGAGAAGAACATGGTGAGAGAATACTATCTGGAAAATATTAGATGGTGTAATGCTGTTATGCTTGCTTCACTGGAATGTTGTACATATTCTGCATTCTTGGTTTGAGAGTTTAACAAGTATGTGGCTTAATTCATTAGCCAGACTAAACCAACTAATGTTACCCACTGTAGTTCATCTAAGTCTTCAAAATGTTTGCTCAGGTATGTACTCAGTGATTTTAACTACCCTGATATGTTGATTTAAAGCAAAAGATGAGTGACTTGGTTTGGCTTGAGGATGACCTGATGATCCCCTTCCCCACCTCAATATATTATTTCTGCAACAATCTTCATTTCTTGTATGGCTTTTAAAAAAAACAACAGCAATATATGTATTTATCAATCCACACGTAATATGGAATCTGATGGAACAAAATACTTAAGCACATGCTAAAGTCCCACTGAAGTTAAAGCTTAAGCATGTGCTCAAATGCTTTGCTGAACTGATGCCATGATCATTTTAATAATTCACTCAGTCTAGAACTGCTACCATAGCTTGAATAAGAACTTTTTAGAATAACTAGCATGGTTACAGGGTGGGTATGTGTGTACAAGATTAGATTGTTACTTCCAAATGTGTTCTCAGGCATTAGAGTGATGAGCTCCATAGAAATAATATACACTTCCTTTTAGAAATGACTTGTTTCTTTTAAACTAACTCTGAAACACAATTTAGGATTCAGTTCTTGAAATGTCAGCCTGCTACAGAAGCAATATACTTACTGATACTGTGCCAGTTTTATTCAAGTTCTGTGCCAGCTTCTGCTGCTGTGATGCGTAGCCCACTGGGGACTTGTGACATTGTAAAGGAGACAGGTGGTGACTGCAACTCCTAAAAATGGGTCGCACTAGCTGGGGAAGGGGATTAGGGAGTTGGAGCCTGTGGTAAGGCCTAGTTCTACCCCTGCTTCTACTTCTCTGGTGCCACTAGTGAATCCTTTCCCTGAATGGGGGAGAGGAGGCTGGAGCCTTGAAGAAACAGCTGCTTGTCCACTAGGAACTAGGCAGAATAATACATGTTCACACCACAAAATTTGCCATCATAAATTGCGCTGATTATCATCCTTGTTTGCAGTCAGTAAATAGGTCAAGGACCAAATGGAGATGGAGAGTATATTCTATTTCTCTGATAGCAGTCTCATCCATTACTGTTGTATCTCTTTAGGGTACATAACTTATTTTTTTGACTACCACAGAGATAATTCTTTTCCCACCCTGTACCTGATGAACATATGCAGGCATTCAGATATGATTTGCTGCATATATTAGGACACTTAACTGGGTGAGCCCCTCAACTAGAATTGCAGTACAGGAAGCCTGTGGCTCTGTAGGACATAAGTGGCAATGTGTTTGGTCCCCAAATGAGGGCAAGGGGACTTGTGGAAAGGGGTGAATGGAAGCAGTTGCTATTTTTAAGGTCGGCTGGGGGTGTGTGTGACTACAGAGACCAGAGGACATTCCGCTGATTTTTGTGGGGTTCTAGACTTCAGGGAGCAGAACAGACTGTAGCAGACTGCAGCTTACAGCAGGATGTATGAAGTAATGTTTAAATAAAAATCATTTAAATGTTAAAGACAGGCTGCCCATGGTTTCGGAAGAATAACATCAGTGCTAGGGTTTATAGAGAAAAACATGGAGCTGGAGGAAGAATTCTTCAGGATTGAGGGGAGAGAGGGAGACCTCCTAAATTCTAATCCCAACTGTTACACAGCCTCTGTAGCTCATTTATCCTTCCTTTGGTTTACCATCTGTAAAACGAGATAATAGCCCACATCACATGGATGGGAATGTTCATTTCGTAAAGCGCTTTGGAGGTGAATGGGAAGTAGAACTGGTCAAGAATTTTGCAACTAAACTGTTGCTAAGTACTATTACTATTACTGTTTTTCATTCCTGTACATTTTCATGGAACAATCATTAAACACAATCTGTTTTTCCACCCCTCTGCCTCGTTTCTCCTGCCAATTTATATATTCCTGAGCTTTTCTTTCCCTTGTATAAAATGTAGAATAAGAGAGCAAATCTGGGAAATGGCCAACAAATTATTAGAGAGAGGAACAAATTGCATGAGATATAAAAAAACCCTCTAGCAGGGAAAGTTCTTATCATCCTATAAAGACCCCAGTTCTTGCGCAAGACCTGGAAATGATCATGAATCATTTTGCTTTTAATCTGAAATTGTTCCAAATGGTCTGAAATTGACAGTAAAAAAGAGAAGGGCTCATTGAAAATGAATGCAACTTGAAAGGACTATGAATATCATTCTTCCTGGCTTATAGATGCCCTATTGCATATGTCTCCACTATAATCCATCAGGATTTGTAAAACAGTGTTTTGGGACAATGTCATTTTAAAGATTTTTCCCGGCTCCATGATGAAAACTGTCTAGTCTACATTAACTCCTGCCTAGTACTGCAACATAAAAGCGTATGCCTTTAAAGTTGTGATTTGGATTTGCATTCCTTAAAAAATAAACAACTAGCAGAGAAAAATCTCTCTACATGTTGCTGGATCGTAACCTGTAGCCCCCTTGCTATTCTAATCCCACTTATGTCAAATTGTTTCCAGGTGTGCAACTGAGAGAGGTTTGCACAAATAGGTACCAGGAAAAGGATAACTTATTTTTTTTCGTGTGGCATAAGTCAAAATTTGCATTCGGTACTCCAGATATGGAATGTGAGAATGTCAAGCTACTGCTCTGTTACACCATAGGTAAATATGGAGTCAGTTTGTCTTCAGGGGTCTGTCAAGACAATAGGATGACTTCACCTTTGTGAACTTAGCTGCAATTGTCGTGTTTCTAAAAATAAAAATCTTTATTACAAGAGAAATAGGAGAGGTTGAGCAGGACTTGTATTTGCCTGAATCCTTCACTTGCATATTCTCTCCCAAAGTAGCAATGCATTTTCTTATTTTGCATAGCTATTCTTACACTGACTACAGCACGTCTGCCTTTAACATAGCCTGAAAAGAGTCTAGGACAAAGCACTGTATTCTCTCCTGCCAGTACAGTCAGGATTGTAACCCCTGGTACATTCAACAGCAGTGAACAGATTGGGGCAACACACCTGCAAGGCTCATGCTGCTGCAGGAATATAACTTGAAGCAGTCTATTTCAGCCTTTCCAAATTGGGCAGGGCAAGCCAGAAGCACACGGGGGGTGGGGGGCACTGACACAGTTCTTTTCATGGGCAGCCTCCATTAACTGAGGCCCTATATGTCAGTGTCCCAGAGCTTAAAGCATTGACAAATTGTGACTTATAAATTTTAAATTCTATACTTTAAATGTTGGTTTCAGCTTTTGTTATATTAATTTAGGCATTCATTCTTTCACTTTGAGGTTTGGGGCTCATTCCAACAAGAGATTAGCTCCAGGATTTTGGCTGGAGCCAAAGCATATCCCACCCAAAAATGTAAGAATAAATTTATTACATTGGATACTGGTAGAGCTGTGTGAAAGCCAATAAATAGGTTTCTTTGCAGGAATTTTCTTTTGTCTGATCTATGCTGATTCATAACCCCTTGAATTTTACTTTGGGTTTCACTAGATGGGTGTGAACTATGAATTTCAGAAAGGAAATCAAATTATTCAAATATTCAGAGCATGGTTAGCTTTAAAACTTAACCCATGTCTCAAGCATATCTTATGTTTAAATAGACCTAAAATCTCATAACTAATTGCATCATCATGGTATTATGTGATTACAATGTGAAACCATGTATAAAGTTGAATGTTGCATCTTTTTATGCAGTGCCACAAATTGGTCTCTGTGTTCATTATTTGGCCTACCTCCTTCCAAATTGGCATCAGGATTACTTGAAAGACTTGGAAATCTTAGTGATGCCTTTAACTAAATATGGTATTTATGAGTTTGCCATATATCAGAATTTTGTGTTGTGTGTGAGTTCTAGTTTCATTGCAAATATTTCGCACAGCACTGGTCATTAGTAATTTTAAGTAATTTTCCAAGCAATATATTAGATGTTATCGCAGCTTGTGGTTCTGCAGCTGTTAAAGGTTAAAAATACTATTTTACCTCCTAAGGGAAAAAAAAGATTGTTTTTTATTTATATTGTCACTGTTTACCTGATTTAAAACTTGTTGTATAGGTTAGGAACAAACATTGAAAATGAGACTTTGTAGTCCATGATGAATGATTAGCAGCCAATTAGTAGTGTTCATTTCCTGCTGGGTAATTAAAGCTAATGTAAAATACAGCATTTATTTCAGTAAACTATAGCATTTATTCCAGCTTGTAAATTATATTTTTAATGACTCCAGCCATCCACTTTTGTGTGTCGGGGAAGACCAATTAACTTGAAAGAAACAATTTAAAATTGCAATTTAGAACCTTGAACAATATCAATAAAATTATTAAGTGCAATAGTGAGGTTGCTTAACCTCTTGCAAGTTCACATTTCCTTCAATTTATTATCTAATATTTAGTCTAATAAAGCAAGTGTTTATCATAAATTATATGAACATCTTCTTTGAGCTGGTTGATCTTATAGGTTGTTTCCTACAGCTTTGACTTAAAATGTATGTTTTTAAGACTGCAAGGACAAACAAAGTGCATGGCAAATGTCCATGATGACAATGTAATTTATAAACATAATGCTGCATGAGTAATGTGGAACAAACGTGCAATGATGGCACAGTAATGTCTTCCTGTAGGACATATTTAACAAATCACTGTGCATTCTATTGCCTTTGGTTGCATGCATCTTGATTGGAAATGTGCTGACATTGGAACTGGATGGCTCAGGGAGAGAGAATGAGTTATGGTAGTAAGTGAAAGTCATCTTCGGAAGGTTGGTTGGTGGCCTATATGAAATGTCTTGGTGCATTCTATCCACGCCTTAATGAAGAATTTCACATAACCCAAACTAATATGATCAAGGCTGACGTTAGAGACTGAGAATCTCTCAGAAACAGAAGTTGTTCCAGTAAAAGATATTACCTCATCCACCTTGTCTCTCTAATATCCTAGGACTGATACAGTTGCAACTACACGGTATACATTAAAGAGACTGTCAAGTTAAAATAATGATCTTCTTTATCCACATACTAATAACACTGGAGACTAGAATTGAAAGAAATGTATAATTTGCATTGTCTCATTTACTTAACTCCCCTGTTTACTATTTGTATTATATTCAACTTGGATTATGAAAAGCAAACCTGTCATTTTTATCTGTGTTTATTAGGTCTACATTCTGGTTCCCATACATTAGCAGAGCATAGCAATTTTGGGTTTGCAGACACGAAGAGAAATGTTTTAAACTGATTCTCTGTAACTTTTTTTTCTTCTTCTTTTAAAGGAAACATTTCTGTTGATGCTGAAAAGGTTTTTTGTTTTTTAAATCATATTTTTAAAAAATCCAAAATGAGCGACTAAACTGTCCTTGTGGTATCTCTTTTTAATAGATATTCTTGCTTTAGTCTCTGCAAAAAGGTCAAGGATTTAATCAACAGGGAAACCTTCATCAATTTTAATATTATTCTTCAGATGAAATTGCTTGGATTCAGACTAAGCTGTTCACTGCTGTAGAAACAGAAGAATTTCTTGAGGGGGATGAACGCTGAATTTTCTGCTTTAGATTCAGCCAATATTGCACTGAAGAGGTGGAGATGCAAAGATGAGTTCATGCTAAATTCTGTAAATTGGCCCATTGTTCTTTCCCAATTACCTTAGATTGCCAGAAAATACACTGTGTCTACTATTGATTGAGATTGTAAGGGCTTCCTTATAAGTGGGGAATAGGTGCATTATGACAGCAATTTTTAAAGGAACTATTGACGCTAATGCTTAAGAAATCAATAATAGATGGCTGACGATCTACCCTAATGATTGATTGTTATCCTATCTCCAGTTATGAGGAAGGTCACTGGGAAGTTTGTGGCTGGGAAACTGAGTTTTTTTTGTTCTTCATATTTCCCTGACTCCAGTCATTTTGAGTTGTAGGCCTGGCTACAGGGTAGAAATGGCACTAATTGCATTAACTGACTTCCTCCTAGCAACGGATGAAGACCAAGTGTCTGTGCTGATTTTTTTAAATCTGTTAGCAACCATTGATACTGTTGATCATGAGATTTTGTTTACTTGCTTACAGATCCTAGCAGGGGTCAGTGGAGTAATTCCTGAGTGGCTCTATTCTTATTTATCTGAGAGAACCTAAAGGTTAGTTGTGGTCAGTTGTTCTTCTGTCTTAAAAGTTCTTTCTTGAAGGGTACCTTGGGGAGATTTGTATTCTTGCTTCTTTCCCAGCATGTGCATGGAAGGCAAATGGGGAGACAAGGGCTGTCATGCATTCAGTATACTAATGACACCCAGCTTTACATTTCCTTTATGTGTGACCTGACTGGAGCAATGAAACTTATATGGATACATTTAGGATTTGGATTGGAGCTAGCCAGCTGCAATTTACTCTGAATAAGGCAGAGATAACTTTGGTGGAAGCAACTATAGAATAATTCTATGGGAAGCAGCCAGACAGATTGACATACCTTGTATTTTGGCATCCTACACTGGAAAAGTGTGAGCACTGCCGGTAACACGGGTGCATAATTAATGTGTCATCTGAGGTCATGGGCTGCTCCTGGATGTCCAAGTCGTGACAGTGGCCCCTTTGGTTATTAGTTCCTTCCTTTGTTTTTTAGTAGTAGATATAGTGGATTCATATTATAGAGAAATACTATTCATATTTGTCACTCTTCCTTAAGTTACACCTAGCTGTATTTGGTTGATCATAGTCAAAGCCTGGAAGTCTCTTCATTGGATCTAAGATGCTTTTGTACAGATGTGTTGGTCCCTAACTCAGTTCAGTAAAACGCGACTGAACCATGGCATAAAATAATTATATCCTTTGAAGGGACATCCTGAAGAAGACTAATATCTTTGAGCCCTCAAAATACTTGTAATGTGTTTGGTTTTACTGCTTGTGAAAGAAAGGAGGAACATTACACTCTGTATGTTGCTCTAACTTATTCCTAGTGTTAGGACTTGTGACGTATTAAAGTCAATGAAGTTGAACTCTCACAAAGGACTGAATATGGCCCATAAATGGCTTTCAATAACTGCTAACTGAATACATAGCTACATGACTTTCCTTCTTAAGTAGACCAAGAAATGTTGCCAATAATGCGTTGGTGAAATTTCAACAAGTCCATCACTGTAAATCCTGAAACAGTAAATTTTCCCCCTTTTTATAAAGCAAACTGCCTAGCATTATTTTGCTTTCTTAAAGGGTTAGTCATTTTTACACCCTGTGTGGTCAATGCAAACATCTAGACTCCCGCTACCACACAATAAAGGTCAATGAACACTTCCTGATCATTTAAGACCTTCTCTGACACACAGTGTCCGTCCTTTTGAAGAGGAATGCAAATCGGCAAGGTGAAGTTATCAAAATGGTGTGATGTTTTTGGAAACACAAAATAGGTTCAAAATATATGTAACAATACAGCCTGTGCTGTTGCTGGTGCTTGGCTTGCATGCTATAGGGAAGAAAGTCTTCTGTAGCAACGCAAGAAAAGAAAAATTAATGCCAAGGCTTAAAACGTGTCATTTTTAAGCAGAATGTGCTGTCAGGGGGAAGAAACCAAAGTCTTATTTCCAAATGCTGTAAACAATAAAAATGGTGGGGGCGGTGGGAGGGGAGGGGTGTATACCATAGTCTTATTTCCACATGCTGTAGACAATAAAAATGGTGGGGGTGGCGGCGGGGGGGTATACCATAGTCTTATTTCCAAATGCTGTAGACAATAAAAATGATGGGGGGAGGGTACAACTTTGCCCCATAATACTGCCAATTCCAGTGAGACGTTGGGATACTTGCCACAGACCATGAATATCAGTCATGCAAGCTAGAATTGACACTGATTGACACTGTCCCTCTACATTTAAAAAACAAAACAAAACCTTCACAGCTACAATAGAATTCATTCATCTTGCCTTACGTAGGGTGAGACATTATTTTCATGTAATTTATTCAAAGAAGGGCTGAAAATTTCTATCCAACCTAATTTAAGTCATTTTTCAGTCAATGAGTTAATTATCTATTAATAATCAGGTATAATATGGACTGTACAGAAAATCAAATGGAGACAGCAAAGGGTGTTAACAAAAGCAACTCCCGATCAAAAAGGCAAATCTATCATATTAACATATTCAGGCAATAATTTCTTGTTCATTGATGGTCACGTTTTAGCATCATTGACTTACATTTTCTTACACCAAAACATTAACCACTTTCATCATGTTTCCCTAATAAACTCCTCCACAGGGTCAGATCCTCAGTGAGTAAAAATCAGCATAGCTCCTGAAGTCATGTTGAAGCTATACTGGTTTACAACAGTTGAAGATCTGACTTGTGGTCCTTGCTTTCCTCTTCTTTCCAAATTGTATGCATTTTAGTATGTTACTACTGGAGACTATATTTTGCAATTTCTAATCTTACTGGTCTGCCACTTTTTGTCCAAAGTGCCACTCATAAACGCTTCTTGTTCCAGTTTTGATCAGAGTCCTTATTCCAGTACTGTCTAGCCTTTTCTCACCGGGCATATATAATACCTGGAGACAGGAGAATGGATCCCTCCATTCTCTGTAATTAGGCTGTAATTTATATATGGTAATGTTAAATCCAGTGATGACAAATACAAATTCTCTAGTATAAATTTTCCTGAAGTTTGTCTTCTTTTTTTGACATCTTGATCAATCTACTCCTATAGGTTATTTATGTGAATGAAGTTAAGTGAAACACGATGTACAATAGCTGATCCCAATGGGATTCTGTTCTAAACTTCTGAATACATTTGTTTTCAGTGCCTAGCACACGCAGGCACATTACAGAAAGAACTAAAAGACCATACTTTTCTGAACTGCTTATAATCTGTTCTTTTAGTAAATAATGTGTCTGTTGGTTCTGGTCATTGTAAATGTATACAATTCATCAAACAAGCTGCAGAAGTGGTTTAGGTTTTTTAACATAAATATTTTTAAAAAATTGTATTGGCCCTTTACCCCTTGAAATAAATTAATAACGTATAGCTACAGTGTATTCACAACCCATTTAAGTAGCAACAATTTATGTGTTTATGGGGGGAAAAAAGGGATATTAACACATCTGTGATGTTAAATGGTCACAAGAAGAAAAATATAAAGCTTAATAATGAGCCTAAAAATCAATGGGCCAAATTCTTATCTCACACCCATGTAAGTCTAAATGAAATGCATTGAAGCAAACAGAGTTCCTTCAGAGTTACCTCAGCATAATGGAGAACAGTATTTGACTTAGCATCTAAACAAAACAAGTCAAATTTTTACCTACATTGAATTGTAGCAGAAAGAAAATAGTCTCTGAACAAATAAATTTGCATGTTTAGAGTTTCTCTGGTCATCGTGTACATTTTAGGAGCTAGGTGTAAGGAAAAGGGGCCCACTGTGGGGAGCTTGTGAACACTTCAGGAGCAGAGTCTGGCTTGTGTACAATTTAGGAGTTGAACTGCAGGAGGAAGCAGCTGTTACGTGGAATTCCTAAGCCCTCTGGGAGCTGTACCCTGCATTGCAAGCATGTTCAAGAAATTAATTGAGCCACACTTGAGGAAATATAGAAAAATGCATTGTTGTGAAAAAAGAAGGTGAAATGGTAGGCAGACAAACTGAGGAGCTGGAAAATGGCCATATTTGTGGATTTATGCAGACCAAATATATTTGTGCCATCTAGACCAAATTGTAAATTATACACTATTTGCATGTCTGCATCAATCACATTGTCCAAGGGCTTGAGCACAAATGTAAAACTTTAACACCAAGTCTTGTTGTTTTAATGTTAATACTTTGAAATGAACTGTAACTTTATTGTTACTGGAATCTTTATGTTACCATTATTTAGGGTGCTGTGGAGGCTTTCCTGGTTGCATGTTATGCCGGTGTGTATATATGTTTCCCTTAACGTTTGTACTTGGTGGAAGTTTAATGATGATGTTGCCCAAGCAGAAGCTGTATGTTTTCTTTCATTCTTAATGTGATTTGTGCAGAACTTACTTTTCTTGAGGTGAACATGTAGGTGAAAGATGGACGGAAACCTTTGATTCTAGAACTTGTGGTGTTTCTTGAAGATGTCAGCTGTTCTCATATCTTCATATGGAGGGGCATTGGATAGATGGATAAATGGTAGATCTGCTAATGTAGACACATTTAAAGCAAATGTTGTAAACTTTTTGCAGTAAAGGCTGTCTTTTTGTTAAAGGGTTGTGCAGTGCGTAGAGTCCAAGTCATCTGGGCACTACCATAATACATGTGGAATAATCCAACGCTCCAAGGTAATTTCATGAGAGATAATCCATCCAAATTTTCAAGTTAACAGATTGCTCCCCAATCTTCATGTGGTAAAATCCTAAAGTACAGGAATGAGATGGTCACTGCACTGGGAGTAGCTGTACATATTTTGTGAGTGTGCATCCAGACATCTCCTCTATTTAATTAGATGACTTACTGGGTTTTATATTTTGTTAAATAATTCAACCCTCCAATACATCTTTAACCTATATAGAGTTGGAAACAATTTTGTTATTCCATAATATATGTACTCACTTGGGTAGCATGAAAAAGGGTCATGAGCCTCATAATAAAGGCCCCACTTTGGTAATTCAAGTTATTCCTGTTTTAGTGAAGGTGATAGTTTTGTTAATTGTAATTTTTGATGCTATAGTTTCCCAAATAATTTATGGATTATAAAGCCAGCTTGGAAAAGACAGTCAAAACCTGAGTCCACTGAAATCAATGGCAAAACTTTCATTGACTTTAATGGAGACAACATTTCCTTTCCTATATTACATTTACCTCGAATCTAACTCTCTTCCATTGCTTTACAAACACTAAATGTTTAAACATCACAAAATGCCAATGAAGAGGAGATGATTTAGAAACACTATGATATGTATCTTGTTTAAACTGGAATTTGAGTTATTCTGACCATAATTTTCTCAACTGCAGAAACCCAATTAACGTACACATCTGTACATGGTTCTGCTCCTGTGGACTATTGCAACATATTACAAGTTGTTGAATTTGTATAAACAAGTTTTATTTAAAAAAAATAACGAACCAAAGAGAGCCTCCAAAATATGGAACAAACCATTGTAATCCACCCTTTCAAACACGTTCCTCAGGAACTATGCTTCTTGTAGTACAAAAATAACATCTACTGCTCTTAATTTTGATCTCTCCAGGCAAAACTGGGATAATTTGAAGAGATGACAGCTGTCCAAGATTATTCTTTCAGATTTGCAACAATTTCTATTTAACAATGTTTAAAAAACCTTTTGTGTGCAATTTTACATCCATTTGAGCTTTACTATAGTGAACATTCAGAGAAAGCGAACTGTAGGACTGCATGCTTGGGTATCATAGAATCATAGAATCATAGAATATCAGGGTTGGAAGGGACCTCAGGAGGTCATCTAGTCCAACCCCCTGCTCAAAAGCAGGACCAATCCCCAATTAAATCATCCCAGCCAGGGCTTTGTCAAGCCTGACCTTAAAAACTTCTAAGGAAGGAGATTCCACCACCTCCCTAGGCAACGCATTCCAGTGTTTCACCACCCTCCTAGTGAAAAAGTTTTTCCTAATATCCAACCTAAACCTCCCCCACTGCAACTTGAGACCATTATTCCTTGTCCTGTCCTCTTCTACCACTGTGAATAGTCTAGAACCATCCTCTCTGGAACCACCTCTCAGGTAGTTGAAAGCAGCTATCAAATCCCCCCTCATTCTTCTCTTCTGCAGACTAAACAATCCCAGTTCCCTCAGCCTCTCCTCATAAGTCATGTGTTCCAGACCTCTAATCATTTTTGTTGCCCTTCGCTGAACTCTTTCCAATTTATCCACATCCTTCTTGTAGTGCGGGGCCCAAAACTGGACACAGTACTCCAGATGAGGCCTCACCAATGTTGAATAGAGGGGGATG
The DNA here is from genome assembly GCF_965152235.1 of Eretmochelys imbricata. Lineage (NCBI taxonomy): Eukaryota > Metazoa > Chordata > Testudines > Cheloniidae > Eretmochelys > Eretmochelys imbricata. The sequence continues at coordinate 95,151,869 of NC_135573.1, read as the reverse complement.
ATCACGTCCCTCGATCTGCTCGCTATGCCCCTACTTATACATCCCAAAATGCCATTGGCCTTCTTGGCAACAAGGGCACACGGCTGACTCATATCCAGCTTCTCGTCCACTGTCACCCCAGGTCCTTTTCCGCAGAACTGCTGCCTAGCCTTTCGGTCCCTAGTCTGTAGCTGTGCATTGGGTTCTTCCGTCCTAAGTGCAGGACCCTGCACTTATCCTTATTGAACCTCATCAGATTTCTTTTGGCCCAATCCTCCAATTTGTCTAGGTCCCTCTGTATCCTATCCCTGCCCTCCAGCGTATCTACCACTCCTCCTGGTTTAGTATCATCCGCAAATTTGCTGAGAGTGCAATCCACACCATCCTCCAGATCATTTATGAAGATATTGAACAAAACCGGCCCCAGGACCGACCCCTGGGGCACTCCACTTGACACTAGCTGCCAACTAGACATGGAGCCATTGATCACTACCCGTTGAGCCCGACAATCTAGCCAACTTTCTACCCACCTTATAGTGCATTCATCCAGCCCGTACTTCTTTAACTTGCTGAGAAGAATACTGTGGGAGACCGTGTCAAAAGCTTTGCTAAAGTCAAGATACAATACATCCACTGCTTTCCCTTCATCCACAGAACCAGTAATCTCATCATAGAGGGCGATTAGATTAGTCAGGCATGACCTTCCCTTGGTGAATCCATGCTGACTGTTCCTGATCACTTTCCTCTCATGTAAGTGCTTCAGGATTGATTCTTTGAGGACCTGCTCCATGATTTTTCCGGGGACTGAAGTGAGGCTCACTGGCCTGTAGTTCCCAGCATCCTCCTTCTTCCCTTTTTTAAAGATTGGCACTACAATAGCCTTTTTCCAGTCATCCGGGACTTCCCCCATTTGCCATGAGTTTTCAAAGATAATGGCCAATGGCTCTGCAATCACAGCCGCCAGTTCCTTTAGCATTCTCGGATGCAACTCATCTGGCCCCATGGACTTGTGCACGTCCAGCTTTTCTAAATAGTCCCTAACCACCTCTTTCTCCACAGAGGGCTGGCCATCTATTCCCCATGTTGTGATGCCCAGCGCAGCAGTCTGGGAGCTGACCTTGTAAGTGAAGACAGAGGCAAAAAAGCATTGAGTACATTAGCTTTTTCCACATCCTCTGTCACTCGGTTGCCTCCCTCATTCATTAAGGGGCCCACACTTTCCTTGGCTTTCTTCTTGTTGCCAACATACCTGAAGAAACCTTTCTCGTTACTCTTAACATCTCTCGCTAGCTGCAGCTCCAGGTGTGATTTGGCCCTCCTGATTTCATTCCTACATGCCCAAGCAATATTTTTATACTCTTCCCTGGTCATATGTCCAACCTTCCACTTCTTGTAAGCTTCTTTTTTATGTTTAAGATCCGCTAGGATTTCACCGTTAAGCCAAGCTGGTCGCCTGCCATATTTACTATTCTTTCGACACATCGGGATGGTTTGTCCCTGTAACCTCAACAGGGATTCCTTGAAATACAGCCAGCTCTCCTGGACTCCTTTCCCCTTCATGTTAGCCCCCCAGGGGATCCTACCCATCCGTTCCCTGAGGGAGTCGAAGTCTGCTTTCCTGAAGTCCAGGGTCCGTATCCTGCTGCTTACCTTTCTTCCCTGTGTCAGGATCCTGAACTCAACCAACTCATGGTCACTGCCTCCCAGATTCCCATCCAGTTTTGCTTCCCCTACTAATTCTTCCCGGTTTGTGAGCAGCAGGTCAAGAAAAGCTCCCGCCCAGTTGGCTCCTCTGGCACTTGCACCAGGAAATTGTCCCCTACGCTTCCCAAAAACTTCCTGGATTGTCTATGCATCGCTGTATTGCTCTCCCAGCAGATATCAGAAAAAATTAAAGTCACCCATGAGAACCAGGGCGTGCGATCTAGTAGCTTCCGCGACCTGCCAGAAGAAAGCCTCATCCACCTCATCCCCCTGGTCCAGTGGTCTATAGCAGACTCCCACCACTACATCACTCTTGTTGCTCACACTTCTAAACTTAATCCAGAGACACTCAGGTTTTTCTGCAGTTTCGTACCGGAGCTCTGAGCAGTCATACTGCTCCCTTACATACAGTGCTACTCCCCCACCTTTTCTGCCCTGCCTGTCCTTCCTGAACAGTTTATAACCATCCATGACAGTACTCCAGTCATGTGAGTTATCCCACCAAGTCTCTGTTATTCCAATCACGTCATAATTCCTTGACATCACCAGGACCTCCAGTTCTCCCTGCTTGTTTTCAAGGCTTTGTGCATAACCTGCTGATCGCCCCTCATTCTCAGTATGAGGCAGGAGCCCTCCCCTTACAGACATTCCTGCCTGTGCTTCCTCCCGGTATCCCGCTTTCCCACTTACCTCAGGGCTTTGGTCTCCTTCCCCCGGTGAACCTAGTTTAAAGCCCTCCTCACTAGGTTAGCCAGCCTGCTCGCAAAGATGCTCTTCCCTCTCTTTGTAAGGTGGAGCCCGTCTCTGCCTAGCACTCCTCCTTCATGGAACACCATCCCATGGTCAAAGAATCCAAAGCCTTCTCTCTGACACCACCTGCGTAGCCATTCATTGACTTCCACGATTCGACGGTCCCTACCCAGGCCTTTTCCTTCCACGGGGAGGATGGACGAGAACACCACTTGCGCCTCAAACTCCTTTATCCTTCTTCCCAGAGCCACGTAGTCCGCAGTGATCCGCTCAAGGTCATTCTTGGCAGTATCATTGGTGCCCACGTGGAGAAGCAGGAAGGGGTAGCGATCCGAGGGCTTGATGAGTCTCGGCAGTCTTTCCGTCATGTAATGGTACTTCAAATGTATATTTTATTGTAAAACTCACAATTCATGCTGTATTCAAGTTATCCAGATTATCAGGTAACATCTTAGTAAAACGAGAAGTGTGTGGTTTTTCAGCTCTTCCCCCGAACTAAATGTGATGTTCTAATCAGGACACCCCGAGCATAAGGCACTGTGTTACCTCTCTGCCTCAAGAAGGGAAAACTTTGCTGGGGCTTAAACTATGTGTCAGATCTCTGCCATACTCATCTGTCTGCCTCACCAGCAAACTGCTCGAGACTCTGCCACTTTTAACCCAGCCTTGCAGGTAACAATAAGTGAACTCCAGTTCCTGAGTTTCCCAGAGACTTATCTCTGCAGTGTCCAGCCCTTCTCATGGGACACTCACAAAAATTAAATTCACTGCCTCCAAAGAGACAATACACATGCCAGCCTGTTAGGTTAGCTGAGGACTCTCTCTTTTCTTCAATATAAAAGCACTAAAATGGTTTATAGTAAAACTAAGAATAAGTTTATTAATAAAGAACTGAAATTGAAGTGATACAAAACAAAATAGCAGAAACAGAAAATAGTTGCAAACATGCTTCTTAGTGCAAAAACTAAATTCTAGGAAGTTATGTCTTTGCCTAAACAGCTTTCTCACAACATCTCCAAGGTGTTCTGGTAAGACGATCAAATGCTCACAGAATCAGAGGGTGATTCCCTAAGTGATGGAGAACTAAAATGTCATTTTTGCTCCCCTTGTATTTTCCAAAGTCTATTGTCTTTGTCTCAAGAACCAGGAAGACTTCCTGGGGGGTGCAGACTCTGTCCCCTGGTATGCTTGTTAAACTGTTACCTCAGCCACTTGTTAGCTTGATTATTTTGTTTACCTTGCATGTAAATGTACATTCATTATCCTCTGCCTGTAATTAAGCTAGTCAGACAGGTAAATCCACATTCCTTTATCAAGGTTTATGGACACATAAACTGTGAGTAGCATTCTAATTATAAGAACAAGATCAAACATTCATTTTGAGCAAAGTGATGAGAATATTATTGGTAATAAAAAAAGGAAACACCCAGGAAATGGGGGGCCTAATCTTTTCCTTGTGGAGGAAGGATTCCCCCAAATCACTTTCTTTATAAACCAGCTGTAGAGCTATGAATATTATGTCAGAATATTACTCTTAAAATTCTTTGTCTTTAACCTGTGATGTCCCAGATTTGGATGGTTTAAAAGCTTGGATGAATAAAAGTATTAAAAGCATTTGGAGATGTTTCCTGCAGGTCCATTTAAACCTTTTCTTAACATTATGTGGTAATTGACCTTGACTATCTTAGAAAATTTATGAAAACCACGAATAAGAGGGTTTTATATTCATAAGTATAACATCTTTAGCCACTGCCAATTATGTTGGTTACAAATTTGAGAGAATCTCTATTCTTGGTTACTGGTCTCTATCCAGATTTGATAAATCATTAATATCCAATCTCAGTTCCTGATGATTCTAAGTTTAAATGGAAATGAATAGTGCAGCAAGAAATGAAGGGTGCTGAGCAGGATGGTGTATGATATTAAGTACTTCTTGTCGGTCTGCTAGGGAAGGTAGATTACAATTTTTATAGGCCAAAATTTTACGAGTTTTATTGGACTCTTGCCAAACTCTTCAATAAAAGATTACTGCCTAATGTGAAATGTTGGAAGAGTAGTCTGGATGGTAGAATGCAGATTTTATGGCTCTGTAACATACTTTACTACCTTTTTGCAGCGACTACTTTGTTTTCTCAAATAGTCTGAGCCAAAGTATTAAACAGATGCCACTGATTATAACCTGATTTGATCCTGGAGATTTGATAAAGATTGTGATGGGAGTAAACAGCCCTACTGTATGCTACAACCTCTTGGCCAAATGTTTATATCCTGTGCAAAGCCCAAAAGGGACAAACTTTGTGGGGGATGGAATCCTCCTTTAATTGAGAGGTGGGGGAAAGAATAGCCATGTAGCTCCTGCAAGCTCTGGATTTTAGTAGCAGCCCTGGCCTGCCACATGCCAGTCTCAAGGATTTTCACCTTGGACATGCACAATTCATAGACCCAGGGGCTATGCCACATACAGCTGACCAGAGGATGACAACTCAGTTTTGTGAAACCTTTTTGAGGCTTAAAAATTTGTTCTTCACTAGAATGAAAATAACCTTTCAAACTTTTTTTCATGAAAAGAAAAGTGTGAGTGTAGATCAGGTTCTGTGCTTGGCCAGGGATGTAGGAGAGCTGAGTTCAAGTCACTACTTTGCCTGATTCAGAGCAATTTTTCATCCTAATCACTCCAGCTTAGGCACAGCAGGGGCTTGAATCAAGGTCTCCCACATCCTAGTCCAAGTATCTTCACTATCAGGCTACAAAGTCTGTCTTTCTCTCCCATCCACCCAGATCAAAAACCTTCCCAATAAAAGTTTTGAGGCAACTGATATGGTTGACTTCAACAACTATAATGCCTCATGTGATGTTACACTACATATTCTTCATAGAAACTGGTTATGATATGAATATGACGTAACTGAGATGTACTTGATGCAAGATGACTCAAGTAAGGTATCATTGGAAAGGTTATGATTTATTGAATGTGTTTATCCAATTTGTATGCCTGTATCATTTTTGTATCTGAAGCTGGGAATATTGACCATGTCTCTGTATTTCAAATGTGCTACGCTGGATGAGGCCAAACAATGTTTGTGGCTTATTGAAGAAATACATACAAGCATAAGGATTACCCCAGGAACTGTATGCAATGGAAACCTCTCAGAGATAGCTCTACACAATGTGAGCTGTTTGACCCAGGTCACAGCAAAAAATCTTTCCAGCAGGTGTGGGGGGAGATATAAAAGAGGGACAATGACAACATGGGGGGACCTCACTCTCCCTACAACAACAGACTTGAAATCACCTGAGGGGCAAAGACTGGACTGTGGGAAGTGATGGTTCCAGGATGGAAGGATTTTTCGCCTGTGTAAGAGAACCTGGGAAAGCCAAGGCAACTTGTGCCTTAAGAATCTGCCAGCCTGTTTATCACTCGGTGAGAATTTGCTAGTTGTATCCTAACTATCTAGTATGTTAACCTTAGTTTGTGGCTTTTGTTTATTTACTAAGGTAATCTGTTTTGCTCTGTTTGTTATCCCTTTAACCACTTAAAATCTACCGTTTGTAGTTGTTAAACTTTTTTTTTTTTTTATTAAACCCAATTTATGTAATTTCTAACTGGGGTGGGGGCAAGAAGTCGTGCACATCTCTCTTCACATCGAGGAAGAGGACAGATTTTTATGAGCTTGCACAGTGCATATTTTTCTATACAGTGCAAAACAGTATTTGTTTGGGTTTTTCTTCTTGTGTCCGTGAGTGCTGGGGGAGTCCTCTCACACAGAGCTGACTTCAGTCTGTGCCTGCAGTGGAGTGTGGCCCTACCTGTGTGTGTGTGTGTGTGTGTGTGTGTGTATGTATGTGCTGCCAGAGGCCAGAGAGCCTAACTCAGCAAAGCTGGGAGAGGGAACCTAGGCTGGTTGAGCAGGAGAGGCTCAGTGAAATCCCAGTACATCAGGTGGCATCCCAGAAGGGAGGTCCAACCCGTCACAGTTCATTTATCCCAGAACTCCCACTTTTCCCCACCCCCACGCTGACCTCCTGGGGAAAGAACCAGCACAAACCAGTGTTCCATGTTATTCAGGGAATGAAGGATGTACAGTCCCCATCACCACCACATAGCCTATCCCTGAACACCAGTAATGAACAAAATAAGAAATTGTTTTTCTTTTTTTGTGTGAGGTTTTTTGTTTTCTATAGTGATAACACCAAGCTACTCATAGCTAATAAAAATGGGATATCCGCTTTACAGGAAATCTCAAAATCACTTTCATTTCAAAATGGAACCATGTCAAGATTTTGAAATATTCTATGAAATGAACAATTCCTACAGTTTCAAATCTAGTTGGAAAATTTACAGTACCTAGAGTTCTACATAGTGTGTGACCCAGGAGAGAGCGGATGGAGAAGGGAAGGGATAAAAACCTAATCTTCTGATCTTGCAAACCTTGCTACCAGGCAGTGATCCCACTGTGAGTAATCTCACACAAGGAATGCTACACTGAATCCTGTCTATAGCATTGGGTCCTGAATGCTTAAACAATCAGGGAGAAGTCAATAGCAGAATTCCTGTTGACTTCAGTGGAGTCAGGATTTTGACCCACGGTCATGATACACCAGCTGTACTGCTTCCACTATGTGGCTCCCCTTTATAATGAAAGGGAAGGTATCATCTGGTGCCATTTAGAATATAATAGGTGGCATTTCAGATATCTTTCAAGTTCAGAATCAAGCTTACTGTTTGTTTTTGAGGTACTGCTTTAAAATCTGTTCTTAGGTATTTGATTATTTTACATGTATTATAATAGATGCTAGATGGATGCCCTGCAATTTGTTGACTAGACTTCTCTCTATATACATTTCTGCTTCCAGCCTTCCAGAGACCTGGTTTTATTTAGTGAAATCCATACTGTAATTGCCATTGGCTCACAAATACCTTTTGTGTGTTTTCCATTAAGCTGAAATAAATGCTTTCTACTATTGAAGATTTTAGTATATTTTTCAGGCTTCATAATTTACTTATTAGCTTTGCCTCACTAACCCTGAAGCTATCAAGAATAGTGGGCATACTGCCAACGTTGGATATATGCTGTTAGCATCCTCCTCATAATACATGTATAAAGAATTTATATAATTAAACCACACACGCAATACTATGCTTAAATAATGTAACATTTTGGACAAAGAAAACCCACCAAGAAGCTGAAATATTGTTCTTTCATCTTGTTGTGTTTATTTAATGTGGCACATAATATGGAATCTCATTCACTACCCCCTGTGAGACACAGTTTTGTTTAGATGGACTAATTAAGGAAATAGAATCAGCCTTGTAAAAGAAAACAAATGGAAAAAGAGTTAAAGTGGTTAAGGCTCAGGCCTTGTCTAAACTAAAGGGAAAAGTCGAATAGCATAACTCAAATCGACGTAGCTTAGATCTTCTTACCACAGGGTCCATACTATGCGATGTTGACAGGAGACAGGAGACACTCCTCTTCTCAATCAGGCAGAGTACAGGAGTCAAGGGGAGAGCAATCAGCAGTCAATTTAGCAGGGCTTCACTAGACCCACCGCCGATGTATCGATTGCCACAGCATCGATCCTCCGGTAAGTGTCTGGAGATATAGGTTCTCTGCTCCCAGTTCTGCTACTGTCTTTTTGTAGTTAAGGGGTACTCAGAGACCATGATTCAGCAAAGCACTTAAGTATGTCCGTAAGTCTAAATGAATGAACATCACTGGGACTTAAACACATGCTATGTTCTCTGCTGAATCAGGACCTTAATATCTAGGTGCCTCTGTTTCACCATAAGTAATACTGAGATTAATATATTTACCAACCAACTAACACAGGGATGTTGAGGCTAACTAGTATGTGCAAAGGATTTTGTGAACTTTGTGTGGAAAGTGGATGTAGAAATGTAAAACGCTTTTCGTTAATAAAAATAGTGTTTTCCTTGCTGTGTCTGAAGTCTTCAGTATCCTGTAGTTTCCCTAACATTTCAAAAATATTTCAGCTCAGGCTTGGAGCAATTTCCCAGGTCATTTATCCCCCAGTACCTAAACATTAGCTATTGTTATTTTTTGTAGGGGGCTGGGGGGTAAACAGTTGCTTTAGAAAAGCAGTGAACTGATTGCTTCCCCTCTGGAAAATCATAAATAATTTTTTTTTGTTCATATAATACCAGCAAATATACAGTTTAAGGTATCTAGTTGCAGATGAATTCTGTTAATGATGACGTCCATTCAAACAGAATTGATTTCACAGTGTTCTGTGTTACATTGCAACTTCCACACTTTTAAATTCTCAATGGTAATTTATAATTTTGTCATCTATTGTGTGTGTATTTGTCTTCTGCAGTACATAAACAATACATCAGCCTTGTAACACTAGAGTATGTGTGATGATCTCTCAAGTAGTAATGAATATTAAACCTTGTACTGCAATATGAACTGTACAATCCTACAGATGCATATGACATTTGACAAATCATCTTTGCTCAGACAGGTTTGGCAGAAGAAAAGATTATGAATAGGAACAATTATGTTTGAGGCTTGCAACTTGCTGCTTCCTTTCAAATATTAGATTAAATATGTATTGTCCATTTCAATAAATATGTCTTCAGTGCCCTTGGAGGCTCTCTTCAAACTGATGATTCAAGACACCTTATATATCTGAAGTTTTCCATTTTAAAATTCCTTTATTTTGTTTAAAGCCTTATATGTGCAGTGATAGCTTTCTTCCATCCTCTTGCAAAGTCAGCAATGCCAGGTATTAACCTGCAATCACTTAAATTCAAGGGAAAATCCTATTTTATATGAATTCTTAAGGCTGATTTATATCACTTTATCAAAAGTGACATAGTTCATTCAATAAATGAATGGCTATTACAAAGCACATGCATTTGCGATTAAAAGTGACAGATAGGGTAGCATACATAATTGAATATTGACTTTGTGTGATTGCAAGACAGATGTGCAGAAGGATTTAAAAATTGTCTATTAATAATAAAGGATTTCTGTTGCCCATGGCAGAGCCACAGGAAAGGAAGAGGCAGGGAAGGTCAATGTGACATTGATAGTTATATATCGACAGCTGTTGATATTTAATGCAACATGATGATGTGATTAAATGAACATTTTTGGTTTAGAAATCTTGTGCAGGGTTTGAGGGGGGGAAATGATTACAGCCTTCACCCTTCTGCTATAAGAATATATGTGTGTGACATGTTTTACAGTCACAAACAAAATCTACAAAAAGATGGCAGAACAATCCTACACTACTAAAAGTTCAAATGAAACAATTCAGGGAGAAAGGTATAATCCAAGGAAGGACCTCCAGACCACTTAAGCCCAAGGGTACAACTGGAATGGAGGTCCTTGCATGTGAGCCCTTTGTGCTCACTTGCATGACTTCCACCTTAAAAGAACATATTTTCTATTTAGAGCAGGGGGAAAAAAAACCCCAATCAGTGACAAATAGCGATTAGATTCTTTTAAAGATATTGTAGCATCCTCCAATGTCAGGTACATATCCATGAACAAGAGAGTGTATCTCCTTCCGAAAAAGAAGTTAAACAATGCTTTGGGTTGAACTAAAATTTTTCAGATCTTTTTCATGAATTGAAAACATTAGAATTTTTTTTATTTCTGGTAAAACAAAGTGTTTTATTTTAGATTTTGGTATTTCTTACCTTTTGAAAAACAAAGGAAATGAAGGGGTAGATTCACAAAAAGGAGATTCATTCCTCTGCTCACCCTTTGACTCCAGAGGTTAGGGGCACTCACCTGAGATAGGGGAAACCCAGGTTCAAATCTCCATTCTGGAGCATGGATTTTAACCCAGAGTCTCCCCCTTCCCAGGTGAGTGACCTAGCCACAAGCCAGGGATCGGCAACCTTTGGCACGTGGCCCACCAGGGCAAGCCCCCTGGCAGGCCAGGCTGGTTTGTTTACCTGCCGCGTCCACAGGTTTGGCCGATCGCGACTCCCACTGGCCGTGGTTCGCCGGTCCAGCCCAATGGGGGCTGTGGGAAGCGGCGCGGGCCGAGGATCCATGACTGAGGGTCCTAAGCCCTAATTCTGCAATCTGAATAATAAAGATGCACTTGAAATGTATGCAGCCTGTTTTGGGTGAATCCAATAAGTCCTGTCTGAAAATCTGTGTGCAGCTCTCATGTTCCTGGACTGTCTTGACCAATTCTACTTACTGTGGGCAGGGGAATGGAAATCTCCTTTGAGATTGAGAAAAGTGAAAGTTTTTGCAATTTAATTTGTAACATTTTTCTGTTTTTCCTCAGGACAATTTATTTTGGTGGAGGTGATATTAGGTTGACCGTGATGAATTTTCACATGGGAAAAATGTGGACAGGTACATCTCAGGAATGTCACCATCTTCTGAAGTCAGAGAACACTTGTTTAACACAACTAGCAATAAGTAGCCCTGGAACAAATTTCAATCTCTCTCAAAAAAAATCATACAAATTGATACTTACGCTGCTCTCTTGCCCACCTTATCAGCTAACGTCATCTTCTAGTGAACAGCGAAGCAAGGAATTCATTAACCTTTTTAAGCAAGTGTGAAACTGTCAACCAATATACTGTCATTGTCCTTGCTTAAAGACCATACATTCTCAGAATCAGTTAGTGACTTTTCCCCTTAGTCACTGGAAATAGTTATTTTAACTTGCAAAGTAACTTGCCACTCTTCTTTTCTTGATTTTTTGTTAGGCTGCCAAATGTCAAAGGTGGAAAAAAGTGAACTGTACGGTTTTCTGCGTCAAAAATTGAACTTTCCCTTTTACTTGCTAATAGTAAGCAAAATACCCTGATAAGAATAAAAAAAATATAGCAGAGGCCTATAACTACTAAGCAGATCAACTTCATATACTAAACTCTCAAGCTCTCCACTCCAGAAGTTCTATTTCTCACAGTCCTGATGACGCAATAGGAAGAGAGAGAACTAAAATGGGCTACACTGGAAGGTTCCTTAAGCTCCCTGGAATGGCACCCGTTGCCATGAAAACTCTGTAATCGGAGTTCAAGGCCTCACTGTAGGCTGTATAAGCCCTGACGATTCACTGTATATTCATGACAGAAATGTAAGATTCGGATATTGAACTCACCCCCGTTGCTCCCCGAGGAGCACTATATTCTCACTTTTCCTTGGGATTCATACAGCACGGTGCCCGTGACAGCACCAGCCGTGGTGAGTATGGCCCTCAGTAGCTGGGGAGGGGGTTAGGGGAATGGAGGTGGAAAAGGTCACATGCATGCGTATATTTGTATAGGGCAATGGAACAGAATTCCGGCATCATTTTCCACAGGCTGATATCTCACTCCTGAGAGTAACAGAGGCAGAGAGAGCACAGCTAGTGAAGGTGTCCCGATGCCGCCTGAGCCCATACGCCGCTAGCCTGTATATGCCATGGTGCCTGATGAAGTAATCAATGAATGGTGTGGGAAAGGGTCCTACCACTGCAGAAGAAATAAGGCTGCCCTCCACAGAAACCTTCAGCAGAGGATTGCAGGGTACCTCCATGAAAGTTTCCTCAGGCTCTCTATGGAGGATTAACTGGACATCCTGGTACAAGTAAACAAATTGCTCAGCATGGCCCCCTCCGCCTAACTCTAGAAAGAAAAAAAAGAAAGCAGATAGCAACTCTGCCTCTCTTGGTTGCTTCATTATCTCTTCTAGCACAAGTGAAAAAGAGCAAATCAACAGATGTTTCCGGCTACTTTGGGGGTTCCATGCCTGTAATTTCAAAGCAAAGGCATATTTACTAGAGGTTTCTTCCTCTGCATCAGGCTTGCCCTGGCTGGACTGTGGTGGAATCAAAAACATGTCCTGTCTTGCTGGCAGCTGGATCCCCCTGGTTGCCTGTCTCCCATATTCCACCTCTTTCTTGTCAAACCTCCTCCTTGCTGTTCATGGTGGGGGCTGGCGACTCAGGCTCCTTTGTCTCACCGGGGCTCTTGCAAATGGTGGTAGGGTCTCCACCAAGGATGGCATGCAGCTCTTTGTAAAAGTTGCAGATCTGTAGCTCTGCACCAGATCAATTGTTGTCCTCCCTGGCCTTCTGGTACACCTGCTGCAGCTCCTTGGCTTCCATGTGGCACTGCTGCTGGTCCCTCTTGTAGCTTTGCTTAGAGCATGCAGGAGAAATCTGCTTGTAGATGTCCAATTTTTCCAGTGAGATTGGAGCTGTGCCTATACAGCCTCTTCTCCCCACAGGCCCAGGAGATCCAACACTTCCTGTGTACTCCAGGTAGGAGTGCATCTGCAGTGTGTAACCGGCATAGTCAGCTGGGAAGTAGCACACACCACTGGAGAGCTGCTTGGTGTGCTTGCCAACGTGGCCAACCAGGAAAAAGAATTTCAAAAATTCACTGGGCTTTACAGAGGAGGGGCAGCTTCCTGTATACCCTGACTCTGGGCAGCGGAGTTCACAATGGTGACCACAAGGGTCAGTGTGTGGGGCATTGTGCGTCAATTGCTGGACGCCAGTAACCGTCGACATAAATAACGCAGTGTCTACGAGGTGGTGTTATCAAGTTGACATAATGGGGCAGTTACGTTGGTGGGAGTGAAATACAAGCATAGACACATCTACAGTGAGGTCAATGTAAGCTGCTTTGTGTCAACCTAACTGTGTAGTGTAGGCCAGGCCTATGTGTGTCCTTGTTTCAGCACTGTGAGAGGCAGAGGCAAAAACTTTTTGAGAGCTGTAACCCAGGCTGGAAAGAGGAACTGCTTTTGTTTTGTCTGAGTTTTATGTTGAAGAATAAAATTGAGCATAGCAGAACGTCCTTTCTGGGAAGGTTGGGAAATCTAACTTGAGTGAGGAAAAACTGAGACAACGGATAGCCTGATGCCAGACCAGGTAAGGTGTGCTGCTACACATTTTTAAGAGCAGGATAAACCACATCTTCTCTTGCCTCCATGTTGCAGCTAAAAAAAAATAATAATTAGGGCGTGTGTGTGTATGTGTGTGTTTAAACTGGTGTGAGTTGTAGGCTACCAATAGCCACTGGAGTCAGAAAACTCTCCTGCTCTCTCCCAAGGCTCCATGTACACATGACAAAACTAGAGATAACAGACAGCATATCTTCCCAAGTCTGAACATCACTTGCATGCTAAGAAAAAAGAACTTGGAAGACTTTAACAAGGCCACTGATGGCAACTGTTATAACAGTATATTTAATATTGTGATTTTTTTTCCTGGTTATTTCACTAGATCCCATGACATTTGTATCTCATGACCCTTCAGATTGCTAGGGTGAAAACGGTAGTTTTATATTTTATACAGCTTTCCTGAAAACTTCCAACCTTGAGAAAAACAATAGATGTGGCAGGTGGCTTTTATCATACAGTTCTATTTCAGTCTAGTGCAATTCAGTTACATGTAAAACTGAATTGTGTTACTTCAAACCAGTGTCACAGTGTTCAGTGCGTACCTTTACAGCGCTTGTGAAATGGGATCCAGTCTCTGCATCCCTGCACTGTCAGGATTAGCTCTGCATTTATTTATTTTTGATCAGGCTCTTGATATCCATATGGATGTATAGCTTCCTATGCACATCAAGAAAAATTTGTTAAACCGAAGCAAGGTTCATAGATTCAGACCTAGAAAACTGAAAGTGATTGTGTTAAAAGCCTGGAATAAAATCTCGATGCTTGCCCTGTGCACTTTCAATAAGGAAAATGTTTGAAATCCTTCATTTTGGATTCTAGTTGACAAGTTGTTTTTTAATGTCTAACTTGCTATAAACATAAACATTACAACTTTTAGTCCACATTCAAAGAGCAATTCATTTACTAAGGAAGGAATAGGTATTACATCGTTATTCATGTGCTAGGAGTTAAAATTAAGCTCTAGGCATCACACAAAATATCAATAGAAGGTGATATAAAACTAACCAACATATTATACTGAGCATTGTTGCCCTTGAGGGAAATGAAAATAGAACATGAAAATAAAAGAAATTGGTGAAAAACCAATAACTTATCTTTCTTTGCCCCCCAAAAGTTGTATAAAGTCAATATATAATTTTAGTAATATCTAGGTAAATGTTACGTTGGTTGATAAGATTACATTTTAAACAAGTTTTTACTATTTTAACCACAAAAAGGTAGCTTATTTGTAAAGCAAATTAAGATCTCCATTTTATGCAAAATAAGGACATTTTCAAATAGGATTCTATTGCAAAAATAAGTAACCCTCTGGTTACTGAGAATGCATCCTCTCCATTCACATTAATTCCACTGTCAAGCAGCATAAAATATTCCTAGCAGCCAAAAGGTGGAATGAGTTATAAAGTTATAAAAGTCAATGAGAGTTGCAAGGCTAAAACCTCAGGCACTGCTTTGAACATTTAGGAGGTGGAGTAAAAAGTTTTTTTTAATATATATATGTGAAGCGGTGTACTGCTATCAGGAGAGCATAGCTGGAATAGTGCAGCAGAAAAAATGAACATTCTACATTACTCTTGTTCTGTGCTGTGATACCAATGTGGGGACACAAAAATCAGATGCACCTCAGGTAAATTTGATAGGGATCTTAGAAAGAGAAAGATTGCCTTGATCACATTCCGTGCACATGCACACACCCCTGCCTTTTAATGGCTTGGAGGTACAAAATACCAAGCTCAATATTTTCAGGGGCCAGATAACTCAGTCTGTGTGTGAAGGAAAAACTACTGTGACTCATACATTGTAAATGCATTGGGAATTGCTGTGTTAGCACACTACACCTTTATGAAACTGCACTGCTCTGTCCTATATATAGAATAATTACTGCAGAAGTTTCACTTTGATGTTCAGCAATTTAATTTTTATAGATTGTATCAATATTTTGTCATGTGATGTGTGTGTGTTGTGACCACATATTTTATATTTGTATGCAATTAGGTGTGATTCAGTAAGGCATCCCTATTCAGGAAATCACTTAACTTAGAAATGTGTAATTAAAGTTAAATACATATTTATTTCCCGAGCCTAAGCCTGAGTCTAATCCAATGCCAATAGAAATCAATGGGAGGATTTTGTTTTGTTTTGGTTTTGTTTTTTTGCATTGAATTCAATAGAGCTTGGGTTGGGCTCTTGTTTCTGTATCCTTTGGATACATTAAATAGGCTAAATGCAGCATAAAAAAGAACTTGTTCTCACAAAAGCTATCAAACCACTATGTCCGTCTATGCCAACCCACCACATGAACAAGCAATTATCCCCCTCCATTAGCAAAAGAGAAATGCATTGTTTTTTTCTTTTCTTTTTCTTTTCTTTTCAAGTCATACAACTGTCTAACCCAGTGGTTCCCAAACTTGTTCCACCACTTGTTCAGGGAAAGCCCCTGGTGGGCCGGGCTGGTTTGTTTACCTGCCGCGTCTGCAGGTTTGGTTGATCGTGGCTCCCAGTGGCTGCGGTTCGCTGCTCCAGGCCAATGGGAGCTGCTGGAAGCGGTGGCCAATACGTCCCTCGGCCCACGCCACTTCCAGCAGCTCCGATTGGCCTGGAGCAATGAACCGCAGTCACTGGGAGCCACGATTGTCCGAACCTGCAGACACGGCAGGTAAACAAACCAGCCCACCCCACCAGGGGCTTTACCCGCACAAGTAGCGGAACAAGTTTGGAAACCATTGGTCTAACCAAAACACAGTAGGTAATATTCTATGCTGTCTCTAAGACAGGGGTAGCCAAACTGTGGCCTGGGGGCTGCATCCAGCCCTTTAGACATTTTAATCCAGCCTTTGAGCACCTGCCGGGGAGCAGGGTCCAGGGCTTGCCCCGCTCTGGCGCTCCAGTCAGGGAGCAGGGTTGGGGACTTGCCCCGCTTCGTGCATACCGTGGCTCCGTACGGCTCCTCAAAGCAGTGGCATGTCCCTGCTCCGGCTCCTATACGTAGGGGCAGCCAAGGGGCTACACACATTGCCCCCACCTCAAGCACCACCCCCGCAGCTCCCATTGGCCAAGAACCACAGCCAATGGGATCTGCGGGGCAACGCCTGTGAACGGGGCAGCATGCAGAGCTCCCTGGCTGTGCCTCCTCGTAGGAGCTGGAGAGGGGACATGCCACTGCTTCTGGGAGCTGCTTGAAGTAAGCGCCACCCGGAGCCTGCACCCCTGACCCCCTCCCACACCCCAACCCCCTGACCCAGCCCTGATCCCCCTCCTGCCTTCCAAACCCCTTGGTTCCAGCCCAGCACACACTCCTGCACCACAAACCCTCATCCCCAGAGCCTGAACCCCCAGCCAGAGCTCAAACCCCTACTCCCACATCCCAACCCCTGTGTCCCAGTCCGAAGGCCCTTCCCTCACACTGAACTCCTCATTTCTGGACCCACCACAGAGCCTGCACCCTCAGCTAGAGTCCTCACCCCCTTCTGCACCCCAACCCCCAATTCTGTGAGCATTCATGGCCTGCCATACAATTTCCATACCCAGATGTGGCCCTCGGGCCAAAATGTTTGCCCACCCCTGCTCTAAGCAGTACAGCACAGAAGACACAGCTTTATTGGGGGATGGGAAGAAGTAGTATGTGATCATATAATTGGACTGTAACAAATGCATATGCACTGGGTCTCAAAACAGATTGGCTGGACAACCTCAGTTGTAGCACTTCCTACCTTTTCAGTACTTGATGTTGCACCTTTGTTCTTTTAACATTGTTTAATAATAAATTTCAATTTTTTTACAGCAAACTGGGAGGGCAGAAATCAATCATGTGGAACCAATCATGTGGAACCATATGGACCACCTACATGGGTTACAGACTAGGACCTTTAGACACAGAGCACAGACTGCTATCACTTGACCCTAGATTAGTATCATGTTCTAGTGGTTATAAACTCTTCTGCTTCTGTCCATCTTGTAGGAGAATCCGGTCTCCTGCTCCTATGCCCACTGACTCTTGCCCTTGTACCCTCACCCCCTTAACCCTCTGCATTAACTAGGTTGCTTCTTCCTTGCTTTTTTGTTACCAGCAAGGGAAGCATTGATAGTACAGGAGAGAGACCACCTCAGTACTGGTGCTTGGCATCACAGTGGCCTTGTGCAACTAGAAGGAACAATTGCACTGAAAGTCCAGCTTAGATCTTACATCCCTGAGATGGAGCATGCTCAGTTGTTCTATGAGGATGCTGCATGCACATTCTAGTCAGCATATAGGTGCTATGAGGGGACGGAACATGCTCCGTGCAGATGGACTCTTAAGAGAATTTAGCTGCCAAACTCTAATAATTTTCTACAGAGCATGTGCACACTGCAGTTTTTTAGGGGTGTATAGCTTGGCCAATTTTGAGTGGATTTTCATATTTTTAGGAAAAGGCACACTCCTGACAACAGGGTCAGCCTCCTGCCAAATATAAAATCCCTACCCAAAAGTAATGTAACAGTTGACTTTAAAAAAAAAAAAAATGGGCAAAACAACTTGTTTTCCCCTCATGTTTTTCTCTAAAACTGCTGAACAAATTTATCTGAAATTTTCAAAAAGGTTAATAGATTTTAAAGTCAGAAGGGAGGGACCATTAGATATCTAGCCTGACCTCCTGTGTAACACAGCCCATAGAATTTCACTGAGTTACTCCTGTATTGATCCCAATGGCTTGTGTTTTGATTGAACTCTTTCTTCCAGAAATGCATCCTATCTTGATCTGAAGACACCAAGAGATAGAGAATGCACCACTTCCCTTGGTTGGTTAAAATTAGAACAATTGTCCCTCACTGCTATTTTTGTAATACCTTTTTTCAATTTCAGTTTGTCTGGCTTTAACTTCCAGTCATTGGTTCTTGTTATGCCTTTCTCTGCTAAATTAAAGAGCCCTTTTTATATTTTTCTCCCCAAGAAAGTACATACACATGGTGATCAAGTCACATCTCAATCTTCTTTTTTGATAAGCTAAACAGACTGAGCTTCATTTAAGAAAAGAAATGAAAATAAATAATTTAATTTAAAAAATCAGCATGAGGAAGAGATTTAGCATGGAGAACATCCACCTGAATTGTTAGTTTGGCAAAGGAATAAGCAAGTGAATACAGTGTCTTATAATGTGAAGTGTCAGGCAACTGTAACAACAGGTGGTGCAACTGGCTCTGCCTGTAACTTGACAAATAATGCAATATAATGAAATGGCCCTGAAATACCATCATTCAAAGCATAAGCACCAGGGGGCAGAGATAACTTTGAGCTGTCAGCTTCAGCACTTAATTTCCTGTCTTTTTGGCATTTACTTTTCCCATCATTAATGTTATATTTTGCAGATTTGATATATAGCTAACTCCCCCTGAGATACCAGAGCTGCAAGTAAGTCCACAATGGTTGAAGTAATACAAATTGTGTAAACTTGCATCAATGTGGAAAAACTCACTGTCAGTATAACCATGTTACAGGGGAACAGAAGGGCTCCAATTTATGTCTTGCTGATACAGTGGCATCCCCATTTTCTATCTGTAGTGATGGTGGAGGAGAATGTTCGCCTTGGCACACAGTTGGGCCCTGATTCTGCAGACATTTACACATGTACTTAACTTTATTCACATGAGTAAACTTGAATCCTGCTGAAGTCAGTAGAATTATTTTTCTGTTTAACTGTAAACAAGTGCATAACTGTATGCAGGTTTAAAGCCTTGCCTTGTAAAATAATGCTAGTGAAATATGTTTTGTGACTACTAAGCAATAGATAGTGATGAGTTTTAATGTCTCTTACTTGATTTTGTTTTCTAATTACTGAATTCTTTGTGTTAGAGCTATGACCATGTAAGAAGCCAGTGCTTAGTATTATAACTAGGGCTTCTGATTAATTGCAGTTATCTCATGTGATTAACTCAACAAAATTAAATTGCGATTTAAAAAATTAATCGTGATTAATCACAGTTTTAGACACACTGTTAAACAATAGCATACCAATTAAAATCTATTAAATATTTTTGGATGTTTTTCTGCATTTTCAAATATATTGATTTCAGTTACAAAACAGAATATTAAGTGTACAGTACTCACTTTATATTATTTTATTACAAATATTTGCACTGTAAAAATGATAAAAGAAATAGTATTTTTCAATTCACCTCATACATGTACCATAGTGCAAACTCTTTATGTAGGATTTTTTGTTATATAACTGCACTCAAAAACAAAACAGTGTAAAACTTGAGAGCCTATAAGTCCACTCAGTCCTACTTCTTGTTCAGCCAATCACTAAAAGAAACAAGTTTGTTTACATTTACGGGAGATAATGCTGCCAGCTTCTTATTTACAGTGTCATCTGAAAGTGAGAACAGACATTCACATGGCACTTTTGTATCTAGCACTGCAAGGTGTTTATGTGCCAGATATGCTAAATATTCATATGCCCCTTCATGCTTTGACCACCATTCTAGAGGACATGCTTCGATTCTGATGACGCTCATTAAAAAGATGTATTAATTAAATTTGTGACTGAACTCCTTGGGGGAGAATTGTATGTCTCCTGCTCTGTGTTTTACCCACATTCTACCATATATTTCATGTTATAGCAGTCTCAGATCATGACCCAGCATGTTGTTCATTTTAAGAATACTTTTACTGGAGATTTGACAAAATGCAAAGAAGGTATCAATGAGAAATTTCTAAAAATAGCTACAGCGCTCAACCCAAGATTTAAGAATCTGAAGTACCTTACAAAATCTGATTGGGACAGGGTGTGGAGCATGCTTTCAGAAGTCTTAAAAGAGCAACACACCTGTGCAAAAACTATGAACCACCAAAAAGAAAATCAACCTTCTGCTGGTGGCATCTGATTCATATGATGAAAATTAACACGTGTTGGTCTGCACTACTTTGGATCATCATCGAGCAGAACCCATCATCAGCATGAACACATGTCCTCTGGAATGGTGGTTGAAGCATGAAGGGACATATGAATCTTTAGCATATCTGGCACATAAATACCTTGCAATGTCTGCTACAACAGTGCCATGTGAAAGCTTGTTCTCACTTTCAGGTGACCTTGGAAACAAGAAGCGGGCAGTATTATCTCCTGCAAATGTAAACAAACTTGTTTGAGCGATCGGCTGAACAAGAAGTACGACTGAGTGGACTTGTAGGCTCTAAAGTTTTACACTGTTTTGTTTTTGAGTTCAGTTTTTTTGTACATAATTCTACATTTATAAGTTCAACTTTCATGATAAGGAGATTGCACTACAAGTAAGTGAATTGAAAAATAATATTTTTATTCTTACGGGGCAAATACTTATAATAAAAATGAATATAAAGTGAGCACTGTACACTTTGTATTCTGAGTTGTAATTGAAATCAAAATATTTGAAAATGTGGAAAACATCCACAAATATTTATATAAATAATATTCTATTATTGTTTAACAGTGTGATTAATCGTGATTAGTTTTAATCACTTGACAGCCCTAATTATAACTTATAAATGATGTATATAAAGTTCACTCATTTATATGAATCATATGTTTTTAATCAAAACAAAGCAAACAAACAAACAAACAACCCCCCTCCCCTCATACACCAGGAAGCTGTGACATTCTATATGTTGGGGAAGCTCCCTGTAACCCCTATATTTCTCATTTACATATAATTGTGATATTGCATATAAAGCATTCCATGTGTGGTATCATGGGAAAGATTATGATGTGTTGAAAGCCATTGTTTCATCTAAATATATGTATCATTAATGCATATAAAATTATAAGAATTGTGTTAAATGATTTTCACTAAAATATGCTGTGGGTTTGGGAAGTGCCCAGATACTAGCTCTCCAGAGACTATGACAAGGGAAGAGGTAACCAATGCCTGGGTGGGTGCTGAACAGACATCACCAGCCATTGTCCAGCAGAGGAGTTATAATTCAATGACTCACTCACAGGAGACACACCTGGGGTATTGCTTCACCTTGTGACTCAGCAATGCCCACAAGACATGCCTGGACTTGTGTTCTCCAAGCACATGGACTAAAGATATAAAACAGAGCACAGGGAGCCCATGCTTGGCCTTTTCTCCCTCCCCCACCTATGCTGCAAGCAACAAGGATGCTCAGAAGACTGAGGACTCCAACAGAGGAATCTGGCCCAGGTTTCAATGGTGAAACCTGTGTACTATGAACTGCAATATCCAGTGGGGATGAGAAAAACTGCTTAATCTAGATGTTGCCCAGTCTAAGAGGTTGAGAGTTTATATTTTATTTTACTTATATTTTATTTTATTTAGATAACTAACTCTGACTTTTTGCCTATTACTTATAATCACTTAAAATCTATCTTTTATAGTCAATAAACTTGTTTTACTGTTTATCTTTACCAGTGAGTTTGCCTGAAGTGTTTGGTAAATCTGTTCAGATTTACAAAGGCTGGTGAATATCCACTTTTCATTGATGAAGTGGTGAACCAATTAATAAACTTGCAGTGCTCGTCTTGAGCAGCGCAAGATGGTATATTACTGAGGTACAAGGCTGTGAGCTGTGGGAGATTTGGCTGGTCCTTTCTCTGTATGATTCATGAATTGCTTTGGGAGCATTCATGTAATCTAGCTGAGTGTGGGGCTCCACATGCGGTTGTGCTGAGTAATAACTGTGCCTGGAGGGGCTTCCTGCTTGTCACTAGCAAAGCAGTGTGAGAGACAGCCCAGGCTGGAGAGTTAAGGGGGCACAGCGGTCCTACAGTCCCAGGCTACACCCCAGGGATCCCATCACAATGGCATGCATTAACATTCTGCCAACTGGTAAGTAAGTAAAGTTGATACACTTTGTCTTAAAAACATTTCCTCCAGACAAGAGTAGGACACCTACATACTCTGGCTACTTAACTAACTAATTATGAAGCTGCTGCAATGCTATTGGGAAGCTGGCAAGAACATTTTTCTGGGAACGGGCTCATCATTATTTAATTGGGACAGCATATGAGTGAGTCATTATGGGATCTGATTATCATATTTCTTATTGGGTACACATTTAATTTTACTTCAACGTCACAAGCTGTACTGCTTGCAAAGTTGTGTGTCCTTGACCTTCAATGCCAAGTGAGGCAGTTTTGGAGGTAATATTTTACAGAACTACTGTTTGTTTGGGGAAAATTACTATTTTTTTCTATATAAGGTTTGTTTAATTCTACTATATCCCTATTGGTTAGTCATTCCTGATATACCTAATTTAATAATTGCAGTTTGCAGTGATTTGCATTATGTAAAAAAATCTGTACCCAATTCTGAATTCCTTGCAAACTCAAACTCCCACTGAGTTCCATCAGTATTTTGAATGTTTAATTAATGCAGAACAGGACCCTCTAGCTTTGTGAGTGTGGTTCATATTACATAACAATATACCATGTCTTCTTTGTACATCAGCTGTTGGCAACTTTCCTCAGATCAATATAACCTCGCTGCAAAGAGGGTGACTTTCCAAGTACCTTGCCCTGCACCTGGGACCATTCAGATGCTCCTTCACAACAGCTCATAAGAGTTAGTACTCCATCTAGTTTTGGTAAGGAATCAGGAGTATTTTGGGGCACTGTCCCCTGTGAGCCTGCCATCTTTTCATAGACATCTGATCAGGTGTTAATGTACCTCAGAACTACATTACCACCCTGTGGGACCTAGCTCCCATGTGCACCCAGCCAGTGGCAGCATTCCTTTGGCAGGAACCACAATGTCAGAAGGGAGCAGAGCCCTCAGAGATACAGCCATCTATGAGGACAGCTTCTGCCTTCACAGAGGTAAGTGGTGCCTTTCCCACAGATTCTCTGAATCTCTGAATTAGGGGGCCTTGCTCCCTTCAAAATCTGAAGGACCTCATACCTCTTTCCCCAGGCAGGAGGCTTTCCAAAACAACCTCCTAGAATATTTCTACTGCTCTGGCCTCCTCTTGTAATATTCTCCTCAGGAAATGGGGAGCACTGTGCTGATAGCATTGCCCTATTTGGAGAAGCTGCACTATTTTATAGTTAATAAAGTAGGCCATTTTTTTCTTATTTGGGTACCAACATTATTTGTTTGAAGCAGCACTTGTTAATTAGGAATGGAGTGGTTTTTTTTTGTTTGTTTTTCCCCAATGTCAATTTAGTTTATTTAAAATATTATATAGCTCTTTGTTGCATCTTGTGCAATTCTGGTTTTTTGTGGAAGCTGCATTTCTTAAAGCATTGGGAAAGATGCCTCCCTAAACTGTCTGGCTCCTGGATTTATTTTTGCTGTCATCAACTTAGGAGGCAAAGTTGTTAAGCTTTGCTCTGGCTTTTGCCCTCTGACTGATATGATTGTCAGATTTAAAATTTGTTTCTGTTAAGGCTTGTAATGCTTTTGGCTTTCAACCAGTGGTTTGTATAGAATTCAGATAAGTTATATGGTTATCTTATTTTCAGAAATACGTATTTTCCCCAATGGTGCATTGGAGTAATGTACTGAAGGTGAAATCCTGACCCTACTGAAGTCAGTAAGAGTTTGCCA
Source organism: Eretmochelys imbricata (assembly GCF_965152235.1). Taxonomy (NCBI): domain Eukaryota; kingdom Metazoa; phylum Chordata; order Testudines; family Cheloniidae; genus Eretmochelys; species Eretmochelys imbricata. Next base: position 95,128,020 of record NC_135573.1, on the reverse strand, counting down.
TTGATTTAAATGGAACCAACATTTCACCCTAAATGTTGATCTGTGGCATTCTATTTTAACTGAAATGTTTGCCCATAGTCATTTAAAGATATTGCTATAACTCTGACTTCTCTGTGGGGTTAGCATGAAAGGATTCTGTGTTTCAGAGGCTGTGATGGTCTATTCCCCTGGGTTCACTCCTTTATAGGACTATAAATTTTGTACAAAGTACAAAGCCTTCTGAGATATCATTTGAAAACTCATAATTTGCTGACAATTATTGTCCTGGTAAAATATGTGTAGCAACACTATATGTCAGTGGTGGGCAACCTGCGGCCCGCAATATGTAAAGTTGTAAGATTCTATTGTATGGCATTATCAAAACATGTTCCAAATTGGGGAGTGGCCACAAACCAGTTCTCCAGAGACAGAAGGCAAGCTAATACCTCAGCCAGGTGCCAACAAAATCAAATGGATCATCACATGGGCAAGTAGCCAGTTTTTGGCAGGAAAGAGGGTGTGGGTAGAAAAGCTACATCTTGACCAAGAAATAGCTCCCATTCCCACAGACTTTCTATCTCCTGAACCCAGCTGGAGATGCTTCTCAAGGAACAGAAAAAACTATAAGAAGGGAGAGCAGAACTCCAGATTATTCCTCCCTTTCTCTCTTCCCAACAGCATCAATACCTAAAGAACAAAGGAAGTGGCTTTGGATTGGGGACTGGATCCTGACTAAATGAGTTCAACCAGTAAAACTAGTAGAATATGTGGTTAGAGAGATCTTTGCTTTAAATTCACTTTAAGTTGTTAAGTCAATTCTGACTTTGATGCCTTATCACTTAAAATCCATCTATTTGTAGTTAATAAACTTGTGTAATTATTTTGTCTAAACCAGTGTGTTTGGGGAACTCCATTTGGAATAACAGGATTTGTGTGTATCACTTTCTATTAATAAAATGACAGATTTTATGTGAGCTTGTATCACCCAGGAGAGAGCTGGGCAGTACAAGACGTACATTTCTGAGACTGGGAATTTGCTGGTATGACTCTGTAGTGTAATTCAAGAAAGACTGGCATCAGCACTCATACACTATAACTGGGAGTAACTTACATGCTGGAGCCTGTGTGCGAGCAGACCAGGTGTGGTTGCTCTCACAGCAAAGCAGTGTAAAAGGCATTCCAGGTTGGAGAACTGCGGGGACACAACTGTTCTTCAGTCCAGATTGTACCTTGGGTATGTCACAGAGGGGGAACTTGGTGACCACCTTCTAGTTCACATAATAAACCCTCTATACCACCTGCACAGAGGTATCATTAATGCGCCACACAGAGCAGTCTAGCAGCCAGAAGTTCACCTCCAAGTAACTTACTAAGTTTGACTATTTTGAGTAACTTAATTGTTTTATAATCATATTTTCTTCTTTTTATACAATATTTTATGTTTCTGGTTGACCGCTATGGTAGACCAACAGAAACAACTTACTGACTAACGAGTTTCAATGTTTTTCACATAGACATCAATACCAAGATTTTCAAAAATAACATACTAGAGTTTGGCTCCTAAAGCCATATTTTGGCAGTTAATTTCCACTCAGTGAAAAGTACAAGGGCTCAGCACTTAAGAAAATTAGGTCACTTTTATTTAGGTATTAAACCATGGATTTAGGCATATGATCTGAAAAATTTTACCTTAGTGTTGTCAAATGTGTAAGAGAAACACACTGTAAAACAGAAAAATATACTTTCTCCGATCTTATAACAAAAATATACTTTCTCTGATTCTTATATTATAACAATAATATTTAGGCAGAATGACTTTTAAGTTGACATAAATCCTTGACTATGAAGGTGAGTGTTTCACCCATGCTCTGGTCTCTTTATCCTTTGTAGAAGGGACAGAGTAGCATAAAAGAGCCCTAAACCCCTTGATTCTGCCTGGGGGAAGAATTCTCCCAGCACAAAGAATGAGGAGTACTTGTAGCACCTTAGAGACTAACAAATTTATTTAGGCATAAGCTTTTGTGGGCTAAAACCCACTTCATCGGATGCATGCAGTGGGAAATACAGTAGGAAGATATATAGATATATATACAGAGAACATGAAAAAATGGGTGTTGATGTTTTCTGTATATATATATCTTCCTACTGTATTTTCCACTGCATGCATCCAATGAAGTGGGTTTTAGCCCACAAAAGCTTATGCCCAAATAAATTTGCTAGTCTCTAAGGTGCCACAAGTACTCCTCGTTCTTTTTGCTGATACAGACTAACACGGCTACCCCTCTGAAACCTATCCCAGCACAGTCACTTAAGAAGACAGTTGTAAGGTTGCCTTCTGAGAACTGCTTTGCGAACCTTGGTATAGGGGTTGTATCAAGGGTGGTAGGCATGCTGTGTTTCTAGATGTGTTGTGGCCTCTAGGGCCACCTCAGGAAGCTGTTGTAATTTAAAGACACCTTAGAGCACCTCCCACACACACCAGTAGTTGCAAGTCCTGTGCCACAGCTCTTAGCAGCCCAGCACAAAGTCCTTCCTCCTAGCTTGTCACAGCTTGTTCACATTCTTGTTGTATGGTTTGTGGTCTCTGGGTAAAATTTTTATAACATGTATAAAAACACTTTCTGCTAAAGAACTTAATTTATACCGTATTGCTAAAGTCTGTTTGACATGGAGGTATCTTTGTCCTGAAAATAAGTGCTGCCTTGTGTAATTCATTGGATCATTATAACCTAATGCAGATATCATTAAAAAGTTAGTTCTCTTCCTATGGAATATGGAGTTGCAAAAAATGCAGTATTATTCTATATTAAAATATGCAGATATGACAACTGGAATTATGTAATTTCTAAATCAGTGTAGGAGTAATTGAATATCTCTTTAAAAAAATCCAGTGAATAAATGTCATCTATAACATGAAGTAAGTGATTTCATACTTGCAACTAGCTTCAGGGGAAAAAAAATATCCTTCCAATTAAACTAAGTTTTAAAAATGTAGACCATAAGAAACTGCACACTCAGTGCACAGAGTGTGAGAATCATATTAAAAATGAAAAGGAAAGTATTCTATTTGAGCCTTGAAATGGGGCATGAGCAGATCAAGTTCTTAGCCTATTGAAGTAGATAGTTATTTATATATGTGGAGCCTGACAATTTTAGATTGCCAAGCTGCATTAAGCAGTCTGTCTCTGCTCAGTGAACATCTAAATACCGTATGTGGTAAAAGACATGAGTTTCTTAAGATGCACCAGCTGCAGCCATAGAAATCTGACAAAAGTAACCAGATTTACTGAATGGAGGGGGATGTTCTCCTGATCAGTACACTTTATTGAGCTGCCTCAAGGCAGCTTTTGCCATGAGTTCTCAAATGGAAGGTGTCAGATTTTTGTTCTCTAGCTAAATTAACAGTGCTACCTACACACACATTATTATGTTAATTCCAATATCTACAGCTTCTGCAGAGGACTCTGGTTTTATAGCATGAGGTTTCGTGAAGACATTGAATTAGAATGTGTAAATGAAATGTTAGACCTTTTTGACCTTTATTTAATAGCAGGTTTTGGTGTTACTAGGGCTTTGGGATTTTTCTTTCTGAAATTGAATAGTAAAAGGTGTGGAGGGGGCGGGAAGGGGAGGGCAGGAAGCAGGGAAAAGTGAGCTTCCACGTATACAATCTGCTGATTTGTTAATTTTTAAAGGAAAATTAGTGTACCACTCAAAAAGGTGACATTTCTAACTACTGGTAACAGACACCATATCTACAAAAATCATTGTAAAGAAATGACTGTAAAATGGGAAATATGCTAATGTATTTGTTATAGGTTTATGAATTGAACACACTATAATGTTGTCCACCTGAAAGACATTAACTGATCTCTAATTCTGCTTTACTGCAGCTGCCCTTTTAAAAAGGACAGATATAAATACAATGATCCCTCTCCTCTGTGCTTGGAAGAATAATTTTTTGTTCATAATGAGGGATCTAAATGTGTTTTATTATAGTATTAAGACATTACACTGTTAGTTTGTTAATATGTAACTTGTGCACTGTGAGTAGGACTGTGTGATAACAATGTATTCATTAAAAGCTAGATAGTCCCTTTATGATCTGTCCTGAGTAAGGGGTATTATGCAGTTCTGCTGTTCCACAAGTACTACAGAAAAGCAGATTGTGACGTATGAGCAAACAATCTGCATCTTCTTTCCTCTGCACTTGTTCCAGGGAGTAAATATACCACACCATGACTATACCCAGTTCAGTATGTGTCTCCCAGCATGCCAACACATCTATGTTGGTCAGCATGTGAGACAGTGGTGCTGTCCTGTCCTCACTCTGATCTGCCCACCTGCTTAGTGTAGATAAAATAGTGGACCAACATCCACTTCTATGCTACAAATCATATTAAGGGTAGACCACACACAAAGGTGTGTTTTACACTTGCATACAGGTGTATGGGATTAATAACTATCTAGTATGTTTGCTAACCCAGTCTGTGCTCAGAATCTTTGGGAGAAGGGTTTTCTCCCCCCCCCCCCGAAAATATTTCCCCTACACATTTTTTGCATGATAGTATTTGAGAGGAGCGCTTTTCTAGTGCAAATGTAGGCATTTATGCTTGTTAGCAATCCAGTATTGTTTCATTCATTTAGTGGGAATGTGACAAGAGAAAACTGAACATAAAATCTGCCAATAAATTTGGCTTGCTGCCTTATTAGCATTCTCTATTCCTCACTCAGGAAGAAACCCAACTGTGTTTAAAGTCTATGTAGGCCAAGCACATTTCTTTTAGAAAATGGAAAGCTAGCCTTAATGAAGCCAATAGAAAGGAGCATTTTCTATAGCAAGATGGATATTAGGAGATTTTACAGTAGATCAGAAACAGGAAGCCTACAGAAGAATCTATAGGTGTGCTACACTACCAGGGAGTAAAAGGAGAAGGTAAGGTGATAAGCGCATTGTAGAACATCTGCCTTCACCACAGAGGATGTTGATATACCTACCCTTTTCAATTAATAAAAGTGAGTAGTCAAAAAACGTATGTTGGAACAGTATTGTTATGGCTTGGGTTACATCTTGTTGAAGTGGGCTTTACAGCTGCCTTTCATTCAGGATAAATGTAAAGAACACATTAAGCTCTTTTATGTAACCACATAGTTGAAATGATAGGTGTGTAACCCAAAGCACAGGAACAAAACTAGGCTGGAGTAGAAGCTGAACCATGACCAAAAAGACATTTCTGGGGGACTCATGTAGCAAAGTCAGGGACTAAGGCTTTGATTAGATTGAGGCTGCTTTTGCATGTCTGGGAAACAGCAATGGCATGCCACAAGGTTCTGTACATTAAGGATCTAGGACATGTACTAATTTAGATGGAACAAAGAGGCTAAAAGAGATAACATAACATAACCCATTCACTGCCTAACCATAAACAGTGTTAATACAAGGTCTGAGGCTCGCTATACAGACTTCAGCCAGCTTAGCACGATGGCAAATATACCATTAAAATCCTTTTAATCTTTTATTAAAGGTACAGAAAAGAAGGGAAAACAGTTAAAACATTTGAAATGTAAAGTATTTAGTAAGGCTCTCATGTTAACTACATCCCATGTTCCCTTTCCTTTAATTAAAGAGAGTTTTATAAAGGGGGGAAAAAAACAAAAAAAACCCACCTGTTGTTGAATAGTCTTTTAAATAGCGTCAAAGATGCTAGCAACTGTCCTTCTGGGGAAAAGAGAAGAAGATAGTTGAGATGGGCTGGAGATGTCATTGCTACTGCTGTCATATTGCAATCTTAGAAGGAAAAGCCCCCTTGTTTGATAGTCTCTTAAATGGTATTCAATAAGGTAATAACTGTCATCCAGGTGCTGTTTGTGATTCAGCTGGTAGGAGAGGTGATGTTATTTGGATTCCACTCTCTGACTTGTTCTGATCAGAATACCTCCTAGGATCAGAACAATGAAGGTGTGGGGTCGCAGGAGATTGTGGGGGTGGCAGCAATAATGGTGAAGCTTGCCCAAGGAGCCTCAGTCTGTTCTTTTGTTTTGTTTTGTTCTTTCATAATGTTCTTCTGCAATCTTTCTTTTCAGGGCCCAAAAGAGGAGTGCTGGGTGGAATAGCCCATACCCTCTTTATTTTGTCCACCAATTAGGTCTAATATCCAGCATACCAGCTTTGTCTCATTAACGTCTGGCTCCACATCTCCTGTTGTTGTTCTTTTGTTTTGTTTTTTAACAAGCATAATTTCAACACAATCCTTGGATTATATCAACATGACCTTTTTGGTTTAGACTGATTCAGATTTTGTCTGATTCTCTTGCATTTATTATAACAGTCAGTGTTGTAAACAACTTGACCTGTTTTTCATGGTTATTGTAAGATTTTATGACCTTTCACATGCTTTTTATATTTATGCTCACAATAGGGGTACACCTTGTAGGCCCAGTAGTCACAACAGACCTAGGATCTAGGTGAGCAGTAAGGAGATAAAACTGGCAAATAGTACACATTTAATTAGGTTAGTAAATTGGAGAAAAGACTGAAGAACTTCAGATGAATCTAACAAAGCAAGGTGAATCGAGGAGGGTATTGAATTATACTGCACAGTAAGGAATTTTGATCCTTTAAGTAATTCCTCTCTAACTGGTGGTGAAGACACTTCATCAGGTGGTCCTGCCAGTTTCTAACCCTTCTAAGCAATCTGGTTATCCCAAATCCATGCTAAAAAAAATCTTCATACCACACTTTTTTTCTGTGGGTATTCATAACATTCAATCAGGGACATATAATTTGATTATGTTCTTGCTCTGCAGAGCAAACAAATGGGAAGAAAAAAAATTAGTTATTCAGCACCATGTAGATGGGTGCCATAATGAAATGCTAAACACCTGTGAAGTTTTTATATTGAATTTCTGCTAATTTGCACATGAATTGGACCAAGAGAGAGACTGGAGGTAATGTGCACATGCTGAAATAGTGGTTTAGAATTTTGGCATGACGTTTACTTTTGAATAGGATGGGTTTCAGAGCTTTATAATTTTGCCATGCAGCTTTCACAATTTGTAGATCTGGGTCTTTTTTGCAGGTGAGCAGGTAAATCAGTCAATTATCGCAGGTTTAATTAACTGCGTGCACACAAATTGCAGGGAGTAGAAACTGGGATGGGTTGAGGAATGGGGGTGGGGAAGGTATCTGTTTTAGAGGGGTTACTATATTAATTAGCTTTGCTTAACAGTTACATTATTGTCCACAATTCTCACTAAACACTGTAAGGGGTACCATTATGGCACAGGTGGCTGAGAAAACTGGGGAGAGCTATTGTGTATTCTAAATAGTTTGTCCAGGAATATGAAAAAATAAATGGATCAAGAGGTAGGGTTTTTTTTTTTTTTTTGTTAAAGTAGTAATGATGGGCTTTATTCTTCTCTTTTGAAGTAAATAGTAAAATTCCCATTGATTTTAATCAGAGCTGGGTTGGGTCCCAAAGCAGTAGCACACCTGGTTCGAAAGCTGAATTTCCATTCTGCAAGAAACTCTGACATTTTGATTTCTTAGTTCCAAATAGGAAAAAAAATCCAAAATTTACCAGGGAATGAAAAATTCTGAGAAACTTTGATTTGGACCCCTCAAAATATTTTGTTTTAATAGTGGTGAATTCTTGTGTTTCAATGTCGGAATATTATAGTATTCATTTTAATATAATATTTGAATCAAAATGGGCTGGTGTATGCTCTGGATTTCACTGGGTAGTGTTTATATTCTGCATTGTGACTTGGGCTGTTATGCGTGAGCCAGAAGTTCAGCTGGAAACCACACATGCTAGAGGGCGTAGCTCTCGCAAGTATTCAGAGATTACAATAAGAAAAGGAGTACTTGTGGCACCTTAGAGACTAACACATTTATTTGAGCATAAGCTTTCCTGAGCTTTTCGTAGCTCACGAAAGCTTATGCTCAAATAAATGTGTTAGTCTCTAAGGTGCCACAAGTACTCCTTTTCTTTTTGCAAATACAGACTAACATGGTTCCTACTCTGAAACCAGAGATTACAATGTGTTCCCTGCTCTTGTCCTCAGTCCTGTCCTGCTCCTTTTTCAGGCATATACCCTTGAGCAGCTTGCAAACAATGTTCTAGCCCATGTGCATTCATGGGAACAGGAGGAGCTCCTTGTACAACCACACATTGACTGACCAGTAGCTGGCTCCTAGGGAGTGGTGTTCTAATTTGCTATTTATTTAAACAACTTTCAGTATTTGGGGCACGCATATACTGCTCAACAGAACTGGTGTCTCTGCCTCTGTATGATGCATGCAACAAGTAGTGATACCAGTTAGAGCTTGTCAAAACCTCTGGTTTCACAGCAAAAATAAATTTTGTGAGCATATTTGAAATAGAAATTTAACTCTTTTTGAAAATGTCACAGTGAAAAGATTCAGTTGCATAAATAAAAGAGAATAAAAGAATAAAAAATTAGAAACATCCAAAACTATATTTTTTTTAATTCAAGTATAGATCACTCACACTTTGTGTACAGCTTTCCAACACTCATAACTTGGGTCAAATCCAATCCAATTTTTCAGGTTAAAACTGAATGAGAAATGTATCAGTGCCAACTTTCCAGGGTTTGAGAATCGTTCAGAAAAAGTTGCATGTATTTTCTTTTCCAATGGTGGGGAAAACCACCTACATTCACTTACCTGGTGTTCAAAACAGGCTGGTTGTGTTTAATTAAAAAACATTGCATAGTGGAGACTGAACACAGAAAAATTCAGAAAGATGAAAGTTTCAGAATACCAAATCTCTGAGAATCGTTGGTAAGGTCCAATCAGTGCTCACTGAAGTCAGTGGGAGACTTTCCATTGTATATTCTCCTTGCATGAGGTGCTTAATGCAAACCATTATGCAACCTTAAATATAGAGGGCCACAACCACCACTGGCTATAGAAATAAGAAACACATTCCCAGATAATAGTTTCCTATTTTTAATTAAGCACCACTAGCTTACAGATGTAGTTGGACTCCGAATGAAGAGTATTTTGAGTGCTTCAGTTACTTGAGTTGTACAATTTGGGCTGCCCTACATCATAACTGATTTTTTTTTTCTGAATTAAATACTGGTTCCTCCTTCACTGAGGGGTTCCTATTAGGGGAAATTCCAATAGTTACATGCTATATCAGTGTGACATTTCTGTCATAATCAGCAGTAGCCAGGTAGGTTGTCTATTTGGTAATATCCTATTTCTAAAATTCAAACATTATTTGGGAAGTAACAAGCTTGTATGTTTCAGAGCAGCAGCCGTGTTAGTCTGTAGCCGCAAAAAGAAAAGGAGTACATGTGGTACCTTAAACACTAACAAATTTATTTGAGCATAAGCTTTCGTGAGCTACAGCTCACGTCATCGGATGCATTCAGTGGAAATGTGTATTTTGAAAATTTTACTCTGTAGGTCGTCTTCTTAGACTATTGTTCTCTAGGAAGAGTAAATGCATCACTAACTAATTAAAAAGAACAAAGAATATGTAAATATATAAAAACACTAGGTGTCTCTAGCAGATCCAAAGAGATCTTCTTTACAGTATGTTCCCCATGAATCAGAATGAAACAGAGCTTGGACTGTGAGTGTAGTAAAAAATGTATCTGAAATAAAACTTAGTGACATTTTTGTTTGATTAAGAAAAGCAGTTTGAACAACCAGCAAAGTGGACATTATTTAAGTTACCTCTCCCAGCACATAAATTCTAGACCTATTCATGACTGTGGTGTTCCAGAAATAGGGATGTCTAGGTCAGATGACTAGTGCACTTCTGAGCTGCCTGCAAACACTAATAACAATAAAATTGTCTACCTCAGGCAAATAACTCACTATTACCTGGCAAAGACAGCAAAAGGAATACTTGTTCAGTATTGTACTTTGACATCAATAATTAGTCTAAGAGATTGTGCTTTATTGTTAGCACCTGACATCATTTACTTAACAGCATCTTCTTAAACCCATTTTTCTTATAAAAAAAATGAAATACAGTGGAAATAGTGAAGTAATTTGTTTTCAATGGCAATAAGACCAATATATGTATGTGGGTAGACAGATATAAGTGGTGGTTTAGCTATATCTGGAATTCCAGTTGGCACATTGCAGGGGATTGGAATGTTTTAAGATTTAAGACCAGGGAAGAGTATAAAAATATTGCTTGGGCATGTAGGAATGAAATCAGGAGGGCCAAATCGCATCTGGAGCTGCAGCTAGCAAGAGATGTCAAGAGTAACAAGAAGGGTTTCTTCAGGTATGTTGGCAACAAGAAGAAAGCCAAGGAAAGTGTGGGCCCCTTCCTGAATGAGGGAGGCAACCTAATGACAGAGGATGTGGAAAAAGCTAATGTACTCAATGCTTTTTTTGCCTCTGTCTTCACTAACAAGGTCAGCTCCCAGACTGCTGTGCTGGGCATCACAACATGGGGAATAGATGGCCAGCCCTCTGTGGAGAAAGAGGTGGTTAGGGACGATTTAGAAAAGCTGGACGTGCACAAGTCCATGGGGCCGGACGAGTTGCATCCAAGAGTGCTAAAGGAATTGGCGGCTGTGATTGCAGAGCCATTGGCCATTATCTTTGAAAACTCGTGGCGAACGGGGGAAGTCCCAGATGACTGGAAAAAGGCTAATGTAGTGCCAATCTTTAAAAAAGGGAAGAAGGAGGATCCTGGGAACTACAGGCCAGTCAGCCTCACTTCAGTCCCCGGAAAAATCATGGAGCAGGTCCTCAAAGAATCAATCCGGAAGCACTTACATGAGAGGAAAGTGATCAGGAAAAGTCAGCATGGATTCACCAAGGGAAGCTCATGCCTGACTAATCTAATCGCCTTCCATGATGAGATTACTGGTTCTGTGGATGAAGGGAAAGCAGTGGATGTATTGTTTCTTGACTTTAGCAAAGCTTTTGACACGGTCTCCCACAGTATTCTTGTCAGCAAGTTAAAGAAGTGTGGGCTGGATGAATGCACTATAAGGTGGGTAGAAAGTTGGCTAGATTGTCGGGCTCAACGGGTAGTGATCAATGGCTCCATGTCTAGTTGGCAGCCGGTGTCAAGTGGAGTGCCCCAGGGGTCGGTCCTGGGGCCGGTTTTGTTCAATATCTTCATAAATGATCTGGAGGATGGTGTGGATTGCACTCTCAGCAAATTTGCGGATGATACTAAACCAGGAGGAGTGGTAGATACGCTGGAGGGCAGGGATAGGGTACAGAGGGACCTAGACAAATTGGAGGATTGGGCCAAAAGAAATCTGATGAGGTTCAATAAGGATAAGTGCAGGGTCCTGCACTTAGGACGGAAGAACCCAATGCACAGCTACAGACTAGGGACCGAAAGGCTAGGCAGCAGTTCTGCGGAAAAGGACCTAGGGTGACAGTGGACGAGAAGCTGGATATGAGTCAGCAGTGTGCCCTTGTTGCCAAGAAGGCCAATGGCATTTTGGGATGTATAAGTAGGGGCATAGCCAGCAGATCGAGGGATGTGATCGTTCCCCTCTATTCGACATTGGTGAGGCCTCATCTGGAGTACTGTGTCCAGTTTTGGGCCCCGCACTACAAGAAGGATGTGGATACATTGGAGAGAGTCCAGCGAAGGACAACAAAAATGATTAGGGGTCTGGAACACATGACTTATGAGGAGAGGCTGAGGGAACTGGGATTGTTTAGTCTGTAGAAGAGAAGAATGAGGGGGGATTTGATAGCTGCTTTGAACTACCTGAGAGGTGGTTCCAAAGAGGATGGTTCTAGACTATTCTCAGTGGTAGAAGAGGACAGGACAAGGAGTAATGGTCTCAAGTTGCAGTGGGGGAGGTTTAGGTTGGATATTAGGAAAAACTTTTTCACTAAGAGGGTGGTGAAACACTGGAATGCGTTACCTGGGGAGGTGGTAGAATCTCCTTCCTTAGAAGTTTTTAAGGTCAGGCTTGACAAAGCCCTGGCTGGGATGATTTAATTGGGGATTGGTCCTGCTTTGAGCAGGGGGTTGGACTAGATGACCTCCTGAGGTCCCTTCCAACCCTGATAGTCTATGATTCTATGATTTCATCATAGTTCATTCTATAAATCAGAAAAGATAAAGATGGAAAACAGGTTACATCATCTAAACTATCTCACTACCCAGCCAGGATATGCTGTAGTCCTGAATCTGGTTACGAGCATGATCCATTGAATGGGTGTCTTTCCTTTGACTTCAGTAGATGTTGAATAAGGATCTAAATGTGGATTCCATTTGTGCTCATCACTGTAGAATCTCAGTAAAACAGTTTCCGGTACAGTTATTAGACCAGATCCTCAAACAATGTAAATCAGCATAGCTCCATTGGATTCAGTGCAGCTCTGTGAATTTTCATCAGGTGAGAATTTGTGTGTGTATTTGTTTGTTTTTCCCCAGAAACTATCAGGCTGAATGATTTAACAAACTAAAGAATGTCTGATGTTATTAGAATGGGCAGACTGATTTTGCTGTTGAGGTTAATTTAAGTTTAATACAACTTTTCCAAGAACATGTTCAGTGTACACTCAGTGTGACCAGGAACAGGAAAAAAAAACATTGGTGTCCAAATCCTGGCCCAACTGAAGTCAATGGGAAAATGTATGGTCTTCAAAGCAGGGCAGGGAATAATTTTACCTGTAAGCTTCTGTCTTGTTGGGGGCTAACGAGGTCCTAAACTGTGTGATCCTGTATGTAGCTCCAGTGTTGGGTGGGCAAAGCAGCCGTTAGGGTGGCTTTTGCTCTGTGTGTCTTTATTTCACCCTGTCATGAAAGTGTATTTGGTTACTGAGTTGACTAATAATCTTGTCATTCACATTTTTCTATGCTATCATCCCACAAAATCTGGGAAGTATAACTGTCTTGTATCACACCTTTTGTACTGAAGAATACCAGGGTTTTTTAGGATTAAAAAAATCTTTCTTGTCAAATGTCCTCAACTCCACCTCAATATTGGGCTTGGGCTGCATATCTGTAGGTATTCTAGAAGCCATACAAGCTGCTTACCTACCCTCTATTTTGCAGTCACAGAGCAAATGATGAAAAAAAAAAATCTTTTCAAGGGTTCCCATCTGAAGAAACCCCAGAAAATAACCAAGATAAGTATCTTTGTAGCTTGTTATGTAGCTTTGAGACTAAGAGTGTATTGTGGTTATATGTTTAATTTAAATAAGCCTTGCAAGGATTATTTATGAGAGCAAAGTAAAAGGACTTGGCATATACTTGCTAATATATCCCATTTAAATACTTACCTATATGGAAATAGACAGACAATGTGTTGGTGGTATAAATGACTTACTGCTGAATAGAAGGATAAACTATTGTTATCAGAAGATGTGGGATAGGAGTGGGAAAGTAACTTCTGCAAAATTTGATGTGATAGACTTCCTATGCTTGTGTACAGATATTATTTACTGACATTATATTTACCAGGGCACAATAATGTTTGTAATAGTTCAGACCATCATTCAAAGTAGGTAAAGACAGACACTTTTAAAAGGTACAGTTGAAATTAGAATGACGATATTGTTTTGTTTACTTAAAAAATACTATACTGTATTTCCAGTACATCCTCAAAACACATACTAATTAATACATCCATGGTACCAGGTGACAGAACAAAGAGTAATGATCTCAAGTTGCAGTGGGGAAGGTCTAGGTTGGATATTAGGAAACACTGTTTCACTAGGAGTGTAGTGAAGCACTGGAATGGGTTACCTAGGGAGGTGTTGGAATCTCCTTTGCTAGAGGTTTTTAAGGTCAGGCTTGACAAAGCCCTGGCTGGGATGATTTAGTTGGGGATTGGTCCTGTTTTGAGCACGGGGTTGGATTAGATGATCTCCTGAGGGCCCTTCCAACCCTGATATTCTATGATTCTAATGTTACTCATCTCTTATGAAGAAAGCAGATCATTAAGGTTACATTTAGATATCCAGCAAGTTAACATAAACTGTGATGTGAATTCCAACCGACTGAATTTATGTAATAGTTAATCTCTGGGACTCAGGATTTTCTGATTTTTTTTAAATGTATTCCAAACAGAAATGTTAAACTAAGTGTAGTCTTTCAACATATAACCACAGTACTACTTCCTTTTGAACCCCCTGCCCCACATCCACCATGCCCTCTAAAATAATTAATTTTCCTTTGCAAATCTTCTCTCTCCAAAAAAAATCTATGTCCTTGGAGGTAAGTCATCTTGTTTATTTGTACTCAAGTAATTTAAGAGTATCCTTTGAGAAGTGCTTTGTCATGAGTTCATGACAAACAGATTTTCTTTCCTATTTTTATCTCAGCATTCATGTTTGCCAGAGTCAAATCACTTGATAGTTAAGGTCATATTATGACTGATCCAGTGCAGATGTGCTTTTCTGGGGAGAGAACTCTGAGCTTTCTGCCCCCACAATCCAGCACTTCCATAAAGGGGCAGCCATGGTTTGGCTGCAGGTGCTGAAGTGTGTGGAACAGAGTGAAGCTACTGGCCCCAGGGGAATGTATCTTAGCAAAGGCAGGGCACTGTGCTCCAGCATGGCTATGCTCTGGGGCGGCAATGAAGGAATACTACATACCTCTTGGACCAGCACCACAGGACCTTCTGCCCAGTGTTTTCTTTCTCTCCAGTCATTTCCCAGTTCCCACTGCCTCTTCACATTTTATGCTATAAAAGGCATAATGAGCCTGATTTTCGTATTACACCATGTAGTAGAATTACATCAGTGAAAATCAGCAGTAAGCAAGAGGAGAATCTGTTTTAATTCCTCCTTTGATGGTACTTGCCCTCCCCTCTTCTGCTCCAGTGTGACTCAGTCTCTGCGTAATTAGAATGAAGCCCTTTAAATCTGTTCGGACAATTCTTTACTCCCATCCACCCAGCTGGTTTGTACCGCACATTCAGTTTTAGTTATCTCTGCAGTGCTCACGTTGACATCCATGGGAGTTCTGCAGGTGGACAGTGAGCAGAATATGCAAGAGATCTGTTATGCAGATCAGAGAAAAAATTATAATTACCGATGGTGTTAATTACAATTTTGCACCTGCACTCTCATGGGTATAGTCCGCAGCATGCTAAGGGCTTTACCTGTACAATTTCTTTTATTGTTAGTGAATTTCATAGCTGAACCACTCATGTCAATTTAAGACCTATTGGGCTACACTCCAGCAACTTTGTGCCTCCCAATGGCAAAGCAACCTGAAACCCAGAGAATTTCTTCTGTCATAGAACCGTAAAAATATAGGGCTGAAAAGGACATCAAGAAGTCATCAAATCCAGCCCCCTGTGCTGAATCAAGACCAATTAAACCTAGACCATCCCTAACAGGTGTTTGTTTAAACTGTTCTTAATCTCCAATAATGAGGATTTCACAACCTTCCTTAGTAGACTATTCCAATACCTTACTAGCCTTATAATTCAAAAGTCCCCCCATACCTAACCTAAATCTTCCTCGCTGCAGATTAAGCCCATTACTTCTTGTCCTACCTTCAATGGACGTGGAGAACTATAGATCATGATCCTCTTTATATCCGCTCTTAACACATTTGAAGGTTGTTATCGTGTTTTCCCTCCCCCTATCTTCTTTTCTCAGGACTAAACAAGTCCAGTTTTTAAAATCTTTTCTCATAGGTCAAGTTGTCTAAAGTTGATCACTTTTGTTGGTCCTCTCTAGCCTCTTTCTCCAGTTTGTCCACATCTTTCTTGAAGTGTGGCTATGACCTCACTGGTATAGCTCTGTGGGGCTGCTGTAACTGACAGCTAAAGGTGGCTGGGAAAATGTTTTCCCATCCCATGTGAATATTTGAGATTTTGAAGACTTGTCTCATCCTGAATTGTGACAAAAAAGTCACTATCTTGAAAACTGTTGTGAGCTGACAATCCAAAAAAACCCAACCTTTTTGATGCAGGAGATGTGGAAAAACTGCACCGTACCTGCAAATAGTTTTGGTTTCAATAAAATGACATTTTCAGGTAGGTAAATAGATCTGGTTGGGATTTTTTTTTTCCCAACCAGATCTACTTACCTACCTTCGTAGGGCAGCTCTTCCTTCCCTGGGCCACCAGTGGCCCAACTGCTTTAGCCTTCACACCACTTCCATAATTGTGCATATATGTTCTCTTTACATCACATTGATTTGTTCTACAATGGTTTGCCAGCTTACCTTTACCACAGTAACGGGATGCAAAAATTTTAAAAACAGTGTGAAATTCAAGATTTTTTTTTTAAACTAAAAGTAATCATTCATGTTAATCTCAGATTTTAGCCATACATTTTGATTGGAGAGTGCTAAAGGCAATGTTCACTTAATTCCAATCTTGTATAACTCTCAACATGCAGTTACAGCATTATAAATCCACCCTAGAGATTGAACATTGGCATATTATTTACAAGGAATCCATTAGTGAGCATTCCAATTGATTTAGCTTGCCCCTGTGAACTTGTTTTTATCCTGCACTTTAGTCTCCTGAGTTGACCAAGAAGGAATGCTATTTTTTAGATTCTGGAAATTGCAAGTCCTTAAAAGTAAATTCAATGTTTTGTTTTGTTTTTTAAAATTGAAAGATGCATTCTGAGTGACTGCATATTCCTTTTTTTCATATTGTGACAATACAAAAACTGTGCAATCCCATTTATCCAAAGAGGAGTAGGGGTCAGGACCCTCAAAGCTTTCAAATACAGAGTTTCAGTTGGATAGCAGAGGCCAGTGAACTTTGCAGGGACTCAGTCCTAACTCTAGTGTGGAAAAGAAGCTGTAAACCAACTGAAATGGAGAAATATGGAATCAGACTACAAGTCTCCTACCAAGAATGTGCTGAAGCACCAGCTAGTTTTGTGTGATGTGTGCGTCCTTTTATGTCCCTCTTTCCCTGCTTCTGTTATCAATATATAATTAAAATTTCAGACAACACCTTTTAACTCTTGGAGCACCTGAACTTGTCTATGAAACACTACAGGTGTCCTGAATCTACTATAAATGGTAGCATTTCATACCTAGGCAACCTGTAGTTTGTGGTAAATAAAGGAATTCTTCTGAATCTGGCTGTTCATATGTAGAAAGTACCTAGTGCAATGAAGCTTTAACCTCAGTGAGTCTTGTTCAGTAAACTGGAAACTTCCATATTTCTGCAAGTGACCACTGTGGTGTTGAGTAATCACCGTGGGCCTTGTGACAGGTTTCAGAGTAACAGCCGTGTTAGTCTGTATTCGCAAAAAGAAAAGGAGGACTTGTGACACCTTAGAGACTAACCAATTTATTTGGGCCTTTTGTTTCAAAGAGATCCTCTTTATTCAGTGATCAGTTCCACCTGCCCTTGCATACCAGGAAACGGGCTTCTGCAGTGCCCCCCACAGCAGAATTGTTACTTGGAAAGCTAGAACATTTAAAGGGACAGTTCCCCATACCACAGACACTTTATTTTAAACCAGAAGACACCTCTCACCTCTTCTTTACTGATTCACTGTCTGAGCTTTTGTTTCAGATTCTATTGTCAGAGTTCTTTGTTGTTCTATTGCACCTACTTTCTTACTCTCATTACTGTAGTATCTGAGCACCTTCCAGTGACATGACTTACATCTATCACGTTATTTTATCCACACAACTAACCATTTTCAATCTGAATGGCTTTTTGGTTTTATTTCAGTTAATCATACCCCAACCCCCCCAAAAAAATATATAGGGGTCAGATCCTCAGCTAGCTTAAACTGACCTATGTGGATTTGTTGATGACCTTGCTCTTTATAATCTCCTGAGAAGATCCTGTGCTTTCTCTTATCTGTTACATGCTAAACCAACTTTCTTTGAAATTGATAACAGTCTCGCCAAACAGGCAGAATCTAGATGTTTAAATTTGTGATGAAATAGGAGGAAAAAGCCCATAATAGTTACATAGCTACAGGTACCGCATGTTGTAAGTTAGTTTTGAAAGTCTCGGGAGACATAATCAAACTTTTATTAAATGGGAGCGTGTTAGCCAGAGTTTGGGTAAGTAGGGTTGGAATACATTTGTTAACTCATAGTGTGAAATGAACATCATTGTAATAGCTCTTCCGCTTTTTGAAGGGTGTCTTTCATTTTTGTTCACATGATTTCTGCTAGTTTGAACCATCATTGCATAAAAGACGTAGCTGTACTCAGGTGCATGCAGCACAGAGAGTTGGTGAAATTGGGAACTAATCCCTGAGGCACGTTAACGTGCTTTTTGACAACTCTTATTCACTATAATGAGGTATATAAAGGGCCGATACCCTGCTGAGAGAATATTCAAAAGGCACTTGACAGCCATATGCCAGCATACCAGATGCTTTTTCCAGTGGCAACTGCATCCTCATACTATGACTTCAGAAAAGTTGATTCAGTCTGTAAGAGCCCTGGCATCAAAGTTGAAAAGAAGCACAAATTTCTCTTCAAAGAACAAAGGCAAATTATGTTAATTTGAAGAACAGAACAATATACTGCAATCAGAGAGCAGTTATATGCGACCATCTGATGGCTTTTCCCTTCTTCCCTCTTCCTAGGCAAGAAAACTATACCTAGGAAGAGAGAGAAATCAGGACTCTATAATACTTGACTATTACAAACTGATCTGTCACTAGCTACAGGTGGTGGTGTCCCAGGTGGGGAAAAAAAATTCAGTCTCCAGAGGGAAAGTTAAGATGCACTCTTTATAATTTAGTGTTTCTATTGGGATAGTGCCTGGCACCTGTAGCAGGTCAGAGCCACATGATGCTAGGTAGTGCACAAACAGTTCTCGCCCCAAAGAGTTTACATTCTAAAAGAAAAGTAATAACAAGTGGATGAAAAACATGTGTGTGGTGACTAACAGATGGTTTAGTACTGACCTAGTAGCAGTTATCACAGATTTCCTACTGTCTGCCCATTATCAGACATCAATCTCTCTTGAAATATTTTTCATATTGTAATATAAAAAAAGACACCTGAACAGGTGAAGATAAGAGCTAGTAAAGAGGTCCTTGGTTACAGAATAATATGAAATGTTAAGCACATTTAGACAGCAGAGGTAGAACTGTAGATGCAGAAAATACATATGAAAAGGAACTTGAGATGGGATGTATAGCTTACTGCCTACAAAATGCTTCTTTCAAGTGTGGACTATCTGTTTTGACCAAATAGAGTTATTGGTTTATAGCTATTGGTTTATAACTAGAATCACATAGGTTCCTGCTTGGTCAGGGAAAATAAACAAGAAAGCACAGTTGTGAGGGAGATAGCGCAAGGAAGGTGCTAGGGTGGGCTGAGTGGGCTACTGCCTCTTTCTTAAAATAACAAAATATGTCTGACCCATTCCTTTCATATCTTCTTCAGTCTGGACCTTCTTTTGGTTCTTCGCATTGAGGATTCTTTTACTTTTGCCTCTCCTTCTTTCTGGAACACTTTTCCATCTCCCTCAAAGCCACAGAGAGAGAGATTGTCTTTTCATCCTGGCTTTCTGAGGGTCTGTGTGCAGAAAAATGTGGTGCTCAAAATGAAAGATGCCATGTAAAAATGATGTTATGTGTGACAAAGTTCCTCCTCTACCTTGGTGGGTTTTGCTCGCCTCAGAAATTCACAGGAGCCCTCAGTTTGGCCACTTTAATAGCTCAAATCTGCCATTCACTCAGATAACCTCATCACTGGCCAGCGTGGGGAAAAGGAAGGAGAACAATCCCCACAGTCTCTGCTGGTCCACCTACTGGGTCGGGGGACAGGCCAGGGACCTTCCCCTCTGGTGGGACCCACAATCCAAGTCAACTCCTCCGGTAGGAAGTTGGAGGGATGGGGGAAACCCGGGCCCACCCTGTACTTTGGATTCCAGCCCAGGGCCCTGTGGATTGCAGCTGTCTACAGTGGCTCCTGTAACGGCTGCGTGACAGCTACAACTCCCTGGGCTACTTCCCCATGGCCTCCTCCCAAAACCTTCTTTATTCTCACCACAAGACCTTCCTCCTGATGTCCGATAATGCTTGTACTCCTCAGTCCTCCAGCAGCACACCCTCTCACTCTCAGCTCCTTGCACACACCTCACTAACTGGAGTGAGAGCCTTTTTAAACCAGGTGTTCTGTTTAGCCTTAATTAATTCTAACAGCTTCCCAATGGGCTACAGGTGTCCTAATTAGCCTGACTGTCTTAATTAGTTCTAGAAAGTTTCTGAGTGTTCTGGAATAGTCCCTGTTATCTTACCCAGGGAAAAGGAACCTGCTTAACCTGGGGCTAATATATCTGTCTTCTATCACTCTCCTGTAGCCATCCAGCCTGACCCTGTCACATGTGTTACAAGTGTCACTTACCCCATATTATAGCAGAATCCTTGGTGGCTACTATATATGGTACTTGTTCTATAGAATTTGCACACATTGCATGTGATTTCAAGGGCCTTGATTAAATTAAACATCATGGGTCAAAGGGTTAAATTAAAAAATTGGTGTAGCTTTGCTGACATCGGTACCTTCAGGATCTGGCCCATGTTACTAAGAAAATGCTAATTCTCTAATATTATACTTGCTATAGTCTCTCTATTTTGAGGACGGTAAAAAATGCTGTCATATCCATGTCAGTTAGGATTCATTTTGTCTGCACATTAGACCAGAAAATCATCCTGTCATACACCAGAGCTCTGAAAGCTACTGAGCTGTCCTCCTTCTCTGCAGAGCACTGGCTCAGCTTTTTGTCATTCTTACATACCAAATTGTTTAACAAAAGCACGATCAATACAAAGTAAATGGAAAACAGACACATAGGGTATGTCTGTGCTTCAGTAACATATCTGCAGCTAGCCTGGACTGCAGGATAGAATTTGGGGCTTGGGCTGGAGCCTGAGCTCTGGGACCCTCACTGTCCTCCCTCCATGGGCCCGGAGCTCAGCACAAATGTGTACTCTGCAATTTTATAGCCCCACAGCCTAAGTCAGCTCATATTGGCCAGTCTTGGGTGTCTAATTGCAGTGTAGACATACCCCAAATGTACTGATACGTGTGCTTCTTTCTATTGCTTATGACTTAGAGCAAAACACAGACAAAACATACCAGACTGAATTAAAGGCCTTCCTGATGGAGTCAGGGCTATCAAGGGATGAATGCTCTAAGGAACAAATTCTCTGGTTTGAGGTGAATGCCACCAGTTCTGGGATCTGTGCTCTACTAAAAAAACATTTTTAAAAAATGTCTACTGCCTTAGAAAGGTCACCATACTTGTTTGGTCCATATGTATAACTTCTTCTATGCAGAGAGATACTAGCTCAGATGACAGTGGTGTTGATTACTTGCCTTAATGCTTAAAAGATTTAATTCTTAAATCTGAAATGAAATGCTACTCATTGCACTGTGTTGGGCTATGTTAGAGATGTGATGAAATGTATTGTGTTATTACATTGTCCTTAGCTCCTAGCTTTGGTTGATTTAATTAGTGATCACGAGAAGCAAACTTCAAAAGTTAGGTTCAGATTTTCATCTGAAAGGTTGATGTCAAGCTGAAGTGATGTAAACATGGCTAGTTGGGTAATCAAACTGTAGGTCTGTTGTGAGCAGGCTTTTTTTCATATTAGATTTCTAGAATTTCTCAAAAGGCTGTCAGATATGTGTCTAGAATGGTGTGTCCCATAGTATTTCTGATTTGGATCCCAACTATTACCAGGATATGCAGAGGTGTGTGGCAATTTGAAAAAAGACAACTGACTTCCTCCTCTCACCCCTCCTCCCTTCCCCCCAAAATTATGTGTGGTTTTAATTTAAGAGCACAAATCAAAGACAGATCTTAATTTATTTGAATTGGTTAGCAATGCTCTATACATGGATTAATTCAGTAATTGCTTTTGGGATAAAGTATTAACTTGCCTGGCCTGCTCTGAGTAACCCTTTTTCAGTGAATTTCACCTTTTGATATTGCACATGTTCTAAATTCCTCTGAAAAGGTTATATCAAAAAGTTCAAATCATACCTGACATATGTTGGTGCAACTGCAGGTAGTTTAGTGGAATTATACTCACTTAGCCAAATTTGAATCAAGCACTTATGACTTTGCCTCCCTTCCCATTCTCCATCCATTTCATCCCTATGCTAGACATTTTTCTCCAACTCAGTTCCTTTCCTTTGCTGTGTACCATATGAGGTCTGAAAAATTAGAAATTCCTCTGCAGGACAGTTGATGGGGATGATTATTAGCAAGAAATTGGATGGGGGCAGAACTAGAGGCATTGCTCTCATCTTCTGGATCTCATAGTGTCTGTTGAAATATGATTTCCTTGCAGTACATCTTAGGCAGTGGCGGATTAGCCACTGGGTCAACAGGGCCCATACCCAGGGGCTCTGGCCAATTTGGGCCCCTTGAAAAAATGGGTGCCCCCAAGCCCTGCTGCCCCTACCTGCCTGGTGCTCCTGTCGGGGAATGGGGTTGAGGCATGGGGGCTTGCCCTGCTCCGGCCACCAGCAAGAGTGTCGACCCCTGGCAGAAGTGCTGGGCAGGTAAAGCAGGGCAAGCCCCCACGCTCTGACCCCGCTCTCCATCAGGAGTGCTGGAGAGGGCGGGGAGACTGCAGGCAGGACAGGTGGGGAGGGGCCCCCACTTCCTCTGACCCAGGGCGCCACAAACTCCTAATCTTCCTTTAACTTAGGGCCATTTACACAAATAAGGAAATTCCTACTAGAAAACATTAAGAAGGAATTAACTGGAGAGTAAATAGGGTAAAAATCCTCACAAAAACATCTTAGCTACAAAAACAAACAATTAGAAACTTCAATAAATTCAATATTCAACTTAATATTAAAGAAACCCAAACATTTTTTAAAAAAATTAGATAATTCCATATGACTAACTGTCTAGCAGTGCTCAGAAAAATCACAAAACTGACTCACTGTAGATGAAGGACAGGTGTGGTTCTTCAGGGTAGGGGCTGGTTGTGCAGTATACCTGCAGTGGGCTAAGTATTCTTTATCTGGCCCCTGAACAGCAGAATGGAGAAGACAGGGCATGGGCAAGCCAGGTCAGGGGCTGGAAGATGCATCATTGTATGGATGCTCCTGTTCAGACCCATGGAAAGAACTGTGTAGAGATCCTTCATAGGGCTGGAATAGCCCCGTAGAGCAGCTCTGTATCTGGCTTGGAGAGAGAATTCAGCCTAGGAGTTTCCCCAGCATTTGGTTCAGATGCTTGGCTAAGTGCTTGGGACTGGATATTCCATGAATTGACTAATAGTGTGCTTTGCAGCACTGTTCTTCTTCTTCTGTGATTTGCTCACTTATTTTGAAAGTTAGTAATTTTGCTATTGATCCCAGTCATGGGGTCTGCTCACCTCTAGGGTGCCTCCTTCTGGCAGCTCTGGAGATCTGCTCTTTCCAGGTCTCTCCTCCCATCTTCTCTCGCACTGCAGCCCCTCTCACTCCAAGAGCTGCAGCTTCCTCTTCATGACTTGACCCTCTGGCCAGGTCATTATGGTTCTCCCCTTCCAGGGTATCAAAGTCCTTCATTGTGAATGATCCCAGGCAGTCCACTCTCCGCTGTCTGGTCCACATAATTTCCCCAGTGGCTGGTAGGGGAACCTGGGTCCACCCCCTTACTCTGGGTTCCAGCTCAGGCAGGGCCTGCCCTACCCCATACCTTGCTCCTTTTCCTACCTTTCTGGATCTCCCCCTTCTTTGGCTTTGCCAGCAGAAACTACCTCCTCCCAGAGGGGTAATGGTAGGCTATCTATCCCTATAGATATCCTTCTCCCAGGGAGTGACTGCAAATTACTTCCCTGGAGCCCCATTCTACTCTCAGCTCCTGGGCTTTAGACAGGTACCGCTCCACCTGAACCTCATTTAATCAATCCCTGTTCCCTGACTGTTCCTCCAGGTGCAGACTGGGGAGTTAATTGGCCCCCCTGGCCACCTTAACCCCTTCAAGTCATGTGTGGGGTGGACACCCCATCACAATCCCCCATCTGTTACTTGTGAATTAGCCGTTTTCCATAATTCCTTCAAACTCTTACTATAATGTGCCTGAAAAGAGCCGTAGTTCGCCGCTCCAAGCCAATGGGGGCTGCGGGAAGCAGCGGCCAGCACATCCCTCAGCCCGTGTCTCTTTCTGCAGCCCCCATTGGTCTGGAGCGGCGAACCGTGGCCAGTGGGAGCTGTGATCGGCTGAACCTGCGGATGCAGCAGGTAAACAAACCGGCCCAGCAAGCCAGGGGCTTTCCCTGGACAAGCGGCGGCCCTAGTTTGAGAACCACTGCCCTAGTGGATTATCACAAAGATCTGGAGTCCAATTTATGGCTGTTTCCCCCTCTAATGCCCCATGGAGATGTAAACTTCATATATAACCCTGTCTGCATTTATTTTAATTTGGTGAATATACTTGGCTTCTTTGCTTCATTCACTATTTTTGAACCCTGTCTCCTGGGTCAAAAGCAATGGAATGAATTTGCTAAATAAATACAGGGAACCACTATCTCAAATAGTGATTGGCCAGTCTAAATTGGCTGTATAAACATAACGTAGAGAAGAACAGCCACTGATCATGTTATATTGCAAAACTGTCTTTCCAATGTTAATTTTGAACTTTTTGCCCTTTGAACAGAAAAAGCATTTCATGGAATTCTGCACTCATAAAATCAGACTGGTGTAGCAATGCAAAGGCTGCTTTATATCTCATAATGACCCAGAACAATGTTTATTTCATATACTATCCCAATGCTGTAGCATTATTTATTGCAAGTCTACATGATGTTTAGTAGTTATTTTTTTCAAAGCAATCAAACTGTAAAAGTCACTTTATGTTGATATATTTCGATAAGCAAGGCAATTTAGTGTTTCCATAATAAATTAAAATTATATTCCATGTTCATATAATAATTTATTTTTAAGCAGGATATACACAATGATTACTCTTCCCCACTCTAGTCATTTATCAATGCCGACAGAGACTGCATAGTTTATTATAACTGGTTCTGCATGATAGCAACAAAATCAGGCTGTCAGGTGGGGGTCCTAAATTTAGAAGCAACCATGAGACATCCAGTACCAATCAGAGACCAAGTGCATATATAAAGGGGTAAAAAGAAATTGAGACAATATTATGTATAACTTTATTACACTCCCCTTTTTCCTGAACCTTTGCTTGATTCTTTCGAAGTGCAGGCTACAGTTCTGTCTCTTGAGGACTTTTCAGAAATCACCCCTCCACCCCGAGTGCTCTTGTATGTAAATCTAGTAAGCAGATTTTAACAGTTCCCAGTAAAGTTCAAAGACAGTACCATACAGTTTCTGAGTAACCAAATATTTAATTTGCATGGAAAACATGCAAATAGGGGGTTTTTTTCAACAAATGCTGTTAGTAAATTCTCATACAAACTTCCCTATTTTGTTGCTGTTACATATTTACATATATAACATACAACATAACATTTTAGTGAATGCATGCAGAAATACATTCCCATCTGATCTTCTTTCAAAGGTGATGTCTAAGTCTTTATAGTATGACCACAATATGCAGTGTGTGTGCCACCTGGATGCTTCATTTCTTGAGAAATGGCAGCCTCTCACTCTCCCCCCTCACCCCCTCAAAAAAGAAAACAACTCTTCAGAACCCTGTCAGCAAACAAACAGTCTGGGGATCTCCACAGCTACTACCATTCTAGCCATTGGGTGTAACAGCTGACTGGTGTTCAGAAGTCTGTAGCCTGTACCCAAAATATCCAGGTGTTGGGATCAGCATATAAAATACCTATTCCCTGGACTTCTATAAGGCTCTCATCCTACAGAGCACTATTTTTAACCAATAAGAACACCTAAATCGGATGAGAATGTACAAACTCTCACTTCACTCAGCTCTGCCCTGTTCCCTCTTTAAATGAGACAAACTCCCAGTTTAAGTCAATTGGATGATTAGCTAAATAGAAGTCCAATAGTCTGTGTAGGTTCTAAGAGTGACAAATGCTCCTCTCCCAGCTCTGTCTAGGTCCATAAAATAATCCCAAGTGGATCAAACGTTATCCTAAATGGAAGGCTTCCTTAGTACATAAAGCTGGAATAATGATCATCTGTATCCAAAGTGATATAGGGATTGGGACCCAACTCTCCCAGTGGACTTATCTCTTGGTCCTGATCAATAGGCCTCTGTGTCCACAGGCTGGCCTTTATTCCTGTATCTATATCACACCCTCAAGCTCTAATTGACTCAGCTCTCAAAAGGCGAATATGTGTGGACCTGCAACATTTCTTATCCACATTGAAACATTTCTATGCAGCTTCAAAAACAACTATTGAACATGTCTACTAACTCCCATACCTTGCCCTGCCCTGCCCATACCCGTCTGGATGGTTCTGGGCCCTTCTGTCTGAGTTGTCCTGTTCTGCACATGTGCAGAGACACAAAGTATTGCAGTGAAAATCCATGTCTCCTCCCATAGCTTCTCTCCCTTTCTGCCTTTCTTTTTTGAGGTGGGGTGGAGGGGAAAAAGAAACACAGCAGTCTTAAATATGTGGGTTACATGCACAGAATGTAAAACCTTTGATCATGGATAGTGAAATGGTATCAGAAAATGGGAAAGTGGCTTTCTTCTTCAATGTCTCTTTTTTCAGTAATTCAAGGAAAGGCTTTCATGGAGATTGTGACCGGTCCTCTAAGCTAGACAATAGGTTACCATGGTAGCAGTTGACAAAGCGTAAGACTGCTTTTTGTTCAGAAAGGCCAGTGAAGATATTTTCTATGAGGATGCAGTGAGGGCTACTAACTAAAAAATATTGGGCAGTAGGCACAATGCCTAAAATGGATCCATGGAATCCATTAAAAAAATGTCTACACTGATAGTACAATGTAAAATTCTTCTCTTTTAGTTTGAAACCTAAAATAAAAGTTGATGCTGAAAAATATATGCCACTCAACATGCTTAAGCAGACATTTAGTCCTGAGAAGCAATGGAACTGCTGAGATTTCATTACACAGGAGGAGAAGGGTATGGAGAGGCTTCTCAGGTAAAAATGGCACCATGTGTTTATCATGGAGCAGTGCTCAGGGAGCACAGATGGCAGTAGTCTTGGGACAATCAATCAAATGTTGACCCTGACCCCTAAGGCACCTCCCACCTGTCACCATAAGATATCCCCACTTGGGGATATTACTTCCGGGCTGAGACAAGGAGCAAGGGGTGGCATGTGACCTCCCTATGAACTCGCTCCCACCTGCCTCTATCAATTGGAGTGGGTTTCAGCCCCTTTGGTCAAACCCACTCTTGGGAAGGTCCTAACAGGACAAGTTCCAGGGTATGAAGATCTGTCCAGAAGAGGATTGTGTGGCTCCTCTAAGAACTTCTCCCAGTCAGCCCTCTCAGAAGGGAAACATGTACCAGTCAGAGTAGATATAGCATAAGGGTTTAGGCCTCTGGATCTCAATGGTTTGCCAGTTGGTATCACCACCCCTGGAAACCCATTGCTGTGCAGAAGAGGCCATCTTGTTTCAAGACTATGTTTTCCAGAACTTGTGGAAATGCTGAGAAGAAACATGGCCGTTTTCACCACCCTCAAGAGAAGTTCATTTCATGGAATTCATTTTAGCTCTCTGGGTGCTTGGTCATCTGTGAAGAAAGTGCTACATCAGCAACAGTTCTAAGGAGGAGGAGGGAGTTGCCAAGGGAAGCCCTTTGGCCAGCCATTGATGGATACATTGGAACCTGACACTGAGACCTATGTGCTCATGGAAGATGGTGACCACAACTCACTGGAATCACCATCTGTCAAGGTGACCAGGGAAGACCTTGCTCAGGTAAATAAGCTATAAGAAGTGGCGGTCAAGGCTGGAGGTGTAATGAGGTAGGAACCAACCTGGAGTTGTGTAAATCTAATGGGACTTTTCACTGTTTCTGTTCCGAAAATCTCTCAACAGCAGCAACACCTTTCCAGAGGCCTGTGAGAATCTATACACAGGTAGTCCTATGGGGGGTAAATCTATCATGCATCAGCTTTTTTAGCTCATGCCTGAGACACAGATCTCAAAAAGGAGACCTTAGAGGTAAAAGAAAATAATTACTACTAAATTAGGAAAGTAGAAATTACTAAAGAGGGAAAAGAGTGGCAGTGGCTTTTACATAACTTTGTCCAGCTCTGGATTTTTCCATAAAACACCAGCTCAAACTTTACAACTCAGTTAGTTAAGCCCTTGGATCTCCCAAGGTCCTAGGAGGTGGGATTAATGAAAATACTGTTCCAGCTGTGCAGGTACTGTATCAACAAAGACACCCCTTTTCAAATCGCCGTAGGAACTAAGAATTGGAGTTCCACCCTACGATGAAGCTATTACTTGTCAATACCTGATTAACTGTATCATATGCACAATATCATAGCTATTCATCTGGGACCGACTGAGGTGGTCATGAACTACGACTTTGTGGATAGAAAAGTTAAACTTAAATCCTCTGATGTTGCTCATATATTTTCTAGTGGGGAGCTAGATAATATATTGGGTTTGGACTCTAGTCACAGTGTCAAAAAAGTTCCCTTTTTGGCAGACACTACAGAGGGGTTCAGTTCCTTTTATCTATACATGGACATTGTAGAAAACCAGTTCGTGGGGGATTCTTCCATACTTCTGTTGTACTGCAGCCCCATCCAAGGAAGGAAGAATGAGTTTGTCACCATCACATATGATAAACAGCATTATTTCCCTGTCAGTAAACACCACTGTGATGTTGCACCCCATAATGCTTTACAGAAATATGCATATAAATGTATATATGACATAACTGGAATATGTTTTATGCTACATATGTCATGTGACATATCTCTGCAAAGGCTCAAACCAGGCAGGGCACTGAAGTCCCAAGCTGCCAGGGAAAATGGGCTCAGAGGTAGTCTCGGCACATCAGGTGGCAGTCCCGAAGGGGGTTTCTGTGATCCAACCCGTCACAACCACATTGAAACCATCAGCACTGAAATAAAGACAGACCAGACCATAAATCTCTCATTTCACTTTGGCAAGGTTATCATCAAACTGAACCTTCACTCCTGGAGAGAGCAGAGTTTTTAAAAAGCAAAATGCTCTGTTGACCTTAAATAATTATGGGGACCGCACCATGTACAAAAACTATTACAAAACCCAGGCTGGATATGCTCTTCCTGGATATTGTGGGCCCCTGTGATGTACAGAGTTGGCATGGGCAGAATATTCCATAGCCTCTTTCAAAAAGCTGTACCACTTTTGAGAAGGCTAGAGATTATTGAATCCCACATAAGAACAGCCACTGCAAACATAGCCAGAGACATGGTAGGCCATGTCTCCCAAATTGTTGTGGAGAAGGTGGGTAATCCAGCTACACAGGAGGGATTGGGGCTGATGTTTGGTAAAAGGAGGAAAAGAAAGAGAAATGTGTCATACCCATGGCACATGGGTTCCCCACAACCCTTTAAAGGAAGGGTTATTTTTTCATGCAGAGCCACACATAAGCAAAAGACCAAGAGGAAGCTTGGGAGAAAGAGGAAATTATCTCCATCTCTTAAGAGAAATATTTAAATTAACATGGCTTTTGTTCACTGTGGGTCTGAAGAGTGCACCAAATCTGAACTAGACTTGTTCCAAAGAACCCCTACACATACCAACATTGAGAAAAGTATCTACATTGAGGTACCACCTTGATAGGCCATTACAGAGGCTGCCCCCCTTAACTTTTTTGTAGCAGGAAATGACACCAATTATATGGCTTTTAAAAAAGGTACTGTGCCTTTGTTGCAAGATTGTAAAAGAAGGTGGAACACCATCAACAGGGGGGCTGAGGTAGGCCTCGTGAATTATCCTGTGACTTTTATTTTTAGTCAGATGGATGTCATGTTGGCAGATTGCCTCATAAGCCAAAGCAACAGCTGTTACCCTTACAGGGCCTTTATAGAATTGGTGCTGAATTACAGTGACGACATCCTCACCACACAATTTTCTGCTCTTCTGTTTTACAACACGCCCAGACAACATAAAGCATAGTAGCTAGATGGCTAGAATCAAGAGTTTTTGTGAGGCAGTCAAACCTGACATCCCAGAACAGGAAGACAGAGGTCTTGGGTCATCTACACAGAGACCTGTTTTTTTCAAAAAAACGCTTTTGTTGAATTACGTGGATGTGAAAATTAAACTGAGATGCAGTAAAGATGCCTCATGCTTAGTGGGTGACGAGATTAGAAGCTTTAATCTATAGGTTATATCAGGGTCCCTTTTTTGTGAAGAAAGTACAGGTGGCCTTGAGCACCCATCTGGGGCATGTGGAGGCCCTGCTTACCACTAATGCTAAATACCCCTTGAACTGTGTTTCGCATCCCTTTAAGCAGCAGGGTCAGTAACAATGTGGACTCAGGAGTACTGGAACAATTTTTTTAGTGGAGTGCTGAGAACCATTGAACCAAGCTGTAAACCCTGTATATAATGGAATACACTTCAAGTCAGGGGGTGCAGCAGGACCCCCGGCACCCTTAGTTCCAGCATCTATGGGTGAACCTGTTCTTGGGGCAGTTATCTGTTGTATCAACCAGGCAAGGCACTAACAAACTTCAACCGGACTTTATTTTCAAAGTGGAAACCTCTTTACCAAGGTGCTGCTGCACCCTCTGTAGCTTTCTCCCAGCTTCTCAACTCCTCCTCCCTCCTTCCTGTTTCCTGTCCTTTCAGACTCCCAACAGCCAGTGCTCCCAATTCTAATAATTACAAGCAACATCTAAACACTAGATTATCCAAAATGGGCTTGGGTTTGTTGATAATGATGTTTTTAGTGGAAATTACTCTAAAAACCTCTTTCACTTTAAATGTAAAAATATTAATTTTGTGGTTTGTATGTGGTTGGTGAACAGATATCAGTTAAGCCTCTGCAGCCAGACTTTGAGGCTGGACACTGCTTGAGAGAGTACACCAATCTGGTATAGATGGCTCTAAACACATGAAGAAAACAAAAGTTTAAACACTGAAATCAGCTTTTAACCATTTTCAAACAAATACACAAAACATATTTTGCACAGAGTAAAAAAAACCCAAACACCCCAAATCAAAGTTTGCATAAAAATAATTTGTGTTAATAAAACAAAAAGCCACAGCTATCTCCTACATACACACTTAAATCAGAAACAACAACATCAAACTAACTAAAAAAAAAACATTTTAAAACACATTTAAAAACAAGTTTCAGAAATTTACCTTCCACCCCTGCATAAAGGAGTGCTGGCACATGGTTATTCTGTTTCCTCCAACATGTATTTGGGCCTTTTGTTTAAAGAACAAGCAAAATTTTAGTTAGTAGTATTCCCCAAATGCACAAACTCCCTATATAGCCTGTTAAATAGCAGGGTTGTGGTTTTTTGTGTTTTTTTTTAAAGAAAAGTATTTTCTGGTTTCAGCCTGTTTAATACCAGGGTTTGTTTAAAAGAAAAGTATTAAACACACCTATAGTTAAAATCAGGTTTTACCTAGCCCTGATGAAATACAGCTTGAAGTCGCTGTCTCCATACTAAACAGATCGTACTGCAACAAAGACATGTATCATTATTAATAAAGACTGCATATACAAAGAGTAAGAACATTATATATAATATTAGTTATAAAACAATCATACCTCATCTTGCACTCCAACAGCAACCATTCTGTTCAAGATAGTTTCTTCTGTGAAAAGACAGTCTGCAAAAAAGCTCAGGTTTTTGTACCAACCTACCTCTTTGTTGTGTTTTTGTTTTGAAACACCAATCTTCAGTGTCTGTAGTTAGCAGGTTGATTTGAACACTATAGCTCTTAATTAATAGCTTCATAATGAATTTATGCACCATTCCCTTTTGTGATCTGTGGGTGAAAATTAAATTGCTTACACAACAGGAATGCTTTTGGCTAATTTTTAGTTAAAATATGTTTTTTGCTTTCAATTAAAAACAGCACTACAGAGCCTTCTTACAGTAATAAACAGTAAATCATCACGAACAACAATCCTTAATGTTACCGTATCCTCTCCTGACTGAGGAAATTGAAGATGTCAATGTATGTCTTAGGTTTTTTTTCATTTTAAAAATGTTTGTTTTGTGCTTAAAGTTCTGGTTTGTTTTTAAATAAAAATGGACATAGCACAATCATAGTAAACACCCCACGGATACCCACCACTTTTTAATGTTTGTTTGTTCTTACAGCATAGTCTTATTTTATAAATATGGTGGAAGTTTGTGAATCCTTGCAATATTTCAGGTTTGGGTTACACCGGTGTTTATTTTTGAAAACATGTTGTTTTAAATCTTATAATGACTTTGAGTTAGTAGAAACACTATGGCCCATAGTGTTTTACAAACGCCTTTTGTTTTAACTTACTCTTAACCAGTGCTCACTACCACACCACCCTTTCTCTGGATGAACACCCATCAAACTTAATTAATCATATTTTTTCTGACTCCCAACAGGGCCTAATATCTTTAACCCTGATGGAATGTTAAGGATACATGGGTGTGTGATTACATGTGAAGGCAATAGTTCCATACACAAAAAACTATAAATAATAAAAAATATATGGTGTTCCACACAACACCATTTTTTCAAACACCCATGTTTTATACCAAGCATATTGGTTTTATTTTAAATGTGTGTGTGGGGGGGTACTTTTGTTTTTATTTCCCCTGGATTCTACTACATGCATTTCAGCTTTTTTTGCTGTAAATAGGTCTCTTTTCTTAAGGACACAATAGCTGGAGTCTCACAAACTATTTTTATTTAAAAGACAGCCCTGGGCGCAGGGGAAGATGCCCCATCAAAACTGTCTTCATATTTCAGGCCTACACAGACCCTGTAACAGAAACACAGATAGCCACAATAGATATTTGCAATAGATAGTTTTATTTACAGATATCAAGTTTTATTTTATTTTATGTCATGTTTGTCCCCTCACAATTCTCTAACTGAATCCTATTGTATTTCCAACAAATGGTCTTTTTCCTAGGCAGAGTTCTGTAACTTTTTGAGCAGACCAGGTAGTCAATATAATGCACAAAGTGGGTATCCTTTGGTTTGTAATTTTTGTTTAAAACACTGCTACGGTCTCAAATGCTTTCCACAGCATTTATCAAGGTCACTTCTTGTGCTACATTTTCTTGGGTTAAGCACAGACATTGTATTTCATAACCTATGGCAATAACTGTGTTTAATAGGACTTCCAAACACAGGTCAGTACACAGGGCCTGGAGCTTGTGGTGTGTATCCTCTGAAGTCCAATTCACTCAGTTATGATGCTGTTAGCCTGGTCCATCTATAAAACAGCCCTCACAGTCTTTCAAAAGCTTCTCACTAAGACAGTGATTAAAGACAGCATACACAGAAAGGCACAAAATAGACTGTAAAAATCTTTTACACTTATAACGTGGTACAGGCTCAGTTGGTTCTATACCAAGCTCCTTCAATCCATATAGCTATCATCCTCTTCACGTTTAGTGTCCTCTTGAACAATTTGTCTCAGTGCTGAGCAAAACCAAGTTGGGCGTGATTCATCTTTGTTCTCTGATGGAACATGGTCGTTGAGCTGTTGTGAGACTTTCAGAAAAGAAACAGCTCTAAGTCCCTTGCTTTTATATTTACACAACTCCAGGTTGGTTCCTATCCTTTTACCCCCACCTCCATGACCTCTACGTCTTGCAGTCTATTTATCTGAGCAATGTATTCTCTGTTCACCTTGTCCAACAGTGACTCTGATAAGCTGTAGTCATCTTCCTTCAAGGAGGTGAGCAATGGGAGGCCATCAAACTTGTCAGTCTGCCTCATGATCACTTGGGTCTCGGGGTCAGATTCCGGCATATCCATCAACAGCTTGCCCATGAGAGCTCCCTCATCATCCTCAGAACTGTCACTTATATATGGCTTTCTTCTCAGGTGACTGAGCACCAACAGAGCTAAAATGAATTTTGTAGGTCTCAGGGTGGTATCAAAGGAGGCCATGTTTCCTCTCAACATTGTCATGATTTCTGAAAAATATGCTCTTGAAATAAGAGAGTTTCTTCCACACAGCAATGAGGCTTCTGGGGGAAGTGCTGCTGACTGGTAAACCATTGAGCTCCAGAGATCAGGTGTTTTGGCCTATACCCTTCCTCTACATTTATTCTGATTGGTACATGTATCCTTCTGGGAGGAGCTACAGGGGGAAAACCCATGCTGATTGATAGAGGGCGGTGGAAGGAGTTCTTAGAGTTACCACGCAGCCCTCTTCCAGAGTGGTCATCCCACTCCAGAACTTGGCCAAACCTGCTCTTTAGGAGGACCTATGGGATTGAAACCCACTCTGATTGGTGGCAGATGGTGGGAGGAGTTCTAAGAGGTGTCACATGCTACCTTGTGCTTCTGGTCATGTGTTAGTCTTGCCCCCAGAAGTAATACTCTTGTGGGAATGGCTTATAGTGACAGGTGAGAAAGGACTTAAGGACCGGGGGTGGGATCAACATTTGTTTGTTGTTGTAACCCTAGACTACTGACCAAGATGAAAGAGAGAAGCAGACTTGATGTGGAGGACAAGGATTGGGTCCTGTGTTATGAGCCCTGTGATAACAGCTGATATGCACTCAGTGGGCCAGATTGTCTGCTGGTGTAAATGGGCACAACTCTACTGACATCAGAGGAGCTGTATCCATTTGCATCATCAGAGAAGTTAACCTGTTATGCACACCGAAGCGTTCATTGCTCCAGCATTGTGGAAAAAGGCATTCCAAGGGGTAATGCTATTCAATACAGCCCCCTCCCCCCCAACCCCCCCCCTACTTTTTACTTTTATGACTTTGTTCAATCGAAAATTTGTCTCAGTTGTCAGTCCCTGAAGGGTCATCTCAACCCCACTGTTATACTGCATATGGCAGCAGTGCTCTGGAGGATATCTGAGAAATGTACCTCCTTTCCCACTACTTTTCTTAATGATTTGGAGACAGGCTGTTGAACCCAACTCTGTTGGGCTGGAGTAACACCCTGACCTGTAAATTCTACTGCCCAGCTGGAGAAGGGTGGGCAGTGTGGAGAATGCAAAGAAATTGAGCATTGTAGACACAGGGACAGGAAGAGCTTATTTGCTTGAAAAGTTGGGATGTGTCCGAGATTTTTTTTTTAATTGGGCTTCAGCATTAGGATGCCTTTCTGACAAACAGCAGAGGCAAGGGTCATAACCTTGTATGCCCTTACTTGGTAAAGCATGAACATGCTTGACATTAAAAGCTATGACTTTCTTGTTGTTTAATTTGTTGATATTGGTTCAGCTGAAGCCTAAATCTTTCTGAATACTTCTTTTACAAGAATTGCATTATGATGTATAACAAACCTTCACAGCTGCCAACAACAGATTTAATGTGGCTCAAAAGGGATAGAATTTCAGTTTTAAATTACCAACTCCAATTTCTCATTCAGCTACTTAAACTAGTTCTGCTAGCAAATGCTCATCAGCCTGCATTGCCAGTCGGCTGCTCTCTCTAGTCAAATGTAAATGAATGCCCTAGACCCATTTAACATGATAGTCTTTTCCATTCATATTATAGAAGCTGTAATCAGATTGAATTGACAACACTGACATGTTTAAACTTCTGCAGGAAAACCCCCCACAAAAACCTTGGTAACATATAGTAATACTAAAAACCTGTAGGTTTTTTATCCTCATTGTACTCGGATACACAGCTGTCATTAACACATACACCGACAGAATTATCTGTGCCTTGCAGATATAATAAATCCAGCTATTGTCATTAGCCTATTTCTCTATTCCACTTCTGGCACCCTGACAAATCAGATAAATAAAATGAGTTTAAGTATGAAGAGCCCCAAATGCTAAGGGTTTGCAAGCACAAAATGGGATAATTTTCATTCCTATCAGTCTGACTAAATATATCTGTGCTCTTTGTATCTTTAGTTGTCAATTAATCAGAAAAGAACTCATCAGTATTCCTTCACAGAAATTTTCTGTTTTTGTGAATTATAATTAATGTTAAAAAGTGACATGGAATTGGAATTAAGTTGAAAACATGTGCTAAGTTTCTGAATCTCACAAACAACTTGTAATTGAATAGAGGATAAGGTATTGTTAAATCTTTAATTGTAATTAGGAGCATTGATGGTAATTCATTTAATATATATTTATTTTTTCAAGATATGGCAAATTCTTTGTGAACTAGTGCAAAGATGTGAGTTGATTTCATTCCCATAGAAATGAGAACATAAGATTTAGATGGAAAGGAGAGTGAGTAAAGTCAACACCAACATTCATTTGGCTTCCATGTGGCATCTCAGTATTTAAATTTCTTCACTAGTGGATTTTTTTCCATTTTATTAATTAAATATTGGTAGAATTGTGATTTTGATTATTATATAGTGAAGCACTTTCACAGAATAAAGAAGAGGAGAAGAAAAGCTGGGAAGTGATTTAGACAAGAGGAAGGTGAAGTTGTGTGGTGAAAGAATAAGTTTGTATGTTGCACAAATGAGCAGATAGTATGAAGATGCAGGGTCTTCACAAGGATTTAAACCTGTACAGGCTTGTAGGAGAAGGGTCATTGGAGAAGACCCACACTGAGTTGATGTGGGTTGTGTTCAGATATAAGGTTCTGGAAACTGTTCAAAACCATTGAAAGAAAAGACTTTCATTCCCTTTGCAGGAGGGTTAGTGCAAAGTTTTACACAATTCTAATTATGATGAAATCACACTCTGGAATTTGGTGGGTTCATAGAGTATTCCTGCGGTATTTGAAATGTTCTTTCTTCATTCTGTCATTCCCTTCACCACTGTTTTATTTACAATTGCTCTGAAGTATTGCCTGAGATAACAAATACACTCTGAATTCAGGATTATTTTTATCTTTTGATTGGTTTGCTTGTGTGAACTTGTCAACTCTAGCTGTTTGGCATGTGGAACTTTGGGATATAGAATACAGCATTAGGGTTCATAGTTCTCAGTATTCTTTCTACCATTTTGGTAGAAACAGGAAAAATATTGGAGATCATTAGGTTGATTCTATTCTGACAAATTTGGTCATATACTTTCTGCCATAATCAGGGTTAAAAGGACTAGAAAAGCCATTTGATGGTGGATTCTATTTCTTTATGTATAATCATAACATAAAGCTGTAAATTTTGTACATTACTTACAATGTGTAAATATAGAGAGAACTTGTTCGTCTAAATGGCTGGAGGCCTCAAAAATCTGCTGTTTCCTTTCTTTTAATGCTGACAGCTCTGGATAAGGGGAGGGGATTAGTTAAATTAACTGAAGCAGTTAACTACATGTCGGGGTTCTTACTTTATCCTCCCATTCTCAGTCTGAAGCAGACCAAGAGGAAATGGAAATCTGAAACCAGAGCCTCAAAAGGTGTAAATGGGCATAGATCCATTGGCTTTAGTGGAGTTATATCAACTCACACCAGCTGAAGATCTGACCCCTCAATTTAAGATACTGTCTCTAGTGTGGGGAAAAGGAGAGTAGAGAGTTGTTTGGCTGGATTTTTGTTGGTTTGTTTTTCTTGTTTTTCCTGCAGTCCTGAAATCTTCTTTCTCCCCTCTCCCCCGCTAGAGTTGAAAAGTAAGTTCCCATCATCTTTATTAACTTAGAGATAAGATGTTCTAGGAATACTTTATTATGTCTGAGTCTGAAAACTGTAGATTTTTGAACAATAGCTTCTCTAGCAATATAACACTTGGGGGTATATTTAATTTACACTTTCTGTTCCAGTCGACTTAGACAAATTATTGTTATCTCACAGTACTGTATCTGTTTAATTATGTGGCAGAACTTGTGAGAGGGACTTGCTGGCAATAATGACGCTATTTCACATGACAAGTTAGGAATAAAATAAGATACATGTTCAGATAACAATTGAGCGAGATTATTCTATAACCAGAGTATGGGTTTTTGAACATGTCAGATATTGTTTTAATGTGTGCTAAAGGACAAGGTATCAGGACCTCATTAGTGAGGGACCTCCTGTCCAAAGACCTAGGCACAGAAAAAAAGAAGGATGGATATCTGTGACATTCTGGGGATCTCTCAGACCAGTAAGGGGTTGTCCTTACTGTCCTGTCTTAATGCAGTGCTCCTATGGCTCAGATATTGGACACCATTATCCTGCCCACAAGCACAAGGTCTCAACAACTCTTCCAGTCCTGAGTCTCCCCAAAACCGTCACCTCCAAGTTGTTAAATACCAGACACTGACTGTTCCCCTCTAATTTGTCACCCCCCCAGACGTGTGAAATTGGCCTTCCAGTTATCAGTTCATGTTGGCGCACACATTCCACACAGTTTGCACAGCAGAGACCTGATTGGGGTAAAAATAAACAAAAGGTTTATTTCATAGAAAAAAACAGATTCAAAGATGACCTAGTAGGAGAGAGCAAACACATACAAGTTACACAGAAAATATATACAAAAATGCTATCTCAGGCTTTACACTTCCATATTAGATAAAGTCCCTTTTGTAATACAAGTTACCTATTGCTTTTGTATGGTTTCCCAGCATACCTCCTAGCCATAGGGAGGATCCATCATTCACAGACACCCTCCTGCCTTTAAAAGCGGCAAAGAATCCTGTGGCACCTTATAGACTAACAGACGTATTGGAGCATAAGCTTCCGTGGGTGAATACGTACTTCGTCAGATGCATGACCCTCCCGCCTTTGATACTGTTGTAAGTTCTGGATGGATTTAACTTCAAAGCCCTTCCATTTTAAAAGGGCTTGCAGGGTTGGGGTTTTTTCATTCACTATAGATGTTCAAAGTGGGGAAACTCCCTTCTTTCTTAGTTTTCAAAGACTAAGTTTGTCTTTTCAGTTTCAAACTGTTTCCATTTGCTTTGATGGTTCCTCTTCATTTTTTCCCTGGGCTGGACAATGGTGTGATGCTTGAAGAACATCTTGTGTGGTTGTGGAGATAGTCCCTCTCCTTCCCTGAATACATTGTGGTCCTGTTGTGAGGTGCTGCTGAAGTTGCACCACAGTTAGTTATAATTTTCTATATATGCACATACATAAGTTCATAATCACAATTTTATACAAACCCCATAATGACTTGTCAATGCAGTGCACTGCAAGCTTTTGTAAAATATCTTACTCAATATACTCTTACAGTATATTAACAGTGTGCAGTCAGTTGGTTTAACTGCTTAGATTGGGTGGGATTGTGTGTTAAACTTTTTGTTCTCCCCTTGGTGTGTCTGGACCCAGACTCTCAGAGTAGCTTTATAAAGTGGAAAAATGTCAGCTTCTGGAATAGTACCATTTGGGCTGTTGGCAGTGGGATAAACAAGAGCAACTCTTCAGATTAGTCAAAACAGAACCAGTACCAAGAGTGAGCGTGCAATGTATTGGTGAGAGTGTGTGTTACAAGTCCACCTCTGTGTACATGGAGGAGAATGGGACTATAAGGCACCCAAACTACAATGATGTTATGGCACCATTTTGAATCAGAATGTTTTGATTTTCAGATCAAATATTTTTGGGGGGGGGAGGGTGGATATTTTGATGAAATATTTAAATCTTCCATGGAAAAGAGATACTTTTCACAGAAAAAATGTTTTTTGATGAAAAACTGGGTTTTCGTCTAAAATCATTTTTGTTATGTTTTCTTCCAGTCCTAGACAAGACACTTCCAGTTAACATTAGGCCTAATCGAAAGCCTACTGGAGTTGATGGAAAACTCCCATCAGTATTAATAAGGTTTTGACCGCAGGCCATAGTCCTCTGAATAGCATCCTTTAGATAATAAGTACCTTGTTCAGTGACTACCATGATAAGAAGAGTATTTTTAAACAAGTCAGGAACTGAAACCATCAGGTCTGAATTGCAAGGCAGAGACTTAGAAATCTGTGAGTTTATGAGTGTAGACATCTCATTAAACTGTTCTTCAGAAACTGGAAGTAAACAATGTCCTACATAAAAGAGGATATATTTATTCTTTATCTATAAAATGTATACAGATAGAATTATTAAACAGACATCTTAAAATTATCATGAACACTGAGTTGAAGAAAATATGAACAAATTTAAGACAGTTGATGGAAGATGTGGATTTTGTTGTTTTTGTTGTGGTTTATCTTTTTTTATCCACTAACCATAATTAATGTGCAGAATTCCTATAACAAAGTTTCAGAGAAAAATACTATGGTCAGTCAAGAGCCAATTAAATATCACCCTGGAGGGGAATTCAGTTCTGATGAAAAGGGAATAGGACTTGATAATAGTTTCTTTTATTGTTAATATCTCTGAGATTTTTATTTATTGTGCCTATAGCATTCTGTGTCACTTAGCTACTGAACTTCATCTTCTGCAAACTAGAAGTCAGGATAGTTAAGGCAGTTCTAATTAGACAGTTCTAACAAAAATCACAGTAAATGCAAGCAGGAGATGCATTAAAGTAGTATGGAAAAGCATAAATAGATGCCTGTATTATTTAATATTGTGCTACTGAAATAAGTTACAATCTTTGGTTTTTGTATTGTGAAATTCATTTGCTTATTTGAATGTTCTGTAGAGCATAAGTGTAAATAAAAATTGATAAGCAAGTGCAGCTAAACACAAGGGGATTCACACCCAAGGTGGAGTAGTTTGCTATTGGAGCACTAGCCCTTGCCAGTAATACATGTTGGGCCATCCTCAACTGGAATAAATAAGCATGGTTCCATTTAAGTAAATGGAGCCATACTGATTTACACTGGCTGAGGATGTAGCCCATAGTTTTCACAACTTTTCTGAATATTTGGCTCCCTATGCACTGTGTCAGCCAAGATTTGAGGGGTAGGGTTGTTCTACCAGGACAGGACGGTTACTGTGAGCTTGTCTACACAGGGAAATTCAGGAAAATTAATCCAAATTAACTAAATATGTGAATTTAAAGTGGATTAGTTAAACTGCATGAAATCCCTGTGGGTACACTCTCATTCAGAATTAAAGTTCCCTTAATTCAGTTTAGTTTAATCCATGAATTAAGATAAATCAAACTAAGGCCACTTTAATTATAAATGAGAATGTCCACTCAAGGATTTCATGCAGTTTACCTAATCCACTTTAAATTCACACCTTTACTTAATTTGGATTACTTTTCCTTAGTGTTCCTGTATTTGTTTATTGTCAAGCACATTGGTAGAGAGAAGTACATAAACAAACTATGGTGTTCATTATTTTTATTGTTGTTTCTACTACCAGTCCCAACCCTGAACGAAATTAATTTTATTCATGTCTGAGATTACTTTTCCTGCAATAGTATGTTTAGGCACTAGCAGCCGCTGATCAGCTTTGTCTGTGCCAACGAGACAGATAACACAAGTACTCCTTTTCTTTTTGCGAATACAGACTAACACGGCTGTTACTCTGAAACAGATAACATCAAGTCTGTCGGTTGAATGCAAGAAATAAGCAATTAAAAAGTTTGAACCTTATACAAAGCGCAGATAAATTTTATGCCATTATGTGGATTTCTGATGGGGAGAAGAGAAGCAAAAGTTGTTTATATAGCCATGGGGAACAGAGCAGTGAAAAAGAAACAAAGGCGTTTTGACAACTGACAAATGAGTAAATGGCTCAATGGGAACTTTGTCTGGATGAGTTTGGAATGCAAGAGTGGGTATCCTAAGTACTGCATGTACAATGTATTTTATTCCTACATGTGTGATATGGTTTTGGGGGGGGGAGTGAAGAGGGGGGTGTTAAGTCTTTTGGATACATTTTTAAAGTGTGTTTAAATTATGTGACTCTCTAGCTTGAAGTACAATAACCTTGAACAGAAGCATGAAATTAGATGCCATTCAAAAAACAGATTTTTTTTTTTCTAAAGGGTAAGTACATGTGACAAAGAAAATTGTCCACAACTGAAAAATATCAACAGATCCAGAGCCATTATGTATACTATCTACCTAGGTAACAACTACTCTGTTGCTGCTACCTGTAAAGCAAGAATGGTGTATGGATAATATGGGAAATTGCATTGCAGAACGTGTGGAGTTCATCCATGTATAGACGACAGAAACCATCTTGGACTTGGTGAGTGCCCTACGTTTATATTTGAGCTCTAAAGACTGTTTTTGTTTCAAAGCAGATTTTGAATAGCTTTTGCTAAAATGAGAGAATACTGCTCTACTTACTAAATCTCTTAAATTATTGTAAAGTATAAAATTACATTTGCATTATGTTTAATATTAGATTTTTACCCATCGAAATAAAACATTAAATTAAAGATCCTATTCTTAGCAGTCCAACCCAAATGCCACTGAAGTCCTCCACTGACTCATCTGGAAGTGGGATTAGGCCATAAATCACCAGGCAATCCAATGTTTTCCCCTGCATCATTCCTATTAACTTGCTTGAACTGTGAGAAGAAAAATGAAAAGGCAAGTTCTAGATCAACAGGTATAATATTATTAAAATATGTACTGTAATTCTGAATGTGTATAGTAATTATTGTTCTATTATACAAATTAGTTTATAACCATTTTATTGGCATGGGATGTGCTTAGAGACAGATTTAACGCTGACAGTAAAATGAAATATGTTCAATGAAGCACATCAAGGACCGTTAACTGGAAGACATACAAGTTTTATTGCCACCAGAGGCATTATCTGCCTGACGTTTTGATACTTATCCTACTAATTCCCAAGATAATTTTCTAAGAGAAGCTGAATATAGATTATCATTATGAAGATATGATGACATACTTATTACTCCACTGTCTTCATTTTTTTAAAAATAATTATTTTAGATTAATTCATTTTCTTTCTTTCTGTATTGATTTAATGCAGACATTAGCTTTATTGTGTTCACGCACTTTTCCTCCAGGTTTTTCATGCTCAGCACAAGAAATGTTGGTGTTCCATAGGTATTTAAATATATGTATTCTAGTCTTCTGGGTATGGAACATTGAGTTAATTCTGAGGGTGCAACCAAAAGCTCAATACCATTGGTCTTAACTAAATGAAAAAAAATTCACATTATGTGATCTGCCCTAAGCATCAACCAAGTACTGGGTGTATATCATAGTTCCCTGAAAAAGTTACAAAGAGTATATAACCCATAAATGCTCAGGTTGGCTCAACTTTATATGTCTTCCAATATTTATTAGTAAATGGCTTTACAAAAATCAGTTGTCAAACTACTTTAGATCCTTCTAAAGAATGGATCTAATGCTGTTTATAGTCTATCCTTATTCTCCTCTACCACTTTCTCACTGTGAGTGAGATCTATATTTGTATAGAGGGCTAGGGAGAGATTCTAGGCATCACAGAAAGGTTAAATGGGATCTAAGTGAAGGTTATGTCCTGATCTTCAGCACAGGCCTAAATTTTGCTTGTGGGACTTTAGGCAAGTTACTTAACCTCTTTGTGTCTCAGTTTACTGTTTTGCAAAATACATCCAGCACCTACTACCTCCGGGGGGCGGGGGGGGGTTCTGAGGCATAATCAGTTAATGTTTGCAAAGCATTATGAAATCTTCAAGTGAATGCCATCTAAGTGCTAAGTATTATTTTTAAGTTGTGAATGAAAGTTACTTACCTTATTTTAACAGGAGTTCTTTGAGATGGGTGGCCCCTAGCTGTATTTCACTATGGATACTCAAGCACTCCATGTTCCTGAGACCAGAGAAACCTTGCAAGTAGCTTCTATTTGCCTGTGCCCTCACCCATGCTCTCCTCTTGCTCTAAACTGAGGATATAAGGGGTGGGGCAGACTCACCTTCTCTCCAGTTTCTTATTTACTGTGAAGCTAGTCCTGATCCAAAGCAGAATGGAAAGTGGGTGGGTGGTGGAATACAGATAGGAACCACACATCTCAAAGAACTCCAGTTACAATAAGGTAAGTGTGGCAAGGCACCCCTTTTGCCTCACCAGGCCTAGCACTCCCTCCTCTGGCAAGGAGGGGGCCCAGGGTAAATCAGTCTCCCACTCTGGAGCATGTCTGTCTTCCCTCTTCAGAGTTTGTTTCTCAGAGCCTTTCCAGTAGGCCTTGGGGCAGGCCTGAGGAGTGCTCCTCTGCCAAACACAGGGGAACAAGTCTATAAAGCACCAAAACAAAAAGGGAATACTTTTCCTGGCCCCTCCCTGGGGCAGGTTTTGTCCTGTCGCTGGCCCCAGGGTGTCAGTCCTTCCCCTAAACAGGCACTGGGTTTCGAGTGTCTCCCCTATGGGGACGGACGCAGTCTCTCACACTAGAGAAGCCTATCTCCCTGCTGCCTCCAGCCTTGCAGCAGTTTGTCTATCCATCCCCACCCCCTCCTACTCCGGGGGGGGAGTTTTTAACAGGTTTCAGGAAGCCCTTAATTGGACTCATGTGTTCCTAACTGACCTGAAGTAACCCCTTCCCAGCTTGTAGGAAAAAGGGCCTTTAGCATTCTAGGGCTAACATACCTGTTTTCCCAGACCTTCCTGCAGCCGTCCAGCCTGACTTTGTCACAGTAAGTAACTTCTCTTTTTAATTTGAGTGCAGTTCCTATCTGTATTCCACTGTGGATTCCTGGAAAGCAATACTCAGAGAGGAGGAGCATCAAGGATGCAGGTGGCATAGCTATTTGTGGAACAACTGTGCCAAAGGATTCATCAGTGGTGGAGTCCTGTACCAAGGCATAATACCTTGTGAATGTCCAGATGGAGCTCCATATAGCTGCTCCGCAAATATCAAGCTGGGATACCTTCTGAAGTGATTCTACTGCGGGTGTTTGTATCCTTTCAGAATAATTCCTTTCCTTGTGTGGGGGAGGAAGCTGTGTCAATGGACAATAGATTAGGTTACACCAAGAGGTCCACCTAGAAACAGAAGACAAAGCTTGTCCTCATACTTGTTTTGCTTTGGCAACGTATGATCTATGTGACATCCTGCTCTGTTTCCTTCTCTTTAGGTAGAATGTTGAAGCTCCTTGAAGGGGTCTGTCATAAATATAAAGGGAAGGGTAAACCCCTTTGAAATCCCTCCTGGCCAGGGGAAAGCTCCTCTCACCTGTAAAGGGTTAAGAAGCTAAAGGTAACCTCGCTGGCACCTGACCAAAATGACCAATG
This sequence comes from Eretmochelys imbricata, assembly GCF_965152235.1. NCBI lineage: Eukaryota > Metazoa > Chordata > Testudines > Cheloniidae > Eretmochelys > Eretmochelys imbricata. Next base: position 95,083,094 of record NC_135573.1, on the reverse strand, counting down.
AGGAGACAAGATACTTTCGAAAGCTGGGAGGAAGGAGAGAAACAAAGGGTCTGTGGGTCTGTCTATATTCTGTCTTTGCCGGGGATAGACCAGGAATGGAGTCTTAGAACTTTTAGTAAGTAATCTAGCTAGGTATGTGTTAGATTATGATTTCTTTAAATGGCTGAGAAAAGAACTGTGCTGAATAGAATAACTATTTCTGTCTGTGTATCTTTTTTTGTAACTTAAAGTTTTGCCTAGAGGAGTTCTCTATGTTTTGAATCTAATTACCCTGTAAGATATCTACCATTCTGATTTTACAGGGGGATTTCATTATTTCTATTTACTTCTATTTTTATTAAGTCTTCTTGTAAGAAAACTGAATGCTTTTTCATTGTTCTCAGATCCAAGGGTTTGGGTCTGTGGTCACCTATGCAAATTGGTGAGGCTTTTTATCCAACATTTCCCAGGAAAGGGGGGGTGCAAGTGTTGGGAGGATTGTTCATTGTTCTTAAGATCCAAGGGTCTGGGTCTGTAGTCACCTAGGCAAATTGGTGAGGCTTTTTACCAAACCTTGTCCAGGAAGTGGGGTGCAAGGTTTTGGGAAGTATTTTGGGGGGAAAGACGCGTCCAAACAGCTCTTCCCCAGTAACCAGTATTAGTCTGGTGGTGGTAGCGGCCAATCCAAGGACAAAGGGTGGAATATTTTGTACCTTGGGGAAGTTTTGACCTAAGCTGGTAAAGATAAGCTTAGGAGGTTTTTCATGCAGGTCCCCACATCTGTACCCTAGAGTTCAGAGTGGGGGAGGAACCTTGACAGGGTCGTTAAAGAAAGGGGTTAAAGTTTGAAGAATAAGAGATTTGAAAAAGAAGGAGGAGGTCACAGTGCACAAGAAGAGAAAGACTCTTCCACACAAATATAAAAAAGGTGAAGTGAAAAGAAAAGAAAATTGTACAGTTAGGAAGGAGGTAATGTAGGAGCAAAGTTAAGAGGGAAAGGAAGAAATAAGAAAAGAGATGACCTTTTGCAGAGGTCAGAAGCTTGTCACAGTGCAAGTTCCCTGCACCATTCACACCACTAGGCTGGAATTCATCCCCCAAATTATGAAAATACTTATCAATCAATACATCTAATTGAACATAAGGATTCTAAGGTAAAATTTACCCCCTGAATATGTCCAGCACAAGATTTATTTTGTAGTACTTAAATAGAGCACACTTGTATTTGCCTTCTGCACATGTGTGCATTTCCCCATTAATGACCATACAATATGACATATATTCTGCCATAATTTTATTTTTAAAATTCTGATTTTGGGGGGGAGGGGAACTATTTATAGACAGTTTTAATATTTCCCCATGCTAAAGATGTTTGTTAAAATACTGAATTTAATTAGCCCACATTATGGAATAATATATTTTTTAATTCTATTACTGTAAGTTTCTTCTGAGATACAAATACATTAAGCAGAACTAGGCAGGAATAAACTTTCATGAATGTATGTAATTTAAACGATATCAGAAAATGATTATCTTGATTTTTTTTTACATTTATTAGACCCTTTGCATATCATGGACACGAAAATTTATTTTGAAAAATGTTTTGCAACCAACTTAGAAACTAGTAAAAGTGGAGTTATAATGGAAGTGCTAAGAAACCTCCACCCAGATCATTTTAAATGGATAGCAGAACAAAAAGTAGTATAGGTAGCAGAGGAATGATTTGACAAAATGTACTTGCCAATTACCCATGCAGGCTGCTTTTATTCTTATTTGTATTATGGTCCAAGGTTGCAATGCATAGTTTCTAAGAGGTAATTTGGTCTGTATGATGTAAATGGCTTTTCAAGGCGCTTATGCTATCACACAATTAATTACATGAATATCTTGTTTCCACGGAATATTTGACAGGCATATCTTCAGTTCTGATCCACAATTTTAGAAAGAACAGTAATTTCTAGCAATTATATCCTTCATAAGGTACTGAAAATGCTGTTTTTCCCCCTGTAAAGTTACCAGGGCAAATTGACTTGCAGTGAGAAGGGCAAAGATTTAGTACTTAATGAAGTAGCATTCCTCTGCTACGTATAATACTTTTTCTTCTGCTATCCATTTAAAATGATCTGGGTGGAGGTTTCTTAGCACTTCCATTATAACTCCACTTTTACTAGTTTCTAAGTCGGTTGCAAAACATTTTTCAAAATAAATTTTCGTGTCCATGATATGCAAAGGGTCTAATAAATGTAAAAAAAAAATCAAGATAGTCATTTTCTGATATTGTTTAAGTTACATGCATTCATGAAAGTTTATTCCTGCCTAGTACTGCTTAAAGCATTTGTATCTCAGAAGCAACTTACAGTAATAGAATTAAAAAAAAAATATTATTCCATAATGTGGGCTAATTAAATTCAGTATTTTAACAAACATCTTTAGCATGGGGAAATATTAAAACTGTCTATAAATATTTCCCCTCCCCCATCAGAATTTTTTAAATAAAATTATGGCAGAATATATGTCATATTGTATGGTCATTAATGGGGAAATGCACACATGTGCAGAAGGCAAATACAAGTGTGCTCTACTTAAGTACTCCAAAACAAATCTTGTGCTGGACATATTCATGGGGTAAATTTTACCTTAGAATCCTTACGTTCTATTGGATGTATTGACTGATAAGTATTTTCATAATTTTGGGGATGAATTCCAGCCTAGTGGCTTGAATGGTGCAGGGAACGTGCACTGTGACAAGCTTCTTACCTTTGCAAAAGGTCATCTCTTTTCTTATTTTTTCCTTTCCCTCTTAACTTTGCTCCTACATTACCTCCTTCCTAACTGTGCCATTTCTTTTCTTTTCACTTCACCTTTTTTATATTTGTGTGGAAGAGTCTTTCTCTTCTTGTGCACTGTGACCTCCTCCTTCTTTTTCAAATCTCTTATTCTTCAAACTTTAACACCTTTCTTTGATGACTCCTGCAAGACTTCTTTCTTATACTATCCCTTGAAGTTGTGTATATGTGTCTAATAACTAGATGGAAAGCTCTTTGGGGGCAGGAATGATAGTGTCTGTTTTATGAATGTTCAGCTTGCAATGTCAATGAAGAAATTGCAAGTTGAATGTTGGAAAAAGTTATGGAGTTCAGGGAAGATGATCAGACAGTAGATCACTTAGGACATAAATTCTCTTTGTTGTAAAAGAAAGTAAATCTGTAATGGTGCATTTGAAGAAATCTTTAATGATTCCCATAAAAATTAAGAGCCATAAAGGGCCTCCTTCTGTGAGTATAATTCCCATTTATATAAATGGGAATTTCATGCATGGATTAAGGGCAGCATGTGGATCTAAAATGCCTGGTTGATAGTATAACTGGTCACACAAATTAGTGTAAGACATTAGATGAATTTTATCACATCTTTTATGCCAGATATATCCTTTGAGGACACAGCATTCTTTTGTCACACACAGTTGCACATCTGAGACACATTAGTCAAGCAAAGTCATCTGCACATGATCTCCTTAATACCTAGCTCTTTCCTTTATATTTCCACTATGTCACTGAAGCTGAGTATATGTTGAAGTATGGGGGAGATTGAGCTCAGTTGTGAAAAGATACTAAAATAGCTATTGATAATAACAAGAGGTGAAGCATTCTCTGTGTTAGCCAATATGCCACAATAATGGGTACTATGTTCATGGTATCTATCTATATAGTGCGTGTGTGTGTGCACGCTCGTGCATGGCATTGGGGAAGTTCTATTAACTGACTATATTATGCTTTCTCCAGAATTCTGTTCACCCATGTCAAGTATCCCACGACAATTTTCAAAACTGAAGTTAGCTTCAGCATTAGAAAATGGGAAGCCTTGTCCAAACCAAGACACGTGAATGGTGTGGCCTAGCGCAGGTTGGGATGTATCTCTGTGCCCAGCTCTGTAGGTTCCAAAACAGAGATAAGAAAAATGCAGAACGAAACAAGAAGTTAAGGATCTGTTACAAACTGATGGGTTGGATTTCAGTGACATGGGAAGAGTGTTGTAACTTGTAAAATCATATTATAAACACTTCTAACTGAAAAGCATATCTTTGATGTACACTTTCAGTGCTAAGTGAACGTTCTGAGATATGCTTCCCAGAAGGAGTGTTCTCCCTGTCTCTTTTTTTGTATTGTGCTGCTTTGTCTTCAGACAGTAAATTTGGCCAAGTTTGGTTATTTGGTCTCTTGAACATTTTTAAGAACAAACCACGAGGATAGTCAAACAATTGACTACATGTTTTAGTCAATACATGAGAAGTTGTAAAGGAAAGTATTATTTCTTTTATAATCTGCTATCTACAGGAATGGGTCTCTGGCACATGGTTTCCATATGTAAAGTTTTCTTCTTTGGGTATATTTTTTTTACATCTCTGTTTGAGCCCTGAACATATTCTCTTTTTTTGCAGCTGTAATTTACCCTCTGTCCCTTAATTTCAAACCAATAAAATCTTGACTTGCTCACACTATATATATATATATATGTATGTGTATATATATATATATATATATATATATATATATACACAGATATACACACACACACTTATGGGCAGGGAAAAACCGACAGTTGTACATATGTGTATGAGAATCACAATCGGTGGGGACAAATAATGTCTTTTACTCTCTTCTACTAAACAAAATCATTTGTTGCTAAAACTGAAGATGATCATTTCTTTTTCCGAAGATAAAGTCATTATTTTTTTGCTTGTGGGAGATACTTCCTATGAGTCTCAGGAGTATCTCCACTAATGTTTGATAGCTTTGTCTCGTGATCAAGATGCTGTAGTAAGAACTGTGGCTATATCAACTGAAGCTAAACACAGCAATGTTGAAGTCTTTCAATTGTCTGTTAACCCAAGTCCTGAATATGTTATGACATAACTGCCTTGAAAGGACCTGCAGCTTTCATATTGATGGTATCCACACCAATCCTTCTATGACTTAACAAAAGCACTTTTGGGATAGGAAAGGATACATATTGCTAGATTTTTTCATAGAAAAATAGAAATGCAGGGGTGGATGGTACTTTGAGAGGTCGTCAAATCCAGCCCCCAGCGCTGAGGCAGGACCAAGTAAACCTAGACTCTCTGTGATAGGTGTATGTCTAACCTGTTACTAAAAATCTCCCATGATCTCCTATTCCAGTGCTTAACTGCCCTTATAACTAGAATGTTTTTTCCCAGTATCTAACCTAAATATCCCTTGCTGCAGATTAAGCCCATTACTTCTTGTCCTACCTTCAATGGAGATAGAGAACAATTGATCAGTGTGCTCTTTATAACAGCCCTTAATATATTTGAAGGTTGTTTTCAAGTCCCTCCTATCCCCAGTCTTCTTTTTTCAAGACTAAACATACCAAGTAATTTTAACGTTTCCTTGCAGGTCAGGTTTTCTAAACCTTTTATCATTTTTGATGCATTCCTCTGGACTCTCTGCAATTTGTCCACATCTTTTTTTTTTTTTTTTTAAATATGGCATCCCAAAACTGGATGTAATACTCCAGTTGAGGCCTCACTAATGCCAAGTAGAGTAGAATAATTATCTCCCATCTCTAATATATAACTCTCCTGTTAATTATTAGAATATCAGTCTTTTTCACAACTCCATCACATTGTTACTCATGTTCAATTTATATTCCACTAATACCCATCTCATCTGTGACAATATAAAATGGAATGGGATTATATTTAATCTGAATTTTAGTAGACTTTGGCCAGAGGAATTCATAGTTCTTAGAGTTATTCCTCCACCATGGGCTATTGGCTCTCAAGAAAAGCTGCTTTGAACCTCTGCATGACCATTTCATATCTAGTTTACATGATGATTTTTGCAGCAAAATCTTTTGTGCTACAATAGGAATTGCCAGTTAATATTGTTGTTGAACAGATTTTTTTTTCCAGCCTGAAAGCAGAAATTCAGTAATCCATTACTGGAAAACTGCTATCTGGAATAATCCCCTAACCACATATATCCCTAACCACAGTCATCAGAGAATCCTTCGCCACAAAGCTGTCTCTGCTGTCCTAGAAAATGCATCATTTTGGCCAACATCCCCAGGCCTTTATAGAAGTCATTTTAAGAGCTGCAGTGTTGAGTAAAGTTATGTTTGGATGTTTATCAGGGATGACCCAATAGGCATCTATCTGGTCTGTCCTTTGTTATTTTGCCAGCACACTTGGAAGTACTAGGAATAAGTAAACAAATACAGAATCTGGGGAACAGTCAACAAGATTGAAAATTATTTCTCAACTTCCCAGTGGCTTTCAGCATGGGAACGTGGAAATTTGAGAGAGTTTTGTGTCTGCAAAAGCTTGTGAACATATCTGCCCGTTGTCACCATTGACACAGTTTGAGAAACACTCTGTGGCCAGCAAGGCGCTCTTCCACAGATCTTTGACTAGGACCAGGCATGAGCTATCGTATTTTTCATCCTATGACTGTGTTGGGCTGTTGGATGAATTTCTTGCTCTGACAGAACTTCAAGTTTCTTATGCCCAGATTGATCGTGCATTTGAATTGTTTCCCCTATAATTTGGTCTAGAAAGACACTGTTACAGTTTTCTGGCAGTACCTGATATGTTTTCGCCTTCCAAAAATGTGGTGTTGGGGAACTACTGACAGCAAGATACTCTAACTTCTTTAGAACAAAACTTCTGAAAAAGACATTTTCTAATCTCATTTTTGAAGCATCTGTTTCTAAGATTTCTGGCATGAGTACATCTAAAAGAATGAGATTCCAGTAGGAAGCTCCATCATTAGATCCAGCCTAGCATCCTGAGATAGTCTTATATTATCTTCCCAGTTGGGCATTGTCTTGTATGCTTCTTTGCAGGCCCTTGTAACAAGGCTGGCCTGAGAAATGCAGGGAGCTGAGATACTAGAGATCCCAGAAGCCTATCAGGAATGAAAGGTGGGGATAACATAAGGGGTTGACATTATGCCTGTTGTTTAATCCCCATTTTTGCATATAGATATAGAACTGGGAATCTAAATCCCAAGGAGCCTAAACTGGGAGAGGGCATCAAAATAGATTACTTTTTACTGTTTACTTAGAAACACCAATGCTTTCATCAGATAATGTGGCTGAGATATGTCTTAAGGGTTTCCTGCCTCTGCTGCCGTCAGTCTCCTCCAAGTAAACAAGCAATTTTATTCCTAGAGACCTTAGGAGATGAACAAGTGCTGCCATTGCTCTGGTAAAGACCCTTGGGGCAATGCACAAGCTAAATACCATTCATCTTCACTGATAGATATGAAACTCCTCTCTGGGAGAATCTAAAAATTTCTTTTGTGACTTGCTTGCATGGGGACATAAAGGGAAGTTTTGCTTAGATCTGCTTTAATAGAAAGTCACTTAAATAGTCTTAATTTTTTGAGACCATCCTTGCAAAATTGTTTGGATGTCAAATTGATTTAGGTATTTTAGATTAATAGCAGTGTTATGAGCTTCAGTTGACCTGTGGATTGCAAACATGAAAGTTTAACCAATAATCATGTATGCTTCTATTCATCATCTCTGTTTAGGACCTGAGAGTGAAAGACTTCTCTGATTTCCTCCCTTACAATCAACAGCACAAATAGCATTAAGCGTAAATATTATAGCTGTTATATAGCCTAAACCCTGGCCTATGATTTTTATATAACACTGCTCACTTATGCTAAGTGTCTCATAATTTTTGCATTCACTGAAGTAAGTTTTGGCTTGAGCTAATAGGAAAGCTGTCAAGATCAGGACAGATGAGTGCTTTACCATAACAATAGAAAAGGAGTTACTCTCACAGGCCAGTAGGAATGTTCCAAAGGAAGCAGACAAAACAGGTGATTGTTCTACCCTAGTACAAACATAGGAAGTGCCTTCACAACCTTTGGTACCAGGAAAGTGTGTGTTTAGAACAAAGAGATAAGGCGTAGATCATGGTACCAGAAAATCAAAGCGGAAAGCTAATTGGTTAAATCTAGTTTTAGATGATGATACATTTTACTTGTAAAGAGGTAGGGTTTTAAAAGACAGCTTTAGAGGGTGTAACTTTGGGAGCATACCTTCTGTGTAGGGTTAATGTAAGAATGCTGCATGAGAGGCTTCCCAGAAACTGGTATTTTATAGGACCTTTTTATGTACTGTTTGATTACTGGCTCAGAGCAATAAACCTGACTGACATTGGTTTTGGTCTCTTGAATGTATTTTATAATGAACCAAAGGGGTCTATACAGTTATCAACAGGAAAGACACCTTGCATAGGCTTGCAGTTGAAATATGCTGTCAATTCCTTCAACATCTCCTTCATTACAGGCAATGGAAGGGTTAGTCTTTCCCAGTTCTCAGCACTTTAGACCAACCTTCAGATGATATAAGGCAGCATATAATTAACTTCACTGATTTACACTAACTGGAGGATCCTCCACTTATTTCAACTTGTATGCTGTTGCCAGGCCCTGATTTGGGAAGGACTGAGAATGTCATATCGATATTGATAGAGGATTTATCTAAAATGGGTTTACAGGCTTAGACCTCTTAGATTTGAAGGCAGTATCCAAATAAACACATCTCTCCAAACATTTTGGGGTAGTGCGTCCTGCCACTCAAAGAACTAGAGTCCCAATCAGTGATATCTGTATATACAAATTTGGTCTAATACTGTGCCTCTAAGAGTTTTTTTAAATTAATCCTGATGTTTATTATTGACTTTTCTATCATAAGCTCCCTCATCTCTTTGCCTGTGAATATTTATAAAAACATATTCCAAAAAATGGTGTAAGTGGGCATCACTGCCCTGATTAGTTCTGCATTGCATCTTATTCCACAGCATTATACAGTAATGATTAGGAAGATCACATTGTCAGGGGAACGCAGCATTATTCAGTAATGATTAGGAAGATCACATTGTCAGGGGAAGTCAGAAGTTGTTTTCATTAACAGACAGTGTTGGTGTAACTATACCAGCATTTTCCAATTACATTTCAAGAATCTTTCATTTTCTATTCTAGTAAGAGGGATAGTGTGGCCATAGATAGTATGATTTTTTAAAAAAACATATATTTGAATGATTAGGTAGTAAAGATCCAAAATACTCAAAAATTCTGCTTTTCTATGGCCACATTTAAATCTTTTTAAAATCATGAGGCATCTGTACAACAGAAACTGAATCAAAGGTTCAGAGCTCTGCGGATTTATTTCTATGTGTTTTGGTTCATAAAAGAAGAATTTTGGACTTGAAACCAGCTAAATTCGTTTTTCTGTAGGCTAGCTATCTTCAAGCTCATATATATATATATATATATATATATATATATCCAGAGCAATAATTGTTACAATGAATTCATGGCACCTCCATCTGTAAATTAAAGTTCTATTTTCCTGTATTTGCTTTATTAAATTAGTTTAAACTAGTATGCAAGGTAATGTAGTAAAATTTTGTTTTCCTATTATGTGCCATATTTTCTAAATATTTTAAAGTGATACAATGTATAGTACATCTTATAAACTTCTTGTAAGATAATTACAAGAAGTATATAAGATGTACCATACGTATTATATACTTCTTGTTTCTAATTTAAATGTTTAAAGGGACCAGACATAACCAGTTTTTATGAGTGCAAAATTGTTACTGCGGGAAAGATCCAAGTTTTGACATTCAGTTGTTCAGGAACCTTGCCAAGAAAAGAAAAAATGAGTAGCTATCTATTAGCTACTAAATCTGCATATAGATAAGCTTCTCCATTTTTTGAATCATAGATATCAATCATGCATGGTCATCAGTATCTCATACATATTAATTAGGACAAACTGTTATGTGTGATTTAGCCTGCTACAAAGTGACAATATTGTATTTTGTATTTATCTCCGGCTCTGTGTACTCAGAACTCATCCGTTATTTCCATCTCGTAATCTGACAACATTGTGTGTGATCTACAAAGAACCAAAGCTCCCTAGGTGCTTGCATTGATGTACATTGCAGATCCAAACTATCCAACACTCTTTAAGTGGTCTAGGAGGAATCTCTGCATTTTTATTCTGTTTTTGTTTTTTCCCCAGAAAGAGTTCAGTAGTAGTCAGAGATATGCTCCTTGTAAACAGGAATTAATGAAAATTGAGTGGAATTAGTGAAAAATTTATTTTGAAAATGCACTGTGGGGTTTTTTTTTACTATTTTTGTTTTGTGATTTTGTAGCTACCACATACTTTTTGAAATTATTACTTACAGTTTATAGTACAGCAGTGCCTAGAGACCCCGATACTGTACCAATATGTAGAAAAAGCCTTTCCCAGAGTTTACATCCTAGGACCCAATCCTGCAACTCACTGAAGGCAGGCAATGCCTTCACTAATGGAGACCACTGACCTTACTAAGGGTATGTCTTCATGGCAAGGTCTGTGAACAGCTTAGCCTCCCTGAGCTAGCGTGAATCCAGCAAGTGCTGCTAACCATAGAAGTGAAGACAGCACAGCAGAAACTTCAGTGCAGGTAGCACATGCCCAGGACAGACCCTGGATATGTATTCCACTCACTAGCCTGCTCTGAAGCCCATGCTGTGTTGTCTTCACTGCTATTGTTGCTTGAACTAGATAGATTCAGGGTAGCTCGGGTATGCTATCCTGTGTACTGCTTTAGCTGTGTCAACATGCTCTTTGACTCTGGAAACATTGCAGGATTGAGTGTTTAAAAGAGATAGGGATGGAGTGAACCCTACCAAAGTCACTTTCATATGAAAAACATTTTCAAAAATCACTTTGTTTGCTTCTTCACAAATATCCAGTAAGTAAAAAATATTTTGTACAAAAATTTTCCATGAGATTTAATGAGTTATCCAGTTTTCTCAGGCATGTTGAAAAGTCTAAAACTCATTGGTTTTTGCCAAAAAAAAATTAACAAAACACAACTTTTCAATGACTATATTGCTCAGCTCTAGTATTAACCTGTACTTAAATTTAGATAATAAGAAGATAGTTTGCAATACTAACTTAGAATTTACTCAGTTTGTCAGATGGAAAACTGTATATTTTAGTCTTCAGGCTTTCAGCTGGAAGGGAAATGTTCCCAGGTGCATTAATCTCATCCTTACTTGACACGATCAAACCTGTTTAGGGCAAATATTCATGTTGTAAATGGAGGTGAAAAACAATGTTTTATTATTTCACTAAAGTGAACAAAGAATAGAGGTGAATGAGTTCCAAAATGAAGAATGACTGACAGTCCTTTGAGAGTTAAATGCACTTCCTGCATTATGCATTCATGGTTGCTATGAAGTATGCCCAGTTCTCCTCTACTCGTTTTCTGATCTGTCAGTGGTGCCAATGTCTGTCAGTGAGTTGGTGATGGTAATTCCTCTTTTCCCTGTATATGACTTACCCCTCGATCAAAGGTTAACCTATTATTGTAGCATTAGAAATGTCGAGTATTACATTTTTCTCACATTTTAATATATGTAACTTGACGTAAAGCTGCAATGGAAAAAAGAGAAACACTGATTAAAGATTTGGTTCAACTTCTTGGCAACACGTGTGGTAAGTGATTTCATGAACATTGTTAAGAATTGTGGCAATAATATATATGATTTGCCAGTGTTTATACTTGGGATAATATATGTTTAATTACTGTGCCAACACCCACAGCAGTAGCTAGATACCTTAAATATTAGTTTAAAATAATAGCAAAGTTGTGCATGTTGTCAGCGCTGTGGAATGTAGCTGCTGCTGCAGCAGTGTTATTGTTCTTGGAGGTCTGATGAGAGCTGCACTAGCAGACCTCGATGTTACTCATAAGAGAGACCACAGGCTAGGTTTGGTGGCCGAGGCGCTCCGTCAGGTTTCATTGCCAAAGCAGAGTACTAATGCCCTATCACAGAGCTACAGGTATACTAACACATGTATGCCCATGACTAGGGTGACCAGGTAGCAAGTGTAAAAAATCGGGTTGGGGGTGGGGGGTATTAGATGCCTATAAAAGACAAAAGCCCGAATATCAGGACTGTCCCTATAAAATTGGGACATCTGGTCACCCTACCCATGACAATGGTACCAGCTCAGTCCGTACACCAGGATGCTGTCCCCTTGTCTGGATAAAGATACCACTCCTATGACCTCCCCTTGTATACACTGATACAAACAAGTTATGTATTATACTCCAGATGTAGTTAGTTACCACCTTTATCCTTGCAACTGTTAGTTCAAACAAAAATCCTTAGCCATTATCCTGTCATCCCATTCTTAGTTTATGAGCCGTTGATGTCTTCCTGTACCATCTCTTAGGAATGTGTTAATGTAGTTACTTGAGAACTTTGGGAATGAGCGGTGGAAATAATAGGCGAAGGAAGGCTCTGTTTTCCCTGGCTGCAGCCACTACTATGGGACGCTGGGCTGGGGCTGCTCTAGCCAGCCCGGGGCTGGGGTTGGCCAGCTGGCCACATGGCTGGAGCTGTTTGGGTCAGCCTGGAGCTTGGGTCAGTGTTAATAAAAGCTTTAGGACCATGAACGTGGGAAAATAATACTCCTAGGTTTACCCATGATGATTAATTCATGCTTTGTTTGCAGCTTCTGCATTGTAAATTAAGTGGAGCTCAATGCATCTTTCCAATGATATGTAAAACTGAGGTTCTAACCACTTGTAGCCATTAAAAATTCTATCACACTTTTCATAAGGATACGGACATTAGCCCTGGCATCCTGGCTAAATTTCAATTTGGTTGATTACATTTCCCCCCACAGCTTTTACTTTTTATATTATTCCTGTCCTAAACTGACCAGTAAACTATCCTACTTTCTTTCTTAAACTGCTGTGCAGTGTTGAATATACTCTCTTCACAAAGTTATGTTTCAACTTAACTGCATTTCATTGATGGATGAAGTAGTTCCCCTTACTGAATTCAGTTAAGTGCAATGAGATCGTTTGGGAAGAATTGCACTATACAAATGTATTATTACTATTTTTTGATCAATTATTTTAGCTCTTTTAATCTTTTGATTTTATTTCTCTAGCTCAAAGCTATAACATCAAGCACATCTGCAGACTTCACACCTAAAGATCTGTGGAACGTTACTATCTAGCTACTCTTCAGTTTCATATTTTTGGACAGAAAAGAGAAAAGATCACCAACAAGGTTAACACATGTTACAAAAGCATCCTTGTACAGATCATTCAGAATAAAATAAATGTCAGTAACTGCTATAATCTGCATGCCTATCATATCCGTGTTGGCTAAAGGCTATTACTTTGTTTGAGTTTATTTTGTCAATGTTATTTTCAGGGACAAAAATAAAACCTATTTTCAGCTGGCATGACTTAATTGGAAACCTAACAATCCTCTAGTGCTTTTCACACTAGTTCTTTAAAGCAAATCATTATAAACAGGAAACTTGAATTTGACAGTTAGCAAAATTTGGAGCAGTTGTCTAGTATTGTAGTGTAAGAGCTTAACTCTCTTTAGACTTCAGGTTGCCCCATTCAAGTCTCAGTTGTGTTGGGTGAATATTAAAAAGAATGAAAATGAATAAAGCACTCACAGCTTTTAGTTGCTTATATGAGTATTTCCAAACCTTTTCTGAGGAATTCTTTCTCTCACATCCATCTCACTGATCCATGTTAATCTCTCCTTCACCCAACACAGTCAGATTTTTCTCTTCTCCCCAATGTCATTCACCTTTATATCCATTGACCTCTCATTATATCCCAGGATCCAGCTGTGTCAAGGGATGGGCAAACTGGTCTAGAAAAAAAATTATTAAAATTGTTACTAATTCATTATTAAAAATAAACCATATTTTCAGGACAAATTGCTTTCTTGAATATTAAAACAGAAGAGGACATACCCAAGAGACAAGTGAATAATACAGAGTGGAGGCAATACATGTTGAATTTCACTAGGTATAAATTTAATAGTTTGTCCCATTGACCTCCTCTTTCCTCGGATAATTCAGTTCTGAATTTAATTAGTAGCATCATTTTGAATGTACTCAATAGATGTGATCTGGGTGTTAGGAAAACCAGAGAAGAGGCCATCACGATTGAGAAGGTAGGTGATAGGAATCCGGGATAACAGTTGTCTGTGGTTATAGAAAGAAAAGGTTTGATTTTAGATATGTTCTAAAGGTTTGGCTACAGCCTGGATGTATAAGGCAAGTGAAAGGAAGGAGGTAAAGATGATTCCCAAAGTTATGGGCCTGAGAAACAGGGAGGATGAAGGTGCTGTCAACAGTGACAAAGTGGTGTGGGATAGTGGAGAGGGTTTGGAAGGAAAGATGAGGAATTTAGTTTTACTTGTGTTAAATTTAAAACTCCCAGAAGAGATGTCAGAGAGAGAGAGAGAGAGAGTTCAAGACGCAGGACTGAATCAGGTGGACACCTCAGGGGCTTAAAGGTAGATTTATGAGACATCAGAAAAAAAGATGGTAGCTGAAGATCTATCTATCTATCTATCTATCTATCTATCTATCTATCTATCTATCTATCTATCAGGCTTTTCATCAGCTTTCAAAGCACTTTGCAGTAGAGGTCAGTATCACGATTATGATTTCATATATGGGGAAACTAAGGCACAAAGAGAGGAAGTGACTTGCCCAAATCATCCAGCAGGCCAGTGGCCAAGCCTGGACTGGAACCCAGGTATATTAAGTCCCAGTCCAGTGCTCTCTATGCAGATGAAATCTAGAGAAATGGTTTAAAGGGAGGAAAGGCAGGGAATTAGAATGGAGTCCTCTATGACCCCTACAGAAATGGGAAGGAAGGAAGCCAGTCCCCTGAAAGAGATGTTGAATGAATGATAGAAAGGTATGCTGAGAACAAGGAAAGGATGGAGGCACAAAAACCCAGAAAAGATAAGTTGCCAAGAAGGAGTGGAGGACTGACCATGTCAAAAACTGAAGAGTGGTCAAGATGTATGAGTACGGAGTAAAGTCCCTGAAGAACAAGATAATTAGACTGGGGTAAGAGAAGTATCAGTAGAGTTGGGAGTGTTGAAGCCAGATTGGAGGCAACTGAAGCTGAAACTGAGGAGAAGGAATTTGAAATAGTAGCTGTGCAGCTGGCATGTACAATGAGTTTGGAGGGGATGAGTCACATGGAATCAGTGGAGCTGGTGGATGGCTTCAAGGAGGAGACCAAGTGACAAATGTCAGTGTCAATGGGAGGAGAGGAGAGATCATAGTCGACCTTGTTGATCGTCTCCTTGAAGTCATCAAGATCCTGACAAGAAAGGGTAAATGTTAATGTGTAATCAATGATTGGGCAACATTGCTCCAGAGATGGTTAGCAGCAGGCAACAGGACCAAAGGAAATGGATGTTGAATAAATCAGGATTGAGGGTTGGTTGGATGGACTTTATGGTAGTAGAGAGGGACAAAGGAGTCAAGGGTGGAGGAAATCGGTATCTGTCAGTGCAAGGGAGAAAGGAGGGGAATGGGAATGGTAGAAAAGTTGCAGATATTGATGGATTGAGAGCCAGGAGAAGGTGATTGGCAGGAAGCAAGTGGGCAACATTGAAAGAAATGAGGTGATGTTCAGATAACTGACAAAGCAAAGAAGGAGCAGTGCTGAGTGAAGACACAATTGAACAAGTGTCCATTTTGGTGAGTAGGAGAGCTGATCCAAAGTTGAAGGTCCAATGAGGATGTGGTTTGGAGAAAGGAGAGAGTATGTATGGGGGCAGTAGAGAGGACAGGAAATGTGGATGGATGGAGAAAAACAGGAGGGAAAAAGAGAGGAGGCATGGTAAGTCAAAGACAGGTATTGGCAGGATGTTGCTGTGCCACTGAATCAGCTGGCAGTTAAGATGCCAAACAGTAGAGGGATTAGGCAGTAATCAGTTAGTAAGGGGTAGATAGATAAAGCAATTAACTGAACAGACAATGGAGTGAGGTATAATTAGTTAGATAGGTGGAGAGTCAATTAGATAGTGAAACTCATTATATAGGCAACGGAATGGAATTAAGCAGATAAAATTTAAAGATTAAAAATTAGCTGAGCAAATGAAATCAATAACCAGACAATCAACTGAGTAGTGCCTCAATTAAGCAGGATCAATGCTAAGGGCATGGCTACACTTGCAGATGTCGAGCGCTTTGAGTTAAACCAGCCTTCAGAGAGCGCAGTAGGGAAAGTGCTGCAGTCTGTCCACGCTGACCGCTGTAAGTGCACTGGTGTGGCCACATTTGCGGCACTTGCAGTGGTATTGCGAATGGTGCATAATGGGCAGCTATCCCACAGAGCACCTCTTCCCATTCTGGTGCTGTGGCTTGTGGGAAGGGGCGGGAGGTGCGGGGCATTCTGGGTCCTGTCCCAATGCCCCTTGATGCATCAGTTCACATCCCAACAATCCTTGTGCTTCCGTCCACATTTGGCGCCATCTTTCAACGTTTTTTGTACTGCATGCTCTGTCCTCCCTTTCGGTCTGAGGGAACGGAGCCCGAACTGCTGAGGAATATGCTGACGAGTCTCACCAGCACGTCATGTTTGGCAGTCGAGTTACTCCTTAAGATCCAAACTGACAGTGAGGACTCCAACGATGATATCGACTTGAGTAACGCATACAACATGAGATGGCATTCACGGACATGCTCACCACCTTGGAACGCCCCTTTTGGGCTCAGAGAACAAGCATTGAGTGGTGGGATCACATCATCATGCAAGTCTGGGATGACGAGCAGTGGCTCAGAACTTTCGGATGAGAAAAGCCACTTTTCTGGGACTGTGTGATGAGCTCGCCCCCACGCTTCAGTGCAAGGACCACGAGATTGAGAGCTGTCCTGATGGTGGAGAAGCAGGTGGCAATTGCAATCTGAAAGCTGACAACTCCAGACACCTACCAATTGGTCCCTAACCAGTTTGGAGTGGGAAAGTCGACCGTTGGAATTGTGTTGATGCAAGTTTGCAGGGCCATTAATCACATCCTGCTCAGAAGAACCGTGACTCTGGGTAACGTGCATGACATTGTGGATGGCTTTGCACAAATGGGTTTCCCTAACTGCGGAGCGGCGATAGATGAACATATATTCCAATTCTGGCACCAGCCCACCTAGCCTCCGAGTATTGGAAGGGGTATTTCTCTATGGTTCTCCAGGCGCTTGTGGATCACCGTGGGTGTTTCATTGACAGTAACGCAGGCTGGCCCGGAAAGTTGCATGACGCACGCATCTTTCGGAACACTGGCCTGTTCAGGAAGCTGCAAGCTGGAACTTTTTTCCCAGACCAGAAGATCACCGTAGGGGAAGTCGAAATGCCCATTGTGATCCTTGGAGACCCTGCTTACCCTTTAATGCTGTGGCTCATGAAACCCTACACAGGAAGCCTTGACAGCAGCAAGGAGCAGTTCAACAACAGGCTGAACCGGTGCAGAATGACTGTGGAGTGTGCTTTTGGCCATTTGGCCACTGGCGCTCTCTGTATGGGAAGCTGGACCTGGCCGATGACAACATCTCCACAGTTATATCCGTGTGTTGTAGCCTCCATAACATTTGTGAAGGGAAGGGTGAAAGATTCACTCAGGCATGGAACTCAGAGGTTCAATATCTGGAGGCTGAATTTGAACAGCCAGAGAGCAGGGCTAAAAGAGGGGCCAAGCGTGGGGCTGCACGGATTAGGGATGCCTTGAGGGAGCAATATGAGGCTGAAAGCCACCAGTAATGTTTGGTGCCCTGCATGGGAGTGAAGTGCAGTGGTTCCAATGTTGGTAGGAATTTGTGTTTGCTACGCTGACTTGCAGTGCCCGTTGCTTTCCTGGGCTAAAGTATCTTTTATTTTATGCAATAATAAAGAATGTTTTCAAAGCCAAAAATCCATTTGTTGAAAAGAAAATGCATTTATTGAAAAGAAACACAACTGCTTGGCAAACAGGAAGGGCAAGGTGGTGGGGTGGGGAATGGTACAATCACAGATTTGCATATGTCTTGTTATCATACTCAGCCTTCCTGACTGGAGTGCTGTGCAATGGGTGCTGCATTTCAGGAAGGCTATAATGCATGGTGGTGGGGGGTTGAGTGCTGTGGGCAAGGCTCATAGTTTTCAGGGTTGGGGGGTGAAGCTACAGGTGTTGGAGGTAGCTGGTGCCAATAAGAACTCGGATGTTGGGGAAAGTGGGTTAGAGGTGACATGGGGGCACAAGGGAAACAGTTTTGGGACAAGAGCTGTGGGGGAGGGGAGGGCGCGGTAGTGCTCCATCTGCACGGCTACAAGTGCCTGGATCGAGTCTGCTTGGTGCTCCATGATGCTTATCAGCTGATCCGTGCTTTGCTGCCATAGCTCCATGCTTTTGTGCCAGCACTCCTCATTCTGCTGGCAGATCGTCCTTTCACTCGCCCTCCACTCTCGCACTTTTAGATTCTCATTAAAGGACTGCTTCATTTCTTCATGCAGCATATCTTCTTTGCTTCTACGTGGCCTCTTCCTAATTCTTTGGAGTCTTTCAGCCAGTGGTAACACGGACGGCTGAGATCTCAAGGTTGCATCTGTAAAGGCAAAATGCAACACTTAACAGAGACAGCATTGTTCACACCAGGCAGAGCAATGATTCACCCGTACTTAAGGGCAAGCACGGTCTACACAATAACATAATCATAGAATCTCAGGAGGTCATCTAGTCCAACCCCCTACTCAAAGCAGGACCAATCCCCAATTTTTACCCCAGATCCCTAAATGGCCCTCTCAAGGATTGAGCTCACAACCCTAGGTTTAGCAGGCCAATGCTCAGACCACTGAGCTATCCCTCCCCTGATAATTTGCCCCTCCCAAAGCAAGTGTACCTAACTCATGGGAGTCCCAAAATGGTGAGTAAGCCCAGGGTCAAGCGTGACTGATCGTTTCACGGCTGTACTGTCCTCTGGGTTTCTGTGCCGTGGGGAGAGCCAACAGCTGCAGGGGACCCCTATACTGAACACTCCTCCTAACATTTTCCATAGGAGTTCATCCTGAAGGTATCTCGTTGAGGGTGACCTGGGAAGCAAGGGAGTGTCTTCTACTACAATATGGCTTCTGCCCTGGCCCATATACAGATTGCCTGTGTGCAGCAATGCCCCCCCCCCCGCCACTCACAGCACAGCGGCACAGACATGTTAACCTGAACTGGATAAGGACCACAGTGGCTCTCCCAAGAAACCTGCGCAAGCGCATTGCCCAACTTCTGGATGAGACCTTTGAAGAGATCACTGAGGGTGATTACCATGATGTGAGAGAGCACATCAACACCCTATTCCACATCTAGGCATGCATGCAGCCCTAACCCTCCTCGCTCCAAGAGCCCGCACCGAATAACTTCCTTCCCAAACTAAAAGCCGCTTACTGGGAACCTCCTCTGGTGTTTGTCCTTCCCCAGGCACCAGTCACCACAACTGGCTACCTTCCTTCTGGCTTGAGAACAGCTCCTGGCTGCATGCATCTAGGGATTCTGGGGTGTCTTCCTCCTCCTCAGCACCCTCGCTCCCCCTTCCTCCTCCTCCCTCTGCCTTGTTGAATTGCGCTCTGAAGTGTCCATCGTGTCCTCAGAGTGGAAGTGGGGTCGCCCCCAAGTATTGCGTCCACCTCTTTGTAGAAACAGCATGTCGTGGGGGCAGCACCAGAGTGGAAGTTTGTCTTGCGTGCTTTGTGGTAGGCATTCTGCAGCTCCTTCACTTTAACCCTGCACAGCTGTGCATCCCAGTCATGGCCCCTTTCCATCATGTCCCTTGATATCTGAAAGGTATCATAATTCCTATGGCTGGAGCGCAGCTGATCCTGGACAGCTTCCTCCCCCCAAGCACTGATGAGGTCCAGCACCTCGCCATTGCTCCATACTGGGGATCGTCTGGCGCGTGGAGGCATGGTCACCTGGAAAGATTCACTGAGAACACTCCATGCCTGGCTAAGAAAACAGGAAGGGGATTTTCAAAATTCCCAGAGAATTTAAAGGGCAGGTCTGATGGTTGGTCACCTGAGGGCAGGGCAGTAGAGTTCAAAGTGATGACAGAGTGGCGAGAACAGGCATTGTGGGACACTTCTGGAGGCCGATCAGAGTGCACTAACAGACCAGGGCATCCACACTGGTGCTGTGGCACTCCAGCGGGGGTACATCAAACATTATTCCACTTTGCGAGGTGGATTACCAGGAGCACTCTAACCACGGAGTTGGGGCACTCTACGTGCCTTGCCAGTGTGGACGCGTCGTGAGTTAGGGCACCTGGGGCTGTTTTAATGCACTCTAACTCACAAGTGTAGCCATGCCCTAAGTTAATAAACAAGTCAGCAATGAATTAATTAATTAATTCGGTAGTCAGTCATGTGATCAGGAAAGGCATGATGAGCAGTCAGGGAAATGGGGACACTAGGCAGCCAACTAGGCAGAGAATGAGAATAGTTAGCAGGAGCTCTGGGTGACATCAATCACTAAACTTAAAAATGGTTTCCAGGATGTCTCCTCCCTGCTACTCCTAGTGGGGTGTACTACTATGCCCTGTTTGGGAGATCATATTTTGTGTATAGAAACTTATCTAGTGTTTGGGGGAAAGCTTTAAGTAACCCCTCCCAAGAGCACCAGGGGCTGTTTTCTCACTGACTAGCACCTACGGCAGTAATCTCAATAGAGGTTCCACAGCCCTTTGAGGCACTGTGAGCAGGTTTCAGAGGATCTGCTAAAATAAACTGGGCTTCAGCCCCAGGCAGCAGGGCTCAGGCTTTGGCTTCAGCTACATGTAGGCTGACCAGATGTCCCAATTTTACAGGGACATATCCGATATTCAGGGCTCTGTCTTATATAGGCAACTATTACCTCCTACCCCCATCCTGATTTTTCACACTTGCTATCTGGTCACCCTAGCTCTGTGACTCACCTCAGCAGGCTACCCAGTCTATGGGACAGCACCAGCAAGAAGTTTCACACTGACTAAGTAAAACAAAAATAATATTCAGGGTTTTTGATTTTTGTATCTATAGTTTCCTTTTCTTTATTATATTAATTATATTGTATATATTGTGTGTGTAACTATCAGTTTAATACATTTTTTAATCTTCTGGATATGTAGACAAACAGCTATTGTGGCACAGGTAGGCAGTGGAGTTTTTATAGCATGTTGGGAGGGCCTCAGAAAGAGAAAGGTTGAAAATCACTGACCTAGGGTACAGCATGGGCATAGATTATATTTCAGTATGCATACATGATCATGAAATTACAGCATGGAGGTCCTGTTTAGTTAATACAAACCATTAATACTTTTTATTGCCTCCAAAATGTGTGATATTAGATCTAGAACCATTGTATTAAAAACCCTGCAACTCTCTTGTTTCCACTATTACAATTGTCCTCAGGGAATATGTTGATAAACAGATGCTTGTTGATAGAAATATGTTATAGGCATCCCCAATTAAGTTAATACCCTACACACATTTAGTTGTCCGCGTCTGTTGTAACTTGGTTTAATCCTTAATGGCTTAAGTTGCTGAGATGACGGTGGCACTGGACACAGATAGATCGCCATCTTTTCAAACTAAAATTTAAAAAAAAATCTTGTTTTAATGTCAGCAGTGCCTAAGATATTGAGGCAAGTTTTTAAAATCTGTGAGTGAATTTTAGTGCTTATGATGGACCTAAATAGCACTGGCCTCAGACAACCGTAATGTGAACAAATGCTGTATAAGCTTCCTCCTACAGCTCTCCCAAAGCCCTTCCTGTCTTGACCTTCAATACCCCTGACATTCCAGTCTGGATCAGAAATTGACAAATGTGCTGATTTGGGTAGAGTGTACTGTGATTGTATAATGTACACAAACAATGACTGGGATTAGACCATCCAACTAATTGTCACCTGTTTTTATACCTGCCTTCCCATATTTAAAAACAAACAACTAAAACCAGCCCATTTTATTAAAATGGAATTAAAGCTGAGATCATATACCAAAATTAAGTGTAAACAATATTACAAGACTGCTGTAATTATCTCCAGAACAAGCACTACAAATCCAGGGAATTGAGAGTTAGGATCAAACTGCAAGCCCATTAGCAAGAATGTTTAATGAATCTGTAAACTCAGGGGTTGTACCGTATGATTGGAGAATTGCTAACATAGTTCCTATTTTTAAGAAAGGAAAAAAAGGTGATCTGGATAACTACAGGCCTGTAACTTTGACATCTATAGTATGCAAGGTCTTGGAAAAAATTTTTGAAGAAGAAAGTAGTTAAGGACATTGAGGTCAATGGTAAATGGGACAAAATACAGGATGGTTTTAAAAAAAGTGGATCGTGCCAAACCAACCTGATCTCCTTCTTTGAGAAAATAACAGATTTTTTAGACAAAGGAAACGCAGTGGATCTAATTTACCTAGATTTCAGTAAGGCGTTTGATACCATGCCACATGGGGAATTATTAGTTAAATTGGATAAGATGGGGATCAATAGGAAAATTGAAAGGTGGATAAGGAATTGGTTAACAGGGAGACTACAGCGGGTCCTACTGAAAGGTGAACTGTCAGGCTGGAGGGAGGTTACCAGTGGAGTTCCTCAGGGATCAGTTTTGGGACCAATCTTATTTAATCTTTTTATTACTGACCTTGGCACAAAAAGTGGGAGTGTGTTAATAATAAAGTTTGCAGATGATACAAAGCTGGGAGGTATTGCCAATTTTAGAGAAGGACCGGGAAATCATACAGGAAGATTTGGATGACCTTGTAAACTGGAGTAATAATAATAGAATGAAATTTAATTGTGAGAAGTGTAAGGTTATGCATTTAAGGATTAATAACAATAATTTTAGTTATAAGCTGGGGACGCATCAATTAAAAGTAAGGGAGGAGGAGAATGACCTTGGAGTATTGGTTGATCATAGAATGACTGTGAGCCGCCAATGTGATATGGCTGTGAAAAAAGCTAATGCGGTCTTGGGATGCATCAGGCGGGGTATATCCAGTAGAGATAAGGAGGTGTTAGTACTGTTATACAAGGTACTTGTGAGACCTCACCTGGTATACTGTGTGCAGTTCTGGTCTCCCAGGTTTAAGAAGGATGAATTCAAACTGGAACAGGTACAGAGAAGGGCTACTAGGATGATCCGAGGAATGGAAAACCTGTCTTATGAAAGGAGACTCAAGGAGCTTGGCTTGTTTAGCCTAACCAAAAGAAGGCTCAGGGAAGATATGATTGCTCCCTATAAATATATCAGAGGGATAAATACCGAAGAGGGAGAGGAATTATTTAAGCTCAGTACCAATGTGGACACAAGAACAAATGGATATAAACTGGCCACCAAGAAGTTTAGACTTGAAATTAGATGAAGGTTTCTAACCATCAGAGGAGTGAAGTTTTGGAATAGCCTTCCAAGGGAAGCAGTGGGGGCAAAAGATCTATCTGGCGTTAAGATTAAACTCGGTAAGTTTATGGAGGAGATGGAATGATGGGATAACATGGTTTTGGTAATTAAATATTCATGGTAAATAGGCCAAATGGCCTGTGATGGGATATTAGATGGGGTGGGATCTGAGTTACCCAGGAAAGAATTTTCTGTAGTATCTGGCTGGTGAATCTTTCCCATATGCTCAGAGTTTAGCTGATTGCCATATTTGGGGTCGGGAAGGAATTTTCCTCCAGGGCAGATTGGAAGAGGCCCTGGAGGTTTTTTGCCTTCCTCTGTAGCATGGGGCATGGGTCACTTGCTGGAGGATTCTCTGCTCCTTGAAGTCTTTAAACCATGATTTGAGGACTTCAATAGCACAGAGATAGGTGTGAGGTTTTTTGCAGAGTGGGTAGGTGAGATTCTCTGGCCTGCGTTGTGCAGGAGGTCAGACTAAATGATCATAATGGTCCCTTCTGACCTTAGTATCTATGAATCTATGATGAATTAAACAGCAATAATTCACCAGGACCAGATGGTATTCACCCAAGAGTTTTGAAGGAACTAAAGTGTGAAATTGCAGAACTACTAACTGTAGTCTGTAACCTATCATTTAAATCAGCTTCTGTATCATATGACTGGAGGATAGCTAACATGAAACCAATTTTTAAAAAGGGCTCCAGAGGTGATCCCGGCAATTACAGGTCTATAAGCCTGACTTCAGTACCGGGCAAACTGGTTGAAACTATAATAAAAATAATATGGTCAGACATATAGATAAACATAATTTGTTGAGGAAGAGTCAACATGGTTTTAGTAAATGGAAATCATGCTTCACCAATCTACTAGAATTCTTTGAGGGTGTCAGCAAGCATGTGGCCCCAGTGGATATAGTGTACTTAGATTTTCAGAAAGCCTTTGACAAGCTCCCTCACCAAAGGCTCTTACGCAAAGTAAGCTGTCACGGGATAAGAGGGAAGGTGCTCTCATGGATTGGTAACCAGTTAAAAATTAGGAAACAAAGGGTAGGTATAAATGGTCAGTTTTCAGAATGGAGAGAGGTAAATAGTGTTGTCCCCAGGGGTCTGTTCTGGGAACATATTCATAAATTATCTGGAAAAAGGGGTAAACAGTGAGGTGGCAAAATTTGCAGATAATACAAAATTACTCAAGATAGTTAAGACCCAGGCAGACTGCGATCTCTCAAAAGGATCTCTCAAAACTTGGTGACTGGGCAACAAAATGGCAGATGAAATTTATTGTTGATAAATGCACAGTAATGCACATTGGAAAGCATAATCCCAACTATACATATACAATGATGGTGTCTAAATTAACTGTTACCACTCAGGAAAGAGATCTTGGGGTCATTGTGGATAGTTCTCTGAAAACATCCACTCAGTGTGTAGCGGCAGTCAAAAAAGTGAACAGAATGCTGGGAATAATTAAGAAGGGGATAGAAAATAGGACAGAAAATATCATGTTGCCTCTATATAAATTCATGGTATGCCCACATCTTGAATAATACTGTGTGCAGATGTGGTCTCCCCATCTCAAAAAAGATTTAATGGAATTGGAAAAAGTTCAGAAAAGGGCAACAAAAATGAGTAGGGGTAAGGAATGGCTTCCGTATGAGGAGAGAGTAAAAAGACTGGGACTTTTCAGCTTGGAAAAGAGATGGCTAAGGGGAGATATGATTGAGGGCTATAAAATCATGACTGGTGTAGAGAAAGTAGATAAGGAAGTATTGTTTACTACTTCTCATAACACAAGAACTAGGGGTCACCAAATGAAATTAATAGGCCTCAGGTTTAAAACAAACAAAAGGAAGTATTACTTTACACAACACACAGTCAACCTGTGGAACTCCTTGCCAGAGGATGTTGTGAAGGCCAAGACCATAACAAGAAAACTAGATAAAATCATGGAGGATAGGTCCATCAATGGCTATTAGCCAGGATGGGCAGGAATGGTGTCACTAGCCTCTGTTTGCCAGAAGTTGGGAATGAGCGACAGGGGATGGATCACTTGATGATTACCTATTCTGTTCATTCCCTCTGGGGCACTTGGCACTGGCCACTGTCGAAAGACAGGATACTGGGCTAGATGGACCTTTGGTCTGACCAGTAGGGCCATTCTTATGTTCTTATGTAACCCTAATCTTCTATGATGCTATGAATTAAGATCTTATAAAAATATCAAATTTGTTTGGCATGACCAATTTTCCATAAAACTATGTTGATTGGCTTTATTTATGCATTGCCCCTAATAGTATCCCAAAGCAAGAGAGCAAGGGGCTCACTGGTGTCTGGTATTGAGTTTCAGCTGACCTGGCCAGTTGAATGTATCCCAACTCATTAATATCCTAATCTGTATCTAAAAGATGGCATGTAAGATATCAATATAAAGCTAATAACATATTGATCATTAATGTTACTGTGTGATGTATGCATGGTGGACAAATGCAAAATTACATATATATTGGAAATTATGTTCTTAAAGTGTATCTGCCAGGCAGGGCTGAAGTTACCTCGCCCTAGACAAAGGAATGTGGTTCCTCCACATTGATGGTATTTCCAAGATACATTAAGGGACAATGGGAATGCAATTATGTGAAAGCTAACAAGAGGAGGAGATAACCACTCAGCATCATGGTGGGAGGAAATTGCATGAACAGATCAATTGCATTTCAGCAAACACCAGTGCGGGAGTAAGCCAGCATGAAACTTTCTTCCTCACAAGACTCCATGTCTGCTTTCTCACAGCTTGAATGAACTTTACTTTGGGGGGTAACCTTCAGAAGAACCTATTTCAAAGTTTCTCTGGACTATAAAAGAGAGGGACAAAGAACCCCAAGTTATCTGTCGACTGAGAAGACAAAGAAGCTGAGCACTTTGGACTTTGTGGGACATCCTGATGGCCAAAGGGGTGGTCAGCCATCTTGCAGGAAGGTAATATGGTAAAAATCTTACCTTGATCAAAGACTGTAGTTTTGTTAAGTCTTAGTTTCTAGAAAGCACTTTTCACTTCTATTTGCTTGTAGCCATTTCTAACTCTGTCCTTGGTAACTGAGGCCAGTTAAAATCCTATTTTCTTTTGTTAACACTTGCTTCACTTTTAATTTAAACCAACCCAGTGCTGTGTTTGAATGGAAGTGACTGCTTATGCCAGTTAAAGTGATAAGCTGGGTATTTTGTCTCTTTAAAGGAGCAAACAAATCTTATTATTCCTTTGTCCAGAAAAGGGCTGGAAACTGCAGATCACAAAACTTTGGGAAAATTCAGGACCAATGGGTCTTGGGGTCATCTTTCCAAGTGTAACAAAGGTAGTTGGAGGCCAGAGTGTGGCTGCTGGAGTCAGGGTTGCTGGCCCAGAGCTGTTTATCATACAGACACTCAGTGCGTGCTTGTGTGCTGGCTGGGAACATCCATACACTGGAGCATTTTGAGGTACACAGTGTTACAAGGCAGGAGATGACATAACCGCTCACTGGTATGGATTGAACCCCAGAATGTGACATATGCTACCATCTTTTAATTCTTCACTGGTTGTGTCCCATATCAGCCATTCCATGATTTTGTCTGGAACCACATGAAGCTAACCAGCCTAATTTCCTGGGTCACTCCAGTTACCTTTTCTAAATATTAGCACAACATTAGCACTTTCCTGTCCTCTGGAACATCCCCAGCATTTGAATACTTGCTGAAAATGAAATCAACCTTAATGATTCAGAGAGCTTCTTGGCAAATCTTTTAATACTCTTTGGTGCAAATTATTCAATCCTGCAGATTTAAAACAATTTAACTTCAATACTTGCTGTTTATCCTCCCTAGTTATTGATGGAGTGGAAAGTATTTCATTATTGCTGTAAAATATGACTACGTCATCCTGCTTCATTCTGAAAACAGAACAGAAGTATGTATTGAATACTTCTGCTTTTTCTGAATCATGACTGATAATTTTACCATACCTGCATAGCATTGGACCTATACCTTTGCTAGGATTTTGTTTGTTCCTGATATATTTTTAAAAATCCTTCTTATTGTCCTTAAGTCTACAGGCCAAAGATATTTTTCATTGTAACCTTTAACTTCTCTTATCAATTGTCTACCTGTCCTAAATGATAATTTGTACTCTTTTGTATTAGCTTGATCTTTCTTCATTTGTGTATGTGTTATGTAATATTTATATTTTGCATTTTTTCACCTTCTTATTTACCCAGGATTTTTTATAACCAAAGAAGCCTTCCTTTGTGACTGCAAAACTGTGGGTATGCATCTGTAATTCCAGTTATTATATTTAAATATTATATATATTTATATTTATATATACATATATATATATGTTTATATTTAAATATTTCCTCCCACTCAATTTTGTTCACTTGCTATTTTAGCTTTATGAAATTTATTTTTAAAGCACAAAATATAATCACATATGTTCTTCTATAGTTCTATAGTGATAAAAATTGCTTGTGAATTTTAATTTAAAAATATATATTGTTTTCTTGAGCTATTCATAAACATCTGAGGCTGTAATTTCATATTTTTGATAAAGCCAGTAGAACTGCTCCTTGAAGAGCTGGGGCTCTTGCAGACATAGCTATGAGTGCACGTGCTGTCATTTTACAAGTTATTTGATGGTCAAATCCAAGATTTGATTTTTACAATGTACTGTGACCTCAGGTCTTGTATTTATATGACAAATTAAGTTTATTTCTATTTTTTAATAGTTAGAATTTCTATGTAGGAAATTCCAGAAAATGATCATTACTGTAAACAAGTTTAGGTCCATATTTAATTTCTAGAGACTAAATTTAGTATAATCAAACACTGTACCTTATTATCACAAGTAGCTGTTTTTAAAATTTGATTCCTGTTGATGATGCACACAATAGTTTGTAGTATATATTTTTTTCTGTTTACAACCGTTAATGATATATCAAAATAATATTATACAAAACCTCACTCTTATTTAACATGTTTAATCAATAGATCATAAAGCACTTTACCAAGCAGGTGTCAGTATCATTATCCTCATTTTATATATGGGAAAATAGGTTAAATGACTTGCCAAGGGTCACCAAGCAGGCCAGTGTCAGATCTAGGAATAGAACCCAGGTCTCCCATTCTAGTCTTCTTTCCACCAGGCCACACTGTATGTAACAAACAATTTAGCATGCTGTTTTTAAATTATATATGCACTATTCTAATGTACGTATAGTTTACATTCAGATGTTTTTCAGCCTTGTATTATTCTGAGAGACCTCTCCTCAGGAGTCAGAGGCATCCGATTTTAATTAAAATAGACTTTGGCAAAAGTATATCGATCAGTGTAAGTAAGTACTATGTTAGGTATTTTTTTCTGTGTGACACTATCTATGTGTGACATTCTGTACCTTGAGGGAACACCCTGCACCCCCATTTTCATCCTTATAAAATGATTGTGTGGTATCCAATGCAAAGTTTCTCATGTCAGGTGTCTTTGGAAGGCTCATGATTCACTGAGCATTGTTGTTATAGTAATGTTATAGGTTCTAATTTCATGTATATAGTTAGGAGTCTGAAAATGTTTCTTCATGGCTTAAAACAACCCCGGGCAAAAAATTTCCAAGAGCAGAGGGGCAGTTCACACCTCATTAGGGCATGTATGGGACAAACCCAGCCTAGTCTCACAGGAACAAAGGACACTGGTCTAGGCAGCAACAAAGGATCTGTTGGACTCTTAAGTGAGTCACCCCTCCCCCTTCCCTCAGTCAGTCAGGGACTACAATCAGGTAATGCTCACCTGACCCTGAAGGAGGGGGGAAAAGCCAAGAGGGAAGAAAGAACTCGGTAAAAGGGAGAGATGTTTGCCATGCTCTTCCTCTCTTTTCCACCTCCATCTACACACATCACCACCAAGTGATCGAAGCACTGATCAAAGGGGAGAGCCTGGCTGAAAGGCAACCAGCCAGCCTGTGGTGAGAAGCATCTAAGTTCGTGAGGGCACTGAAAGTGTTACGAATCAGCTTAGAATGCATTTTGCTTTTATTTCATTTGACCAAATCTGACTTGTGCTTTGACTTATAATCACTTAAAATCTATCTTTGTAGTTAATACATTTGTTTGTTTATTCTACCTCAAGCAGTGTGTTTGGTTTGAAGTGTGTCAGAGACTCCTCTTGGGATAACAAGCCTGGTGCATATAAATTTCTTTGTGAAATTGACCAACTCATATAAACTTGCAGCATCCAGCGGGCATAACTGGACATTGCAAGACAGAGGTTACTAGGGTTGTGTCTGGGACCGGAGACATTGGCTAGTGTCATTTGGTTACACAATCCAAGCAGATTACATGCCAGAGGCTGTGCATGAACAGCCCAGGAGTGGGAGTTCTCACAGCAGAGGAGGGTAAGGCTGGCTCCCAGAGTCAAGGACTGGAGTGACCTAGCAGATCACCGGTCCAGATAACACCAGGGGAACGTCACAATATGTATGATTAAGTCTCAGATGTGAAGGCTTTTGTTTTGTTTTTTTATAAGATCAGATAGCTAATCAACCTTACCTACAAAGCATAATGACCTCAAAATGTAATCCTGTTTTTGTGGGACAGTAATCATATATGAGATTAGACAGTGACAAAACTTTAATATTATCTATAGTCTAAGTCTAATTTCTGCATGTGCATTCGTTAAAACCAAATTGGGCTTCTGGAATAGGGCTGGCCTGCCCTGGAAAGCTGAAATGCTCCATTTAAAAATGTCATTCCTTTAAATTTCTCAGACTTCATTTTTTCCATAAATTTCATTACAAGAATAATAGATATCTCCAGAGGTAAGTAACTCTATGTGTTATGTATTTGGTAGGATTAAGAAGAAAATCACCAAAATGCTCACGAAAAGCCTTTAGCTAATGAAAGACCCCTTCATGAACAGCTGACAAACATTAAAATACTTTCTGAAAAGGTTTGAATAACAAATGGTTCTAGATCCCACTCTGAGCTATTTTGAAAAGTGTATGAGTATGAGCCTGTTTTTGCAAATGTTTCTGCATGTGTGTAAATTCAATCCCATGAACTGTCCCACTGATTTAGTAGGACTACTCACATGAATAATGTTACATATGCCTCTGTTTGCAGGATCAGAAGTATGATAGAAGTCAAATTAATTATGAACCGCACCAGTTTAAACATGACATACTGTGTGCTCTTGTATGAAGTTAAATGTTTTGACTTGCATTCTCACTTCAGTAAATTATAAGGAATTATTGAAAGTGGAGCCACCCTGAGCTCTCTATAAGGGCTCAGACTTCACTAATCTCTCTTCTCACCCCAGTGGTGGGAGAATTGAGGTATTTGAAGTAGAATTTTAGTTCTTTCAACTCCCTCCATTCACAGCCCCCAAAATCCAGTGTGTTTCTCCTATGACTTCAGAATTCTATGCTCCCAATCCTAGAATTTTCTCTCCAGTTCCACTTAAATACCCCAAGGTATCAGGTATGAACAATTTCAGAACAAACTAGGAAATTTTGAAAATCATGGTTCACATTTTATTTTGAATTTTTTAAAACAGTATTTTTTAAACAAGTGCCAAATGCCAATTTTCTAGATATGCTTAAGGCACAGGATGTGAGAAGTGGAGAACTTGAATGAAGTAAAGGAAGTAAGGGTCATGCACTGAAATGGAGTTGGTATAAAATTTTCCAACAGTACATTTTTCTGCCAGAAATGCTGATTTGATAAAATGACACATTTCACAGGAGCATATTGATTTAATCAAAATTTTCAATGGGAAATTATTGAAATGTTTTGATTTGATTTTGTTTCAATGTATGTATTGTAATATAATAAAATATATAAAAGTCAAAATGTGGAAATGTTTCATTTCAAGTAAGTCTGAATTTTTTTTCACAAGGTTTAAATGAAATATTACAGAATATTTCATTTTGCAAAAAAATCCAAGATTTCTACTTTTTGTCCATATTCAGCATGAAACTCAAATTTGAAATCTCAGAATCTGCCCTGTGACAGGAACCCTGATTTTCTACCAGTTTTATGCTGAAGTTCTAATTTCATGACCACTCACACATTCTTATGTCACTGTATCAAAGTCACTGTATAGAAAGTGGACTCTCTGCTCCACACCTGGACATGACACTAACAATGTTCTCCTACCCAGAGCACTAGGACATTAGTGCACTTGAGTTGAGACAATTAATTATGAAAATAAGGTAGCCCAGAAAATATCCCAATTCTTTCTACACATTCTCTGCTGTGTAATGATAAGGGAGGTTTGGGAGCATGAAACAATGGTTTTGTCCACGTACATGGAAAATAAGAGTGAGTAATGGATCTAACAGCATAACATTGCATAGAGCTTATTGTTTGCTGGGACTGTTGGTATCATAATGTTTTTTCTCTCTCTCTCTCTCTGGCAGACTGTAGCAGGGCAGTCACCCCGCTCCGGCTCAGAAAGGGTTAAAGCCAGCCGTTGGAGAGGGCTGGGGCTGAGAGAAAAGGCTAGGTTGATTGGGAAGGCAGCCACAGCTGGGGCCACGCCCCAATCAAGCCACAGCTGGCCCTATAAAAGGCCAGTGAGCGAGGAGCTGAGAGACACTCTCTCTAGCTTTTGAGAGAAAGGAACTGGTTCCTGGGAGAAAAGGGTAACTGGAATGGAGCAGGGCTGGGGGAAGGCCAGAGGAGCTGGGGAGTTCCAGCCTGGAAAACCCCCAGGTTGCAGGCCTTGCTAAAGGCCAGGAAATGTACTGGGGATACAGAGGTGTAGCCTGGGAATAGGGAGAGGCAGCTGGTCCAACTGCCTTGCCGATGGTGAGTGGTTTACAGACTGCACTCTGCCCCAGTGAGTGGGGGCTAGATGATGACTGGCAGTAGCCACTGAGGCAAGGTGGAGATAGAGTGTTGGGCGTTCCCCTGGGTGGGGAGACCCAGATTGTGGGTTACTGCTGAGGGCAGAATCCTGATGTAGAGGGGCACCGGGGTCCGGGAGGGACATGGGGGCCAGCAGCAACGAGACACCGGCCTGCAGTGGGGGCTTTGGAGGCTGGAGAGCTAATTCCAAGGACAACCAGCAGGAGGCACTGCACTGATGAGTCCTCGCTATGCTACACAGGCCTTCAGCTATATTACATATTACAACAATAATTGTTACAGTGGTGAAATGGACATTTTGCATCAAGAGCCTCTCTCTATCTGTAGAACTACTTATCTCTAGTATTTGGTGTACTTGAATGACAAAAAAACCTGCATTCATGGAGGAAAAATCTGATTTATAATCCACTATCCACCAACATTTTGTTTTTTTTCCCTCTCCCTTTGGAAATATTCCTCAAAATTGACACATTTTCTGAAATGTTTTTATTTTGACAAAAACAACATTTTAATCAGAAAAGTTTCATCAAAATATTCCAACCATCTCTACCATGAACTCCCTCCGTTAGCCACCAGTCCTGTCTCACTGCCCCATTTCCCTTTGCTCTGTGAGAATAAGGCCTGGTCTACACTGTGGGGAGGGTGGAAAATCGATCTAAGTTACGCAACTTCAGCTATGTGAATAGTGTAGCAGAAGTCGACGTACTTAGATCTCCTCACTGCGGTGTCTTCACTGTGGTGAGTCGACAGCTGATGCTCCCCCGTTGACTCTGCCTACTCCTCTTGCTCTGGTGGAGCACTCGGCGGTTGATTTATCACATCTAGTCTAGATGTGACAAATTGACCCCTGCTGGATTGATCACTGCCCGTCGATCCTGTGGGTAATGTAGACAAGCCCTTAGATAGAACTTTAATTCCCCATATATTTTTGCTCTGGTACAGTCTCATAATCTTGTCACAGTGGAGATCTGCACAGGTGCTTAAGCTAGGACTTCTTCAATGTAAGTGAGAGAGAGCCCTTATTTTTGGAGCTCACTACCTCCAGTGAGCCCAGATTTGTTTCTCTCTTCTCTAGGGCTGGGTGGATGGAAGTGGATATATTTGTGGGCATCGCTTTGTTTACTCCAAGGAGGAGACGTCCAGCACCTAAAATTGTATTTTAGAAATGTGAAGAAAAAAATTAATGCACACAGGAATAAACGGTGACACCTGAGAGCTTCAGGAGCAGCATCTACACATTAATTCAATGGAGGGAGGCATGATGCTTCCTGGATATTTGGGGAGCTTTGGCAGAAGAGTGGTGAGTAATAACCTTTTTTAAAAAGTGTAGATACCACCATGATAACTACGGCCATGTCCCTGTCCTTATGTGTCCTGTCTGAGGCATGGGCTGCTGCCACCAGAGCTGACTGGCCTTGCCTCCCTTTGCACTCTCCAAATCTTTGTTGCCAGATGATAGCTGGAAGAGACAACCTGGGGCCTATTCCCTCGAGCACCCCTGCAGAGGGGCAGCATTTATTTGGCACATAGTTTATAAGAAACCTGAATGTACAATTCTGTCACTATACAATTATGTTGTGATATCAAACTAGACCACAAAAAAAAAAAACTTCGTAGGGTTTATTGAAGCAGATTCTATTCTAAGCCATGTACTTTCCCCTTGCTTTTCATGAATGAGGCTCCCCTTCAGAATTCTCAGACACTTAGTCGATGCCCACTTAATTTATGACTGAGGAATTATATCCTCTGCCTATTCCAGCTTCCTCTGGCCAAAGACAATTCTCAACTTGTTACTGGGTAGTGCATAATGCTATTTAACCAAGTCAATTTTTCTCTGTTCTTGAGCATAGTTCTGTAAGGCAGTTGATGTGAAGTTATGGGCTCATCTTAATTATGAGAAAGAGTTTTCACACTCAGCTGTGTATTTATTTCACATTGTAAAGTCCAGTGATTTGGATTGTGTCCCAAAAGCCTATCTCTTGTCTGAAATGGGCAACTAGACTGAACAATCTATTAACTCTGGATAGTCTGCTAATGCTGTAGTTATTGATTTGCAGGAGGCACTGGCAGGGAAAATCATTACATTTTATTACACAAACTGGGGGAAATTAGTTAAAGTATCAGTGCTGAGAAATGTCCTGTGTAGAAACATCAGAATTAATCGTATCACCCCACATTAGTCTTTGTTCTTTCTGTGACTGTTTACTTACCCCTTTAGGATTCTTTATTTTGCAAACAACAAAACCACAGAGGTACAAATAGAATATTTAGGACCAGATGGTCATATTTAGTGATTGATCCTCATTGAGAATGGTACTGGGCTGCAAAACCCATGAACATCAAGGTGGGATTGAACCTCATGAATGAACAACCTCTCCCTGAGTTGCCTGGAATACTATAGATTTCCACAGTGGGAGAGAAACCATATTACCACCTTCTTCCCAACAGCCCTGTTTCTATAGGAAATATTTTTCTCAAAGCAGAGATCTATCACTTGTTCACTCAAATGGGTAACTGCTGAATCAAATAGATGTCAGTGTGTCTGTGTAATTAACCAATTGCACATGCGAATCTGAATATCCACACATGGTTTTTATAATCAGACTTTACATTTTAAAAATGTTGGTATTTTTTAAACTGTTTGCAATTTGTCAGGGAAAAAACTTTTGATTTTGCACCGGAAGTTAATAGGGGTGAGAATGTAACAGAAATATAACCAGGAAAGAAAAGAGGAGAAAACCACAACAGACAGTTGAGTATGTAGGCCTACTGTATACTTTTTCTAAAGCAGTGAGCAAGGCAACTACCATTAAAGTAATAGAAAATCATGCAGATGAAAGAACCCACACCGCTTTGAAAACATAGTTGCATGGGTCTTAATTTTTTAGGTTGTGAAGATTCTGAGACATTAAGAAAGCTGAAGTATAAGACGCTTATGTTGCCTCTTCTGTTTGCCAGGGTCCACAGGGAACTGTCCTGTTAAAGAAAAGCATCTTTGAAACAGCACGATATCAGTTCTAAAAATCAGCCTCGAGAAGAGAATTCTACTGCTGAAAAATATCACCACCACCAAAGTCCCATTATACAGTCCTACTCCTCCACCTTGCTTATCTACTGAAAATTGTGAAAAGTCTGAGAGCAAAAATGAGAGAATTTGCAAACAGTACTACAACCTGCCCTCATTAAATTTCATCCTAAATAATACATGTCCTGTGGAGAAGGACAAAGAATCATACACAATAGTAATTCAAAACCAGCTGCAGAGAATGGGTTATTGTTGCTTTTCTTATGACCATTTATGAAAGATTACTATCAGTAAGATTAGGCATATAACATTCATTTTCCAATGTCCTAATGTGACAGCACAAACATTTGATCCTACACAGTAGTTTCCCCAGTTGATAGCAGTCACTTATTCCAAATAGGCATCCAAAATTCTGGTGACCAAAGCTTTCACTCCCACATGCAAACCTGCTGCAGGGGGAAAGGAGGGCAGAAACATATACAAGAAATTCTCATGAGTGTGCCATATAGAGTGGCTGCATACCCAGAGCTCTGACCAGGGAGAGGCATGGCCATGGGGCCTGATGTGGGGGCTCAGAACTTTCAAGAAGAAGGAGCATGCCACAGAGTCATTGCTCTTTTCAACCTTCCATCCCTTCTTTCATTCCTTTTCTTCCCTTCATAGGAAAGAATGGAAAAGACAATGGGATCCTTCTGTGTATGAATGTTTTCTTTTTCCTTGTTATATAATAATTTTGATTAGGGTTACTAGAGATCGCTCACCGCAGTAAAGTGAACATTTTCTTTACGGTCTGCAACGGTTGCTTCAAAGTCCTCTACCACCTTAATTTCCTATTAACAAAAAACCAGTTTTACAACAAAATCAACTTACCTAGTCCCTTTCTCCGACTATGTTACTGAATTGATTCAAACAGAAATGTCATTGCAGAGCTTTAACACACACAATTTTCTACACAGTTTGAGTACCATTATATTTGTGTCATAAACACCTATGAAATGAAAACAAGGAACTTTTACTTCCAGGTGAAGAACACCATTTTGATACATTTCATCTCTCTGTTGTTTGGGAAAGAAAAACAAGTTATTTCTTTAAACAACATCCCCCCGTCAACACACACACGTATTCCTTTTATTCAAATAACTTTTAACAATGAATTTGTCCACTTAGGACATTTTATACCTGTAAGCAGAGACAGGGTGGGCTCCACCCTGACATCTGGTGGTGAGGTGTGGCAAGTTGTGGAAAAGAACTTCAGGGGCTGATCTCATTTGCATAGGCACACCCACCCCGCCTAGAATGAGGCCATAACTGCCCAAATGGTCACTTTGGCTGCTGTGGGATCCCCAGTGTCTCTGTTATTGGGGCGGGAAGAATAAATTGTTAGTACCCTGATTATGGGAACTGTGCTTGGAACTGTACTTGGCCTTTTTGTTATGATGGAGGACTCACCATCAACTGAGTAGCACTCGCTAGGCAAGGGACATGGGTTCCAAAACTCTGTGAATTGAGAGAGACTTGAGACAGGTATTAGTGCCTGGTGGTGTAGGCCCCTTTGTGAGGGCCTGAAGCACCAATTGCACCTCTGTCTCTCTCCACTGTGGAATGTCAGAGCTAATTTTGGGTCTATTAAGAGTTTTGTTACAGGTACTGTGCTGAATTCACTTCAGCCTTATGGTGCACCAGCACTAAGGCTCCCACTACTATGAGCTGAAATCACTGAGAGCTGAAATCACTGAGCACTGTGTCAAGTAGTGGGGAGCCGGAAGATCTAGTGTGCAGCGGAGCTGTTCGTGAGACGGCGAGCTGAGCGGAGCTGGTCGTGAGACAGCGGTGTGTTCGTGAGACGGCGAGCGGAGCTGGTCGTGAGACGGCGAGCGGAGCAGAGCTGGTCGTGAGACAGCGGTGTGTTCGTGAGACGGCGAGCGGAGCTGGTCGTGAGTCAGCAGTGTGTTCGTGAGACGGCGGTGTGTTCGTGAGACGGCGAGCTGAGCGGAGCCGGTCGTGAGACGGCGAGCTGTGCAGAGCGGAGCCGGTCGTGGTGGAGCGGAGCGGAGCAGAGCCCTGTGGGGCAGTCAGCTTCAGGACACGTAAGGTGCCCCTTACCTCTTTTCCCCCCCCGCCCCCAGGCACATTCCGGCCAGACTGGGGAGTAACACTCTGCAGATGAACTTTTGAACTCCGGGGCTGGACTTTTTTTGGACTTTGGGTGATTTGTGGATTGCTGGACTCAAGAGACGTTTGGGTTCTGGGACTCAAGGGCCTAAGGGAAAGGATGTGGCCCAATTTTTCTGGGGTGGGTCGGTGTTCATGGTTTGGTTAATGAACACTAGTTGTGGTGTTTCCCCAATTTAATGCTGATGTTGTTTACCTCATGTTATTAAAGATTCTCTACTACACCGAGACGCCGTGCTTGCGAGAGGGGAAGTATTGCCTCCTTGAGGCGCCCAGGGGGTGTGTAAGATTTTCCCAGGTCACTGGGTGGGGGCTCGAGCCAGTTTTGCATTTGCTTTAATGAGAGGGAACCCCTGTGTACTGAACCCGGCCCTTGCTGCTATCAACTTGGCCTGGCAGAAGGGTTACATACCTTTTAAAACCTTATTTCTATCCTGAATCACTTAAATCTATTGAAACAGCTTTCCAGCTGGGTAGCTCACATAATTTGCATTGTATCTCCCTCCACAATTACACCATTTAAATTAGACTCATAGCTGCATTCGCTAGCAGCAGCCTCACATCCACTTCTAGAGAGCTGAGTTTGTTTCTGAGATTGTAATATATCTAGGAAACCAAAACACATTAAGCCTTGACAGAGATCATGCTTAACAATAAAGGTTACATGTCCAGGCTTTAAAGAAAAGGACAGAAAGAAGGAGAAATACATGTACTGAATGGGAATTTGGTTGCTGTACTTGTTAATTATTGAAGAATTGTTTTGACTTAAAGAACACTTGAATTTTTCCAGTTTTTTATCTTTCTTCATTTGATGTTGCAAGGACATCCTGTCGGGAGTAAGGCCCTTAGCTACACCTGCTCAGTACTTCTGATGCACTAATGATCCAGCTAGGCAACCTGATGGACTGCCCTGCCTGAGTGGCTGAGGAATCCAGCTGGCCAGTTCTTAAACTAGCAGCAGGAGTAGCTCACTGTGTGCTCAATGCATATGCCTCAGCTTTTCTGCTTCCCTGTGCTTGTCTCTCCAAGCCCATCTCCTGCTTTGTTCCTCCACAGCTTCAGCCCAGATCCTGCCCTGCACTCAATCTTGTTCCCATCCTGTGCCAGCCTTGCTCCTGCCTCAGAACCAGCCCTGCTCCGGCCTTCCCTGACTTCTGGTAATCCAATTCTGACCCTTGGCTCTGACTCTTACTCTATCTCAACCCTTGGCTCTGGCATTTGGACTCTGATTTTGATTTTGTCTTGCCTCTTGGTGCTGGTATTTGAACTCTGACCACTAGGCCTGACTCTTTCTCTGACCTGTTCCATTGATGCATCATCATTTTCAAATGTTGACATCATGATATAAATCTTCCTCTCCCATTATGAAGCCCACAAAAGGGGACCTTGTGGGAGGGAATACCTGGAGTTTCTTCCACTAAGTGGAGGTTGTAGGATTTGGTCCCTTTGGAAGAAGCAGTGGTTTGGCCCCCAACTGCCACAGATTTCAGGGGAGCTACCGGGGACGTAGATCTGACCCTGCACAGGAACTCTGCCTCTATGCTGGATCGAGAACTCCTTGTTGCACTCTCATTTTATTTTATTGAACTGGAGGTGCCTTCTAAAGCTCTACTTGAAGGATGATCCACTGTGCTTAATGACCACCCTGCACATTAAGCAGTGGGGGATGTTGTCTGTTTGAAAAGGTGCCACTTTAAGGGTTAGAGAGTTAGAGAATGACTTTGTGCTGGAGCTGCCAACCAGGTCAGCATGGAGACGCTCATCCATTTCTCTCCTCTAGGCCCCTTACTGCAGAGGAGATGCCATGCCCACAAAGGATGCTCTGTGGGGCCCGAGATAGGGGATGTAGGTTCTACAGAACTGGCTGATCCCTTTACCTAAACCAGGAGGGCTAAGGCCTATATGTGAGGATCTAGAGAGAACAATCCTTTGTTAATTTCCATGCTAATGGTCCGTAGCACAACAAATGATGAAAGAGGAAGACAAAACTTTTATGCCATAGCTGGAATACTAGCAAAGGAACCTTGAACATGATTGGTCAAGTAAATTGTGATTGCGTACAAGCTTAATCTCTCATATCTAAAAATTGATTGTTAAATGTATGTTTAAAGTACTAGAGTATTTACCCTCTCTGATGTATTTAATAACTTTGATTCTATACATACAAGATGTTGTAAGTGGGTACCACTGGTATGGACGTGTCCAGGCCAAAGTCTGTGTTTATATATGTAGTGACGCAAGTTACTTGACTGATTCTTCACTCAGTTGCATTGTTGTAATTCAGGAATAAATGAGTGTGGAAGCAGAAGATACTTTAATATAAAAGTTAATATGGTGGTAGTCTGATTTTTGTGATTCGCAGGTTTGTGGACAGTAGATGGAAATGAATTCACATTCTAATCTAGGAGGTGGATGAGGCACTCAAAGTATTTCTTAAGGATATTTGGGGGGGAGGGTGGAATTGTTCAGTGTTGTGTTTGAAGTCTATAGTAATTTTACAGCTGACATTTATGAGAAACAGGATCAGATATACCCTGATGGGATCATATTGAGTAAGTATGAGAATCATGGGGAAACTATTTTTTCCAGTTTGAACTGAAATTGTTTTATGGAACAAACAAAAAAAAATGTGTGAATCATATTACATAGCTAGCTAACATTGTAAGTTATTCTTACCATAGTTGAAATATTTTTCTATCATGGGTATAATATGTCAGGAAAAACTTGATTAGTGTCACATCTCTACTCCAAATCAAATGACAAGCATGTTGTAACTGTACCCCCAACATGGTGGTTTTCACAGTGTAAACAAGCTTAGTCTTGATGCCTCATCAATGAGCACAGGGGAGGCTGCAGTAATGGTTCAGCTTCCACCTGACAAAAGGTATTACCATTCAGAGCACAGCTGATGTTGTTTATCATTGCATTTGAATCTGTACAGCACATTCTCTATTCGATTTGCTGAATAAAAAGGTACAGTGGCAGGGGAAGAAGAGTTTTATTAGAGATGTGACCGCCTTTTTATTAAAAAGTTCTCTTAAATCTGCAGAAGGGAGATGGGGAGAAAGAGAGAGAGCCAATTCTGCTTTCATTTTCCCCAAACTCAAGATATTCACATGAAGACCAGGCTATTAAAGGGATGGTGTCAGACATTACGGGTTTCAGAGTAGCAGCCGTGTTAGTCTGTATCCGTAAAAAGAAAAGGAGTACTTGTGGCACCTTACAGACTAACAAATTTATTAGAGCATAAGCTTTCGTGAGCTACAGCTTCATTGGATGCATACAGTGGAAAGTATAGTGGGGAGATTTTATATACACAGAAATCATGAAACAATGGGTGTTATCATACAGATTGTAACGAGCGATCAGGAAAGGTGAGCTATTACCAGCAGGAGAGCGGGGGTTCCTTCCCCACTCTGAACTCTAGGGTACAGATGTGGGGACCTGCATGAAAGACCCCCTAAGCTTATTCTTACCAGCTTAGGTTAAAAACTTCCTCAAGGTACAAACTTTACCTTGTCCTTGAACCATATGCTGCCACCACCAAGTGTGTTAGACAAAGAACAGGGAAAGAGTCCACTTGGAGACGTCTTCCCCCCAAGCCCTACACTCCCTTTCCTGGGGAAGGCTCGATAAAAATCCTCACCAATTTGCACAGGGTGAACACAGACCGAAACCCTTGGATCTTAAGACCAATGAAAAAGCAATCAGGTTCTTAAAAGAAGAATTTTAATTAAAGAAAAAGTAAAAGAATCACCCTTGTAATATCAGGATGGTAAATACCTTACAGGGTAATCATATTCAAAACATAGAGAATCCCTCCAGGCAAAACCTTAAGTTACAAAAAGACACAAAAACCAGGAACATACATTCCATTCAGCACAACCTATTTTACCAGCCATTTAACAAAAGGAAATCTAACGCATTTCTAGCTAGATTACTTACTAATTTAACAGAAGTTCTGAAGAGCATTCCTGACCTGGTTCTGGCAAAAACATCTCACACACAGACATTACAGGGTTACTGAGATTAAAAGATTAAAAAGACCTCCTTTATAAAGACTCTTAGACACTAAAATTATGTATTGGATATGTTAATTGTGAAGATAAACAATATATTAGCTGTCTTTTTTAGCTAGGTTTTCATTTAGAGCTGTAATACAACTTGCTGAAAATGAGACAGATATGTTAGAATATCATGTCTGTCATGGGTTTTTGTGTTACAGTAAAGAAAACGGTTTTGTCACGTGTCCACTAATATATAAATAAACAGTTTTCAACATAGGTTGAATGAGTTTGGGGTGGGGGACGACGACGACACATTGCTGACAGCTGTTGTCAGCAATACATCATTTTCCGGGACTAGATCATAGGTGAATACATAGAAATAAATTCTTCTCTCTGTCACAATGGTGCAATCCCATTGACTTCAGTGATTGGCTTGGAAGCAGAATTTGATGTACAGTCATTTTTCTGTTACCCCTTCTGTATCTCAGACTTGTTTCTTCCCCCCACCCCACCCCTCTCCCACCCCCACCCTTGTTGAAGAAAGAAATACTCTTTATACCAGGAGTTTTAGGTTATCTATATCAAGACTCTAGGAACTAATGAAGAGAGGGAAAAAAAGACTGACATTTGACCCAAGGATGAATTGGTACTTGACTGTTGGATTTTCTATTACAATCTGAATTGAGAAAAAGAGCCTCATTGTGCCCTGAATGTCGCTATTTACTATACTTTTCTTTCTGACTTCTAAATATTTTGACAAATCTCTTCATATTCTTCGTCTTTGTTTCTACATTTAAGCTAAATTGCTCAGTAAAACTTGTTCCCTCTCCCCCTTTTAATTATTCTATCTCTACCTCTCTCATGTTTTAGAGAATTAATGAAGTGACTGTCTCTGCCTTTGTCATCTTATCCCACTTATGTCTAATCTGATATTTCCTTTGAGTATGATGGCTAGCCGGCATTAATTATTAGTGCATGTTTATTAATCTTAATATTCTGGTTATTACTTTATTTCATTGCACAGTGAACACTTAAGTTTCAATTAAATTCTAATGTTTGTTATATAGTGTTGTTGTTTTTTCACCCCATTTGTTAAGACAAAGAGGAAGAGATTGTGGTAGACATGTCCTGAGATAATGAAGGCCTGGAGCAGAGTTCAGCTGAATTGGCAGACAGAAAAGACCAGATCTTGGAGATTTTTCTGGAAGAAGGGGCAATGTTTAGTCATATCCTATATGTGTGGGTCCAGAGAGATGAGTCAAAGGAGACACCCACATTATGAGTATGAGGAAATGGTGATGGTGTCTGCGGTGACTAGCAAGGAAAGAGAGATGGCTGTTGGTGTGTGGGAGCAAGATCAAAGAGGTCTCTCTTTTTTTTTTCTTTCTTTGATTTTATAATTGCAGTTTGTCTTCTTTCTATTCTGTAGTCTCAGAGGCACTGGTCTGCAACTCATGGCTCATCACAAGATGGACACTTAGACTCACTGATTATATTGTAAGAGATGTAGAGGACTCTAGGATTTGTTTTATATCTTCTGTTCTCCCCCATTCTTTCTTCTCCTTGCTCGTTGCTGATTTTACGGGCAATTCTCACTCTTTTGAGACTGAAGAAAATAATTTGCTTTTCAAATTTTTTTCAGAAATCAGAAAAAGAATAGGAACCAATGGACACTGAAAGTGTGTTTCTGCACCTCCCAGACATCTATCCCTCCACACTTTCCTCATCTCTTATCCCTCATATATGCCCCAAAAGCCTGGGGTCAGTAGTAGGTTCATTAATGTATTTAAACATATTACATAATATCGGTCTATCTACATGTGAAAATATCTCCATACAAGTGTAGACCAGGCCAAGAAAGAGAAAATGAATTCTCACAAGTTAAAGTGGACACTCCTCAGGCAGAGCATTTCTCTTCCTCGCCCAATGTGCAGGAAGTCAGGGTTTGAGATTTCATCTTTCTGGTCCAAAGAGAAACCAAACACACACAGACACACACACACAGAGAGGCTGGCTTGAGTCAGATTTAATTTACAAACCAGTTCTCTCATTAGCTCTATAGTCCTTCAGTTTCCCAGTTCTTCCTTGTTTCCTGACATTAAGCTAATATG
Source organism: Eretmochelys imbricata (assembly GCF_965152235.1). NCBI lineage: Eukaryota > Metazoa > Chordata > Testudines > Cheloniidae > Eretmochelys > Eretmochelys imbricata. The sequence goes on along the minus strand of NC_135573.1, from coordinate 95,039,626 downwards.
GGATCTTTTTCTTCCCCTCAGTTGCCTCCCACAGCTTTCCACTATTTCCTGTTTATATTCCTGCTCTAATGAGTAGAGTTGGGTGAAGAATTTCATGTGAAATTTTTTCAGCAAAAAATGAAGATGTGGCAACACCAAAACATTTTATATATTTGTGTTGATTTTGCCAAATTATTTTGGTTGGGTGGGTGGGGGGGAAACTCTACAGACTTTGAAACTTTTTCATTTTGACATATTGGAAAAAAATGTTCTGATGCTACCTGTTTGAAATGACTTTTCATTTCAAAATTTCCTTTAATTTTATTTTTAAAACAATCTAACACTTTAAAACGGTCAAAATTAAAGCAAAACATTCAATTTTGTACAACAAAATGTTTCATTTGACCTGAAATTACTTTTTTAACTCTGATTTGCCAAAAATAATTTTAAAAAATCTTGGTTTCAGTTTGACATAAAGCAATTTTCCCCCAATATTTTGGAATTGCCAGAGAGCCAAACAATTCATTATTCTCCCAGGTCTGCTGATGAGACCCTTATTAACTCCTTCCTTGTGTAGTCTAGAATAGAGAATGTCATAAAAAGTCTATATTTACTGTCTTTGTCATTTCCCTTCACTACCATTTTCCCTCTTCTGTAAGAACAAACTAATACCAAAAGCACTAACTGACAATTCTCCTCACCAAAGCTAGTAAGCCAAGAAATGAAGAGCTAGGGAGACGAATACCATATAGAGATATAATGAGCAGCAACAACAAAATTAGGAACATTTTCAAAAAGTAACAGAAGGAAAAAATTATACACACTGTAACTTTAAAGTTCCTCAAATGATGGGTTTTTTCAGATTTCCCAGAAAAGTTATATCATGAAATATGGCAAGGAAGTTGAAGAGAGATTGGTTTCTTTTTGAAGTAGTCAGGGCAGATTTCAAATCAGGTTTATCATAGGAAGCTAATTTCTTTGTCCTGCTTACAACTTCTAAGCAGCTTCTTTCTTTTTTTCTAGCCTTACTTTCCTGTCATCAGTGAGACTTTATCTTCTGAAGAATAACTTTGTATTTTTAAACTTTGTCTTTCAGCATTGCTTTTTGAAAGGAATACACAGGGTTTGAAACAACTTTGGCCTTTCATTCAATTTAATTGCAAACAGAAAGAAAAGGAGTACTTGTGGCACCTTAGAGACTAACCAATTTATTTGAGCATAAGCTTTCGTAAGCTACAGCTCGCTTCATCGGATGCATACTGTGGAAAGTGTAGAAGATCTTTTTATACACACAAAGCATGAAAAAATACCTCCCCCCACCCCACTCTCCTGCTGGTAATAGCTTATCTAAAGTGACCACTCTCCTTACAATGTGTATGATAATCAAGGTGGGCCATTTCCAGCACAAATTCAGGGTTTAACAAGAACGTCTGGGGGGTGGGGGTGGAAAAAAAAAGGGGAAATAGGTTACCTTGAGGTGCTGGAAATGGCCAACCTTGATTATCATACACATTGTAAGGAGAGTGGTCACTTTAGATAAGCTATTACCAACAGGAGAGTGGGGTGGGGGTAGGTATTTTTCATGCTTTGTGTGTATAAAAAGATCTTCTACACTTTCCACAGTATGCATCCGATGAAGTGAGCTGTAGCTCACGAAAGCTTATGATCAAATAAATTGGTTAGTTGCTAAGGTGCCACAAGTACTCCTTTTCTTTTTGCGAATACAGACTAACACGGCTGTTACTCGGAAACCTGTCATTGCAAACAGAGATTCACTGTTGCAGAGTTTATAGGTGGGTTAAACTTTATTACTCTAAATTCATTTTACTATTAACTTTTTTTCAGCTTATCATTTGATTAAAGGCAGTTTTTCTATAAATTGCTTGTTTCAATATCTATATTGATCTTTGGAACCTCCTTCCCCCACATGCTTGCTTTTCTATTTAATTTGTTTAGTGTCAAGAAAAAAAACTGAAATGCTCTAACACAGGCCATATTGACTTAATGTATTCAATTAGCTTTTAAATGGTAAGTGGGTTTTGACCACTATGTGCTAGCAATCAGAAGGAGATGAAGTCAGAGGAATTACAAATGAGAACATGGGTAGGCTGCTTTATCTCTGTGCAAGAGTTAGATGCTGAAAGATCATAGGAGTGGTAATGTACAGTGATACTTGAATTAAGCTCAGTTTCTCTAATTTAATTATTATGTAGAGACCATATGCCTCCGTATTAGCCAGGATGGTCAGGGATGGTGTCCCTAGTCTCTGTTTGCCAGAAGCTGGGAATGGGTGACTGGGGATGGATCACTTGATAATTACCTGTTCTGTTCATTCCCTCTGAAGCACCTGGCATTGGCCACTGTCAGAAGATGCGATACTGGGCTTGACGGACCTTTGGTCTGATCCAGGATGGACATTCTTATGTTCTCCAAAGGGTTCATAGCAATTGATTCTCAAGAAAGCACTTTTCAGTTTTTTCTGTTCATCAATTTTAAAAATAATTCTTCAGCAAATCGCCAGTTCAGTGACGTATTTAAGCATGTACTTAATTTTAAACAGGCACATGGGTTTTGGCATGATCAAGGCCTAAGATTGCTGTAACTGAACAGGGGTAAAGGGTAAATAAAGTTTCTCTGTTTTTGAAGTTTGTTTGCATTGTGCATTTGACAGCAGCACTTTGTCTTTAGTTGGTCTCACTGTAGCTGATGCAGCACACCTTTCCTCATGCCTTATAAGAGGGTGTTTTCCAGTACTAGCAGCAGCAAAACTGAAACTGAAAAGGCATCAGGAAGGAGTATGCACAGAGACATAGACTAGGAGAGAAAATATTTGGTAGACTTGGTCTTGGGCCTGTCCAAAGAAAGACCTGCCTCAACATCAACAGGGAACCAGAAAATCCACCCCCCTTTCAGTCCCCGACATGCTCACATCTTTTAAAAAAAATTAAAAGAGTATATACTGTTTTTAATGGGAGCTTAGTCATAATTTTTTTGGATGTTAAAATAAAATTGACAGTGATCTTTTAATGTTTTCAAACCGTTTTGGGATTCTCAGATAAATATTGCTATATATGACAGGTTTCAGAGTAGCAGCTGTGTTAGTCTGTATTTGCAAAAAGAAAAGGAGGACTTGTGGCACCTTAGAGACTAACCAATTTATTTGAAGTGAGCTGAAGCTCACGTGAAGTGAGCTGTAGCTCACGAAAACTTATGCTCAAATAAATTGGTTAGTCTCAAAGGTGCCACAAGTACTCCTTTTCTTATTGCTATATATGTGCATGCTATTAATGAAGGAGATTTTCAAAGGCATCTAGGCACCCAAGGCCAGTTATAAGTCAATGGAAGTTGGGCACCTAGTTCCCACTTATGCCTTTGAAATTACTTCCCAGTTAGAATATTCTAAGTAGCTGTTTCCTAACACCAAGTCTATTGCGTTTGGGCCTTCATAACAGTTAGGGCCTTCGTAACAGTCAATACTCTTCCTTAAGATCAGCTGTCATACTATTGTAGAGTGGCTGCAATACATTAATATCCATTCTTAGAAATCCCAACTCTTTATTAATTATAAAAATATACATTATATTTCATTGATCTTCACAACAGCCTTATAAAGTATTTAAATATAGTATTGTTTCGCAGACAAGGAAGATGAGGGAGACAGGCATACTTAACTTACCCAAGTCTACAGTGGGTATTTGCATCAAGAATGACAAATTCCTACTCCTGAGCCTAACTCTCCATGTCTCAGCTCTTTATCTTTCACCCAGTTTCCATTATCAACGTAGCAGTGAAAATATGTTTCAAAATGGATGTTTTGATTAATTCTAGTCTGTATTTTCTAAATGTTTTTAATATACCCACTGAAAGTAAAAAACAACTATACCAAAGCTCTCCTGAAAGAAAATCCCCACAAAGAAAAATCAAGACTCTAAATTATGCATAAAACAAAAATATGTGTGCAACATATAGAGTTATACTTCTGTAAGTCCTAGGCTTGCATCTTTGTCATTGTAAAATTTCCTTTACCAAGCTAATTCAAGGCCTGCAGCTTATCAGTTTTGACATGCAGGGACTTCAGTGGACCTCAAATAGATTCCTCGTTTAGTGAGTTTACTTTCAACTTTACCACTCTGGGCACTCAGCGTGGCAACTGTTGACACAATATCTCTTAAGCAGGTGGACTGGGCTCAAAGAAGTTATATTGCATGACTGGCATGTCAAAAGAAACTGTCCACACAGTCAGGTACTGAAGCATTTTTAAATGTTAAAATATCATGTGTTTCAAACAGTAAGAAAATAATAAATAATGCGTTCTCCCAGACATACTGTCCACTGTCCTTGTCAATTGACAATTCTCTTCTGCTGAGTCAGTTCATGCCACCATGACCTGCATGCTGATCTTCTTCCTTCTGTGCACAAGTGTTGCTGGGGAGAGGGAAGCTGCCTCCAGTACTATCCCCACTTCCCAAGACCCCACAGAGCACCATGGGCTGTGATCTGTAACAAGGTAGTGGCTGAAATTTGGTAGGCTGGAGGCAGGAAGGTTGACAGTAGAGAAATAAATCATGTTTAACTGTAATTATTCCTCCTAGCGCAAGTGCAATGCACTCTGCATCTAAATACCAAAGTCCCTCAGTCTTGCACTGATCATGCTACAAGTCATGCTTGATAGCTTAAACTTTTCCTGGGGCTAACCTTGATGGAGCCTGAATCAAATCACGTTACTGCCCATTAGAACAGAGAAAACAAACAAGGCAATTAATCATCCTAAGAAGGCTGTTCCACAATGCACCAATCACTGAAAAAGTGGCATCTCTGACCTCCTGTTTAACCTCCACTACCCAAGGATCAAACTTATTGAAAGCCACTGTACAAATAGCCCAGTGCGCACGCGCATACACATCAGGTCCCAATTCATTAAGCAGCTTGTAGATCAAGACTAACATGCATAAATGAGAAAAGCCGCCTGATGAATTAAGGAAAGAACTACATTGTTCAGCTCTTTTTTTCTTTTGTACATTTCAGAAACCAGCAAAGGGAGCATGAGGCCTGGTGGGCCTGAAAGCCCATTCTCCATTTTTCAAAAATGTGTCCATTTGCTGTTGTCCTTTCTGTGGCCTTTTCAGGTTACTTCCTACTACTGTTTCTGTTACTTGTTTGTGCAGAGGGGTTCCAAGCCATAAAAATTGAGTTTATTATAGCAATGCTTCCAGGCACTGTCATTGTTAGAGCTCTGGCAGTGTTTACATTCCATATCCTATTCTGAAGCATTCATGGGTTAGACATCTTATTTCTCACTAAAATAAAACTTGACACATGAGTCCATAGCCCAGAGGTGGTTTTGGATTCCTAATAATATTTGATTTACATGAATTAAGCTGGTTTTATTCTTTTACTTTTTATCTGTTTTCAGCTGTAAACTCCAGAAAAAAACATAGTATACCAGGACAGGCCATCTACAGGGAGCATTGTAAAGAATATAGGAAAGAACCGGGGAGAAGTGGCAGTAAATTATACTCAGGAAGTTATATAATTTTATCGTTTACACCCAAGGTTGTGGGGTTTTTAACCAGTTTTTACTCAGTAGGACAAATTTTTCTTTCAATTATACCCAGGAAATCCACAATAGCTCTGTGATAAATGAAGGGAGGAGGGGGGTAGCTCCCTTTTATGGACATCCATTCAGCGAGTAGCTATAAAATCCCTCTTAGTAGCTGTTCTCTAATTATTCTACCTGTAAAGAGTTAAAAAGTCTCACTGCGATGCATAGGTAAAGGGAAGTGAGTGGGCACCTCTCCAAAAGAGCCAATGGGAAGGCTAGAACTTATTAAAATTGAAACAAGACTCCCCTTTTGTCTGTCAGTTGTTGTTCTTGGGGAGAAGCAGACTGGGGGCAGTTATGCTACGAGAAGCTTAGGCCAGGTACGAAAAATCATCAGTGTCATACGTAGAAACTACTCATCCAGATATGTAATGTGACAAAGTTCCCGCTCTACCTTGGTGGGTCTTGTGCTTATTGGCGGATTTGCTCGCCTTGGAGCTTCAGAGCAGCCCTCAGCTTGGCCGTTTTTCTGAATTCACAGTCCAGGTCGACTCCTCCTGTGTCTGACCAGGAGTTGGGAGGATTTCGGGGGAACTCGGGCCCGCCCTCTACTCTGGGTTCCAGCCCAGGGCCCTGTGGAATGCAGCTGTCTAGACTGCCTCCTGGAACAGCTGTGCGACAGCTACAACTCCCTGGGCTACTTCCCCATGGCCTCCTCCCAACACCTTCTTTATCCACACGATAGGACCTTCCTCCTGGTGTCTGATAATGCTTATACACCTCAGTCCTCCAACAGTCCTTGTTCTCACTCTCAGCTCCTCACACGCACACCACAAACTGAAGTAAGCTCCTTTTTAAAACCCAGGTGCCCTGATCAGCCTGCCTTAATTGATTCTAGCAGCTTCTTGATTGGATTGGCTGCAGGGTGTTCTAATCAGCCTGTCTTAATTGTCTCCAGAAGTTTCCTGATTGTTCTGGAACCTTCCCTGTTGGGAAACGGGACCTCCCTCGCTTGCTCCTCAGCTATCTGCTTTCTATTCTTTCCTAAAGCCCCCTGGCCTGGATTTTTCTTACTTTTTGACCCTGCCTTAGTTCCCGCCCCCGACCGGGACAGACGCTTTTTTGTTTTGTTTTGTTTTTTTGCCATTTTTCTTTGCTGCCGTTTGAGTGCTGGTCAGCTGCCAGCTTGCCGCCAGCACGCCCCCCCACCCACGCCTGCTCTCAGGCGCAGCTATTTGCCTTAGCTGAAATCCCCGGAGGGGGGGGGAAGATTGCCGACCCGCTACCCGGAGGGGGGAGAGGAAGCCCCCAGACCTAGCCGTTTTGCTGTCAGCTCGGAAATTCTTCTTATCTCTGCAACATTCTCGGCCTGCCGGAAGCCTTGGTACACAGCCAACACAGTTGGAGAAGAAGATAGAGGACAGAGAAATCACCCAGGGAAGCTACAAACCATCGTGGAGGGGGCCGTAAGACTGAGTAATTTTTTTGAATTATACTCTTGTGGGGGGGAGTTTGACTGTGGTTTAATTGCATTTGTGGCGGCACAGGGGGTGTGGCACGGAGCTGCTCCCCGATCCATCGGTGCCCCCCGCAACATTATTACAACTGTCACGGCCCCCCGCCATCCGTCCCTGCTGACCCGCCATCTGCCTTCGGATCCAGCTGTTTGCTTTGAACTTTGCCTTTCGGACTGGACATAACAGCCAACCAAACGAGACTCTTTGGACAAACGTGCGTGGGTCCACACACACCCCCCCCCGGACTGTTTACCCCACAGCTTGCCCCTATCACCAGACCCCGATTTTTGTTTTTCCCCCCTTCCAGTCAAACCCCTTTGGTACCCCCCCCCGGCCTGCAGCCCAGCAGGGAGGAGCGGTTAATCTGCTTCCCCCTCCCCTCTCCTCCTTCTGGTGTCTCCCCATCTCTCCCTGCTCACAATGGCGGGGAATGAGAGGGGCGAGGCCCCTCTAACAATATCAGTTGTCCCTCCCCCACCTACCCCCCTGCCGAATCCCCAAGCCCCCCTCCCACTGTCAAAACACCTACCACCGCCCCCGCTGGGGCACCGGCAGCAGGAGGCACCAGGGCGATTACTGCCGCTGCTACGTCCCCTGCCCCCCCCAGATTCTAGGACCCCCCCCTCCCAGTTGGCCGGAAAGGCCCGGGCGGGAAGAAAGGAAAGGGCCCCGCTAAAACCACTAGGCCCTCCATGGCAGGGGCTGCCCCCACCACTGTGGCCTCGTCATCGACCATGGCGTCCCTCCCTGCTGTTCCCTCCACCAGCTCTGCGAACGTCCCTCCCCCGGCCACCAGGACGTATGCCCAGGCGGTGGCAGGCTCCCCCCTCCCTGCCACCTCATCATCTCGCCCACCCACTGCCTCCGCTACCATCACCAGCGGCCGGGGCCCCTTCCCCACCTTGACCAGGAGGCACGGTGTCTGTTGCCTCCTGGTGCCCACCTCGCCCCACGTGGAAACATATGTGCAGGCGTTGGCAAAGGTGGTAGGACCCACGGCAATTGTGGCGGCCTCCAAAATGTATGGGAAGGTCGTTTTTTTCTTAGCTTCAGAGGCTGCCACCCAGGAGGCAGTGGAGAAGGGCCTGGTGGTGGGGGGAGTGTTTGTCCCCCTAGAGCCGCTAGAAGATGTGGGCGTTCGCCTTGTCCTCACCTCCGTTCCTCCCTTTTTATCCAATGCTGCCCTGTTACCCGCTCTCTCCACCCTGGGGAAACTTGTCTCTGTCATCAGCCCTCTCCCGTTAGGCTGCAAAGACCCCACCCTCCATCACGTCCTTTCATTCCGCCGGCAAGTGCAGCTTCTACCGCCGGCAGCAGCGCGTGATGCAGAGGCGCTCAAGGGGGTCCTTCCTAATCCCTTACCAAGGAGCCCTGTACCCCTCGTGCTCCAGGACCCGGGCAACTTGGCGCGAGTGGAGGCATGCCAGGCCATCTATTCGGCAGCCTCCTCCGCCTGAGTCAACTGGGTCAAGAGCTCTGGCTTGGCGGTGGGGGACTGGCGGCAGGTGAGCTCCCTCCCACTCGCGCTTCAGACCATCCGGTGGAGTGCGGGTCCACTGCTCTATCTCGGCGTTTACCTTTCCGCCACGCACCCTTCCCCGCTGGAGAACTGGCAAAATTTAGAGGGCGGGGTGATAGAGCGGATCCGGAAATGGACGAGGCTACTCCAATGTCTCTCCCTCCGAGGGAGAGCACTGATGCTTAACCAACTAGTCCTGTCCACGCTCTGGTACCGGCTCAACACCCTGGCCCCAGCCCCGGGTTTTCTGACCCACCTCCGGAGATTGATTCTAGAGTTCTTTTGGTCAGGAATGCACTGGGCCCCTGTTGGAGTTCTTCATTTACCCCTGAAGGAAGGAGGGCAGGGCCTGAAGTGTCTGTACACTCAAGTCCGCGTTTTCCGCCTCCAGGCCCTGCATAGGCTCCTTTATAGTGCAGGTAGTTCGACGTGGAGCATATTGGCGCACGCCTTCCTGCGCCACTTCCAAGGGCTCCGATACGACCGGCAGATCTTTTATCTTTGTCTGAGAGGTTTTCCGCGACACCTCTCCGGGCTGCCGGTCTTCTACCAGGACCTCCTCCGGACCTGGAAACTGTTTTTAATGACCAGGTCCGTGGCAGCCACCATGGGAGCAGATCTCCTCATGGAGCCCCTGCTACACAATCCCCAACTCCGTGTGCAGGTAGCGGAGTCCCACTCGGTGCACCAGAGGTTGGTCCTGGCAGAAGTCACGAGGGTCGGAGACCTCCTAGACTACGACCGGAGAGACTGGTTGGATCCCCTGACGCTCGCTCGGCGCATGGGGCTCTCTAGCCCTCATACCCCCCGGCGCGTACTTCAGGAGGTGAAGGGGGCCTTGACCCCCGCTGCTCCAGCTTATGTCAACCGAGCCTTGCGCGAGGGTGCACCCCACCCATCCTCTACCCCAGGCCCGCCGTACCTTTCCACTGGGCCTCTACCCTGCCGATCCCAACAAACCCCTCACCCTTTCACTGCAAGCATGAACTGCAGCCGGTCAGTTTTCAAATCGCACCACGGAAATATTTATACACACTCATGCTTCACTCCCTTCACGCCCGCACCCTGGTGTCCCGCCCCGATACAAAGTTGCGGGAACTCCTGCCACCTTTGGAGGGTGAGCAACCTCGGTGGGCCAGCCTGTATTCCACCTTGGTCCCGAGGCCCGTCGGGGACATCAGTTGGCGGCTCCTTCACGGAGCTGTGAGCACAGGCGTGTTTCTGACACGGTTTACCCCCATCCCGGATACTTGCCCTTTTTGTAATGTGAGGGAAACCCTGGCGCACGTATATTTAGAGTGTGCCAGATTGCAGCCCCTTTTCCGGCTCCTCACAAATATTTTATTGCACTTTTGGCTTCATTTCTCCTCTCACCTTTTTATCTATACACTCCCCATCCGTGGCCCCAGAAAATCGTGAGATCTCCTGGTTAACCTCCTCCTAGCCTTGGCTAAAACAGCCATTTATAAAACCAGAGAGAGGAGGTTGGCCCATGAAGCGTCCTGCAATTGTAGGGCCTTTTTCCGATCCTCAGTACATTCACGTATCCAGGTGGAGTTCCTCTGGGCGGCATCCACCGACTCCCTTGATGCCTTTGAGGAGTGGTGAGTGCTGGCCGGGGTTCTCTGCTTGGTGACCCCGTTCGGTTCCCTCTGTCTGACCCTTTGATTGAGGGAAAGAGCGAGATACGCCAGCCCCAGCCGTTGCTGCTGGGGATACCATCATTACTGTCATCTAGGAGGGGTCCTATAATACATGGGTGTCTACCCCACCCCCAAACCGCCCACCCCGCAGCCGTGTCCATCTTGCCGGGCACTCTCAGGAGAGGGATAATCGGTGACACTGGGCGTGGCACTAGGTAACTCGAGGGGGTGGAAGACCACGAGTGTCGAGGAAGCCCCCCCCACTCTAGGCCACCAGGTAACTCAGGAGGGTGGAAGACCACGAGTGTCGAGGAAGCCCCCCCCGCTCTGGGCCCAGGCTAGCCTGAACACTTCTCCCTCCTGAAAGCTGCTGTGTTATACCTTCTGTTTACGTTGTTTTGTTGCATAGTTTGTTTTGTTTTCATTGGTAACTCTTCGCAAGTGTTACCCAATAAAATTCTTTTCTGTTTCAAAAAAACCTTCCCTGTTACCTTACCCAGGGAAAAGGGACCTACTTATCCTGCTCTCCTGCTGCTGCCCTCTGGCCTGGGCTTTCCTTGCTTTTGCCCCTGCTTTCAGCTCCCCCATCCACCCCCCCCCCCACCCCAACCGGGCCAGACACTATCGCCCTTTTCTTTTCTTTTTGTTGTTTTATTTTTCTTTCTCTGCTGTTGCTAGTGTGCTGGCCGGCTGCCGGCTGGCTGTTAACCCTGTCCCCCCGCCCGCCCTCGGATGCTGCTGCTGCTCTAGCTGAAACCCCCCTCCATGAGAGAGGGGGGACCAGCTGACCTGCTTCCCAGAGGGGGCAGCGGAAAGACTCATCCCCCAGACCCAGCCGCTTGCTGTTTCTCTGCGGACCCGTCTCCGGCTGAGAGAATTTCTTATCATCTGCTCCGGCATCCCTGGAATGCGAAAAAGAAAGCCCGGAAAAGACAGAGAAACTGCCGTCTACTGGAGGAACACTGCCCGGGGAATCTACAAATCGCCATGGAGGGGGCCCAAGACTGAGTAACTTTCGAACTGTGATCTCGTGTCAGGGGAGGCCTTGACTGTGTCGTGACTGTGTTTGTAGGGACACAAGGGTGTGGCACGGAGCTGCCCCAAAATCCATCTGTGTCCTCCCAACCCCCACACTACTATCCTCATCACTGCCCCCTCCATTGTCATTGCTGGCTGTTTAACATCTGCCTCTGGACTTAGCTGCTCGCCCTGATTCCACTGTGTGGACCAGAAGCACCAGCCAACCAAACAGGACTCTCTGGACAAGCGTATGGTTGTTCATGTGCCCCCCACGCAGAACTGCCCATCCCACAGCCTGTCTCTTTTTACCTGACCCCAACTCCTGTCAACCACCTGCCCCCGCCCCCGCTGGGGCATCGACAATGGTGGGCACCGGGGTGACCTCTGCCGCTGCCATGCCCATCGCCTCCCCAGACTCTAGGGGAGCCCCCGCAGCTGGCAGGAAAGGACAGGGCAAGAAGAAGGGGAAGGGCCCCGCTAAAACCACCAGGCCCTCCATGGCAGGGGCCACCCCCACTGCTGCGGCCCCGCCACCGACCATGGCATCCCTCCCCGCTGTCCCCTCCACTGGCTCTGCGGGTGTCCCTCCCTCACCCCCCAGGATGTATGCCTGGGCGGCGGCACCCCCCCACCTCCTGCTGCCTCGTCATCTCTCTCTCCCACCGCCTCCGCCACCATCAACAGCAGCCACAGCCCCTTCATGGAGACCCTTCCAGCGCCCGGAGACCTACGTGCGGGCATTGGTGAGGGTGGTGGGGCCCTCGGCCAATGTGGCGGCCTCCAAAATGTATGGGAAGGTTGTCTTCTTCTTAGCATTGGAGGCTGCCACGCAGGAGGCAGTGGAGAGGGGCCTGGCGGTGGGGCGGGGGGGTTTTCCCCCTAGAGCCGCTGGAGGATCTGGGTGTCCGCCTGGTCCTGACCTCTGTCCCTCCTTTTCTTCCCAATGCTGCCCTGTTACCCTGCTTTCCACCCTGGGGAAACCTGTTTCTGTCATCAGCCCTCTCTCATTGGGCTGCAAGGACCCCACCCTCCGTCACATCTTTTCCTTCCGCCGGCAAGTGCAGCTTCTACTGCTGTCGGCGGCGTGTGACGGAGAGGCACTCGAGGGGTCCTTCCTACTCCCTCACCATGGGCCTGTTACCAGGTGTATTTCTCCATGGGGGAAGCCCAGTGCTACCTCTGCCGGGCGTCAGGGCATGTCCGGAGAGACTACCCCTTACCCCAGCAAGGAGGGGCACCTGGGATCCCCGAGACCCGGCAGGACATTGGCCCCGTCATTGCAGATGCCCCTGGCTGCCCGATACCCGAACCCGACCCCCCTCCTCTTCGGACCACCACTTCTCCTGCTCAGGCCCAAGGGGCACCTCCCCTACAACCCCCAGATGAGTGGGAGAGCCCCGCCCTTGCTGCTGACAATCTGGCAGGACTCATGGAGGAGGGTGTGGAAGAGATACCACCAAGCATGGGAGAGAGCCTGCCCCAGGGAGAATCCTCCCTCCCTTATGCCGTCCCACCTTCCCTCCCCCCCCCCCCGACAAGTCCCTGAGCTATCACCTTTACTCCCTGATATGACCCCTGCTAACCAGCCCCCAGATGATGCCATGGAGGGCTGGGCCCTAGTTCAGGGGAAGCGAGGCAAGCGGAAGGCTCAAGCTCTGCATCATCTACCTGAGGTGGAGGCCCCCCGGAAGACCAGGAAGGGGGGTACCGATGCTGAACCTTCCACTTTGCCCACGAGTGCGTCCCATCCACCGATGTCAGCCGGGAAAGACGTGGTAGCACCGGAAGGTAGTGTCTCCCCTCCACGGGAGACCCTCCCCTCCGAGACCCTCGAGGAAGCCCCTTCTGTCCTGACACTACCTGAAGCCCCCGTGAACCCCGAGGCAACCGTCATGGAGGGTGCCAGTGGGGAGAACCCCGGGGTGATGGAAAGTGTCCTCTCCTCCGTATTCGAGGAGATCGAGGCCCTAGATCAGACCCCGGTCGTCCAGGGGGAGGACGACCTTTTGCCAGCAAACCTCGATTTGGGCGACCTCACTCCACCCCTCTTTTCCCCGTGCTTCCTCCCCCTAACTGCTGCTTCTGCTCCCACCTCCAAGGAGCCCCTGGACTCCTCCATCGACCCGGCCGCTGATGGCACCCTGCTGACGACCACCGAGCCTGCTCAGGTGACAGCCGGCACCATGCGGCCGGAACACGAGCAGCCAGGGGCCTTTGCGTTCTCCTGCCCCGACCCATTAGGGGCTGTTATTTTCCTTCCACCACCCCCTATCGCCCCAGGGCTTGAGGCAGGCCTAGAAGCTCCAGCCCATCAGGCACCCCATCGGGGGTCCGCACCCTGCTTGCCCGTTTTAGTGGGCCATGGGGCTGCACCAAGGGCCCCGCCGGTGAATAACCAGGAAACCGTAACCCCACCCACCCCCCCGAGCTGCGAGGAGAGCTGCAGAAGTTTTTAGAGGATGTCCATGGCTCCCACAACAAGGTACAGCTTGCTCTCCAGCGATGGGGGGATTTTTTTCAAATCCTCCGGGTCACAAGGGCCCTCATGGGGGAAGGTAAAGGGATGGGGAAGGAGGATGCCACTCCTACTGGTGGGTCCGCGTCTTCTGTGACCAATTACTCACCTACAGGTTGGGTCAAGGACTGTTGCGTGGCCCACGGGGGGATTGAGCGTCCTTGCCAGTGAGGATCCCCCCTGGCCCTCCCCGTGACCCCTCTCACCATCTCAACATTGAATACCCGGGGCTGTAGGATGGCTCTCCGCAGGTCCCAGGTGCTCTCCTTCCTTCAGGAGGGAGGGTTCTCTGTGATTTTCCTGCAGGAGACCCATACAGATCCGACTGCCGAAGATAGTTGGCTGCTGGAGTGGGGGGACAAGGTTTACTTTAGCCATTCCACGATTCGGCAGGCTGGAGTGGCGACCCTGTTCTCCCCTGACCTACGGCCTGAAGTGCTAGGGGTCGCCGAGGCCATGCAGGGTCGCCTGCTGCATCTCCAGGTCCGTATAGAGAGGCTTGTGGTTAACCTCATTAATGTCTATGCCCTGACATCGGGTCCGGAGTGGCTGCAATTCTATCAGAAGGCATCCGCCTTCCTCGGCACCTTAGATTCTCACGAGTGCCTGGTCCTGGGAGGGGATTTTAATACCACCCTCGAGGAGCGAGACGGCTCAGGGACCGAGCAGTGCCTGGCCGCCGTGGACACCCTCCAGGAGATAGTTGAACATCACTCCCTAGTGGACATCTGGCATGACCACCACCCGGATGACACTTTCACATTCACGTTTTATCCGGGTGGAAGCCCATCGGTCGAGCCACTCCCGGTTGGACTGCATTTACTTATCACGCTTCCATCTCTCACAAGCCCACTCCTCCAGCATTCAGCTGGCCCCATTTTCTGATGATCACCTCGCCATTGTGACAGCCTCCCTCTGTGCGGAGAGGCCGGGGCTGGCCTATTGGCATTTTAACAACAGCCTGTTGGAGGATGAGGGCTTCGTGATGTCCTTCTGGGAATTCTGGCTGGCCTGGCGAGGGCAGCGGCGTGCCTTTCCCTCGGCGCGGCGATGGTTGGACCTGGGGAAGGTGCGCGCCCGGCTTTTGTGCCGTGACTACACCCGGGGCACCAGCTGACTGAGAAATGCGGGGATAGAGCAGTTGGAACAGGAGGTCTTAGAGCTGGTGAGGCATCTGGCCACCAGCCCCAAAGACCCGCTCCTCTGCAGAGCATGCCGGGAGAAGCAGGAGGAGCTCCGGGCCCTCAAGGACCATCGGGCCTGGGGCACCTTTGTTCAATCCCGCATCCGCCTCCTTCAGGAGATGGACCGTGGCTCCCGCTTCTTCTATGACCTGGAGAAAATGAGGAGGGCCAAGAAACACGTCACCTGCCTCCTGGCAGAAGACGGCACCCCCTTCATGGAACTGGCGGAGATGTGCGGGAGGGCCCGAGCTTTCTACGCAAGTCTCTTCTCCCCGGATCTGACCGACCCTAGCGCTTGCAGAGTGCTTTACGAGGAGCTCCCTACAGTCAGCGTGAGCGACTGAGACTGGCTAGAGTTGCCTCTCACTCTGGCCAAGTTCTCGGAAGCCGTCCATCGTATGCCCACTAATAAGTCTCCAGGCATGGACGAGCTGACCGTGGAGTTCTACCGCGTGTTTTGGGATGTCCTCGGCCCAGACCTAGTCACCGTCTGGGCCGAGTCTCTGCAGAGCAGGGTCCTCCCTCTTTCGTGCAGGCGAGCTGTGCTCACCTTATTGCCGAAGAAGGGGGACTTCCGCGATTTACAAAATTGGCGTCCCATCTCACTCCTCAGCACGGACTATAAAATCATAGCGAAAGCAATCTCGCTGTGGCTAGGGTCTGTGCTGGTGGATGTGATCCACCCAGACCAGACCTACACCGTCCTGGACCACAGTATCTTTGATAACCTATTTATGGTTTGGGACCTTTTGGAACTCGGGCGTAGAGACGGTCTGTCGTTCACCCTCCTGTCCCTAGATCAGGAGAAGGCGTTTGATAGGGTGGACCACAGGTACCTCCTGAGCATTCTGCAGGCGTTTGGCTTCGGACCCCAGTTTGTGGGTTTTCTCCAGGTGCTGTACGCTTCCGCAGAGTGTCTGGTAAAGCTCAACTGGATTCTGACCGAACCGGTCAGCTTCGGGCGAGGAGTACGGCAGGGGTGCCCCCTCTCGGGCCAGCTGTATGCTCTGGCGATTGAGCCCTTCCTCTGTCTCCTCCGCAGGAGGTTGACAGGGTTGGTGCTGCAGGAGCCAGAGCTGCAGCTGGTCCTGTCGGCGTATGCTGATGACGTGCTCCTCGTGATCCAGGACCCCGGTGACTTGGCACGGGTGGAGGCTTGCCAGGCCATCTATTCGGCGGCCTCCTCCGCCTGGGTCAACTGGGTCAAGAGCTCTGGCTTGGCGGTAGGAGACTGGCGGCAGGCAAGCTCCCTCCCACCTGCGCTTCAGACCATCCGGAGGAGCGCGGGTCCACTGCTCTCCTTCTGCATTTACCTTTCTGCCACGCATCCCTCTCTGCCAGAAAACTGGGAAAATTTAGAGGGCAGGGTGAGAGAGCAGCTCCGGAAATGGACGGGACTGCTCCGATGTCTCTCCCTCCAAGGGAGAGCGCTGGTGCTTAATCAGCTAGTCCTGTCCATACTCTGGTACTGGCTCAACACCCTGGGCCCGGCCCCGGGTTTCCTGACGAACCTCCGGACATCGATTCTGGGGTTCTTTTGGTCAGGAACGCACTGGGCCCCTGTAGGGGTTCTTCATCTACCCCTGAAGGAAGGAGGACAGGGCCTGAAGTGTCTACACACTCAGGTCTGTGTCTTCCGCCTCCAGGCCCTGCAGAGGCTCCTCTATGGTGCAGGCAGTTCTGCATGGAACACACTGGCGCACGCCATCCTGCGCTGCATCCGAGGGCTCCGATATGATCGGCAGCTCTTTCATCTCCATCCGGAAGGTCTTCCGCGAGGCCTCTCAAGGTCTTCTACCAGGACCTCCTCCGGACTTGGAAACTGTTTTTAATGACCAGGTCTGTGGCAGCCACCGAGGGGGTAGATCTTCTCGCGGAGCCCCTGCTACAAAACCCTCAGCTCCGTGTGCAGGTGGCGGAGTCCCGCTCGGTGCGCCAGAGCTTGATCCTGGCAGAAATCACTTCTTGATTCTTGATCACTTCTTGATCACTTCCACTTCTTGTAAGCTTCTTTTTTATGTTTAAGATCCGCTAGGATTTCACCGTTAAGCCAAGCTGGTCGCCTGCCATATTTACTATTCTTTCGACTCATTGGGATGGTTTGTCCCTGTAACCTCAACAGGGATTCCTTGAAATACAGCCAGCTCTCCTGGACTCCTTTCCCCTTCAAGTTAGTCCCCCAGGGGATCCTGGCCATCCATTCCCTGAGGGAGTCGAAGTCTGCTTTCCTGAAGTCCAGGGTCCGTATCCTGCTGCTTACCTTTCTTCCCTGTGTCAGGATCCTGAACTCAACCAACTCATGGTCACTGCCTCCCAGATTCCCATCCACTTTTGCTTCCCCCACTAATTCTACCCGGTTTGTGAGCAGCAGGTCAAGAAAAGCGCCCCCCCCCCAGTTGGCTCCTCTAGCACTTGCGCCAGGAAATTGTCCCCTACGCTTTCCAAAAACTTCCTGGATTGTCTATGCACCGCAGTATTGTTCTCCCAGCAGATATCAGGAAAATTAAAGTCACCCATAAGAATCAGGGCATGCGATCTAGTAGCTTCCGTGAGCTGCCGGAAGAAAGCCTCATCTACCTCATCCCCCTGGTCCGGTGGTCTATAGCAGACTCCCACCACTACATCACTCTTGTTGCACACACTTCTAAACTTAATCCAGAGACACTCAGGTTTTTCTACAGTTTCGTACCGGAGCTCTGAGCAGTCATACTGCTCCCTTACATACAGTGCTACTCCCCCACCTTTTCTGCCCTGCCTGTCCTTCCTGAACAGTTTATAACCATCCATGACAGTACTCCAGTCATGTGAGTTATCCCACCAAGTCTCTGTGATTCCAATCACATCATAGTTCCTTGACATCACCAGGACCTCCAGTTCTCCCTGCTTGTTTCCAAGGCTTTGTGCATTCGTATATAAGCACTTGAGATAACCTGTTGATCGCCCCTCATTCTCAGTATGAGGCAGGAGCCCTCCCCTCACAGACATTTCTGCCTGTGCTTCCTCCCGGTATCCCGCTTTCCCACTTACCTCAGAGCTTTGGTCTCCTTCCCCCGGTGAACCTAGTTTAAAGCCCTCCTCACTAGGTTAGCCAGCCTGCTGGCAAAGATGCTCTTCCCTCTCTTCGTATGATGGAGCCCGTCTCTGCCCAGCACTCCTCCTTCATGGAACACCATCCCATGGTCAAAGAATCCAAAGCCTTCTCTCCGACACCACCTGCGTAGCCATTCGTTGACTTCCACGATTCGACGGTCCCTACCCAGGCCTTTTCCTTCCACGGGGAGGATGGACGAGAACACCACTTGCGCCTCAAACTCCTTTATCCTTCTTCCCAGAGCCACATAGTCCGCAGTGATCCACTCAAGGTCATTCTTGGCAGTATCATTGGTGCCCACGTGGAGAAGCAGGAAGGGGTAGCGATCCGAGGGCTTGATGAGTCTCGGCAGTCTCTCCGTCACATCGCGAATCTTAGCCCCCGGCAAGCAGCAGACTTCTCGGTTTTCTCGGTCAGGGCGGCAGATAGATGACTCAGTCCCCCGGAGGAGAGAGTCCCCGACCACCACCACCCGCCTTCTCCTCTTGGGAGTGGTGGTCGTGGAACCCCCAACCTCAGGACATCGCATCTCATGCCTTCCAACCAGCGGAGTCTCCTTCTGCTTTCTCGCCCCAGACATATCATCTGGTCCACTCTCCGCAACGGTACCTGCGGAGAGAACATGAAAGCGGTTAGTTACCTGTGTCTGTGTTACTGGAGCCCGGACATTCCGCTTACCTCTTCTGGAGGTCACATGTTGCCAAGCTTCTTCACTGGCCTCTTGGCTCCTCTGTGCAACCTGCTCTATATCTTTAGAGCTTTGTGCCCCTGGAAGCCTATCCTGAGTTTTGTCTAGAAAATCCTCAGTTTCTCGTATGCAACGCAGGGTTGTTATCTGTTGCTCCAGACCTTCAATCTTCTCTTCCAATATGGAGACCAGCTTGCACTTTGTACAGACAAAGTCGCTTCTGTCCTGTGGAAGAAAGACAAACATGGCACATCAATGGCTCCATGTCTAGTTGGCAGCCGGTGTCAAGTGGAGTGCCCCAGGGGTCAGTCCTGGGGCCGGTTTTGTTCAATATCTTCATAAATGATCTGGAGGATGGTGTGGATTGCACTCTCAGCAAATTTGCGGACGATACTAAACTGGGAGGAGTGGTAGATACGCTGGAGGGGAGGGATAGGATACAGAAGGACCTAGACAAATTGGAGGACTGGGCCAAAAGAAATCTGATGAGGTTCAATAAGGATAAGTGCAGGGTCCTGCACTTAGGACAGAAGAATCCAATGCACCGCTACAGACTAGGGACCGAATGGCTAGGCAGCAGTTCTGCGGAAAAGGACCTAGGGGTGACAGTGGACGAGAAGCTGGATATGAGTCAGCAGTGTGCCCTTGTTGCCAAGAAGGCCAATGGCATTTTGGGATGTATAAGTAGGGGCATAGCGAGCAGATCGAGGGACGTGATCGTCCCCCTCTATTCGACATTGGTGAGGCCTCATCTGGAGTACTGTGTCCAGTTTTGGGCCCCACACTACAAGAAGGATGTGGATAAATTGGAGAGAGTCCAGCGAAGGGCAACAAAAATGATTAGGGGTCTAGAACACATGACTTATGAGGAGAGGCTGAGGGAGCTGGGATTGTTTAGCCTGCAGAAGAGAAGAATGAGGGGGGATTTGATAGCTGCTTTCAACTACCTGAAAGGGGGTTCCAAAGAGGATGGCTCTAGACTGTTCTCAATGGTAGCAGATGACAGAACGAGGAGTAATGGTCTCAAGTTGCAGTGGGGGAGGTTTAGATTGGATATTAGGAAAAACTTTTTCACTAAGAGGGTGGTGAAACACTGGAATGCGTTGTCTAGGGAGGTGGTGGAATCTCCTTCCTTGGAAGTTTTTAAGGTCAGGCTTGACAAAGCCCTGGCTGGGATGATTTAACTGGGAATTGGTCCTGCTTCGAGCAGGGGGTTGGACTAGATGACCTTCAGGGGTCCCTTCCAACCCTGATATTCTATGATTCTATGATTCTATGATCACGAGAGTCGGAGACCTCCTGGACTACGACCGGGGAGACTGGCTGGATCCCCTGACGCTCGCCTGGCGCAAGGGGCTCTCCAGACCTCGCACTCCCCCGGCGCGTACTTCAGGAGGCGAAGGCCGCTTTGCTCGATCTTACCTCGACCAGGTCCTGCTCGAGGGCATGCCCCGCCCACCCTCTACCCCAAGCCCATCAGACCTTTCAATTGGACCCCTGCCCCGCAGACCCAATTGATCCCCTCACCCCTTCACTGCGAGTCGGCTGCATGAACTGCAGCCGGTACACTTCCAAACCGTACCAAGGAAACATCTATACACGCTCATGCTCTGCACCCTTCACGCCCTCATCCTAGTGTCCCTCCCTGACACAAAGTGGAGAGGCCTTCTGCCACCTTTGGAGGGTGAGCAGCCCCGGTGTGCCAGCCGATATTCCACCTTGGTTCCGAGGCCTATCGGGGACATCAGTTGGCGGCTCCTTCATGGAGCTGTGAGCACGGGCACGTACTTCGCACGGTTCACTTCCGTCCCAGATACTTGTCCCTTTTGTGGAGTGAGGGAAACCCTGGCGCACATATATTTGGAGTGCGTTAGGCTGCAGCCCGTTCCAGCTCCTCGGAAATCTCCTATTACGTTTTTGGTTGCATTTTTCCCCTCACCTTTTTATTTATTCACTCCCCATCCGTGGCCTCACAAAGTCACGAGATCTCCTAGTTAACCTCCTCCTGGCCTTGGCTAAAATGGCCATCTATAAAACCAGAGAGAGGAGGTTGGCCGATGGAGTTTCCTGTGGCTGTGGGGCCGTTTTCCGATCCTTGGTCCGTTCATGTATCTGGGCGGAGTTCCTCTGGGCGGCATCCACCAACTCTCTTGATCTTTTGAGGCGCGGTGGGCGCTGTCTGAGGTTCTCTGCTCGGTGTCCCCATCCGGGTCCCTTTGTCTGACCCTTTGATTGGGGGAGAGAGTAAGGGACCCCAGACCCAGCCATTGCTGCTGCGGATACCACCACCCTAGAGGGGTCCTTTCACATGTGGGAGCACATGCCCCCCCCCCCCCCGATTGTCCACCCCACAGCCTCCTCTCTTGTTGGGTGCTTTCAGAGGAAGGAATTGTTGGTGACACTCGGGCGTGGCACCAGGTAACTCGAGGGGGTGGAAGACCATGAGAGTCAATGAAGCCCCCTCACTCTGGGCCACCAGGTAACTCGGAAGGGTGGAAGACCACGAGAGTCAAGGAAGCCCCCCGCTCTGGGCCCAGGCAAGCTTGAACACTTTCCTCTCCTGAAGCTAATGAGAAAACAATTGTGATTGGTTGCTGTGTTACACATTGCATGTGCTGCTGTTTTTACTTTGTAAATGTGTTATGCAAATAAAAACATCTTTTGCTTCAAAAAAAAAAAAATTACTCTCCTATAGCCATCTAGCCCTACCCTGTCACAGTAAGTAGATCGGAAAATGTCTAGGAAGATGTGATTAATTTTATCCCTTTTATTTCTTTATGGCTTGTGGATTCCTCTTTGCTAACCCCAGATGCTTTTATTTTGCTTGTAAACTTTGAGCTGGACCTCAAGGAAGCTATTCTTGATGCTTAATCCTTGTAATGTTGTTTTTTTTTTAATCTAGAAAAAGCCTAAATTCCCAGATGTATTTTCTTTCTTTTTTATTAATGGAATTTACCTTTTTTAAGAACAGATTTGGATTTTTGTGTCATAGGAGGTTTGTGCACATGTTGTTTAATTAGCTGGTGGCAACAGCTGATTTCCTTTTTTTTTCCTTTCTCAGCTCTTCCCCGGAGTGGGGATGAAAGGGCTTGAGGGTACGCCACAGGAAGGAATTCCCAAGTGTGCCTTCCTGGGTTCTCAAAAGGATTTTGCACTTGGGTGGTGGCAGCAACTACCAATCCAAGGTCAGAGAAAAGCTGTAACCTTGGGAGTTTAATACAAGCCTAGAGTTGCAAGTATTAATTTTTAGTCCTTGTGGGCCCCCACCTTCTGCACTCGAAGTGCCAGAGTGGGGATTCAGCCTTGACAAGCTCCAAGGATTCAACTTCTTAGCTACACTGGTCTGATCAATAGGAGTTGCACCTATATTAATCGAGAGAAAACAATGAATTGCTTTGTCTTAAACTGTGCACCCAGATCTGCTGTCAATGTCATGGGCACAACTCCTCCTCATTCTGTGCTATTCACAGCACATCCTCTTACGCATGCTGCTGATTACGCTTACTCATGCAGAATCCTCGAAGGATTTGCACCCCAAATGTGTAATTTTTAATTATCCATGGCAGATTAACATCTGTTTTACATTTATAGCTGCAGATTGAAAGCTGTTAAGATCAATAACATAGCAGGTATAAAGAAAAGGAGGACTTGTTGCACCTTAGAGACTAACAAATTTATTTGAGCATAAGCTTTCGTGAGCTACAGCTCACTTCATCGGATGCATTCAGTGGAAAATACAGTGGGGAGATTTATATACACAGAGAACATGAAACAATGGGTGTTACCATACACACTGTAATGAGAGTGATCAGGTAAGGTGAGCTATTACCAGCAGGAGAGTGGGGGAGGGGGGACCTTTTGTGGTGATAATCAAGCTGTTTTCAGGTTTAATCAGCCCTATAATGTATTTTTATGTACCCTTTTGTATTTGCTGTATCAAGACAGGACAAAAGATTAACACACACAAAGTGAATGGTTTCTAAATGTTTCCATACTTCACAACTTCCAGCTGTCAAAACTGAACCTAAATATCATGGCTGTTTGTGAAGTTTTTATTTTCCTCCAAAAGGTTTTAAATGAAAACACTGCATGATTTTGTGACATTTTTTTCAGCAGTACTGGGAAAACATTGCTTTATAACAAACTTGCTCTTTTCTTGCTCATCACAAAGTCTTCTTGTGTCTGGATTAGAACATGTAATTGCAAAAATACACATTTTTAAATAACTCTGTTAAGGTAGGAAGGTAGTTAAAAGAGAACAAAACTTTTTAAATGTGTTATTTCAGTTTAATAGTTCCCAAAGGAAGTATTTTGTGAAACCTGTAAAGAATTTAAGATGCCATAAGAATAAGACAACACATGCCAGACATCAACAGTCTCAGTATTTCCTAACTAGAACACTCACAGAATACGGCAACAGCAACAGAAACAATAATAAAGAAAAATCCATTTCAAGCAAGAGATAAAAGCCTTTCCATGTACACAGCAAAAAATTTATCAAACAAAGTGCATTAAATGCCATCAGCGCAACACATTCAAATATTTCATATAGCAGCAGCCTAAAATCTCCCCTAGAACAGCATGGTCACTGTATGCCAAAGTAAAGCAAAAAAACATACTTCCATGAAAAAGATAGTCTTCCAATCTACTTCAAAACACCCCAGACCTCAAACAAATAGAAAAAGTAGCCCAGGAAGCCCTGAGGTAAAAGGGACCACCAACAACAAAAACCATGCCTGGGTTTAAGGAAAGGATTACAACCAAAAATTCTGTTTTATCACCTTTACTTGCTTTAAGCACTGGCACCCCTATGTGGCTATCTCCTTGGCTACCCTTTGTTTTTCTCCTAGCTCCCTCCTGCTTTTTACTGAGCTGAAAAGTCATTAGGAGAATAGTGAGAGGGAATAAGGAGAGACAGAGGTGGGCTCTTCCTTAGCAGTCACAGGCATAGGCCTTACCGGTTGCAGAGAAAAATGCAGGGGGGAAATATTTTCCCCTCCCCCATCTTCTCATTTCCTGAGGGAGACTTTTCTACTTTATTTTTTGTGAGCAAGTTTGGGAACTGCAGCTGGTAAGCAGATTCAGGGAACTGAGAGGCAGAGAAAAAAAAAACAGCCGCACATAAGGGCTCTACCGCCTGTAATAGTGCACTTATTTTAAAATTATCATGTCAGCTCCCACATTCATAGTCACCACTGCATCCAATAAAAATGGATAAACACATTATAAAATAAACAGCTGCTCTATCATGGGAGATGTTGACATAATTCACTATCAATATATTTCAGAGTTAACTCCACATTCAGATGCACTGGGAGCAGGTCACACATTTCTCTTTGTGCAATTCTAAATGTAACTTGTTTTAGTAACCCATATACCCCAGTCCTGAGATGAGATGATCAGAGAGCAGGCAAGCAAACCCTTCCTTCAGGAATATCAGCCCAGCACTAATACCCATTTCCCAGAGAACAACTCTGCCTCAAGAGTTTACTTTAATCAGAGGGGGAAAACTCTTTCTGCTCATACAGCTGCATCTCCAAAGAACACTACCTTTACAAAAGACTTTTCAATAAACCAAACTACCAACACAGCATGTCTTCCCAAGACTAAACATTTGTTTGCACGTTAAAAAAAAGAATTTAAGGGCATGTTACATCATCCCCTGGTGAAACCTCCTATAACATATTGTAAATTAATTTTAAATTCTGATACTTTTCACATTGTGAAAGAACTCAGGCAACAGCTCAGAACATGTATTCCTGAGGATAGAAAACAGAGCTAGTCTAGAGAAGGATAGTTTTTAATTAACAAGAGTTAATTAAAATAGGAATTAGCCATAGGAATAAGCTTGAAATAGTTACATTATGGAAAGAACAAAATAGCTTTAGGCAATTTGTGGTAAACATAAACTCACACTAAATGTTATAGATGGATTGTTTGTTCAATGTAAGGAAGAGGGTCCCAAGTACCTTGAAACCAGACAACATGTGGGCACTTTGGAACCAGATAATATATAACTAGCCACCTCCCTTTTGCTCTAGGGCAGAGAACAATAAGGGGGTTGCAGCAGGCCTGGGCCAGCCCCCACAGGGGGCAGGGAGAGAGTGCCACCCAGCCCCACCCCGTCCCAGCAGTGGCCCAGGCTCCCAGCCCCTTGTCTGGCTCCACTCCCAGCCTCAGCACAGCTCCACACCTGGCCAGGGGACCAGCTACCAGACCCCACCATGGCCTGGCTGTGGCTTGGCTCCCAGCCCCACCTCTGCCCCCAGCCCCACCCCCAGCTGTGGCCCCAGCCTTGGCCCACTTACCCCTGTCCAGGACCACCCACCACCCCGAGCCATGGCCCTGTTCCTGGCTCCAGCTCCAGGGGTGCAGGGGGGCATGGCCCTCAAAAGTTTGGGGACCACTGCTCTAGGGAGTGACTCCAGAGCTCCTCCTTGCAGCCTCCTCCTTTGTCTTTGTTTTTTTGGGTTTTTTTGGCACAGCAACCTCATGATACGAGGCTATAGCCACCACTTTCTTCATTCCATTTTAACCTTTTTATAAATACATACCCTTTCATTCAGTTTCGTATCCTCAAGGATACACAGGAAGGCTTCTTTTGCACTATTCTGTTTTCCTGACATTTTCACTAGTCCCTTTACAGAGAAATCTTTGATTCTAAGCCCATTCAATTTTTCATAATGAAACTTTCTTGCCCTTGAATATTGCCCACAATGCCATAGAACATGATCAGCAGTGTTTTTGCTTTTGTGCTCATTATACCACCCATCTTTATGTCTTAATAGTTTTTACGTATAATTTAAGGCACATTCTCCTTCTAACACCCCCCAAAAATGACTACTTCGCTTTTTCTACCATGACTGCGGAGTATAGTATTATCTTTGATTTTTGAGCATACACCATACAACCATCATCCTTTTGTTTCATTCACCCATAGTTCTTGCCATTCCTTTGCAAGCTCCTTTGGGACCACACTTTTAAATTCTTATTTACTTAAGGATATCTTAATATCCACCTCCTCATTTTTGGAGCCTGTTTTGCTGCTTTGTCAGCAATCTCATTTCCAGTTATTCTGATATGTACAGGAATACGTGCTATTGTTACACAGATACCTGTTTGCAGTATTTTCATGGCTAGGAACATTATTTCACTTATTATGTCATTTCTGATTTTGAAAGTCCATGTTCTGATTGTCATGATGCCTGAGAAGGAATCAGATAAAATTACAGTTGCAGCCAGTCACACATCCCATACCCAGGTTAGTGCCCACATTATCCCCATTAGTTCGATTGTCAGAATGGTCACATAATTCAGTAGCCTTTTAAATTTTTGGACTCCAAGACTAGGAAAGAGAGAATGCTCTTCTCACTCCAGCTGTGCTGTCGTCTTTTGATCTATCTATAAAGACTTGGCAAAGCTGCCCCATTTTTCAGAATACATTTAGAAATTTCATTGGTCATAATGAGTGGCGTTTTTCCATCCCTCATGTTTCCCCATACCATTCCAAATGCACAAATAGGGAGTAACTGTTCAGTTATAATTTGATTTTCTATGACTAAAGCCTCCTTCTGCTCACAACTTCCTTATACAAGCCCAACCTGCTCCTGCCCAGATGGGCTTCATCTTCAGTTAGACTTTACCAGGCCCTGTTTGTTTTATTTTAAATTATGAGAAAGTTGAAATAGGGATGTGGAAGAAAAGAGTAATCTCAGACTTAATTATACCATTGCTGCACATTACACTGAAGTTTGTCCCTTAATCCCCACATTCCAGGTAACAGGCTTCATGGGGCAACAGGTGCAAAGATGGTAATAAACAAACCTTTTTCATTTTTTAGTTTTTCTCCTAAGTAGTTTCTTCACCCCCACCCCCACCCCCCTTTAATTATTGTCATTTTAGAGTAGAAGTCAACCTTAAATAGCATTTCCATTTGTTTGCCTCCATTCTGCATGTGTGGCAATGCAGTGATTGTCATGGGGGCTGGGGAAACCCCGGTTCTAGTAAAAAGAAAAGGAGAACTTGTGGCACCTTAGAGACTAACCAATTTATTTGAGCATGAGCTTTCGTGAGCTACAGACTAACACGGCTGTTACTCTGAAACCCGGTTCTAGTGTTTTAGCTGTCCACAGACACGAGCCTTCTGTATATTGTTCCTAGCCCAACAAAATATCAAATGCTTCAGTCTGTGCAGCAGCATTGTCTCCTGCAATCCTTCGTCTAGAATTCTTAAAACTCAAAGAAGCCTGCCTGTTGAATATGCCGAGTAAAAGCTCTAGCCTTAGATTTAATCTCTACTGTTGCAGTGCTAGAGCAACGTACAGTCCTCAGTGAGAAAATGGCAATGTCAGCTCTGTGGACAATATACGATTATGTGCACACGTTTCCTAAAACGGTCTGTGGAGCCTGCAATACACCCCTCACCCTCTGCTGTGCCTTACACTCATGAGTCATAGTGGATAAAGGAGACAGAGTATTTTTGCTTGCCATCCTGGAGCTGGATATTGATAAAGGAAATATTTCCATTCCCGGCACAGTTCACTCCTTTAAAAATGCATTATGGCACAGAAACAAATGACCATTAACTTGTGTCTGCAGCAGTCAACAATTACAAGGAAATATTTTTATACTTTTATGAAATATTAAATATGAACTGATGATGGGGGGATAATAATACAGAGGAGAGTGAATTATCTTCTTTAGTTATTTAATCAAAGCTTAGGCTAAGCAATAGCAGAGCAAGGCTTGAGTCTGGGTTTCTCATGGGAATCAGATTTCCACAGAAAGAGGGCAGCTGTCCCAGACACTAAATGAATGGTATACTTAGCAGCAAGTCGATGCACTATAAAACTCCAGAACATTTTTTTTAAGATTCCCTGGGTGAGGTTCTTTGAAACTATGTATTAATATTTATTTCTTTTCTCCAGTATTTCTGGACTTCTTTAGCCTCTTTTGTCTCTGCTCCCACATTCACATTTTCACCTATTCCTATCTGCCTTTTCCCAGCTGTTTTCCCCTGCCTGCTCTTAGCCTGTAGTCAGAACATTATGGGCCAAATTGTTTCCTCATTGGAGTGAATTGGAAGCATCAGTCTGGGTCTATCGCCACCATTTTTCAAGAAGTGTTACCTCCAAAAGCCACAAATGAAAAATATGATAACATAAGAGATGCATATAGTCTTTCATATTTCACCATTGATATTAATGGCATATTTGACTTTGGTTGTCACAGGATCAGGGTCCCCACCTTGTAGTGTAATCTGTATGTATTTTTTGGAATTGTTTCTCAGTGCTCAACATCAGAGATGGGCCCTCTCACTGAGTTTGTACTAAATCCAAATCTTTAAGAAACTGGAAATGTCAGCTTGCTATTGCTAGGACAGGGGAAGAGACCGTTTTCCTCTTAAAAATCTCATCTATCACTAAAGGAGACATTTGCTTTAGTAGGGTCTTCTGAGCTCCTTGTAGATGGCAGTTGTAGATAGTGGAGAATCTCTCTTGTGGTGAAAGATATGCACTGAGTTTTGTATCATTAGCAGGGCTCTTTTCTTATAGGATTTTGCTTTATTTGTTGGGGCAGATTGCAGTGGGTCCTGCTTTGAATATTTCTTACTGCAGAAGAAAAGGACAATTTTCAGATTCACTTGGAATAAAGCAATGACCTTTTCACCATTGGGCTCACTGTGTTCAAAACATTTTTCTGTACTTTCCTTTGCGCTGGGTACATAGCAAAAGAAATAAATTGTTGTGGTTTTCCAGATTCGCTAGCATGCCTTCTTGTGGTAAATGAGATCATTTTCCAGTGGTATTTCCACTTCAACAAACCACAGAAATGTTGTTGTATTTTTTTTTTTCAGTAGGGATGGTAATAAAAAACAGTTAGAAAAGACACAGAAATCCTACATAGTAAAATGGGTTTGGATTCCTACCATCCAGACCTTTGGCTTTATGTCTTGGCTTTGTGACCATCACTTTCTCCAAATTCACTGTATTGAAAACATCATTATTTCCTCACTGTTTTTAATAATTTCCATTTTGTAAGAGGGGAGGTATTCTTTTATTCCCTGTGAGGTTTCCTTGAAACCCAACTACTGCTGATTCTCGCTTATTCAACCACAATTGGAGCTGAGAGCCAGGTTCCAGGGCTTATGTATTGGAAGGAAAGAGAGCAGTAGTCTGGATTCTGGGATGTGTGGAATCTGGCCAAGACCCTGGAATTAATAACCACATTCTTGCAATGGCATGGGGTCATTACTCATGAACACCATCAACTGAATTCTTTCCTTCCACCCCCACTCCTCCCCACCACCAAAGCCTCTGCCATTCAGTTGGAAATTAATTGTTGCCGTACAAAGGGAAATTCTTTTAATTTTCCAAACACTCAACTGGAATTCTTGATGGAAGCCGATTTTCATCTTTGTTCCTACCTCCCTTTCCTCCTGGTACAAGAGATTTTTAGCATGCAGATCACACTGAACTCAGCATAGCTTTTGAGTATTTCTGTTTTCTTTTAATTATAATCACAAATTGCAAGAGTAAAAATCTACTAAGGATGAGAAGCCTCTGAATATTATTACATTGTTATATATTTCCAAAGAAATGTTAGATCAATGCTGACACAGAGATTTTCCATTATACTAATCTATTATAACTTTCTAAAATATTTTTAACACTTCATGAATCTTAGCCAATTATTCTTTTTTACTTCATCTGGATTTCATTTTCACTTTCTACTGGTAAGAGAGATCTTTCCAGCAGACAAAAATGACTGAATAAACTTTAATTAGACCTCTCCAAGCAAGAATGGTTCTATAACCATAGCTCAAGAAGAATATCTTCTTTCATCCTACAGAGGTTTGGTAAGGGTCTAATTAAGCTTTTGTGAGTTGGGGAGTGGGAGGAGGAAGAGAGAGTGATTTTAAAATACACAAATATTCAAAGAATTATCTTGAAACTGATCAGCTATCTTCCTCATTTCTGAGTACTGTAGCATGATTCACACTTACCTTTTCAGAAAGTTTGTTTAGAGTCTACAGATCAATTTAAGACATTCAGGGAATAGATGTGTTACTCCTATGACTTATGCACCCAGGCAAAGAGTTTATTTTCAGACTTGGTTCAGGAATTGCTTGTTGCTCTGAGGAAAATCAGAGAAGGGAAAAGTGGCAAGGATTTCTACTTTTACATACTAAACTCCCTAGAGAATCTCCATCTCATAATTTAAACGTAATTGGTAGGACCATCTGGCAAACATGGAGGATCAGCTGGTTCCTTTGAACTGTGTTCTATATGCTAGAAGGTGTATTGTTTTTCAAGACTGTATTTTTTTTTTATTTCCTTGTGTATGTGCTTTCATATTAGTCTTTGACTAGGAAGGATCAAAAGGCAAAGCGGTGACAAAAAAGGTTCCTTTTGATGTATGATTTATGTTTCAAGAAAGAATGTGAAGTGGAATAGATTACTTACTGAACAGTGCTAATCTCTGACAGACTGTCCTGTTCAATAATGCTCAGGCAACCAGTTTAACACACAAGATTGTTCACAAAGAGTTTTGCTGTTGTAATCTCCCATCCAAATGCCAATATACATCATTAACATGCTCTGAACAAATGCCAGTTGGCAGTATTTTGCAAACTGTTTTTTAAATATTGAAAGTAGATAGCCTAAGGCACCTGAAACTCTTGTTGTTGTTTTTTAAAAATCACAAAATAGATGAATATTTTTTTTTAAAATAGCCCAGAAGTAGATGGCTCTGTGGAGCATTCTAACAGTAGCAACAGGTACTCCATGAAATGAATTTTTTAACCCCTCCCCCACTGCCCCCATTCGTTCTGCTGGTTTTCTGCCTTTTCTTTCACTCTTTCCTTTAAATAAATAGGCCTGGAACAAATTTCCAAAACTGCATATCATGGAAGCCCCTCAAGACAGAGAGAAATAAAGATGTATACACACCTTATTTAATGCATTTTTAGAACAGGCACTCAAATACCACACTTGTGATAGATGTGATGTGAGAAACACAGTAGAAGAGACTAGAACAGCCTCTACCTACCCTCTTTTGAGTCGTATACAGCATGAGCATTAGCTGTTGAAGGACAATGAGAACAAATTAATGTTTACATATGCATTTGGCATGTCCACTTTCACCTGTCACAGCATGTGCTGGTTGAAGGATCCTTGGAACCATTCCTCCTACCTTTCATTTGAAACCAAATCTGGTATTCTGCAGCTGGTTTAGATGATAGCAATAACAAAATAGATATCATTTTCCTATTTGACAGTCTGTCTGGTTCTTATTGAAGTGATATCTGCATGACAAAAACACTGTCACACTAGCTAGTATGTGTAGAGTTGCTGGGATTCTTAGCAGGAAGGCCAACAACTGAACAGATATGAAAACAGAACTACCATAAGGAGACAAACTACCTCAAAGTGTACCTTAAAGGATAAGAATGGCAGTGTGTTGGGGTCCTGATCATACAAAGACCTAACCACAAAGGGTGACACTTTCAGAAGAGCTCTGCTTCTGTTTAGGCACCTAAAAGAGGTGGATGATTTTCAAGAGATTTTAGCACCCATTGTTCTTGGTGAGAGCTGCTGCATGCTGAACCCTTCTAAAAATCTGGCCACATACTTAGGTCCTGTCTACAAACACTTAAGATCTCTATGAACTACATACATGCTTAAAGTTAATCATGTGGGGAAAAAATTGCAGTGTTGGGGGGTCTCAGGTGCTTAATAATACCTATCTGTTACAGTGCTTTTCATCAGTAGATCTTAAAACACTTTACAAAGGGAGGTCACTACCATTGTCCCCAGTTTACAGATTGGAAAACTGAGTTACAGAGAGGGGATGTGACTTGCTCAAGGTCACTCACCAGGCCAGCGGCAGAACTGGGAATCAAACCCAGGTCTCCAGAGCCCCAATCCATTCCTCTATCGAGACCATACTGACTTTCCAAAATGAAAGCTGATCTCTTTTGACACTTTGCCCAATGTGTGTAAAGTGACTTATATTCATAAGTGCTTGCAAGATCAGGACACTAATCTGGAGACGTTTGCATTTCTGCTTTCTGTGCTATACTTTTTCTGTGCTAAACTCTCTTATTTAGAAGAATTATCTCCACCTATCAAGCGTTCATTTGCAATAACATAGACCAAATTATTTTTTAAAGCACACGAACACAATGTGACTTTAATCAGAAGCCTCTCCTGAACACACGTGGTAATTCATTCTTAGAGCACCCTTACTGCTCATATAGAATACAGCAATGATATCAAATTTTGATATGGTACAATGATATTTTTCTAAATCTGCCAGCTCTTTTACCTCACTCAGACCTAGCTGGAAAATTGGATAAAAAATTCAGAACTGGGGGAGCAAAGTCATCATTAAAGCATGCTTCCCTACAAACAATAAAGGGGGGGGGGGCGGGGGAAACAGGCTTAACTGAAATACTTTAATTTGCTTATTTTCTTTGCTCCTGTTAACAAAGGATTGTAATATGGGTTTCCATAACAAACTGGAATTTGCACTTTGACTTTGTCATATTATCCATGTGATGAAAATGCTCATTTACTTTTAATATTTAATTTCAATTAAAATAAACATAGGCCACAGTCTTACCTTTGGATACCATCATGCCCAAGCAGTGTCAGTCAGTGGCCCCAAGGGTCCATGTACGGGGATCCATTCGTAGAATGTGGGCTATAATCTGAATAATTGCACATACAGTATGTACGTAGGGTATGGGAAGCAGACTGTGCCTTTTTGCTCAAGTCATTCCACACATTGAAAATTCTGTATTGTGGTCAGCGAATAAAGTACAACTTGTTTTCATTTAAGAACTACAGGCATTGGGCATAGGGTTGCCAACTCTGATTGAAGCTATTCCAGGAGATTTTTTTTTTCCAACATGACATGATGTCATTTTCTTAAAATATCTTATTAAAATCTCCTGGATTGCTTTCAATAGTCATCAGGAGATGGATGCTGATTCCAGGAGACTCTAGACCAATCCTAGAGGGTTGGCAACCTTAGCTGTGCAACTGTCACGGACCCTGGAGTCGGTGTAGAACTGCACCACCCTTGGAGGAGAACCAAGAGAGAATGTTCCCCAGGAGACATGACTTCTCATGGCTATTTGGTGCATGTGGAGTGTACACTATGTGTTATCCATTAGAATCATGAAAATTTTTCCCATGGGGTGTTGTACTGTCCAGGTTGATATGGTGTGGGGAGGGTAATGGCTGTGCTTTCTCTCTAACCCTTAGAGGCCACTCTAGCTATAGGTAGACTTCAGTTTTACCTAGGACAGCAGATTTCTTGAGCGGCCTCGGCTAACCCTCCACACCCATTTTTCAGCAGTTTGTTCACCAATGAGTGGCGGTATCAAGCAGTCTCTTCTCAAGTAGTGCATGGGACCCTCCCCCCTCCCCCCTCCCCGCCCCCCTCTAATAGCCTAAATATAAAGATTTATTATTTGGATTCAGAGATCCCATGTTTAATCCCCACAAATGACTCAGCCAGCAGTGGTGTTATCATCTGCCCTTGTATGGCCATGCTGTGGTTGATCACACCTAGCCCTAATATTTCTCCTACATGCAGAGACATGTGGAAGACAGGATCTTCCAGCAGTGACACAGATATACTGAAACTGAAGTTGTTCTATGGAAAGAAAAGACTCTATGGGAGT
Organism: Eretmochelys imbricata; assembly: GCF_965152235.1. Taxonomy (NCBI): domain Eukaryota; kingdom Metazoa; phylum Chordata; order Testudines; family Cheloniidae; genus Eretmochelys; species Eretmochelys imbricata. The sequence continues at coordinate 95,006,233 of NC_135573.1, read as the reverse complement.
TCTATACTGGTAGCTGTTGTGACTGTGTTGCCAGAAACTGTGGTGATTAAAATAAATAAAATTAAATCAATATTCTTATTTCTTAGGCAGGTACCATGCCACCAAGCTTAACCAGAAAAAAGAAGGTGAGAGAGAGAATTAAAATTTAAGAAAACAACTATGAAAGTTTTAGAGTGCTTGTTAGTCTACATAATAGGCCAGGGATTGGCAACCTTTGGAATGCAGGCCGCCAGGGTAAGCCCCCTGGCAGGCCCAGCCAGTTTGTTTACCTGCCGCGTCTGCAGGTTCGGCCGATCGCTGCTCCCACTGGCCACGGTTCACTGCTCCAGGCCAATGGGGGCTGCGGGAAGCAGCGCAGGCTGAGGGATGTGCTGGCCACTGCTTCCCACAGCCCCCATTGACCTGGAGGAGCAAGCCATGATTGGCCAAACCTGCGGAAGCAGCAGGTAAACAAACCGGTGGGCCCACCAGGGGGCTTACCCTGGCGGGCCACATGTCAAAGGTTGCTGATCCCTGTAATATAATGCTATATATTGTATTTAACTGTATTTCTGCAGATACAAAAAAAAATTGGAAATGAAACAATAATATATAAATAAGTTCCTAGATACCATCTTGTTTGTGATGTTTCATTGCTTAAAACACCTGTGGGGAGACACACAAACAACATTTCAGTGTGGCTACCCTCAGATAGGCTCCTAAATCCATATAAAGGCACCTAAATAAAAGGCTTGATTTTAAAAAGTGCTGGACAGCCACAACACCTATTGAAGCTGATGGGAGCAGTGGGTTAGAGCTCACATTCTGTTCTGGGCAAAAAGAAAAAAAAGTTCTAGATCTGTGCAGACAGCACAGCGTCTCTGTCTTCTAAATAGTACTATACCACCTGTTGAGAAGCATATGTTGAACACAGTGCAGATCTTCCATTAATAAGTACCAGTGTCAGCAATTTGGCCGTTTCCCAGAATCAACACATGGCGTTGTCTGGAATCTGTATATTTAATATAGCGTCTCCACATTCGGAGCACTCTATGATTTGACGTGATTTGAGTCAGGAAGCTGCCACAAATCTTCTTCCCCAGCCTCTCAACAATTAGGAAAAGCCAGTTATCGTGCACATCTGGTACAAGAGTGTTTATTCTTTCAAATGGACTACCATGGAGGAGTTAACTTGCAAGCTCAGATTCCCAAGTCTTGGCTGTCATCTGATGTGCATTCTGGTGCTGTTGCCTGCAGCCACATGCGTGTGCATATATGTATATTTCATTCCGCCTTTCAACCCCACCTCCTTTGTTTAATTGTATGTTGCTACAAGTGGGGTTTGTAATGTATCCAGCGTCTACATTTATTTTCCTGAAAATATTAACACATTAGCTAAACATTGGAGAGACTGTCTGCCTGTCTCTCTTGACATGTGCCCCTAATTTTATTTATATATATAATCCCTTTCTGTTTTTTTCCTTTATGCATTGCTAAGTAATGCTGTCACATACTGCCATGTACCTGATTGCTTTACTGTCAAGAGCTTATGTAAGAAATATTCTGATTCTCAACTTCTTCTCCAGGCCAGCAACCCTGGTGTCATAGAGGTGAAGTATGTTTTTCTCAGCCTCCTAATGAGAGACTCTGACCCTGGTTGCACTGTTTATGAATATTCACTGGCAGTGAACCGTAGACTAAGGCAAAGTATAATTCTTTTGCCCTCACTTTCTGTCAGTCATTTTGGTTGATAAAGTATCACTTTGGACCACTTATTCTTATGCATTAAACAGCCAGCACAAGTGAATTATCTCACAGTAGCAATAACATCTCTTTAAGCTGGATCTAGACTTTGGTGACAAGTTTTTGTTTCAGTAAGATTTAACAGTTTATAATTATAAGCTAACAGATGAAGATAGTTATATGTAGTGGCAACAGTACAAGGCTGCACAGACAAACATGAAGACAACATACTTGCCTCAATTTGCTTCCTATCTAAACATTAGGGGGAGCCAACGGTAACCTCTTTATTAAGATTGTCTAAGTCTTCCCAATATAAAAGATTATTTTAAAAACCTTTTTTTTGATAAGCTCAGATACATCCATTGTTTACAATAATCTTTTAAAATGCAGCAGGAAGAAAGTCTTTGGGCTAGCAACGTGCCTCTTCTTTGTCCCATGAAATTTTGTTCAGGTTTTGCTGAGATATAAACTGCCATGTCCCTTCTCATGTGCCAAAATTTAATGAGAAATGCAACTTGCAAAAATACCTAAACACAAACATTCTAAGCCCAGGACCACACTGCCACCTGAGCATCATCAGCACTCGCTGCAATGGGAGTGCCTGGGAAATCCTGTGAGAGAGAACCAGACTGGGCTCTCCTGGACCCAGCACATGGCAATAGAAGTCTAGCCACATTCTGGGCTCACAGCCTTATTCTGATGCCAGCTAATGTAGTTAGTCCCATAGCTTATATGGCAAAGATCTGTGCTGAAAGCTCAAGGTTCAAAACCTACCAATAATTCATGATGGGGGTTCAAAACCTACTGATGATTCAGGATTGTCACAGTTACACATTACAAAATCTAGGAAATTACTTTTAAAAACCTACATTAAAAGAACATTATTTAGGTGGCAAAGTCAAATACTCAAAAATTAGAAAAAATCAATTTAAGGTTGCTTGTGAAAACTTAATTCAGCCCCCTTGACACATATCCGTTATGATACAGTTATGATTACACATTGTTGCTCCACAGGATCCCTGACTTTTGATAGCTTTGCACCCAAACTAAAACCAATACATTAATTTGCACCCAGAAATTAAATGGAAGGCAGTACAGTCCCTGGAGAAAAGCTGAACTTCCTGGCTCACAAATGATTACCAGCTTTAAGAATTCTGCTGTTAGAATTTAGCTAATGCATTCAACTATAATCTATGTAAAAGAATAAATGGACACAAATCAGATGTCAAGAATTCTAACATTCAAAAACCAGTCGGAGAACACTTCAATCTCTCTGGTCACTCGATTACAGACCTAAAAGTCATAATTCTTCAACAAAAAAACTTCAAAACCAGACTCCAACGAGAGACTGCTGAATTGGAATTAATTTGCAGACTGGACACCATTACATTACGCTTGAATAAAGACTGGGAGTGGATGGGTCATTACACAAAGTAAAACTATTTCCCCATGTTTATTCCCCCCGTCTCCCCCACTGTTCCTCACACGTTCTTGTCAACTGCTGGAAATGGCCCACCTTGATTATCACTACAAAAGGTTTTTTTTCTCTCCTGCTGGCAATAGCTCACCTTACCTGATCACTCTTGTTACAGTGTGTATGGTGACACCCATTGTTTCATGTTCTCTGTGTATATTTTCCACTCTATTTTCCACTGAATGCATCCAATGAAGTGAGCTGTAGCTCACAAAAGCTTATGCTCAAATAAATTTGTTAGTCTCTAAGGTGCCACAAGTACTCCTTTTCTTTTTGCGAATACAGACTAACACAGCTGCTACTCTGAAGCCTTAGGCTGGTATAAGATAAAGCAATTCCCCAATGTTGACATGCTTATAATCTTGTTCATATTTACAACCTTGTGGAGGCTGGCAACAGAAAAGATAGAAGAAAAAGTAAGTAGAAAGCACCAAGGAGAGGGCTTGTTCATACTCAGACTACCTCCATTTAGTCATCTCTGGTGTCCCAACTAGGGGTTGACCTGACCATCTTTTTATACCGTTTAAGCCCATGTTTGTTATTCCAGTGGACCATAATTAAAGATTCCGAGTGTTACATTTCACAATGGTTTCAATATGTAAATGCGGTTTTGCTTCCTGGTTACATGTACCAAAAACCTATTATTTCAAGCTTAAACTCCCCTTTTGTGATTTACTACTTTATCATAAGATGTGTATTGCTAAATCTGGGTCATGCACTTTTGCCTTTCTGCGAACTCAGCAGGCCATATGCTAGGTGGTTAAACCCCATATTTATTGTACCACCTATTTAAAATTGCTTTACCTTTATTTCTCCCTATTTGCATCTTTACATCTTTCATCCCTATTTTACTAATGGAAACTGTGTGATCATGGGAGACTTTAACTTCCCAGATATAGACTGGAGGACGAGTGCTAGTAATAATAATAGGGATCAGATTTTCCTAGATGCGATAGCTGATGGATTCCTTCAGCAAGTAGTTGCTGAACCAACTAGAGGGGATGCCATTTTAGATTTGATTTTGGTGAGTAGTGAGGACCTCATAGAAGAAATGGTTGTAGGGGATAGTCTTGGCTCAAGTGATCATGAGCTTGATTGTTCAAACTGAACAAGAAGGGTTTCTTCAGGTATGTTGGCAACAACAAGAAAGCCAAGGAAAGTGTGGGCCCCTTACTGAATGAGGGAGGCAACCTAGTGACAGAGGATGTGGAAAAAGCTAATGTACTCAATGCTTTTTTTGCCTCTGTCTTCATGAACAAGGTCAGCTCCCAGATTGCTGCGCTGGGCATCACAGCATGGGGAGTAGGTGGCCAGCCCTCTGTGGAGAAAGAAGTGGTTCGGGACTATTTAGAAAAGCTGGACATGCACAAGTCCATGGGGCCGGACGCGTTGCATCCGAGAGTGCTAAAGGAATTGGCGGCTGTAATTGCAGAGCCATTGGCCATTATCTTTGAAAACTCGTGGCGAACGGGGGAAGTCCCGGATGATTGGAAAAAGGCTAATGTAGTGCCAATCTTTAAAAAAGGGAAGAAGGAGGATCCTGGGAACTACAAAACAGTCAGCCTCACCTCAGTCCCTGGAAAAATCATGGAGAAGGTCCTCAAGGAATCAATCCTGAAGCACTTACACAAGAGGAAAGTGATCAGGAACAGTCAGCATGGATTCACCAAGGGAAGGTCATGCCTGACTAATCTAATCACCTTCTATGATGAGATTACTGCTTTTGTGGATGAAGGGAAAGCAGTGGACATGTTGTTCCTTGACTTTAGCAAAGCTTTTGACACAGTCTCCCACAGTATTCTTGTCAGCAAGTTAAAGAAGTATGGGCTGGATGAATGCACTATAAGGTGGGTAGAAAGTTGGCTAGATTGTCGGGCTCAACGGGTAGTGATCAATGGCTCCATGTCTACTTGGCAGCCGGTATCCAGTGGAGTGCCCCAAGGGTCGGTCCTCGGGCCGGTTTTGTTCAATATCTTCATAAATGATCTGGAGGATGGTGTGGATTGCACTCTCAGCAAATTTGCGGATGATACTAAACTAGGAGGAGTGGTAGATACACTGGAGGGCAGGGATAGGATACAGAGGGACCTAGACAAATTGGAGGATTGGGCCAAAAGAAATCTGATGAGGTTCAACAAGGATAAGTGCAGGGTCCTGCACTTAGAACGGAAGAACCCAATGCACCGCTACAGACTAGGGACCGAATGGCTAGGCAGCAGTTCTGCGGAAAAGGACCTAGGGGTGACAGTGGACGAGAAGCTGGATATGAGTCAACAGTGTGCCCTTGCTGGCAAGAAGGCCAATGGCATTTTGGGATGTATAAGTAGGGGCATAGCGAGCAGATCGAGGGACGTGATCGTTCCCCTCTATTCTACACTGGTGAGAACTCATCTGGAGTACTGTGTCCAGTTTTGGGCCCCACCCTACAAGAAGGATGTGGATAAATTGGAGAGAGTCTAGCGAAGGGCAACAAAAATGATTAGGGGTCTGGAACACATGACTTATGAGGAGAGGCTGAGGGAACTGGGATTGTTTAGTCTGCAGAAGAGAAGAATGAGGGGGGATTTGATAGCTGCTTTCAACTACCTGAGAGGTGGTTCCAAAGAGGATGGTTCTAGACTATTCTCAGTGGTAGAAGAGGACAGGACAAGGAGTAATGGTCTCAAGTTGCAGTGGGGGAGGTTTAGGTTGGATATTAGGAAAAACTTTTTCACTAGGAGGGTGGTGAAACACTGGAATGCGTTACCTAGGGAGGTGGTAGAATCTCCTTCCTTAGAAGTTTTTAAGGTCAGGCTTGACAAAGCCCTGGCTGGGATGATTTAATTGGGGATTGGTCCTGCTTTGAGCAGGGGGTTGGACTAGATGACCTCCTGAGGTCCCTTCTAACCCTGATATTCTATGATTCTATGATTCTATTAAGGATTAACAAAAATAAATCTGCAACTGGCTTTTTGATTTCAAAAGGGCTGACTTTCAAAAATTAAGGAAATTAGTTAGGGAAGTGGATTGGACTGAAGAATTTATAGATCAAAGGTAGAGGAGGCCTGGGATTATTTTAAATCAAAGCTGCAGAAGCTATCGGAAGCCTGCATCCCAAGAAAGGGGAAAAAAATCATAGGCAGGAGTTGTAGACCAAGCTGGATGAGCAAGCATCTCAGAGAGGTGATTAAGAAAAAGCAGAAAGTATACAGGGAGTGGAAAAAGGGAGGGATCAGCAAGGAAAGCTACCTTATTGAGGTCAGAACATGTAGGGATAAAGTGAGACAAGCTAAAAGTCAAGTAGAGTTGGACCTTGCAAAGGGAATTAAATCCAATAGTAAAAGGTTCTATCGTCATATAAATAAGAAGAAAACAAAGAAAGAAGTGGGACCGCTAAACACTGAGGATGGAGTGGAGGCCAAGGATAATCTAGGCATGGACCAATATCTAAACAAATACTTTGCCTCAGTCTTTAATAAGACTAAAGAGGATCTTAGGGATAATGGTAGCATGACAAATGGGAATGAGGATATGGAGGTAGACATTACCATATTTGAGGTAGAAGCGAAACTCAGACAGCTTAATGGGACTAAATAGGGGGGCCCAGATAATCTTCATCCAAAAATATTAAAGGAATTGGCACATGAAATTGCAAGCCCATTAGCAAGAATTTTTAATGAATCTGTAAACTCAGGGGTTGTACCGTATGATTGGAGAATTGCTAACATAGTTCCTATTTTTAAGACAGGGAAAAAACGTGATCCGGGTAACTATAGGCCTGTTAGTTTGACATCTGTAGTATGCAAGGTCTTGGAAAAACTTTTGAAAGAGAAGGTGGTTAAGGACATTGAGGTCAATGGTAAATGGGACAAAATACAGCATGGTTTTACAAAAGGTAGATTGTGCCAAACCAACCTGATCTCCTTCTTTGAGAAAGTAACAGATTTTTAGACAAAGGAAACGCAGTGGATCTAATTTACCTAGATTTTAGTAAGGCGTTTGATACCATGCCACATGGGGAATTATTAGTTAAATTGGATAAGATGGGGATCAATAGGAAAATTGAAAGGTGGATAAGGAATTGGTTAAAGGGGAGACTACAACAGGTCCTACTGAAAGGTGAACTGTCAGGATGGAGGGAGGTTACCAGTGGAGTTCCTCAAGGATCAGTTTTGGGACCAATCTTATTTAATCTTTTTATTACTGACTTTGGCACAAAAAGTGGGAGTGTGCTAATAAAGTTTGCGGATGATACAAAGCTGGGAGGTATTGCCAATTTAGAGAAGGACAGGGATATCCTACAGGAGGATCTGGATGACCTTGTAAACTGGATGAATAGTAATAGGATGAAATTTAATAGTGAGAAGTGTAAGGTCATGCATTTAGGGATTAATAACAAGAATTTTAGTTATAAGCTAGGGACACATCAATTAGCAGTAAAGGAGGAGGAAAAGGACCATGGAGCATTGGTTAATCATATGATGACTATGAGTTGCCAATGTGATATGGCTGTGAAAAAAGCTAACGTGGTCTTGGGATGCATCAGGAGAGGTATTTCCAGTAGGGATAAGGAGGTTTTACTACCGTTATACAAGGCACTGGTGAGACCTCACCTGGTATACTGTGTGCAGTTCTGGTCTCCCAGGTTTAAGAAGGATGAATTCAAACTGGAACAGGTACAGAGAAGGGCTACTAGGATGATCCGAGGAATGGAAAACTTGTCTTATGAAAGGAGACTCAAGGAGCTTGGCTTGTTTAGCCTAACTAAAAGAAGGCTGAGTGGAGATATGATTGCTCTCTATAAATATATCAGTGGGATAAATACCAGAGAGGGAGAGGAATTATTTAAGCTCAGTACCAATGTGGACACAAGAACAAATGGATATAAACTGGCCACCAGGAAATCTGGACTAGAAATTAGATGAAGGTTTCTAACCATCAGAGGAGTGAAGTTTTGGAATAGCCTTCCAAGGGAAGCAGTGGGGGCAAAAAAATCTATCTGGCTTTAAGATTCAGTTTATGGAGGAGATGGTATGATGGGATAACATGGTTTTGGTAATTAAATATTCATGGTAAATAGGCCCAATGGCCTGTGATGGGATATTAGATGGGGTGGGATCCGAGTTACCCAGGAAAGAATTTTCTGTAGTATCTGGCTGATGAATCTTGCCCATATGCTCAGGGTTTAGCTGATCGCCATATTTGGGGTCGGGAAGGAATTTTCCTCCAGGGCAGATTGGAAGAGGCCCTGGAGGTTTTTCGCCTTGCTCTGTAGCACAGGTCACAGGTCACTTGCTGGAGAATTCTCTGCTCCTTGAAGTCTTTAAACTGCGATTTGAGGACTTCAATACCACAGATATAGGTGTGAGGTTTTTTGCAGGAGTGGTGGGTGAAATTCTGTGGCCTGCATTGTGCAGGAGGTCAGACTAGATGATCATAATGGCCCTTTCTGACCTAAATATCTATGAATCTATGAATCCCATAGATTACCACTTTCAAAAGCATTTTAGCATGCCTTAGAATATGATATATAGTTTACTCCTGTCTAACAACCTACCCTAAAATGAGATGATGGGGTCACAGGTAAACAAGACATGTCTTTACTGGAAAATTAGGTTGTGTTAAAACATGACTTCGAGGAGTCATGTTAACTCAAGGCATGTTAAATGTGTCTTTGTAGTCAGTGTTGCTAGTGTATTTAACATATCAATTGATCATGGTTAACTCTGTTGGAAGTATAAGCTTAGTTGGAGATTTTTAAAGGTGACTAAGGGCCATACAACATTTAATAGGGGTTTTGGAATATCTCTTCCGTAGGCTGGATTTAACCCATCACCATAGAGGTGAACAGGTTTATGACTTTATTTTTTACAAATCTGCTGAGCTAGTCCAGGTCTATTATGAAATCAGTATTCTTAGTCCTCAGAAAAATAGGTTTTAAATTGAAGAATGGGATTACAATTTGAACATCTATCTACCTGTCAATATGTAAATACATACCTTCAAAAATTGATGTGACATTTTACTTACATATAGAATAGTCTACACTGTATCATATTAAATATTAACTAAAAGCTTCCTTTTCATAAAATATTGATGATCTTACATTGCTGGGCATAAATTCTCTACCCTAACTCATTCTCTTCATATCCAGCACAGAACTCCAAAATAATTCCCAAATATTCTGGGGGGAAAAGCTTTGGAGTATACCGAGCACATGCTCCTTTTCCTGGTCTTTATCTTTTGTCATCTTGGGTCACTTTTTGGATGAGGATGGTGGGGAGGGAATACTTAAAAGTGTTGTTTTGGCAGAGATTTACTTACTTATGAGAGAGCAAAACTTTGGGGAAAAATAAACAAAAATACCACAGTCAGTAGGCATCAGAAAGAAAGGAATAATATCCATAAAATGTTTCTGTTTTTGGAAAGACTTGATTTACTTGTGAATTTTTCACTATGATATCTAAGACAGATCCTTGAACATCTGAACAGTGTATAAAATGATTTTATTTATTTATTTAATTTGTATCCAGAGTCTAGAACGTTGGCTTATATATTGTAAATAAATATGCTAAAATTTTGCCAGTTTGCAGTATTTAGCTCCAGTGCCCCATAGAGCCTAGAAGAGGTGGAGTTGAGTTTTTTCTTTCTGCCATTAAATGGTGTAGGGTGAAGGGAGGGCAACAATTTTAGTTTCAGACCAGGAAAACAGAAAGAGTTCATCCATTATTGTGTCTTGAACTTATCCTTCTCTATTCTCTTCTTATCTGTCTTTTGCCCCCAGTCTGGAAGCAGACTTTTCTCATGGTGATTTTCTTCTAACCTTCTCCTTACATTTTTTCCTGTTCTGTTTGCTTCTGAGCTTACAAAACAAACAAACAAAAACACAACCAATAAGAAAAAACACAACAATTTCTGACTTATAAATGAAAGTTTCTCTATCTTATATACTGGTTAGTACCATATGATGGCTGTTTTGTGGCCTGTGTGGAATAAGCAAGTGATCTTTAACTGATATCCACATCACAAAACCCACTGTATCAACTGATTCTATCTGACAACCGACTTGTCTTTCTGATAGATGTCAATGTTTAAGAGGCTTTGGAGACTATCCAGTCATTCAACTGTGCTCATCATAGTATCTGGCAACATTACATGTTTTAGCCAGGATTCAGGGAAGTTTTTCTGCTAAGTGCTTTCCTGTTTTCCTTTGTTTTGTAAGAGAGGGTAGCTGAAAGAAATTGGGTTTGCATTTTAATCAGAAGGTGGTGAGATTCTGGGGATCTGTTATCCTGTAGGAGTTGGTTCTATATTAGTTGGCTTGCTGCTATGAATGCCTTTGTCTCATGAGTCTCGTTCTTGAGATTGACAGTTCTGTTGCTCCACTATTCCTCCAAGTATAGCTTTTAAAGGAGATTATCCCGAGAACTGAGGTTCCATGGAGGATTTTGAGTGTAAGGACTGAAACTTTGAATATTACTATGTAGTCAACGGAAAATAACTCAGGGCAGGATCACTTGGAGTTGTCCTCATGAGGAATCTGTGTTCCTGAGTAAGTGACCATTTGCATTGTGAAGCAATTGAAGCTGTGTTTTAAAGACTGAGGTTTAAGCTCCTATGCATTGCTCCCAGCTCCTATGCATTGCTGTGGGCAAGTCTGGATGTCACAAATGCATGGATCACGCTGGCAGAGATGAAGTCTGGTAGGATGGGATACAGACGCCGGACTGGCAGGTGGAACATGTCATCCAGTAGTACAAGAGGAATTCAAAAGGATTCCTAGGTGGTGGAACATCATGATAATCTTCAGGTCAACACAGCACAGAGTGGGGAAATTTACATGATCAGTGCCAGTGTTGTAGTCACTATTGTTCTTTTACTGTTATTTGTATAGCACCATATGTGGGCCAGGTGTTTTATGAACAAATGCAAATATAGTCCATGTTGAAGAGTGTACTACTTAAACTCAGCAATAACCTAGATAGTGGTGGGAGAATGACACAGAAGAGTTAAAAAAAAATCTTGTGGTTGCTTTGCATAGTTAAAAATCTATCATCTTGCAGGTTTCATAAATTTTGTCCTTCACGTTATACATGTTAGTAGCAGCACAGGTTGTAACACCAATAGGAAAGGTTGTCTGACAATTTCCATTATAAGACCCCTATTTTCATTTACTTATCATGTCGCCAAACTTAAAACATTTTAACTGAAATTTTCCACGCAGGATATCTGCCCCAGGAAGATTTTTTTTTCATGGAGGAGGGGGAATTTCAACCTTAATGTTTCACCAATTTCTTAGAATGAGGTAAGGGTAAAATACACTGTTTTCATGGAATCACAGAAGGTTAGAGTTTAGGGAAAGAGTGGGAAGAGACCTCAGGAGGTCATCTAGTCCAAGCCCCTGCTCAAAGCAGGACCAATCCCCAACTAAATCATCCCAGCCAGAGCTTTGTCAAGCCAGGCCTTAAAACCTGTAAGGATGAAGATTCCACCATCTCTCTAGGTAACAATTCCAGTGCCTCACCACCCTCCAAGTGAAATACTTTTTCCTAATATCCAAACTAGACCTCCCCCACTGCAACTTGAGACCATTGCTCCTTGTTCTGTCATCTGCCACCACTAAGAACAGCCGAGCTCCATCCTCTTTAGAACCCCCCTTCAGATAGTTGAAGGCTGCTATCAAATCCCCCCTCACTCTTTCTTCTCTTCTGCAGACTAAATAAGCCCAGTTCCTTCAGCCTCTCCTCATGTGCCCCAGCCCCCAAATCATTTTTGTTGCCCTCCACTGGACGCTCTCCAATTTGTCTACATCCTTTCTGAAGAGGGGAGCCCAAAACAGGATACAATACTCCAGATGTGGCCTCATCAGTGCTGAATAGAGGGAAATAATCACTTCCTTCAATCTGCTGGTGCTGCTACTATTAATGCAGCCCAGTATGCCTTAGTCTTCTTGGCAACAAGGGCACACTGTTGACTCATATCCAGCTTCTCATCCACTGTAATCCCCAGGTCCTTTTCTGCAGAATTGCTGCTTAGCCAGTCAGTCCTCAGCCTCTAGCAGTGCATGGGATTCTTCCATCCTAAGTGAAGGACTCTTCACTTGTTCTAGTTGAACCTCTTCAGATTTCTTTTGGCTCAATTTGTCTAGGTCACTCTGGACCTATCCCTACCTGCCAGCATATCTACCTCTCCCCCCAATTTAGTGTCATCCACAAATTTGTTGAGGGTATAATCCATTCCCTCATCCAGATCACTAATGAAGATGTTGAACAAAACCGGCCCCAGAACAGACCCTTGGGGCACTCCGCTTGATACCAGCTACTAACTAGACACTGAGTCATTGATTACTATCGGTTGAACCCGACGATCTAGCCAGCTTTCTATCCACCTCATACTCCATTCATCCAATCAATATGTTTTTAACTTTCTGGCAAGACTACTGTGGGAAACTGTATCAAAAACTTTGATAAAGTTAAGATATATCATGTCCACCACTTTCCCCATATCCACAGAGCTAGTTATCTCATCATTGAAGGCAATCAGGTTGGTCAGGCATGAGTTGCCCTTGGCGAATCCATGTTGACTGTTCCTGATCACCTAACTCTCCGGCAAGTGTTTCAAAATGGATTCCTTGAAGACTTGCTCCATGATTTTTCCAGGGTCTGAGGTGAGGCTGACCAGTCTGTAGTTCCCCGGATTCTCCTTCTTCCCTTTTTTAAAGATGGGCACTATATTTGCCTTTTTCCAGTCATTCAGGACCTCCCCCGACTACCACAAGTTTTCAAAGATAAAGGCTAATGGCTCTACAATCACATTAGCCAACTTCTTCCACACCCTCAGATGCATTAGATCTGGCCCTATGAACTTGTGCATGTCCAGCTTTTTTAGATAGTCCTTAACCTGTTCTTTCACCACTGAGGGCCGCTCATCTCCTCCCCACACTGTGCTGCCCAGTGCAGCAGTCTGGGAGCTGACCTTGTCTGTGAAGACCGAGGCAAAAAAAGCACTGAGTCCCTCAGCTTTTCCCACATCATCTGTCACTAGGATGCCTCCCCACACTTTCCCTGACCTTTTTCTTGCTGCTGACATACCTGCAGAAACCCTTCTTATTACCCTTCACATCCCTTGCTAGCTGCAACTCCAATTGTGCTATGGCCTTCCTGATTACAGCCCTGCATGCTTGAGCAATATCTTTATACTCCTCCCTAGTCATCTGTCCAAGTTTCCACTTCTTGTAAGCTTCCTTTTTTTGTTAAAGCTCACCGAAGATTTCTCTGTTAAGCCAAGCTGATCTCCTCCTATATTTGCTATTCTTTCTGCACATCGGGATGGTTTCTTCCTGCGCCCTCAATAAGGCTTCTTTAAAATACAGCCAACTCTCCTGGACTCCTTTCGCCCTCATATTAGCCTTCCAGGGGATCCTGCCCATCAGTTCCCTGAGGAAGTCAAAGTCTGCGTTTCTGAAGTCCAGGGTCCACATTCTGCTGCTCTCCTTTCTTCCTTTTGTCAGGATCTTGAACTCAACCATCTCATGGTCCCACCCACTTCTACTTCCCCTACTAATTCTTCCTTGTTTGTTAGCAGCAGGTCAAGAGACGTATGGCCCCTAGTTGGTTCCTCTAGCACTTGCACCAGGAAATTGTCCTCAACACTCTCCAAAAACTTTGTTGATGGTGTTTAATTTTCTCCCTCAGTCTTTTCATTGAAAAGCTCTAGTGCCCTTCTGGTTTGCAGTAGGGACTTGAAATTGGGCAGATGGGTAATTCTGGTATCAGGGAAGTACCCTTTGCTCTTCCTATGAAAATCTGCCAGATGGGCCCAGTTATAAGCCTTTGAAAAAAATTTATTTGCACATGATCAGTAGAGACATGGTAGAGTTTGGCTGCTAAATTCTCCAAAGATTCTGGTCTATTCCCGGAATGCTCCATCCCAGGGATGCAGAGGCTGAGCATGACCTTCCCTGAAATTGCACTTACTGGCAGCCTGGGACAGCTGTGGTGCCAAACACTGAGAGTGGAAAGCCTGTCTGTCCCGTGCCACCACTGCTCTACATGGTGGTACACCAGCCAAAAATGAGGATGAGGAAGCAACCGGCCTGCAATGCAGAGGGATGAGGTATGGGGCGGGAGGGGGCGGAGTAGAGAAAATGCTGTTGGGGGGAAGACAAGAGAGGTTCTTTGGTTGTAGGAGTCTGGGGGTAGGAGCAAGATCCAGGAGGTGTGGATGGGACAGGACTGGAGGGAAGTGGGAGAGGGGCAGGAATCATGAAGTTGGGAAGGATGAAAGCAGGCGGGGCCCAGGTGCAGGAGCCAGGGAGGAGGAATGGTCAGGAGCTGAGAGGGATTGCAGGAGGCTGAGGGACAGCGGCAAGAGCTTAATAGGAGCTTCAGCAGTGTTGGGTCCGTGTGACTGATGTTATGAAGCTGAGAAGTTGTCAAGTTTCTTACCACTGATACCTGATTGCTAGCCATGGCTGGATCTACATCCCATTCTTATGGGGTACAGGAATACTTTATAGGCCATTTCTGGAAGGGAGAGTAGGTAGGAAAGTAGGTTGCCTGGTGGCTGAATTGACTGTGAGGTAATCATTGGTGATATTGAAATGCCAGCAGTGATTCTGGAAGACCAGCCTACCCCGGCTCATGCAGCTTTACACTGGCCACTGCAACAGTACCAGAACAGAAAAGATTCAACTAACAGCTCAGCAGGTACAGAATGACAGTTGAATGCACGTTTGGTAGACTGAAGGGGTGCTGGCGGTGTTTCCTCACTAGTTGGGATGTCACTTTGAAAAAACATCCCAACGGTTGTAGCTGCCTGTTGTGTCCTGCATAATATCTGTAAGGCAAAGGAGGAAAAGCTGCTGCCAGAGCAGAGATGGAATGGCTGTCTGCTGACATTGAACAACCAGACACAAGGGCTATTAGAAGATCCCAATGTGGAGCTGTGTGCTTGAAGGAGGCTTTGAAAGAGAATTTTAACAGTCAGCTACAGCACTGTTCTCTTCTGCTTTCATGGAATTGTGTCTATCTTGTGTAATCTACATTATTTATAGGTGAGTCTTTGCCGGCTGGTACCCATTCCATTGGGTGCTGCTGTGAATTGTGGTGTTCTTGCTGTACATTTCTGAATATGGCTAGGAGTTCTCCTGAAGCCATGATTTTTGTGGTGCTTGGTGTGCATTTACAAGTACAGTTTGTTTTCTTGAATACCACTATACATTGTGCATTATTTGTTGTGTTGTAATAAAGATAACTTGAGTCTCCAAAAATAGTACCTTCTTGAGTGTGTGTGGGGGGAGGGGGGTGGGGGAGAGAACCTGCAGAAAAGCAATGTGAAAAAGACAAACATGTTATACACAATTTTAACATAATTTAAAGGAGTTAGAATTTAAATTTAAAAAGGAAGTAAACATTTATGTCTATTTGTGTAAACACATGTTGTCAGTTGTGGCTACACACACACCACTTATGGTTCTCATAGATTCATAGATATTTAGGTCAGAAGGGACCATTATGATCATCTAGTCTGACCTCCTGCACAACGCAGGCCACAGAATTTCACCCACCACTCCTACAAAAAAAACCTCACACCTATATCTGTGCTATTGAAGTCCTCAAATTGTAGTTTAAAGACCTCAAGGAGCAGAGAATCCTCCAGCAAGTGACCCGTGCCCCATGCTACAGAGGAAGGCGAAAAACCTCCAGGGCCTCTTCCAATCTGCCCTGGAGGAAAATTCCTTCCCGACCCCAAATATGGCGATCAGCTAAACCCTGAGCATATGGGCAAGATTCATCAGCCAGATACTACAGAAAATTCTTTCCCAGGTAACTTGGATCTTACCCCATCTAAAACCCATCACAGGCCATTGGGCCTATTTACCATGAATATTTAATTACCAAAACCATGTTATCCCATCATACCATCTCCTCCATAAACTTATCGAGTTTATGGGTCAATGTATGTGAAGCAGTAATTTTCTTGATGTCCCCCGGTATGGAGTGGTGGGAGCAAGGATGCAGGCTGCAGTACCAGGATATGATATATTGGGTTGTGTACAGAACAGTGACCGTGAATTTCTCCGTGGACTGCAAAGGGACTCCAAGGATGGCAAAGGATAGAGTTACCTGTAGGTCCATCAGGGTCTGCAGCATTTGGATTTGCTGCCTGTCAAGACCCATTTTGCATTTCCTGCTCCTTGTCCTGCTGGGACCCCCAGGACTTTTTCCTGTTCTGAATTTCTCCATGCTGCCTGTCATATTGGCCCTCCATATCCTTTGGTCATGGCCTGATGCATTGCAGGATCTCACAGAATATGTCCTCCCTAACCCTCTTCTTTCTCCTCCTCATCAGGGTCAAGTATTCTGCTGGTGTGGAGGGTGTACCCTGCAAGGCCCCCATGCCAGAAGCTGCTGATAAAAACAGACAGATGCACCATTAGATTTAGAGTCACAAGAGAAAGAAAAATGTAAGTTTCAAAGCTCCCTTCCCTTACTCCCATAAATACTTTTGTTAAGAAATGCTTATTAACATTCAGCTTTGGGATGCCTTGGCATGACATCTCTTTCTAGTGCCAGCCCCGTTGGACAGACTGGCAGGGCAACCTTTTTTCCCCCTTTCTTGTCCTTTAATAGTGTTATATGGAATCCTGTGGGTGAGAGAGAATGGGTTGTGAAACAAATAAAGGAGGTGTGAAGAGCATGTACATATCTTTTCTCTGCCAACTGCACAGTTACTGAAGTGTGTGTAAACAGGCCATATTGGGGCATTAGTGAAATAGGGCAGAGCTCAGGTTGCATGGGCACCCTTAACTTTGCATGTCCTGGTATTCAGACATTTGAATTTTACTCAACTCAATGTTCTGCAAGGGGATGACATGCCATCAAGCCATCTTAACTCTGAATTAACTTAGTTATTTGCCACTTCAACCGACTAGCCTAGTATGTTTACCCCTTGCCTACATTCCTGACTTTTCCTTACCTACCCTCAAAAATCCAAATAAAATGCAAACAACAAGACACTTTCCATGGGGCTTTGAATCTAAATACATAATATTTTTAAACACTGCATTTTAGTTCACATTGTCTCTCCGCTACAATTTTTTTTTTTTTGCTTGTTAATGCCACTGTTTGTTCTTATGCTTCTTATTTTTGTCTGAGTGCAATTCTTAATTGGTATATTCACTGAGGTGCCTTCTCCCAAGGGTGTACTATTATGGAGAACAGTTCAATAATCTCTAATCAAATGTCTTTTGAACAAAGAGCTTGGTACCTTTAAACTAGATTAGGAAATTTCTAAACAAGTGTGTAATATTAAACAATGTGGACTGGAGAATCAGACTGAAAGCTATCGCAAAAAATAAACCTACCAAAATCCAGTCTGTGGTGTTTTATATTTTCTGATGCTATAATATTGCAGAATTTCATTAACTGTGCATTTCTGCATTTGATTCTTCCATTGCCTTAAAGTAGCTGCATTTTCACACCAGTGTTGTTTCTGATCCCAGAGCAACAGGGTACATTTTTGAGGGAGGAAATAAAAGAAAGAAGGGATGTGATCATTTTTCAGAAATAGATCCTCTTATGGAAGGATATTCAGTGCTGGATATTCTCCAATTTTCTCCATTACTGTTTGTGGAAGTAAAAGTAGTGGAGTAGCTCAAAAATAATAGCAGTATTCCCCTTTGCTGAAACTGATCTGCTGTTTCTTGCTAAGAAGGCAAAAAAAACCTGACTAGTGAAGTATCTGTCTAAGTATCCACAAATCTAGTGCTTCTGCATAAAAGGATGTCATCAAAACCAAATAAACTCTCATTGAAAGTCGTTCCATGAAACCAATACCATTGTTGGATTCATTGTTTGGTCGCTGGTGTCAATTTTCCTTTTTCTTTGTTGTCGCTTAGTTCCCATTTTTGTTTTTTGTTTTTTTCTGGGGTGGAGGGGAAGAGAAGGGGTGTGTGTGTGTCTGTGTATGTGTGTGTACGTATAAGATATTCTGAACAGGAAGAGGAAAGCTGAGTTGCTGACCAGCTTATTTAAAGAGTAAATGTCATTTAAAATTATTTGATGCTCAGCCTCTTTCTCATGCTTTCTCAAAGAGCTCTATACCATCCTGCATCCCCTTTAATTAAGTGGCACTCCATGGGGAAAAACAATCCTAGCTGAAAAATACCCTTTGAAGAAGGCTCTCTCTCTTTATATTGGTGGAAATTTTATCCTGGTTCCTGAATTTGAGAGTTGAGCAAAATCCACACTATGAATTTTCTACCTACATAATCACAAAGAAAACAGTGTCCTGTTAAAACTATCAAATGTTAAATTCAACCACATTCTGTTGGAGTTATACAGGTTTGCGATCTTTAACTATTTTTTAATGTATTTTCTTCCCTGGCTCATATTTGTCCATAATTAACAAGTCTTTCATCTTTTTATTTATTTTAAATAGAGTTGGAAGTGGGGAAAACCCAAAAAGCATTTACACAACCCCAAAGGAAGCTGGAGGTGAAGATGAAATTATATTATTGTAGCAGGGTGCTGCTGCAAAAGCATCCAATTAGCCCCTGCTCAGCCAGCTCCAATCAACAGAAATAGATTGGAGCTGGTGTAACAGGCATGATGCCTGGCCTGGGGATTGGCTCCACCTGTGGGCCTGACAGGCCAGCAGTTATAAGGGCTGGAAGCCAGCATGAAGGGGGACTGCCAGGAGACTACCCAGTCTCCTGGCTATGGGCTGACTGCTAGCCAAAGAGGGAACGAACCCTGTAAGCCTTGTAAACAGCTCAACGGGTGGTGGGAGAACTGTTTGTGTAAATAAAGCCACTGCTGCTGCATAACCTCTGCAAAGCCTCTCTGAGCTTTATTGGGGTGGTCCGCCAGGCCCCAGGAAGAGAAGCGGGCAGAGGACCTTATTACAATTATTATATACTACTTTCTTTTTGAACTACAATGTTATGTTCATGTTAAGCTGAAAATAAACATCTTGTAGGATAAGAAGATTGAATATGCCGTTTTCTAGAAATACATTTCCATAGCAAGATATCCACTAAAAACAATATATTGTATACCATGCTTATACACTAGTACTGTACCATGAAGAGCTCCTTGACCAAATATAGCAGCTGGTTTGGGAGAGTGTAATCTTGCACATATCTAATATGCAGATATTTTTAAAGTGCACATAGTATTTGAATAAAACTCTAGTAGTATTATGAAATGACTTTTTCATTGTAAGTATGTAGTAGTTTCACTAACAAAGGATCTGATCCATTGCCCACTGGAGTCAATGGAAAGATTCCTGATTACTTCAGTTGTGATTGGGTCAGACTCAAAGGCTCCAGACCTGTTAATAGGCATATAGGCAACTTTGTGCATGTGAGCAATCCCGTAGCGTATCCCAGGTAAAAGAAAATACAACAAGCATTGTTCTGTTGCTGCCTGATGCCAGCTTCTGGGTGTCATCTTCCCTTCGAGAGTCCCCAACTTCTTGGTGGACTGTCACATCTGAAAACATCTTTTTGGGCACTGGCTTCTTCCCCAAGTTGTTGTGCATTATTACATCTGATTGAAACTCAAAATTCCTATCCCATAGGTAATTCTGAAATAATAAAAGTTTTGATTCACAACAAAAATTGGAAGTTTCAGATTTTTTCAACAGTAATTCTGAAAAAAGTTTCAAAATTTGAAAATGTTTTGTGCTTTCAACATGAAATGTTTCAAATTTGACCTTTACGTTAAATTTAATGGGTTTTTTTACTTTTATATTTTACTAGTATTTTTTCAATATTATTTTTATTTCTAAAATCATTCAAAACAACTGTTGTTCTATTTAGTACTGAGTGAGCATCTTGTCTTATTTCCTTGTTCACCAGACTGCTGAAGAGCTGGGATTCTGCCAGGAAGACTGCTGAAACTGGAAGCCTGGAGCCTGGGCTCTGTGGCAGCCTACTTTGTGCATTGCTGCAGGGCCAGGGAACCATGATGCCTGTGAGTCTAGGTCCCCTGGAAATCTGCCTTGTGGGCTGTTGCAGAGTAAGGAACCTGGAAACCATGGGAATTTGAAAGGAATTGGCATGTTTGTGTGGAACTTTCTGATCCTGTCAAATCTACATTTGCTGATGGAAAACTGTTTTATTGAAAAATTTCTGACCAATTCTGCTCAGTATCTTGTAGCAGCAATGAAATTTTGGTACAGCTGTAGTGAGCTCTGGTCTGAAATAGCTTGAACCTGATGATCTTCCAGGTGTATTGCAAAAGCCACACAAGGACTGGGGGAAGACTGAGGGTAATTTGCTCAAGGGTTTAAAGAGGCTGTGTTGCTTCCATTAATGGAAGTTAATTGATTGTTTGTGATTATTTTATTGCTTCTGGGTGATCATCATTTGTGATTGTGAGTGTAACTTTTATGGGTTACATACTGTGATGGGTTCTCCCTGGGCTGCCACCTGGAACTGGGGTGCCACTGTGAGCCCTTTGACTCACCAGCCTGAGCTCCCTCTTATCCTGTGCTGCTGTGACAAGCTGAAGAGCTGCTCCTGGTCCTACACTTCCACCAGCATTCACACAGGTAGGGACGCTCAGCTGCAGTTACATGCAGGATCTCTGACAAGCCACTGCATGAACCAACAATAGAGAGGCTACAGCCAAAATAATTACCAGCTTCCCAGTCTAGAACCCCAGAGCTGTACCGTCCTGCCCTGGTCAAAACCCTGACCATTATGAATTTATTATCCAGTTCACCTCCTCCTCAATGTGGAGAGGAAATACAACAGTCCCTTGAGCTAAGATTCCCAAGCACTTCACTCTAAACTTACTGGTTTAGATTAAAACATAAAATAGGTTTATTAACTATAAAAGATAGATTTTAAGTGATTATAAGGGCTAGCAAACAGATCAAAGCAGATTATCTAGCATATAAACAAACACAAACTAAGCTTAACATACTAGATTGGATATGAATTCGCAGTCTTTCCCCTTGACTGATGATGATACAAGCAGGCTTGCAGATTCTTAATGGACTAGCTGCATTTGCATTTGTTATAACATTAATACATACTCTTCACAACTCAGAGATAGATGAGACCCAAACTGGGTCTCTCTTACGGCCTGCTGCCATTATAGGTTTTCCCTTCTAATGGGAACATGGTATGGTAGATCTCAAATCAGTGAAGGCTACGCTCAGAAAGACCTCAAGACTTGGGGGTGAAAATAACTGAAAGGACTTACTGGTACCCCAGAGTCCTGAGCAGGGGGCGTGGCCTCAACTGAGATTTAAAGGGCCCTAGGCTCCAGCTGTGGTAGTGGTGGCTGGGAGCCCCGGACCCTTTAAATCACTGCCGGAGCTACCAACTGCAGAGGCAGCTGGGAGCCCCGGGGCTTGGGGGGCATTTAAAGGGCACAGAGCTCTGGCCGCTGCTATGGTAGTGGAGACCCGGGCCCTTTAAATTGGTGCCTGAGCCCTGCTGCCAGAGATCCGGGGTGGCAGAGGTGGCCAGGGGCTCTGGCAGTGATTTAAAGGGCCAGGGGCTCCAGCCACTGCTGGGAGTCCCAGGGCCTTTAAATTGCTGTCTGGGGAAGGCAAACCAGTATGCTGTACCAGAATGTATGGTTTACTTTTACCTCTGCCTGTCCCTCCCTTCTCACATTTATCTCCAGACTTCTTCTCCTTGTCCAGATCTATTCCGCCCCCAACAATCTTTTATTCATTGAACTTTTTGAAACTTTGCACTTTTAGAGAGAGGTAGGGGACTGACTCTGTGTCCACAAATTTGCAGAGGGACAATAGGGTTGAGGTCTGTTATTTCTCACCTCTATTTATTTATTTAAAAACATTTTTGCTGTTAACAAGCATGTCACCTCTGGAGACACAAATCCACAGTTTGAGAACTGCAAAAGTAAGCATCTCTGATGGTATCTTCTAGACTTAGCACTGAGTCCCATTGGGTAGATGTAAAGATTAACCTATACAGAAGCCCCTGGAACCCCATAAGACTGGGTCCCTAATCTATTGAAACTCATTTACAAAACTTTTCTTAAACATTACATGAATATATTGTCTCATACTATAGAATTCGAATTTATAATCCCTATTCCATTATGAGATATCTTTGAGCTATAATGTATCTTAATTAAAACTATCTTTAGATAGGTTTTTTCCTCAAAAAGCATTTGATCAAAAAAATCCGATTTAAATAAAAAAATTGATTTTTTTAAAATCATTGATTTTTATCGTCACTGATATCTTCTTAGGAAGACATTCAGTATTAAGTTTAAAAAACACTCCATCAAGTGATGGAGACTTAACCACATTTTTGATACAATACAGTAGTTAATTGCTCTCACTGTTAAATTCAAACAAGGTGTAAATTTTTTTCTAGCTTCAACTTCCAACCGTTGATCTTGTTATACCTTTCTTTGCTTTTTTTTAAAGAGCCTGCTAGTATCATAGTATCATGTCCGCATAGGTACTTACTGACTGATCAAGTTGCCCCCTAACTTTCTCTTCCATATTCAAAATAGATTAATCCCCTTCAGTCTCTCATTGTAAGGTATGTTTTTCAGACCTCCAGTCCTTCAGTTAAAGTTAATAAATAGAAATATAACTGTAAGCAAAATGAAACAAACAGATGGGAAGAAATCTCTGGCAATATCTGAAAGGCAAAGACACACAAGTTGCTAGTAGCACTCAGCAGGACAGAGCACGAGTAGACAAGATCCCTGAACAGTCATTAAAAGCAAGCCACAGTTCTAAACATTCCAAAAGAACCTTACAAACCCAGTCTTTTTAAATCTAATTGAAAAGGCAGCCTACTTAATAAAAATGGGATTTTCATAGGTTCCAGTTTATTTTCTACTAAACAGCTTGGCTGAATCCAAATTCTGATTTTTCCATGATCTGGAATTTTAGTGCTAGGAGACTTCCTGAGGTCACTTGACAAAACCATCCAGCCTAAATCAAGTAGAGACTGGTCAATACATTGATTCATTTAGAACCATATTTTCAAAAGACCTGTCTTTTGTCTGTACACAAACCCACATTGAGAGGTAGACATCAGATTGTTAGGGTCTCAGTAATAGAATTTACAGGCACATATATGAGTAAATATTCAAGTTTGTATCTCACAAAGAGAGAAACCTCAAAAATGCAACCTTTAGAGTGATGCAGAGATTACTGGAAATTACTGTTGTGGCTTATAAACCACATGGTCATGTTCGCCCTTTATTTTCAACACATCAAAATTTCAGAGCTAGTCACTACATTTTGGGAGGGGACAACAGTAAGTTTCTAGTTCTCTTCCTGGGAAAGATAGCCTTGAAAACATAAAGGAATCATTAGGTTTAAAATGTACCACCAGTTTTCCCCAAAGTCTACTGTTGATGCATGATCTCCTCCCTCTAGCATGGGGCTGATTTTTGGAATCTGTGATATACATGATGAAAAGTCATTCCGTTTCTAGGATGAACCCACAGCAATGTGTGACCATGCGGGCGGTGTAGTCTAAACTCTTGATATTGACCCTAGGCCACCAAAACTCCTGGCAGCCAGCCAAAATGAACCGACAACACTGAAGAGCAGCCAACATGGCCTCTGGCATCCTAGTATAAGAAGTACTGAGCACAGTACTAAGGTGACTTCTGGATTCTGATCCTCACTCTGACTTGCTCTGTGACCCTAGTTAAATTACTTAACCTTTTTGCCTTCATTTCCTCATGTGAGTTGTGTGGTAATTAACTAGTTAATGTTTGTGAAGGTTTTGTAAGAGTTAAAATTGGCCAGAATACACATACAACATATTTAGAAAACTCTCTCTTCAAATATTTTTGTTAAAAGTTTGAAATGAATACAGTGAGTTCTTATGAAAAAGGCACTATCTTCCTGCAGGACAGCATATCAGGACAATATACATGTAATTATACATTTATGGCAGCATTTTGACACCCTTGCTAATGTGGAAAAGCACTTTATTCTGCATGTAATGAAATCAAAACCAGTTGCAAAGTAAGGCACTATTCAGTATGAGTAAAGTTAGAAAAATTTGGCCCTTACTGTTTGTAAAAGCACTTGAGAGCTTTAGATAAGACAAGCTAAGTGGTCTATCAATTCAAAGTATTACATTCTGCAAGCTACAATTTCCCATTTCATCTCTAGAAATGTGCAAATTACAATGTGATAATGAGAATAGTAATGCATGCCTCTGCTGCCTACGTAGAATTTAAGACCAGAAGAGATCACCAGATCCTCTAGACCAGGGATCGGCAATCTTTGGCACGCGGCCCACCAGGGTAAGCTCCCTGGTGGGCCGGGCTAGGTTGTTTACCTGACGCGTCTGCAGGTTCGGTTGATCGCGGATCCCACTGGCCGTCGTTCGCCATCCCAGGTCAATGAGAGCTGTGGGAAGCAGCACGGGCTGAGGGATGTGCTGGCTGCCGCTTCCTGCCAGGGGGCTTACCCTGGAGGGCCACGTGCCAAAGGTTGCTGATCCCCGCTCTAGACCAGTGGTGGGCAACCTGCGGCCCGCGCCATTTCCCACAGCTCCCATTGGTCAGGAAAGGTGAACCGCGGGCAGTAGAAGCTAAGGGTGGCTGTGCAAATGTAAACAAACTGTATAGCAGCCTACCAGCGGATTACCCTGATGGGCCGCAAGTTGTCCACCACTGCTCCAGACTCACCTCCTGTGTATCTCAGGCCACCAATACCCACTCAGCACCCATATACTAAACATACAAGCAAAATTAGACCGAAGTGTTACAGCCCCTAGGAGACTAGACTATCGTGTGCCACAGGCTGAGCATAGGGGGGACCAAAGTGTACCAATGTCCAAGACCCCTGTAATGTCTTGGAGAAAACAGTGTAGTTCAAGATTATCTTTGTACTCAGTGTTATGATGTAATTGCTCTATTTCTGAGATCCCATTGTCTAGCAAATGTCCTCTGAGAATATTCCCTATTGTCGGAGTCTGTTTTTCTCTCTGAAGTTAAAATATTAACCCTGACCTCTGATTGCCTAACAGTTAAGAACTTCACGCTACTATTTGGTAATGAAAAGTCACCAGGCGTGTGGCACCCATGTGTACTGGCATTTAGGTCCAGATCCAAATCTCATTGAAGTCAATGGAAAGACTTGAAATGTCAGGGCATACATTTGTAAGAGTGGTGATATGCTGAGAATATGTGGGTTCCATGAACTGAATAGAGGAACTGCCATACCAGACCAGAAGGGTAAATAGGATCAGTCCTTTAGCACATCATCTTTACTTACAATCCATGTGTAAAATGATGCTTGCTCTACAATTACATAAAACTTAGAGGGTCTGGCACTATAGGTGTTGAGATTCTCTCAGGACCAAACTAGCACATATTTGAAAATGTATGTGGAGCCGCACCATGAATTTGTAGTCTGTTTCAGAGATTGACACCTGATGTGTTTATAATGATTTTCTCTAGTAGAATCAGTTCCAAGAAATTCATAGACAAGGGTGGCACTGATACAAGGAAGAGGAGATGTGCTTGCTGCATTTCTTTTTTTTTTCTTCCACTGGCCCCCCCCCCCCTTTTTGGTATGATTAAACCATCTGCCTGTTACTCTTCACACAGCAGCATGCAAGGATTAGTCAATAATCAGTAAAACAGTAATAGGCAAGGTAGGATGTTCACCCATTTCTAAAAATACTTGTTCAAAATATTTTTAGGATTTGTTTTTCTTCTCCATTTAGTGGTGAGTCTGCACAGTGAGAATTTGATACTTCTGCTAGGATAGACTTCTGTGCTCACCATTTGTCACACTATGAACTTCACACTCTGATATATTAACCTGATGAAAATCTCCTTCAGTATTGCACAGCAGCATCTTCAACGATGATAAACTACCTTCACTTATGACATTTGCTGTGTTTGATAAAATGTTACATGAAGTAGATATGAACAGTTTCTTTTCCCTCGTGTGTAGTGTATATGACAGTCAAGAAAGATTTTAAATCATATACTGCTTCCACCCAGCTAACACTCAGGCCTTTAGCATATGATCAGTCTGTTCTTTTGATGTAACATTTGTAATTCAATACCCTTCTGCAAGCTTTGTTGGGTAGAGTCTTTGTGAAATGAAAAAAAAAATAGAATTCTTCTCAAGCTTGCTTGTGCAGTTTCAAATAAGCTCAGTTAAATGAATCCAGTAATAATAAAATTAGTTGTTTTCTAGCCGGTCTTTGATTGGTAATTAGAAAAATATTCAAAACAGCATCATCAGATGTTCTGTTCTGTTCTACATACTCCACAGTGATTACACTTTTCCTTGGCCATTGTATTGCTACTTGACCCTTTAAAAATCCATCTCTGACATCAATCTTTTATACTCTGCATACTTTTCCTTTTAAAAAAATTCCAGCTTTCTCTAGTATTTATCAGCAACCCTGATAACTGATTCACCCCTCGCGCCCCCCCCCCCCCCCCAAAAAAAAAACCCAAAACCCTTTCTTGGTTAATAATGTGATTCTTTTGTTCCTCTCATACAAGCACCAAATGTCTCCGACTGCTTTGTTTATCTTCTATATTAATATAGCAAACATGAAGTCATCCGTGTCAACACTTTCATCATTTACTAATATATTTTAAGACCTTTTTTGACACTGGCAAATATTTTGTTGCGGGCCAACTGATTCTTATCCCCCTCCTCACTTCCATCTGTTAGCATTTGGCCTGTACTCAAGCAGGATCACAACACTAGCCTATTCAAGATCTTTCAGATGGCTGATTTTGGTATCAGTGCTGGGCACTATCTCTGAAGCAGTACACCTGAACAAATCTCTGATGATGACTCGTTATTTCTTATATTAAAACACTAAAATGATGGCAAGGGCAATCTTCTGTTTCAGTAAAATCTCATTTTCTCATTTTGTAAAACACGTGTCTTTCCTGCTGGCAGCCATAAAGTAGCTTGTTTTTCAGCCTGTACCAAGTCATGAGGAATACTTTAAAATGTCACAGTATAACACAGGTCATTGACCGTTTCCCAGCACTCTTCTATAAATAGGTCTCAGAAAGGAAGATTGTTAACAATTACTGGTTCTGAAAATGACCTTGACTTTTACTGACGCCATCCCACTAACAGCAGCAGAATGGTGGCACAATTCTTAAACTCATTTTAACCAAAGAAGTTGGTTATTACCAGGACTAGTACTGCTGATTACTTTAATCTGACTCTTCCAAAATTTGAGACACTACAAGTCTGTTGGACTCTTGTCATAAATATAAGGGGAAGGGTAAACCCCTTTGAAATTCCTCCTGGCCAGGGGAAAGCTCCTCTCACCTGTAAAGGGTTAAGAAGCTAAAGGTAACCTCGCTGGCACCTGACCAAAATGACCAATGAGGAGACAAGATACTTTCAAAAGCTGGGAGGAGGGAGAGAAACAAAGGGTCTGTGTCTGTCTGTATGCTGCTTTTGCCAGGGACAGAACAGGAATGGAGTCTTAGAACTTTTAGTAAGTAATCTAGCTAGGTATGTGTTAGATTATGATTTCTTTAAATGGCTGAGAAAAGAATTGTGCTGAATAGAATAACTATTTCTGTCTGTGTATCTTTTTTGTAACTTAAGGTTTTGCCTAGAGGGGTTCTCTATGTTTTTTTAATCTAATTACCCTGTAAGATATCTACCATCCTGATTTTACAGGGGGGATTTCTTTATTTCTATTTACTTCTATTTTCTATTAAAAGTTTTCTTGTAAAAAACTGAATGCTTTTTCATTGTTCTCAGATCCAAGGGTTTGGGTCTGTGGTCACCTATGCAAATTGGTGAGGCTTTTTATCCAACATTTCCCAGGAAAGGGGGGGTGCAAGTGTTGGGAGGATTGTTCATTGTTCTTAAGATCCAAGGGTCTGGGTCTGTAGTCACCTAGGCAAATTGGTGAGGCTTTTTTACCAAACCTTGTCCAGGAAGTCGGGTGCAGTGTTTTGGGAAGTATTTTGGGGGGAAAGACGCGTCCAAACAGCTCTTCCCCAGTAACCAGTATTAGTTTGGTGGTGGTAGCGGCCATTCCAAGGACCACGGGTGGAATACTTTGTACCTTGGGGAAGTTTTGACCTAAGCTGGTAAAGATAAGCTTAGGAGGTTTTTCATGCAGGTCCCCACATCTGTACCCTAGAGTTCAGAGTGGGGGAGGAACCTTGACATGGTGGCATAGTGGTGGGATTAACCTGAAATCATTTTGAGATCCAGTTGAGATTTTTTGAACTAGAAATACAGATTTTAAAAAGGAATTTTTTTTTCCTGTGGCTTTGAAGCAGCTTTGAAACTGAAAGCAGCTTGGGTTTTCCCTGCTTTGTGGCCAAGCAGAGACAAAAGGGGATTATCTTTGTGAATTGCAGGTTTTCTTTGCCTGGAGGCAGGGTACTTAACTCCTGCAGGGAAATTCACAGTCTTCCAACCCAGAGTTTTTTTTTTTTTCTTTTCTTCCAAAAAGTAAATAGGGGGGGTGTGCTCTACCCATTTGCCTGGAGACAAAAGTGGCAGGGTGTTTTTTTTAGGATTTTGATTTTTTTTGTTTTACAAGGAGCACAGGTTTGAAAGGGAATTTTTTTTCTTTGGGCTGGGTAAGCAGGTTTCCAAGTAGTTGGAGGTTTTTTGCTTTAATTTGGGCCCAGAGCAGAGACAAGGGAATTGTCTTTTTCTGTAGGCTGACAATCACTATCAGAGAATAGGTATTCTATTCCAGCACAGCAAAATTTTACAGCCAAGTTTTGTTTGTTTATTTCTAAACCTCGGGTGTAAAGTTAGTTAAAAACAGAGAGGTTAGAATGGCAAAATCCGCGGCTCGACTACAGCTCGAATTAGCCAAATTTCAGGCTGAGGAAAGACAAAGGGAACATGAAAGACAGATAGAACTCATGCAGCTGAAGAAGGAACAAGAAAGGGAGGCAGAACAACACCAAGCGGCTGCTCACAGGAGAGCTATGGAAGCGAGGGACAAAGAACTGGAGGAGAAGGAAAAAGAGAGGAAGTATGTGGAGGAGATGGAGAAGATAAAGGCTCAGCAGAATATCCCAACAAACCCTAGTAATCCTTCTCCAAGTACCACTTCCCATCCCAGAAAGTTCCCCACCTACAAGGCAGGCGATGATACTGAGGCCTTCCTAGAAAACTTCGAAAGGGCCTGCCTTGGGTACAACATCTCTACTGACCAATACATGGTAGAGCTGAGGCCGCAGCTCAGTGGACCCTTAGCTGAGGTGGCAGCTGAAATGCCTAAAGAACACATGAACAAGTATGAACTGTTTAAATCCAAGGCGAGAGTCAGAATGGGGATAACACCCGAGCAGTCTCGTCGGAGGTTCAGAGCCCTAAGGTGGAAACCAGACATGTCATTTACCCGACATGCCTACCACATTGTGAAACATTGGGATGCCTGGATATCAGGAGCAAGTGTTGAATCTCCAGTAAATTTGCCCTTCCTAATGCAAATGGAACAATTCTTAGAGGGTGTTCCTGAGGAAATAGAAAGATACATCCTAGATGGGAAACCCAAAACTGTAATCGAGGCAGGAGAGATTGGAGCCAGATGGGTGGAGGTGGCAGAGAAGAAGAAAACTGGTCGCAGTTGGAGCGGAGACCAGAAGGGACCACCCCAGACCACACCCTATTACCGGGGGCCGCCCAAGGCCCCACCTACCTCCCAAAGAACCCTCCAGACCCCTTATCGTCCCACCACCCCGTTCTCCAGCAACCCTCCTCGCCCAGTGACCTGTCAGCTGGACGATGTTTTAAATGTAACGAGCTGGGGCATGTAAAGGCCAACTGCCCCAAGAACCCCAACAGATTACAGTTCATTGCACCGGAATCACACCAGAGGTCCACAGGCCCAGATACTTCCCAGATACCCTTGGAGCGGAGGGAAACTGTGAGTGTGGGCGGGAAGAAGGTCACCGCGTGGAGGGACACCGGAGCACAAGTGTCAGCTATCCATGCTTCCTTAGTGGACCCCAATTTAATCAACCCAGAGATCCAAGTGACGATTCAACCCTTCAAGTCCAACTCTTTCAATTTGCCTACAGCCAAGTTGCCTGTCCAGTACAAGGGCTGGTCAGGAATGTGGACTTTTGCAGTCTATGATGATTATCCCATCCCCATGCTGTTGGGGGAAGACTTGGCCAATCATGTGAAGCAGGCCAAGAGGGTGGGAACGGTCACCCGCAGCCAGGCTAAACAAGCCGTGAGGCCTAGCTCTGTTCCGGAAACTGCTATCAGGACCCAGTCAGAGGTGATGGACCTGGACCTTAGGCCAATGTCTGCAACAGCAGTAGTGGATCCAGTCCCAGAGACCCAGACGGAACCAGTCCCAGAACCGGAACCAGCCGAACAACCAACACCAGACCCTGTGTCAGCACTGAATCCAGTACTTGCAACCTCAACACCAGAGGGCCCCACTGAACCTGAACTGGCAGCAGCCGATAACCCTACACAAGAGGCTCAGCCGGAGCCTGAATCCCAACATAGTGCACCAGCGGAGAGCGGTTCACAGTCAACAGAAACAGCTCCATCCCCTATATTGCTTCCAGAGGGACCAAGCCTAGGTCCACAATCCAATGAGGGACTGATGTCTCCAGCATCAAGGGAACAGTTCCAGACCGAACAGGAAGCAGATGAAAGCCTCCAGAGAGCTTGGACAGCGGCACGGAGCAACCCACCGCCTCTCAGCTCTTCTAATCGATCCAGGTTTGTTGTAGAAAGAGGACTTTTATACAAGGAAACTCTTTCTGGTGGACACCAGGAAGACTGGCATCCTCAGAGACAGTTGGTAGTTCCAACTAAATACCGGGCCAAGCTCTTGAGCTTAGCCCACGATCACCCTAGTGGCCATGCTGGGGTGAACAGGACCAAAGACCATTTGGGGGGGTCATTCCACTGGGAGGGAATGGGCAAGGATGTTTCTACCTATGTCCAGTCTTGTGAGGTGTGCCAAAGAGTGGGAAAACCCCAAGACCAGGTCAAAGCCCCTCTACAACCACTCCCCATCATTGAAGTTCCATTTCAGCGAGTAGCTGTGGATATTCTGGGTCCTTTTCCGAAAAAGACACCCAGAGGAAAGCAGTACATACTGACTTTCATGGATTTTGCCACGCGATGGCCGGAAGCAGTAGCTCTAAGCAACACCAGGGCTAAAAGTGTGTGCCAGGCACTAGCAGACATTTTTGCCAGGGTAGGTTGGCCCTCCGACATCCTCACAGATGCAGGGACTAATTTCCTGGCAGGAACTATGAAAAACCTTTGGGAAGCTCATGGGGTAAATCACTTGGTTGCCACTCCTTACCACCATCAAACAAATGGCATGGTGGAGAAGTTTAATGGAACTTTGGGGGCCATGATACGTAAATTCGTAAATGAGCACTCCAATGATTGGGACCTAGTGTTGCAGCAGTTGCTCTTTGCCTACAGAGCTGTACCACATCCCAGTTTAGGGTTTTCCCCATTTGAACTTGTATATGGCCGTGAGGTTAAGGGGCCATTGCAGTTGGTGAAGCAGCAATGGGAGGGATTTACACCTTCTCCAGGAACTAACATTCTGGACTTTGTAACCAACCTACAAAACACCCTCCGAACCTCTTTAGCCCTTGCTAAAGAAAACTTACAGGATGCTCAAAAAGAGCAAAAAGCCTGGTATGATAAACATGCCAGAGAGCGTTCCTTCAAAGTAGGAGACCAGGTCATGGTCTTAAGGGCGCTCCAGGCCCATAAAATGGAAGCATCGTGGGAAGGGCCATTCATGGTCCAGGAGCGCCTGGGAGCTGTTAATTATCTCATAGCATTCCCCACCTCCAACCGGAAGCCTAAGGTGTACCATATTAATTCTCTAAAGCCCTTTTATTCCAGAGAATTAAAGGTTTGTCAGTTTACAGCCCAGGGAGGAGACGACGCTGAGTGGCCTGAAGGTGTCTACTACGAAGGGAAAAGTGCTGGTGGTGTGGAAGAGGTGAACCTCTCCATGACCCTTGGGCGTATGCAGCGACAGCAGATCCAGGAGCTGTGCACTAGCTACGCGCCAACGTTCTCAGCCACCCCAGGACTGGCTGAACGGGCATACCACTCCATTGACACAGGTAATGCTCACCCAATTAGGGTCCAACCTTACCGGGTGTCTCCTCAAGCTAAAACTGCTATAGAACGGGAGATCCAGGATATGTTACAGATGGGGGTAATCCGCCCCTCTGAAAGTGCATGGGCATCTCCAGTGGTTCTAGTTCCCAAACCAGATGGGGAAATACGTTTTTGCGTGGACTACCGTAAGCTAAATGCTGTAACTCGCCCAGACAACTATCCAATGCCACGCACAGATGAACTATTAGAGAAACTGGGACGGGCCCAGTTCATCTCTACCTTGGACTTAGCCAAGGGGTACTGGCAGGTACCGCTAGATGAATCTGCCAAGGAAAGGTCAGCCTTCATCACACATCTCGGGCTGTATGAATTTAATGTACTCCCTTTCGGGCTGCGAAATGCACCCGCCACTTTCCAAAGACTTGTAGATGGTCTCCTAGCGGGATTAGGAGAATATGCAGTCGCCTACCTTGACGACGTGGCCATATTTTCGGATTCCTGGGCAGACCACCTGGAACATCTACACAAAGTCCTTGAGCGCATAAGGGAGGCAGGACTAACTGTTAAGGCTAAGAAGTGTCAAATAGGCCTAAACAGAGTGACTTACCTTGGACACCAGGTGGGTCAAGGAACTATCAGCCCCCTACAGGCCAAAGTGGATGCTATCCAAAAGTGGCCTGTCCCAAAGTCAAAGAAACAGGTTCAATCCTTCTTAGGCTTGGCTGGTTATTACAGACGATTTGTACCGCACTACAGCCAAATCGCTGCCCCACTGACAGACCAAACCAAAAAGAAACAGCCAAATGCTGTTCAGTGGACCGGAAAGTGTCAGAAGGCCTTTAACAAGCTTAAAGCGACACTCATGTCTGACCCTGTACTAAGGGCCCCAGACTTTGACAAACCGTTCCTAGTAACCACAGATGCATCCGAGCGTGGTGTGGGAGCAGTTTTAATGCAAAAAGGACCTGATCAAGAATTCCACCCTGTAGTGTTTCTCAGCAAAAAACTGTCTGAGAGGGAAAGCAACTGGTCAGTCACTGAA
Organism: Eretmochelys imbricata; assembly: GCF_965152235.1. Classification (NCBI taxonomy): domain Eukaryota; kingdom Metazoa; phylum Chordata; order Testudines; family Cheloniidae; genus Eretmochelys; species Eretmochelys imbricata. The sequence goes on along the minus strand of NC_135573.1, from coordinate 94,972,940 downwards.
AAAGAATGTTATGCCATTGTCTACGCTCTGGAAAAGCTACGCCCATATGTTTGGGGACGGCGTTTCCACCTGCAAACCGACCATGCTGCACTAAAATGGCTTCACACCGTCAAAGAAACTAACAAAAAACTTCTTCGGTGGAGTTTAGCTCTCCAAGATTTTGATTTCGACATCCAACACATCTCAGGAGCTTCTAACAAAGTGGCTGATGCACTCTCCCGTGAAAGTTTCCCAGAATCAACTGGTTAAAATCGTCCTTAAGATGTGGAAAATATTGTTAGTCTTTATGTACTTGGTAGTATATTTAGAGATGCATGTGTCTTATTAACTCTGTTTTTCCTAGAGCTCCAGGAAGAAATCCCAGCCAGTGTTTCACCCTAGCTGAGATTTGGGGGGCGTGTCATAAATATAAACCCCTTTGAAATTCCTCCTGGCCAGGGGAAAGCTCCTCTCACCTGTAAAGGGTTAAGAAGCTAAAGGTAACCTCGCTGGCACCTGACCAAAATGACCAATGAGGAGACAAGATACTTTCAAAAGCTGGGAGGAGGGAGAGAAACAAAGGGTCTGTGTCTGTCTGTATGCTGCTTTTGCCAGGGACAGAACAGGAATGGAGTCTTAGAACTTTTAGTAAGTAATCTAGCTAGGTATGTGTTAGATTATGATTTCTTTAAATGGCTGAGAAAAGAATTGTGCTGAATAGAATAACTATTTCTGTCTGTGTATCTTTTTTGTAACTTAAGGTTTTGCCTAGAGGGGTTCTCTATGTTTTTTTAATCTAATTACCCTGTAAGATATCTACCATCCTGATTTTACAGGGGGGATTTCTTTATTTCTATTTACTTCTATTTTCTATTAAAAGTTTTCTTGTAAAAAACTGAATGCTTTTTCATTGTTCTCAGATCCAAGGGTTTGGGTCTGTGGTCACCTATGCAAATTGGTGAGGCTTTTTATCCAACATTTCCCAGGAAAGGGGGGGTGCAAGTGTTGGGAGGATTGTTCATTGTTCTTAAGATCCAAGGGTCTGGGTCTGTAGTCACCTAGGCAAATTGGTGAGGCTTTTTACCAAACCTTGTCCAGGAAGTCGGGTGCAGGGTTTTGGGAAGTATTTTGGGGGGAAAGACGCGTCCAAACAGCTCTTCCCCAGTAACCAGTATTAGTTTGGTGGTGGTAGCGGCCATTCCAAGGACCACGGGTGGAATACTTTGTACCTTGGGGAAGTTTTGACCTAAGCTGGTAAAGATAAGCTTAGGAGGTTTTTCATGCAGGTCCCCACATCTGTACCCTAGAGTTCAGAGTGGGGGAGGAATCTTGACAACTCTCTTGTCCCCATCTGTGTAAACTGAAAACTATTAATATAAAAGTAACCTGATCCCAAGACTTTATTGTGATGATTTTTCAGAACAGCTCTCCCTCTTTATTTTTAAGTTCTTCCTCTACAGTAAAGCTTTTAACCTAGTGGCCACCATTTTCTGGAGGGTCCTCACTTAGCATTGCTCATTAGTCCTCAAAGAGTCCGATAGACTCTCAATAATAATAATATTTCCATTGATTTCAATGAAAGTTGGACTAAGCCTCAGATGTCTACTTAGATCATTATATCAACACCTAATTTGAAGCTTGACTGTGGCTTACATGAGTGCACCTGGTGAGAAAGTGCAAGAAACCTCCCTTGTATGTCTGGCCAGCCACAACTGCCGCTCTGTGATCAGGGGAGAAAAGGGGCTGTGCTCTTCCTCTGGATTCATGGCATCTCAAAGGTTGTGGGAATACTGCACATGGAGTGTAACCACATGAAATGTCATGTGGCTCTTGGCATGCTGCCCCTGTGCATGAGGAGCATGGTGCTTGAGGAATTCAGACTTCACTACAAGGACAATGGTTGCCAGTGAAAAATCCTAAGCTAGATAGATAGCATATCTTGAGGGTGGTACAAAGCCTCACTGCTCCTGGAGGAGCTATGTTTCAATGGAAAAGTTGAGCCTTTGGTGACCATGCTGGGCATTCAGCAATTTATTTTCAGTGATCACACTTCTGAAGGCACCTCATGTTGCACAGTTCAATCAGCAGGTCACAAGTCCCCTGGAGCATAGTATCTCTAAGAAGGAGGGGCATTTGCGCCATCATTCCCCACATCTTCTGAGCTTCTGCAAGCATCTCCATATGCTCATGCTTCTGCAGTTTTTCTCTCTTTGGATGGCAAGTAGCTTAGCTGGTGCAAAGCCACTCCTTAAACATCATCCTACTGCAAACATACAGAGACTCCCCTGCATAAAATCACACTGGCCCTGCTGTCATTAACTAAAGGAAGTTGCACCTCTATGACTTCAAGAGCCTATTGAATGGAAGAAAAGGTGCAGTAGGGAAGAAAGTAAGTGCAGCTGTGATTTTATAGGGGATAGTGGGCATTGGGAATATTCCAAAGGGTTTAGGCTTTCATTTACAAGCCCAAGCTTTGAAAGGAAGCTCCACAATCTGTGGGATTAGCCTGTAGTTCTCAAAACATCTGCTGGTTTGGAGGGCTATGGCTCATGCCTGCTTCCTATGGGACCAAAGCCTGCCCCTATTCACGTTCCTCCATTAGCACTCTATCATATGGCAGCCATTCTGTAACTTCACAGTCACAGAACTTTCTGCCTATCTTTAACCATTCTGTAGATATTTCTGAGAGGAGGACCCAAGCCACCCATAAGCAGACAGTTTTTTTCTTTTAAAGTCATGTCCAGGGGGTGTACCCTACAGTTTAGGATGATGCCAGATCATTGTTTGAAAAGTGCATTTTTTTCCCCAATTTTTGAGTTTTAGGTAATGTCCAAAATTGGAGTTTTTCAGGGCTCTCTCTTGTATATACTGTAATCAGTAACGTATGTCATGTGCATTACTCACTACAGCAGGGAACGGCAACCTTTGGCACGTGGCCGCCAGGGTAAGCCCCTAGTGGGCTGGGCCAGTTTGTTTACCTGCTGAGTCCACAGGTTTGGCCGATCGTGGTTCCCACTGGCCGCATTTCACCACTCCAAGCCAATGGGGGCTGCGGGAAGTGGTGGCCAGCACATCCCTCAGCCCGCGCCACTTCTTGCAGCCCCCATTGGCCTGGAGCGGTGAACTGCAGCCAGTAGGAGCTGCGATCAGCTGAACCTGCAGACGTGGCAGGTAAACAAACCGGCCCGGCCTGCCAGGGGGCTTACCCTGCTGGGTCGCGTGCCAAAGGTTGCCAATCCCTGCACTACAGTATAGTAGTATAGAAGGCAATGAGTAATGTCTTTGTAATGTTACCTAGTGCACTTTAATATTGTCCTGTCTGAACCAGCACTACAATAAAGTGCACTGGGGAACCTTTAGCATGGAGTAGCAGAGTCTACACAGACCAAACAATGTGCAACAGAGTAGTGCACTATAGAAATCACGCCCCAACAGTCCACATTACTGTTTCCCGGAGACAAGCCCTTAGATACAAGTAACAATTTCCAGTGTTGAGTGGATACTTTTCTTTTGTGAAATCTGGAACTTTTTTCAGTGTACATTGATTTAAAACCAAAAATCAAAAGCCCTACAATAGATTCATAGATACTAAGGTCAGAAAGGGCCATTATGATCATCTAGTCTGACCTCCTGCACGATGCAGGCCACAGAATTTCACCCACCCACTCCTGCGAAAAACCTCTCACCTATGTCTGAGCTATTGAAGTCCTCAAATCGTGGTTTAAAGACTTCAAGGAGCAGAGAATCCTCCAGCAAGTGACCTGTGCCCCGTGCTACAGAGGAAGGTGAAAAACCTCCAGGGCCTCTTCCAATCTGCCCTGGAGGAAAATTCCTTCCTGACCCCAAATATGGCGATCATATGGGCAAGATTCACCAGCCAGATACTACAGAAAATTCTTTCCTGGGTAACTCAGATCCCACCCCATCTAATATCCTATCACAGGCCATTGGGCCTATTTACCATGAATATTTAATTACCAAAACCATGTTATCCCATCATACCATCTCCTCCATAAACTTATCAAGTTTAATTTTAAAGCCAGATAGATCTTTTGCCCCTACTCCTTCCCTTGGAAGGCTATTCCAAAACTTCACTCCTCTGATGGTTAGAAACCTTCCTCTAATTTCAAGTCTAAACTTCCTGGTGGCCAGTTTATATCCATTTGTTCTTGTGTCCACATTGGTACTGAGCTTAAATAATTCCTCTCCCTCTCTGGTATTTATCCCACTGATATATTTATAGAGAGCAATCATATCTCCCCTCAACCTTCTTTTAGTTAGGCTAAACAAGCCAAGCTCCTTGAGTCTCCTTTCATAAGACAAGTTTTCCATTCCTCGGATCATCCTAGTAGCCCTTCTCTGTACCTGTTCCAGTTTGAATTCATCCTTCTTAAACATGGGAGACCAGAACTGCACACAGTATTCCAGGTGAGGTCTCACCAGTGCCTTATATAACGGTACTAAAACCTCCTGGAAATACCTCTCCTGATGCATCCCAAGACCGCATTAGTTTTTTTCACAGCCATATCACATTGGCAGCTCATAGTCATCCTATGATCAACCAGTACTCCAAGGTCCTTCTCCTCCTCCGTTACTTCTAATTGATGCGTCCCCAGCTTATAACTAAAATTCTTGTTATTAATCCCTAAATGCATGACCTTACACTTCTCACTATTAAATTTCATCCTATTACTATTACTCCAGTTTACAAGGTCATCAAGGTCCTCCTGTATGATATCCCTGTCCTTCTCTAAATTGGCAATACCTGCCAGCTTTGTATCATCCACAAACTTTATTAGTACACACCCACTTTTTGTGCCAAGGTCAGTAATAAAAAGATTAAATAAGATTGGTCCCAAAACCGATCCTTGAGGAACTCCACTGGTAACCTCCCTCCAGCCTGACAGTTCACCTTTCAGTAGGACCCGTTGTAGTCTCCCCTTTAACCAATTCCTTATCCACCTTTCAATTTTCCTATTGATCCCCATCTTTTCCAATTTAACTAATGATTTCCCATGTGGCACTGTATCAAATGCCTTACTGAAATCTAGGTAAATTAGATCCACTGCGTTTCCTTTGTCTAAAAAATCTGTTACTTTCTCAAAGAAGGAGATCAGGTTGGTTTGGCACGATCTACCTTTTGTAAAACCATAGTTTACTTCATTTAACGTTTTCTCCAGAATGCAGGCCAAGTGGCATTATAAAGTCATCTTTTCTTTTCAAGATTAGATGGTTATGCAATGAAGTGCTTTGTTTTTAAATGCATTGCTTAAGAAATTTTCAAGCATAAAACTGTATTGACTAAAATATCATGGGGAAAAAAGAAAAAATGAAGAAGGACATAAGCTATGCCTGGGACAGGTGGTGACTCATGCTCAATTTGATTAAAACACTTTCCCTCTGAGGTACAGTATATAAATACAGTGATTAGTAACATTTCAAAAGATCTCACTCCTTCTCTTTTCTTTCTGCTCAGCACTTAAAATTAAAGGAACAGCTTTTTATTAAACCAGGCAGTTATAAATATGGACCCTAATGTCCTAAGCAAGAATCCAAACTGCAAACCAAATCAGGGACCTGATTATATTTCCGTTATTACCAATGGTCCACAGTAGTTCACTGGGAGCCAGGCTGGGCACAGAATAGATTCCATTGGCTTATTTTTGTATGAGTGCCCATGAATGGGTTGAGGGGTAGGCATTTTCCACTTCAGAAAGGCACTCAAGAACAAGACCCCAGAGCTAAAACTGACCAGGAGCCATTCCAGTGCATCATAGAAATAGGTCTTCAATGTAGAAAATATTACAAAGAAGGGTTAGACTAATCCAATACTTAGTGGTATACAGGTACTTCTCTGGTGGCCCCTTAATTTCTGCAACATGTAAGCTTTTATTTTAATGGTAACAACCTTTATGGTTGTGAAAAAAGCACTTTTTCTGTGTAACAAGTTAATTACATTTAAAATTAGGCTATCAAATTAAAAGTGAACTCATTGACTATGCTTAGCATTATTGTTAGTGCATAATTCATACCTGCACTATTTGTACAATGCTGGTATAAAAGGTGAAATACTATTAAAAGGTTAACTGTTTTACATTAAGAATTAAAACACAAGCACATACATTGCTGCATTCTTTATTTCTAATTAAACAACAAATTATCTTTGTTTCATACCAAATTGTGAGAGGGCCAAATCACTGATGAGTAACACAGATAAAAAAATCAGAAAATAGATTATTTATAAAAGAATAGTGTATTGTGGAGAACTACATTTTTGTATGCAGATCGTATGTAACATACTAGTTTATGTTTACTGTCCTGTATTGAAATGACATGCTCTCATATATCACCTTGTAATTACATTGCCCTCTGTTGACTTCCTGGAAAACATAAGCTCTACTATTGCTAAATTGGTATTGCAAGAGATAGAAACCTGTGATTTTTGGAGCAGCAGGTAAGTTCTGTTTCTGAATACGCATTTGCTGATAATCTTGGTGTCCTTATATTGGTGTCAGAGTAACAGCCGTGTTAGTCTGTATTCGCAAAAAGAAAAGGAGTCCTTGTGGCACCTTAGAGACTAACCAATTTATTTGAGCATGAGCTTTCGTGAGCTACAGCTCACTTCATCAGATGCATACCGTGGAAACTGCAGCAGACTTTATATATACACAGAGAATATGAAACAATACCTCCTCCCACCCCACTGTCCTGCTGGTAATAGCTTATCTAAAGTGAGCATCAGGTTAGGCCATTTCCAGCACAAATCCAGGTTTTCTCACCCTCCACCCCCCCACACAAATTCACTCTCCTGCTGGTGATAGCCCATCCAAAGTGACAACTCTTTACACAATGTGCATGATAATGAAGTTAGGCCATTTCCTGCACAAATCCAGGTTCTCTCACTCCCTCACCCCCCTCCAAAAACCCACCCCCATACACACACAGACTCACTCTCCTGCTGGTAATAGCTCATCCAAACTGACCACTCTCCAAGTTTAAAACCAAGTTAAACCAGAACATCTCGGGGGGGGGGTAGGAAAAAACAAGAGGAAATAGGCTACCTTGCATAATGACTTAGCCACTCCCAGTCTCTATTTAAGCCTAAATTAATAGTATCCAATTTGCAAATGAATTCCAATTCAGCAGTTTCTCGCTGGAGTCTGGATTTGAAGTTTCTTTGTTTTAAAATAGCGACCTTCATGTCTGTGATTGCGTGACCAGAGAGATTGAAGTGTTCTCCGACTGGTTTATGAATGTTATAATTCTTGACATCTGATTTGTGTCCATTTATTCTTTTACGTAGAGACTGTCCAGTTTGACCAATGTACATGGCAGAGGGGCATTGCTGGCACATGATGGCATAAATCACATTGGTGGATGTGCAGGTGAACGAGCCTCTGATAGTGTGGCTGATGTTATTAGGCCCTGTGATGGTGTCCCCTGAATAGATATGTGGGCACAATTGGCAACGGGCTTTGTTGCAAGGATAAGTTCCTGGGTTAGTGGTTCTGTTGTGTGGTATGTGGTTGTTGGTGAGTATTTGCTTCAGGTTGCGGGGCTGTCTGTAGGCAAGGACTGGCCTGTCTCCCAAGATTTGTGAGAGTGTTGGGTCATCCTTTAGGATAGGTTGTAGATCCTTAATAATGCGTTGGAGGGGTTTTAGTTGGGGGCTGAAGGTGACGGCTAGTGGAGTTCTGTTATTTTCTTTGTTAGGCCTGTCCTGTAGTAGGTAACTTCTGGGAACTCTTCTGGCTCTATCAATCCGTTTCTTTACTTCCGCAGGTGGGTATTGTAGTTGTAAGAAAGCTTGACAGAGATCTTGTAGGTGTTTGTCCTGTCTGAGGGGTTGGAGCAAATGCGGTTGTATCGCAGAGCTTGGCTGTAGACGATGGATCGTGTGGTGTGGTCAGGGTGAAAGCTGGAGGCATGCAGGTAGGAATAGCGGTCAGTAGGTTTCCGGTATAGGGTGGTGTTTATGTGACCATTGTTTATTAGCACTGTAGTGTCCAGGAAGTGGATCTCTTGTGTGGACTGGACCAGGCTGAGGTTGGTGGTGGGATGGAAATTGTTGAAATCATGGTGGAATTCTTCAAGGGCTTCTTTTCCATGGGTCCAGATGATGAAGATGTCATCAATATAGCGCAAGTAGAGTAGGGGCTTTAGGGGACGAGAGCTGAGGAAGCGTTGTTCTAAATCAGCCATAAAAATGTTGGCATACTGTGGGGCCATGCGGGTACCCATAGCAGTGCCGCTGATCTGAAGGTATACATTGTCCCCAAATGTGAAATAGTTATGGGTAAGGACAAAGTCACAAAGTTCAGCCACCAGGTTAGCCGTGACATTATCGGGGATAGTGTTCCTGACGGCTTGTAGTCCATCTTTGTGTGGAATGTTGGTGTAGAGGGCTTCCACAAGATCTCTGTCAAGCTTTCTTACAACTACAATACCCACCTGCGGAAGTAAAGAAACAGATTGATAGAGCCAGAAGAGTTCCCAGAAGTTACCTACTACAGGACAGGCCTAACAAAGAAAATAACAGAACTCCACTAGCCGTCACCTTCAGCCCCCAACTAAAACCCCTCCAACGCATTATTAAGGATCTACAACCTATCCTAAAGGATGACCCAACACTCTCACAAATCTTGGGAGACAGGCCAGTCCTTGCCTACAGACAGCCCCGCAACCTGAAGCAAATACTCACCAACAACCACATACCACACAACAGAACCACTAACCCAGGAACTTATCCTTGCAACAAAGCCCGTTGCCAATTGTGCCCACATATCTATTCAGGGGACACCATCACAGGGCCTAATAACATCAGCCACACTATCAGAGGCTCGTTCACCTGCACATCCACCAATGTGATTTATGCCATCATGTGCCAGCAATGCCCCTCTGCCATGTACATTGGTCAAACTGGACAGTCTCTACGTAAAAGAATAAATGGACACAAATCAGATGTCAAGAATTATAACATTCATAAACCAGTCGGAGAACACTTCAGTCTCTCTGGTCACGCAATCACAGACATGAAGGTCGCTATCTTAAAACAAAGAAACTTCAAATCCAGACTCCAGCGAGAAACTGCTGAATTGGAATTCATTTGCAAATTGGATACTATTAATTTAGGCTTAAATAGAGACTGGGAGTGGCTAAGTCATTATGCAAGGTAGCCTATTTCCTCTTGTTTTTTCCTACCCCCCCCCCCCGAGATGTTCTGGTTTAACTTGGTTTTAAACTTGGAGAGTGGTCAGTTTGGATGAGCTATTACCAGCAGGAGAGTGAGTCTGTGTGTGTATGGGGGTGGGTTTTTGGAGGGGGGTGAGGGAGTGAGAGAACCTGGATTTGTGCAGGAAATGGCCTAACTTCATTATCATGCACATTGTGTAAAGAGTTGTCACTTTGGATGGGCTATCACCAGCAGGAGAGTGAATTTGTGTGGGGGGGTGGAGGGTGAGAAAACCTGAATTTGTGCTGGAAATGGCCTAACCTGATGCTCACTTTAGATAAGCTATTACCAGCAGGACAGTGGGGTGGGAGGAGGTATTGTTTCATATTCTCTGTGTATATATAAAGTCTGCTGCAGTTTCCACGGTATGCATCTGATGAAGTGAGCTGTAGCTCACGAAAGCTCATGCTCAGATAAATTGGTTAGTCTCTAAGGTGCCACAAGGACTCCTTTTCTTTTTGCTTATATTGGTGCATATTCTCTGATAAATATAAAGAGTAGACTTGTTCTATAGTTTCATTGTAGCCTCTGCCTGTCTGTATACAATGGTTGTTTCTTGTCTTGTACCGTACTTAGAATGTAAACTCTTTATGGCAAGGATCACCCTATTTTTCTGTTTGTGTAGCACCGAGCACAATAAGGTCCTGGCCTATGCCTAGGGCTCCTATGTGCTATAGTAATACAAATAATAATACTAACCTGAACTGATGGAACCTGATCTGCCTGAGGTGCAAACAAGATAGAGACAATGGATTAAAGAGGTACAGTATTCCCCCATCATCTCCTTTGAGTGTTGAGTCTGACGTGTAAAGTCTATGCAATTATCCCTATTGTTAACTATTTCACTGTTCCTTATTTTATGGCAGGCAAGCAGCTGCTCTGGGCTTGTAGGAGGAGTTTGAGACTGTGAATGTGTGACACTTTGTTTGTATGAAATTGTAGTTTGTACTGACTTCACTGGTGCTTTTTATGTAGCCTGTTATAAAACTAGACAAATATCTAGATGAGTTGATATATTCCTTGGAAGACCTCTGTGTACCACTGATATAGATACATAACTCCTTTACTATTATGCATACATGCCTCTCACAGTGGTTACGATGACCAGTAGAGACCTCAGATGTCACAAGTTAGGGTATTATTATGAATGTATCTGACTCAGTGGGTCATGTAAAACTCTATGCACCTCCTGTGCCCTTTGCCAGCTTGGCATCAACAGGTCCCTAGGTCACAGAGTTAAATCCTAGCTTCACTGCAGACAATGAAAGTTTAGCCATTGACTTAAGGAGTTATGTACCCAGAAGTTACCTACTACAGGACAGGCCCAACAAAGAAAATAAAAGAACGCCACTAGCCATCACCTTCAGCCCCCAACTAAAACCTCTCCAGTGCATCATCAAGGATTTACAACCTATCCTGAAGGATGACCCATCACTCTCACAGATCTTTGGGAGACAGGCCAGTCCTTGCTTACAGACAGCCCCCCAACCTGAAGCAAATACTCACCAGCAACCACATACCACACAACAAAAACACAAACCCAGGAAACTATCCTTGCAGCTAAGCCCATTTCCAACTGTTTCCACGTATCTATTCAGGGGACACCATCATAGGGCCTAATCACATCAGCCACAATATCAGAGGCTCATTCACCTGCACATCTACCAATGTGATATATGCCATCATGTGCCAGCAATGCCCCTCTGCCATGTACATTGGCCAAACCGACAGTCTCTACATAAAAGAATAAACAGACACAAATCAGATGTCAAGAATTATAACATTCAAAAACCAGTTGGAGAACACTTCAATCTCTCTGGTCACTCGATTACAGACCTAAAAGTCGCAATTTTTCAACAAAAAAACTTCAGAAACAGACTCCAATGAGAGACTGCTGAATTTGAATTAATGTGCAAACTGGACACCATTACATTAGGCTTGAATAAAGACTGGGAGTGGATGTGTCATTACACAAAGTAAAACTATTTCCCCATGTTTATTTTCCTCCCCCCACCCCACTGTTCCTCACATGTTCTTATCAACTGCTGGAAATGGCCCACCTTGATTATCACTACAAAAGGTTTGTTACAAAAGGTTTTTTTTTCTCTCCTGCTGGTAATAGCTCACCTTACCTGATCACTCTCCTTACAGTGTGTATGGTAACACCCATTGTTTCATGTTCTCTGTGTGTATAAAATCTCCCCACTGTATCTTCTACTGCATGCATCCGATGAAGTGAGCTGTAGCTCACGAAAGCTTATGCTCAAATAAATCTGTTAGTCTCTAAGGTGCCACAAGTCCTCCTTTTCTTTTTATGTATCTATCCTGAAAATGATGATCTTATGACAGGTAACCAGGAGGTTGCATATCTCAGGCTCCTTCCAAGCAGGAGCTAACAGCTGTTTATCTCTCTGTCTACTAACTTGACCATCTGATTTGCTCCTAAGTCCCTCAGTGTCCCCAATTCATACCCCCAACTTCCCTCCCTCCTCCAGACCCCCTCCCCATCCACCCATCTTCTTTGCCCTTCCCTCCACCCACAAGCTGCCCCTCCACCCACTCAGCTCCTTATCCCCCCAGCATCCCTGTCCCTCCTTCCCCACGCCCCCTCCCTCCCGCTGGACCGGCGCTCTCGGGGCAAGGTAAAGGCAGGGGCTCCGCACGCACCCTTCGCACGTGCTCCTTCGGGCCGCCGGGGGAGCTGGAGCAGAAGCCGAGCAAGAGCAGGACGGGCTGGGAGCCGGCTTAGCCCCGCCCGCCTTGGCAACGCTGCAGCCGCGCTGCCTCCCGCTCACTCCTCTCCGCAGCTGCCTCTCGACTCCCAGCCCCAGCGGCTGGGCTGCACAGCGAGGCGCAGAGGCGGCCGTGCCCAGCGGCTTGGGAGGCAGGAGAGGAGGCTCCGCTCTGGAGACAGCCGCGGGCTCGCCCGCAGCAGCAGCAGCAGCAGCTAGAGCCGCTCCCCCAGGCAAAAGGGCATTGCAGCCCGCCGCAGGGGTAGCTAACTCCTCTGGGGAGCATTGCTGTGCTTTCTCCCTGCCGGACCCGCGCCCTCTCTCCCCGCGTCCGGCGATTATTTTATAGCACCGGCTGCCCCCCGCCCCGGTCCGCTTGCTGGCTCTGGGGAGCAGTTTGAAACTATTGGAGAGAGCGAGCGAGACGCGATCTGCCGGCACTTGTAATGATCTTTATGAACCACCCCCAGAAGTCAGTCCCCGCGTTGGTGAAGGGGGCGGGCCCCCTGGCCCCGTTGCGCGGCCGAGCTGTCTGACAAGTAGCTGAAGTTCACGCGGTCCTGTCTGAAGTTGAGATCTCAGAGCAAAGCACACGGAGAAGAGCCGAGGGCGCCCGGGAGGACGGCGCTGCAGCCTGCTGTTTTCTTTTCAGCACTTTTCTCCGCTCTTCTGCCCCAAGCCCCGGTGCTCTGTCCGCATGGAGCGGGAGACTGACGAGAGAGACTGCTAAGGTAAGCTGATGGCCTTGTATTTTAAAACTTGCATAAGTGCAAAAAGAGGAGAGCTGGGGAGGATTTGGTCGCAGAAGTAGCGTGAGAGGTCAGCTGAGACTATCCCTGATGCGTTTAACATATGTACAGTTTGCAACCGAAACTTGTTAAGTTGTCCAAACCAAACATAAGCAAAAGGAGAAATTCTGCTGTGCACTAATTGGTTCATAGCGCCCTCTGATGGCTTCAGTCAAATATACACTATGTGGCCGCACTGGTAAGGAGTATACAGTGCACATGGAGTAATAACCAACTTTTGATATATGTTCCCTTAAGGAGAAGAGCCCTAGGAAAAACAGGCTTCACCCTTAGAAGCAGGGCATCTAGTATATGTGCTTGTATGATTTAGGTTCTGTAAAAATAAAGGGTTGAGAAACTTGGGAAAATGTTAATATCTTGACTTTTTTTAAGTGATAAGGAGAATATACAGACACATACTAGAACGATTGTTTGGAAGGGAAGCCTGTTCTTTCTTTCTAATGGAGTATTACAATTGCATTAGTTCACGTGAACTCTGCTAATGTAAAAAGATAAAATAATTTCTCAGGCCTTGCAGTTTCAGACAACTTGGAAAAAGTAAAAATAAAATAGAAACTCAGGTAATGAGTTAATTCTGCTTTGATCCTGAAGCTAATTTAGTGAGCAGACTTTGACAAGCTTGTTCTTTTATTGCTCCTTTATAGCCTTAGCATTTACTGTAGATGAGAACCTGGAAATTCTTTGTGATGCATTTTAAATATTTGTAGAATATATTTTTAGATCTATACTACATCAGAGAACTTTTTTTTTTTTTTTGTTTCCACAGAAAGGATCAAATATGCAAAGCCAACAGAAAACGGAAACAGCTCTTTTGGTGGAAAAACACTGGCTTTGTGCCCCGTCCAAGTGTTTTACTTTTACTTCATGATGGGAAGAGTAGAATCATCAGAACCATTGAGACATAGGGTGGATTTCACTAGTTGAAGATGAAATGAAGATAAATAGAAAATGACATGAGAGCATATTGTGTATTTTATGAGTATTCATCCAAACAAACCTTCCACAAATAGACATGAACAGGAATTAGAAATGTATATTTTTCCAGAGAGAGAGAGAGAGAGGCTAATGGAGAAATTTTGTTCTTTTCCTCCCCCATTTTCACCCTCTCAAGCCTATGAAGAAGAAAATGTTGTATACAAATGAGAGAACAGGAAGGCTAAGGAGATTAAATTTAACATCTGAGTCTATTGTAGAAAGTACTGAGCATTTCTACTTCAGCAAAAACAAAACATTGTTCTGAATAGCTGTTATGATTTCATCATCAGTGCAGTTTTTTCCTACTCTGGGAATGGCATTTTATCAGAGTGTGAGAGGGAAAGATTTTTGTGTGAATTCAGTTATTTTAAATTCAAGTTTTGGGGTCTTTTGCTTTTCAGCAAAAAAGATACTACGTTTTTTAGTCCCTTGAGTTGTGTAATCAGACTGTGTTTCACATGAAAAATGTAGCGACTTTACCTTCCCTTTAGTTTTATGTGTTATGCTTTACCATTGTAGCTGTGCAAAGGACAGACAGACAAGGCACCTGTGGTTCAACTTTTCAGAAATCCTTTGTTTTGTTTTCCGTACTGTACTTCAGATTGCAAATAGGCTGAGCAGCGAGTCTATCTTATTCTTTTCTTTTTAAGCAGAAATGCCTTAAATGCACACTGTTATATTAGCTGGATCAACATTTAACATCTGAACACTGTGTTTTGTAAAGATGTTTGCTTGAAGGGAAGGAACTGTCTAATGGATCATGGCTCTTATGTTTACAGTACATATTTTATTCCTAGGGTTAGCGATGTTTGCTCTCTCCACTTTTGAAGACTCTGTGAGCAATTACTCTGACTGGGTGACTTTCACAGAAAATATGGATCAGTATGAGAAACAGAAACTGCAAGATTTCAGTGCTGACGAGAAGCTGAAAAAAGCTGTTCTTCATCCAAGCTTATATTTTGATGCTGAAGATATCCAAGCACTGAGGCAAAAGTCTCATACAAGCCACTTACATCTGTTCAGAGCTATCAGAGGTGCAGTAATGGTTATGCTGTCCAACCCATCATACTACCTACCTCCACCCAAGCATGCTGATTTTGCTGCAAAGTGGAATGAGATTTATGGTAACAATCTGCCTCCCTTAGCTTTTTATTGTTTGCTATGCCCGGAAGATAAAGCTGCCTTTGATTTTGTTCTAGAATACATGGACAGAATGGCTGGCTACAAAGACTGGCTGGTTGAGAATGCTCCAGGAGATGAAGTGCCACTTGGCCACTCCTTAACAGGTTTTGCCACTGCTTTTGACTTCTTATATAGCTCACTGGATAACATCAGAAGACAAACATATCAAAAGAAGATATGGGTTGTGAGTGAGGAAATGTATGAATATTCAAAAGTCCGCTCATGGGGAAAGCAACTTCTCCATAACCACCAAGCCACTAATATGCTAGCACTGCTCACAGGCGCCCTGGTTACTGGGGTGGACAAAAAGTCTCAGACAAATATTTGGAAACATGCTGTGGTTGATGTGATGGAAAAAACCATGTTTCTGCTCAATCACATTGTAGATGGCTCTTTGGATGAAGGAGTAGCTTATGGCAGTTACACAGCTAAGTCAGTAACCCAATATGTTTTCCTGGCCCAGCGCCATTTTGGTATTAATAACCTAGAAAACAATTGGCTGAAAATGCACTTTTGGTTTTATTATTCCACATTGTTACCAGGTTATCGGAGGACTGTGGGCATAGCAGATTCTAATTATAACTGGTTTTATGGCCCTGAAAGCCAGTTGGTTTTCCTGGATAAATTTGTAATGAAGAATGGAGCTGGCAATTGGCTGGCACAACAGATTAGAAAGCACAGGCCCAAGGATGGCCCAATGGTGCCATCCACTGCACAAAGGTGGAGCACACTTCACACTGAATACATCTGGTATGCTGCGGAACTAACTCCCCAACCTCCCCCTGACTATGGCACTGCTAAGATGCATGTGTTTCCTAACTGGGGGGTTGTTACTTATGGGGCTGGGTTGCCAAATACTCAGACCAACACCTTTGTGTCTTTTAAATCTGGAAAGCTTGGTGGCCGTGCAGTCTATGACATAGTTCACTTTCAGCCATATTCCTGGATTGATGGGTGGAGGAGTTTTAATCCAGGGCATGAACATCCAGATCAGAACTCCTTTACTTTTGCCCCCAATGGACAGGTGTTTGTATCTGAGGCCCTGTATGGACCCAAGTTCAGCCACTTGAATAATGTACTGGTGTTTGCTCCATCTCCTACAAGTCAGTGTAATCAACCTTGGGAGGGACAACTTGGGGAGTGTGCACAGTGGCTTAAGTGGATTGGTGATGAGGTTGGAGACTCAGCTGGGGAGATTATAACAGCCTCTCAGTATGGGGAGATGATGTTTGTGAGTGGTGAGGCAGCATCTGCCTACTCTTCTGCAATGAAACTGAAAAGCGTGTATCGTACTTTGCTACTCCTAAATGCTCAGACATTGCTAGTAGTAGACCATATTGAGAAGGAGAAAGACTCTCCCCTCAGCTCTGTCAGTGCCTTCTTTCATAATCTTGACATTGATTTTAAATATATACCCTATAAGTTTATGAACAAATATAGTGGAGCCATGATGGATGTGTGGGATGCTCACTACAAGATGTTTTGGTTTGATCATCATGGGAGTAGTCCTGTTGCCAGGATACAAGAGGCAGAGCAAGCAGCAGAGTTCAAAAAGCGGTGGACTCAGTTCATAAACGTCACCTTTCCTATGAAAACCACTGTTACAAGAATCGCATATGTGTTCTATGGACCATATGTTAATGTTTCTAACTGCAGATTCATAGATGATTCCAAATATGGAGTTCAAATTTTTCTAAACGTCAACAACAGTGAAAATATTGTCTCCATTGTGACTGAATATCACAGTCTGAGGACAAGGTTCAATTATTTGGGATTTGGTGGCTTTGCCAAAGTAGCTGATCAAAACAAAGTTATCAAATTTGGTCTAGGCACTGAAGCTGTACGAGAGCAGATAACAAATAATAGAGCAATTTTCCCGTTTGGATTCAAAATAAATATAATAGCAGGATTAGTTTTAGGCATTAGTTTGGTAATACTGGCTTTTCAGTGGCGGTTTTACATTTCCTTCAGCAAACTGTTGCGCTGGATACTAATACTGGTTATCACACTGTGGTTCATTGAACTGGTGGATGTATGGAGCACTTGCACTCAGCCTATTTGTGCAAAATGGAGCAGTGACATCATAAATGTAGACCCCGATACAGGCAATACAGCCAAACAGTTAGAAGGAAACCCTGTTGTTTTGCCAGATGTTGTAATTACCTCACTTCCCAGTTCCGGGGCAGACATTTTAAAGCAACTTTTTTTTAACAGCAGTGATTTCATATACATCAGGATCCCTACAACTTACCTTGATATCCCTGAAACTGAATTTGAAATGGACTCATTCGTAGATGCATGTGAATGGAAGGCATCTGATATCCAAAGTGGCCGTTTCCGTCTACTCCGAGGCTGGCTCCAATCCCTAGTCCAAGATACAAAACTTCATTTACAAAATATTCATTTACATGAAGCCAGCAGAAGTAAATTAGCTCAGCATCCTCCCTTAGGTAAGGATAAAAAGAGAAGATCCAGAAAGAAAGAGTCTCTGTCAGAACAAAGAAGCACAACAAGAGGAAGATTAGACAAAGATGCTGAATACATTAGGGAACTGAGGAGACACCTTGCCTATTATCCAAATGCACGTCCTGTGCTTAGTTTAAGTAGTGGGAGCTGGACATTAAAGCTTCCTTTCTTTCAAGAAATCATAGGTCCCTCAATGAGGGCATTGTATGTAGTAAGGGACCCTCGGTCATGGATCTACTCAATGTTGTATAAAAGTAAACCAAGCCTTTACTCCTTGAAAAATGTTCCACAGCACTTAGCTATGCTGTTTAAAGTGGAAGGCGGGAAAGAGAAGTGTGGTTTAAATTCAGGCTATGCCTTTGAATATGAATCACTGAGGGAAGAACTCTTGGATTCTAGGTCAAATGCAGTTTCTGTGCTGTCCCATTTGTGGCTAGCAAACACAGCAGCAGCGCTGCGAGTAAACGGGGATCTGCTGCAGGCAAATTATCAGCTGGTCAAGTTTGAAGATATTGTGAGCTCTCCTCAGAAGACAGCTGAAGCAATTTATGCTTTCCTTGGTATTCCTCTGTCTCCTGCTAGCTTAAACCAAATATTGTTTGCCACCTCCACCAATCTTTTCTACCTTCCTTATGAAGGTGAAATATCACCAACTAGTATTCATGCCTGGGAACAAAATATGCCTATTGAAGAAGTTAGACTGATTGAGGACATCTGCTGTACCTTGATGGACCGCTTAGGATACCCAAAGTTTACAGTTTAAGTGCTGCAGGTCAGCAGTAGTTTGCACTAATGATCCCCAACTCCTCATTGTGTGAATAAGAATTAGAGAAGTTTGTTTATTCTTGTAAAATGTGTGTACAGTCTGTTACATGCAGAAAGATTTATTTAAAAAAACAGATATTTGTTCTAGCCGGATTTTAAAAAAACAAAAACTTATAACTACTTTTGCTGCCTTTAAAATAAAGCTGTGTGAACCTTTACAAATCTGCCAGCTGGGGAATGGATAGGTCAAGGGATTGGTAATAAACTATGGAGCCTTGCACTTCCAGGTGAACAATTTGACTCCAGCTCAGGTGGGTAGTTGCCCAAAGTAGTTACCATCTGAAGACTGTTTAGTAACCTACATGAAATGAGTTGGTGGTCTCAGCCCAGTTCGTAATGGTAGTGCCCTTGGGATCAGATTTGCAGGTATGTTCTGGCCACTTGCTACTCCAATGGTGCAAAGTAGCCATACACTCAGTAAAACTGGGGTCTAAATCTGTTGTTCATCACTTGAGTTGGCGTACTGGAAAATCTGGCTCCTTATTAGCCGTCTCAGCAGACAGGCCAAGGACTGACGAGGCATAGCAACTGAATGACATGTGATATGGTTCCTCCACGTCAGAACTGAGGCACTTTGGTAGGGTTTTATGAGAATGTGTTCTTGCTGTAACCATTCTGTAGATAAAGAGAAGACTTCAGTCTCCAGTTCCATCAATCTGGCACCTTCTGTGAGCACTAAATGAACTTTGGGGATGGGGGGAGAGGGGAACCATCACAAGAAATCCACAAAACCCCATAAATCTATCAGTTAAATATTAGCTGGGAGGTTCCTAAAGGATCCTGTGAAACTCCGACACTGTTCCACCATACTAAACTGCCCCTGGATTTTCAAAGCTGCTAATGCCCTTGCTACTGATGCTACTGCTCTGTGCAGCTCCTCTTGGCTAAGAGAAGCTGAAGGAACTTCCTCTTTCTCAATAAGACTCCTCCATGTTTCTTCATTTGTTGTAACACATTATGGAGTCTCTTCTCTTTTTAACTGACCATTGTGCATAACTCTCACTTAATCCAGTGGCAAAGGTGTAGGAGTTCCTGTCAATGCAAACATTTGATGTTGTCATCTTCAGTGGTAATATATTAATATCTGGATCAGGTGGGAATGTAGTGATTAGAGCCCAAATAAATCTCCAGACCTGTGTTTCATTGAGAGATGATTAGCTTTTCTGTATATTGGATCTGCCAGCAACATTTTATGGCTGGTCAAGGTTGCTCTTTGTGTTGAGTCACTTCAAAGAGGTTTCTCTCACCTACTCCAAGCTTGGATGACAATCTCAGTAATTTTTTTCCAACATCTGATTATTTTAAGATATGATCCTGATTTCTTTAAATCTGCACTGAAATGTCACATTGATTGGGAAATAAACACCCTTTGTTGGGTGAATATTTGCTTTTGGTAATATCTTTGTCATGCTGCTCTTGTGGTTGTTCCTTGAGCCATATTTTTTTTTCTTTTCACAATGTTCTTTTTAAAAAAAAAGACAATGTTGAAAGTCTCCTAATTTATCTTACTCAGCGTTCTTTTGAAATGCACACATACTGTAAATGTCTGTAGATGTGTAAATCAAACTATAGATTATGTCGGAGACATCTGCTTCCTTTACCAAATGTTTGGGGTTTTTTTTCCCCCATTACAAATGAAGTTGTCATGAAATGTGCTTAGTTTTATTTGTAGGAGCTGGAATCAGAGTTTTGTGCTATTATATTGAAATATAACGGTAGAGTAATTACCATAGATTTGGGTGACAAGCGTTAGGCAATGTCAAGATGTAATGAGTTTCTCTCTACAGATTGCAATCCTCTTGCTGATGTTTAATATTAACATCTTGCTGATGTTCTCCCCTTTTTCTTTCTGTCCCTCCCCCCACACACACACCCACACAGATTTTTGCACCCTCTGCATCATTTTGTGATCTCTTCTTCTGACCTAGATAAAAGTGACTGTTTCTCAGCCATTCATTATTATGTCAAAATGTGCCTCTAGTGTGATAAAGCTGTTGATATGTTGCAGTCTCACTAACCATAATTTGGCTGTCACTTTCCTTTGATTATAATAGGATCTCGGAGTTGCTTTTTCCCTTCTTTCCTGGGACTTACCTCTGGCTAGGTAGAATGTCATGTTAAAAGAAATATTAAAGTTTGTTAATGTACACTAACATGTCAGTGAAATTTTGGATCCCGACTATCATTTTCTCAAATTAGTTTTTTTCTCTCTCTCTCTGTTATCAGTCATATGTAAAATTGTTGCCAACACCATTGCTTTTATTTGACAGACTAAGTCAGAACATTTGCTTTTCTTCCCAGGATTTATGATCTTGAATCAGAACAAATAGAAGGGCTTTCCTCTGTCATCTGTTTTAGGACTGCTCAAAGTAAGACTCAGGATTGACTGCGTTTTGGGGGAAGTAGGAAAGAATCTCTTCTTTATATAAAAATCTCTTCTTGATAGTGCTGCATGAAAGGCTACAAATAGATTTTTAAACCAGCTCTTTTTGAGGGGCTGAGGTGAAAAGGGGGACACTCATGTATCAATAGATTGTCCCTGAGGCTTTCAGCATATGGGGTTATCTCATGCCTTTTGGCCGATAGTACATGTGACTACTATAATTTATTCTGGCATACACAAGATTTAGGACCTAGTTAACCACTATCTTGCATCTTCTGAAATTAAAGCAACTATAATGTGCTCCCGTTCAGGTTTGGTAACGTTTTATACCCCTTTGTACAGATGTAATTGACTCCACTAGATGCACGACTGGGGAGAATTAGATTCTTTGTTCCCAGATCTTTTTTGGAAAGAGAATTATATCAAAAGCACAAAAATTAAAAGAAAAACGAAAAAGAATGAATCTAGAGAAAGTAATGACTGAAAGCCATAGTCCTAAAGTTTCAAAATTCTAATTTCATGCATTATGGGAGCTTAAGATAAAACAATATCATATAGTCTAAGGAAACTGAGCACCTGGTGCTTTTGCTTCAAAACTGCTAACAAAGAACCCTATGATAGAGAACATTTCTACTTGCTGGGAAGGAAAGAGCATATGTCAACAACACCACAGAGGACTATGTATAAAAGTAGCTTATGGGACTGGATTAATCTCACAAAAGGAAAGAATATCAGAGCAATTGAGGCTCTGTAGTGTTGTGGGGGCCTAATTTCTATAGTACACTTAACACAAACAAAAATCCAGAAATCCCAGGACAGCAGATTTGAATTTTTATTTTTTAGTCTGTCTACAATTAAAATATTACTAAAAATGCAGGGTCCCAGAGCTTCATACAGATCCCATTCAAACCTGCTTTTGCATGTATCATGCCTCCATAGTCCAGTGGGTTCACCAATTTTTCAGTCCAGTCATACAAAAAATATCCATTGACTTCAAATTGTGTGACCTGTGAATGAAAAGAGTGCAGGATCAAAGTGTAATCAAATGTGTCTAAATTTATGTGAAGTCACCTGCATAACAGTTTATGGATTTTGGTAGCATTTTAGAAACTGCACACTATAATTAGAGCTGGTTTGGAAAAAAAAAGTCAGTTTTTTGTTTTAACAGAAAATAGCTTTTCAATGCAGTGGAAACGTTCATTCAAAAATACCTGTTTTCATGAGATAAATGAGTTTTTAATCAGAAAACCTTAAACTGAAAACAAAATACTGGTTTGACAAAAACATGACAAATTGTTTTGAACAAAGTTGATAACTCCCCCCTCCCTCCATTTTTGTCTAAATGTGGACAAAAATCAGGAGAAAAATTCCAGTCAGCTCTCCCTACAATTCAAATGTGCATTCAGTTGGCTCTCAGACTCTGTTCTGTTGCCTCTGTATAACTCTGCTGAAACATAGCCAAGTTGCATTGGTGTAAGTGAAAGCAAAACTTGGCCCACTGTTTGACCAAGTGTTCCAAAATTAGGCTTCCAGGCTTTGAAAGCTGCCCTATCTTTTAATCATTCTGTTATGCCCAGGGACAGATGAGAAGATGGAAAAATAATAAGGTACATCAATCTATTGTTTTAGGTTGAAGAAATCAATACTTTGAAAATTATCTTTTAATTAACAGCTATTTATAAGTAAAATAAGCTATGGGAGGCCTGAAATCTGATAGTATGGCAACTCTCCAGCTACTTTTAATTTAAAATAGATCTGCTGTTAAATTTTAAATGATTTCTTAGTTAATTACATGACGCCATGACCACAATAAGTACTTCTCAGAGGATATGTCTATGCTGTTGCTGGGAGTGTGCCTCCCAGCCCAGATAGGAAGAGACACATTAGCTTACCTCCAGCTAGTATGCTAAAAATAGGAGTATGAACATTGCGGCATGAACTAGCCACCCACATCCAAGCCTGGCTGACCCCCTGGATGCAAGCTCAGGTGACTAGCCCAAGCTGCCACCCTTACTGCAATATCCACGCTGTTATTTTTAGCATGCTAGCTCAAGCTGAGTTAGCATGTATTTGTTTATCTCGGCTGGGAGGCATTCTCTCAGCCGCAGTGTAGACATACCAAGCGGGTCTCTCAATCAAGTGAACGTTGAATACTTTTGTACTGAAATTCTAGGCCAGAACCCTCAATGTATAAAAATCTAAGTTAACAGGCAGGGCAAGCAGAGAGCTGGGAAAAATATGTACACTAGTTAGGAGAATACCCACTGCAAACCCATATCTGAGACCTGTGTGTATGTTTCATTTAGGAATTAAATAGAAGGAGGTATTAGGGGAAGTAGGACTCGATAATCCAGGGGATTGGTAATGGGTAGGAACCTTTCTTTGGTATGTCACTGGTTTGAGTCTAGCTATAGGTCATTACAGACCTATGGTCATTACCATATTGACCAAATCCTGTTGACTTACCCATACAAATAGTGCCATTGACTTCAGTGGAAGTACATGGATGAGGAAGGTGAGTGGGATTTACACAGACTGTATCAGGATTCAATGCCAAGACTATAACAGGGTTAAAAAAAAAAGTGGATAAATTCATGGAGGAGAGGTCCATCAGTGGCTATGAGCCAGGATGGGCAGGGATGGTGTCCCTAGCCTCTGTTTGCCAGAAGCTGGGAATGGGCAACAGGGGGGATCACTTGATCACCTGTTCTGTTCAGTCCCATTCTGGCATTCGCCACTGTTGGAAGACAGGATACTGGGCTAGAAGGACCTGTGGTCTGACCCAGTATGGCCGTTCTTACGTAGTTAAATGGTGGACTCAGTATTGTTACTGACAGTTTGTGATCACATTACGAAAACCACCATCGCAATTGGCATCCTTATTAATAGCCTCAATATTTTTCCACTGGCAGATCATGGATACAGGACTTCAGTACCCTGCTATCATTCTGGCACCTTTCACTAGTACTAACATTCAAATGCTCATCCAAACCAACCTCAGTCCTTTAAGATGCCACTTTTCCAGAAAATTAACCTGGGTCAAATTTCAATATTTCCATGTATAAATGTATTCAGCTTCCATAAAGACACAGACTTTTTCCACAGAAATAAATTTTACTCATTATAAACAGTCTTTTACTTTCACTCATGCACAGACAGCCAAAAAAAAAAAAAAAAGAGTAAGGTGAAAGCTTTTGTCAAAATGACATTGATGCAGACATGAGATTTCACCTACTGTAATGATAACTTATTTCCATGGTTCTATTCATGGATCAGATTGAATTTTCATTTTAAACAGAAAATTTTAATATTTCACTATTTATTGCCTTGAGATGATGTGACAAATGACATCCAGGAGACAGCTGGATCCTTAGGGGACTATAAGTTATTTCTAATATTATGGTCTTGTTACTGTGATTTTCTTGGTTAATATGACCAGGTGTAATAACCTTTTGAAATTCTGCAGTATCTGTACTCAAAACATTTGCCTTAGGCAATTCATGATCAAGGGTAAAAGTATGGTCCCGATATATTTGGCAAACAAGTAAAGAGCACTGGTGTGAGTGACCTGTTTGTTGTTATATTTGGAAATAAACTTAAAATATTTTTGTAGTTGAATTTGTGACACTTATTTTTAAGAAAGAACTCACTGAAATTAGTTTTTAAAAATACCTTCACCAAGAAGCATACATAACTAACCAAAACAAG
Source organism: Eretmochelys imbricata (assembly GCF_965152235.1). Lineage (NCBI taxonomy): Eukaryota > Metazoa > Chordata > Testudines > Cheloniidae > Eretmochelys > Eretmochelys imbricata. The sequence goes on along the minus strand of NC_135573.1, from coordinate 94,948,649 downwards.
CACATTATCTTACCATCATAGCCCTGGCCTTCCCTTTCTCCCGAGTTTGTTTTGGCCCCAATTCAGAACACCACTTAAACATGTGTTTAAGTACACCATTAATCAGGATGCTTTCCTGAATCGGGGTCTGTGTAGGCCTAGGCATAGTCTCAATGAATTCAACCTCATTCCACTTACAGGTGTAAAATTGCAGATGTTCATAAGTGGAGGATCAGGGCCTTATATTGTAAAGTGTTTGGAGCATGGACTGTGAGTTGAAATCCTGGCTTATTGAACTCAATGGGGCCAAAATTTCATAAAGTGTTTTCTGTCTGGAAAGGGCCATGCAAAATGATGGTACTAATAATAATACCTAGCTCTTATATAATGTATTTCATTGGTAGATTTCAAAGTGCTACACAAAAAAGGTAAGCTTTCTTATCCTACAGAAGGGGGAAACTGAGGCTCAGGAAGTGAAGTGACTTGCCAAAGGTCACCCAGCAGGTCAGTGGCTGTGCTGGTAATAGAGCTCAGGTCTCCTAAGTCCCAGTCCATCACTCTATCCATTAGACAGCACTGCCTCCCTTAAATAAATGATAAAGAATAAGTGCTTTGGGGACAATCTGTGACAACACTGTCTGGCTTTAAAAGTTATCTAGAGTTGTATTTTGCTCTTTAATATTTAAAGAAATATTTAGATCACCGGGAAATATTGTATATTTATTTCTTAATATTTCCAAAAGACCTGAAATTACAGGAACCAAAAGCCTCTGTATATCATACAAGATTATTAGTCTTGGTGTATGATACATTGCAGAAAATGAAAAGTAATGTTTTGTAGGGTTTAATATATGAATCACTTTTTAGCCTGAATCAAAGCTACAGGTTAAGATTATCTGATACATTTATAGACCACAAAAGAAAGGACTCCACCCACTTAAGAACATAAGAACGACCATTCTGGGTCAGACCGAATGGTCCATCTAGCCAAGTAATCTGTCTTCTGACAGTTGACAAAGCTAGGTGGTTCAGAGGGAATGAACAGAACAGGGCAATTATCAAGTAATCTATCCCCTGTCATCCAGTCCCAGCTTCTGGCAGTCTGAGGTTTAGGGAGACCAGTAACAAAAGTTGTGTCCCCCTCATCAATGGCTGTTAGCCAAGATGGTATCTATCCTCCATGAACTTAGCTAATTCTTTTTTTGGACCCCGTTATACATTTGACCTTCACAACATCCCTTGGCAACAAGTTCCACAGCTTGATTGTGTGTTGTATGAGGAATTACTTCCTTATGTTCGTTTTAAACTTACCTATTAATTTCATTGGGTTACCCCTGGTTCTCGTGTTATGTTGTGATGAGGTGTACTTGCCCTGCACTGTAGTGGAAGGGATTAAGACAGCGCTCTTAGCAGTGGAAGCCATGCCCCCTCGACCCTGCTAGGCATGTTCCAACTGCTGCTGCAGTATAAAAGGGAACAGCCTAGCTCAGTCTGGGCTGACCGCCGAGGAGGAAGGATGCACCTCGCCATCTCCAGCCAAGGAGCAGGAACCAAGGAGCCAGGATCCCGAACCACAGGAGTAGGACACCGAGGCCCAAGCAGGCAGCCAGGGACCTGGGGATGCCCCAGGGAGATTGCAGTCATCACCCGAAGAGCCCTCCGACTCTGAAGATACTCCAACTTCAATTGAAGGAGTCACGGTAGGAAGTAGCTTAGGGAAGGACTAGTCAGTGTCCCTGCAGCAGTCGGCATGGTGCTGGCGTATTCCCCACCAACTTAGTGGTGAACATATTCGCCACTACCAGGGAGGGCCCAGGTCCTCCTACCTGGCCACACACCCACCTACTGACTCTGGCCATTCGGCCATGCTTCCCGGCAGCCAAGGGTAGTCCTGCTGACTCTGGCCATTCAGCCAAACTTCCACGAAGGCAAGGGAGTCCTATTGGTGCTGGCTATTTGACCATGCAGCCCTGAGGCTGAGGGCAGCCATATAGACTTAACCGCGGGGCTACCACACACCCTTACCCCACCTCTAGGGTGATGGGGTGTACGACATACGTGAGGGAGAAAAGTAACACTTCAGAGAGACAAGGTAGGTGAGGTATTATCTTTTATTGGGCCAACTTAAGTGGGAGAGAGAGACAAGCTTTCAAGCCACACAGAGCTCTGCATACTTCCCTATTCACTTTCTTCACACCATTCATGATTTTAGAGATATCAATCATAGCCTCCCCTTCATCATCTCTTTTCTTAGCTGAACAACATGCAGTATTCAAGATGTGGGCGTACAATGGATTTATATAGTGACATGATATTTTCTGTCTTATTATTTATCCCTTTCCTAATGGTTCATAATATTCTGTTAGCTTTTTTGACTGCTGCTGCACATTGTGACAGTGTTTTCAGAAACTCCAAGGTGACTCCAAGATACCTTTCTTGAGTATTAACAGCTAATTTAGAACTCATCATTTTGTAGGTATTGTTGAGATTGTTTCCCATTGTCCATTACTTTGCATTTATCAACATTTAATTTCCCCATTGTCCATTACTTTGCATTTATCAACATTTAATTTCCCCATTGTCCATTACTTTGCATTTATCAACATTTAATTTCATCTGCCATTTTCTTGCCCAATCACCCAGTTTTTGTGAGATCCCTTTGTAACTCTTCACAATCTGCTCTGGACTTAACTCTCTTGAGTAATTTTTGTATAATCTGCAAACTTTGCCAACTCAATGTTCCTCCCTTTACCATATCATTTATAAATATGTTGAACAGCATAGGTCCTAATACAGATCCTTTGGGGGCACCACCATTTACCTGTCTCCATTCTGAAAACTGCCCATTTATTCCTACCCTTTATTTCCTGTCTTTTATCCAATTACTGACTCATGAGAGGACCATTCTTCTTATCCCATGACTGCTTACTTTGTTTAGGAGACTTTGATGAGGGATCTTGTCAAAGGCCTTCTGAAAGTTCACAATATCCACTGGATCACGTGTCTTCACATGTCTGTTACCCTCCCTCAAACAATTCTAACAGATTGGCAGCACATGCTTTCCCTTTACAAAAGCCATGTTGACTCTTGCCCCGCATATTTATTTATGTGTCTGATAATTCAGTTCTTTACCATAGTTTCAACCAATTTGTGTGGTACAGAAGTTAGGCTTATGGACCTGTAATTGCCAGGATTGCCTCAACCCTTTTTAAAAATTGGTCTTGTGTTACTATCCTCCAATCATCTTGTACAGGCTGATTTAAGTGATAGGTTACATACCACAGCTAGTAGTTCAGTATTTTCGTATTTGAGTTCCTTCAGAACCCTTGCATCAATACCATCTAGTGCTGGTGACTTATTACTATTTAATTTATCAATTTATTTCTAAACCTCCTGTGATAAATAAAGTGGGGGGATAGCCCCCATTTATGAACACCCAGCCAGCCAGTGAGCTGTAAAATCCCTCTTGGTCTCTGTTTGCTGCGTGCTTTATCTGTAAAGGGTTAACAAGTCCCCCAGGTAAAGAAAAAAAAAGTGGGCACCTGACCAAAAGAGCCAATGGGAAGGCTAGAACTTTTTAAAATGGGGAAAGAAACTTTCCCTGTGTCTGTTGTTCTCCGGAGAAGCAGGGAGACAGCAGCAGTGCTATAAGCAGGAATGCTGTGTAAAGTTTGAACGAGGTATGAAAAATTATTTTCCATACCTAGAAGGAATCATTTCAATAGGGAACATTTAGATAAATGTGATCAAGTTTATTCTTTATTTTGGCTTGTAGATCTCCTCTCTAACCCCATATGCTTTTGTTTGCTTGTAACCTTTAAGCTGAACCCCCAAGAAAGCTATTTTTTGTGCTTAATTTTTGGAAACTGCTCTTTTAAAATCAAGCAAAAGCCTAAGTTCCAGATGTATTTTCTTTCTTTTTGTTTTAATAACATTTACCTTTTTGAAGAAGGATTTGGATTTTTGTGTCCTACGAGGTTTGTGCATATGCTGTTTGATTAGCTGGTGGCCACAACTAATTTCCTTTGTTTTCTTTCTCAGCTCTTAAGGGCTTAAGGGTACCCCACAGGGAGGAATTCCCAAGTGCTTCTTCCTGGGTCCAAGGGGTTTTTTTTTGCATTTGGGTGGTCGCAGCATTTACCATGCCAAAGTCAGAGAAAAGCTGTAACCTTGGGAGTTTAATACAAGCCTGGAGTGGCAAGTATTAATTTTTAGAATCCTTGCGGGGCCCCACTTTCTACACTCAGAGTGACAGAGTGGGGATTCAGCCTTGACACCTCCTCTGTAGACTCCTCAATCTGGGACAGTTCCTCCAACTTGTCACCTAAAGAGAATGGTTCAGGTGTGAGAATCTCCCTCACAGCCTCTGCATTGAATACTGATGCAAAGAATTCAACTAGCTTCTCTGCAACGGCTTTGTCTTCCTTGAACGCTCCTTTAGCATCTTGATCATCCAGTGGCCACGACGACTGTTTGACAAAGTTCCTGCTTCTGATGTACTTTTTTTTAAAAAAAGGTTGTTTAGTTTTTTTGTGTGTTTTGCTAGTTGCTCTTCAAATTCTTTTTTGGTGTATCTAATTATACTTTTACATTTGACTTGCCAGGATTTTATGCTGCTTTCTATATTTCTCAGTAAGATTTGACTTCCAATTTTAAATGATGCTTTTTTGCCTCTAACTGCTTCTTTTACTCAGCTGTTAAGCAACAGTGGCATTTTTTGTCTTGCTATTTTTGTTTGTTTGTTTTTAGTTGGGGTATATATTTAGTTTGACCCTATATTGTGGTGTTTTTATATAGTTTCCCTGCAACTTGCAGGCACTTCACCCTTTTGACAGTTCCTTTTAATTTCCATTTCATTAGCTTCCTCATTTTGGGGTAGTTTTTGAAGTTAAATGCTACAACAATACAGGCAGCACACTTTCAAATAAATGTGAAGTCCTTCATTTTCATTAGACAGTGCAATGGGGCGCAGAGCCTCTACAGCAGCGCCTCCTGCTGGTTGGTTTGGGAATTAGCTCTTTCAGCAGTGCAACTTCACTAGCGGTGTCTCACCTACCGCTACTCTCTCAGTCTCCACAGTTGGACCCACATCACTCTCGGACTGCGGCGTCCGCTTCTGGACATTGCCCTCCAGCTGTGCCCGCTTCGCTGGCTCTCCTGCCCCTTCTGGGGGACCAGCAGCTTCTGTTTCCATCACCCCCCTTCAGTGGCTCACTGCAGTCCTCAGTCTTGCCCCTTCCTCCAAGAGCAAACTGTAGTCTGTTTTAGCTACTCTCATCACTGGCAAGTGGGGGGAAAAATGGGAGGCCCAGGCCTGCCCGCTACTCTGGGCCCCGACCCAGGGACCCTGTAGCAGAAGCCACTTACTGCCCTCCTCCAACTCTCCTCTACTGGGTCTGCTTCCCTCGGCCACTTCCCCATAGCCCCAGCACCTTCTCTGCCCCTTTGTGTCAGGACCCCAGTCTGGCAGTGGTCAACCTAGACCGCCCCCAGCCTCTGCTGACCCTGCCAATCCTTGCTCCATTTTGGGCGCTTCTCTAAAAGCCAGTTCTTCTCCCTTTGCCCTCCAGGGAGACGCTGCCCTCCTCACTGCCTGGAAGCCTTCTTATAGGGCCCAGCCTGGCCCTGATTGGCTGTTTTCAAGCTTCCACTTGATTGGCTCCTAATAAGCCCTTCCAGGATTGGCTGGGGCTCTGCACAGCCTCTCTGGCTTGCTTTAACCCCTTCCACACCAGAGTGGGACATCCTATGTGTATGCTTTATAATTCACACTAAGAATGGTGTATCCCCCACTGTCTCAGCAAATGTTTAATAATGGAGCACAGCAGTGTTGTTTCACATTATTAAAATATAATCGTTTTAAGTGAAACATACTATCGGAATTTTGCTAAAGGCCAAAAATGTGCCTGGTGTTATGAGACATGGAAAACCAGACCGAGTCAGATTCTGATCTCATTTAAACCAATCTAAACCAAGAGTAAATTTGCAATGGCATTAATCTTGATTTACACTGATGTAAATGCCCCCCACCCCGAATTTAGCCCCCCTTCATCCTGAAGATTTTACAGTGTAGGCACCAACCCTGTAAGGGTCTGTTTAAGCGGACACTTGCGACCAAGTAGACCCCCATGTGGAGCAGCTGTAGCATGCATAGTAGTATATTATGAAGCATTGGACAATAATTAAAGTTATAGTTATTTAACAATATTTTCCAAAGTAATTATCCTTTTTAAAATTGCTTGATCATAGGATTTCATAAAATCTTATGATTTGCAATGAGTCTTCCAAGCAGTTAAAAATAATGACATTCACTCTTTTTGGCTTTATTAAATTTAAAGTTATTGCTACTTTTGTTTGCATATGTAACTAATTGGGGGAAGCTTGGTGAGGGGAATTCTGCCCTCAGATACATATGGTGCATTTTACATCAACAATAGCCTTTGGCACATATCTGAGGTCAGAATTTGTTCCCAAGTTTATACTGCTGTGTACTGAAGGATCACAAAATTCCCAGCTTGAGTCCATGAACAGAGAGGACGACCTTTTATTAAATGGAAAAAAAAAAAAAAGATTTGATGCTTGAGCTCTAATCTATAGAACAAAGACCAACATTTTTGGGGGGGGGGGCAGTTCTTCAGGCACACACAAATACAGAAGGTGGTAAGCAGCAATGGGAACACTATATTACTTTCAGATAGATCCCAAGCCTTCCTAGCCAATAGACACCGTCAGTTTATTTGCATGCAGACATTTTAGGCCCTGTCTACACTGGCACGTTTCTGTGCAGTAAAGCGGCTTTCTGCAGTGTAACTCCTGAGGTGTACACACTGCCAAGCCACTTAGTGCGCAGAAATGGCTTACTTGCAGTGCTGTAGAAAAACCCACTCCAAAGAGAGGTGTATAGCTTTTTGCACTGGGGGGTGCAGCGCTGCGGTGCCGGTGTAGACACCCTGGTTGATTACAGCACTGCGATTGGCCTCCAGGAGGTGTCCAACAATGCCTGTTCTTACCTCTCTGGTCATCGGTTTGAACTTTACTGCCCTGCCCCCAGGTGACCAACCATCATCCCCACCCCATAAATACCTTTAGAATTTTGAAAGTCCCCTTCCTGTTTGCTCAGTGATGTATGCAGTGGTCTCAGAGCATCTTTCCAGGTGGCCATGCGTGCTCCACGCACCAGATGATCCCCCCTTAGAGCAATGCCGAGTTGCTAGACCTCATCAGCATTTGGGGAAAGGAGGCTGTCCAGTCCCAGCTCTGCTCCAGCTGTAGGAATTATGATACCTATAGACCAGATTTCATGATGCATGCACACAGGCTTGTTTCCCCAGGCTTGTTTCACTGCACTCAGTGCTTGTTTTCCAAGCCCAAAAGCGGCGTTCCGCTGTGGTCAGCACCTCTGTGAATGCCACAAGCAATCTCGTGTAGTAGCTAGCTAGTATGCATGGTGAGATCAATGTCACACTCTTCTTGCCTTTGTAGCGTAAGGAATAACTCCACTTTCACTTGTGGTGTGTTAGTCAGAGCGAGCAGCATACTGGTCAGCAGTTCAGGATCCATTCCTGCAGACCAAAAAGGCAGAGCACGCAGTACGCAAACCATTGAAAGATGGTGCCAAATGTGGATGGAAGCACAAGTATTGCTGGGATGCGAAGCAATGCATCATGGGGCATTGGGACAGGACCCAGGATGCCCCATGACCCCCTCTACCTTCCCACAAGTCTTCGCAGCAGAAGAGGAAGAGGTGTTCTGTGGGATACCTGCCGAGAGTGCACCGCTCTGAATACCACTGCAAGTGCTGTAAGTGTGAACATGCTATTGCGCAGGCAGCTGACAATGTGAACACACAACAGCGGTTTCCCTTCAGCGCTCTCTGAGCAGCGCCATATCTGCCGGCACTGTAACTCTGCCAGTGTAGACATACCCTTAATTACCATTAACCCCATATTTATTAGAGGAAAGAAATGATACAAAGTACATCTCTGGTATCCCCCAAATCATGGGAAAAGTAAATTATTTTTACATAAAGATTTTCATAGACAATTACAATAAAGAGAAAGGAAGCTGATACTATTATGGCATCTTTCTTCTTTAGCTGATGTCCAAGGAAGTATTCAGATATCTTATTAGCCATATCCAGATTACTATATTTATATATAGATAGCCTTATGCAGTTGATTTCTGGTTGCATAATGATGCAACTTATCCAATGTCCGACTGAAAAAACACTGATGATTCTTTACAGACAACTAAGTCTGCAGCATTTTTTTTTACTGTAGTGTCAGCCTATATCTTGGCACAGAACATTCTGTGCCATATCTAATTGTGTATAATCCATTTTAGTAAGTGGAAATTCTGTTTCTGTTCCACTTATCCAATTTTTGCCAAAAAATGTTTGGTACATGTCTTCACAGAGATTGAGCTTTTTAACGAGGAAATACACATGTAAGAAATTGTTCCAATTCCCTTTTCAACTTAAACACATTCTATTTGAATCAAAAGATGACATAATACCTTCTAGTGGTTATTTTTTTTTAGGCCTTGGCAAGATTTTCTTCTACAATAGGTGTAATGGTTGTGTGGACTATTGGCCATATTTTCCCCCAGTTCTCTGTTGTCGAGATTTTAACCAAAAGTAGGATCCTCTGTCACACATTTGTCAGATGTGTATGCATACTGTTTCATCATCCTACCCTCACACACTATCTTGTCTTGCCGGCTAGAGCTTTAACCTAAAATGTATCTTTTTCTCTGGAGGTACATGAAAAATGTCTGCTAGACAGACTACATTTATTCTTCTGGACCGGATACAAAATAATTTCCTTGTCTGTTACATATTCTTGGGTAGCCTCTTGCCTTTTTCTCTTGTTTGTGAAAAGTCTTTAAAGTAGATTTCATCTAACACACTTTACACGTTGCATCCAACGAAGTGAGCTGTAGCTCACAAAAGCTTATGCTCAGATAAATTGGTTAGTCTCTAAGGTGCCACAAGTACTCCTTTTCTTTTTACACTTTACACTGAGTATTAAGGTTAAAAGGAAACTAACGCTAAACTCAGTTGAAAAATACAGAACTGCCAAGGATAATGAAAATTTTCATGTCACTAACAAATGGAAGAGGCATTAGTGTCACAACTTTCAACTGCCTTTCTGAAGGAGGAGGCACTTGCTCTTTTTGGCTGTATGTGTATTTCCATCCTATGAACCTGCCTAGAGGTAAAGTTATCCCCTTTTGTTTCAATCTTAGTTTGAAATTTCCATTTTGTTCCCTTGTGTCCAAATTTCACTTGTGTTTCAGGTTGGCTTATTGAGAAGTGTACATAGTCTCAATCCCAGCAGTAGGGTTGTGGACAGGGATTGTGATACATACACAGATGACTGAAATAAAAAAAAGAGGGGGAACAAGATGTCAACAGCATTGAAGAGAACAAGTTGACTGTACAAAAGGCTGTAGCTGCAACATCAAAATGCTTAAAAAGAGTATGTTAGTACAGTAGAGACACAAGGTGGGTGAAGTAACCTCTTTTATTGGGTCAATTTCTGTTGATGAAAGACAAGTTTGTGAGCTACACAGAGCTCTTCTTCAAATCAGAAGGCATGACATGAGGTATCTGAAGGGAAAAGCTCAGACTTGCAGATGGAAGCAGGACTAGGGAATTCTGAGGGGAGACTGGGTGAGGAAAGTGGTCAGTGGAAGCATGTGACTAAAAGAACTAGGCAGAGGAAAAGACGGGCTAGTGAAGGAGAAATGGAGCTTAAGAATAGGTTTGCAGAGTTGGAAAATGAGGAAGGGGCTCAGCAGGTAGTCACTGAAGGTGACAGGGCAAGGAAGAAGGAAGAGAGGTTAGTCCTATAGGAAAAGGGGAGGAGTTAATGGAGATTACACCAAATATGAGCCCCAGGAGGATACAGGATGGGTTAAAAAGGATTACAAGGGAGAATGGGAATGGAAAGAACTTGCAGCCAGAGGGAACAGGGGATAGACTGGAGAATAGCACAGTCACTAGGAAAAGGCAGGTCTATGTGATTGGGGACTCTTTACTGAGAAGAATAGATAGGCCTGTAACCAGAGCTGATCCAGAAAATAGGAGGGTGTGCTGTCTTCCGGGTGCTAAGATACGGGATGTAGACCTGAGGTTGAAAAGAATTCTAAAGGGAGCGGGAAAGAATCCCCTAATTATCCTTCATGTGGGAACAAATGATACGGCTAGATTCTCGCTGGAAAGTATTAAGGGAGACTATGCTAGGCTGGGGAGGACGCTTAAGGAAATTGAGGCTCAGGTGATCTTTAGTGGGATTCTGCCTGTTCCTAGAGAAGGGCAACAAAGGTGTGACAAGATTATGACTATCAATAGATGGCTTAGGCAGTGGTGCTATAAGGAGGGCTTTGGGATGTATGGCCATTGGGAGGCATTCATGGATAGGGGACAGTTCTCTCGGGATGGACTTCATCTGAGTAGGGAAGGAAATAGACTTCTAGGATGGAGGCTGGCACAACTGATTAAGAGAGCTTTAAACTAGGAATTTGGGGGAGATGGTTGGGAGATGTCCAGGTAATCTCCACGCCAGAATTAAGCATAGAGTGGAAAGAAAATGAAGTAAGAGTGGATACAGCTGTAGGTAGGAGGAAGGGCAGTGTAGATACAAGTCTAATAGGTTATACTGGTAGTAAAATAACCGTGCCTAGTAGGGTACAGAATGTGAGTGAGGCTAAACAGCAAAAATTAAGATGTTTGTACACTAATGCAAGGAGCCTAGGTAACAAAATGGAGGAACTAGAGTTACTGGTGCAGGAAGTGAAACCAGATATTATAGGTATAACAGAGACCTGGTGGAATAGTAGTCATGACTGGGCTACAGGTATTGAAGGGTATGTGCTGTTTAGGAAAGACCGAAATAAAGGTAAAGGTGGTGGAGTAGCACTGTATATCAATGATGAGATAGAATGTAAAGAAATAAGAAGCGATGAAATGGATATGACTGAGTCTGTCTGGGCAAAAATTAAATTGGGGAAGAAAACTATTAGAGCCTCCCCTGGGATAGTGCTTGGGGTGTGCTATAGACCGCCGGGATCTAATTTGGATATGGATAGAGCCCTTTTTAATGTTTTTAATAAAGTAAATACTAATGGAAACTGTGTGATCATGGGAGACTTTAACTTCCCAGATATAGACTGGAGGACGAGTGCTAGTAATAATAATAGGGCTCAGATTTTCCTAGATGCGATAGCTGATGGATTCCTTCAGCAAGTAGTTGCTGAACCGACTAGAGGGGATGCTATTTTAGATTTGGTCTTGGTGAGTAATGAGGACCTCATAGAGGAAATGGTTGTAGGGGATAATCTTGGCTCAAGTGATCATGAGCTAATTCAGTTCAAACTGAATGGAAGGATTAACAAAAATAAATCTGCAACTAAGGTTTTTGATTTCAAAAGGGCTGACTTTCAAAAATTAAGGAAATTAGTTAGGGAAGTGGATTGGACTGAAGAATTTATGGGTTTAAAGGTAGAGGAGGCCTGGGATTATTTTAAATTAAAGCTGCAGAAGCTATCGGAAGCCTGCATCCCAAGAAAGGGGAAAAAATTCATAGGCAGGAGTTGTAGACCAAGCTGGATGAGCAAGCATCTTAGAGAGGTAATTAAGAAAAAGCAGAAAGCATATAGGGAGTGGAAGAAGGGAGGGATCAGTAAGGCAAGCTACCTTATTGAGGTCAGAATATGTAGGGATAAAGTGAGACAGGCTAAAAGTCAAGTAGAGTTGGACCTTGCAAAGGGAATTAAAACCAATAGTAAAAGGTTCTATAGTCATATAAATAGGAAGAAAACAAAGAAAGAAGAAGTGGGACCACTAAAAACTGAGGATGGAGTGGAGGTCAAGGATAATCTAGGCATGGCCCAATATCTAAACAAATACTTTGCCTCAGTCTTTAATAAGACTAAAGAGGATCTTAGGGATAATGGTAGCATGATAAATGGGAATGAGGATATGGAGGTAGACATCACCATATCTGAGGTAGAAGCGAAACTCAAACAGCTTAATGGGACTAAATCGGGGGGCCCAGATAATCTTCATCCAAGAATATTAAAAGAATTGGCACAAGAAATTGCAAGCCCATTAGCAAGAATTTTTAATGAATCTGTAAACTCAGGGGTTGTACCGTATGATTGGAGGATTGCTAACATAGTTCCTATTTTTAAGAAAGGGAAAAAAAGTGATCCAAGTAATTATAGGCCTGTTAGTTTGACATCTGTAGTATGCAAGGTCTTGGAAAAAATTTTGAAGGAGAAGGTAGTTAAGGACATTGAAGTCAATGGTAATTGGGACAAAATACAACATGGTTTTACAAAAGGTAGATCGTGCCAAACCAACCTGATCTCCTTCTTTGAGAAAGTAACAGATTTTTTAGATAAAGGAAACGCAGTGGATCTAATTTACTTAGATTTTAGTAAGGCGTTTGATACGGTGCCACATGGGGAATTATTAGTTAAATTGGATAAGATGGGCATCAATAGGAATATTGAAAGGTGGATAGGGAATTGGTTAAAGGGGAGACTACAACGGGTCCTACTGAAAGGTGAACTGTCAAGTTGGAGGGAGGTTACCAGTGGAGTTCCTCAGGGATCGGTTTTGGGACCAATCTTATTTAATCTTTTTATTACTGACCTGGGCACAAAAAGTGGGAGTGTGCTAATAAAGTTTGCAGATGATACAAAGCTGGGAGGTATTGCTAATTTAGAGAAGGACAGGGATACCCTACAGGAGGATCTGGATGACCTTGTAAACTGGAGTAATAGGAATAGGATGAAATTTAATAGTGAGAAGTGTAAGGTCATGCATTTAGGGATTAATAACAAGAATTTTAGTTATAAGCTAGGGACGCATCAACTAGAAGTAACGGAGGAGGAAAAGGACCTTGGAGTATTGGTTGATCATAGGATGACTATGAGCTGCCAATGTGATATGGCTGTGAAAAAAGCTAATGTCGTCTTGGGATGCATCAGGAGAGGTATTTCCAGTAGGGATAAGGAGGTTTTAGTACCGTTATATAAGGCACTGGTGAGACCTCACCTGGAGTACTGTGTGCAGTTCTGGTCTCCCATGTTTAAGAAGGATGAATTCAAACTGGAACAGGTACAGAGAAGGGCTACTAGGATGATCCGAGGAATGGAAAACTTGTCTTATGAAAGGAGACTCAGGGAGCTTGGCTTGTTTAGCCTAACTAAAAGAAGGCTGAGGGGAGATATGATTGCTCTCTATAAATATATCAGAGGGATAAATACCAGAGAGGGAGAGGAATTATTTAAACTCAGTACCAATGTGGACACAAGAACAAATGGATATAAACTGGCCACTAGGAAATTTAGATTAGAAATTAGACGAAGGTTTCTAACCATCAGAGGAGTGAAGTTTTGGAATAGCCTTCCGAGGGAAGTAGTGGGGGCAAAAGATCTATCTTGCTTTAAGATTAAACTCGATAAGTTTATGGAGGAGATGGTATGATGGGATAACATGGTTTTGGTAATTAAATATTCATGGTAAATAGGCCCAATGGCCTGTGATGGGTTTTAGATGGGGTAAGGTCCAAGTTACCTGGGAAAGAATTTTCTGTAGTATCTGGCTGATGAATCTTGCCCATATGCTCAGGGTTTAGCTGATCGCCATATTTGGGGTCGGGAAGGAATTTTCCTCCAGGGCAGATTGGAAGAGGCCCTGGAGGTTTTTCGCCTTCCTCTGTAGCATGGGGCACGGGTCACTTGCTGGAGGATTCTCTGCTCCTTGAGGTCTTTAAACTACAATTTGAGGACTTCAATAGCACAGATATAGGTGTGAGGTTTTTTTTTGTAAGAGTGGTGGGTGAAATTCTGTGGCCTGCGTTGTGCAGGAGGTCAGACTAGATGATCATAATGGTCCCTTCTGACCTAAATATCTATGAATCTATGAAAAAAAAAAAATCAGAAGAATATGTATATTTTAGTGTTTCTCTGCATTATGTACTCTGACTGCCACAATAAAGACTTTCATTCACTTTTAGTTTCAGTTGCACTTTTTGTTTTGCCTACATTACCAGAGGAGTAGAGAGGGGGGAAAAAAACAGTGGTTTGCATGTGCTTTGCCTTTCAAACCATGGCCTGCTTTATACCGTGGAACTGTTGAGGTATACTTAATCCCTAACTAGACAGATACCACTCCGTGCAATTTTACAGTAGTATTCAGATATGGCTACAGCTCTGCCTACTGAACATAATTATTTTGCACATCCCTGGACTACGCCGGTGGGGGGGAAAAGCCGTGACATCTCTAATGAAGAAATAATCAATTGATTAACTTTTAAAGGGTAGAATCTTTATTTCCTTCAGACTGATTGTCCCTCTGTCTGAACAAAAAAGGCTGATTGCTGAAACAGTTGTCTCACAAATAAATGTTCAAGTGGTGTGGCCACAACACAGTGGAATCCCCTGAAATGTATAAATTGTGGGTTTTCACTTGTCACAGTGCAGGGCAACTGCAACTGCATTGCCCCTCATGGCCCAGCAAGGGAAATCAATTTATGCGCCCAGCTCCACAGCCATCACTTCTCTTTGGCAGATGCCCACATCTCTCTCCCTCCTGACTGGGGTATTTCCCGACTGTACAGTTCACCTGCCTACATTGGGAACTTCCCAGAAAAGTCAGACTGCCTAAAGAGGACTGTTTTACTTTTCTCCTCAGAGACAGTGTAATGGTGAGGCCCCCACCTCTCACAAGCGCTTCTTCTGATCAGGTCTGCCAGCAGTAGTCCCAGTCCTGCTATCGACCCGTATCCCCCAGGCTTCCTTGGAGAGGTCTCTCCTGTCTCCATAGAGCATTTTTGCCAGATACACTGCAGCGCTCTATGTGTAGACATGCCCTAAGACTTAATTCTGACTAACAGGGAAGAATTGGTTATAAATCTGAACATAGAAAGCACTGTGGGTAAAAGTGATAGATATTCTGATCCTAAGGAAAGGAAGGAGTGAGAACAACAGAATAAGGACAATGGACTTCCACAAATTAGACTTTAATAAACTCAGAGAACTTGTAGGTAAGGTCCCATAGATAGGCAAGGCCTTAGATTTTCTTCATGAACAGTTAGCTCACAACAATCTAGGGAGTGAATCTACCCGCAACAGCCTGCTGCAGTCACACATGCTGATTGTTAAATGTGTTTTCAACTCCTGGGGTCATCTGCAATCTCCTCAGGTTGCTGTAGCACACCACCAGGCACCAGCCCCTCGCAGAACGGCAATAGGGTCAGGGCAGCATGAGGGTGAGCACCTTTCACGCATCTTCTGACCTGCCCTATTGCAATTGCACTCCAGGATATCTCTGTTTCCAACTCTCATAATTTTATTACGTCTTGCGATATCTCATGTTTTACATAAAACCCCAGCTTGGAAAACAAGTACAGTACGTTTTCTAGACCTCACGGTTGGGGAGACAATCATGAAAATCTGACCCAACCGCATCCTAAAGGCTCAAAAACCAGAAGGCAAATGGAAAAAAAAATGTAATGTTAATCTTATGATTTTTAAGCAAGTCTCAAATTTTGGGGGGGCTTGAATGTTTGTGGTTGCCAATTCTGGGGTATGGCCACATGTTCCTGTGACAGAATGTGAGTCACTTAAGGCTACGTCTGCACTGCACTTTTGCCAGTAAAACTTTTGTTGGTCACACACAAAAACACACCCCTGACCGACAAAAGTTTTACCAATGAAAAGTGCCAGTGTGGACAGCGCCTTGTCAGTGGGAGACGCTCTCCCGCCAACAAAGCTACCAGCCCTCTTTGGAGGTGGTTTTATTTTGTGGTCAGAAAAGCTCTCTTCTGCCAACAGAGAGAGAGTGGCTACACTGTGTACCTTACAGTGACACTGCTGTAGCTGCTGTCTCATCACTCTAGGCACTTCCTAAGTGTCTCCACATGGGTCAAATTGACCATAGAATTGATTAAGCACCAGGTAATTAACCTATTAACAAGTGATTCAGCAGGAGGGAAGAGCTGGAAGGAAAGGCTGGAGAAGCCTGGGATCTCACAGAGGGGAAATCTCCCAAGCATCTGGGGAAAAGGTAAAAGCTTTATGCGGGGGAGCAAACAATTGTATAGCATGTTGTAATTGAAGCACATAGTGTTGAATTTGCCATGGGGGTGTGTGAAGACTCTGCAACAAGGAGTGCAGGGTGAGGGAGCCCTACCTTGTGTCAGTTCCAAAAGGAAGGAGAAAAAGGCATTTTGTGGTATGTATGGAAGTAGACTATGAGGCATATCATGTATTGGCTTTCCAGAGGTTTTATGCTACTGCTAGCTTGTGGCACAGCATAAATTACAAGTAGATTTGTGACATGCTATCTGGTGTCACAGACTTCTTTCCCAATGGATTCAAATTGACCCCTGTGCTGAGAACCATCATGAAGCCTAGACACAAATTAAGTCAATGAGCACAGGGTTTGCCATTGTTTTGAGGCCAGGAAATGTATTTTTAGTGATTCAAGTCTGTGGATTTTTCTGAAAGGAGTTTTAAGAAAATATCCAAATGACAATTAGCTGTAGAAAGAGTTTTGAGGAGGAATTTAAAGGTAGGATGAGAGGATGCATGGAATATAGCAGAAAGGAGGCTTTTCTTCTAGAAAAGCAGTAAGTTGCCTCCCACACCCACCCAGCCACCCAAAAGGACTCACTCAAGAAATAGGAAGATGACACATTTATTGAGAGCCTGACTCTTTGCTTCTGTGAATTAGCAGAGTGTCATTGAAGACAAGGGAGCTATGCAGATATTCAATAGTAAAGATCTGGCCCATAGCTTGCAAGAGAAATGTCAGCATGGAACAGCGTTTAGCTTAAAAATGGACTAGTGTAATGTCTGGGAGGTGGGCCAGAAATAGAACTACAGTAGATCTCTTCCTGGACAATACCTTAATTTCTTTTTTCCCTTTCTGTAACTAAAGAAGAAAACAGCCAGCAGCCCGGTTCCACAGGGAAAAGTGATCTCTTTAAAGATCTAGCTTCTTCCATTTTCTGTTTGTACACTTAAAAAAAAAAAAACAACAACCCACCTTATTGGCTTTATCTAATCTGCACACAATTAGAAGTATAATAGAGAAAATATTGGCTGGCACTTTTGAAGGACACACTATCTCTATTCTCTTACAAGGAGGAGAATAAATCAGGGGATTTGTGATAACTTTTGTGCTGGTCACAGGTCTATTGGGTTTCTACCTATAAGCTGTGCCAAAGAATGACTTCTGTGTTCCCTACGGACAGACAAGAGTGATATATTCTGTCACCAAGAGGTTGTTTATCACAGAGCACAAACTTGAAAGTTAAGCCAGGTTTCTTGAGAAGTTTACTGCAGCGTGTAACTATCTCAGGAAACCCAGTCCAAGTTTTGATGATCCTAGGTTATGGAGGGCAAACTTATGGTTTTTGGGTGGAAATCAAGCGAGGCAGAGGCTTTACCTACACTGAAAAATTGCTTGGTTTATTGTGACAGAACACATGATACCTAAGGGCTTGTCTACACAAACATTTAGCTTGCAGCTTGCTGGGGTGTGAACCTACTCTTCATTAGCCTGTCATGACATGCATTAACTGTCCATGTGGACCCTGCTGATATGCTAATAGTTCATTAGTGCACTTTGCTCTATCCCAGTCTGAAATGGGAGTAGATTAAAGCACACTACCAAACTTGCCAACACTGTGTGCTAAATCTTGTTTAACATTATGTTCATTAACCTTGAGATTGGTGAGAGCTAGACTCCTGGGACCTGATTGGGCACTCCTGGAGTGGACCACAGAGTGGGGGGCTACAGGTACAGTTCCCCTGAAACGGTATCTTGCAAACTGGTGTGCCTGAACAGGGTCCAGATTAGGGATAGTGGTACAAATTTGGAGTCATTTGTTAAAGAGATACAGGACCCAGGGAAATAGGTCATCTCCATAAAAATTTCCTGTCCTGTTTCTTGCGCCCACTTGGGATTCAGACGATTGTGCTGATCGAGCCCAAACACATAGCTTGTGCCTACTGTAGCAGAGGACGGCCTGACGTCCTCACATCCCTTCAACTATCAGATTGCTCCTCTCCCTGACCCCTCATACCTAAGAGAGGACAAGAGATGGCAGTCAGCAGGAGGAATGAATTTAGGGACAGGAAGAGAGCAGAAATGAGGGCTACAGAGCTGTCAGGAATGTGGTTACCAGCACCTCAACTGCCACCTGTCTGCCCTAAAACATCCAATGGCCGTGGAAGCGGGGAGGGGAACGGGGGATCTGGCAACTGTGGGGAGTGCAACTCTCAAGCTTACTTTGGCTGCAACCTCAGAAGCAGGGATAGGAGCTGCATTCCTGTTGCTGCTGCAGCTTCAGCTGTCTGAGGAGCTGGGCTGGTATCGTAGGTCCTGGGACAACTTTGGGGACAGGTTCCCTTGTCCCCTTATAAGCAGTGGGAAAGAAGTAGTGCAGAACCTCTTCTCTAAACCTACCCTAGTAGCTGGGGTGCTCTGATCCCCTGAGCCAGGACTGTTGCGGCAGGAAAGGAATGAAGCTGATTTGAAAAATTACAACAAAACATTTCCCAGTTGGAATTGGCTGATTAATTGAAACTGAGAAATTCTGCTTCAATGCTTAGATTTGGACAAAGTTCCAACAGAGCCCTGGCTGCCAGGTCGATTCTTGTCAGAAACCTGTTTGATTTTCTGCCAGCTCACCTGCCTACCTCCTCAGAAGCCCATTTGGTGGGTGAGAGTCTGGGAGCCTCTTGGCGCCTCAGCAGCCTGGATTTCCAGGGTGTGTGATTCTGGGACAGCCTGCCAGGTGCACTGCCCTGAAGCCAGGGCTCCGTTTCCTTTGTCACAGTTGGCTTTCATTCCAAATCAGAATACAATCAAATTTCAAAGTCCTCTGCAAAATGGAATTCTTTCTCTGTCCAACTCCAGAAAGGAGCTCTGTTACTGCCCCCTACACCTTCCTTTACCCTATCTTAGAAGGGTTTGGGGCAATTACAGGGGGTGACCTCAAGGTAAAGGTATCTAGGCTCCCCTTGCTGCTACTAGGGTCAGAGGATGTCAGGGATCCTAGTTCCTGGGCTGCTCCCTGATGAGGGAAGGATCCTTGGGTCTCCCCTCACTCTAAGGATGCTGATGCTCAAAGAAGGAAGAGGGAACAATTATAGCTCCACTTCCTTAAAGGTGGAATAAGGAGCAAATGAGAGGTGCCCGAGTGCTGTTTGTTACCACCTCTATTTGTGGAACCTGGACGTGTATATATTTCATAAATAAAATAATTACAGCAAGAAAACATCTGACTCCCTGTCACTGATTTCTCCTGCAAACCCCAAAATCTGATACTATTTTGTATCACAAGAGTGCAAGTGTTTTACCACTGAATTCAAAGGGAGAAGGAGCAGACCCTAAATTTGAGTTCTTCTGTCCAGTAACCTTGGTTTGGCGGAACAGGAGGTGCCTTTGCTGCAGGGGCCTGTAGTTTCCTATTTACACTTTCATAGACTCCAAGATTTTTGCTGTTATTGTACACCCTCTTTCCACTAGTTCTTTCTTATTCTCAGCTAAAGAGATGTCAAATCCTATATATTAAGCACTGATATAAATAAATTATGACCGTTAGGTGGAATGTTTGCAAGTCTTAGCAAAATGCTGCAGCGCTTCCTTGCAAAGTGAGGCCTTCATTTGCAAACAAGGAAATGTTAATGAGAGTTCATTAGCCTGGAAAGTGGCTACTGCTCAGAGCAAGCACCCAGAAATATTACAGTACATTTATTTTTTTCTTAGAATTGAAGTTGCTAGCAGTTTTAACCTTTTTAATGATAAGGAGGAACTATGAACTCTTAGAATAAGCTATTTAACAAAGCTGGTACAAACACCAACAGAGCAATCTTTCTGAATATTGAAAGTTAATTGGTTACCTAGGTGCTTCTGAAAACTTTACCCAGTGTGTTAAGTGTAAAACGAATCACTTGCTTAACCTTAAAAGTAGAACCAGCTCTAGGTTTGCAGGGCCCCTTGCTAAGTAAGGTTTAGAGAACTGCAGGAGCTAAGATAACCTACGTAAGAATTGAGGGCTTTGTAACTTGACTGTGAGTGGTAGAAAAAGCTCTTCACTGCAGACATCTGATCTGTCTGCCACTCTGCGAAATGGAGATCTTTCTTTTTAATTTTTGCAGATGGAATCACATATCTGAGTTTGAAAATACCTGAATCTGTAAGTATGTCTTTCTCTGAGCACTCTGCTCCCTATGGAGAAGGCTGCTTAGAATATTGTGCTTGAACTGCCACTACCATCTCATATATTACCAGACGCAGTTATATTAATCTGCCTAGAACTAGGAAGTAAAGAGGAAGTTAATAAAATATACAGAAGGTTGCCATGAAGTTCCTGTTGGGGGCTAGAAATTGTATGTTGGGCCATGAATGCTCACAAAATTGGGGTTGGGGTGTGGGAGGGGGTAAGGGCTCTGGTTGGGGGTGAGAGCTCTGTGGTACAGCCAGAAATGAGGAGTTCAGGGTGCGGGATGGGGCTCTGGGTTGGGGTGGGGGAGTGGGGTGGGGAGGGAGAGGGCTCTGGCTGGGGGTGCGGGCTCTGGGGTGGAGCTGGGGATGAGGAGTGCTCATCCTCATCCACAAGGGTGCTCTGAGCTGGGACTGAGAGGTTCGGAGGGGGATCAGGGCTGGGGCAAGGGGTTGGGGCGTGGGGAGAGGCTCAGGGGTGCAGGCTCCAGGCAGCGCTTACCTCAAGCAGCTCCTGGAAGCAGCAGCATATCTCTTCTCCAGCTCCTACGCGTAGGCGCGGCCAGGTGGCTCTGCACACTGCCCCATCTGCAGGCACTGCCCCTGCAGCTCCCATTGGAGCACCGGAGGGGGTCATTGGAGCGCATAGGAGCCGGAGCGGGGCCATGCCGCTGCTTCCAGAAGCAGCCGCGGCTTCCAGGAGCAGCCCCTGACCCTGCTCCCTGGCTGGAGCACCGGAACAGGGCAAGCCCCAGACCCCGCTTCCCACCGGGAGCTCGAGGGCTGGCTTAAAACAGCTGGCTGGCTGTAGTTTGCCCACCCCTGCTGTAGAGATAGGTTTTGCAACATTGTGTGGAAAATGCCTAAATACCTCTTAAAAATATGGGCCTAAGTCTGTCTCGCTTTCAAAAGTGACTTTGGCCCTTCGTAGCGTCAGTCCCATTCACTTTCCAATCCTTTAAAAATCTGAGCCATAGAGGCTGTTTTCCCACCCTTACCACCTGAAAACCAGTTTTGCACATCCCTTCCACAACCATGGAGTAGAGAGGCTACCGTAGAATGTGTGTTGGGGGCGGGAGGGTAGCAGGGAGCCTGCGGTAGTGTTATCCCCATCCCCTTGTTTGCTCCTCAGTGTTTAATTGAGAAAGTGTGAAGAGTGTATCCTCTATTACCTTATCAAAATGCATAACCTTAAAAAGAGAGGAAGGATGGTCTTGTGGCAAAGGCACGGGTCCAAGACTTGGGACATCTGGCTCAACTTCCAGCTTGGGCCCAGACTTACCACATGACCCTGGGTTAGTTACCTCCTTTCTGTATTTCAGTTCCCTGTCTAAAAATGGAATACCAATATTTCCTCTTTCCAGGTATTGTCTTGCCTCTGTATATTGTAAGCTCTTCATATGATCTGTCTGGAGCACTTAGCACACTAGTGCTGTGATGTCAGTTGGGGCCTCTGTAATAAATAATAGGTGATTTACTAATCTTGGGCTCGTTCAAAAGAGTTAAGGGAGCTGAAATGAAATTTTAGGGGAGAAAAAGGGCAAATGTATATTAACTCCCCGCCCCCACTTTCCCAGTACTTGTCCTGTCACTGATTCAGATTAAAAGTTTGGGGGGGGGGAGAATACCCTTTTCCTCACCCTCCACTGATTTTTAGTATCGACTTAGCATGATATTCACGCTGAACAGCACTTTCTGTCTTACATAAATTCAGAGTGCTGGTCTGAAAAAGAACTAGCACACTTCTCCTTTAAAGAGACATCGTCAAGTTAAAATGTTAAATATGCATTTTGTAAAAAGAAACATTAATAAAATCTAAGACCAATCTAATCCCAATAGAAATGTTTCCAATATCTATTTACATTTAATTTTCAAAGGAGTAAACACCTCCCTGTAGTGTTTGAACCCAAACACTGCAGAACCTGCAACCTGAAAGTGAAGCTGACAACTACAAATAAAGCAAAAAGAAAAGGAGTATTTGTGGCACCTTAGAGACTAACAAATTTATTTGAGCATAAGCTTTTGTGAGCTATAGCTCACTTCATCAGATGCATTCAGTGGAAAATACAGTGGGGAGATTTATATACATAGAGAACACCAATTGTTTCATGTTCTCTATGTATATAAATCTCCCCACTGTATTTTCCACTGAATGCATCCGATGAAGTGAGCAATATAGCAATTCAGAGTATTTCTATACATATACTTAGATTAGTGGTTCTCATCCACTCCACACTCAGAACACCCATTGATTTAGCTGGATCCCACCTCCTGTTTACTAACATGGGAAGGGTAGTGTTGTCATGATCCTCGGATACCTGTTTGTGACCAAGTAGTTTCAAAGAGAGAAGGAAAAACAAGTTAAGGTCCATTCTTTCTGGAAGCACTAATTTTGCTACTGACAGAGTCCATGTATGGTTTATTTCATATCCACAGACAGGGAGTGTAGGGGAAAGAGGTTCGGAAGGAAAACTGCTATGCTGGGAGAGATGTCTTGTTTATTCTTAACAAGGAAAATACATCTGCTGATTAGCTTTCCTTAATTGAGTTGGGATTATAATTAGTTCAATCTTCATCCCTAGACTGCATTTGTAATGAACTGTGTTTTCATTGTGTTTAGTCTTTCTGTGCTTTTCTGGCTTTTTCATAGCCTTGCTAAGCAAAAGATTTACTTTTTGTATTTGTTCATCCTATTGGGTTGGTTTAAAATAAACATAAAGGTCCTAAAATTCAGCAGGAAAAGGAGTTGTGTGTATCTTACTTAAGTAATGAACAGTTGAAAGAGAAGGATATTTATAACATTAAGGACTTGTAAATTGAATGTAACAATTTTTACAAGGGGCGGGGAGAAGTAAAGTGTCTAAAGGTGATTATTATTCAATGTTAGATGGAAAAAGAAGAGAGGATTTGTAAAGAAATTGTGAGGAAAGGGTGGTGGAATCCCAGAGAGCTAAAAACCGAAGAGGAAGTTAAAAGTGGCTGATAGTTTAAAAAAAAAAATAGGCTATAAAGGTGGCAAAATTCACTATTGGGGAAGTTGTTGAAACTCCATTGACTTGTCTCTAACAGCATTGTCTAATGGATAGCAATTACTTCTATGGATTTGTGCCCGTTCACTGCAGGGCTAAATTTGGGCCCAGGGCTCATATTTTAGAGAACAGATGTGCCCTGGAGTGATGCACATCCAATATAGACATCATAGCAGGGTTTAGAAGTGGAAAATAGTGATGACTTGATTCTGATTGGTCAACAATTTTGCAACAAAAGGACAAGGATAATAGATCAGGTGTTTATGTATAAATGGCTCAGATTATGACTATTATGTGGGATGTAACTGGATTTATTCAGAATGCTAGGGAGATGCCTATTATGGAAATCTACTGACAACGAGTGAACCAATTTGAGGAAAAATTCTCAAATTCCAAATGCAAAACCAAACTGAGCCTGAACTTCTAAATTATTTAGAATACTAAATAGGCAATATAACCAAGAATTTAGAAGGAATATAAACCCTCATGTTTCAGGGCATACACAAGTCTATCTATTAGGGATTAAGAAGAAACACACCCTTGGAGCAAGTTATCCCATAACTGCTTACATCAGTGTTTCCTGCACTTTCTTCTAAACGCCTGTTACTAGCCTCTATGTATGGCAGATGCTGGACTAAATAGATCACTGTTCAGATCCATTAGTGCAGTTACCATGTTCCTAAATATGACATAGCTGATATAAGTATCCTCCATTTCCCTACGAAATTTCATGTCTTTACTGAACTCCATCTAAAAATTTCAGCAACCTTTATTGGGCCAGCTACTCTCTTCAAACCTTATGTGCTGTAAACCTTTCTTTGGGGTCAGAAGAAAAGAATACTGTTTGTGGCACCATTTGGTCTAGAGAAGACCTGGATCATGTGAAAGTCAACTGGATAAATTGGCCAGAGCCTAGGAGAGTGAGTGCTCAAGCTTGGACTCCTAATGCCTTCTGGGATATCACAATGCAGAGAATGAGATGGGGTAGAGAGCATCTTTGGGATTAGGGTGACTCAAGGGTGAGGGAGTGGTAATTGAATGACAAAGACATAGCAAGATAGGCCAGGGAAGGTAGAAGGATCTAGCTGAGATAGTGGGTGAGAGGGTGTGAAGGAGAAAATGGCATGTGGAGGATAAGGTTTGTGGATGAGAGGACAAGGAAGGCTAATAGATTTTTTTAAGTATCAAAATACTTTTAATCTTATCTGAAACAAACCTTTTTAGATGTATATTTCATTAATATGTACCATATGAGGATAATAGTTACATAAAAGGAAATCTGAGCATTCCAGGCAGTTCAGAAGGAAGGGGCTGAAGGGTGGGGGACAATATTAACTGAAGGCACTGCTTTTCTACTTGTTTTATCAGTTAAATAAATGAAAATTGTGCACCCTAATACAGAGAGAGTGCCAGATTTGTCCTTGGTGTAATTCCACAGTATTTACTGAAGCTACATCCAGTTATGAAGTTAGTGTATGACTCTTAGTTAGACAAATTATCCAATTTTCTAGTAATTATAGATGCATTGGTAGCGCAAGAACTGCCTATTACAGAAACATAATGGGGTTAAAACAAAAGAAATCCAGATATAACTGTTTTTATAGGCTTTGCTTTTATTAGTCAATATGCAAATATAGTCGGCAATTCCAGGAAGTGCACCATGGGATTTCAGCAAGCACGCAAATAAAAATGAAAAGCTTTCAAAATCATTGTTAACCAACTTAAAGAGCTTTAATCATTTTTTTTATACAGCTGTACTGTAACAAATCATTCTGACAAAAGCGCCACCCTTATTTTTTATTAGGTCTGAACGCAGCTGTTGGTGCCTTTATCTAATTGAGGCATAAGCCTAGTAAACTGAATTTGGTAGGGTATTGATTGTTTCCTGTACCTCTTTTTTAAAAAAAAATCTTACATCATCAATCACTTTCACAGATCATTAACTTTGCTGTACTTTTTATCCAAACTTCCCCTGAATTGACAATCATTTTCAGACCTTGCATCAGTCAGTCAAGTTGATATTACAACATAGACCATACATTTTACAACTTTATCTCAGAGTTGCTCCCCATCATTTAAAGTCACTCAAAAAACTTTATACACCATTTGTCAAGTGGGATCAAAAACCCACATCTATTCCTTTTGTGAATACATTCCCTTCCTTTCTCAGTTGTCCTTTTCTGTGTTTTTTATCTGTCCCTTTATTTCTCTTTGATTTGGTAAAAGGATTTTGATCATCTTGAAATATATGGAGGCCATTGCTTAACATGAACATAAGACCTCATAGCTCTGTTTCTTTAGAAGAATATGTCATCGTGACTTTGAAATCATGAAGTATTTTATGAAAGATCTATCAAATACCTTTCTTTTCTTCCCCATAGCTCTGATGTCTCCTCTTCACAAGACATGCAGTATACACAGAATCCCAGGGATAATCTGAGGCTCTCGAGGGCTATTGAAGTCAACAGAGTTATGCAGATTTATACCAGCTGAAGATCTAACCTTATGTCTATTACAAAATCTCAGGTGAAGTCCTGACCCTGTTGAAGTCAATGGGCAAAATTCCCACTGTCTTCGGCTGTCAGAATTTCACCCCAGGTTTCTACTTGAAATCAGAATGACTAGCTATTGTAGTGCTGCATAGCCACATGTTAGCACTAACTTATTTAACCTGTGATTGCTTTTACAAAGTTATTATTTAAATAAAGGAGTTATCTTTATCTGGCTGCTTGTTGTCATGGATCAGGGTGCTGAAACATTTTGGATATATCTGAACTAGGATGACTTGCTGTCCTAAGAATAATTCACATTAGTTACTGTCTACTTCAACTTCTCTTATTAAGTAATTGTAGAAATTAACACAAATAAACCAATGCAGGTGTGAGAATATAATCTACTCTTTGAATAGTTGGCAAACCAATAGCTCAACTGTGCGACATGGAGTCCAATAAAAAATCAATTTTGTTATTCTAGTCAGCCAAATCTTCTAGGAGACATCTTCATTATTCATTGGCAATAACCTAACTTGAAGTTTTCTTCAAGTAGCAGTAACATTTGATGATAGAAAATGAAGGCCAATAAGCAGGATGGTGTATGTGGCTGTGTAAAAAGAATGGGCCTTTGGGAAATAGAAGAGCTGAAGCTGTAACAATTATATTTTTATGGCTCAAGACAGAAATAAAATGTTGAAATGGGAAATTAATGCAGAGGCTTAGTTGGAATGCTATGAAAAACATAGAAGCTGGGCATATAAAATCATTTTCATACATCAGTGTGTCTGTTTATGAATAAGCAATTACATAGGAGCTAAGAATTATACAGGAGGTTACACTACTTCATTTTCTGTCACAGCAAAATGCTGGGAAACCCTTCATTAAAAATCTACATTGCATGAGTTCTACTTACAGGAAGTTCTCATGCAGATTATAGTAAGTGCTGAACCTTTTATGAGTTACAGGTTAGTGTCTCTGACTTTTGTCTTGGTGATGTCATGGTCGTGTATGCAAAGGAACATTAATGAGCTACTGTGTGCATCAAAGTAAACTGTGATACAGTATTACTTGAGACAAAGTGTCATTTCTATGCCTAAAAATGCACAGGTTAGCAAAGAGAAGGTGTGGGGAGGTGGAGAGAATCAAATAACACACTGTCGTTTAGAAATTAATTACAATAGGTAACTCTCCCCTTTCTTGCTGTAATAACACTTAAAAATAATTTATGTATCCAAATCTCTCTGGTGGCTAGTCAGAATACAGTAGACTCGTTTTGTTTTTGTTTTCAATTTGTTATGCTGTTGTGCATCCAGGCTAAAAGAGGTCTATAATTACTGGCAGCAGCAGTTAGCAAAAGCTTGGGATGCACTATGGTGTGTAGGTTTTAATTTCCTAAACCTTATTTACAAATCCTACATACTCTACTGAACACTGAAGTTAAATGTCATCTTTGATTTAGCTCATTTGATTAGGAATATTTAGGCCAAATACTTAGGTTCACATTTCTACATGTGTGTGGTGCTACTTTGTTCTTTTACTACCGCATGTGAAAATCCCCAGGTTACACGCACAATAGCGGATATTGGTGTCTAAGCTGATTACCTTCCTGGACAGGAAGTCTGGGGGAGGGGTGATGCAGAAGCCCAACTTCTGGTATATCAAAACAATTGGAAGTGCATCCCTGAACAAAGAGAATCTCTATCAAGCACTTTGGGAACAGAGTGATTTACTGAACACCACTACAGGTGTGTGCATATCTAACTATGCATATGTACTGTAGGAGATTTGAGCAGGCATCTGGGTGTCTGTGCACAGCTATTAATTTATATTTTTATATTACAGTATTGCATAAATGCCCCAAATGTAATCAGGGTGAAACCATTTTGTTTGGGTTTGTACATACCCTTATTAACAAACCATCTTTACTCTAAAGAGCTTCCAATCTAAATAGACAAGACCGAGAGGATGGGAGACCATTCTTTTTCCTATCTACACTTTACATATGGGGAACTGAGGTCCACAGAGGTTGTGTGACTGTGCCCAAGGTCACACAGGAAGTTGCTGCAGAACCAGGAATTGAACCCATGTATCTTAAGTCAAAGTCCAATGCCTTAACTAAAAGGGACCCAATCACTTAGCTGTGTTGATACTACAAACCAGACTCTTGGTGTGTATATATACAAATATACCATATTTCAAAAGAGATGCCCACCTGTAAATTACCCTTTTGAAACACAAGGCAAGAAATATAAAGATAGAACAGCTGTGATAGCAGCTAAGAGCCAAATTACAAAAAGGTTCCCATATGAATAACTAAATTAAATATAATTCCATTGTTAACTTCCAGAATCCTCTTGGTTTGGTTTTGTTTTTTTAAATAATCTAAACTGGCATTTTAAATGAAAATGAATTTAAGACTATCTAAAAAGTTTAAGCTCCCCTTCACTCTGTCATCACTGGTGGACTCCTGGCTTCAGGTTGCTCATGAAGTAGGATAGTATCTTATGCTGCCCCAGTGCTGGCTTTAGTTTAGTTTAAGACGTATCTTGCACAAGGCAGCATCTTAGAAGGCTTTCTCTGATTCATGAAACACTAGCACAGAGACTAGGCACCATATAAGAATATGGAGAGTAGTTGCAGCCGCAATAAAACTTCCTCATAGTGCTTTAGTGACTTTGGTGCCTTTTCTGGCTTGCTACATCACTACTCCTCTGAAAACAAAGTCCAAATGCACTCCCTTCTTCTCCTGTTCCTTTCCCTATAGCGCCCCCACTGAACAGAAGGTAGCATCAATTGCTGCATCATTTCCCCCACCAGCAGGAGACGCTGTGGGAAGCCTGAGGAGACTGTATAAACAGTTTATCTTTGACTTCATGAAGAGGCAATTTTCTTTATTTGGAAAGAATAGATAAACATACTGCTAACTCTACAGTAAACAGGTATCTATTGCTGAAAATTGCCAGTTTAACAGTAATCAGCCCAGAAAATCAGGAGGAAAATGCTCTGTGGTTTTTAATAGCCAGGCCGTTTTTAGTGTGGGGGTAGTTCTCCATCCAATTCAATTATTTTGCATACAGGTCACAAAAATGAACTTAACCTTAAAGAACCAATAGGACTGCAGTGGGTCAAGAAAGTTTGGGCAGAATTTCTAATCAAGACTTGCTGACCGACATGCAGAAATATTAGAATACCCATGACATTAAAGACAAGATGCTGAATGTGTCAACAGGAAGCTTTTACTATTTTTTTTTTTTTAATACCATGTTTTTATAATGCATTTGTTTCTGTTGAACAGTTTTCGGCAAACCACTTTTCTGGGTTTTTTGTCCAGCGACTATGATGCAGAAGGACATCAGTCACCTCACGCTGCACAACATAATGCAGTGAGATTTCCATAAATCTGAACAACTTAAATGGGAAGCCAAGCAACATCCAAGCACAGTGGTGGTCAAAGTGCAGACTGCAAGTCAAATACAGCCTACTGAGCTCTTAATGAGGCTCAGCACTACCCTCCACTTTAGTAGGGAGTGATGGTGTGTGCAGCCATGGCTGTTCGGGGCCACTTAAATCAAATCAGAGTATTGCGTGCTGAGACGTGCAGTCTGTGTGGGCTTCACCTCCCTATTAAAGACGTAATGGCAGCGATCTGCTCTATTTCACGGGCAAGATTCTGTCACTCTAACTTGCACTGAGTAGTACTGTACTTTAATTTGCAAGTTGTCCTATTGCCTTCCATTGGGTTGCGGACAACTTGCAAATTAAAGTACACCTGGGTTTCCTCCATTTTTGAGGAGTTAAATAGTATAAATCAATAGTAGATAAATCTGGAGTACTTAGGTTTTGTTACTTGAATGGGGGTTTTGCTTGAGTGAACAATAGAGTTGTCTGCCAACCTTGTCTCTGAGTAACAACTTCAGGATTTATTTTATTATTTAAAGGCTTTTCTGTGGCACTCATCCCCACTGTGCCAGAGCACTTCACAAACATAAATACATTTAGCCTCATGTCAATCCCTGAAGCATGATTAAAATTTGTCCCAAAGCGACTAAGTTGTCAGGTGAGTTGACTATTGACTGATATGCTCTTCGTCTCTTTATTTGCTATACAAGCAGTCTAATCATCTTAATGCTTGGCTTAACTAAAGTGTGGCTCCTTCACTCTGTCTGCAACCAGACTTCTTTTGAACCAAGCAGATTGGCACATGGCTGACTTTGCTGTCAGTGTGTACTCTCTGCTGCTCTTTAGACAGCTGGCAGCGATCCCAGTCTCTTCCATTCTGGAGATCCTACAATTCAGGTTCATAGCTGCCTAAGCCTCAGATGTTCGTTAAATTATGTAAAATCCAGGGAGAGAGACAAGAAAATGATAGAAAGCATTAGCAGTTCTTGGGGGAGTTTAACTGTTTAGACTACAATTGAGCAAACAAAGTCTGAAAATAAATTGTAGAGCACATGGAAACTGATTTTTTTTGGCCTGTTTTCCAAGCCTGCATCTCTGAGAGAACAGTCCCTTATGGGAAATAAATGTAATTTGGTGTCTAATTGTTTGAAGTAACAGCCATGGCAGAGAGTATGGTTGTGAAAGGTAGTGTCAAGAGTAGAGCTATATATATATATTTGCCACTTTTGTAATTGCCACCTTTTTTTCCCTTGTGGGGTTGCATTCATTTTTCTACAATGCACAGTCAACCTGTGGAACTCCTTGCCAGAGGATGTTGTGAAGGCCAAGACTATAACGGGGTTCAAAAAAGAACTAGATAAATTCATGGAGGATAGGTCCATTAATGGCTATTAGCTGGGATGGGCAGGTATGGTGTCCGTAGCCTTTGTTTGCCAGAAGCTGGGAATGGGCAACAGGGGATGGATCACTTGATGATTACCTGTTCTTTTCATTCCCTCTGGGGCACCTGGCACTGGCCACTGTCACAAGACAGGATACTGGGCTAGACTGACCTTTGGTCTGACTCAATATAGCCGTTCTTATGTTCTTAAGTCATGCTCATTTAAGTCCTATTTTTCCCCAAAACAAAATGTCATCATGTATGTTAACCCTACAACAAAACTTTGATGGCAAAATTTCCTGTGAAACACCTCGCATGCTGAATGTCACAGTTTTAGATTTAACTGCACCTTTTTCTCCCTTTTCCTAGTCTTCCCAACAACACCCACTTAAAGGTCTCAGGTTTCTTAGTTGTCACCTATCTTGGAAAGGAACCCCCATCTCTCTCCCACCAAACCAGTAGTTTAGGTTTGCAGTCCTCTTCATGGTGATTTCCCCCAAGCTGGTCTGAGCAGGGTCCAGCAACTTTCTCCAGAGGTTACAACAGCGTCTGTCAGTTTCCAGCTAGTCTTCACAAAGCAAAAGACACTTTTTCTTATAATAAAAGCATTCCAGAGAAAACAAACAAGTTCCTGTCCACATGCTAAAAGCTTACCAGAGGTCACCTATCAATCTTATGAGGCTCTAGTAAGCCAAAAATCTTTCCAACCCTCTACAAAGGTTGTCACCCCTCCTCCCCCTTGGACAGAAGGTCTGAATCAAAAGAAGGCTCTGTCAGTTGAAACTCAGCCTTTTTATATAAAAAAGCCCTTCTTTGTTTGTTGGTCTGTGGAAAATCCAGTTTGAGCCAGTATCTGCAAGCCACCCCAGGGGTGGTACCTTGCTGTAGGTGTTTACTATTTCAGTTACTAGCACCCACCACTACTTTTAGTTCCCAGAGAAGCTGTGGTAACCTTCTCCCCCTTCCCACTCGCCTGGACAACCCTGGGAATTGCATATACTCCCTGGCGCACAATGATTCACAGATGATTCATAAACTTCACACAAATGACGCACATGCCCTTGCAATATCTGTCATACTGAATGCAACTTAAATGACAGTCTGCAGAAACAGTGTCTCCCAAAGGAGGGGTTGAATGTACATAAATTTGTGCTCTGTTTTTTTCCTGAGACACCTGCCGTGACCCTGCTGATACATCCAGTAAGAAAAAATATTTGGCATTGGCTCTCTTCCTAAAACCTTAATATTGGAAAATGTTCCCTTCATATGTATGTAATTCTTTTTGGGCTCTGCGGGGAGAGCGGGGAAGAAGACTGAATGTACCCACTCTCTTGATTCTTCTGCTCACTCTGATTCCCAGAGTGATAAATACCTCCAGCTCCTCTTTGAACCTTTGTTTTAGGGTGAGGGAACTTTCCTAGGGGTGTGAACTGGAGACAGCTGGGCTCTTTCAGCTCTATTCTCTACTCTGAGAGCTTCTTTATTCCCTCAAAGTCTTCCTCAATTGTTGTTCCCCAGGCCCTCCAAAGACAGCACCCTCTTGATGAGACAAAAGATTGATCTTCTTTTAACCCAATAGTAGGTGGTAGTTTCCCTGTTATTTCTACTACTATTTAGTAGTAGTATATCTTCCAAATTATTTACGCATATATTTAATTCACATATTCCTTTAGTGGAAATAAGCTCACCTGTGTAAGCCCTGAATTTTGCCTATTTATTTTTAAGTTGGACACTGACACACAAGCCAATGTGTTATAAGGCTTTCTCTGGCAATTCTAAAAAAGTAATCAACTCGTTTGCTTTCAGATAGATAGTGCAGTTATCTTCTGCTGCAACATTATGCGTTGCTCCTATGAAGAATTCATCTGAATTAGTGGTACCATTGTCACACTGTTTCTGCATGCTATGCACATGCTCTGCTGCTGCTTGTGAACTCTTGCAGAGTAATGTAATCCATTGCAATTCTGGTATCTTTTCCAATATGCTGGACATTCTGTTGGATGCCACAGCATGTCTGGCTCCATGTGCTGTTCTTGCAAGAGTCTGGATTTGAGCTTCACATACCTTTCTGCCTCAGGTAGTGTTTTTTTTTTTTCTTGCAGTATCTTAGATTTTCAGTCATGTCTACAGTAGCATAAACATGTCAGAGTAGCATAAACTTCATAAGCTTTATTCAGGACAGGTAACTTCCATTGCTTGGCAAATTTTAAATGCTTTATCAAGGGTTAATCTTGGGTCTTCCAGTAGAGTCTCTGAGGTATTATTTTTTCCAGATTCCAGTCATGATCGGATCTCTTATCAGAGACTCTGTTAGCTCCCAAAATTTCAAGGTTTGGTCTGCAGCCTGGGATCAGTCACAAACTCTTCTATAGTTTCACCTTCCTTTTGTTCTCTGATTTTAAAAACAACTTTCATGTTTTGTTTTGTTTTTTTTTTTACATGGAGTGCAGTGCTCTTCACAGTGTACTACAGTTTCATAGTTAGCTTTTTCTACCTGAAAACTGTTGAAAACATCATGTGAATCAGAACCAACCACTGTCAAAAATAAGAAAAAAAATACCTTCTGAATGTCTTCCTTTTTTACTGGCACATGTTGATTGAAGCAGTGTTCGAATTTTCTCCAGTAGTCTTCCATGTATACAAAGAGGTTTCAGCTCTGCTGGAGCTTTTAACTGCTTTTTTCTTCCATTCAGGATATTTTCTTAGTTCCTCTTCTTTTTATGTTAATTGACTTTGGAAGCTCCCCTCAGTGTCCTAATCCAATTTCATTATCCAGTGAGGACCACTGGAGTCAGTTTCAAAAGGGTAAGTAGATATTGATCTGCTGTGTGAAACTCTATTACATGGTCTTCTAAACACTTGGACTAAACCCTAGAACTGTTATACAACATTCTGGTGATGCAAATTGCATATTAAACAAGACCAAGAGTGAACCTAACAATCTCCTAAAGATTTATATCCTAAAAACTCTATGGTTAACCTACTTGCATGGCTACCTGCACAGTAAATATATTGGTATTGCAAATCTTTGGCTGCAGGTTTGTGAAAAAGAGTGCACTATCTATTTAAGGTACAGGCTGGAGGCTACAACTGGGATGTAATCAAGGATTGCTTGTCTTGCCCTAGAGATAGAATATGTAATCAAGAAGAAACTGAGTGAGAGAGGGGGTGAGAAGAGAAGCCATGCTTCGCTCAGGCTCTAGGGAGCGAGCTTCCCAGCCTAGATAGACAGACTTGCAATAGCAGGGCTCAAGCTTGTATGTTAAAGACAATAGCACTTCTAAGGCTGCAGCTTGGGCTCTTGAGCCTAGGTGGTCAGGTGGGGTTGAGAGTCCAAGGTGCGGGATGAGCCACAACATTCACACTACTAGTTTGAACCCATTAGCCTGAGTCTGTCTTCCTTTGCTAGGAGGCCTGCTAGCATGAGTCTGTTTACCAGCTACAGTGTAGACTTACCCTAGCAGACCAGCCTAACCAAAGGCTTTGTTATGTAGGCTTTAAGTTTGGAAGCTGAACTAGGGTTCTGAGGTGAAGACCCTATGAACGGTTCATTTTAATTACTCCTTCCCTGAAGCCTTCTTAAAAGAGGATGTGGTATTTTGTTATGTGTGTTAGCTTCTCCTTTCCCTTGGGCTTTTAAGTGATTCAGTTTCCCATACCTGGGGTGACAATAAAGGTGGAGCCCACCTGCAGCACCACACTGTGCTCAAGGGGGTCTTCACGGTTTGGGTGTCCCTTTACAAGGTTCCACCATGTATTTATGCATAAAGCTTGTGTGTGT
The DNA here is from genome assembly GCF_965152235.1 of Eretmochelys imbricata. Classification (NCBI taxonomy): domain Eukaryota; kingdom Metazoa; phylum Chordata; order Testudines; family Cheloniidae; genus Eretmochelys; species Eretmochelys imbricata. Next base: position 94,914,337 of record NC_135573.1, on the reverse strand, counting down.
GAACTGAACTCAAATGAGGCTTATAAGTTTTCAAAACTGGCATCACAGCAAACTGCTTCAGGTTTGTCTATCTACATATTAAGATTTTAAAAAAAGGGGCGTTTGTGTTTGGGATTGTGAGACACATTCTATTACTCCAGTGCAAACTGTGGGGTTACATGGATGTAACTGAGAAACATTATTTTAAGAGAGATGAGACCTGATTCAGAGCCCCTGAATACAATGGGGCCTTCAGTGGGCTTTGCATAGGGCTATACAAATAATAACTTTCCCCACATTCTATAGGGACCATAGCAAGCATACTCAACCTTTGCATTTTTTAGGAAACTCCTGGGTCATTACTTTTTTTAAATTACCTCCTCACACCATTACGTAGCAATTTATTGGTTGGGTTGGCTGCGAGAGCATCTTGACACTTAAAGTACATATCTAATTGTGATGTCCTTAATTTAAATCAGAATCATTTTTATTTCTATTCAATAGCTATATCTTTGTCATGGAATTGATGACTGTTTAAAACTATAATTCTAGGACAAAACACTAATTTGTAAGATGGCTAGGATTTTTCTGCAAAATAGTTTTCATAACAATAAAATCATATATACTTATGTCTTAGGCTTTTATTTGTAATCCTATTAGTCTGTAAAAAGATTTGTAATCATTTATTGCAGTGAAATCATTTTCATTTCTCCAAATGATGTCTATTCAATTTTCATTGGTTTGTGGAGCACTTATCTATTCTACAGAGAACTAGGGTTGGAAGTCATGAAGGCACCCCCATCAAGAGCAGAATGTACTCCTGAAACTGTGACAGGTGTTGTCAAGGTTCCTCCCCCACTCTGAACTCTAGGGTACAGATGTGGGGACCTGCATGAAAAACCTCCTAAACTTATCTTTACCAGCTTAGGTCAAAACTTCCCCAAGGTACAAAATATTCCACCCGTTGTCCTTGGACTGGCCGCTACCACCACCAAACTAATACTGGTTACTGGGGAAGAGCTGTTTGGACACGTCCTTCCCCCCAAAATACTTCCCAAAACCTTGCACCCCACTTCCTGGACAAGGTTTGGTAAAAAGCCTCACCAATTTGCCTAGGTGACTACAGACCCAGACCCTTGGATCTGAGAACAATGAAAAAGCATTCAGTTTCTTACAAGAAGACTTTTAATAAAAATAGAAGTAAATAGAAATGAAGAAATCCCCCCTGTAAAATCAGGATGGTAGATATCTTACAGGGTAATTAGATTCAAAAACATAGAGAACCCCTCTAGGCAAAACCTTAAGTTACAAAAAAGATACACAGACAGAAATAGTTATTCTATTCAGCACAATTCTTTTCTCAGCCATTTAAAGAAATCATAATCTAACACATACCTAGCTAGATTACTTACTAAAAGTTCTAAGACTCCATTCCTGGTCTATCCCCGACAAAAGACAGACGACAGACAGATAGACAGACAGACCCTTTGTTTCTCTCCCTCCTCCCAGCTTTTGAAAGTATCTTGTCTCCTCATTGGTCATTTTGGTCAGGTGCCAGCGAGGTTACCTTTAGCTTCTTAACCCTTTACAGGTGAGAGGAGCTTTCCCCTGGCCAGGAGGGATTTCAAAGGGGTTTACCCTTCCCTTTATATTTATGACAGGTGTGCTTGGGTGAAAGCTGTTCCTGATTACTTCAATCAGATGTGCAAGGCAATATGTACAAAAGTCAGTGATATTAAGCAACTGTCAGGCAGGTACAGTAAAACTCTTTTTCCTAGTAATTGCATGTGAAAGAATTAGAACCGCAAAACCCGTGGAGATTGGTATTTTTGTGCTCCACAATGCAGTAATTCAGTAAACTAAAAATTGAAACCTGACATTTGTTGACTTTTAAGATTACTAGTAGTCAGCTACAAGGTCAAAAACAACATATAATGTTTTCCTATCTGATTTATGTTCCTAACCCCTGTAAAATATCAAATTGAAAGTGGCAAAGAGCAAATCTCCTGTGCCTGAATGTTTCAAGGGAACCTTTACCATGTGACCTGCAAACCCTTGCAGAACATCATTTTTGCTGACACAGTAGTGATGCTGTTTAGATGTTGGTAAATCTCAACACACCACATGAATTTTGGTGACATTTACTACCCAGATCCCTGCTTTTCCTATTGCTGTCACAAGCATATTTGTTCACATACCAATTCCTCATTCTAAAATTAAACACATCAATTTATACTTCTTGCAGGTGTGGTGTTGGAGAATGACATCTGTGCAGCCACCCTGCGGCTCAGTCCCTCAACGATGTCTGCCATATAGTTTATGATTTGACACTTGCTCATAAAATATTGTATATGGTGTGCTTGGCCAGCATAAGAAGGAATGATATAAATCACACACTGCTAGCCTATGAATTTCTTCTTTTTTCTTTTGTTTTTAATTGTCCAAGGCAAACATTCATTGCTTGAGCTCTGATAAGTTAGTTCACCTCTGAAATGTGAACCTGGATTGACAGCAATGCTAAGTGATATCAGTCAGAGAACTAATTTGCGTTCTTTAGTTTTTACAACCTGTTAGATGTTACTGCGTTACGGGGGGAGGAAAAGATGAGTTCACCCAACAAAGCTGTTTCTCTTAGTCTTACCTTCTGTGACAAAATGCCACGAGCCTAGTGCTGACACAGCATGCTGATCACTAAGGTACTAGCTATTTGCACCTCTGGAGTGGACTGAATTGGGAGATGGGGGCTCAAATACATAATTAGGCAGGAGGCTGACAAGCTAATGAGAACAATCGACCCATCATCTGGGAACAGTTAAGAGAGGAAGGAAGTGCAAGGGAAAGAGGCTGGCAGGGGGCAGGAGATGCAGGATGAGGAAATCTTTCCCTCTCCCTTCCCAGAGAGTGGGCTAAGGGGGAAGTTGATGCCCCTCGTTGTTTGCTATACTGATGAACTGGTGGGGAGAACCTAATAAACAACACACTAGCACTTATAAACCTGCAAAGCATCCAGCCTGTTTGTGGTCATCCACAGGGCACAGTAGGTATCCCTGTCACATCTTCCTGCTTTGCCATTGTCTTTTAATCCTCTGTCTGTCCATCTTCCCCTCTCCACAAAATATCAAGTTCTCTGTTGAACTTCTCTGCACTGTTAGCACTGGCCTGTGTGTGTGTATGTATATATGTGTGTGCATATATATATATATATATATAGAATGGGGAATGTCTTTTCAAACAAAAGTGTGTTTGTGATATATGTATTAGGGCTAGTTGGGAAAAGATTAGTTTTCTTGTGGAAAAATTACTTTTTTTTGCCAAAAAGTGCTGAGAACTATTAAAATATTGCCCAAAAATAGGGGGGGGAGGGAGGAAATGATGGTTTCAGGTTTTCTAATGAAAAATCTCTATACTTTTTAAGTAAAACAGCTAAAATATAACTAACTTAATCAAAAACCCAATTATCCTTAAAAAAGTTGGATAGAAAAATTTCAGTCAGCCCCCCTACTTGACTTTTATTTTAAGTCTGCTGTGATAGTTATTTCAAACACAGTCTCCAACTCTGAATATTTTCCAGTCAGGTCCTCAAAGGAGAGAATTCTTTCATTTCCCTAAGAGCTACACACATGTTCTTTGAAACCTCCATTTCTGTACTTGTAGTTGCTGTTATGCATACTTTACACATCTGCTTTCAGCTAAGAAATGTGCAATATCAATACAGTTGTCTGGCTAATTTCTGTCACATTTCCTATGAATGCGTGACTCAGTGGGACTGTGCCTATCTGGCAGCTCTCCTTTGGACAAATGTTACCTTTGGTTTGCTACCTTTGCATCCATCATGATGGGTTCAATCTGAATAGAGTAGCTAATGCTCAATGCATTTGCTCTGTGGCCTGAATACTTATTTTAGTGCCACCACTGCTTGTGGGTGGGTGGGTAGGTCAGTGTGATGGAGTCCCTCCATCCCTTCCTTAAACAAAATTAATATAATCTTTTGACACTTTTTTTTTTGATGGACCAGTTGCTGCCCTGCATTGTTAACACATCTGCTGCCAATAGATATGCTTGCTCTGTACATCTTAAGGATGCCTTATCTCTGCTTCTGGAGGTGTCTCTGCTATGATCTATTAAGATAGACCTTGCCAAGTATGGTGCTTGGTGGTGGTGGTTCATTGTCATGTGCTAACTATAGCAATCATACATTCCAAACTGTTGATATTACTCCTAGTAGGGATGGGGTTAGAAAGTAACGGTGTTGGTCGGAATGGTAACCCCCACGTGAAAGCCCATGGGCTCAACAGGCCAGCAAAAATCAGAACACAAAGATGTGGTTGACAGAGAAGAAATAACAAGTCCTGTGCTGCTTGAGAAGGTTCTGGCACCATCTGGTACTACATAGAGCAGGGTTACCAAAAAGTCACTCATACAATTATTGGAAAAAGAGAAACAGAAAATGCTGCAGGTGACAGCATCTGCGACTGCATGTAGAGCTTGTAGGGGAGAAACGGTCTAAGATAGTGCCTGGGGAGAGGGTGCTACTGCCGTTGACAATGAGATCAATAGCATTAATGCAGAATCTAGTTGTTATACCAGCAATCTGCCTTGTTCTGGAAAAAGCCAAGTGGGAGACATAGTATTTGCTGTCGCTCATGACAAAGAGAGTACATCTGGGCAGATGTTCTTATAAAATAAAAGCTAGTTCTACTACTGTGGTCTTTATACTAAACACACAAGGTCTTCTTCACTTTAAAATTTTCATAGTTGTTGAGCAGCAGTGGCTTCCACTGCAGTCGCTGGTAGCTGTGTGTGCTCAGCAACTCTGACAATCAAGTCACAAGTCCTCCTTTTCTTTTTGCGAATACAGACTAACACGGCTGTTACTCTGAAATCTATAGAAACCAGCATTCACCACAACCTTCCAGCCTTCAGAACAAGCATTGCAACAGACTGAGGACAGTGTAAATGCATGATGCCAATAACACAGCCACAATAATCCACTGATTATATTGCCTGTTGGAACATGACTAATCCACATACAATCATAGAAATGTAGGGCAGGGAGGGACTTCAAGAAGTCATGTAGTCCATGCCCTGCTGAGGCAGAATCCAGTATAGCTGGATCATCCCTGACAGATGTTTGTCTAACCTGTTCTTAGAAACCTCCAGTGACAGTGATTCTACAACTTCCCTTGGAAGCCTATTCCAGTATTTAACTATCCTTATGATTAAAGATTTATTTTCCAATATCTAACTTAAATCTCCCTTGTTGCAGATTAAGTCCATTACTTCTTGGCCTATGTTTAGTGGACCTAGAGATCACTGTCCTTATTATAACAGCACTGAACATATTTGTAGGCTGTTACCACGTCCCCCTGCAGCCCTGTTTCTTAGGACTAAAAATGCCTGGTTTTCTTAGTCTTTCCTCATAGGTCAGGTTTCTAAAACTTTTTATAATTTTTGATGCTCTCCTCTGGGCTATCTCCAATTTGTTCACATCTCTAAGTGCGGCACCCAAAACTGGACACAGTACTCCACAAACCTTACCAGCTCTGAGTAGAGTGAAACAGTTACCTCCCATGTCTTATATGTGGCACTTCTGATGATACACACCAGAATATTAGCCTTTTTCACAACTGCATCATATAGGCTCAAATTCAATGTATGATCCACTATAAGCCCCAGATCTTTTTCTGAAGTGTTACTGCCTAGCCAGTGTTCTTGGACCTGGGACCAATACGGCTACTAGAGAGACAAGGTGGGTGAGGCACTATCTTTTATTGGATCGACTTCTGTTGGTGAGAGAGACAAGCTTTCCAGCTTACACAGAGCTTCTTCAGGTATGAGCACATATTTTCTTAACTGTGACTAGTCACTGTCATTGTTCTTCCGGAATAGCTGTTGCCCGAAAAAACTAATTGCCTCCACCTTCTTTTTACAGAAACCCATGACTGAGATAATGAGCTAAACATGTCACATGAAAAGCCACCCCCATGAGTTCCCCTCAGGGGGCTCTAATGTGCACCAGGGATTCAGATCAGCCCCAGAATCCAGTGTCTCCACATTGCATTTTCATAAGCAAATTAGGGAAATGAGGTGTAGCTTAAATTACTATTAGGCAGGTGCAAACCTGGTTGAAGAAACAAATTACTCATTGAGTCAACAAAAGTAATTGTGAAACTAGGAGGACATATTTAATGAGGTCCCACAAGGGTCTGTACCTAGTCAAAACTTGCATTAATGACGCCATGGTGTGGTGTGGATGACAGCATGCTAGGAGGAATTGCAAGCACTTTGGAGGCCAGGATAAGAATTCAAAATGATTTTGATAATTTGGAGAATTGCTCTGAAATCAACAGTTAAACACAGTTAAGAAAATCTGTGCTTTTAGCTTCCTCCTGCACCTTGTGTGAATGGGAAAATGTAGTTCTATAAATGTTAGAACTTTTTATCCTTACTCTTGCCTACAACAGAGAACTGTGCAAGCGCATAGACCTTCTGTAGTACACTTGGGCTCTTAAGCATATTATATGTGAATGCTGGAGAGAGAGAGAGAAATCATAGTGGTCCAAGCTTGATGGTTTCACTTTTGAATCGCTAAATTACCCATCTATTAGAGGATTGGGCCAAATGAAATCTGATGAAGTTCAACAAGGACAAGTGCAGAGTCCTGCACTTCGGATGGAAGAATCCCATGCACTGCTACAGACTAGGAACCGAACAGCTAGGCAGCAGTTCTGCAGAAAAGGACCTAGGGGTTACAGTGAACGAAAACCTGGATATGAATCAACAGTGTGCCCATGTTGCCAAGAAGGCTAATGGCATTTTGGGATGTATAAGTAGGAGCATTGCCAGCAGATCGAGGGACGTGATCATTCCCCTCTATTTGGCATTGGTGTGGTCTCATCTAGAATACTGTGTCCAGTTTTGGGCCTCATACTACAAGAAGAATGTGGAAAAATTGGAAAGAGTCCAGCAGAGGGCAACAACAATGATTAGGGGGCTGGAGCACATGACTTATGAGGAGATGCTGAAGGAACTGGGATTGTTTAGTCTGCAGAAGAGAAGAATGAGGGGGGATTTGATCACTGCTTTCAACTACCTGAAAGGGGGGTCCAAAGAGGATGGATCTAGACTGTTCTCAGTGGTAGCAGATGACAGAACAAGGAGTAATGGTCTCAAGTTGCAGTGGGGGAGGTTTAGGTTGGATATTAGGAAAAACTTTTTCACTAGGAGGGTGGTGAAGCACTGTAACAGGTTACCTAGGGAGGTGGTGGAATCTCCTTCCTTAGAGGTTTTTAAGGTCAGGCTTGACAAAGCCCTGGCTGGGATGATTTAGTTGGGGATTGGTCCTGCGTTGAGCAGGGGGTTGGACTAGATGATCTCCTGAGGTTCCTTCCAACCCTGATATTCTATGATCTACAAGTGTATTTTCTGAATTGATGTCCACAGCAGGAAGCATTTTCCTGAGCAATCCTGAATGCTATCAGAACATACACAGCATCTTGCTTTTGAAAGATTTAATTACACACATACTCATGTCCAAGGAATTGTTGATCAGATTCTCGGCTTGCATCCTTCTTGCACAGATGTAACATGAGTGAGTTCAGTAGGGTTGCACTTGATATTTTTATAAATGTAAGTCAGCACAAACAGACCCACAATCATCGGATTAATTGAACAGGGATAACTAAATATACATGATGGAAAGGATTAAACCGCTTTTCTCCTACCTTCCAATTTTTACAGTCGGAAAGTCAGGTCAAGCTGCTCAGAACTATGTATTTATTTCTGTGCATATGCAAAGTGACCTCTAAAACTGAATGCCCCAACTATTTTTAGGCACATTGCATAACAATCCAAACAATCATTCTATGGTGGTGGTTACTAATATGGGCTGTGACTTCACAGGTTCTCAAGACATTTTGGATAGCTGATTTATATACTTTGTGTTACTCAGCCTAACTTTCCATTCTGCCTTAATAATTTGTACCAGTCTGTGCATCTCTGATCGTGTCCCCTCCCTGGAAGGTCAGGTTGTATGAAAGCCTGCATATGGAATCTTGACAGATTAATTCACACTATCTGCCTTGAGACCCGAAGAAGAGCTCTGGAAAGCTCAAAAGCTTGTTCTTTCCACCAACAGAAGTTGGCCCGATAAAAGATATTGCCTTACCTATCTTGCCTCTCTTGAGACAATATCATTTCTATTTTTCATATAGCTTTCTGTCTTGATTTTTAGAACAATGATACATAATTTGTTGTTATATGTTAAGGACAAGAAACAGTCTCCTGACTTCTAATGACGGGGAAAAAAATGGGGAATGACTTTGTTTAAAAAATTGATGTGTGTAAAGCATTTTAGAAATCTTTCCCAAAAAGATAAGAACTGTTAAGAGATTTTACTGTATTTACAATTCAAATGAGCATCAGTAAAATTGTCAGCTGAATTCTGATTTCAGGATCTTTATCCTTAGTGTTGCATGAAACAGAAAGCACACACCATGACTTTTCAGAAACCAGGTTGATCCTGGAGGTGCCTGCAGTTTACAAAAAGCCTGTCTTGATTTATAAGCTGAGCCTATTTTATATGGCACTCGGGGAAAAATAAATATGGTATACTAAAATGTCATTTTACCAGTCTACTTTCAAAACCATCATTTTATCCTCTGGGATCTGAATGGAGATTTTTGGCTCAATAAGGGTATATACTTTATTTAAAAAAAAAACAAAACAAAAGTTCCTGAGAATACTCCTTTTTTTGAATTTTCAAACTAATTTATTTTGACTATGTTCCCTTTGTGTTAGTTTTTCATGAATATTCTAGCACATTCTTTAATCAGCAGGAATGTTCTCTGAAATTTCAAAGTGAATTGTAAGTGTTTATTGGAGTATATTACTGGAAAGCATACACTTGTGTTTTCACACCAAAAAAAACAGGTTCTGAAAGAGGCTTGGTGAACAGACATGTGATGTTTCTAGGACCTATGTAACCAATTAAAACTAATAGCAAACCTGCCCATGTACCATCGAAGAACCAAAAATTATTTGTAGAATTTCTTTGTAAATAATTACAAACAATGAATAAATAGGGAAACTATGCTGTCAATGGAGAATTCATCAATGGAAACTTACTGCAGATTATTCAATAGCTCTGCCTATGACTCTATACTGTAATTTTTACAGTTGGAAAGTCAGGTCAAGCTGCTCAGAACTATGTATTTATTTTTGTGCATATGAAAGTAACCCCTAAAACTGAATGTCCAAACTATTTTTAGGCATATTGCATAACAATCCAAACAATGAATCTATGGTGGTGGTTACTAATATGGGCTGTGACTTTACAGGTTGTCAAGACATTTTGGATAGTTGATTTATATACTTTGAAAGAAAACAAATAATTTTATTTTACTATTTCACCTTGCCATTATTGTTCTTGATATTGCTAGGAAACAATGTCCATGCTTCATGTGCAAATGTTCAGGCTATGAATTTATGGGACTGGCAAACCTCCACCTTTGTATTAAAACTCCATTTCTTTTCCTTAAAAATAATCTGCCCCCAGTTACCTGGATGTAAGTAGAAGTTACACCCAAGAAATAGAATGTAGAACTGCACCCCCTACTGTTTAGTATATGGATCAATAGTTACTAATAATCTGTCATGTTTTATAATATGTGAAATCCTGATAAAGAATACTGTATAACTGCTACTTTTTGTTGAAAATATTTTGCATGCACATAGAAGCATTTATAGATTTGGGCAGGGCCTCATCTGATGTTAAATGGTGCAGTTCCAATGAAGGCAAGATCTGGGGTCCTGTAGCTGCTCAAAGATCTGTTAAGAATTTGGGGAATCCATGGATTCTGAAGGCCAATCCATGGATTGTTTCTTGGAACAAAGGTTAATGGTGGTGGTGGTTGTATTACATTAGCACCTGGAGGCTCTAACTGAAATCTCGGTCTCATTGTAGTCAGTGATGTACATGCACATACAATTATTCCTGCTTTAGTTTACAATCTAAATAGATCTCACATCTAGAGAATGTGAGGGAAAACAGGCACATAGAGGAAAAATTACCTGCTCAAGATCAAACAGCAGAGCTGGGAATAGAACCCAGGTCTCCTGCCTCCTAGGTCAGTGCCCTAGCCACTAGATAATGCTGCCTCCCACCCAAAAGTTCTGTAATGCTAGAAGTAAGAGAATTTGGAGGGCGGGGACGGACGGACACATTCCTGCATTAGCACCTTCAAAAACAAAGTGTATTATTGGAAAGTATTATTTATGGTGGAGAGGTTGGAAGCCAAGAGGTCTAGTAAGTGTTACAAGTCAAGCCCTGTGTAGTAGCTGGGAATCAGGTGTGGGGCAGGTAGTCATGTCACTGTAGCCAGCACCTGAAGTGGGGTAAACAGCAGACTCGGTAGGAACAAATAGAAGAAGACAAGGATTTTAATTTCTTTCTTGCCACCTCTCTTCCTGGAGTCAGCAACTTTTATAGTCTTCTTCCAGAACTCATGATTGTATGCCTACCTGTCATGCAAATTGTTCTCTCATGTCCATTGATGTCTGCCATGTATCTCTGGGCTTGCCCTTGGTCGTCTTCCATCCCTGACCATTAAAGGTCATCTTAAATATAACTCTTAGGCTCAGATGGATATGTCCATATAAGTGTAGAATAACTTCCCTCAACTTGTCTTAATTGGGGCAACCTGCTTTATGCCCGTCACAGTTTCATTCTGTTTCCTATAATGGAGTGTCCAACCATTTGACCAACATCTTTATTGCCATCATAGAGAGCATACTCATTTCTCTTCTTGTGGCTTGCAAAGTCTCTCTTCTGTACATTAGGATGGGTTGAATTACAGTTTTATACACAATTTTATTAGCATTTTTTTTCTCTCAGGGAACTGGGATCAGTTCCTGCCACCTGCACCAAACAGTTGTAATATGATGCTGGGCATTACTCAAGAGGGCAACCGGCAATCCTAGGAATTTAAATTCTTTCAGTTTTCTAAGCCTGTAATATCCATTATGATAACTGAGGGAGACGGACCCACCATAATCGGTCTTATTAATGTTCTGTTATGGGTGGTCAGACCTAGTCAGAGACAGAATCTGCAGTATGAGACAAGAGTCAAGAGTTCACTGGGTCAGGGAGGTCAGAATTAGGAGCCAAACTGGAGATTGGAACCAGAGTCAGACTGGATCAGGATACCATGGGTTCAGAGGCAGGAACAGGAAGCACATGGCACATAGTCCAGAGTAGGGTGATTCCCAGTTGTTCAGACTACTTCCTGTTGATGGTTTAAGTCGAGTCAGCAGGCCAATCAGCCGCTCTGGGACTCCATACATCAGACCTCAAGGACAAAGCCTTACACTAGGACTTGGCTTCATGGGTCCCAGATAAACTGTTGCCAGCAGGCTGCCAGGTGAAGGTTGGAGCATAGCTGCTTCCATGAATCGTGTGGGTCTGGGTTGAAGACCCATGGGTCATGACATTATCCCATCCCCTAAGAGCCCCCTTAAGGCTACATTGCTCCAGGTTTTTCAGGGTGGCTCCTAGTAGGCAGTAACTGTGGCCCCTGGTCAGAGGTGAGATGATCTGGGAGGCCATAAAGGCATACTGTGTTGTTTATCCAGAGTCGCACAGTTTTCTTTGAGGAATGTAAACCTGTACAGACAAAGAAGTGAGACATCTTAAAAAGTGGTTTACCATTATCAGGATGTTTGTAAAATCACTGGATTCTGGTAACTCCACCATAGAGTCCAAGGAAATGGCCTGAGGTGGAATGTCCAGAGGTTCGAGGAGAACCCAAGGCTTCTGATGTAGCATCTTGGCGTGGGCATACAGATGGCAGGAAGCTACAAAGATCTCTGTTGTGCAGCACATTTGGGGCCACCAGAAGAAATGGGACATTAATCGTTGGGTTTTAGATCCCCCAAGTGTCCTGCCGGGGTGGAGTCATGGCACCACTGAAGAATAGCCACGCTCAGGTCCTGGCAACATAGATGTGGTCCCTTATGAACATGATCGCCTCCTGGGCATCTTGTGGTTTTCAATTTGATAATGGCTAACTTGTATGGCATTCCGGAGACCAAGGCAGAATGAATGAGTGCAAGCAGGTCCTGGTGAAAAGTGGCATTCAGGAAATTATGGTACTTGAGAATTTGTGCTGGCTCTGGACTTGTGGCCTTGTGGGTCAGAGCCATATCTTCAGGAAAAGGCATCAGCCTTGCTGTTTCTAGTTCCAGGGTGGTAGATCTATCTAAAGTTGGATTGGGAGAAGAATAAACTTGCCAGAGTTGTCACTGATCTAGGGCCTTGGCCTTGCATGGGTTCTATAGGTTTGGATGATTGGTAAATGCTTGGACTGGATAGTGGGTCCCTTGCTGTAGCATCACCACTATTTGAAGGCAGTCTTAATTGCCAGGAGCTCCTTGACCAAGATATAAGTTCTGTTCAGAAGGGGTAAGCTTCCTCGAGTAGCAAGCGCTGGGGTGCAGTATTTGCATGGGTCTATGCCTTTGGGATAGTACTGCCCCAATCATTGTACTAGAAGTGGTGCCTTCCACAACTGAAGCTTATACAGTGTCTGATTGGACTAGTACTGGAGCAGTTATGAAGGCAAGCTTCAGCTGCTTAAATGCATGTTGGGCCTCAGGTGACCCATGGCACTGGGTGTTTCCAGAGTAGGGCAGTACAGGGCTTGGATTGATTTGATTTTTTTTTTAAATGAACCTCCGGCAGAAGTTCACAAAGCTTAAAAAATGCTTGTAGGTCATGCATATTGTAGGCAATTGGAGGGGTGTGCCCAGTTGCACACAGCCTGAACCTTGCACAGATATATCTTGATCCTTTCCAGGGATAGGATGAAACCCAGTAACTAAGCTGAGGTCTGATCAAATGTGCATTTCCAAGCTTAGTGTAAAGTCTACGTTGTTGTTTCTCCAGGACTGTGCAGATCATTTGAAAAGATTAATATATTACCTAAGTATACCACCACGAACTGGTCCAGTAGGTCATATTGAATATAGTTAATGAAGTGGTGGAATATTGCTAGGCCATTAGTCAGTCTGAATGGCATTTTCAGAGTGGTCATAGTGGGTCTGAAAGATGGTCTTTGATTCATTGCCCTCTCAAATACAGATGAGATTTTAAGCTCCCTGGAGATCCAGTTTAGTGAATATGTGGGCAAATCCCAACAGCTGGGGATCAGGGTAATGGTTCAAGTTTGTTATCTGATTTAGGCCTTAGAAATCAATACAGTGATGGATGCTGCCATCTGGCCTTTTTTCACAAAAAGGACTGGCACACGACTGGTGAAGTTGACTTGTGTATGAGCCCCTAGGCCAGGTTCTCTTGGAGACACTCTTGCAATGCCACCAGTTCAGACTCTGACATTGTGCATAGTCACCCCATGCTATCTTTGCCTCTGGCTGAAATACTATGGGGCAGTTCTAGTCCCAATGTGCAGGGAGCCTTTCAGATTCTTTTCAAAGATGTCCGTGTAGTTGCAGTACTTGGGGGAGAGCTTGGGAGTTCACAGTTCTTCCAGTGGGTGTTTCAGTGGGTAACTACACCTACTTGAGTCTTCTTTGGTCTGAGTACAATGTTTTCTGGTCTCTGGCCATGCTGTAAGCAGAATTTTGACAAAGTGACCTTCTACTCTTGCCAGTGAATGAAGGGGGTTATGAAGGGCGAGCCAGGACATGTCAAGGATCAGAGAAAAATCCAGGGAATGGACCGTACCAATTTGTAGTATTTCACTGTGTCCCTGAATAACTGCCTCCAGAGGGATAGTCTCCTCCACAACTGAACCTAAAGAGAGCAGGAAGCTGTCAATAGTTACAATAATCTCAGGCATAGCAAGGGAAGCTATAGAGCCCGAGCTGTAGCTGCATCCATTAAATCAGTGGTGGGCAACCTGTTGCCCTTCAAGCTAATCCACTGGTGGGCTGCCAGACAGTTTGTTTACATTTGCATGGCTGCTCCCAGTGGCCGTGGTTTGCCATTCCCAGGCAATGGGAGGTTCAGGAAGCGGCATGGCCCATAGGCTGCAGGTTGCCCACCACTGCATTAAATTAGTGGCTGCTCCAAAATCAACGAGAGCCTGTTGGAGTGGAATCCTGATGATGTTCCTCCACACATCTCCACTCATTGTCAGGAAGTCTACACATTAGGATAGTAGCTAAATAAGTGGTAACTTTTCCATAATAGCCTTCTATTTTGTCATCGTATAGGAGAAAACTCAATTCAAAGTTTATAAACAAAATTTATATTGTTCAGTTTTAACACCCCCCCCCCAATACCATTGTAACTTCTAAAAAAATCACTATGTAGTGTTAAAATATATAGCGCTGTCCTTCTCTTCTCCTTTTATGAAAATAATATTTCATGAGTTATCAGGAATATTTATAATGGCAGCATAATACTTTTCTTTATTGATTTTCAAAAGAACATTTTTATGTCACCCTGTGAAATTGCATGGACATTTTATCTAGTCACCAAGGTGAATTACCGCCCTTTCTAAGAGAACAGCTGCAGATTCAGATATGAAAAGGAATCTGCTGGAAACTCCAGCCTGGTTCATCTGAGCCCTTTAAGTATATTAATACAATTGTGATGCCGAGTTATTAGTGTAATTGTGTTTGCGCTCTTATTATGGTGCTTGGGAGCCTGTCAATGTTTCAGCTATAAACTGTTCTTTTCAGGGGTTATCGGGTGACTATTTAAAAAAAATATTTCAGGCTGAAAATTAGATAGTGTTCAAACCACGAAAAAAAAGGAAGTCTGAAAGATTAGCTTAGTTGTAAATCAGTGAGGCAAAAATATTACTGGCTTCAGAGACCATTTTGCATTCTTCTGATTTTAAAATTATCTTTGGTTTCTACTGTAAATATTATGCATCTGACTTTCCATAAATTGAACTAGCTGCTTGGAGCATATTAAAAAACAAGAAAATCCCTGCAAACTGTTTACAACCCCAGCCATTCTTCAGTAAAATTTTCGTAAGGATTTGAGGTAGGCAGGATATCTTTTGGGATACTGTAATGAAGCTGTCAGATCCAAAGCACTCTTTTCTCTCAGTTCTTTGGTGCCTGTGTTGCTAGAGATGAGCTAACATGCTGGAAGCTGCCATTTTCAAATATCTATCTTTGTACATAAATTGATCCTTAGATTGAAAACTGTATCATCATTAGAGGTGGGTGAAATACTTTGTCTCAAATATTTTCCTGAAAATGCAGATTCAGGTTGACTGAAACATAATGAATTTGTGTTGATATCTGTGAATTGTTACTTTGAAACTAGCAAAAAAACCTTCAGAAATGGTGAAGTGGTTAGCTTACATAGTATGAAAACAAAATATATTGATTGTTTTTGGGAATGGTGTTGTGGGAGGAGCTAGACGATTCAGATGTCATTCACAAAACCAAACAGGTACTTAGTATAGGGCTTCTGAAATCAATGGAGTTATTCCAGGGCTGAATTTGATTTGGTCTTATAACTTCCTTAAACATTGACATTAACCAAAGAGCTAATCATGTTCTTGCAGAGGGAGAGTTTTGACACTAGATGACAAGGCTCCAGCAAGTAACTAACACACTATTTCATCACAGCTAGTAATTGCCTTCGGTGTGAAAATGACTATTTGCAATCACTTGAATACACATTGCCAATATACAAAGTAAAAAACAGCATATGGAAATGAGTTGCTTACAATTGGCAAGATCAGTCAGCTGTGACTTTTATATTGATTCACTAGAAGCTTTTTATGGTTAATAAACTAAAAATGACAGCTACAAAGATTATGATTATATAACTAATGTTTTATAATTTCAAACATAATTACAAATATATTAAGATCTCCCAAACACAACTGAGCCAATGTTGAAGTCTGTACTCAAGCAAAAATTTACTGATTTTAAATGACAATTGCACCTGTACAGCTGAAATCAGATGTATGTCTCAAGTATTTTTTTATACTTGCCTTATTTGACACTGATTTCTCTAAGTACTGATTATAAAACATTATTGACTGGCTTATATAAGGCCAAATCAAGCCCACAAAGGGCCTCAAAACCCTAAATAAAGTGCAACCTCTATAGTTTTGCTGTGAAGGGTATGATCAGGAAACAAGAATTCTATTAAGAGGATTTACATCTCCTGTGTGCTTGAGAGCAGAGCTTACTGTGAACTCTCTGCCCCATACCATAAAATGAGGGTAGATGTGAAGGTTTATATTCAGTGAAACCAGATTTTTTTTCCCCATAATTTACAAAGTAATGATTTTTTTAAAAGAAATCTTATTCACATTGGCCTTTGGAAACGCACACGCACACACTCAGAACAAAGCTGATGTGCCAACAGCAGAAACTGATCACATTGTTATGTCAGAAATTAAGTCCCAAAGGCCAGGTTGATCATATCTTTCCTTTTGTCAGCTTCCAGCAATTAGCACTCAGCAGTCAGGGTGGATCTACTCTTGGGACCTGATCCAACTCCCATTGAAAGGCTTGTTTGCTTATTTATTTGTAGGTCCTGATCCTGCAGTTGACAGTCACTGAGACTGTGTCTGGGTACAGGATACAATCAGATGCAACTGACTGCAGGATCAAAGCCAAAATTATATTTATTCTGCCATTTTCTTGCCTATGCCTTACATAATCTGGGAATGGATGCCAAATTGATTTTTTCCTGGGTGGTGGGTTACTTCATGGCTTTTGAGTCTGTCATGTGTCTGATCCCTTGTTTTTGAGCTGTTGGTTTTTATTTTAATGTATTTTACTGACTTTCATAGTCAAGTTTTCAGGTACTTTTTTAATAGGTGCTATATAAATGTACTAAACAAATAAAATGATGCAACAATTATAATACCATAGAATATGTCTACATGTGTGCCAAAATATAAGGATTACTTTTAAATCCTATGGTGTCTGATGCTCAGCATTTAGCCTTTCTTTTTTATTTTGACTTCATCTTACTTTGGATACACAAACATCAGTGTATGAAGATTTCATTTCAACCACATTAATTTTTTTAGGCAAGAAAGTATAGCCACCCTCTTCTGACACATTTCTGACTGTTAGTTCTGCAAAGGATTTGCAGAGGCAGGTAGCTAATAATGTCATCATTGAATACTTAAGAACAGGATGCACTTCTAAAGCCTCTGCATGAGGAAATGTGCTTGGCAGGTTGCTGAAACAGAAAAATGTCATCCCAGTAACTTGCAGCTAGTGCTATTCAATACCACACTTGGTCAGTCATAATTCTGTACTTTTATATCTTGACTTCAGTAGATTATCAAGAAAAGATTATTATGCTTTTAACAATGAATCTTTACAGTGTTCTACAGTAATACAATATGTCTATTCACACAGAAAAAATCTATTACACTGATGATGCAGATATCTCTTCAGCCAAAAATAGAAAAGAAATGAAGATGGTAAGCCTTACCTCTGGTATTCAAGTTGTTGGGTTCAGTTGTTGTACCTAGCGACATCTAGGGAAACACTGTTTTCCAGCAAGTGTTTCAGGCCCCAATGCATCAGTTAAACAGGAGCTTAACTTTAAATCCCTGTGTGAGTGTTTGCATGCTTAAAGTTAAGCACTGTTCGTGTACTCTGCTGGATCAGGGCCGCAGAATATTTTAATATAGATTTCCTTGGCTTTGTATAGGATAAAATAGTCTATCGGAAATTCAACCTTTCATCTTTCTTCTTTGTGTGTGTCTGTATATAAATTTCTATTGGTCAAAAACCTTCAAATTCTGAAATTTTTGATTGGAAAAAGGATTAGCATTTGCATACTGAAAAGTTATCCTGTTTTTTTGCCCAGTTATAATAATTCCCTTGAAACACACAATTAAAAAGAAGAAGAAAAAACAATACAATATTAATCCTGTCTAGTGTTCTTAGGGTCAATATTGGGACCATAATTCTTCACTGGTGGAAGCTGTAATATAGATAGGGTGCTGAGTCAAAGTGGGAATGGATGAGACTGTGAGAAAAATACCTGTCTGTGTTCTGTCTACATTACCGCTTTCACCATTGCTTCCCCTTGTGGAGTTACACCAATGGTAAATGAAAGTCAATTAACCTCCCCATACTCAAATGAAGGCCTTAGACCATGTGTTAAAATGAGTTAATGCCTACTTAGAGACTCCTTAGTATATATGGACATAGATTATTTTGGATGGCCACAATGGCTCCAAAGCAGCCACTACTGTACTCAAGGGTCACTTGGGGGCACCAATTCATGGTTTCGATTGTATAAATACTCTCATCCATTTATCCTGTTGAGTCAGGGCCTTCTTAGAGTCCTGGAGTTTTCAAATCACTGAAACATTAGGTTACAATAGCTCCAAAAGACCTTTTAAGACCTACTGAGTCAAAGAAAGTGCTGCTGTATTGCAAACACATTAAGAAAATGTTTTTTAAAGAAAATTTAGCAGTAACTATTTTTCTGATTAACTGCCCCCCACCAAACACCCTGTCAGATAAGTATGATCAGCTAGGGGACTTGTTAGGCTCTCTAAGCTTGACACTCCCTGACCAAAGGTCAGGTCACAAGTACTTGGCAGAGTACATAGCTGCATTTACTTTGTTCAGTGTTTGATTATTTTAGTTATTAGCTTTTACCTTGAAAAATGGCAAATTTGGTTTGTGTTTTTGTCTTTATGAATCAGTGCCTCGCTAATATCGTCACAGGCATGATATAAACTAATATACTGAATCAGTATGAATTAACTTTTTTCATAATACCCAGGGGAATTCCACATGAGATAATTGACTGTATAATATTGGAAACCATCTTCCAAGGTTAAAATGTATTTAAGAACAAATTAAATTGGTAATGGGGCTGGGGAGTAGGGCGAGACACAGAAACCAACTAGCCACACACACAGAGAACTTTAAAGCACCATTGGCCAGGGTGATTTTGCACACTAATGATTTCAAAGCAGTTGCACACATTTTTGTTGAATGTTTTTAAACAACATCTCTCTGTAAACTGGAGGCTGGGTATAACAGCTCTCACTGTAAAGTGAATTTCTATTGTGAAGCTATAAACTCCCTTTAAAAGGAAAAAAAAAAGTTTTCTGAAGCCATGAAAATGGTGCAGGTAAAAGAAATACTGTTTCCATTCCTGCTTTGGGTCCACTTCTTAAACATAGACTTTTTTCCCCATTCACCAAGGAGTATAGTATTTAGAGATAAAAGAAGGTGAACATTTGAGCTGAACCCATACTTTAAGGTCTATGTAAGCAAACCCTTGATTTTTTGAGTCTTTCACAGAATTTCTGAGTCTTCATTCTCTACTTATCTCTCTTTCCTAGTCCCATAATAGATTCTCTAGCTCTAGTTTGCGGTCTCTGCAATGCTCACATGGCTGCCATCTTTATACCTCCTATACTAGTCAGGGGCTTCCTGACCCAGAATGCTTTACATGCCATTGGCTAGACCCTGAATTCTGGCTAATTGCCAAAAAAGGGTTATCAATAACTTTAATTATATCATGATTTTCTCATATGCAAAATCTAGTAGTTAAAATACGTAGAGACACTTTCTTATTCTGACTGCAGTATTACAGGTTTACTTGATTTGAAGCTGAGCTCTGATTTGGCCTTTTAGTCACAGAGCAGGGAGAAATAAGGTTGCTGGGAGCAAATGGATCAATTAAATAGTGATCCCTTTTAATGAAGGCTACATCTGCAGGCCAATGATAAAAATAACTGACTCTGTCACTCATGATATAAGCCATCTTCTTAGGCCCATGATGATAACCTACCAGAATCCAGCTACTAGCCTTGGCATTTTCATTGATCTTTGCATGTAGTATTTCAGAAGTCTGTAAAACATGCAGATCAGTTCATTATAAAAGACTGAGTTCTATGAACAAAGGCCTCTGTACATGGAAAATAGGGATTTAATTGTGACTCTACTTGGGTGAAAACACATGACAGAGAGAGAAAAACATTCTTCAGTATGCGTGGATACTTTTAGGAGGTAGCTTTATGACTCAGCCAAGGAGAGAGGGAGAAAAATGTCTTTGGTCAACTACCTGTTAATGTTGTGAATCTTTAGACATCTGTTTTATAATAGGCTGAAACCACTTATTTACAGAAGTTTTGTACACAACTACACATAGTAAAAGCGGGATACTGGGGTCTAGTCTCCTCTATTCCATCTCTGACTCTGCCACGGATTGCTGATTTGGGAAAGTAATGTACTCTGTGCCTCAGTTTACCGCATGTGAAATACAATATAAAACACTTCATCGGATGCATACCGTGGAAACTGCAGAAGACATTATATACACACAGAGACCATGAAACAATACCTTCTCTCACCCCACTGTCCTGCTGGTAATAGGTTATCTAAAGTGATCATCAAGTTGGGCCACTTCCAGCACAAATCCAGGTTTTCTCACCCTCCGCCCCCCCCCCCCACACACACACAAACTCAGTCTCCTGCTGGTAATAGCCCATCCAAAGTGACCACTCTCTTCACAATGTGTATGATAATCAAGGTGGGCCATTTCCTGCATAAATCCAGGTTCTCTCACTCCCTCACCCCCCTCCAAAAACCACACACACAAACTCACTCTCCTGCTGGTAATAGCTTATCCAAAGTGACCACTCTCCCTACAATGTGCAAGATAATCAAGGTGGGCCATTTCCAGCACAAATCCAGGTTTTCTCACCCCCCCACCCCCCACACACAAACTCACTCTCCTGCTGGCAATAGCTCATCCAAACTGACCACTCTCCAAGTTTAAATCCAAGTTTAACCAGAGCGTTCGGGGGGGGGGGGGGGGGGGAGGAAAAAAAAGGGGAAATAGGCTACCTTGCATAATGACTTAGCCACTCCCAGTCTCTATTTAAGCCTAAATTAATAATATCCAATTTGCAAATTAATTCCAATTCAGCAGTTTCTCGCTGGAGTCTGGATTTGAAGTTTTTTTGTTGTAAGATAGCGACCTTCGTGTCTGTGATTGCGTGACCAGATAGATTGAAGTGTGCTCCGACTGGTTTATGAATGTTATAATTCTTGATATCTGATTTGTGTCCCTTTATTCTTTTACATAGAGACCGTCTGGTTTGGCCAATGTACATGGCAGAGGGGCATTGCTGGCACATGATGGCATATATCACATTGGTGGATGTGCAGGTGAACGAGCCTCTGATAGTGTGGTTGATGTTATGAGGCCCTGTGATGGTGTCCCCTGAATAGATATGTGAGCACAGTTGGCAACGGGCTTTGTTGCAAGGATAGGTTCCTGGGTTAGTGGTTCTGTTGTGTGGTATGTGGTTGTTGGTGAGTATTTGCTTCAGGTTGGGGGGCTGTCTGTAGGCAAGGACTGGCCTGTCTCCCAAGATTTGTGAGAGTGTTGGGTCATCCTTCAGGATAGGTTGTAGATCCTTAATAATGCGTTGGAGGGGTTTTAGTTGGGGGCTGAAGGTGACGGCTAGTGGCGTATCTGTTATCTATTCAGGGGACACCATCACAGGGCCTAAAAACATCAGCCACACTATCAGAGGCTCGTTCACCTGCACATCCACCAATGTGATATATGCCATCATGTGCCAGCAATGCCCCTCTGCCATTTACATTGGTCAAACTGGACAGTCTCTACGTAAAAGAATAAATGGACACAAATCAGATGTCAAGAATTATAACATTCATAAACCAGTCGGAGAATACTTCAATCTCCCAGGTCACGCAATCACAGACATGAAGGTTGCTATCTTACAACAAAAAAGCATGTAGCTCAGAATACTCAGTGAGGACATCAAAATGCACATCGATATTGCCAAATGCCTTCTTGTTCATCCGGAGCAGATTGGTCAACCTGGAGATGTTTAAATAGCCTCCAAAGAAGAGCTGGCAGGTCAAAAGTCAATATGCAGAAGTCAGCTTATTCCAATGACTCAGGGTATGTCTACACTACAAAATTAGGTTGATCTTATAGAAGTCGATTTTTAGAAATCGATTTTATACAGTCGATTTGTGTATGTCCACACTAAGTGCATTAAGTTGGCGGAGTGCGTCCACAGTACCGTGGCTAGCATCGACTTTTGGAGCATTGCACTGTGCGTAGATATCCCACAGTTCTCACAGTCTCTGCTGCCCATTGGAAATCTGGGTTGAGCGCCCAGTGCCTGATGGGGCAAAAACATTGTCGCGGGTGGTTTTGGGTACATGTCATCAGTCGCCCCTCCCTCCGTGAAAGCAACAGCAGACAATCGTTTTGCGCCTTTTTCCATGCAGATGCCATACTGCTGGCAGCAGACGGTGCAGTAGGATTGCTAACCGTCATTGTAATCCACTGCAACGCTGCTCTGCTGCTCTTGTTTCAATAGCAAATTTCTCCATGTTGTCTGTCATGTGCTCCCGGGTACATGTGTTCTTCCTCGGGAAATGTGCACGGTGCTAACCATCGTCCTCCACTGCTTCTGCTGCAACTCTGCTCTCCTGCAGACACTATACTACGACAAGCATGGAGCCCGCTCAGCTCACTGCTGCTGTTGTGAGCATTGCAAACACCTCACACATTATCCTGCAGTATGTGCAGAACCTGCAAAAGCAGGCAAGGAGGCGACAACAGCATGATGACGATAGTGATGAGGACATGGACACAAACTTCTCTCAAAGCACGGTCCTTGGCAATTTGGACATCATGGTGGTAATGGGGAAGGTTCATGCCATGGAACGCCGATTCTGGGCCCAGAAAACAAGCACAGACTGGTGGGACTGCATAGTATTGCAGGTCTAGGATGATTCCCAGTGGTTGCAAAACTTTCGCATGCGTAAGGGCACTTTCATGGAACTTTGTGACTTGCTTTCCCCTGCCCTGAAGCACAAGAATACCAAGATGAGAACAGCCCTCATAGTTGAGAAGCGAGTGGTGATAGCCCTGTGGAAGCTTGCAGTGCCTGACAGCTACTGGTCAGTCGGGAAACAATTTGGAGTGGGTAAATTTACTGTGGGGGCTGCTGTGATCCAAGTAGCCAACACAATCACTGAGCTGCTGCTATCAAGGGTATTGACTCTGGAAAATGGGCAGGTGATAGTGGATGGCTTTGCTGCAATGGGATTCCCTAACTGTGGTGGGGAGATAGACGGAACCCATATCCCTATCTTGGGACCGAACCACCTTGGCAGCCAGTACATAAACCACAAGGGGTACTTTTCAATGGTGCTGCAAGCACTGGTGGATCACAAGGGATGTTTCACCGACATCAATGTGGGATGGCCAGGAAAGGCTCATGACACTCGCATCTTCAGGAACTCTGGTTTGTTTGAACAGCTGCAGGAAGGAACATGCTTCCCAGATCAGAAAATTACCATTGGGGATGTTGAAATGCCTATAGTTACCCTTGGGGACGCAGCCTACCCCTTAATGCCATGGCTCATGAAGCCATACACAAGTACCCTGGTAGTAAGGAGCAATTCAACTATAGGCTGAGCAAGTGCAGAATGGTGGTAGAATGTGCATTTGGACATTTAAAAGCTCGCTGGTGCAGTTTACTGACTAGGTTAGACCTCAGAAAAACCAATATTCCCTTGTTATTGCTGCTTGCTGTGTGCTCCACAGTATCTGTGAGAGTAAGGAAGAGATGTTTATGGAGGAGTGGGAGGTTGAGGCAAATTGTCTGTAATCACATGCAGCCGGACACCAGGGTGATTTAGAAGAGCACAGCTGGGAAGCTTTGAAAACCAGTTTCATGACTGGCCAGGCTACGGTATGACAGTTCTGTTCATTTCTCCTTGATGAAAACCCACCCCCTTGGTTGACTCTACTTCCCTGTAAACCAAACGACCTCCCCGCTTTGATCACCGCTTTCAGAGGCAATAAAGTCATTATTGTTTCAAAATCATGCATTATTTATTAATTCATCAGACAAATAGGGGAAAAACTTGTAAGGTAGCCCAGGAGGGGTAGGTGAGGAGGGAAGCACCAGGTGGGGTGGTGGATGAGGGGAGGAGGGAAGGACAAGGCCACACGACAGTTCAAAACTTAATGAATGTCATCCTTCTATTGCTTGGGCAATCCTTTGAGGTGGAGTGGCTGGGTGCCCATAGCCTCCCTCCCGTGTTCTTGGGCATCTGGTTGAGGATGATATGGAACTTGGGGAGGAGGGCAGGAGGTTATACAGGGGCTGCAGTGATGGTCTGTGCTCCTGCTGCCTTTCCTGCAGCTCCACCAGACGCCTGAGCATATCAGTTTGCTCCTCCATTAGACTCTGCATTGCATCCTGCCTCTTTTCATCACACTCCTCCCTCCTCTCATTGCATCCCTTCCTCCTCATCACGTTCATTTAACGCTTTCCTAGTCTCTGCCATTGTTTGCCTCCACGCATTCTGCTGAGCTCTTTTAGTGTGGGAGGACTGCATGAGCTCTGAGAACATTTCATCACAAGTGTGTTTTTTTTTTCACCTTCTAATCTGCGCTAGCCTCTGGGACGGAGATGATAAGAAAAGCGTAGAAACATTTGCAACTGCGGGAGGAAAATAAGGGAGAGTAGTATTTAAAAAGATACATTTTAGAGAACAAAGGGGAAGACTATTTCACAGTGAATCAAGCGATTCACATTACATAGCACATGTGCTGTTGGTACAAGGTCGCATTTTGCCTCTTATACTGAGTGCCTGCCGGTTTGGTGTGAGACATCACACATGCTTGGCTGGGCAACAGAATTCGGCTTGCAGGCAGCCATGGTAAGGCAAAGGGTTTTGGCTTCTTCAACCTTCATAACATGTGGGAACAGTTTCAAACAGCAGCACCCTCCTTTCCCATACCAAGCAAAGCCCATTGGGTTGGCCATTTAAAAGGAGGGGCTGCGGTTTTAGGGTGAATGTGCACCACAACCCAACCCCCCCATTCTCTGGGATGATCGCTTCACCCTCCCCCCCCCACCCCCGGATGGCTAGTATCAGGGAAGATCCTTGTCAGCCAAACGCAAACGGCTCAGCGTGAACAGGCCTCCCCCCACTGCGTGGCTAACAGCGGGGATGATTTCTTTTCAGCCAAAGGCAAACAGCCCAGCAGGAACGGGCACCTCTGAATGTCCCCTTAAACAAATCTCCCATATTTGAACCAGGTGACCATGAATGATATCACTCTCCTGATGCTAACACAAAGAGAGAGAGAACGAATGTTTCTTGAATGCCACCAAAGCCTGGACCAATTCACTGCAATGCTTTGTTCTGCAATGATTCCAGACTAATTGCTACTGGCTTGGCGTGGTAAAAGTGTCCTCCTACCACGGAGGACGGAATAAGGCTGACCTCCCCAGAAACCTTCTGCAAAGGCTTTTAGAGTACCTCAGGAGAGCTTCTTGGAGATGTCACTGGAGGATTCCAGCTCCATCCCCAGACACATTAACAGACTTTTCTAGTAGCTTTTCTGGCTGCGAATGCATCCCAAGTCTTCAGGGCAAATTAATCATTAAACACGCTCACTTTTAAACCCTGTCTTATATTTACAAAGGTACACTCACCAGAGGTGTCTTCTCCGGCTTCATGGTCTGGGAGCCCGCCCTGGGAGGGTATTGGCTCCAGGGTGCTGAACCGTTTCTGGCTGCAGGGGAGAAGGGATTCTCCACTTGCCTGCTGTGTGCTATCCTCAACCTCCTCCTCCTCATCATTCACAAAATCCTCATCCCTGTTGAGTGAGACTCCCCCTTTGCAGGTGTCCACTAACAGTGGGGTAGTAGTAGGGGTGCTCCTTAGAATTGCATGCAGCTCATCATAGAAGCGACATGTATGGGGCTCTGATGCAGAGCCACCATTTGCATCCTTTGTTTTTTGGTAGGCTTGCCTCAGCTCCTTAACTTTCACGCGGCACTGCTGTGTGTCCCTGTTGTAGCCTTTGTCCATCATGCCTTTGGAGATTTTGGCAACTATATCGGCATTTTGTCTTTTGGAACAGAGTTCTGCCTGCATGGATTCTTCTCCCCATACAGCGATCAGATCCAGTGTCTCCCGTTCAGTCCATGCTGGAGCTCTTTTGCAATTCTGGGACTCCATGGTCACCTGTGATGATCAGCTCGCCACACTGGCCAAACAGGAAATGAAATTCAAAAGTTCCCGGGGCTTTTCCTGTCTACCTGGCCAGTGCATCTGAGTTGAGAGTGCTGTCCAGAGCGGTCACAATGGAGCACTCTGGGATAGCTCCCGGAGGCCAACACCGTCGAATTGCATCCACACTACCCCAAATTCGACCCAGCGAGGTCTATTTTAATGCTACTCCCCTCGCCGGCGAGGAGTACAGAAATTGATTTTAAGAACCCTTTAAGTTGACAAAACAGGCTTGGTCATGTGGACAGTTGCACAGTTAAATCAACCTCACGCTGCTAAATTTGACCTAAACTCGTAGTGTAGACTGGGCTCAGACACATGTGACTGTCATGAAATACAAATCATGGAACATCAGTTGGTCTGCCAGCTCCTGGAGGAACTATGCACCAGGGAAGAGCTCACCAGGGCTACAAGCGAAGCCATATCATGTACCAAACACTGGGAATACCTATGACTGTGGTGGAAAGACTTGAGGAGAAGCAGCAGCATCCATGTGTAGAAAGGGACAGAGTAATATGCTTTGCACTAGCTGAAAAAAAATACTACAACTCTGAATCTGATAAAAATGCCAGTACATAACTATCGATTTGGGCTCACTGATGTTGAATCTGAGAAGATTTTTCTCTTTTGATGATTCACAAATCTACTTAATTTTCCTAAGCAAGCTGGAAAAGAGAAGTGAATGACAAAGGAAAAAGCCAACAGCATACACTCGCAGTTAAATCCCAGATGCTACCCAATTTCTTTTTTGCCCTGATCTTTGTTCTTATAGCTCAGTGCTTTATAACAAGCCTTTATAACAGTGCTTTATAACATGTGTATTTTACTGACTTCTGAAACATAAGTGAAAAAGCCAAAGTTACTGTAGTAGTTGAGTGGACTTGAGCTCTGAACTGGAATAAATGTATAAGATAGTTGGCAATACATATCTGTGTTTGACAGGATTATCCAGGGCAGTGGGAGGAGCACACACATTTCCTCCCACATCATGCATGTAGATCTTCTGCTCAGATGGAATGGAACTAGTATTGTGTAGTATTCTCCTATTTTTATGGGTAAGTTTTTGGGGGAGCTCTTCAAAGGGTGAAAGGGCAGCTGGGCAGCTAGTTCAGTGGGAGCTGGGGACTCAACTCACATTTGTACCTTTTGAAAATCTCCCTGTTGATCACTTGTGCAGTAACAAAAAACAACTCCGATTTTATTCTCGGAAATGAATTATATTATTTGTGTTAATGTGTACTTTTATCCTCATGCAACTGTTATCTTGTGGATTTATTTCTATTTAAATATCCTTGTGCTTAATTACTCAATTAATTCAAAATTAGGGCCAGATTCTGCCTGGCCCTTTAATGGATGCATCTTAAATGATCTTTGTGCTCTCCTCCTTGGGGAGGAGAGCACCACGATAATTTATCCCATCCCTCCCACGTGCATGGCCCATGAAATGGAAAACTACCATCTCTGGAGTCAAGGGAAATGCAGGCAGTGCTATCTCTTTAGTCTTGGGGAGCACACAGTGTGCTAAGGGATTGCGGATGAGGAAGTGTCACGGCTCTGCTCCCTCATGCACATGGTATCGGTTCCCCAGGCTGGTGTGGAGATGGAGCAATCTGCACTTCTTAACAGAGTGTAGCAGAATGTTTCCCCATATTTGTCCTGGGGCTGGGCAGCTCAACACTATCCCTTACTCAGTTCTAGAAATAACCAGCAGTATCTAGTACATAGTTTATAGCAGCTGTGCAGTATCTATCAGTATATCTAAACATACATTCAAAAACATTTTAAATGGGGTCTTTTAGAAGATATATTTATTGTAACCTTAGTCTCTTTCCTCATCTCTCAGCCTAGGAGTTGTTTGATAAATATTATGCTGATTTACTGACCCTGAACACTGAATAAGAGTAAGTTCCGTTGCAAGGTCTTCTCTAATGTACTTTACTTTGCTGTGTTCCCTCATTTTATACACTACTCCATGTTGTTCCTTATGGTCCTTTAAGGATCTCTTCCTTGTGATCAGGAGCTGCAGTGTCTTTTATTCAGCAGAGGGGGTGTTCCAGTTGCAGGTGTAGAAGGAAACTGGTGTCAGCCCTAACACGATTACTAATAGTCTAGGCAGTTACCCATCCATGCAACTGGTCTCGCCCCCTAATATGGAGGGATCCACAGTATGGATTTTACAGAGGTTTCCCCTAATATTAAGGGTGAGGGGAATCACTTACTTGTATCCTTTCAAATGGAGGGATAGTCAAAGTTCAACCCTATTTCACTTGCTAGCCTATAATGAATAGGGCTGGAAACTTGTTTTGTTAAAAACATGAAACTAGCCTTGATACTTAGTGTCCCCAAAACGGGGTAAGAGTATGCCATCCTCAAAGCCTGACTCTGATGAAAGCAAAGCAACCCTCTATCTCAGCACCATAGTGCTACTTGTGTGCCTTTGTCAGGTTGGGACACACAAGTAAAAGAAACTCCATATCCCCACCTGTCTTGCTTTCCATGCCCTAAATAATGGACAAGGAAAACCTCAGAAGTGAGAGATGGCCATTTTACTGCACCTGCTCTGCAGACGCTGCAGGTTGTTCTGATTCATTGCTGAAATCCAAGCAAAGAGCTACCGGGTGGCTGCTGCTTTTGATGCTCTGCTCAGTGATGTGGTGCCATGAAAGAGAGCCTCCTGATGAATAACATAGGCCCCAGTCCGGCAAAGTACTTAAGTACATGCATAACTTCAAGCACACAAGTAGTCCCCTTACGAGTAAGAACATGCTTAGGACCCTGACCTAGCAAAGCACTTAATTAGGGATAAGCATTCATCTGGAAAAAGGAAGAACTGGACTGAAACTGTTCCCAAAACTAAGTCCAAATCTAAACATTTTTAAGGTTCCAGGAAGTTTCCCCGACCAGCACCACAGTCACCCCATTTCTCTCTATTTATGCTACTATCTAATAGGTCTTACGAACTCCATTTCTATTTTCCTGTCTGTGAGCAAATGTTTGGGTTCATTGCTTTTGTACAGCTGAGAGCAGGCCCAGCAACTCTAGCAGTTTCTTACTTTGTGAACATTGGTACAGACTCATAAGGATCTGATTCTCCTGTCACTAACACAAACCTATGTGATGCTGCACCCCATGTTCTTCATAAAAATGTTATGATATAAATAAGACATAACTAAAATATGTTTTATGCAAGATGGGTCAGGTAAGGTATTAAAAGGTTCAGATTTGCTAAATGTAATTATCCAATTTGTATGCATGTATCATTTCTACATTTAAAATTAAAAATATTAACCATGCAACAATTACAACTCTGTGTGTGTGTGTGTGTGTGTGTGTGTGTAAAAAAAAAAACCACGCACCAAACAGTAGGCAAGCATCCTAAATAGGCCATTAAAAAACAACCAAACAGTAAAACTCTAAAAATATTAATCTCCCAAATCAGAAATACTCTATGGCTGTCAGTGTAGTTATGTAAGTGTAAAATCTGTATTGGTGAGATCAGAATCATGCCCTTAATCTTTCATTCTGTGATTCCTGAAGTCGGAGTGTGCAAAATTTGAAATGTTAATAATCATTTCCTCGGAAGGGTTTGTTGCCCCCATTAGGGGACAAAGCCATGAAGATCTAGCTTCCTATTACACATTTAAGCAGGGGCTGGCGGATGGGGACAAACAGGAAAATGCAATGCTATCTATGACAAGGTCATGTTAATATTATTTTTGGCATTTTCACTTATTTGAATTTCCAGATTTTGTGATTTTTTTTTTTTAGTCTCACTATTGTATGAACAGGTTTTTCTATTTTATTTCCTGCTGCTCTTTTTCTCCTCCAAAAGAATCAACCTTATTCTGTTAACCACTGAAATATTATAAATTAAACATAGCAGGATTAGATCAGTGCTTGAATGCGGAGCTTCTACAACTAACACAGATGCTCAGGCAGTGAATCAGAAGGTGGCATTCTTCTCCCTGAATCAATCCTTATTCCAAGCTGAGCGCGCTTTCACATACTACACCTATAAGAATACTAATTGGCACAAATTCTCATATGCATGATTATAATAAGCAGTCAACTTTCTATTTTTTTTTCTATAAGTATTGCTTGTGTTTCTAACACAGAGGCCATGATGTTTATTCCATTGATGTTTTTTTTCACCTCTCTGACTGACATGAAATGTGTGTCCCTGCAGTATATTTTGGAATTGTTTACACTGGAACCTGTGCCTGCAACTTGCAAAGAGATATCAAAGGAAAACTGTATCTGATATATAATCTGAGCTGGAGAGGAAGGATATGGCACTTTTGAAAAAAGTTTATTTTAGATCTTTAAGTCAGGAAGCTGAAAAAAATTGATCAGTCTCCGTTATCTCAAGTACATGAAACAGCAACAAGTTCAACTGGCAGGTTTATTTTTAGCCTTCCACCAAAGGTGCAAAGAACCTGTAAAAGGTGACAGTCAGAGAGAGCTTTTAACATCCAATGCCAAACTAAAATAATTTTAAGGTTGAGGTAGAAGATAATATTATTATAAAGAAAAAATCTCTCAGGGCAGACAGGCCTTTTCTCATGCTGGATATGTTCTCAGAAGTGAATGAGTTTGTGAAGTTTAACAAAATATTAGTTCAGCCATGTCTGGAGTTATTTCAGAGTGAAAGGTGTTTGAGGTTCTTCTTCCCCCTAGTTGGGGAAATAAAAAGTCATGAAAGCAGAATTTTCTAGGACCACCTACTGATGGAAATGCAGAACTGAAAATTATCCTTGCTATATACAGTTCCAAAATATTCTATATTAGAATAATAATTGTTCTTTGTTTTAATGATTACCAGGTAAGATTATATATAACTACTGCATTTCAGCTCTCAGGATCATATGGAGGAGCAGTCATAGCATCTCTCCAACATTTAGGAACACACTGGATCAGAACTGTGGTCCATCCAGTCCAATATCCTTTCTCTAACAGTACACAGAGGAAGAGGCAGGAAAGTTTTCCATTAGACAGGTAGAGAAAAGCCTCTGCCAGGCAGTGGTGCTGGAACATTTTTAGTAGCAGGGGTGCTGAAAGCCAGCCCCTTTATCGCTCTCCATGCCCCCTTCCACCCCCCACCACTGAGGCTGGGAGCAGGGCTGTGTCTCTGGGAGGGGGGGGATGTGAACGGGTGTAAGGGGGCTAAGGCCACAGCTGGGGGAAGGCGTAGGGCCCCAGGAGTGGACCCCTGGGAGTTGGGGGCCTGGTACGGGGCCCCGGGAGTGGAGGCCTGGGAGCGTGGGGTGGGGCCAGGCAAGGGGCCAGTGGCTAAGAGCCGAGACCCAAGTGTGGGGTTGGGGAGCGGAGTGTGAGCAGAGGGCCGGGAGCGGGGCATAGGTGTGGGAACCACCCCCAGGTTTTATGCACGGGAGCGGGGCAGGGGGGCTGGCCCCCGGGACCCAAGTTGGGAAGTGGAGCCCCACGTACGGGGCCAGCAGCCCTGCATAAAGCCTGTGGGTGCTGCAGCACCCCCACACTCCTATTTCCCGAGCCTATGCTGCCAGGGAAAGTTTAGTTGAGCTGCTGCTGTACTGTGCTACTCAGTTAACTAAAAAAACACCATGCAGTAAAGAAGAAATTTGATTTCATTCTTTTCTGGTAAAAGTCTGAAAAGATTGTGCCCTACTGCAATTTACAATAAACACAGGCCATCCTCGGGCCTACTCCTGTAACTTTTACCCACCTCCACAGGTTCTACCCAGGTGAGCAGTCTTGCTAATATCAATGGGGCCCACTCTTGCAAGGTTCTGAGCACTGCTTGAGCATGCTGAATGCCCCCTGTCATGCTGTCTGGAGTAGTTCACGACCTCCAGTGCCAACCTCGGAGCAGACAGCTCACACGGGGGGTATTTCTAGAAGTAGATTCCACCAACCCAGTCATAAATGTGAACGCCTGGATCACTGTAACAGTGTTAGCGTGGAATCACACACCGTTCCCTTGGGCGCTCCAGTCTACGTTGCCACACAGGCAAGCTGGACTTAGTGATAGTGGGTTGCTATTCACCAGAGATTCAGGTTTCTTCCAGTCCCAAGCAGGACTGGCTCTAGGCACTAGCAAAGCAAGCACGTGCTTGGGGTGGCACCAGGGGCAGCATTCCGGCCATCTTTTTTTTTTTTTTTTGCTTAGGCAGTTGCGCTTTTGGAGCTTGGGACAGCAAAAACCTTAGAGCTGGCCCTGGTCCCAAGAGACCAGTCAGTTACCCCAGGTCAGTTTGTACCTCAGATCTCACATGAAAGACAATGTTTGTAGCCAACCTATAGTTAACTGAAGATTTATTAACTAGCAAAAAGAAGTTAGAGAGTTATTTATACGTTAAAGTAGGCAAACATGATTTTGAAAGATGACATAGTTGAGGTAATCGGTCAGCCCTGAATGTCTTTTAGGGCTAACCCAGGTTGACCCTGGGGGATCTCTGCTTCTGTGAGAATTCAAACAGCAAAGAGAGAGAGAATTTTCTTGTGTCCCTGTTTTATCCCCTTCTTCTAGCATTCAAGCTGCTGGGACAGGCTTTCTGGTCTATTAACCAACTTTGTATCTAACTGTATTAATTAGGCTTTGTATCACAATGTTCCACAATTGCCCACTTAGTTTTAATAGTCCTTCTTGATGAGCCGTGGACCATTCCTCCTGACTGGGTTCACAGATTCAGAGCAAGCATTTTTACAGTCATAAAGCAAAACTTATATATCATGGAATACAGACATTACAAGTGAAATAAATACATGCAGCAACATCCAAGCATTCTACAGAGTCTAAACACAAGACACATTCTTATAAGTCTAATGCCTATCTTGAACAATATTAACATGTATGTGAGCTGATCTGGGTTCCAGGTATGACTTTGTCAGTGCTCAGCTGATGCCTACAGCCTTGGGAAGAACTGACATCTGGTCTGCCAGCATCACACCCTCTACTCCAAGTGACATAACTGGGTTTTGCGGATGTTCAGCACCTTATCGGATTAGGTTTTTCCTAAGAGGAAGCACCTTAGAGGAAGGATGGGGCAGTGGTTAGGTTGGACTGTGGCACCCTCAGGTTCAGTTCCTGTTCTACCACAAACATCTTGTGTAATCCAGAACAAGTTGCATTCTCTCTCTGTGCCTGAGTTTCTCAGCTGTAAAATTAGGATAATAGCTGTGTCCTACCTCACAGGCATGTGTGAGAATAAATACATTAATGATTGTGAGGCACTCAGATAGTCTTGTGATGGGACCCTTGTAAGTACTGTAGATAGGCTCAGTTGGACTACTTTTGTGAGCTATCTGAACTTCATTTGGAATCCAACCTGTGTCCCTTTGATTCAATGAAAGCAGAACTGAGACCTTGGCTCCTAGCAACTTAAGTGAAGACTTGAATCTGCAAGGTGATCAGCACTTCCCTAGCAGCGGATCTCCAGCAAAAGGCAATGCAGCCTTGAGGCTTTAGTAGTACTTGTGAAGAAGCTCTGCAGATGTGAGAATAGGATTTCTTGCCCTTGGGTGCTCTTCACTAAGTTCAGCTACTTGGGTGTGATTTGGGATGGGAGGCGGATTCAGACCAAAGAATATGTATTCAGACTTCGTAACATTTCAAATAAGCAGTGAATAGGCATGTGTAAAAAGGACAATCTGGTTTCTAGAGGGGATATTTCTCCAACTAAATGGCAGTGTTAAGTGTACTGCAGCACTCAGGGAAACAAATGAATAGGACCCAAGTCCTCTCCCATGTGCCAAACCAGCATAAAAGGGCTTATGTAGGGTTATTCTACAGATACCCTCCTTCACAGCTATGACATCGTCACCATATAAAAGATCAGGGATTCCTGGTGGATCTGCATAGTCATGCTCCATCCACCCCAAACCCCCTCATTCTGCTCCAGTCCTGTCATCAAAGCACTCATTTATGCTGCTGAAGATGGCATCCAGTGAAGCACAGCTATGTGCCAGCCAAGCTGCCTCCCTCCCCACCTTGCCTGGGCTCTGCACATCCAACACCTGCTCTGTCATTCAGGTGTACCTGTGTACCTGGCCTTAAATGCCGATGGGGAGAAGAGGAAGTGCTATTTGGCCCAATGGGCAGAAGTCCTGCAGGATGTCTCCCTAGTAATGAGACTTGACCCTTATGTAATGAAGATCAATTTCTGCATTTATCCTGAGCTTGGTGGGTGAAGTAAACACATTTCCATTTTCCATCATAGCAAATGACATGCTAACATTTTATCAGTCTTCAAGAACTCCTTCATAACATGTTAGAACAATGGAAATCCTCTGAGCAATTCAGTTTTCTATTAGCTGAGCAGGTCTGAGGACACAAATGCTCTATGAATCTATGTCCAATTAATAAAGCATTAACGTACGTAGCCCTTTCTGAAACTGAAAACACCTACTAGTTGGACCCTCAGTCTTAACCAATGCCAATACCACTGAGTACATGCACCTACCTATCTCTTTTCTGTAAAGATATATTTAAATATTCATACTCTAGCAAAATGTTAGTGCAGAGTGTGTGGGTGTGGGTGTATAGGAATCCAAAACTGTCATTTAGACTTTTTGAGTTTTGTCCTATTTTCTTATGTTCTCAAAATTCAAAGTGTGTGTTGTTTTTGTTGTGTAATCGTAAAATAATTTTGCCAAGATGAAATTTCAGGTTCTGCAAGTGCAAAAAGCCCTTGGAGAATTGATCTGTTTTGCTTTGCCTCAAAGGAATTTTGTGACGCACACAAAAAAGTTGACATACTTTCATCAATTTCGGTCTTTTTTTTCCAGAAACAGCTTTTCCAAGAAACATCAGTGGAATCCACATGAAATGTTTTGCTTTTTGGACTCAGCCAACACGAGAGGGAGTTAGTCCTGCCAATCTACAGAAGTCTTGTTGAGGATACTATGTACTTTATAGAAATAGTATCTTTGGCATTAACTTTTAGAAAAATTAAAGTGGTATATTGTGATATGCAAGGGAATTTGAACCTTTTGTTCCAAGAACTCCACAGGGGGGAAATGTTTTCTCTCCAAAGCAAAACTAATGCATCTCCTTGAGCATTTGCTCTTTTAATGTATTTTTCAGTAAACATGAGAGGAAAAACTACCAGTTGCTCCAATGAAGGTCCCAGTTGTTGAGCCCTGGAGGCGCTGAATACTCTTGACCCCCAGTGGTGTCAATAGAAGCTTGAATGTACTCAGTGTAAATGGCCTCAAAACATCTAGCTTTCTAACCCCAACTGTA
This sequence comes from Eretmochelys imbricata, assembly GCF_965152235.1. Lineage (NCBI taxonomy): Eukaryota > Metazoa > Chordata > Testudines > Cheloniidae > Eretmochelys > Eretmochelys imbricata. The sequence goes on along the minus strand of NC_135573.1, from coordinate 94,879,062 downwards.
AGCCAAGAGCAGATCCCTTCCTTCCACTAGAAAAAATAAAATATTACCTCCTAATACCCCCCCAACCCCCAAGAAACACAAAACAAAACACCAAGAAAAGTGTAAATCTTTGGGTTGAAATTATTCTTCATGTGAGCGAGATGGGATGGGATGGAATCAGTGGAATTAGCACAGGGTGATGTAGCATACTTCTACCTTCCCTCTGGTGGGAGGGAGCAGTTTTGGATCTGTCAGGGGTTTGTAGAAGCCTGACTCACTGAGGCTGCTGAAATTATGTGTGCTGTCAGTGTATCTTCCAACAGTGGTGGCCATTCCCCTTCCTGTTCGAGTGCCATGCATTTTGTGGATTGTGCTGCCCCCCTTTGGGCTCCAGGAGTAAGGAATGTTGTGGCCCCACTCTTCCCCTGGTGGGCTTTATACCAATCACTCTGAATCTTGTCTGATGACTGGACATCCTACTGGCACATTGCGCACAGCTATTGGGCAAGTTCTCTCCATTGACTTGAATGGCATTACGGCAGCAGAGAATGTGACCCATGGAATGCTGAAACAGTAGTATCATGGCTAATGGTGGCAACTGCGGTTCAATACTGGCAACGTGCAATATTCAAAAGTAAGGTTAAATCAAACCTGTAGCCTGCTGTCTTGCTATTTGTGCTGCAGGGCATCCTCCTCTGTAGAGAGATCCTTCCTCCTGAAGGCACAGTAATGCAACACATTGCTCTCTAATTTAAATAATGTCAAAAAGATTAAGTGCTACCAAAACCTATGGAGATAATTAATACATAGTTGTTAGTGTGTCTGACTGTACTTCCTTCTCTGTCATTTTTAACCAGTTTTAACAGTGCACAATTTGACTTTCATTTAAGCTTTTCTGTGTTTGAATATTAATAGTTCTGCTTTGTTGATGGTGGAATAAGTAAACAAATGTGGGACTATAAGAAATACTAAGATGGGTTAACCAGTACAATTACAATAAGAATCCCTTTGCCTGTTCCTCAAATCAGTGTTTTCAGGTTAAGGATAGTTGGGTTAAGGATCGTCACATGCTCCCTACACATCAGGAAAGGAGTACTGTAGCTCACTTAAAGCTTATGCTCAAATAAATTGGTTAGTCTCTAAGGTGCCACTAGTACTCCTTTTCTTTTTGCGAATACAGACTAACACGGCTGCTACTCTGAAACCTACACATCAGAGGTTCCTACAGAAATGAAGAGATGTTTCTCACACCTTTGTCTAGGTCTAGGAGCTCAAAATTCTGCAGTCCATTCTGGAAAACCAGTTCCAGGTCACCTTTTATTAACAAAGGAGATAAGGGTTTTATGGAAGAGTTACTGGGTCTAGCTAGGCAAGAATGAGGGAATGGGCTTCAATGGGACTATTACAGTTCACACTGATGTTTCCAGTAGTAGCCACAAAGGTGCTGTATGAGCCAGGATTCCTGGAAGCTTGAGGCACATTGTGAAGAAGCCTACTTCCATATGTTCTGGTTTCCATGGGGTTTGCATAGTCCCCAAGGTGTGGAGTCCTTTCCTTCTGTTTGATCCTTGGGACCTCCAATCCTTCACTTTAGCTGGAAGCAAACTTTATAGTTTGATTTTGCTGAATATTCTCATATCAGAAGTCCCCATCCCTGTTCCTCCTCCTCCCCATAGGAAGGGAGGATTTAGATCTCTGAAAAATGCTTGGGTTCAGGAAGACAGAAGGCAAAAAATTACAGAGCATGTTTGTAATCATCCCAAAAGCAACAGGGGTTCACAAAGTCAGCCAAAACTGAATCACCATTACAGTGAATGGGGAAAATACCCAAGGCATTTGACTGTATTTTAAATTTACATGTCATACAGTTTGAGGGTCCATCTAATCTGTCTTCCTGCCTCTTTGCAGTAGCCAATACCTTATACAAATAAATCTTTCCGTTCCTAGTTTGAATTTTGCACCTGGGCTACCTTTTTATTATATTTGTAATAATAATAATAGTAAAACAGATTTTGGGACTAACAAATTTTATTTTAAAAATATGTTAACCCTTAAATGACTTCACCGAGAGAACTTCCTGCATTCAAGCCTAGTGATTTTGTTCCACTTGTTGTGAAAATATATCTGCAGTTTCTGAACATTTTTAAACAGGCCCTCATTGTTTCATACTGGAAGTACCATATGTGCTTGTCTGTAGGTTTTTTCGTTTGCTTAGAAGTAACCTGTTAATGAAACAGCTTCCAGCCTTGATCATCCTCCAAGGTACTACACTATTGCTGCTGTATCTGGCCAGTGAAAACTACCTCTGAACTCTGTGTGAGGCAAGAACCACCATGACAATTTTGAGACCTCACTTTGTCTTTCTACTAAATGTCCTGGACACAGAAATAGCCTTTAGGTAGGTGATTTACACTGAATGTGGATGTTAAAATGAAGACGCTCTCTCTTTTTGATAACAAAGTTTTAGTAGCTTCTGCCCTGGTTTTTCCCACTTGTTGCATCTCTTTAATTGTCTTTTGCTTAATAGATTTCACTTTCTCTGCAACTGTTGCTTATCTCTTTCCCTTCTTTCTGAAATATCTTTTTTTCTAATGCCCCAACTTCTGGCTCTCATTTATATTTGTGTAATTCTGACTTAAATGGATTTTCCTCTTTGCTTCAGTGAAGCAGAATTAGCCCTGTTTTCCTTGTAGATGTGCTTCTTGATTTGGTTGAATCAGGATTTCAGAGATCATCTTTCCGTGTGTGTGCAAATGCTGAACTCAGATCTTACAAACAAGAGACTTTGATCTGGGAAAAGTGTTAGCAGATGTCACTCCTGCCAGCCTGGTTTTACAGCTCATCAGAAAAGGCAGGCCAACAGCAATAGAAATATATATGTTTAATGGTAATTACAAAATGGGCAGTCTGGAAACTCTTAGAATAAGTCAATAAAATGGTAGAATTTTCCATTGCATTGCTTCACTGATTTTTCTAGTGGCATTATTTTTTAGTTAGAAAGTATGACAAGTTTAACTAGACCCTTCATGCCAGTTATGATGGACAGGCTGCCAGTTCTGTTGTAGTGTTCCATTACCAGGCTTTCTTTTGTCTACATTTTTCCTTTGGGGAAACATTTTTTTTCCTAACTTTTTTCTTTAAGGTTAACTCATATTGTCTTAAAAATATGATTGGCATAAAGAGAGCAAGGATGACTTCATAGCCCAGTGGTTAGGGCACTCACCTGGTGGCAGGGGCGGGAAGGGGAGACAACCTGCTGCAGTGAATATTTAATTATTTATACAAAGAGGACCAGCTTCAATGGGAGAGATCCAACCCAGAATACCCTATAGCTTGGTGGTAAGGTACTCACATGGGTGGGGTGAGGCCTAAGCACAAATCCCTGCTCTAGAGTGGGGATTCAAATTTGGGTCTCCCACATCACAGATGAGTTCTCTAACCACTAAGTTAGTGGGTACAAGTGAGAGTGGTACCACCACTATCCTCCTTTGGCTGTGTTTTGTGAATCTAGCCCTTCATTTCCTTTGCTTTAATTAAAAATACCCAAACCACAATATTTTATTTCAGGTCGAATTAAGTCTCAAGCAGTCTGAAAAAAAAATTTCCTGACTACTTTGATAAGCCAAAATTTCTGAAATGTTTCAGTTTGATCAGAAGGGTGGTTTGTTTGTTTTTGTGTTTGTATTAGTTCAGAAAAACAATCAGTGAAGCAAAAATATAGCTATTTGCCCAGCTCACGTAGGGATGTCCCTGCCACACCTCTGCTCTGGGAATCATGACGAGGAAAACTGAGTGGCAGAGCAGTCCTTACTTTGTTTCTACAAATTGCCCTTTGACCAGCAGATTCCTCACATGTAGAAAGAAGAAATTTTGAAGCTCTGTAAAGGTGAAGCCCAACCAATTAAGCTGGCTTTGTGGTTACTTTGCATGTGTGTGAATTCTACTAAGAAAGGTACAGTGGTCTGTGAACTCTCACTGAGTGTAACAATCAGGTTGCCTATTGCCATAGGACCAAATTCTGCTGTCAGATGCCCAAATTAATCTCTCATTAAAGTCAGTGGGAGTTGAGTATGCAGATATGAAAATGTTATGGCCCAGATTCATAAAGGTACTTAGGCACCAAACTCCCACTGAAATAAATGGGAGTTAGGTACCTGAATACCTTTGTAAATTTGGGCCTCTATATTGTTATTGTTTAGGAACAAAAGAACAATATATTGTATCAGATTCTGCCACTGGCTATGTGTCTACTGATTGGCGTCAAGTGGAATTACATTCATGTAAATAAGGGCTGAATTTAGCCCATACTGTGTTAAATTAAATCCCTTGACATTTTATGCCAACCCCAATGTTTCTCCCTGTATTCATGCCTTGCTTTGATTGTGACACTTTTCCCTGAAGGGAAAAACAAAATAAACCTATAATGTTCAGTCATGTACTAAATACAGAATCCCCTTTTGTAAGTTTATGAGCCATGTAGGAAGAGGAAGTAAATTGTCTGTAATTGTAACTTATTAAACTTCACCATTTAAACAGAAGACACTTTACAAACATGACAGTTTTCTACATCCCTGATCTATTTAAAAACTAAAATGTTTTTTCTTTGCTATAGAAAGATGAATTTATTACATTTATATGGCTGAATTTTGTTTGTTTGGTTGTGGGTTTGGTTTTTTTTTTTTTTTTTTAAACTTGATTTTTGACCACATGAAATGGTTTGGTTCAAATTAGTCCACTTGGAAAACATTCTAAGATATTCAGATTTTATTTCATAAAGTTTTGAACACAAACTACTACAGTCCCAAAAACAGAAATATAAAAGGGAAGTAAAGTTTCAGTCTTATATTTAAGTTTTTGTATATGCTGTAATAAAACCCATTTGCTTGGATACTAATAAAGAGTAGGCTTCATTTTAACAAGCTCCTTTCCATATTGGCATTAGGGGATCAGAAAGCCACTTGGGCTTATCCTGCTTAGATATTTCATAGAACAGTAATGCCTTTACTTGTACAAATAGGTCCACTGACTTCAATGGGACTGTTCAGAGGAGTAAAAATTGTTCATGCGACAGCATTTGCTGTTTCAAGCCTTATATGTTTTTGGCCTAAGACAGATCATAGGTAATATGTGGGGGAAACATGTTGGGTCAAGTGTTCCCCTCCCAGATTTCTTCTTGGCTTGCTAGGTGGGGACGGAGAGGGGCTATATCCTTCTCACACCATGCCTGCCTGCCAGCATGCTCAGCCCCTCCCCTAGCAGCCAGGCCCAGGTGGGGAGCAGAGAGTATGGGACCAGCTACTTCTCATGCTGGCCACTCCAGGTCACTGCTTTGTGCAGAGTGGTATCTGCCTGCGAGAGCCCAGATGGGGACAGGGGCAGAGCGAGCCAGAATCCCCACTGCTCCCCAGCACATTTCCAATTTGCTTGACCCTTGTCCCCAGCAACCAGGCCCAGTGGGCTTTCTCTCAGGCAGCTACTACACTGCACAGAGCAGTGACCCAGAGCAGCCAGCTTCATCTGGCATGTGAAGTGGCTCCCTCCCGCTGAGGCCCGCCTGTCAAGAACAGGGTTCAAACGTGCTGGGGGTGGAAGCGCAGTGGGAGAAGGACAGAGCCACCCACCCCACAGGTAATTCTGGTGGGAAAGGGAGTGCATGGACGCTTCAGGCTGGTTACAGGGCAGGGGGCTCACTGAAGAGAGGAGACACATGGGGTGATCATGTGTCCTCCCCTTTAGATCATGCCCCCCCCACATTATCGGGAGGCACTAGTTGTCTATGAGGCAGGTAGTTCATTTTGTTTTTCTAGTTGTTTGCTAACATTGTTTGTTTGAATTTTAAAGAGAACAGTATAATGTGAAAGATAAAACTATTGATTCTTCTAATCTGCTGGTACTAAACTTCTTGACATTTTGAAAGAGCACAGAGCTTCATGCATATTTGATTGCTGCAGTTGAGCAGTGGGATACCACTCCGGATGTGTGAGATTTTATTTCACTTCCATGTTGGCAAATGATTCCTTTGTGCTCAATCTGTGGCTTAGAAAGAGGCCCATTCCCTGAGTCTATAAACAGGAAATAACTTTGTGTAAGGGGATATGAAAAACACCATTTGCTTTTTATTGATGTTTCTCTTTCTTTGGTGTCTTTCATGAAAGTTTGTTCCTTTTGTTTCTTCGATTGATGGTTAAAATTAGTCTTACTGTTGTGATTAGTCCATTAGAAGCCCATGATACTAACCTTCATTTTAATGAAACATTTATTTCTAAAGAAATAGGCAGCAAGCTGTTAAAAGTAGAGGCTGGAATTCGTATTTTAGAATGATCGGAGTAAGGGGTCAAAAACAATGTGCTGAATTGCCAATATTCAGCCATATTCACTACACTTGGGTGTTACATATTTTTAAATATTAACTGATTCTTAGAGACAATCGTGGTAGACAGCTTAATTATTCCCTTCACGTTGATTATCTTTAAATGTAAAGTTTTCTGACATTTTAAGGTCTTCAGAGCAAGGATCTTGTCTTCACATATGTTTATACAGAGTCTAGCACAATAGGGTCCTGATCCTTTTAACACTTTTGTAATACAATCATTAAATAAAAATGAGGTGTGAATCACGTGTGGATGTCAAAGCTCTTCCCAATTTGTAAGAATATCAAACTTACCCACAAAGAGTTCTCCAACAATCCTTGTTGAAGATTCAATACTCAGAAGAAATGACAGAACATTTTGTGAGGGACAGGTGGACAACAGGATGGACAACAGGTGGACACGAGATGTCACTGTAAAACTGGATGGGCTTCTGAAGTCAATGGGCAAGGATCCATTGTTGATGATTCATATTGGCACGAGTGATGCTGCATCATGGGATATCTTACAGATAATAGATGACTTCAGGGAATTCAGAAGTGTGCTGAAGAAAAAGGTGCAGGCAATCTTCTCTGAGAGCCTTCCTGTCTCAGAAGTGAAGGAAGACAGAAGATTCTGAAAGTGAACTTCTGGATGAGTAAGTGGTGTAGGTTGGGGAATTTTGGTTTTGTGGAACATTGGTCTATCTTCTTTGGGGAGAGGAGAACTGTATAGTTTGGATTGCCTCCACATCAGCAGAAGATGGACCAGTCTCCTCAGGGACAGGCTGGCTAGAGAAGTCAGGAGGGGGTTAAATCAGTTGCAGATTAATGATTTTTCCACCCCTAGGCCCGGAAATAATTGCCTCCCTTGGCCCCATATGAACTTGAAGGGTAACCACCTTTCTGTACACAGTGCTATAAAATCCCTCCTGGCCAGAGGCAACATCCTGTTACCAGTTAAGAGTTAAGAAGCTCAGCTAACCTGGCTGGCACCTGACCCAAAGGACCAATAAGGGAACAAGATACTATCAAATCTGGGGGGCTTTTGTGTGTGCTCTTTGTTTATGTGTTTGTTCTTTCTTGGGACTGAGAGAGGCCAGACAGAAATCTATCTTCTCCAACCCATCCTAATCCAAGTCTCCAATATTGCAACCAGTATATGTAAGCCAGGCAAGGCGGATTAGTTTATCTTTTGTTTTATGTGATTTTTTCCCTGTGTTAAGAGGGAGGTTTATTCCTGTTTTCTGTAACTTCAAGGTTTTGCCCAGAGGGGGATCCTTTGTGTTTTGAATCTGAATACCCTGTAAAGTATTTTCCATCCTGATTTTACAGAGGTGATTCTTTTATCTTTTCTTTAATTAAAATTCTTCTTTTAAGAACCTGATTGATTTTTCATTGTTCTTAAGATCCAAGGGTTTGGGTCTGTGTTCACTTGTACAAATTGGTGAGGATTATTATCAAGCCTTCCTCAGGAAAGGGGGTGTAGGGCTTGGGGGGATATTTGGGGAAAAGACCTCTCCAAGTGGGCTTTTTCCCTGTTCTTTGTTTAAAACGCTTGGTGGTGGCAGCATACTGTTCAAGGCCAAGGCAAAGTTTGTACCCTGGGGAAGTTTTTAACCTAAGCTGGTAAGGATAAGCTTAGGGGGTCTTTCATGCGGGTCCCCGCATCTGTACTCTAGAGTTCAGAGTGGAGAAGGAACCCTGACAGGAGGGGGTTAAATCAATGGTGGATTAATGATTTTGCCGCCCCTAGGCCTGGAAATAATTGCCCCATACGAACTTATTTTAGTTTTTTTTAAAAATCTGTTTGAACTAAAATGAATCTAAATATCATTAAAATAATTGAACATTTACAAGTTTTATTATAAATAAAATTACAAGTACAGCTTGAATGCGTGTCTGTATAGCACAATTTCGCTTATAGCACGGGACCGCACATGGATCCAAAACCCCGCATTCAAGCGGGGGTCTGGTATATATCAAATATTTATTTTTTATTTTATGTAGATACAATAAAAGAAATAAAAGTATGTGAGTAGTAAGTAGTTTCATTTGTTTACGCCTACACCTTTGAGCGGCAAGTTTATTAATTAATTCTGTATAATCCATAGAAGTTGCTAGATCCTTTTCAATTGTCAGGAGAGAAAGGGAGTTTAATTTTGCTTCACTGAGTTTAGCCCTCAAAATAGTTTTTCACCCTTTTTAATGCTGAAGATGATCATTCCGCTGAACAGTTTGTATCAGGTGTGCAAATGAACATTTGGAAGGCAATATCAGTATTTAGATATACTGAATGAATGTTTCAATTTCGAAGAAGGCTGCAATCTCTTAAAATTGACTTCTTTTCATTTTCAGGAATTTTGACACCTTCCAAATACGATTGAAAATGTAGACACTCATTCACGAATGATTCTTCTAAATCTCCTTGGTAGCATAGCTGTAATTTTTTTAGCGTGAACTGTTATATCTGTTGTTGAAGTATTGGTAATGTTAGAAAGAAACTGAAATCTGCCATAAATTTCTTGATACACATTACTTCTGCATTTTAATTTGGAGCATACAAGGTCTAGTATTGTTAAAAAGGTATCTACTTTAAATTTATCTCTACCACACATTTCCACTTCACCTTCATGTGTCTCATCAGATTGAAGTTTATGCTTTCTTTTTCGTCTTGTGTCAAATTCGTAGTCTTCAAGTTCAGATTTTTCTTTGGCTTTCTCTTCGTACATATCAAACAAGTCCTGTACAGAGTTAATGTATCCTATTAGTGAGTTATAGAGTTCTACAACTGTGTGTATATCAATATTAACATTTTGCAGTTTTTGGCTAGTTATATGAAATCGATCCAAGAGTGAGCTCCAAAATAAAGTCATAAAAGCTGCCTCAAGTTGATCGAGTTTTCACTGCAGGCCTGCAGCTTCATTACATAGAACAGGTTTCTCAGTAGCATCTTCCTTTGTTGTATTTAAGGCTTTAATTATAGCATTCCAGTTTTCACTCAAATTACGACAAGCTTCTTCCACTCAACATGACCATAAAGTCTCAGAAAGTCTTTTTATTACTTTACTGCCTGGCTTCAAATTAGATAGTAAAATCTCACACCGGTGAGGTATAGGCAGAAAAAAATGAATAAAGATGTTGGACAGTTGAGAAAAATGAACATGCTTCCTGACAACTTTCTGCTGCACATATTCCAACCAGATCTAAAGAATGCGCAGAGCAAGGCACATACACAGCATAAGGATTTATATTCTTTATTCTTGATTGCAAACCGCTATATACACCAGACATGTTAGTGGCATTGTCGTATGACTGGCCATGGCAGTTTGCGATATCTAATCCATAACAATTCAAAGTTGAAAGTACAGCATCAGCTAATTGTTCTGATTTGTGGCCAGTATTTGGTAAAAAAACAAAGAAACCTCTCTACTTGTATGCCATCATCATCTATATATCTCAGTATAAAAGCGAATTAATCAACATGAGATATGTCGGGAGTTGTCAATGCTTATCGAGAAATATTTGGCTTCTTTTACTTCTTTAATAATATTTGAGATCACATTTGATGCCATCAATTTTATAAATTCATTACATATATAGGATACGTTACCTCGACCTTCATTTCCATAACTTGCAATGTGATTTGCTAAAAATGGATCGAATTCTCTGACAAACTCAAGGGCCATTATGTAATTGCCATTATAAGGTGATCCAAATTTTTCCACCTTACCTCTAAATGCAAGTCATCTGCCTGAAATTTCTTTACCACTGCTACAATCCTCTTCAACACATTTCTCCAATAAATAATTTCTTCTTCCATTTGAAATTTTAAATTTGTATCAATTCTTCTGGATATCTCACCTCTCTTCACCATTGTCAATACACAAATTTTATATTCAGTCGAATTTTCATGTTCACGTAGTTGAGATGATATGTTTTTCCAGCCATGATATCCACTCGTTGTCAGACTAGAGATCCCTCCGAATAATCAACATGGGGCACAAAACACGGCTCCTTTGCTCTCCGAACATAAAAGATATTGCCGTGGCTTTACTTCACCTTCTAAAAGATGTCATTCAAACACATTTTTGTTAGAATACGCATTTTATCAGTATATTGCCTTTTTCAGTTAGTATAATCACTATCAATATTTTGTTTAATACCATGCGTTGATAAATACTCAATTGTAGCATCATTCAATATCCATGGGGCCGAGTCATCCCTTATGGTAGATATTTCAATGTCAGATTGAATTTCTGATTGACGTGATTCACAAATCTCTGCAGTACTGTCAAAGATATCCAGATCAACATGATTCCTGGTAGTCTCTGATATGCTCATATTTGGAGCATTTTCTTCAACACTAACCACAGCCAGAATTTCTTCATTAGGTTCAATATGTACTTTAATCACATCAATATTTTCAATATCAACACCAATATTTTCACTTTTTACTTCACTACTACTTTCAACTATTTTTTCTGTCTCACTGTCGGCACTAACTGATACAACAAAGGAATCTATTTTGCGCATTTTTGCTATCATTTCATTTTCCCTTTCTTTCTTCTGTGTAGCTTTTTTTAAACTGAGAACCGCTTAATTTCTTCCTTCTGGTCATATTATTAACGTTTAGGATTCTTGCAAGTATGTTTACTAAATGGCATCATGCCGTCATTGGTGGATTCAATACACATGATGATTGATAGAATCGTGGCATCACTGATGCCACAATTACAAAAATGCTGCTATTATAAATTTGCCCCCCCTTGTCAGCCTAGGTGATAATACACTGCTGGGTTAAATGGATAGAGAAAGGGGAAGGTTAAAAAAAGAGGGAAGATATGAGTACTCAGGAGAAAATAGAGATTTGAAAACAACATTAATCAAGAAACCAAAGGACATGAAGAAAATAAATTCTTGAATTGCCTATACACCAATCCGAGGAACCTGGGTAACAAACAAAAAAACTGGAATTGTTTATTTATCAGCATAAATTCAATCTAGCTGGTATTACTGAAACCTGGTGAGATGAATCACATGATTCAAATATTAAAATGAATATAACTAGGGCTGTCAAGTGATTAAAATTAATTGTGATTAATTGTGCAATTTAAAAAAATAATCGTGATTAATTGCGAGAATTTAAAAAATTAAGCGCGATTAATTGTGCGATTAAAAATATAAGCACAATTAATCGTTTGATTAATCGCTCTGTTAAACAATAATAGAATATCATTTATTTAAATATTTTGTATGTTTTCTATATTTTCAAATATATTGATTTCAATTACAACACAGAATACAAAGTGTATAGTGCTCACTTTATATTTTTTTATTACAAATCTTTGCATTGTACAAAAGAAAAAATAGAATTTTTCAATGTATCTAATACAAATACTGTAGTGCAATCTCTTTACATGAAAGTTGAACTTACAAATGTATAATTATGTACAAAAGAAATAACTGCATTAAAAAATAAAACAATGTAAAACTTTAGAGCATACTAGTCCACTCAGTCCTATTTCTTCTTCAGCCAATCGCTCAGTCAAATAAGTTTGTTTACATTTGTAGGAGATAATGCTGCCCACTTCTTATTTACAGTGTCACCTAAAAGTGAGAACAGGCATTTACATGGCACTGTTGTAGCCAGCATTGCAAGATATTTACATGCCAGATGCGCTAAAGATTCATATATCCCTTCATGCTTCAACCACCATTCCAGAGGACATGTGTCCATGCTGATGATGGGTTCTGCTTGATAACGATCCAAAGCAGTGTGGACCGATGCATGTTCATTTTCATCATTTGAGTCAGATGCTACCAGCAGAAGATTGCTTTTCTTTTTTGGTGGTTCAGGTTCTGTAGTTTCTGCATCAGAGTGTTGCTCTCTTAAGACTTCTGAAAACATGCTCCACAACTCGTCCCTCTCAGATTTTGGAAGGCACTTCAGATTCTGAAACCTTGGGCCAAGTGCTGTAGCTATCTTTAGAAATCTCACATTGGCACCTTCTTTGCGTTTTGTCAAATCTGCAGTGAAAATCTTCTTAAATCAAACAACATGTGCTGGGTCATCATCTGAGACTGCAATAACATGAAATATATGGCAGAATGCAGGTAAAACAGAGCAGGAGAAATTCAATTCTCCCCCGAGGAGTTCAGTCAAAAATTTAATTAACATTTTTTTTTAATGAGTGTCATCAGCATGGAAGCATGTCCTCTGGAATGATGGCCAAAGCATGAAAGAGCAGACAGATGTTTATCATATCTGACACGTAAATACCTTGCAATGCCGGCTACAAAAGTGCCATGCAAACGCCTGTTCTCAATTTCAGGTGACATTGTAAATAAGAAACTGGCAGCATTATCTCCTGTAAATATAAACAAACTTGTTTCTCTTAGCAATTGGCAGAACAAGAAGTAGGACAGAGTGGACTTGTAGGCTCTAAAATTTTACATTGGTTTGTTTTTGAGAGCAGTTATGTAACAAAAAAGTCTACATTTGTAAGTTACTCTTTTATGATAGAGATTGCACAACAGCACTTATATGAGGTGAATTGAAAAATACTATTTCTTTTGTTTATCATTTTGTGATACAGCATGGCCAGAGGGCAGCAGGAGAGTGTTAGAAGGGAGCCTTATTCCCTGTAGAGGGAAGAAAATTTGCTATAGATTAATCAAAGCACCTGAAGCCAATTAGAGCACCTGTAGCCAGTCACATCATAACTCCCCCCCCCCACACACACTTCAATCAGACAAGAGGAGGAGTTGAAACAGAGTGGATTAGTTTTGGAGCAGAGAGCAATTTGGAGGGAAGCAGAGGAGAGTTTGGAGAAGTGCTGCGGTGGGCTAAGAAAACCAAGATCCTAGGTAAAGGGACATCTGGTTTGTGCAGAGGGAGGGCAGGAAACCCCACAAGCTGAAGGGCAGGAGAGGAAAGTAGCCCAGGGGAAGGAATCGCTAGTTCAAGTGGTTTACCACTATCCCTAGGGCCCCTCCCTCTCCACTCCCCTCCTCTAGGCCACTAGTGGGGCAGTTAATACCCCAGTTCAGGGGCAAGAAACGGTGCACTGAAACCCCCCCTCCCCAAGAAGAGAAAGTGTGAGACCCATCATAGTAGTGCCGGCAATTTGCCACAGTTTTTACAGTGCAGATATGTGTAATAAAAATTATATAAAGTGAGCATTATACACGTTGTATTCTGTGTTGTAAATTGAAATCAAATATTTGAAAATGTAGAAAAACATCCAAAATATTTAATACATTTAAATTGGTATTCTATTGTTTAACAGTGTGATTAAAACTGCAAATAATCATGATTAATTTTTTTAGTTAATCGCATGAGTTAACTGTGATTAATTGACAGCCCTAGGTATAACCTATTTAGGAAGGATCAAGTGGACAAAAAGAGGGAGGGATTAGCATGTTACGTCAAAAATGACATTACCTGTTTCCAAGTCTTATAACTTGGAAGAAAATGATTTTCAATGCTTATGGATCAATGTTCTAACAGATAAAACACATAATGGGATATTAGTTGGTGTTTGCTACAGACCACCAAATCATACTAGGGAACAGGATATGCACCTATCAATAATATGGAGGGGGAAAAAAGCGGTGTGATCATGGGGGACTGCAGTCAGAGTGACATATGCCAATAATAATGCTACTCGGAAATATGCCAGTACTAATGTTCTGGAATTTCTAAACCTTATAGATGACAATTTCTGAATGCAAAAAGAGTTTCAGCCACTATGGATGGGAGATATTTTGTATTAGACAGCGTCATGACAGATAAAGAGGAATTTCTCACATAACTGAAAATTGGTAGCTTAGGTAACCGTGATCATGACTTGATCACATTTATAATGAGAACACAGAATAAAGTCCAGACTAGTTATTTTAGATAGATAGATAGATTAGATACTTTGTGCTTTATGCTTTAATAGATCTGATTTCACAAAGCTAAAAACAATTACAAGGCAAATCATCTGGGAGGAAGAATATAATTAGAAAAACATGAATGATAATTGGGATTCATTTAAGAAGCCTTAATAGATGCCCCAAAAGCCACAATCGCACAACTGAGGAAGAAGGTCATACTGGTTAAAAAACCAACCTGACTTAGAGGGGAAGTGAAGGCATCTCTAAAAATGATATATGTAAAACAAATGGAAGAAAGGGGAAGTTAAAAGTAGTGAATATAAATCAGAAATTAGAAATAGTGAAAAATGTTTAAGGGAATAAAGGGACACAAGGAAAAAATTCTTTGAACAGCGGAGTTAAGGACAATCTAAAGGAGTTTGTAAATATAACATATTAGGAACAAAAAGAATCCTGACAACAGTAATAGTAATAGTAATACAAGAAAGAAATGATAAAATAATCAATAATAATGCAGAAAATGCAGAAATGTTCAATATGTATTTCTGTTCTGTATGTGGGGTGAAAAAACAGATGATATAGTCTCAACATATAGTGATAACACTCTTTCCATTCCACCAGTATCTCAGAAGGATGTTAAACAGAACTACTAAAGTTAGACTTTTTTTAAAAAAATATCAGTAGGCCCAGATATCTCACATCCAAGAGCTGGCTGACGAGCTTACTGGACCGTTACTGTTGACTTTCAACAAGTTTTGGAGCACTGGGGAAGTTCCAGAAGACTGAAGAAAGGTAACGTGCCAATTTTTGAAAAGGATAAATGGGACAACTGGGTTAATTACACGCCTGTGAGCCTGACATTGATTCTGGGCAACGTAATGGAATGCCTGGTATGGGACTAAATTAATAAAGAATCAAAGGGGGGCGTGATGTGATTAATACAAATTAATATAGGTTTATGGAAAGAAGTTCCTGTCAAACTAACTTATCTTTTTTTTTTTTTTTAATCAGATTACAAGTTTGGTTGATAAAGGCAATAATGTTGACATAATACACTTAGACTTCTGTAAGTATTTGATTTGGTACCGCACACCATTTTGATTAAAAAACTGGAAAGATACAACATTAATATGGTGCACATTAAATGAATTAAAGGATGGCTGATAGGTCACAACATGTAATTATAAATAGGGAATCATCATAAAATGGGTGTTTTTCTAGTGAGTTCTTGAGGGGTTGGCTCTTAGCTATACACTCTTTAACATTTTTATCAATGACCTAGAAGAAAACCTAAATCACTGATAAAGTTTGCTCATGATACCAAAATTAAAGGAGTGATAAATAATGAAGAGGACAAGTCATTGATACAGAGCAACCTGGATCACTTGGTAAGTTGGCACAAGCAAACAATATGTGTTTTATTACAGCTAAATGTAAATGTATACATCTAGGAACAAAGAATGTAGGCCAAGTTGTGCAGTGTTCTGCAGAAATGAGAGAGACTCTTTATCATAATACAATGTAGCCTCAAGGAAGTGCACCCAAAAGTGGAAGGAGACCCAAGCTTCATCTGCCCATCTGTGCTTCCTGGAAGAATGAATGTGTCAAAGGTATGAGCCCCAGCCCTCATCTTGTCACAGTCCCTGTTAGCTGCTGCCAGGTATACCATGGCTGAGGCAAGCACGATAGTAACGGAACAGCTAAAACACATGTAGACAGGTGCTTGCCTCAGCCATGGTACACATGGAAGCCATGAGACACCCATCACTACAACGTAGACTTTTCATGCCTGTCTAAGCACTAACAGGAATAGAACCCAGGATTCCTGATCTCCAATGTTCTACCTTTTTCTAGCAGAGGTTTATATATCCATGAGCAAACGTGTGTGTCAAGTATCCCTCTAAAATAGGTCTACACAGGGATAAAAGCCGTGTGGACTGGCTGCAGCTGGCCTGGGTCAGCTGACTCAGTCTCACGGGGCTAAAAATTGCTGTGTAGATGTTTGGGCTGTAGGACCCTTCACCTTCCGAGGGTCCCAGAGCTGGGGCTCAAGCCTGAGCCTGAACCTGAACATCTACACAGTAATTTTTCAGCCCCATAGACTGAGCCCCGTGAGCCCAAGTCAGTTGACCCCGGCCAGCTGTGGGCTTTTTATCTCCGTGTAGACATGGCCCTAGTGGGCTTTTTATCTCCTAGTGTAGACATGGCCCTAGCTAGAACAATAGCTTCTCTAGTCCTGAAGGTCTGTATGAAGGATTTGAAGGTCCAGGATTCAAACAATGCTGATGACTTATGTAGGGAGGCCTTACCATTCTACATGATGGTTTTTTTCCCCCCTTCTTTAAAAAATTTGCTTGGTTTACTTTACAAAATGAGAAAATAACTTTTTAACGAGGGTTTATAGTTAAGAATGATTGTTCTCTGTTGATTACAGCATGCCCCCAAACTCTATATTCTTTGTCTTGGTCATTTGTCACACATTTTGATAGCTTATCTCCCACACCGGCAGGTTTGAAGGATGAGAGGTGTGATTGCATCCCAGTCCAGCCCTGCCTCAGTGCATGTTTTTTTTCAGAATAAAAGTGCCTCATAGAAGCATGAAGAAAGAAAATTGTATGCCTAATATAATAGATGGATTTGAGAATAAGTCTATCATACTTTTGTAAACAGCTTGATTTTGTTTCAAAGTGAGTGAAGAATCCTTTAACTATACACCACAAGATACTGTCTGGTTAAAGCTGAATTAACACTGTCACCTGCCATTTATATAACAATAATCTTTCTGGACCACTTTTAGTTAAAAACATTTCTTATTTGAGCAGCTTATCAACTCTATTTCATTCTTTCTGGTACAGGAGAGATTAAGTCTCTATTCTTGAATCTAATGGAGGGGTTCTAATAATTCTGTGACTGTTTGTTTGTGTTCAAACTTTAAAGCTGTGTCTTATCAGTATAGAAATGGTGGAAAGTCTATAGCTATTGTAATAGCTGCTACGTGAGCAGGTGAATGCTGTCCCCTGCCAAGCAACTGGGGTAGAAAACAAAAACTAATCTCTCTTAAAAGCAATCCTGAATATTGCACCCTTATTGCAGTCAGAGATAAAGAGACCGCTCTAAATTCTGAACTGCATCTAACTACTAAAAATACATGCTGAAAGCTATGCAAGGTTGATGGTACCATCTCTGATCGCTGAGCATGTATGAGTTTTCCCAAATGTGTATGATACATAATGATCTTCCATAATGCTCTCCTGGACGTTTCATGGGGGTCAAACAACGTCAGAGAGAAAATTCCTATCCATCTGTCATTAGACTCCTAGAGTTCCCAAGTTAAGTGTCCAACACTTGCAGAAGCAGATACAGGTAAATCAAGTTTGAACACGTTCTTGACAAAAAACAACAACTCTGGTATATAAAGAAAATAATGTTAAAATACTACTTTATATTTATAGTGCAGTGGTCATCTGAGGATCTTAAATCACTTTCCGAACTCTAATTTAAGCCTCACGACAGCTCTGTATAGCAATGAGCTACCACTATGCTGAGAAAACTGTAATTTCTTTTTAAAAAAACAGACCATCATATTATATAATTTCATATGTGTCTCATATTAGAGTAACACTTAAGCAACAACATCTTATGTCGCTTCATCTATTGGAAATTGACAAGGTATCTACTTAATGTGATTAATGATATATTATCCACATACTCAGGTCACAACTGATGGAAATTCATTAACATCTCATGTCTACAAATATGAGTACAGTATAGCATGAATATTCTTTGGTCTTCTGCATTATTTCAGGAAAATACTTTTTAAATAGAATTTAGTTCTGAATCCCATGCAGTTGATGAATAATTATACAGTATTGGGAGACACACCATGTGATCTAAAAGGTAAATATTTATTTCAGGCAGCCAGAACCATTACTACTTCTCAGATTGCAAAGTAAGGATGGCACCAAACTGATAAGTTTGGAATTTCATCTATTTCAGACAAGATTACAGTGTCTTTTATATAGATTTTCTAAGTACCATTCTCCCAAGGGTAGGATTAATTAAACATTGTATTTAAGCCCTCTATACCTACACAAACAGAAGAACAAAGATGCATTTTTTATGATAACACAGCACAACTCAGCAGTTTCCAGCTTGACTTGCAACAGACACTGTGGATCCAGTTAGCAAAAAGCATGTCTCATATAGCCTCCAAAACATTGCCTATTGATAACCTCAGATTTATTTTACCACCACTCAAAGCCAAAAGGAATTGGAAACTTCATATATATTTGTTTTGTTTTGTTTGTTTTCCCCTTATATCTGACTTTAGTGATTTCTGGGGTTGATTTCCAGGGTGCTACATTTTGATCTCATAATGAGTTATACATTTTTGTGACATATGTAAAATGTAATAAAGTGTATCTCTGGAAATGAGAACTTGCTGAAATAATTATTAAAAATGTTATGCTTTTTGGCTGACAATTCCAAAGTGTTTTACAACTATTAAATAAGTCTTTCACTTGGTAATTATCTCTTTAAAATGCTTATTTACAAGACTTAAAAGTCTGCTCCTCAGTGGTGAATAGAACACATTCCTGGCTCGCAGGGAGGCCTTAAGCCAATATGACAGGTTTCAGAGTAACAGCCCTGTTAGTCTGTATTTGACTACAGCTTGAGCTATAGCTCACGAAAGCTTATGCTCAAATAAATTGGTTAATCTCTAAGGTGCCACAAGTTCTCCTTTCCTCAAGCCATCAGTTTCTTCAAAATTCAAGTTTTTGTTTAAAAGTAGTAGCTGACATCCTGTACCCCTGGGAAATAAATGTGAGTTTTGTCAGTGACTTCAGGGGGCCAGGATTTCACCCACCATTTCTAAGATTTACAATATAATGTTACAAATCAAGATGAATGTTAACCTTACGGGGGATTGCCTTTCTGAGTCTGCAGACAGAAAGCACTAGTGTTTCTGCTGCTTTTTAAATTGTTGACAAGTCTTAGTAGCAGGCAAACTGACAAGACTACACTAGGGAGGAGTATATGAGAACCCCCTGCCAGCACCAGGCATTTAAAGTAGTGGGAAAACAGCATTCTGGAATCTACCTACCTTGAACAGCAAAAGGATCTTATGAGAGAGAGAGAGAGAGCTTTTCTTTTCTTCCAGTAGCTAGGTCCGGGAACAACACCCTGGTAAGAATTCCAGCATCCTCCCTCTGCCTTGCAGCTGGTTGGGTCACCATCATTTTTCACATCAGCTTCTTTCTTAAAGGTTTCCTGAAGATATTTCAAGATCTGCTTTCAAGCTAAATTGTACCCTTTAGGCACAGTCCCATAGTAAGTGATGCTGTGGAGGTGCCCCATCTAAAAGAGACATTGAGAAGCAGTCTGCCTCAGGATGCTTGGAGCTCATGAGCATGAAGAAGCTATGTGCTCATTACTACTCCCTGTGAGTAGAAGCAACTGCACTGGCCAATCTGTAAGGGGAAATAGGGCTATATATTGGCATCCCCTCAACTTAGTTTGGGGTACATGCTCTCTCCGCTCTCCTCGGAGTGCAGGACATGTAATTCCACCTAGAGATTACATTGGCTCTGCAGAGGCTGTGTAACATTCCTTAAACCAGCCTTCCTCCATGTAAGGGTAGGGCTCATTAGGTCCCCAGTAATTAAATGAGACATAGTATGTATGCATTTTTATGTCCTGCACAAGCATTTGTATTTGGTTAGTCAGGAGTCGGTGAAAAGGAAGAATCAGTTACAGAAATATTGCTAAACTAAGTTATGAAGATAAATTCACCACCTGTCATTAACTTAAATTTTTCAACTCTATTTTTAATATATGAGAGAGACAAGGTAAGTGAGGTAATACCTTTTATGGGTCCAACTTCTGCTGAGGGAAGGGACAAGCTTTCGAACTTCACAGAAATCTTCCTCATGTCCTCACTTGCACAGGGGCAGTGACCTGAAGTAAAGCTCTGTGAAGCTTGAAAGGTTGTCCCTTCCACCAATAGAAGTTGGTCCAATAAAAAGATATTACCTCACCTACATGGTCTCTCTCATATCCTGGGACCAACACGAATAACCCTTCCCCCCCCCCCCCCCACACACAATCTTTGAATTTGACCTGTGCTTATATTTACTGGGTAGTTCTGGTCACAAAATCAAATTTTTTCCACAGGAACAAAAATAATGAAAATGAATTTGCTTTCATTTTCATCAGTTATTGTTCTGAATTTTTTTTGGAGGGCGGGGAGGTCATAAAAACATTGAAAACCTGGAAATCATTTTTGTCATTTGGCAGCCAACTCACTCAAATTTTCATTGCCACACAAAACAGTTTAAAACTGTTTTTCAGTTTTTTGATGAAAACTTGAACATTTTTGTCAGAAAGAGACATCTCTTGGAAAAATGTTCATTTTGTCGAAAAAGCCATTTTTCACTGAAAAAAAAATCTGGTCAAAAACGTTCTGTCTGCTCTATTCCCAGGCCAAATTCAAGTCTCCTTTATACCACTGGATTTGCACTGGTGTGATAGATGTCAGAATTTGGCCCTTATTCCATCTAAAATAAAAAAAAAAATATTAGAATCACTCTCCATAGCTGGTTTCAGAGTAACAGCTGTGTTAGTCTGTATTCGCAAAAAGAAAAGGAGTACTTGTGGCACCTTAGAGACTAACCAATTTATTTGAGCATAAACTTTCGTGAGCTACAGCTCACTTCATCGGATGCATACTGTGGAAAATGCAGAAGACATTATATACACAGAGACCATGAAACAATACCTCCTCCCACCCCACTCTCCTGCTGGTAATAGCTTATCTAAAGTGATCACTCTCCTTACAACGTGTATGATAATCAAGTTGGGCCATTTCCAGCACAATTCCAGGTTTTCTCACCCTCCGCCCCCCCACACACAAACTCACTCTCCTGCTGGTAATAGCCCATCCAAAGTGACCACTCTCTTTACAATGTGTATGATAATCAAGGTGGGCCATTTCCAGCACAAATCCAGGTTTTCTCAACCCCCACCCCCATACACACACAAACTCACTCTCCTGCTGGTAATAGCTCATCCAAAGTGACCACTCTCCCTACAATGTGCATGATAATCAAGGTGGGCCATTTCCAGTACAAATCCAGGTTTTCTCATTCCCCCCACCCCCCACAAACTCATTCTCCTGCTGGTAATAGCTCATCCAAACTGACCACTCTCCTTACAATGTGTATGATAATCAAAGTGGGCTGGAACCCCAACCATTCCGGTCTGCTCAGGTAGACTAGAATAATGGTTTAAAAGTGTACTATACCATTTCATAACAATTATAGCAGGCAATGAAGATGATTGTAAATATAACATTTGTGCATATCTAAAATTAAAAGAAATTACTCAGAACTATTATTTATGAATGCCAGTAGACCACTAACAGTTAGTAAGACAACTCTTATGATAGCAAAGTTTTCCTTTGGTGACTTGCTAATCAGACTTTAGCATAGCAGGCAAATCACTGAAAACCAACAGTAATTAATATTTCATCATTCTAGTATCCCTTATCATTATTAAAAGATTTTGTCATGTTAGCCTATCTTCAGTTTCTCATCAAAGGTTTACTTTTCAGAAGAAGAGGACTCATTAGTTCAAATGCTAATACATTATACATATGAGGATTTCTGAGCCTGCATACTTCTAAAAATCTAGACTTGAAAATACATGATGTTTCAGATGCTTTATGGACATTCTTCCCTTCCTTCCTCTTCACCAGAAAAGCATGAGCATAGCACAGTGAGAACACTGAATATTAATTAAGGTTGGGTGGAGGGATGGAGAATTATAAATCCAAAGTAGTGACTTTATGATATGGAAGATCAATATATCAAAATCTTAGAATTCCCTTAAAAATGTTATAGTATTGGCTACACAAATTTAAATACACAACTTTTTTATATGAAGGGCTAGAACAAAACACTAATGGCTGTTGAATAACACTTTAATGAACAGTTTGTATCATGACTGAATTTGTCCATTTTTAATAAAATGAGATAAATGAGCTTCTGTTATTATACCAATAAAATAAAAACCAGCAGGATCTTATTAATGGGAATAAGGCAAAATGCCACATTTATTGTGAATACAGAAAGAATCACAGTAAGCAGTCAGTTATAGCTATAACATTCCATTCAATTTCATATTTATTCACACATTCATTCATACACACACACACAGGTTCTGCAAGGTTGTTATTATAGTTACCAGCCTTAAAATTGCTCATGCCAAGCCACTGGCCAGGTGGCCTGGATACGAGGAGGGAGCAGGGCCTTGTCAGATGCTCATCTGATGCTCCTGGAAGTTGGTTTGCAGAATCAGACCCCAAAGTTCTCAGTTTCTAGAGTCCATTTTTATAGGAATTTATTCCTATGCCAGTCTATGGGAATTGCTTCATCATGCTGTTGCTGAATCAATCAGCAGATGGCACATCCCTGATGCCTCCATGCTGCCAGCTATTATCTTGTTCTTCGGTGCTCCCATCCTTGAGGCTGTTGGGTGGATTCCAGTCTGTCCTCCGGGGGCCCTCTGGTTGCCTCCACTCTGCGCATTCTTCGGCCGATCAATACTGAACTCCTAGGCTGGCACCTCCCTGATTATTCATTTATTATCCACACCAAGCATCCATCCACAATCTCTATTTTAATCACAATTGTTAACAAAGCGAGATAAATACAACAAAAGGGCGGGGAGTCTCTGTGTGCTGTTTCTGTTGTTACCAAATATCGCTTTGAGTGTCTCTCTCTCTCTCTGTCAGTAGTTGTTGTTACGAAGTATTGCTTTGAGAACAGACTCTGTTTTAGAACATACTAACACAAGTAGCAGTTTGCAAGTTTCACACAGAGAGGGAGAGAAACAGTAAAAATAAGAGACCAAAAAACAAGAGACCTCTTAATTAGTAATACCCTGGAATTTAAACTATGGGGAATCAAACTCATTTGTGATTTTAATACAGAACTTCTTTAATATGATCCAACACTGTTCCAAACTCAGTGTTTTCTTTATTTATTAATACAATCCCTATTTTGAGGGTTGGGAAGGAGAAAGGGGGCTAAAGTCCCCTACCTCAATTACCCAATACCTTTTCTCATGAATAGTCTGTAACTTCTTCAAATTCATTTAAACTAGAAATAGGCCTAAACTGGGATTTTGTTGTTGTTTTTGAGTAACCAATAAATGACAAGACATGAGGAAGATATGAGTTTTGGAATCTAATTTAGGTATTCCTAGCTCAACTGAGGATGGATTAGAGATTCATCATGTGAACATTAACCAAACAAAAGTAGAGCAGACAAAAAAATGTCATATACAGAGGTTATATGCAGTGGTGTTGGAGCTGAGTTGGTACTAGGATATTAGAGAGACAAGATGGGTGAGGTAATATATTTTATTGGACCAACTTCTGTTGGTCTTCTCTGTACTTTTCCCCATCATAATATATATATTTTTAGACGGGGTGACCAGAATTTCAGCAAGGTATGGACATACCATGGATTTCTATAGTGTCATTAAGATGTTTACTGACTTCTTATCTATCCCTTTCCTAATGGTTCCTAACATTCTGTTTGCTTTTTTGGCTGCCACTGCACATTGAGAAGATGTTTTCAGAGAACTATCCACAATGACCCCAAGATCTGTACCTTGAATGGTAACAATTAATTTAGACCCCATCGTTTTGCCTGTATTGTTGAGATTATAGTTGAGTTGTGCATTTATCCACATTGAATTTCATCTGCCATTTTGTGGCCCAGTCACCCAGTTTTGTGGGATTTCTTTGTAACTCTTCACAATCAGCTTTGGACTTTACTATCTTGAGTAATTGTGTATCATCTGCAAAATTTGTCACCTCACTGTTTACCCCTTTTTCCAGATCATTTCTGAATATGTTGAACAGCAGTGTACAGTCCCAGTACAGATTGTTGGGAGACTCCCACTATTTATCTCACTCTACTGTGAAAATTGACTGTTTATTCGTACCCTTTGTTTCCTATCTTTCAAACAGTTACTGGATCAATGGGAGAACCTTCCCTCGTGTTGTTTGTTTTCACCTCCTCTCCCCTGTGGAGAAGCACATACAGTGGAGTGTCTTGCTTTCATAGTCTTGTGGTGGTGGTGGGTTTGTTTTTTGGCAGTGGGGGATATTGTACTTTAGAGGGGAGCTAATGCTCATATATTATGATGTGAGGCAGCAATTTAATATTTTTTTCAAAGCTCTCCAGTCTCTGTTCCTTGGGGAGACTTCTCATTTTGTACCACTGCCACTAAAACTGTAGATATAAGATTGCTAGAAGTCGTAATAATCTCAGAAGCAGGTATACATTTCCTGAAAAGTCCTGACATTTCTTCTTAATGGATGAAGCATTTTGTCTTCTTCCTAATGACACTAAAAAAAACCAAAAAAAAACATGTTCCTAAAGAGTGATGACCACAAAATATCCCAGTTCTATAGAGCACCTTAAAAATATGAAGGATTTAGGGCCAGATCCTCAGCTAGTATAAATGAGTGAAGCTTCAATCAGTTTATCTGAAGATGTTTCACAAATATCCTTATAAAATGAAATAAGAGCTCTCTCAGTAGCTGATTATTTCACAGCCAACAATATTGGACAGTATCAAAGGCCAGCCCATGTAAATGCTTAGAGCTAAGTGAATTGGACAAGGGTCTGTGACTGCAGGCTCACAAACCTTATGCATTTATAATGAACAGATTTAAATCAGAAATGAAGCAAGTAAGTTGTGGAAAAGGGGAAAAAGTTTGGACAAATATTAATGAGTTAGAACTCTTGGTGATGACTGATGAATGAACATTAAAGAAGTCACTGGTCAGGACCATTGCATGCCCATGTTGATCTGAATTTGGAGATTTGCAGAGTCTCTTCCCACCCATCCCCACGCACATTCAGTTAACTACATTACCACAATCCTAACGGTTTCAATTGCTGTTGCTTTTTGGACAGGCTATTTCTCAGTTGCCTACGGAAGAGCCTTTGCAAATTTACCCTTGGACCAAGTTACTTGATAAGGTACTGTGCCCCACTCTGTAGTGGGATGAATTCCTCCTTCTCTGAAGTAGCAAAGGACATGGGATGCTGGCCATTTCATGAAACAGTATCCCCAAATACCCTAGGTATTGTTGTAATCGTCCTGTCTTATTGCCCTTATCCATATTTCCACTTCAAAAGCCTCATGTGTTGAACTATTCCTCACTGTTAAAATCTGCTCGGGTTCCCAGCAAAGATGACCCATACCTGTCGATAGTGTGGGCGGAGAGGGAACAGGACAGTGGCTTCAGCAGCTGTTACTGAAAATGCTCAGTCCTTGTGAGCATGCTCAGTGCAAGCCAAACAGCAAATTGGGGTGGAGGGAGGGGGGAATGTGACCCCACATGCCCCTCCCTCACATCACCTCTTGTTTTCAGAATTGTGATAGGGTTGCTGCTGCTAAGCTATGTATGCTAAGCCTGACACGCCAGCTTGTCTATCCTGCCAGCAAACTTCTTCAGGATTCTGCCAATCCAAACCTTGCCTAGCAGGTAACAATCAGTGGCTCTCCACACCGCCATTCCCAAGTTCCTCAGAGGTGTCTCTCTGCAGTGTCCCACGTAACACTTACAGACAGTGATGAGCTGCCAAAATCTTAACGGGTTCCCTCCTCACCCCACGAAGGGGTCGTTGCCCACCCCCGCCCCCCGGAACTCCTGCCCCATCCAACTCCCCCAGATTCCTTGGTGCACCCCCCCAGGTTCCCTGCCCCATCCACCCCCTCACCTGTCCCCTGACTGCCCCCAGAAGCGGGCAGGAGGGTCTCCTGGGCCACTGTAGTGGTTGCCCACCCCACCCCTAAGAGCCAGAGGCACCTGCTGGGGGGCGAGGTGGGGAGTCCTGGTGGTGCTTACCTGGGGCAGCTCCCAGGAAGCATCCAGCAGGTCCCTCTGGCTCCTAGGGGTGGGGGAGCGTAGCTAGGGGGGAGCAGGGAGAGCGGCCGCTCCCCCCCACTGATCACATCAAAAGTGGTGCCTTAGGTGCCGACTCCCTGGGTGCTCCGGAGCTGGAGCACCCACGGGAAAATTTGGTGGGTGCAGAGCACCCACCAGCAGCTCCCCACTCTGCGCCCGGCCTCAGCTCACCTCCGCTCCGCCTCCGCCTCCTCCCCTGAATGCACCGCCCCACTCTGCTTCTCCGCGCCCCCCCTGCCGGCTTCCTGCAAATCAGCTGTTTGGAGGGAAGCCAGGGATGGCTTCCCACTCAGACCAAAGGTGGCGGAGGTGGGGTGGGGAGCGATTCCCCTGCGCGCTTCCCCCACCCAGTTATCTGCTGTGGCGCAGGTGGCCCTCCTCGTGTGGTCAGATCCTGCCGGCAGGCCAGCCTCGCAGCCTGGATCCTGCCACGCGGGCCCTGCAGGCTTTAGCACACAGCTGGACTGCAACTGTGTGGTAATTGGGCCGCATGTGGCCTGCAGGCTGAGAACCACTGCCCTGTAGATCACTTGTGTATGCAGAGGAAATTGAATGTTAACTTCAAAGTGTTGGGTCAGTGTGTGCTCAACAAAGAAGAATCCTCAGTCACATGCTGTGCTCAAAGCACCTGACAGCTTGCTGCAGTTATCATAGTGAAGCTTCCAGCCTAATCCTGCATCTTTAGTCTGCAGAACTTTAAACAAGGAAAGTTTAAGCTGTTGGACTGAAATCTTCCAAGTAGTTATTTGGAATACCCTGAAAAATGCATGGAAAGACTCTAACAGACTCTACATCTAAGCTGCCTTTGGATTCTAACCTTTTGGGATGATTCCAGAGAGACTTAGCCAGCAGGCTCATTCATCACTGCTACAAATCTAATAGAAGGACCTTGCAAGCATTTGTAATGTACATAATCTTTTAACCATTCAATAACTTTCTTTTCTTTTACTAATAAATGTTTAGATAGTTTACTGAGGATTGGGTGACAGCGTGATAGTTGGGTAAGATCTGAGATACATATTGACCTGGAGTAAGTGTCTGATCCTTTGGGATTAGTAGAACCTCACATACAGTGAACTGGATTTTCAGTAACCTCTCACTATATTAGATCTGTTTGTCTGAATGGGAGTGTAGCAGCCTTCCTGCAGGACCCTCCTGGTTCCTGCACCTGCTGGGCTGAGAAAGTCACACAGAGACCTTTGGGTGCAGTGCCCACCTGGTGCTTTTATTTACAGGCCATGTTTCCACCACCTTTCCACTACACAAGTAGTCCCCTTCTTGCAGTCCACCAGCAGGAGAGAGGGGCCAAGCTATCTCTCTCTGCTTCCCCTCACTGCCTTTCCTCTATTACAGCTTTCCTCTTTCCAGCTCCCCTCCCCCTGGGTTCCTGCTCCTGGGGCTCTTATCCAGCCCCAGCCTGTTGAGGCAGCAGCTGTTCAAGCTTCCCCAGTCAGGGCCAGGTGGCCTACCCAGTTCCAATTCACCTCCCTTAATTGGAGCTGGAGCAACAGAGGGTTGGCTAAGCAGTTTTTCTGCTTAGCGCCCTGTCACAGGGAGCCAAGGCCTGGAATGCCTAAATGGGGATTGTGTTTGGCTTCTTTTTAACCAGTGTGGTATTACAGAAGCTCCTTTGAACTGGTCTGGAGACTCTAACATATTGTGACAAAGTTTCTGCTCTATCTTGGTGGGTCTTGTGCTTATTGGCAGATTTGCTCACCGGGAAGCTTCACGGCAGCCCTCAGCTTGGCCGTTTTTCTGAACCCACAGTCCAGGTCGACTCCTCCTGTGTCTGACCAGGAGTTGGGAGGAACCCGGGCCCGCCCTCTACTCCGGGTTCCAGCCCAGGGCCCTGTGGAATGCAGCTATCTAGAGTGCTCCTGGAACAGCTATGCAACAGCTACAACTCCCTGGGCTACTTCCTAACACCTTCTTTATCCTCACCATAGGACCTTCCTCCTGGTGTCTGATAATGCTTATACACCTCAGTCCTCCAACAGTTCTCACCACAAACTGAAGTGAGCTCCTTTTTAAAACCCAGGTGCCCTGATTAGCCTGCCTTAATTGATTCTAGCAGCTTCTTGATTGGCTGCAGGTGTTCTAATCAGCCTGTCTTAATTGTCTCCAGAAGGTTCCTAATTGTTCTGGACCCTTCCCTGTTGGGAAATGGAACGTCCTTTGCTTGCTCCTCAGCTATGTGCTTTCTATTCTTTCCTAAAGCCCCCTGGCCCGGATTTTTCTTACTTTTTGCACCTGCCTTAGTCACACCCGACCGGGCCAGACGCTTTTTTTGTTTTCTTTTGATTTTTTGTTTTTTTTTCCGTCTACGTGCTGTCGGCCCTCAGCTTGCCGCCAGCACCCGCCCCCCCCCACGCCTGCTTTCGGGCACAGCTATTTGCCTCAGCTGAGCCCCCGGAGGAGGGGGGGGAAGATTGCCGATTTTGCTGTCCGGAGGGGGGAGTGGAAACCCCCAGACCCAGCCGTTTCGCTAGCAGCTCGGACTTTGCAACATTCTCAGCATGCTGGAAGCCTTGGAACACAGCCAACACAGCTGGAGAAGAAGATTTCAGAAGACAGGAGAAATAATCCAGGAGAGCTATAAATCATCGTGAAGGGGGCCGTAAGACTGAGTAACTTTCTGAATTATACTCTCGTGGGGGGAGTTTGACTGTGGTTACTTGCATTTGTGGCGGCACAGGGGGTGTGGAGTGGAGACCCCCCCCCGATCCATCGGTGCCGCTAACTCCCCACCCTTACTACAACTGTCACAGCCCCCCCGCCATCCGTCCCTGCTGGCAACCTGCCATCTCCCTTCGAATCCAGCTGTTCGCTTTGAACTTTGCCTTTCGGACCGGACATAACAGCCGACCAACCGAGACTCCGTGGACAAACGTGTGTGGGTCTACACACCCCCCCTGGATTGCTTATCCCACAGCTTGCCCCTATTACTGGACCCCGATTTTGTTCCCCCCCCAGTCCAACCCCCTCGGCATTCCCTCCCCTCCCCCGCCTGCAGCCTAGTGGGGAGGAGCGGCTACTCCACTTCTCCCCTCCCCCCTCCTCCTTCCGGTGTCTCCCTGTCTCTCCCTGCTCACAATGACGGGGAATGAGAGGGGTGAGGCCGCTTCAACAAAACTAGTTGTCCCTCCCCCACCACCACCCCTGCCCGACCCCCAAGGTCCCCCCCCCACCACTATTGTCAAGATACTTGCTACCCCCCTGCTGGGGCACCGGCAGCAGGAGGCACCTGGGTGATCGCTGCTGCTGCAGCACCCACCGCCCCCCCAGATTCTAGGAAACCCCCCCCGGTTGTCCGGAAGGGCCAGGGCGGGATGAAAGGAAAGGGCCCCGCTAAAACCACTAAGCCCTCCATGGCAGGGGCTGCCCCCACCGCTGTGGCCTCGTCATCAACCGTGGCACCCCTCCCTGCGTTTCCCTCCACCAGCTCTGCGATTGTCCCTTCCCCGGCCCCCAGGACGTATGCCCGAGCGGCAGCGGGCTCCCCCCTGCCTGCCGCCTCGTCATCTCGCCTCCCACCTGCCTCCGCCACCATCAGCAGGGGCCGGGGCCCTTTCCCCGCCTTGACCAGGAGGCACGGCGTCCGTTGCCTCCTGGTGCCCACCTCGCCCCACGTGCAGACATACGTGCAGGCATTGGCGAAGGTGGTAGGACCCACGGCTATTGTGGCGGCCTCCAAGATGTATGGGAAGGTCGTTTTTTTCTTAGCTTCGGAGGCTGCCGCCCAGGAGGCGGTGGAGAGGGGCCTGACGGTGGGGGGGGGTGTTTGTCCCCCTAGAGCTGCTAGAAGACCTGGGCGTTCGCCTCGTCCTCACCTCTGTTCCTCCTTTCTTACCCAGTGTTGCCCTGTTACCCGCTTTCTCCACTCTGGGGAAACTTGTCTCTGTCATCAGCCCTCTCCTGTTGGGCTGCAAGGACCCCACCCTCCATCACGTCCTTTCATTCCGCCGGCAAGTGCAGCTTCTACCGCCGGCAGGGGCGCGTGACGGAGAGGTGCTCGAGGGGTCTTTCCTAGTCCCCTACCAGGGAGCCCGCTATCGGGTCTTTTACTCCACCGGAGAGGCCCGGTGCTACCTCTGCCGCTCAGCGGGGCATGTCCGCAGAGACTGCCTTTTGGCCCGGGGGGGAGGGGCACCCGAAACCCCCGAGACCCGGCAGGACATCGGCCCTGTCATTGCCGATGCCCCTGGCTGCCCGGCACCTGAAACCAACCCTCCTCTGACTCGACCCATCGCTGCTCCCATCTGGGCCCAAGAGATACCTTCCTTACAACGCCCGGGTGAGCAAGGGAGTTCCACCCTTGCTATTACCAATCCAGCAGAGCCTATGGAGGAGGGTGTGGCAAGGATATTACCGGGTATAGGAGAGAGCCCGCCCCAAGGAGAAACCCCCGCCCCTCATGCGGCCTCACCACTACCCCCCCGAACTCCTGAACCATCGCCTCTGCCCCCTGACACGGCCCCTGCTAACCAACCCCCAGATGACGCTATGGAGGGCTGGACCCTAGTCCAGGGGAAGCGAGGCAAGTGGAAGGCTCGAGCTCCGCTGCATCCATCTGATGCGGAAGCCCCCCGGAAGACCAGGAAAGGAGGCACTGATATCGAGCCTCCCGCCACGGCCACGAGTGAGATCCATCCGCTGGTGTCGGGAGGGGAAGACGGACTGGCATTGGAGGGCAGAATCCCCCCTCCACGGGAGACCCTCCCCTCCGAGATTCCTGAGGACGCCCCTTCTGCCTGGATACCACCCGAACCCGCAGCGGACCCCGAGGCGACCGTTGAGGCAGGACCTAGAGGAGAGGCCCCCAGGGTGGCAGGAGCTGGCCTCTCCCCCGTGTATGCAGAGATTGAGGCCCTAGATTTGACCCTGGTCACCCAGGGAGAGGATGATCTGCTGCCGGCCGGCCTCGAGCTGGGCAACCTTACCCCAGCCCCCCTTTCCCCATGCTCCCTCCCCCTAATTGCCTTCCCGGGCGAGCATCCTGCAGAAGGTGGTCCACCACCTGATGCCATGGCCGCTAAGACCACCATGGAGCCAGTGCCTAGCATGATTGGGAGCCCCCTCCCTTACCCCTTAACCCTTGACTCTGCTCAGGAGGCACTTTCCTTTAGCTGCTTGCCTCCTGAACCCCAGAGCCTTACCCCTGCCCTGCCCCCACCCCTGTCCCTGCCCAAGTCCCCTCCTCCTGCAATGCTAGTGCCGCCCCTGGGGTTATTTCCTTTCCGCCTTTTGCAGATTCCCCCCAGGGAGCAGTCTTTGCACTTTCTAGCCGCGACCCATTAGGAGTTGCAATTTTTTCCCTGACATCCCCCTCCACCCCAAGGCGTGAAATGAATTTAATAACCCCAGCCTGTCAGACGCCCCGTCAGTGGTCCGCACCGTGTCTACCCGCCTTAGTGGACCATGAGGCTGTATTAAGAGTCCCACCAGGGAACACCTCGGAAATTGTGACCCCACCCCCCCCACGAGCTGCGGCATGCGCTACGGAAGTTCCTAGAACACACCCGTGGTGCCCGCAATAGGGTACAGCTGGCTCTTCAGCTATGGGGGGACTTTGACCAAATCCTCCAGGCCACAAGGGCCCTCATAAAGGAGGGCAGGGGGCAAGGCAGGCGCGGTGCTGCGGCCTACGAGCGAGCCCGTGGCTTCCGACATGATCTACTCATCCACAGGATGGGTCACGGGTTGCTGCGAAACCCGCTGGGGGCCCTGAACACCCCCGCCAACAAGAAACCCCCACCCCCGCAGCCCTCCGCATGACGCCTCTTATTATTGCGACCCTGAATACCAGGGGCTGTAGGATGGCTCTCCGCAGGTCCCAGGTGCTCTCTTACCTTCGGGAAGGGGGGCACTCTGTAGTTTTCCTGCAGGAGACCCATACGGACCCGGCCGCCGAGGACAGGTGGCGGCTGGAGTGGGGGGACAGGGTATACTTTAGCCACTTTGTGACCTGGCAAGCTGGAGTGGCGACCCTGTTCTCCCCCAACCTACGGCCCAAGGTGCTAGGGGTCACTGAGGCCGTGCTGGGCCACCTGCTGCACCTTCGAGTCCGTATGGAGGGGCTCGTGCTCAATCTTGTTAACATCTATGCCCCGCAAATGAGCTCCAGGTGCCCACAATTCTATCAGCGGGTGTCTGACTTTCTCGGCACCCTAGATTCGCACGAGTGCCTGGTCCTGGGAGGGGACTTTAACACCACCCTCGAGGAACGGGACCGCTCAGGGGCCGAACCGAGCCCGGCCGCTGCGAATATTCTCTGAGGGATAGTTGAATATCACTCCCTAGTGGACGTCTGGCGTGACCATCACCCAGATGACACTTCCACGTTTACTTTTGTCCGGGTGGAGGCCCATCGGTCACACCACTCTCGGTTGGACCGTATTTACTTACCCCGTTTCCATCTTTCACAGGCCCACTCCTCCACCATTCGGCCAGCCCCATTCTCCGACCATCACTTAGTCACCATAACTGTCTCCCTCCGTGCAGAAAGACCGGGGCCGGCCTATTGGCACTTTAACAACAGCCTGTTGGAGGACGAGAGCTTTGTGACGTCCTTCCAGGAGTTTTGGCTGGCCTGGCGAGAGCAGTGGCGTGCCTTTCCCTCGGTGCGGTGATGGTGGGATCTCGGGAAGGTGCGCGCCAAGCTCTTCTGCCATGACTACACTTCTGGACTATGACTGGAGAGACTGGCTGGATCCCCTGACGCTCGCTCGGCGCATGGGGCTCTCCAGCCCTCGTACCCCCTGGGGTGTACTTCAGGAGGTGAAGGCCACCTTGACCCCCGCTGCTTATGTCAACCGAGCCTTGCGCGAGGGCGCACCCCGCCCATCCTCTACCCCAGGCCCGCCGGACCTTTCCATTGGGCCCCTACCCTGCCGATCCCAACAAACCCCTCACCCTTTCACTGCAAGCCGGCTGCATGAACTGCAGCCGGTCAGTTTTCAAATCGCACCACGGAAATATTTATACACACTCACACTTCACACCCTTCACACCCACGCCCTGATACAAAGTGGCGGGACCTCCTGCCACCTTTGGAGGGTGAGCAACCTCGGTGGGCCAGCCTGTATTCCACCTTGGTCCCGAGGCCCGTAGGGGACATCAGTTGGCGGCTCCTTCACGGAGCTGTGAGCACGGGCGTGTTTCTGAAACGGTTTACCCCCATCCCGGATACTTGCCCTTTTTTGTAATGTGAGGGAAACCCTGGCGCACGTATATCTAGAGTGTGCCAGATTGCAGCCCCTTTTCCGGCTCCTCACAAATATTCTATTGCGCTTTTGGCTTCATTTTTCCCCTCACCTTTTTATCTATACACTCCCCATCCTTGGCCCCACAAAATCGCGAGATCTCTTGGTTAACCTCCTCCTAGCCTTGGCTAAAACAGCCATTTATAAAACCAGAGAGGGGAGGTTGAGCCATGAAGCGTCCTGCGATTGTAGGGCCTTTTTCCGATCCTCAGTACATTCATGTATCCGGGCGGAGTTCCTCTGGGCGGTGTCCACCGACTCCCTTGACGCCTTCGAGGAGCGGTGGGCGCTGTCCGGGGTTCTCTGCTCGGTGACCCCGTCCGGTTCCCTCTGTCTGACCCTTTGATTGAGGGGAAGAGCAAGAGACGCCAGCCCCAGCCGTTGCCGCTGTGGATACCATCATTACTGTAATCTAGGAGGGGTCCTATAATACATGGGTGTCTACCCCCCACCCCCAAACCGCCCACCCCACAGCCGTGCCCATCTTGCCGGGCACTCTCAGGAGAGGGATGATCGGTGACACTGGGCGCGGCACTAGATAACTTGAGGGGGTGGAAGACCACGAGTGTCGAGGAAGCCCCCCCACTCTAGGCCACCAGGTAACTCAGGAGGGTGGAAGACCACGAGCATACGCCCAGGTGGCGGCAGCCCCCCCGCCTGCCGCTACGTCATCTCTCCCGCCCACCACCTCTGCTACCATCTATAGTGTCCGGGGCCTCTTTCCCACCATGACCAGGAAGCACGGTGTCCGTTGCCTCCTGGTGGGTGCCTCACCCCACGTGGAGACCTACGTGCGGGCATTGGCAAAGGGTGGTGGGGCCCACGGCCATTGTGGTGGCCTCCAAAATGTCCGGAAAGGTCGTCGTCTTCTTAGCATCGGAGGCCGCCACCCAGGAGGCGGTGGAGAAGGGCCTGGCAGTGTGGGGGGGTGTTTGTCCCCCTGAAGCCGCTGAGGACCTGGGTATCCGCCTGGTTCTGACCTCCGTCCCTCCCTTTCTTCCCAGTGCAGCCCTGTTACCCACCCTCTCCACCCTGGGGAAACCCATCTCTGTCATCAGCCCTCTCCTGTTGGGCTGCAAAGACCCCGCCCTCCATCACGTCCTCTCGTTCCACCGGCAAGTGCAGCTTCAACTGCCGCCAGCGGCATGTGACGGAGAGGCGTTTGAGGGGTCCTTCCTGGTTCCCTACCAGGGGGCCTATTACCGGGTGCATTACTCTACGGGGGTGACCGGTGCTACCTCTGCCGGGCGATGGGGCACGTCTGGAGGGGCTGCCCTTTTCCCCAGCAAGGAGGGGCATCCGCGACCCCTGAGCCCCGGCAGGGCACCGGCCCCATCATCGCCTGCGCCCTTAGCTGCTCGGCCCCTAAAGCCACCCCTCCTCCTTCCCAGTCTACACTGCTCCCGCTCAGGCCCAAGGGGTACCTCCCCTACTATGCCCAGACAAGCGGGAGAGCCCCGCCCCCGCTGCTTGCAATCTGGCGGGGCCTGTGGAGAAGGGTGCGGCAGGGACACCGCCAGGCATGGGAGAGGGCCCACCCCAGGGGGAATCCTCTCTCCCTCATGCTGCCCCACCTTTACCCCCCACGAGTCCCTGAGCCATCGCCTCTGCCCCCTGACATGACCCCTGCTAGCCAGCCCCCAGATGATGCCATGGAGGGCTGGGCCTTAGTGCAGGGGAAGCGGGGCAAGCGGAAGGCTCGAGCTCCGCTCCTCCCATCTGATGTGGAGGCACCCCGGAAGACCAGGAAGGGGGGCACTGATGCTGAGCCTTCTGTTTGTCCCCGGGTGTATTCCATCCACCAGTGCTGGCTGGGGAAGACGTGGCAGCACCAGAAGGCAGTATTTTCCCTCCAAGGGAGTTCCTCCCTTCCGAGACCCCCGAGGGAGACCCTTCTGCCCTGGTACCATCTGAAGCCTCTATTAGCCGTGAGGCGACCGTCACGTCGGGTGCCAGCGGGGAGAACCCCAGGGTAGCAGAAAGCGATCTCCCCGCCATGTATGAGGAGATCAACGCCCTGGATCTGACCCCGGTCACCCAAGGGGATGACGACCCTATGCCAGAGGGCCTCGATCTGGGCAACCTCACTCCAGCCCCCCTTTTCCCATGCTCCCTTCCCCTAACCGTTGCTTCCGCTCCCACCTCCGAGGAGCCCCTGGACTCCTCCATCAACCCGGCCGCAGATGGCACCCCACTGGCGGCCACTGAGCCTGTTCAGGTGACAGCCAGGGCCACGCGGCCAGGACCCAAGCCACCAGGGGCACCCCTCGGTGTGGAGCAATCAACTTTCTTCCCAGGCGGGGGCCCTACAGAAGATAGTCCACCTCCTGATGCCGTGGCTGCCAAACCCACCATAGAGCCTGCACCCAGCATCGCTGAGAGCCCCCTCCCCACCCCCTTAACCCTTGAGCCTGATTGGGAGGTGCCACCATCCAGCTACTTGGCTCCCAAAGCCCAGAATCTCGTCTCTGACCCTGACCCTGTCCCTATCCCGTTCACCTCCCGTGATGTTATTGCCGCCCCTGGGGCTGTCTCCTTCCATTTTCCAGGAGATGACCCCCAGGGAGCGGCCTTTGTGTTCCCCTGTCCTGACCCATTAGGGGCTGCTATCCTCCCTCCGCCACCCCCTACTGCCCCAAGATTCGAGGCGGGCCTAGTGGCGCCAGCCCATCAGACGCCCCGTAGGGGGTCTGCACCCTGTCTGCCCCTCTCGGTGGGCCACGGGGCTGTACCAAGGACCCCGTCGGGATAAGCAGGAGACCATAACCCCACCCCCCCATGTGCTGCGAGAGGAGTTGCGGGAGTTTTTAGAAGACGTCCGTGGCTCCCGCAACAAGGTACAGCTTACTCTCCAGCGATGGGCGGACATTCATCAAATCCTCTGGGCCGCGAGGGCCTTCATGGGGGAGGGTAAAAGGACCGTGAAGCAAGGCACCACGGCCTACTGGTGGGTCTGCGTCTTCCGTGACTCCTTACTCACTTACGGGGTAGGTCACGGACTGTTGTGCGGCCCGTCGGGAGCCGCGAACGTCTCTGCCAGTGAGGATTCCCCCCAGTCCTCCTCATGGCATCTCTCACCATCGCAACATTGAACACCCGGGCTGTAGGATGGGTCTCCGCAGGTCCCAGGTGCTCTTCTTCCTTCGGGGAGGGGGGTACTCTGTGGTTTTCCTGCTGGAGACCCATATGGATCTGACAGCTGAAGACAGCTGGCGGCTGGACTGGGGGGACAGGGTCTACTTTAGCCATATCACTGTTTGTGTGGCTGGAGTGGCGACCCTGTTCTCCCCCTGACCTACGGCCCGAGGCTGTCGCCGAGGCTGTGCCAGGCCGTCTGCTGCACCTCCGGGTCCATATGGAGGGGCTCGTGGTCAACTTCGTTAACATCTATGCCCCAACATTGGGCTCGGAGCGGCTGCAATTCTATCAACAGGTGTCTGCCTTCTTCGGCACCTTGGATCCTCATGAGTGCCTGGTCCTGGGTGGGGACTTTAACACCACCCTCGAGGAGTGGGACCACTCGGGGACTGAGCAGTGCCCAGCCACAGTGGATGTCCTCCGGGATATAGTCGAACACCACTCCCTGGTGGACTTCTGGCGTGACCACCACCCGGATGACATTTCCACGTTCACCTTTGTCCGGGTGGAGATCCATCGGTCGCACCACTCCCAGTTGGACCGCATTTATTTATCACGTTTCCACCTTTCACGAGCCCACTCCTCCAGCATCCGGCCGGCCCCATTTTCTGACCATCATTTAGCCACCGTGACAGCCTCCCTCTGCGCAGAGAGGCCGGGGCCGGCCTATTGGCATTTTAACAACTGCCTGTTGGAGGATGTGGGCTTCATGATGTCCTTCCGGGAGTTCTGGCTGGCCTGGCGAGGGCAGCAGCGTGCCTTTCCCTCAGCACGGCGGTGGTGGGACCTGGGGAAGGTGTGCACCCAGCTCTTCTGCCGTGACTATGCCCGGGGAGCCAGCCGATGGAGGGATGCAGCGATAGAGCAGTTGGAATGGGCGGTCTTAGAGCTGGAGAGGCATCTGGCCGCCACCCCCGAGAATCCGCCCCTCTGCGGAGCATGCCGGGAGGAGCTCCGAGCCCTCGAGGACCATCGGGCCCGGGGTGCCTTTGTTCGATCTCGCATCTGTCTCCTTCGGGAGATGGATCACAGCTCCCCCTTCTTCTATGCCCTGGAGAAAAGGAGGGGGGCCAAGAAACACGTCACCTGCCTTCTGGCAGAAGACGGCACCCCCCTCACAGATCCGGTGGAGATGTGTGGGAGGGCGAGAGTCTTCTACGCAAGCCTTTTCTCCCCGGATCCAACCGATCCTAATGCTTGCAGAGTGGTCTGGAAGGAGCTCCCTATGGTCAGCGCGGGCGACTGAGACCAGCTAGAGCTGCCTCTCACTCTGGCCAAGTTCTTGGAAGCCCTCCATCGCATGCCCACCAACAAATCTCCGGGCATGGATGGGCTGACCGTGGAGTTCTACTGCATATTCTGGGACGTTCTCGGCCCAGACCTAGTCACCGTCTGCACCGAGTCTTTGCAGAGGGGGGTCCTCCCTCTTTTGTGCAGGCGAGCCGTGCTCGCCTTATTGCCGAAGAAGGGGGACATCCGCGATTTATGAAATTGGCATCCCATCTTGCTCCTCAGCACGGACTACAAAGTCATGGCAAAAGCAATCTTGCTGCGGCTAGGGTCCGTGCTGGCGGACGTGGTCCACCCAGACCAGACCTACACCATCCCGGGCCGCAGCACCTTTGACAACCTATATCTGGTCCGGGACCTTTTGGAACTCAGGTGTAGGGATGGTCTGTCATTCGTCCTCCTGTCCTTGGATCAGGAGAAGGCGTTCGACAGGATGGATCACGGGTATCTCCTGAACACTCTGCAGGCACTTGGCTTCGGAGCCCAGTTTGTGGGTTTTCTCTGGGTGCTGTACGCCTCCACAGAGTGTCTGGTCAGGCTCAACTGGACCCTGACCAAACCAGTCAGCTTCGGGCGAGGAGTACAGCAGGGGTGCCCCCTCTCGGGCCAGCTGTACGCTCTGGTGATCGAGCCCTTCCTCTGTCTCCTCTGAAGGAGGTTGACAGGGTTGGTGCTGCGGGAGCTGGAGCTGTGGCTGGTCCTGTCGGCGTATGCTGATGACGTGCTCCTCGTGGTCCAGGACCCGGGCAACTTGTCATGGGTGGAGGCTTGCCAGGCCATCTATTTGGCAGCCTCCTCCACCCGGGTCAACTGGGTCAAGAGCTCTGGCCTGGTGGTCGGGGACGGCTGGCAGGCAAGCTCCCTCCCACCCGCGCTTCAGGCCATCTGGTGGAGCGCGGGTCCGTTGCTCTATCTCAGCGTTTACCTTTTTTGCCATGCATCCCTCTCTGCTGGAGAACTGGCAAAATTTAGAGAGCGGAGTGATAGAGAGGCTCTGGAAATGGACAGGACTACTCCGATGCCTCTCCCTTCGAGGGAGAGCGCTGGTGCTCAATCAACTCGTCCTGTCCATGCTCTGGTACTGGCTCAACACCCTGTTCCCGGCCCTGGGTTTCCTGGCTAACCTCCGGACATTGATTCTGGAGTTCTTTTGGTCAGGACTGCACTGGGTCCCTGCAGGGGTTCTCCATCTACCACTGGAGGAGCGAGGGCAAGGCCTGAAATGTCTTCACACTCAAGTCCATGTCTTCCACCTCCAGGCCCTGCAGAGGCTCCTTTATGGTGCAAGTAGTCCGGCGTGGAGCATACTGGCACACGCCTTCATGTGCCACTTCTGAGGGCTCCGATACGACCGGCAGCTCCTTTATCTTCATCCGAGAGGTCTTCCGCGAGACCTCTCTGGGTTGCCGGTCTTCTACCAGGACCTCCTCCGGACCTGGAAACTGCTTTCAACGACCAGGTCCATGGCGGCCACCAAGGGGGCAGATCTCCTTGTGGAGCCCCTGCTACACAACCCCCAGCTTCACGTGCAGGTGGAGGAGTCCCCCTCGGTGCACCAGAGGTTGGTCCT
This sequence comes from Eretmochelys imbricata, assembly GCF_965152235.1. Lineage (NCBI taxonomy): Eukaryota > Metazoa > Chordata > Testudines > Cheloniidae > Eretmochelys > Eretmochelys imbricata. The sequence continues at coordinate 94,839,601 of NC_135573.1, read as the reverse complement.
GGCAGAAGTCACAAGAGTCGGAGACCTCCTGGACTATGACCGGGGAGACTGGCTAGATCCCCTGATGCTCGCTCAGTGCTTGGGGCTCTCCAGACCTCGTACTTCCTGACGCGTACTTTAGGAAGTGAGGGCTGCTTTGCCACCCGTTGCTTGGGTTTACCTCAACCTGGTCCTGCATGAGGGTACGTCCTGCCCACCCTCCACCCCAGGCTTGCCGGACCTTTTCATTGGGCCCTGCCCCGTGGACCCAACTGTCCCCCCCACACCTTCACTGTGAGCTGGCTGCATGAGCTGCGGCCGGTCCACTTCCAGACCGTGCCAAGGAAACATCTATACATGCTCGTGCTCCACACCCTTCATGCCCTCACCCTCCTGTCCTGCCCTGATACAAAATGGTGGGACCTTCTGCCACCTTTGGAGAGTGAGGTGCCCCGGTGGGCCAGCCTATATTCCACCTTGGTCCTGAGGCCTGCCGGGGATATCAGTTAGCAGCTCCTTCATGGAGCCATGAGCATGGGCATGTACTTGGCGCGGTTCACCTCTATCCTAGACACCTGCCCCTTTTGCGGCGTGAGGGAAACCCTGGCGCACACATATTTGGAGTGTGCCAGGCTGCAGCCCCTATTCCAGTTCCTCACGAATATTTTATTATGCTTTTGGTTGCACTTTTCCCCTCACATTCTTATTTATACACTCCCCATGACTTTGTGGGGCGCGGATAGGATCTCCTGGTCAACCTCCTCCTGGCCCTAGCTAAAGTGGCCATCTATAAAACCAGAGTGAGGAGGTTGGCCGATGGAGTCTCCTGGGACTGTGGGGCCTATTTCCGATCCTCGGTCCGTTCACGTATCCGGGCAGAGTTCCTCTGGGCGGCATCCACTGACTCCCTTGACGCCTTTGAGGAGCAGTGGGCACAATCCAGTGTTCTCTGCTCAGTGTCCCCATCTGGTTCCCTTCGTTTGACCCTTTGACCACACTCCTGTCTCTGTTGTTTCATTAGTTGTCCCCCGTATTTATTTGGTGTCCAGGTCCTGTGGATCCCCCTCTTGGGCTGGGGGAGGATCCTTTTGCACTTCCCGAATCCCAATAGGATTATTCTCCTATAGCCATCTGGCCCGACCCTGTCACAATATATAATAAACCACCAGTGTTGATGGATTGCCTGTCCTGTTTCTTGAAGTCTGCCATGAATGTAGCATTCTCAGTGTGGCCCATACTAGGCACCAGTCACAGCTGGTTTTCAAGTGATTTACTTAGTTTGTCAAAATATTTCTGACTGAATATTTTTTCCATTGAAATGCTGATTCAACTAAATTGAAACAGTTTTTGAGACCACATCGATTTTGTCAACAGTTACTATGGCAAATCATCAAAACATCTTGTCTTAAGGTAGAAATGTTTAGTTAAGATTTTTGACATAGTTGAAATAATAATGTCAAAGCAAAATGTTTCAGCAAGGTTGAAATTATACATTTTGTAATATTTCAATTCATGAAAAATTCCAAGAGTTCAAGGTTTCTTACTGATTTAAGATTAAATGATATTTTGAAATCTTGGAATTTCCTATGGGACAGAAATGCCGTTTTTTGGCCAGCTCTACTTTGACCGTTTACAGCTCCCTTTGACTTCAATAGGAGCTGAGGGAGCTCAGCACTTCCAAAAATCAGACCCCAAAATCTCTGCTCCTCCCTGCCCACACTGTTCCTTCCCACTAAGACCCCAGTATAGCAAAGTACACAAGCACATGCTTAACTTTAGGTTTGTGTGTGAGACGTTCACTGCAAATATGGCTTATACAAATGCTCAAAGACTTAGACTAAGAAGCTTGTTTAAAATGTTGCTTGCTCAGAAAGTCACAACATGGTCCTAATTCAGCAAAATATGTCCATAAATCCTACTGACTTTAGTGGGACTTAAAGTTAAGCATATGTTTAAGTGATTTGCTGAATTGGGACCTGTAATATATACGAGAAACTCAAACAACAAAATTAAGTATCTAATTCTCCACTTCATTATGTTCAGTATTACATCAGTGTAAGTCCATTAACATATATGAAAATACACGGGCGTAAAACTGGTTCAAAGGAATTGTGAATGAAACCTCATTCAAAATTGTATTCAGAATGCTATTTGAATGACTATTGGGCATATCATTATGTTTCAGTGAATATACTTTATGCATCTGAAGGGCAGATAATTAAAATCTTTCTCATTGCTTGAGGATTTGAATGGCCTTTCAGGTTTGGGGGAAAATGAATCAAATTCTGACAAATGAAAAAAAAATCCAAACAAGAGTGAGAATAGTTTTTGCCACTGGGTGCCTCATTTCTGTTCATGGATGTGGATAAGACAATTAACTTATTTTTAGTAGAACAGGATGCATTCAGAGGGAAAGGAAGAAGCACTGATGCACTACTGTGCTGGTATGGAGGCAATCACCCTGATAGGGAATAAAAAAATATTCCCAGTCCATTTTGTGAATTATACAGACTTATTGATGGTCACCTTTTCCCATAGTGTAGGAGGAGCTGGTCATTAAAGAGAATTTTTTAAAAAATGGAAGCAACACTACTTTACACCAGTGAAAGACAATGAGATGGAAGTTACTAATGATTGAAAGTATAAGATCAGAGATACAGATAATTGGCATGACCTGTTGCCAGGAGAGATATGAGATGGACAGATTCAATCTGAAAGAAAGTACACAGTAGAGACAGGGACATGAAAAAATATTTTGAGTGTCAAGGGGCAAGCCTTGGCTATATCAGGAAAAAAAAGTGGATAAAATTAAAGTCGCGCATGTGGATGAGTAAATCAAAGATTTACACACACAAAAATCTAAACGTCTACATCTGCTTATTGCTTTACATTGTTCCCTTAGAAACCTCTTAAGACAAAGCTATTTTTCTTCTCTTGTATGCAGAAGTCAGAGCTTGATGTCCAGGTTCCATAACCAGAGGATAGCCTGTGGATCAAGGGAGGCTAGGAGTTGTAAACTGCCCACCAGATATCAAGTTGGGCACTCTTCCACCACAAGTCAGCATCGGGAGGAAACCAGGCCAAGCCAATGCATAGTTGCAGCAAGTCTGGATGAGCCAGAGAGTACCTTCCTTGAACCTAGTTCAGAATCTGTGATCAAGAAGACAAGGAAGCAGGTGCAGCAGTGGACTCATGAATTTACTTAGTGTGTTAGACTGTCTTTCCCACCAATGCTTTCACTCTGTAAGATGTAGTTTTCCATTTCCTAAAAGTCCTGATTGTCTGTAACTTGAAGTCTTTAAATCAAGATTTGAAGACTTCAGTAACTCAGCCAGAGACTATGAGCCTACTACTGGAATGGGTGTGTGGAATTCTAGGGCCTATGATGTGCAGTAGATCAGTCTAGATCAGTGGTCCCCAAATTGTGGGGCATGCCCCCCCTAAGGGGGTTGTGGAAGAACATTCGGGACCAAGCCAGCTCCCACACTGTCCAGCCCCGTTCCACTCCCACCTCTGCCGCAGCTCCGGCTGCAGCTCCACTCCCAGCCCCAGCCTTGGCACCCAAATTCCTCTCCAGGCTCAGCCTCCAGATGGCTCCAGGCCCCAACCCCACTCCTGCCCCCAGCCATCAGCCCCTGGCTTCACTTCCATTCCCAGCCCCAGACCCACCCCCAGCTGTGGCCCCAGCCTCTGACCCCTTACCCCTGTCTGAGTGCCCCCTGGGGGCATGGACAGAGATAGGGGGTGGTGACCATGAAAAGTTTGGGGACCCCTGGACTAAATGATTGTGATGGTCTCTTCTGGCTTTAAAGTTTATGAGTCTATGAGTCTGTGCATGGTAAAGGCCAGTAGCACTAGTGTCCAAAAGTTCATGAGCTGCCATAGTAAAGGGGCATCCAGAGATCAGCCGTGGTGTCATACCCTGGTCAACAAGAGTGGGATTCCTCTCTGTGGGTGGTGATCTACACCAAATGTACTCACGCTCTTTATTTAATGTAAGTAATTTATTTTAAAATTTGTAAAATATCAGTTGTTCAGCCATCTTGATGGATTCAATAGCTGCATAGAAATGGGGGCAATTCTTTCTGTCTTGATTATTTAGATTGTAAGATCTCTGGGGCAGGGATTGTCTCTTACAATAAGGCCCTAATTTCAGGTGTGAGGGAGAAACTGGATAGCTATTAAAGCCTCAGTGTTTTCAGATACTTCATATAATGGCCTCCATTGTTATTTAGGGTAAACATACCTCTCCATACCTCAGAACAGGACTCACTGGTGGCCTCTGACAAGATCAGCACATGACAAGTTTGAGTGGGATCTACGAAATTATCTCCAGGCTGCACATAAAAGGTGCCACAGAGCTGCATCATCAAACATCATAGATACGGACTTCCCATGCCCTCAGTGCGACCTAGTCTGTGCATCAGGATTCAGACTGTGGAGTTGTCATAAATATAAAGGGAAGGGTAAACACCTTTAAATCCCTCCGGGCCAGAGGAAAAACCCTTTCACCTGTAAAGGGTTAAGAAGCTAAAATAACCTCGCTGGCACTGACCAAAATGACCAATGAGGAGACAAGACACTTTCAAAGCTGGAGGGGGAGAAAACAAAGGGTCCTCTCTGTCTGTGTGATGCTTTTGCTGGGACCAGAGCAGGAATGCAGGTCAGAACTCCTGTAAAGAGTTAATAAGCAATCTAGTTAGATATGTGTTAGATTCTGTTTTGTTTAAATGGCTGATAAAATAAGTTGTGCTGAACGGGATATAGATTCCTGTTTTTGTGTCTTTTTGTAACTTACGGTTTTGCCTCGAGGGATTCTCTATGTTTTGAATCTGACTACTCTGTAAGGTATTTCCCTTCCCGATTTTACAGAGGTTTTTCTTTTACTTTTTCTTTAATTAAAATTCTCTTTTAAGAACCTGATTACTTTTTCTTTGTTCTTAAGATCCAAGGGTTTGGGTCTCTGTTCACCTATGCAAATTGATGAGGGTTTTTATCAAGCCTTCCCCAGGAAAAGGGGGTGTAGTGCTTTGGGGGATATTTTGCAGGGGAGATGTTTCCAAGTAGGCACTTCCCCTATTGTTTTTGTTAGACATTTTGGTGGTGTCAGCAAAAGGTAAAACAGTTTGTACCTTGGGGAAGTTTTAACCTAAGCTGGTAAAAATAAGCTTAGGGGGTCTTTCATGTAGGTCCCCACATCTGTACCCTAGAGTTCAGAGTGGGGAAGGAACCTTGACAGGAGTCATATGCGTAGCCATATACGAGAACTGCGACAATATCAGCAGCAGGAGCAGCGATTTACTACCAATAATAATAATATCTCTCCATAGTTCTGAAGTTATCTCGTAAGTTCATATTCAACTTTCAGTCAATGATCATCATACTAAAGCTACTATGAAAACGTAGGAAATGAAATGCATCTTAATTAAAAATAGATATTCTGGGTCTAGAACTGCATGCCGTTTTCTAGGGTTCCATATGCTACTTTCATTTAGCCCACAGGTCTTGGTAGCTCACCTTGCCCTTTACCTGGTTTCAGGAAAAAGGCAGGTTGTGTTGATCACAACAATGGTCTACATGCTGTCTCATATGCATGAGGCAGTGCAGGAAGCACTGAGCAAATGAACGGGTGCCTTCCATCCCCAGGGAGTGTGGGATGGGGGGTGGGGGAGGGGTGAAGACAAACCAATGGGATCACTCCTTCCCTTGAAAAAAGCCAGAGGAGAGGACAAGGAGAGAGAGAAATAAAAACTCCCATCCCACCCACTGTGGGTGAAGAGGTGGAAAGACACACAGGTGGTGGTGTATGAAATGACACTGTCATATATCAATGCACACATCAGAGTGTAATATTTGAATGCTATGCCTTCCTTTTTGGTGGCCAATTTTGCCTCCATTGAGGGATGAAGTGGCTTTCCAGCTCATCTCGGTTAAGAATGTAATAATGATCCTACTTGGTCAGACCAATGATTGAAATAGCTCAGTTTCCTGCGCTTCCAATAGCGGCCAGTGGCAAATGCCTCAGAGGGAATGAACAGAACAGGGCAATTCATCAAGAGATCCCTCCTCTGTCACCCAGGCCCAGCTTCTGCCAGTCAGAGGTTTAGGGATGCTCACAGCATGGAATTGCATCCCTGACTATCTTGGCTAATTGCCATTGATGGACCTATCCTCCATTAAAGTATCTAATTCTTTTTTGAAGCCAGTTATACTTTTGGCCTTCACAACATCCCTTTGCTGCAAGTTCCATAGTTTGACTTTGCAGTTTGTGAAGAAGTAAATCAGCTGCCTGTTAATATCATAGGGTGTCATCTGATTCTTGTGTTATGTAAAGGGATAAATAACACTGCCTTATTCACTTTTGCCATACCATTCATGATTTTATAGACTTCTACCATATCCCTCCTTACTTGTGGTGTTTCTAAGATGAACAGTCCTAGTCTTTTTAATCTCTCCTCATGTGGAAGCTATTTCATACCCCTAATCATTTTTGCTCCCCTTCTCCAATTCTAATATATTTTTTAGAAATGGAGCAACCAGAACTGCATGCAGTATTCAAGTTGTGGGTGTACTAGTGATTTCTATAGTGGTATTATATCATCTACTGTCTTATTATCGGTCTCTTTCCCAATGGTTCCTAACATTCTGTTAGCTTTTCTGACTGCACATTGAGCAGATGTTTTCAGAGAACTATCCATCACTCCAAGATCCCTTCCTTGAGTGGTAACATTTAATTTAGACCCTCATCATTTTGTAGGTATATTTGGGACTAACTTTTCCAATGTGCATTATCTTTCATTTATCAACATTGAATTTCATCTGCTATTTTGTTGCCCAGTCACCCAGTTTTTTGAGATCTTTTTGTAACTCTTCACAGTCTGCTTTGGACTTAACCATCTTGAATAATTTTGTATCATCTGAAAACTTTGCCGCCTCACTGTTTACCCCCTTTTCCAGATCATTTATAAATATGCTGAACAGTACTGGTCCTGGTACAGATTGTTGGGGGACCCTGCTATTTAGCTTTCTCCACTGTGAAAACTAACCTGTTACACCTACTCTTTGTTTCCTATCTTTTAATCAGTTACCGATCCATGAGAGGACCTTCCCTTTTATCCCATGACTGCCTACATTGTTTAAGAGCCTTTGGTGAGGGACTTTGTCAAAGGCTTTCTGAAAATCCAAGTATATTATATCCACTGGATCACCCTTGTCCAGATGTTTGTTGACACCCTTAAGAATTCAAATAGATTGGCTTGGCATGATTTCCCTTTACCAAGGATGTGTTGACTGTTTCCCAACATTGTGTTCATCAATGTGTCAGATAATTCTGTTCTTGTCTATAGTTTTAATCAATATACCTGGTACTGAAGTTAGGTTTACCAGCCTGTAATTGCCCTGGTTGCTTTTGTAGCTTTTTTTTTTTTTTTAAAAAAATGGCATTATAATAGCTATCTGTCAGCCATCTGGTACAGAGGCTGATTTAAGTGTTAAGTTATATACCACCATTGGTAGTTCTGCAATTTCATATTTGAATTCCTTCAGAACCCTTGGATAAATACCATCTGGTCCTGGTGACTTATTACTGTTTAATTTATCAATTTGTTCCAAAGACTCCTTTTTTGACACCTCAGTCTGGAATAGGTCCTCATATTTGTCACCTAAAAAGAATGGCTCAAATGTGGGAATCTCCCTTACAACTTCCGCAGTGAAGACTGATGCAAAGAATTGATTTAGCTTCTCTGAAATGGCCTTGTCTTCTTTGAGTGCTTGAATACCTTGAGGTTGAACACCACTATTTTAATCAGATGCACAGAGACCTACTGGGAGTAATGTATTATGGATACTGTCTTCACAATCTTCACAGTCACATTTTCACCACACGAGCAAGTGAAATATGTGTGTGTGTGTGTGTGTGTGTGTGTGTGTGTGTGTGTGTGTGAGAGAGAGAGAGAGAGAAGCTACAAAGTGATATCTAAGCCAGAACTGTTCTCCTTGTTTGAGCGTTGTGAAATATTGTAATTTAGAGAACAAGTTATGTGGTAAACAAAGCAGAAGAAATGAGGGCTTGCATTCAGCCAATGATTTATTAATTTTGTCTAGGTCTGTGCATTCAGATATCAGACAGAATCACTTGCTCCACATAGTGGATCCTGTGATCATCTTCTATCTGTGCTCCAAATAAAAATAAAAAGGAAATGCAACATTCCCCACTCCATATCAAATCAAAGACAAACAATTTTACCTTGAAACTAATTAAGGACAAAAACATTGTTTATTACGATGGTTGAGTTTTTCTTTGTGTTATGAAAAAAATACTATTGTTATTGTTTTTGTCATGGTAATGTCTGGAGATCCTAATCAGAGATAAGATACCCGTTCTGGTAGGTGCTGTACCAACATGTAACAATATAACTGATTTGGGGCAGATACTATCTAGTGCGTAATGATAGAAAATACCTGGATATAACACACAAATTGCTAAAGGGACAAGGAAACAGAGACTACTATAATTAGTAGTGGCCACAGCACACCAACAACTCAGCCATGCTCTTAAAGTTAAATAAATTTTAGAATTTTTGTTTTGAGTATATTTTCAGTAAAAAACTTTAACAGAATTGGGCCAAATATGCCCAGTTGGATCAGGCTCTATGTGAAAGCAGTGGATGTATTGTTTCTTGACTTTAGCAAAGGTTTTGACACGGTCTCCCACAGTATTCTTGTCAGCAAGTTAAGGAAGTATGGGCTGGATGAATGCACTATAAGGTGGGTAGAAAGCTGGCTAGATTGTTGGGCTCAACAGGTAGTGATCAATGGCTCCATGTCTAGTTGGCAGCCGGTGTCAAGTGGAGTGCCCCAGGGGTCGGTCCTGGGGCCGGTTTTGTTCAATATCTTCATAAATGATCTGGAGGATGGTGTGGATTGCACTCTCAGCAAATTTGCGGACGATACTAAACTGGGAGGAGTGGTAGATACGCTGGAGGGGAGGGATAGGATACAGAAGGACCTAGACAAATTGGAGGATTGGGCCAAAAGAAATCTGATGAGGTTCAATAAGGATAAGTGCAGGGTCCTGCACTTAGGACGGAAGAATCCAATGCACCGCTACAGACTAGGGACCGAATGGCTAGGCAGCAGTTCTGCGGAAAAGGACCCAGGGGTGACAGTGGACGAGAAGCTGGATATGAGTCAGCAGTGTGCCCTTGTTGCCAAGAAGGCCAATGGCATTTTGGGATGTTTAAGTAGGGGCATAGCGAGCAGATCGAGGGACGTGATCGTCCCCCTCTATTCGACATTGGTGAGGCCTCATCTGGAGTACTGTGTCCAGTTTTGGGCCCCACACTACAAGAAGGATGTGGATAAATTGGAGAGAGTCCAGCGAAGGGCAACAAAAATGATTAGGGGTCTAGAACACATGACTTATGAGGAGAGGCTGAGGGAGCTGGGATTGTTTAGCCTGCAGAAGAGAAGAATGAGGGGGGATTTGATAGCTGCTTTCAACTACCTGAAAGGGGGTTCCAAAGAGGATGGCTCTAGACTGTTCTCAATGGTAGCAGATGACAGAACGAGGAGTAATGGTCTCAAGTTGCAGTGGGGGAGGTTTAGATTGGATATTAGGAAAAACTTTTTCACTAAGAGGGTGGTGAAACACTGGAATGCGTTGCCTAGGGAGGTGGTGGAATCTCCTTCCTTGGAAGTTTTTAAGGTCAGGCTTGACAAAATCATCCTGGCTGGGATGATTTAACTGGGAATTGGTCCTGCTTCGAGCAGGGGGTTGGACTAGATGACCTTCAGGGGTCCCTTCCAACCCTGATATTCTATGATTCTATGATTCTATGAAAATTTGTTTCCAAAGGCAAGAACTATTTTTCATTTAACACACACAAGCATGTTGCATCACATCAGAGATGACAGAATTGAAGGCCAAAGAGTAAATTCCAATTGCTTGGAAACAGGGGGTACATCTATACTGCAATAAATAAAACCCCAACACCAAGTCTGAGTCCGGGTCAATTAACTTGGGCTCAGGCTGCAGGGCCAAAAATTTCAGTGTAGAGAGTTGGGCTGAAGCCTGGGCTCTCAGCTCCTCCCACATCATGGGAACTCAGAGCCTGGACACCAGTCTGACCCTGAACATTGACAGTGCAATTTCTAGCCCCAGTCAGAAGGTGTAGGCCAGGTATAGCTGTTCTATGGATCTTTTATTGGAGCATAGATCTACCCATGCTGTCTATCTGAATCTTAAGCATATTGTGATGAGCATCTTACAATGTTTTTCTGAGAGGTGACTTTTGAGGTTTGAACAACAGAGCTTGGTAATACTCTGCTGGTGTCCAGTAATACCCTCCTGATCTTGATTTTACTGCAGTTTAGTAGTGGAGGAAAATGTATGCACTGGTCAAGATATAATTGGAAATGCTTTCTACTTCCTCATCACATGAAGGGAATCCTCTAAACTCAGGATCTGTCTAAATAAACACTTAGTTTGCAATAAGCTTGGGTGTAAATCTACCCTGAACTAGCCTGCCACAGTTCTAAGTGCACACTAAGTGCGTGTATGGACCCTGCTGCTGCCCACTAGAAGTTTCCTAGTGCAGTTTGATCTACTCTGTTTTGAAATGGGAGTAGATCAAAGTGCACTAGCAAATTTTCAGTTGTGTGACAGCAGGGTCCCCATAGACAGTTAGTGTGTGACATACTAGTGTGGGGAAAATTCACACCCCACCTTGCTGCAAACTAAGTGTTTGCCCTCAGACAAAACCCTTATACTAAGGCTTCCTGGCAACATTCCACCACATCTGTTTCCCTGAATTTCATTTTCAAGGTCACAAATGTCCTGTGTTTCTCTGTTGTCATATCTAAAATAAAATGAAGATTAGAAAATCAAGCCTTAAACTTCCTGTGCTATAAGAGCACAGTGCAATATCTGAACCCCACAGGGTTCATACAGTATTGCTATGTATGTAGGTAACACTTCAGAAAGTAGCCAGGCTGTGTGTGATTCTTCTGGAATTATGCATCACAGCAGCCTTAAAAATGAAAAGGGTTCATCATGATCAATGATAGTTTGATGAAAATGACTTAATAATCAACCTCACCCTCTCTCTCTCTTTCTGTCTCCCTGCCCCAGTCCAAAGCCCAGGATCTGATCCAAAGCCCATTGAAGTCACTATGAGTGTGTTCATTAACTTCACTGGAGCAGAAGCAGACTTATTCGGGGCAAAATGACTGGGATAATTAAGAAAAATGGCTGTGTATATCCACAGTGGAGTAAACCTCCCACAGGTTTTGTTTTGTGCATAATACATAGTCTGTTTTGTTAGAAAGGAGGCTATTGCCAAAATCATTTCAGCTATATCGACAATGACACATATGTTTGGTTTCCCTTTAATAAGTGCAAGGTTGCTCCTTATAATTTAGTTATTTTTTTTACCTTGACTCCCCCTTTTTCCCCACCCTTTTTCAAGGTTTGTAGTCTTAAAAGATTTGTTGCTTGTGTTAGAATTCTACCATATCTCCCCTTGACTTAATGCCTGACTATTACTCCCATATTACTGTTGCCTTGTATGTTTAATTTGCTGACCTCGCTCTCAGTAAATGTTTGTTTCTGACCCTAATGTAATTCCATAACTTTAGTTTAATTAGCACAGGCTGAGATATCAGTGCTATCCAGTGGAAAGATTGCAAAGGCTGAAAAGAATTGTTAACTGCGAAACTAGTTACTCTGATGACATAATTGCCACTAAATCCCTAGCACTGTGAATGATTAAATTAAGGTGATTCTATTTGTTTTTGGCAGCTGGAGCAGATTACATTTGCTATGTTTTTCCTTATTTGTGCAATTTTCCTGATTTCTGTATAAAATTATGCCAGCATAGTAAGTAGAATTTCAACTGTCGAGTTGATTTTGTCATGAACTAAACCAATGTGGCAAAACTTAGTTAAGGAGATTTCAAACCTGAAATTGAAATGAAGATGATGTCACTAATGGCAAGATTACCTTCCAAGTAAATAAATCAGAACTATGAAAAATGACATCCTAGTCAAATCACCAAAACCTAAAGTCTCTGAGAAGCATATAACATGTGGAGCTAAATGTACCAAAAATATGGAAAATTTAACATGTCCTAATGAGTGTAATGACCAGTGATTAGAGCACTCAGTTGAGAAGAAGGAACCTTGAGCTTAAATCCTGCTCTGAATCAGTGTTCTAACCACTTGGCAATTGGGTACAAGGAGGGCACTACCTCCTTGTCTGCTGTGCCTTGTGCAGGGTCTGATCCAGCTGGTGTGCTCTTAGATGTTCTATGAGAATGTCTACCAGATCTGCCTCCTCCCCACTCCTGGCAAGATAGGTTAGGGGATGCCTAGTTTTCGGATCCTGCCAGGGCTTAGGTATTGAGTAGCGTGGCAGTCAGGACTGAGGTGGCTATGTGCATGCTTACCAGTGGAAATTTAGGCACGTAGGAATGTTAGGCACCTATAGGGTTTGGTAGAAGCAGAGCAGGGATTTTGAGTACCTAAATATCAGACTTAGATACCTAAAGTGGCAGTTAGGCACATAAATCCCCTTGTGAATCTAGCCCTCTGTGTTTGATCCCATAAAGCATTCAGCACCTGTTTCCTGAGCTGAATACCTTCAGCTCCCATTGATTTCACTCAAAGCCCAGTGGCATTTATGAGATATTGATTTCCTAAAGAGAACTAATAGTTTAAATCACTAACTTCTACATCTATAAATTCTACTTTTTCCCTAGCCTTATCGAAGATTCTGCTCAGATCTGAGAGAGCATGTAGCAGTCAATATATCACCGGCTACAGTAGAAGAATATCTTCAAAAACTAGGGAGGCGTGAATCACTTTATTTAAAATAAGCATAAAGTCAAACCTAAACTATTTTTGGAGGTTCAGAATTGTTCATTTTAATGATGTATATCTGATTATCTTGGTTTTATGAATGGGCAAATTGAGACACAGAGAAGCTGTGCTTCTCCAGCTGGTGTTGTAGTCCAGCTTATTAGGCAAGCATCTGCAAAATATGAAGCCTCGGACACAATTTTCAAAAAGTGACACCTAAAGATAGACTTCAAACTCCATAATGAAGCACCTGAGTAAGTAGCCTAATTTTCAAAAGCACTGAGCACACAACAGCTCCTATAATTCAATCTCCTGGGTGATCATTTTCTGCTGGAAATCTGGCCACCTGCTTAGGTGTCTATAGACTTGAGCCTGATTATTTTTTAAACTCCTGGCTCTGGGTACTAATTCTGGTTCTGGCATGAATTTGTGAAGCCTTAGTTTCCTCATCGCTAAAATAAGAATAATGTTTACTTATTCCACCAGGGTGTTATGAGACCTAACAAAATAACAGTGTAATTCTCTAGTATACAACTGCTATAGGGCGGTCGATGGCAGAGGTGGGTAATAAACCATACCCATATATTTCCCTTTGTCTCTAAGGAGAAAAGGAAGTAAAGAAAATGTAAAAAATCGTATTTTACAAAAGCAAAAAAAGAAATACCTATATTATGCTTATTTCTGGAGCTGCTTTAAGATTCTTACTGAGACAACGACATTGCCAAGGGGCCAGTTCATCTGCAGTTTATGAAAAATTATAAAAGCATCTTAAAATTTCAATTATTTGAAGTTAAATGTTTTTGATCTGAACCCCTGGGAAGATATTCAGACTAGATATCTTCCCTCAGTGCTATTTTTAAAATTCAGTATAAACCTGTCTGAATAACAATATCTCCCTCCCTTGCCCCCCCTGTATGCTTTCTTTCTATGAAGAATTGCTTAAAGGAGAAGATCGTGAAAGGAGTTGAATGGCCTCTGTGAAGAAGCCTCACTTCCATTAAAAGCAATTTCTGAGTAAGAATTCAATAAGAGCTGCTAAATGCTCAGCTCCTGACAGGATTAACTTCACAGTTGTTATAATTCCTGTTAATAATGGGAATTACATGCTTTCATGCTTTTGCCTTAACTTTCCTGGGGTGGGGCGGGAAATGTTTTCTTTATAGTTTCATGTGGACAAAGGACCTGATTTTGACCTGTTAGTTTAATATGGACAAAGGATCTGATGAAATGGCAGATTAAATTCAATATTGATAAATGTAAAGTAATATACATTGGAAAACATAATCCCACCTATACATATAAAATGATGGGGTCTAAATTAGCTGTTACCACTCAAGAAAGAGATCTTGGAGTCACTGCGGATAGTTCCCTGAAAACATCCACTCAGTCATAAAAGTGAACAGAATATTGGGAATCATTAAGAAAGGGATAGATTATAAAACAGGAATATCATATTGCCTGTATATAAATCCATGGTATGCCCACACCTTGAATACTGCATGCAGATGTGGTCACCCCATCTCGAAAAAGATAGAACAGGATTGGAAAAGGTTCAGAAAATGGCAACAAAAATGCTTAGGGGTATGAAACGGCTGTCATATGAGGAGACATTAATAAGACTTGGACTTCACAGCTTGGAAAAGAGATGACTAAGGGGTGATATGATAGAGGTCTATAAAATCATGACTGGTGTGGAGAAAGTTTATTTACTCCTTTTCATAACATAAGACCTAGGGGCCACTAAATGAAATTAATAGGCATCAGGTTTAAAACAAACAAACACAAATATTTTTTTCACACAACACACGGTCAACCTGTGGAAATTCTTGCCAGAGGATGTTGTGAAGGCCAAGACTATAACAGAGTTCAAAAAAGAACTAGATAAATTCATGGATGATAGGTCCATCAATGGCTAGTAGCCAGGATGGGCAGGGATGGTGTCTCAAGTCTCTGTTTGCCAGAAGCTGGTAATGGGTGACAGTGGATGGATCACTTGATTACCTGTTCTGTTCATTCCCTCTGGGGCACCTGGGATTGGCCAGTGTCGGAAGACAGGATATTAGGCTTTGGTCTGACCCAGTATGGCCATTCTTATGTTCTTATTAATTGTTGTACTTTTTGTGATCTCTGGCCCCAATCCTCTGAATATCAGAGTTGAAAATTGTTTTCTCTCTATCTCTTCATTGGCATCTGCACCAGCAAAGCAGGGATTTTCCTGTAAAAGTCTTGGCTATTAATGTTATAGCTTTTGTCAAGGTTCCTTCCCCACTCTGAGCTCTAGGGTACAGATGTGGGGACCTGTATGAAAACCCCCCAAGATTACTTTTACCAGCTTAGGTTAAAACTTCCCCAAGGTACAAACTATTTTACCCTTTGCCCTTGGACTTCCACTGCCACCACCAAACGTTTATCTGGGTTACTGGGAAAACGTGGTTTGGAAACGTCTTTCCCCCCAAAATCCTCCCAACCCTTGCCCCCCGCTTCCTGGGGAAGGTTTGGAAAAAAAAACCCTCACTAATTTGCATAGGAGAAAACAGACCCAAACCCTTGGATCTTAAGGACAATGAAAAAGCATTCAGTTTTCTTACAAGAAGACTTTTAATACAAGTAAAAAAGAATCACATCTGTAACATCAGGATGGTAAATACCTTACAGGGTAATTAGATTCAAAACATAGAGAATCCCTCTAGGCAAAACCTTAGGTTACAAAAAGACACACAGACAGGAATATTCATTCTATTCAGCACAGCTATTTTCTCAGCCATTTAAATAAATCATAATCCAACACATATCTAGCTAGATTACTTACTAAGTTCTAAGACTCCATTCCTGTTCTGTCCCTGGCAACAGCATCACACAGACAGACTCTTTCTTTTTCCCTCCCCCCAGCTTTTGAATGTATCTTGTCTCCTCATTGGTCATTTTGGTCAGGTACCAGCGAGGTTATCCTAGCTTCTTAACCTTTTACAGGTGAGAGGATTTTTCCTCTGGCCAGGAGGGATTTTAAAGGGGTTTACCCTTCCCTTTATATTTATGACAGCTTTCCTCTTAGTTAAAACACAATGATGCTTTTTGTACCCTAGCACATCTAAAACAATGTTACAAGTTTGAACTGTTTGCAAACAAAATAATTTGTTTTAAAATAATTTTGCAATAGGGAATTAAAATCTCTATTTTCCTAGTACACATTTTGCCACTAGGAAGACAGTTGTCAGTAGAAAATAACTGCTCTGAGTGTGTAGTAGGTTTTACAGGGACAGCATCAAGTAGTTTAGATTCCTTGTCCCTGTAGATTTGCTTAGTAAAACTGTCCCTGATCCTGCAAACACTGTAATTTCGGTTGGTAAAATAATAAAGTACTGATCTCATGGTAGTAAAGGTAAGCATGTGCATAAGAGTAAGCAGGAATGGGACCTAACATTATAGAAAGCCCAATGTGAACAGAAATTTTGACTTTCCTCTTGTAGAAAGTCCTCTAGAAGTTAGTAGTACATTTCTATAAAGATTCTAAACCGACCAGGGGTTGAATAGAGGAGGAAGGATGATGTTAACAGTCATAGGAACAAGTGGTTACATCGTTGCTCATACATGTCTTGCTTAGAGTCAGATTCTCACATTACGGTGCTGGAGATGTTGTACCCTTCTGAGGGTTAGCTGGATCCCTATTTGACTACTGTCACACTGAAATGCTGCAATTTAGAGGAAAAAAATAAATTGCTATAGCTTTGGAATTTGTTTGAGAATTGGATATGCTGCATTTGGTAATTTTTGGTTTGTATATACAGAAGTATAGGTACCAAAATACAGATGTGAAAACCTTCCAACTTTGGACAGGAAGAGGTTCTTTAATATCAGAATGAAAAGATGGTAATGTACAGTCCTGTATTCAGATCTGGGTGGAACATACTTGTGCCTGTGTGACTTACATTTGTTGCAAAATGTGATTACAGCATGTATGTGAGTGTGAATAAAAATAATTACTGTGACAATGACAGAGTATATAAATACAAGAGACAATGAATTTCCACAGGGTTAAGAAAAGTAACCTGGAGCATTACAGGTTTCTCTCTCCTTCAGAAGTAATCTCAACTGATTGCTGTTAGAAATAACAGAATTCCTTCACTCCAGATGAACTTCACTACTCTGTTGCGGGGCAGCACAAGTCCTGTAGCTTCTATGTTAATTACTTTGTGGTGACCCTCTGACCGGGTAGTAAATTTTACCATATGCATTTCCCTGCCCCCCATTTATCAAAACACTACTTGTGGGAGGAGCTTCCTCTATAAATGGATTGTCCTTCATTTTGGATTCTCTTCTCAAACAGTCCTAGCTGAAGAAAGAAGACACCACCCACCGAAGGCAAAATAAGGAGAAAGAAAAGAGTTGGTAAATACTGTACTGTATCCTCTCCAGGAAGAAAGAAGGGAAGAAAACCTTACTACCTGGAGTCTGGGATGCCACATTTCTCCAGCTCACCAGAAAATCAGCACAAAGTGAATATTACTGATCAGTAAGTTTTCTCCTTGATATTCTTGGGTTTAACCATGTACACAAACATCTTCCTTAAAAAGTGGTTACACCAAACAAAATACTGTGGTGTTCACAACAGTTATATGTTGCATTATCAGAAATTATGCTACTATTCAAAGGAAAGATTACAACAGCTCTTATGTACTTCCCAGTAAATTTACAGTGACAAAATTATATGAACCCTAAAATGCAAAGATCAAGTTACACAGTCTGCCTCACAAAACAAGTGCATAAAACAACAAAAAATCTTAATGAAAGAGGAAGAAATAACAGGTAGGCACTTATGCTATCTTAGTAAAGAGGTGAAACTGAACTGTGAGAGGGTTTTTTTGTTTGTTTGTTTTAATGGAATAGCACAGGGCTTTATCTAAACAGCAGCTCTGGAGCTGGCTATGTGAAAAAGCAAGTTGGTGAACTTTAATGTCTCCTTTGGTTACTGTTTCATGTTCATCTGGCATTTTATATTTTGAGAAATTTGCATACCATCCTTCATCTGCTTGCTGACTGTAAGATATTGTCAAGATCCTGTGATGGTGTATTCTGTCATTTGGAGATCCTTTTTTTTTTTTTTTGTCCCTTAAATTGCATTTGCCTTCTGATTCTCGTGTATATTTTCTGTTTTGTGAGGTGTGGATTTGGTAGCAGAGGAGTGTGAAAGGTAGTGAACCATTCTTTTCTTGTTTTCTTTCTAGGTCACTGCCCTGTCCTATTTTTTGTCCCACTAGAACTAGGAAATAAACTCATATGTATGTGTACAGAGCCCTGTGTAAGGATCTAGTGGTTGTCTAGAAGAGCCTTATTAGCCCATTCTCGATTAAATCACATGTGCAGCAAATTGGTAATCCTCCAGAACCTTGAGCACAGGACTCTGTAGGAATATAATGAGGAAACATAGGAGGTTTGTAGCCAGGAAAGTTCTGAAGAGTGGACTTAAAAACAGGTTCAGAGCTGGTTAGTAACTACCTACCATTTCTGGGCTAACTACTTTATAGCAGTTGTGATATGTTTGTGATTGTTGCTTTGGATTTTTCCACAGAGTTGGGAAGTTAACACATTTTGTTTTATTTCTGTTTTGAGTATCATTTCTTTTCTTTTGTTTAAAGCGAACCCAGACTTTGTGACAGAACTGCCTTTGCCTCCTCTTCATAATTGTTGTTTAACATTCATATTGCATTGGCACTAACAGGACCGGCTCGGAGCCACATAGTGCCAGACACTGTGGAAATGTACAGAAAATTACAGTCCCTGCCCCCAAACAGCCAAGAGTCTGAAAGGCTCCTAAAAGATTATCAGTCTCTTTTGGTATCAATTTAGTCTCAAGGTGTTATGTTGGGGTTTTTTGGGGTGGGGGTGTTTTCCATTATGCTGAAGCACTTACATCTAAGTTCACTTGAGTAGGCAATTTGATTGTAAATGAGCTGTGAACAACATAGTCTGATCTGCATATTACAACTGCATAATTTTTAAGATGTCTTCAGGCAGTAAATCTATTTTAAAAATAGTTACATCATGAATTCTTGAGTACAATATACTTAAGTTTGTACAGTAAGAACTTAATTATTAGCAGAAAAGTAATTTGCAACAAGAGAATAGATATTAGATTTGTGTAAATAAATGACAGGTGACACCTTCCTCATGCAAACACTTCTAACTTGTAGATAATTTACTTTGCAGTAGGTACTGTATGTTAGTATTATTTCCAGACAACACCAGCTTCCAATACATGGATTCATCAACTGTAGAGATGTACGCTCACTGAGCAACAAGCTTAGTGAAATATAAGGGGATCAAAAATGTGAACAATTTTAAATGAATTGCCCATCTATATTAGGAATTGTAGGTCTGGCTATTGCCTTTGTTATAAACTGATAGATAGTTTCAGGGGCTTCAGAATAAAATCAGAACTGTGTTTCTGAGGCATGTGTGTCACACAGAGTTGCTATTTGGTTTCCAGTCTAAAGCCAAGCATTTCTCCATTACAGACTTCCGTTGGAATGAGCTGTAGCTCACGAAAGCTCATGCTCAAATAAATTGGTTAGTCTCTAAGGTGCCACAAGTACTCCTTTTCTTTTTGCAAAGACAGACTAACACGGCTGTTACTCTGAAATATGTCAGACATAGTTCCTAGTGTAGATGCAGTTATTCTGGCAAAAATGTGCCTTTACTGGTTTAGCTTGTTTTGCTCTAGAGTGGGAGACAGGGCTGGAATAAGATTATACTGGCAAAATAGCAACTACCTTAGGAGTACTTTACTAGGTTAGTATATAGTATACCAATATAGATACACTGGCAAAGTGCTCCTAGTGTAGACATGGCCTAACATAGTGTTTGAAATCCTTAACATCCATGTAGTTTGTGTGTCTCCTAGCATGTCACTGGCATTTGCATTGCTATCATGTGAATCATGGAAACAAATCAAATAATGTCATCACCACTGTCAGCAGATGATAGCTCAAGTGAGTGTCATTGAGCTTTCATTGTGTTGGAATGAATGGATGTGGATGACACGTTCAGGAGACAGAGAGGATGAGAATTAATGGGCCACGCAGTAGGTGCCATTAAAAAGTCAACATTTACCATGTTGGAATATTTAACATTACTGTTAATACTTTAACTGCAATATTGCAGTGGGGCTTCATACCATACTAGAGTAAACAATAACTTTTAAGGGTGCTTGTTGTAAGCTCCTTTCTGTTGCACAGCACAGAATGGAGCAAACGTATGGAAGAGGGGCCAATAGGAACAGGCAGAGGCCAGTGGCTGTGAGATGCTTGCAACCCCTCTAAAGCAGCAATTCATGTAATCACAAGCATAGCTGGTAAGGCTTTAAAGAGAGGGTAGATCTTGGGAGCAACTGCTCTATCCCACCTGCTCTGTGTGCAATGGGCCCTAATTTATACAGCAAAGTATGGTGTATGTTAATGGTCTTAAAATCCTCATTAGGTCTATATCTGTAGCTTTTCATCCCCTTTCTGGGGGATAGTTGTGCAGATACGACAGGGGAGCCAATATGTACCAAGAGGGTCATGCTGCCAGGCTTGGAAACTCAGGGAGGAGTAGGCACGCCAGTTGATTCTCCCAAGAACTGCAGAGCTAAGGCCAATGGTCCTTGATGATACAGATTTATTTTTATATAAAGGTTTATGTTTGTTTAGTGTCGTCAACACACACTCACTCTGCCCCATCCCAAGAAGACTGGCAAACCCTGTCCCTACCTTTTCCACCTCATCGCTGTGCCAACCCATAGAGAAAACAAAACAGCATGGGTTCCTTTTTCTGATGCACAGCTTTTGGGAGAAGCTCTCTTTCCTTTGAGCAGAAAGAAATGTTTCAACTCTATATGATTATATAGAAACTTCATTTTATACAGTAGAACCTCAAAGATGATACCACCAGAGTTACGGACTTACCGGTCAATCAGACACCAGGTGGAACTGGAAGTAATCAATCAGGCAGCAGAGGAGGGAAAAAAAACAACAAATACTGTATTGCCTTGGGGCTTTAGCCCTTGGGCTCAGGTCTCTGGCTATAGGGGTTTGGGGCTGCAGCTGCAGGGTGGCAAGGTATCAGGGTTCTGGGGCTGGAGGGGGGCTTGGGGCTTCTCACCCTTGGGAGCACTGGTTCTCAGGCCTTTAGAACTGGGGCTTTAGTCCTGTGGCTCCGTTCCCGGCATCAGCTTCACAGGAAGCTCTGGGGCTTGGGGCTTTAGCTACAAGCGGAGTGCCAGTTTCAGTCCCAGCACTCTTCCTGTAGCTAAAGACACAAGCCCTGGTGCCGCCCAACAGGGCAGAAGCTGGGAACAGGGCTGCAGAGTTGAAGCACCAAGTCCCAGCACCCCCTGCAAGACTGAAACTGGGAGCAGAACCGCAAGGCTGAAGCCCTGAGCCTTGGCACCCCCCACATGTCTAAAGCCCTGAGCCCTGGTGCTCCCATGGGGCACAAGCCCTGAGGCCCCTCCCCCCCAGAGCCCTGGTGCTCAATGGTCAGAAGTCCTGACAGCCCCCCTTCCGACCTGGAGCGCTCACTCACTCCACCCTGTGGCTGCAGCCCCAAACCCCCGCCCGTGGCTGAAGTCCGTAAGGTCTTGTTCAGAGTTACAGAACATTTCAGAGTTACGAACAACTGACATTCCTGAGGTGTCTGCAACTCTGAGGTTCCACTGTACCAACATAACAGACTTTTTTTCTTTTTCGGCTACATAGAGGGACTGAAAAAAGATGCTGCCTATTCTTTTATTTGCTTTATATTCTAGACCCCTTTTATTCTGCAGCCTCCTTGTCCTAAATTCTGTGCCCAGAGCCTCTAATTTCTGTGGTATTTCTGTCCAAAAAGCACTGGATTCGGGGGGGAGGGGTAGCTCAGTGGTTTGAGCATTGGCCTGCTAAACCCAGGGTTGTGAGTTCAATCCTTGAGGGGGCCATTTGGGATCTGGGGCAAAAATTGGGGATTGGTCCTGCTTTGGGCAGGGGGTTGGACTAGATGACCTCCTGAGGCCCCTTCCAACTCTGATATTCTATGTCCCACAACAGTATTGAGAAATGGATGAAAAAACATAAAGGGGAAAATCCCTGAAATTAAGGACAAGCCAAAGAAGTTATGAACACAATTTATAAAGTATCTGACTTTCTTGATTTTTCTTCAGGGTTTTTTCATTTTTCAGCTCTGTGCCACATCAGAGGTCTGGCCAAATAATTTATTTCCCATGACTCTGCCTCTCTTTTGGTTCTGAGCTCTGCTGATCCTGCAATCTGATCTGTGAGGATGGACTCCTACATCTGTATTACTGACTTAAATAGGATTCCACACAGGTATACAGGCCCATCCACACAGATCATATTGAAGGGCTGGGACCTAAGACCTTATGTTCTTATAAGAGGAGATTGCTCTCTTTTGGTTGTGAGGGAGAGATGAACACAGCCTGATCTCAGGAGACGATCTGTCTCTTGAGAGGGGACAGTTAAAAGGCATTCCACAGTAGTGGAATTGTGGAAATCCCAACACCTTGGTTATATTGTATATAGTGCCACTGATTCAGTTTATTTTAGGGGGAGAGCTAGTTGGTAGGATGTCAACACAAGCCCTGTAAATTGTGTTTTCTTTCTGCTGGCATATTGTAACTTTCCTATCAGAATTTAGAAAATCCATCCCAACATTAATGGAGATTGTTAACAAGTCTGGGCAACATCCAGGTTTCAGACTTGTAGATCATACAAATTGATGATCTTAAATGCAATAAAAGCCAAGCATTTGAACTCCTTAATGGCTCATTTTGTTTTTTTGGTATTTAAATCTCTTTAGAAGACCTTTTATATAATGATTTATATTCCATTATTGCATAAAAATAACTAAGAGAGGAAATAGCTTCTCTTTTCTATATTTCAATAAGAGATTGCATTAACCTTATTAAAAATAATTTTGCCACAGTGTTTGTTTACATTTCACTCCCTTCTAAAAGAAGCTTCTTGTAACATTTTTAATCAATTGAATCTTGAGCAGAACTTCTTTCTGTGGGCACATACATTTTTTTTTTTTGGATTAGTGGGGAGAATATTTTAGACAAGTATAAAAAGGTGCATTATACTAACTGTCTTTTCTCTTACTAATCTATGTCTCTTGCATTCTTGAAGCAATTCTAAATATTCAAAATTCATCACTTGTTGTTTGCTTTTTTTCTGAAATCAGTATATTTAGCAATTTCAATATCAAAAATTGTATAGTAAAATCTACTTTGAAATTATTTAGAAATGATTGCATCTAATACAGAAAGTCATCACTCATGCATTGTTTATAAAGGACATGGTCCTCCAACTGCATCCTTGCAGGCACATTGGTCCACCTATACAGAGCTCACTGCAAGAATGAAGCCTAAGATATTTTACATGTTGCTTTCTCTGAATGGATATTCAGCTCAGCCTACAGAAGTAACAAAATGTGCGGCCTTCTAGTCTATGAGCCTTCTCTGTTTTAAAAAAAACCAAAAACCTTTATTCATGTTGATACCATATTTGCCATTGTTGTGCCAAATGATGTAGCTTAAAGAAGTGAAAAAAGAAAAGGAGTGCTTGTGGCACCTTAGAGACTAACCAATTTATTTGAGCATGAGCTTTCGTGAGCTACGGCTCACTTCATCACTTGCATCTGATGAAGTGAGCTGTAGCTCACGAAAGCTTATGCTCAAATAAATTGGTTAGTCTCTAAGGTGCCACAAGTACTCCTTTTCTTTTTTGCGAATACAGACTAACACGGCTGTTACTCTGAAACCTTAAAGAAGTGAGCATTTTGGTCAGTCATTTAGCCCTAACCAGCCGTGTACTACACTGATAAAGTTAGCAGATGACACAGATTGGGGGAGTGGTAAATAATGAAGAGGACAGGTCAGGTTATTGATTTAGAGGTATCTGGATCATTCAGGAAGCTGGGCCCAAGCCATGCCTTCCCATCTACATTGCTGTTTTTAGCTGTGTAGTGTTCTGCTGCTGGAGCCTTTCCCCATTGCAGGAAATAATTCTGTCAATGGAAAAAGGCTCTGATGGGAGAAAGAGGAGGGGGAAGGAAACGGAAATTATTTGCTGCAGTGAAAATCTCTGGCGGCAGCAGCAAGGTGCTGAAGCCTTTCCATTTTACCTCCCCTGCCTTTCACTGACAGATGTAGCTATGTACTTCAGTGTGGACGAAACTTGCTTTTCACTGCAGCGCACACACCTTACATGCTGCTGAAAGTGTTATGGAGTGTAAGAGGAAAATGAAAAGCCCCTTGCCTGCATACCCACCCTCAAAAATAAAATTTAAAAAGAGAGAGGAGAAAATCTGACAATAAACATGTTGAACAAGGGGAAAGCTGTGGAAAAAATACCCACTTAGGGTAATTCAGGGCTGCTTTTTAATTTTTGAGTGCTCAGATACTGTGGGCACTGGTGCCTTGCGAAAGAATTAAGATAGTTACATAGTGGTTATTTTCTTTAAATAGTATTTAAACAAAATAGTTTTTTAGCTGAACATGGGGAGATTGTGAGATATTTTGTTAAGACACCATCTTCTATTGAGGATATTTTTGATGGAAAATTTATAAAGAAAAAATATTTGTGTCACAGGTTGGGCTGGCCCCTTTTAAACGAAGCAGATTCAACTCCTTTGTGCCAGAATAAGTGCCTCAGCTTAGCTAATTGGGATGGCATGGCACCACCTTGACTATAAAGGATCAGGGAGAATCAAAAAGGGAGGAGGTCACTGAAGGAAGCTGAGGAGTTTCCTGTAGGAGGGGGAAGGCAGAAGATCAGCAAAGGCATTTGCTGGCTACCATCCCTATGCCAAAGTGCCAGAACTTGAGAAGACTGAAGGAAGGAGAGCAGCAGAGGGAGTTGCCCGCTGACTTCTAGGCCCGAGCTGACAGCCTGAAGAGGGCTGAGGGTAGGGAGCAGCGGAGAGGCTTCCCCAGCGACATCTCCATGCTGGGTTGAGTGCCGGGGAACAGTGGAAGGGTCTACCTGCTGGTCTGTCTGAGAGATTAATAAACAGGGGGAGTGATGAATGCCTTCCAGGTGAGGATGAACTCCAGCAGAGAGGGTGGGGGAGGGGGGTTCTGCTGGGAAGATTGGCGTTGCACTCCACGTGGAATGACACAAGTGGCCTTCCTGGCAGAACCACAGAAGAGGACCGAAGAAGAGTCTGGATGTGATGGAAGATGCTAGATGTGATCCAGGGAGTCTCTCAGGGCCAAATGGCAGAGGGGCCACTATGCTATAACTCACATCAGGTCTGACACTTTCTGAACACCCTGTTGTCATAATGTGTATCTAAAATATGTCATGTAAGGTATCCTACACAAACCAATAATGTGTTGAGCATTAATATTATTGGGTGATGTGTATATATAGGTGGTGTATAAAGAATTATTAATATGTGCTGGAAATACGTTCTTTAAAGGATTTTGTGAGCAGTGCATAAGACCAGCCCGTCCTACATAAAGGAATGTTGTTTCACCTGTCTCCAATGTAAACCGAACCAAGTAATGCCTCAGAGGACAGTGTAAAAGTTCCTCTACGTATCAGGAAAACAAAGCCATCAATCTAAACAATCAAGGGGAACCTGTTAATATTAATATAACAGCAGAGATTGGGCTGAAGGTGGAGCTGGGGGAGGAGCTGGGGCTAGAGGCGAAGCTAGGCTGGGGGCAGAGCAGGGGGTGGAGTGGAGCTGGAGCTAGGGGTGGATCGGGCCGAAAGGTGGAGCAGGACTGGGGGCTGAACGGGGTTGGGAATGGAGCTGGTCTGAGGTCAGAACAGTATTGGAAGCATGGTGCTCCCTCCCTGCACCCCCATAGGGGCTGACCTGACCCCTGCCTCACCCCCCCTCCCAAACATTCCTCTGCCCCGCCCCCAAGGTGGTGCACCCCACAGTTTGGGGACCATTGCCTTAGAGGCACAAAAAGGGACAAGGAGAGGAGTGTGCAGGAGTGGCCTATGCCATTATGGAAAGTCAATGGGACTTAGGCTCCTAAATCACTTAGGCACTTGTGGACATTTTACTCCAAGGCTCCTGGGGTGTAACCTTAATGCCAAGTGTGTGGTTCAGCTGGCAGCTGTGCTATCCATTGTTGGTGATGTGTAAAACTATGTATGTGCTCTACTGTTAAGTAACATAAGCCATAAGAATCAAGGCCAGCAAATCCTTTTCATTTTTTAGAATTTTTATCTAGCAGGAGATTTAAGACCTCCCTTGGTTCACAAACAAGATATTTTTAAGTAGTTTCTAGGTCATGTCATTATCACTGTTTTCATATGAATCATGTGCTCTATTCTTCCCTCAGTAGGTGTACTTAACTGACATTAACCTTAATGGGAGTTACATCCATGTTCAGAGGACAGTGAATTACTAGACAGACTTTTTTCAGCAATAAACTCAGCATTTAAAAAAAATTGTATAACAAAATATTAAACTGGCTATTTTTTAGTGGATAATCTCTTTACTCTTTTAGCCCATAGTAATTGCCTTTGGCTTTATTTTGTAAGTTCTTCAGTATACTTTTTTTTTTATTTTTCATTTATTATCCCACTAATTTTTGTAATGTTTTATCTTTGCCCTTCTGGCCAAAGAGGTAATGGAGTAGCGTTTGGGAATGAAATGAGGCCATGCAGTTTATCCACCTATCTGTTCATCCACTGATCTGTTTGGCATCTGTGTCTTTATTTCCCCCCTTCCCCCAACTGCCATTAGTGCCACATGTTAATTACCCTGTGTATGAGGAGTTTTATCCTGAACTCCTTTGCTGCCCAGTCTTTCCTTAGCCTCAGTTCATGCCCTCTTGTTTTTCAGCCCATTACCCTGTTGAATAATTTCAAAGCATCCGCCTTCTATGTGTCCTTTAAAACTGTGTATCTTAATCATTGTTGCCTGTTAATAGCTACTTTCCTAATTAATATAAATTGTCCTTAACCTCTCCTCTGAGCCTTTGCCCCATATTACTATCTTTATCACTCACTTTGTTTCTGTGTTCCCCCATATAATGGGACTCATCAAATTGCTCTCACTAGACCTCTGTACTGTACATTTTAATACTGTGCAGTACAGTTTCTTTGCTTTGTGCTCTCCTACATAATTATGTATCCCAGTTGTCTATTTTTCTAATTGCTCCCAGGTTGATATCAAACTGATGCCTTTAAGTTTCTGTCCACTATCTCTTTTGCTGAACCCTATGCTGAATTAAAATCTTTACTCTGTCTAAAGTTGCAGGAAGATCATATTAACTCATAATGATGCTGTCAGGTTGGAATGGAATGGAATCAAATAAGTGATATTAACAGTTGATTAACAAATTTTAGAGCTTCTCGGAGGTTATAAAATCATTCTGGTAACTGACCAAATTGTGTTTAAGATGCAAAATAGTTTACATATATAGACCATCACAAGTGTGCTTGGGTAGTCAAGTTTGATGGGACAAGTTTGCCATGCATTTTGGCTATTTCTTTTTTGGAGAGCCGTTGGCTGCAAGTTGTGTGGCAGTGAAAGTGGAATAACCTCATCATGCATATCAACATAGTCTGGGAGACGGGAATTTATAATTGCACTCTTAGGCCTTTGTTTTTAAATATGCTTTGTCCAGATGACATCACCATCTCTGTGATTTTTTTTTAATAAAAGAAATTGACTTTTTTTTCCAACCATCTATAAAACTAGTTTTAAAAAAATCATAATTTGAAATTTCATACTGGGGACAAGGGACAGTTTTCTAGAAAGCATCCCATTTTTCAATTAGCTCTAGCTTTTTAAGTTAAATATTTTGAAGTTTTCTTTGTGTTTAATAAATATTCAGATGTTTTGTTTGGTGTATATGAGTGAAACCAAGACCCTAATGACACAGCCATGAGTATGGTAGCAACAAATAGGGTAACTGAAAATTTTAAATAGTAAAATTCTTCTTATCCCCAGAGTTTCATTCCCCCAGTTTTTAATGATTAGGTACAAGGGAAAAAAGGTGTTTAAAAACTTGGATTTTCTATATTGTACAAACAAATGTCAACCAATTTGTCCTCTCTAAGGCCTCTGAAGTCTGATGAAGCCTTCTGATGGTTAGAAACTTGATGTATACTTCCTAAACAGGAATCCTTCTAGTCTTCAGGCAAATACCAGCAGCAGACAGAGCCATGAAGGTGAGAGTACGAGCCACGTAAAAGGCAAGTACCTCACTGACCTCCTTATTTCTTTAAACAAAAACCCTCATCATCTAGGGCTTGGTACTTCTGACCTAAGATCCCCCCAGCAATGAGCACTTTAAAGGACAGACTCAGACTCTCAACCTTGAAAAGAAGAGGTGAGTGGTTTTCAAGGTCTGAAAGTCTTTGTTATTTTTGTCCATTGTCATGTGAGAGGAGTGTGCTGCGGAAGTGGAGTAGGTTGCCTCTGAATAAAGTGAGGCTGTTGAAGGAAGGAATGGATTGCAGCGTCACCTAGCACTGTGCCAGCTGTGCATTGAAGAATCTGTTTGAATGGACCTGACCACTACAGTTGATTGGTTTACCCAGTGCCTTGTAGGGATCAGGGCTGAGGTCAAGCTGTGTGGGACTCAATCTCAGGTTGTTTTTGTTTTTTTTTCTGGGTTATGCTGGTAAACTAGGAGAACCAGGTGGAAGAAATGGAAGTTGCTCATTTGATTTGGGGAGTTGGCCTACCTACTGTGACTTAGGTGTGAAACTTGAGGTCCTGTTTGATCATTAGCTATTTCTGTAGGACTAGATAATGGCAGTGGCCCAGAGCTCTTCTTATAATTTGTATTTAACTTGAAGTTTGTGTCCTCTTGGACGTGTCCTCACTGCAGTGATCCATGCCTTTCACACCTGGAGCCTGGATTAATACAGTGCACAACACTAATTAATGCAAAATTGAATTAATGAATGGAGCAATAGTTCAATTCCAACCAGAAACTTCAGCAGGGCAGAATGAAGAGGCCTGTTAAAGTTTTTTTTCACTGTGGGAACATTATACTTGTGTTGCTGGTTAATATCTCAATGCAATTTAAGGTATTTTCTTTAGTCAGTAAAACCTTATGGTTCGGGTCTGAGAAAGGTACTCACACATTCTAAATACAATGTGCAACAGATTGCTTAGCATAAGTAGTTAACACATATTTCAAGGGACCTTTCAAGGTGAAGTGATCTCTTAATGCCTTTCCAGTCATAGGAGAAAAGGAATAATAAAAAGTTGGAGATGGGAGGATAAGAGGGTTATAGTTTGTTATAATAATCTTCATGGACCACTCAAAGAAAAAAATTCAAAGAAAAGGTCCTGCTAACCTTGGAGATCACCTGCATCCTTGCATGATACCATGGAATTTGAAATCATTAGAGGCTGTCAAGTTAAAATTTTCATGGTGTAGTCAGGGCGTTCACAATACAAATTTTATGAATATCTCTAGTCATTTATTCTATTCTTTTTTAAAATTATTTGAGTTAGTAATAGCAAGATTCAGAGTTTCTAGCCATAAGCCTTTACTTTTCAGCTCTTTGAGTGTTAGTTGTTCTGGGCAGAGACATTTATCTTCTGGCTCCATTTACTACTTCATCTACAGTGTTCCTCTTGGGGATACACTTTTTTATTTTAATCTGACCCATGTGCCACTGTCTTATTTACCCACAGGAATCTCCCTTGCTATATTGCATATTTATAGGGATTTAAAACACAGACAGACTGTGCCTCTATCAAGACTCAGATGATAAATATTTAACAAGGAAAATTTCAGCTTTATTCCCTTTCTCTGTGCAAGTGCATTCAACTGACCTTTTAAAAAAGAGGATTTTGGCTTCATTTGAACCACCACCCCTTTAGTTCAAACCTTGCACGTCTTTCACCGTAATACTAAAAAACTCATCTCATAAATCTGATATGGGCAAATAACCTATGCTGACTAAGGATTTGGGTATTAAACTTGTATGAATACTGATTCATTTTGCTTGTATGAATACTGATTTATTTCTAGGATTTAAAAGGTTTCATAAAAGCTTTGTTACAAAATGTCAAACATGGCTTTAATTTGTATTCAGTTCATTATATGGACTTTGAATCTGTCATCATTTTATGTAGGAGTTGTAGCAGAGATTAAGAGTCAATTCTTTGCTGATTAGGTCTTTCGTGGATTGCATTAGAGTAAGATCTAATATCAGAAGGAAGATCTCTCTGGCCACAATGGCCTGAACAAAAAATTATGTCTTGCATTACAAGTAGCAAGGGGTGTGTGTGTGAGTTTGTGTGTGTGTCCCCTAATATTTGGCCATAGGGAGTTTCATAGCTAAGTGTCCTTCACTTAAAAGTTATGCTTAGTCCATCACCAGAGACTTCTTTCATGACTTTCTTTAACCAGGCCGTCTATGTGGATTGATTAATTCTAGATATGGAGCACAAAGTCTATATAATAGTCAGGTCCTTGTCTATTAATAACTCTGTACACTAATTAATAACATTGTTAATGTGTTAATAATTAATACATTAATAACTTGGTACCTCAGAGCAGATCTTGCATCATGAGGGAGCCAGTGGAAAGTTTGGGCGCCAAGGTGCTACATTCTCTCCCATTTGTTCCACACAGGGGATAAGCTGGTGAATGCTGGACCATCTGAATCTTTTGCATGACAGTCACTTTACTTCCTGGTTAGAGAATATTGCAGTTCTCCAGATTTGAGGTGAGAGAGTCATGGAAGACTGTCATAGATCTATTTCCGTCTACCACTGATATTTGGGTGCCTAGAGATAAATCAAGGAAGTCCCCAAAACTGAGGACCATATTGATTGCTGAAAGGCAAATACAAAGAGGAAAGTCGCTGTCTCAGTCAATTATTGGATTGCTTTCCTGTTCATACCAGTATCCTCTTGGTCTTACCTGGATTACACTTCAGCTACTTTTAATCAAAGAGCTTATTTATTTCAGAGAATGTATCAGATGGTTGACAGCACTGTCTAGTGAGGTGAGTGAGGTAATATCTTTTATTGGACCAAACTTCTGTTGGTGAGAGAGACAAGCTTTCGAGCTTACACAGAGCCCTCCTTCGGGTCTGAGAAAGGTACTCACACATTCTAAATACAATGTGCAACAGATTGCTTAGCATAAGTAGTTAACACATATTTCAAGGGACCTTTCAAGGTGAAGTGATCTCTTAATGTCTTTCCAGTCATAGGAGAAAAGGAATAATAAAAAGTTGGAGATGGGAGGATAAGAGGGTTATAGCTTGTTATAATAATCTTCATGGACCACTCAAAGAAAAAATTCTGGACAGATGCACCACAAAACCAATGATATACCAGAGATACATAGATGATATTTACATCCTTTGGACAGATGACCTAAATTCCCTTATAGATATTGAAATATGAGTTATTTCTGGGACTCTGTATGAGAAAAGAAACAGTTTTCAAGCATGATCCTCAGGAATCTGTCTGCAAAATATGAATGGAGCCAGGTATTCTCCATGTATTCTATACATAGGTGGTATAGGCAGGCTACTGTGTCAAAGGCCACGTATATACATAGAAAAGTAGGTCAGTTAGATAATTTATGCTGACACTTTCTTTTGTCCAGGGGTATGAGTTCATTCGTTAATGTTGTATCTCAGTCTCTGGGGCTGACTTAGAGGGGTCCAATCATTGTGTACGGGTGCTGCTGGGGCTGGTTTTCTATGACATCCTCCAAGCAGAAAAGACTGGGGATAGCAGAGTTAAAAGATATAGAAATGTTCATGGGTGAATCTGAAACCATATGAAACCAGAATGTTATGAACCAACAGTACAAAGCAGATTGGGTTTCTCCACTCCTCTCCTCCTTTTATTTGCTTGTGCTGGAGAGTTGAATCATATTAGGGTTAGTTGCATTATCAGAGTCTCCATTTCTAGTTTAAATCTAATACTCTGCAGATGTACAGTTGGAAACATTTCAAGATGTTTTGGGAAATAAAAATAATGATTGGCCTGTTCTGAATTATTATAGAATAACTTGTGATTTGGAAGGAAAATGGGTTCTAAGTATACTTTCTCAAAATGAAAAGGAGTACTTGTGGCACCTTAGAGACTAACAAATTTATTTGAGCATAAACTATCGTTGGTCTCTAAGGTGCCACAAGTACTCCTTTTCTTTTTGTGGATACAGACTAACACGGCTGCTACTCTGAAATTTCTCAAAATGGTTAGGCTTCCTTAGTCAGAAGAATGCTCCTCTAGTTATGTCCAAACTGCAGTTACAAGATGAACATACTGGAAAAGGCAGTGCAAACCTAACTGCGGGTTTGTACATGAGAAGGGAAAGCAAAAAAAAAAATTATACTTAAGCTCCCGAAAATGGAACATATGAGCTGGCTCTATAAATAGGAGGAAATCTTTGAAAATGAACAGATGGATTTATTAATTGCATCAATTATAGGGACATGTTGATGTAATAAAGATGTTATTGCCATTAACCATTTCAGAAGAACCCACACCCTCTGTTTTTCTCTGGACTGTATTAATCACTTGGCAGACACACTTACGCATTTTTACTCTCTGAACAATATTAAGCCAAGCCAAAGTAAAGCTCAGTACAGCTGTCACTGGAAATGGAGCCATGAGCTCCCTTCTGACCTATAACCCTGACTTGTCTCTGAGTGAGATGTATACACCCACAAAATTAACTTTTACTTTTTCATTGTCTATTTATGCCATCTACATCCCTTCAGTAATCCGTGACTAAAAGTTAATAGCAAAATGCTGACTATTAAGGGTAAAGTTTCACCCGGCCACTGTCCAGCCTCCATATATGTGGGCATAAGACATCATGAGCACCTTCTTGTGCCTGCAATTATCAGGCACATACTTAAAAGAAACTAATACTTGTGTATGGTCTTTAGCATTATTTATTGTTTGTATTACCGTAGCACCTAGAAGTCTCAGTCATGGCCCAGGACTCTGCTGTGTTAGGCACCGTACAACAACAGAACAAAAAGACAGGTCCCCCAAGGAGTTCACAAATAAGTAGGAGACAACAGATGGATATAGGCAGGCCACCAGGGAGCACAAAGAAACAGTGACACAATATTTTTCAGCATAACCAGAAAGTGGTATCCAGCAGCCTGACTATTATCAAGTAGTTTCAGAGTAGCAGCCATGTTAGTCTGTATTTGGAAAAAGAAAAGGAGTACTTGTGGCACCTTAGAGACTAACAAATTTATTTGAGCACAAGCTTTCATGAGCTATAGTTCACTTCATCGGATGCATTCAGTGGAAAATACAGTGGGGAGATTTATATACATAGAGAACATGAAACAATGGGTGTTACCATACACACTGTAACAAGAGTGATCACTTAAGGTGAGCTATTACCAGCAGGAGAGTGGGGGGGACGACGACTTTTTGTAGTGATAATCAAGGTGGGCCATTTCTAGCTGTTAACAAGAACGTCTGAGGAACAGTGGGGGAGGGGGGGACACACCATCATAGGGCCTAATCACAACAGCCACACTATCAGAGGCTCGTTCACCTGCACATCTACTGATGTGATATGTGCCAGTAATGCCCCTCTGCCATGTACACTGGTCAAACTGGACAGTCTCTACATAAAAGAATAAATGGACACAAATCAGACGTCAAGAATTATAACATTCAAAAACTAGTTGGAGAACACTTCAATCTCATTGGTCACTTGATTACAGACCTAAAAGTTGCAATTCTTCAACAAAAAAACTTCAAAAACAGACTCCAAAGAGAGACTGCTGAATTGGAATGAATTTGCAAACTGGATACAATTAACTTAGGCTTGAATAGAGACTGGGAGTGGATGGGTCATTACACAAAGTAAAACTATTTCCCCATGTTTATTTCCACCCCCCCACCTTCCACTGTTCCTCAGACATTCTCGTCAACTGCTGGAAATGGCCCACCTTGATTATCACTACAAAAAGTGTCTCCCCCCTGCTCCCCGCCCAGCTTTCCTGCTGGCAATAGCTCACCTTAAGTGATCACTCTCATTACAGTGTGTATGGTAACACCCATTGTTTCATGTTCTCTATGTATATAAATCTCCCCACTGTATTTTCCACTGCATGCATCCGATGAAGTGAGCTGTAGCTCACGAAAGCTTATGCTCAAATAAATTGGTTAGTCTCTAAGATGCCACAAGTATTCCTTTTCTATTATCAACTAGTGTAATAGACTGTAACTAGTCTAACAGCTGTGTGCATGTCATTTTAGAATTTGTACATAGGCAAACCATTGGCACAAAAGGGTGTTTTGTGGACACATTCTAACAATTGCACATGCACAGGTTTTTGCACTGCAGACTCACGGCATGAGCTTGTGCCTTCAATACGAAAATCTAGCTCCAAAATTTAAGTTTATTAGAATTCAATGAATATAATAAACATTTTAAAAGGCTCTGAGCAGAGAGGGCCTTAATACTTTAGGCTCTGTTTGTGAAGCAATTTTTTGCCCTCCACAAAAGTAGCCAGCTGTCTACTGTAATCCCTTCACTGTACACAGCACTAGCTAGAAGGAACAGTGAAAAGATTTTGGAGGGCACCCCTACCCGTAATCTTCACTGTTGTTGTTTTCCATGCTAACTCAAATTAAGCTAGCTTGGGTAGGCTAGCCCATACACCATACATATAGATTACAGATCTTTTCAAGTATAGCCTGTAGTCACATGTAGATAAGTTGGGTGAGCCACTTTGGCCAGCAAGCTGAAAAATGTATGGACTTGAACCATCCTAGTACATTACAGAAGTACAACCCTCTACTCCCGCAGCAGTGAGCACTAAGGAATTTCTGTAAAGGGGGTAACAACTGACACACAAAAATATAAACCTCCACAAACTAACAAATGTTGAAAGTCACAGTACTCTAATATTTTATGGAAACCCTATCAAACTGTTGTGTCCTGTCTTTTTCCTTTCCCACTCATTCACTTTCTCTGCCTCATGTCTGATTGAATCATTAAAAATTCCAGAATCCTGGGTTTGTAGCATCCTGATATTTTCCGAGAAAAGAATTTCAGCTGTAGCAGAGATTAGCTGTGGCCTCACTAAATGATTTGGCAAGGAAGATGAGATTCAGAGGAAAGGAGCCAGTATGAAATAGTTGAAGGGAAAGAAATTGTATTGATTATGATCAGGGCCCAGTGTATTCTGGGATTCCAAAGCCATGGAATTTGCAACTGACCACCTTTCTTGTCAGAAAATTGTATTCTGGAAACTCCGCTTTCATTATGTCAGAACTCCATAGCTAAGGTTGAGTTGAAAATTGTCTCTAGCCCTCATGGTAGTGAATATAATCTCAGATAATGAGCTGAGCTATTAGACTTCTGATTTTGCAAGGTGGCTGGAAAAAATAGCTCTGCGAGGAGTGAACGGCCCCATTCATCTTAATGAGATTTTTATCGTGCAAAGATTGGGATCTGTGACATGATGAAAACTGAAAATTGGGGAGGAGGGGCATCATAAAATAAATTGAATTTTAATATAAAAATGGGATGAATGTGTTTTATTTAAATCCATTTTAATATATCCTCTATTTGTAAAACATGTCCAAAGCCGCTGTCCAACTTCAAGAATTGCCATTGGAATTTCACTCCTGCTCTTCACAGAGTGCATGCAGGCTTGATGCGACATATCAAGTATCTGCCCTGGCGCTATATACAATCGATACATGAATATGACACTATATATGAGAAGCTGCAGGTACAATAATATGTTTTTTTATGAACAATTAAAAAAAATAAACAATTTCACATTTGATCTTTTTAACCATGTGTGCCCAGCGCATTCTCGGAGACTGGGCTTCTCCTGCACTGGGCAAATCAACTGGTCACTCCAGATTACTCCAACAGGGGATCAATGATCCCCAAGCCTCCCTCATCCCCAAAGTGGAGAGAAAGGGGCTTAGCAGCAAGGTAGGGGGAGCACACCTTTAGAGGGTTGCTGGCTTTAGACTTTAGAAACTATTTCACCCTGGGGGAAGGATTAAAATGGGTCCTAGCTGGGACCCTCCCTGGCCCTAGCAGCCCCTTGGATCCAGAGCTCTTCAAGGGAGATCCCACACCCACACGTTCATCGGGCACTAGAACTCAGCTGACGTTGCCCCTTCTTCCCCTTCTGCTGCCACATGGTCTGTGGGAAAACTGTAGAGAGGAGCCAGTGAGCGACTCCAGCCAGTAGGGCAGAAGCAAGGACCTCTGGACAGTCAGGCATTGGTGGCAGCGTGTCGGGTACATGCTCTCTACATGTCCAAGCAGTGCCTCACAATGTACACCTCTGTTTATACTTATGCTGGGGGAGGGGGGGGCATGCCATGCCTGTACTCTACACTCTGCTGTAAGTATAGACATAGCGTCCGAGAGCTTTCTACAGTCTTGACTGAATGTTCTTTGCTCTGTGCTTATTGGCTGATTGACTGAACCCTCTGCCTCACAGTCTCTTCACTTTAGTTTCACCCACACCTGCTCCTCATACCCTCTTCTCCCCTGCCCTGCTCCTTCCCTTTTCTCTCCATTCAGCTGATCCTCTTCTAAATAAGCACCTCCTCCAACGCCCCCAAAAATATATGTATCCAGTTTTTCAGGGTGAAATGCTTTTGCCAAATCACCATTTTCCAACTAAAAACATTTGACTCGTAAATTCCTGACCGTCTCTATTAAGTGTGTGGTTAACTCTAAAGTCCCTGCGGCTTAAAGCATATGTGTAAGTGTTTGCAGGACTTTGATTTATAACTCTTGTTCTGTTCTGTTGTATTTCAAAGTTGCCCAGAGTCTTGGATGGACACCCTTTAGTCTGGCAATTTGAGATGGCACTCGCAATAAAATGATAAAAATGAATATCCTTTTGGTACTAGAGTAATACATATACAATTACATCTGTACCTAACTAGTGCAACTTGTTAATTGCCCGAATATACATTTGAGACTGCAAAAAGATTGACTTTTTTTTTGCCTTTTTCATATGCTTTTGCATTCAAAAGACTCACGTACTTCCTGCTGTTTTTCCAGACAGCATTGTACTGTACATTTAACATTTATGATAGACATACTGTTTGAAAACAGCATATCTATTTATCTCTCTGTGTAGTGCATTGGAAAATTTGTGGAAGAACAATTCATCCTTGTGAAAATATTACCCAGTAAGCTAGAAAAATAAATGTCAGCTTTGATATTTGCTGTATAAATGTCATTTGTAAAACAGAGGTCTTTCCAGGGGCTATAATCTAAATTGTCTACCTGACTTTTCAGGAAATTGAAAACATGTATAATGTGGTAATTTATCTTGAAAAAAATATTTTTTATATTGAAAAGTATAGCTGTAAGATAGGAGAAGGATATGTATTATTTTAGTTCACTATTTTTGAGATTTTTGTAAATACAAAAGCATATAGTAATCATTATTCAGTAAACCTGGATGAAAACAGAGAGAAAAAAAACCTTTTAAAATATGAAGTCCACATTTGTTAGAAAATTATCAAGTACCCTAGGGCCAAGATCTCTATACATTTACATTCTGGGAGTCATCAGGGCTGTAGTAAGCACCTTGTCAATTTTTGCGAAATCATGCTCAATATGTTGACATGTTTATGTACTTTATGTAGCTGTGAAAGGAGAACATATGGTATGTTATTGGTAGTGTTTAAATCTGTTCCAAGCCACTGGTCTGAATGAGCTCTCCCCTGCTATTTGTTGATAAACTGGGGGAAGAGACCTTAGGAGCAGACCATATTTGCATAGACATAACTAGTCTATTTTGCCTAGGTGATTAGCAGACCTATGCTCTGAGAAAGTGATCAGTTTGGGCTGTTGTGGGTTAAAATTCACTTAAGTCTTGAATGCACAAATAATGAAATGTTGCTATCCTTACTGCATGACTAAAGAGCAGCACAACTATACTTAATATGCCCTAATTGATTGGGGGTGGGGTGGGCTACAGGGGTGGCATCACTCAATCCCATCCCCTCGGTGTGGGAGATTAATCTACCTGAATGCACCCTGGACTCTGGGACTTCGCTGGACAACAAATTGTGGGTGGGGTGAAGTGGAGGGAAAAGGCAAGTGGCATGTGAAAAGGACATCTGACCGTTGAACTTTCACACTGCAAGATGGGAAACTTAGGAAAACTGATAAACTGGGGTACACTATACCTTTGGTGCAGTGGATCTGGAATTTCTGTGAGTAGCCAGAGTCAGGGGCTGGATAACACAAGGGAATAATTCAAAGGGTCTTGGGGATGTGGGGTGCACCTATTGTTAGCCTGCAAGGTAAAGTTAAGACTGACGTAGCCAGGAGGGAGTGCTTGAGAAGCTGAAAGGCTGGTGGGTGGGGGGAGAGTTGACACCCAGTTACCACAAAAAAGACTCCCTCTTGCTGGAGGCAGGAGGTAACAAAGTGACTTTCAGTCCTGCATGCCCCAAGAACCATTACAGTGGAATGAGAGGGATGTTTTTTCACACACACACACACACACACACACACACAGAGCGCAGCTGGTTATTTGCATTTTTGAGAGGTTTTGACATGTATGAACTTCCTGTACTGACTGCTGCCAAAGGGAGAATGCTGAGCTACATGGGCCAGTAATCTCATTTGGTGTGGCAAATACTGTGTGTCAGTATCATTGCAAATACATTGCAGTCCTAGGTCACCAAAGATCTTTTTGTGCACCATTAAAATCAATGACATCTAGATTAATTTCCCAAGACATCATCTCTCTGTTAAAGCCCTGATACTTTTTTGACGCCTGCAAGAAATGAGTTTATAACTAAAAACAAAACAAAAAACAAGCACTTGGGAGCAGGGACCACATCTTTGTAGGCATTTGTAAAAAGTTGAACACAATGGTGCTTTGATCCTGTTTGGGGACATGGGGTGCCACTATAATATATGCACTTGTAGTATCCAGGATTTCCTATCTTCCAGGTATCTGTCTTTTTGTCTGTACTTTACTTTGGCCACTGACTGTCTTTAGTGTTTTCTGTCACATAGTTTCAAGCACATTGTTCTAAATAAATAGTAATTCTTCCAAGGGACAGATTGATTTATGTATCATTGGGAACCGGGAACGTGTGTAACTTCTTTAGGGAGAGATGTGAGACTTGGGGGTTCAGAGGACTATACTGAACAATGTTCCAGACAAGAATGGACTCCGAGACCAGGACATGTTAAGTGCTTTTCCTGGGAAATACCTAGGGGGAAGTGAATGAAAATTCCCCACCTTTAGTTATGCAAAATCCCATTCTTTTGAAGCTATGCCCTGAAGAGAAGGCCAAGATCAAAGGCCCACGCTGCATTAAAGAAAGACTGAACTATTCCTGTTAGTTCTAATTCTCTCTCTAAGACAGCCATGAACTTCTAACCATGGGGAAAACCCAGATGTGAGTTTTGAAGGACTGACACTTACCAGAGCCCGAGGTTGGAGTTTATAAGTGTATGTTCTTTTATTATTTTTAATGTTTTATCTGTAATGTTTTCACCTTAAGAACAAATGGGATTGCTTATAAAAAGCTGTGTGATAACTTATAGCTGTGAGAAATATACTGGGCATAGCCTCTGGAGAGAAAGAAAAGATGGCCTGTTAGGCAGTCTGGCTTGCTGGGAATATCACAGTGTATGCAGGGAACTGTGCAGCTTGGAAAAATCCCAGTCAGGAGGGAGAGACCCTGACCTCTACTCAAGAGAGGTGATGGCTGAGGAGTCAGAAGTTACAGTGGGTGCATTGGCCATGGAGAGTTTGTGGGTTAGGGAAGTAATATTAAAAATGTTGAGGCACTTAGATATTAGGGTAATGGTAGCCATATAAGATAGATAAGATTTGGCCTTTTAAATCCCTTTACAATTTATCAAACTCTGTTTTAAAGGCAAAACAGTGACCTATTAGTTTTCTTGAGCTAAACCCATTCCAATTACACTCTTTGAGAACTGTAGCAAACTCTAGTTGATGGGTATTGCTCGATTGGTCTGATAGAGACTGACAGTGAATAATTGTACCATCAGCAGAGGATGGGATTGACTGATGGCACAAATGTTGAGCAGATTACTAATGCACAGCTAAAACAGAAATGCTGAAAGTACTGAATCTTTTGAGGTGCTATTAAGAGGAGATATTTTAAAATACATTTATTCTTAAATTACAGAACACAATTGTTCATTTATATATAGCTTAAACCCTATTAATACCTCCCTATCCAAACCCATTGTCTTGCTCAGTAAAGAGAGAGTAGAGCTGTAGATCAAAACCAGGTCATCCAGAATAAATTCAGCCGAAAAGCAAAGAAAAATCATTTGTAAATTTTAAAATTGCAGTAGAAAAAAACCCAGACACTTAAGATGAAGCTCAGACTGATGTATAAAAATAGTTCTATGTATATATTGTCTCATCTTGTCTTGAATCAGTTTCTCCAAATAGTAATAAAAAGAGATCAAACTAAATGGATCCGTAACTGCTCATCTGTCACAGGCTACTGCATTTTCAGATAATGGTTATTAAAATATGCTCTCAGTCATCTTCTAATTCTCCAGATACCCATTATAGTTTTAAAACTTTTATAATTGAATCCACGGTTATGCTTAATGCCAGTTTAAGGGGTTTGCTAAGCCATGTTGCTTCTTTTCATTTTGTAAGATTTGTGAATAATGTACAAACTTTAACTGGAGGTTTCAAGTGTGAGTTGTCTTTTGTGGCTGTCTTGATATCAACTGGCTTAAAAACATGAATCAGTCTTGATAAAGGAGGAATTATATCATATTGCCAAGGGTAAACCTCAAAATTTCAGTGTGTGAATTCAGGTAATTATCCACAAACTCAAGTGCTCACCCGAACTAGTCAGCTACAGAACTTCTCATGAGCTGAGTAACTGTTCTTTCCATACCTCCATCTCTTCTCAGCACACTGCTGAAACTGCTCTTATTATGGAGCCGAGAGGGCCTATGTCCTTCAATCCTATCCATGGCCTTCTGGTGGCAATCAGTAAGCCTATCTCCTACTCCTTATTCCCCTGTGTTGGCAACTAACAGTAGTGTAAGAAAAGACTTCTCTTTGCATTTTGACCTTTCTATTTCTAACCAGATGCAGGAAATATAAAATGGTTTATACTTCAGTAGGGGCTATATTTAAAGGATTATGAATTGAAGCATGAGAGCAGGGATGAAATATTTAGTTGTGGACTGATAACTGAAAGATTGGACATGAAAGAGTGTGAGCTCTGAGCGGTAGTTCCAGCCATAGGAAGCATCAAGGAAACATCATGGAACTGCAAATAAAATGGAGTGTTTGATGATTCAGAAGGGATTGGCAGAATACAAGAAAGGGTACAGAAGAAGATGAAAGCTGATATATATATAGGGGCAGAACTATGCAGAGTCTTGGAATTTTGGACAAAGTTGTCAAATTATATACAAAGCTTGAGAGGGATTTTAATTGGGCAATGAGAGCAAAGAAGATAGCTTTTGCTGAAGTCTGTTGAATAGGCTTGTGGGGACTTTTGTTGTATAGGTGAAAGGGAAAGAGGCTGGAGAGCAGGGAGTTACAGTTACCTAAACAAGAAATGAGGTAGAAATGGACTGTTTTAGAGAGTTTAGAGCTGCCTCAACCAGCTTTGCAATAGCTGCTCTAACAAGTTTTCAGCTGCTTTAGCCCTGTGAGGGAAGGATAGGTGCAGTGGCCAATGCTGAAGTTATCCCCCTAAATCCCTACCACAAACAAAAAAGGCAAGGTAACCACCCATCTCTTCTCACTCCCTGAGGGAAAAGGAGCCAAGTGACCACCGTATCCTGAGAAGGAACAAGCCACTGTGTCTTCCCCCCCCCCAAACCACAAAATATAAGGGGTTCCCTGTGTGTCTGGAGGGACAGTTGAAGCACATCTATAGTTTGAATCCAAGAATCACTGGGATTGAGCACACTGCCAGCGTGTAGGGATCTGCAGTGAAGATTAGGATGCAGTTAGGTAGGGCAGGCCGTGGAGCCAGGAATGACAAGAGCCCTCTGTTTAGCTGTGGGAAGCCTTTGGTTTGTTGAGGAAACTCTTTGATTGGATTAGATGCAGGCCCATGGTAGACTTAATCCACGACTATTTGCCAACAAAGGTTCACAGTCTTATGTTCATGGACAGAACAGGAGAAACAAAACATTTCAGGTGCATTCTGGTCTCAATAATAATTTTACAAAGCCTTTGCTTTACCTTCTTAATGATTTTCTTCCATAGAGAAGATTTTGTTCCTTTCAAGATTCATGACACTGAAAATGATGTCTTAGAGAGTTTATTTTCCTAATGACATGATTGCTGCTAGTAAATTTATCCCTGAGAACAGCATATTTCTTTCCTCCTGCTTTAATTCTCTTCCACTGAATCACTAATCTTCAATGACAGGATGAGTATAGTATCTTGAGCCAGATCAAGACTTTCTTTTCTTTCCCTTCCATTCACCTAGTGTTTTTGACAAAATCCAATAACCACATTTGCTCTGTCTTCTCTGAAATAGTTATAATAAATGCAGAATTGTGACAATAAGCATAAGCATAATTGATCCTTTCAGTTTTTTTCCCAAGACTTGATACCAGTATTATACATTATTTCACTACTTCCTTTGCTTGCATCAGTGAAATCAAGGATCAGAGAAGCATGCAAAAATAAATTACCTGGAAAAAATATTTGGTGTGAGTTTTAATTAAACTTCAAGTTAACTTTAAGTTTCTTCTTTTACCTTGTCACAAACACTGGATTGCATAATAACTAGGGGACAAATCGTGTTCTTAGCTGCACGCTGTGTATACACATATACAAAAATTAAAAGCTCATTGATATCCTTGGTTATTTGGCATGGCAGTGGTAGGAATGGCAAGGTATTACAACTGTGACTTAAAGCTGAAACACAATCTTTCACTTTCAATTACCCACATAGCCCTCCATAAATTTGTGTGACAGCCTTAATATAATTTAAGTAGAATTTTTCTTTTATAGCTTATGTAAATATTGTTTCTCTGGAAGGAAGGAAGGATCTATTTATCCACCTGAGTCAGTAATGTCAGAATTAATTTCTCACTTGGACACATCTGCAATGCCAAATCTGCACAAAACCAACTTTTATTTTTATGTCACAGTCATTGTGAGGTCATGAAGTTTAATCATATAGTTAGACAGAAAATAAAAACGTGTAGATCCTTGAGCTATAAATTAACTTCAGTAAAGCTTAGGGATAAATGTTAATGTTTCGCTGTCTCTTGGTATTCAAACAAAACTCCACATTGTAGACACAAGAAAAATTGCACAGCTTTGAACACACAACAAAAATGTTTGGTCGCAGCTGACAGGATGCCATTTGGTCCCAAACTAAAAGTAGCAAATGGAAAATGCATTAGGATCAAGTTTTATCTTGCCCTCGCAGAGGTGAGCAGGAGCAAGTGGAAGGAGCCTTCCACATGGGAGCCAAACACAATCACAGACTCTCTTGCCCCTTGAATTCTCCTGGGGGAACTCTGCGCCAATTTTTTTTTTAAATTCTACAACAAAAAAATTAAATATTTTGTGCACAACATCTTAAAATTCTGCACATTTTATTTGTCAAAACAACACAATATACATACCAATTTCAATTATTTTGGGTCATTTATTTCAAAATACCTGTCAGCAAGTATGTCTGTAACAATACAGACAATAAAAAAGATTCAGGAAATGTTTTGGGGTTTTGGGGTTTTTTTTGGACAAATAGAATACTTACAAGGCATATTAATACAGAACTCTGAGTAATAACTCATTTAAACTACAACACAAACTTTTTTTCCCTGCACCCCTCAGAAGCAGTGCAAAGGCTTGGTGGAGTCAGGGGTAATGGAGGAGCTGAGGGAGAGGGAAGTAAATTGCTGGAAAGGAGCCTGCGTGTGA
The DNA here is from genome assembly GCF_965152235.1 of Eretmochelys imbricata. NCBI lineage: Eukaryota > Metazoa > Chordata > Testudines > Cheloniidae > Eretmochelys > Eretmochelys imbricata. Next base: position 94,795,874 of record NC_135573.1, on the reverse strand, counting down.
ACTTGGAGGGTTGTTGGGTGGGGGAAGTATGAAAGAGCTTTTTGGAGGCTGGGAGGGATTGTTAGGGAGCTTCTCCCATGCAGATCCAGGATGACCCCTAGCCTCTCCCATTCAGTCAGGCACATGTGCCCCTGTCCCCATATGTTCCTGCACCCCTCTGTGTCCTTGCACTCCCTGTCCAGATGTGTCCCCCCGCCCCACTCAGATACCCCCATCCCCATGAGTCTCTGTGCCCCCACTCAGACACCCACTCCCCCCCATCCCCATGTGGTCCTGCGCCCCCTCCCTCTGTCCCTATGTGGCTCTGTACATCCTCTCCCATCCCCATGTGACCCTGAACCTCCCTCTCCCCTGTGGTCCTGTGCCTCAACTCCTATTCAGCCCCTGCCCCAGGGTGTCCTCCGCCACTATCCCTTATGAGGCCTTGTCTGACCCCCACCCACACCCTGCAGCACCCCACGCTGTCTGTCTCCCCATAGCCCCTGTCTCTTGACCTGGCCTGCTGCGATGAAGGCAGAACTCTTCTTTCCTTGCTGGCAGGGAGCTGCTGTTTTGTTCTATCATCACAGTGCCCTCTGGTGGGCAAAAGGCAGAACGGTAGCAACATTTCTGCAGAAACTTTTCTGTGCAAAAAATTAAAACTCTGCAGGGCTCATTAATTATGCATGCATGCAGTAGCACAGAATTCCCCCAGGAGTACTGAATGCAGGAACTTCTCCCTACTAGTGCACACCCCAAAATTAATGGGCAGAGGCAGGGAGGAAGCAGGAGTCCTTATACACCAGCCAGTGGAAGGAGGCACATGGTGCATTCTCTGAAGTGATGATGACCTAGGAATAGCACTCTCTGGGAGACATCCTGTCTACTCAAGATACAATGCCCCTCGCACAGGCACCGACTTTCCATTGTGTTGGGGGGTGCTCGACAAGTGTTCAAAGACTTGGACTAAAAAACTACTTTAAAATCTTTCTCATTTGCAGGGTCTCATTGTGACCTGAATTTAGCAAAATACTGAAGCATGCATTTAAGTCCCAATAAAATTTAAAGCTAAGCATCAGTTTAAGTGCTTTGCTGAATTGGGGCCTGTCGGTTCTTAATTCTGATTCAGTTAACTCCTGTCTTCAGTCTGACCTGTTCTCTCTCTGCCAAGCCCTGATGCTGCTTCAATGAACTGTCATGTAATTTTATCTGAGTATATTTCAGCATAACAGAAGCTGATCTACGAGCATGTAAGTTCTTTGAGGCTACGAAAGTCAACTAGTATGTGTTTGCACAGTGTCTAGAACAAAGGGACTGCTCTTGAGTGAAGCCACCCAGTAAGTTCAGTACAAACAAAGAACAATGATAATACTCAGCATCAGTATAGCTCAGAGCACTTTTCATCTGTAGATCACAAAGCACTCTTGAAACAGGAACAGATTTATCATAAGGATTCTCATAGCAGGGAGTGTGCTGTAAACCGGTAATTATACTTAATTATAAATCAGGGCACTCTAAAGTAGCAGAGGCCATGGAACAGTAATTTAAATTTCTTCTGTGCAATAAAAAGGCTCTTTCAGAAGAAGAATTTAGATTTTTTTTAAAAATTCAAACAATTCCTCTTTCAAAGAAACTACATTAATTCTACTCTTGAGGGGTTGCTATCCCCAAAACCTCCCCTCCTACATACTGTAGTATGTTTTAGCTTGAGGAACTTCTACCTGGGTAGAGTTGTTAGAGACTAGGGGTTTCATAGGTTTTTGAGTAAGGAGGGTGTGGGTATATTTTGGTTTTCATACTTTTTCTGGTGTGTGGGGGTTATACGTACCCCAAAACATATGAAAACCTGGTAAATGTAAAAAGCAAGCTCTAAAATTCTATTGTTCTCCTTTTCTTCAGTTCAATGGTTAATAAACTTTGTAGCATTGCTTTAATTAACGGGATGAGGAGAGATGTGGATGAAGATTCTCATCTACAGTTTTCCCATTTCGTATCTCTCTGGGAATAAAAGGATTCCTTAATTGTCAATCATTATTTTTTGAGAACAAAAAACCCCCAACAACCCAGCTATATCTCCCTTTATCTGAGTGGCAGCAAAGAAATTCTCTAGTCTTGTCTTTGAGCTAAGGGAAGGGGGGAAAAGGGGAAATGTTCAATCTATTTATTTTATTTTTGTACTGTAGAAGCCACAATGGCACAGAATAGATTCAGGTGATTTGTTTGTAAGGTCAATCTGCAGTGATCTCTTTACCACAGAGTGTGCAACCCTAGAGGCTCATTACAAACAGATTTTTGTTCAGGCTTGACACAGGTGCTTTGTTGTGAAAATTCAGACGGTTTTACTTTTAACACGTTCATGATAAGAAAACATAACAAATGCACATACCCAAAAAAGTATGAATTTTTAATCATTTTAGCTGACGTTTGTCTTTGCAATACTGTGTATGCCAATTCCTAGAGTGTCTGAGTCAGCCCTAGAGAGCCTATCATTCCCACTTGTTGTTTTTCTTTTGTTGGCATCTTTTATTAAAAGCAAAAGTTATGCTAATCTAGTTAGAGAACCAGGGGAAAAAAATTATTTCTGAAGATTTCAAGGGTGTGCAATACAACTCCAGGGTCCAGCCCTGGAAACACTTGACTATTTTATGTAATCTACTACTAGCAGAACTTTCTACTTGGAGTAAAGTATCACAAGATGAGGCCTCTAGTTATCAGTGCACTGGTGCTTTATAAAGGAAGGATGTAATGAATTCCCAATACATGTTGAATTTACACACACATCCCTGCAAAGAGAAGGCCTTCAGATTCACTCAGTGTTTTGAGAACAAGATGGATACTGGGATAAACATGCAATGACATTTTAGAAATTATCATCTTGATTCAGAGCACATGGCCCAGACTCCACTGTAAGTATTTAGGGGTAGCTCTTCAGTACCACAATGTAGCTGTGTGCCGTTGAATGCACAGAGGTCAGATTCAGTGAGTGCATTGTTGCACCATCAAGCTTTGTTTTAAAATGGGCTGAAAATATTTTAAAATTAGGAATTGTATTTGTCTGAAGTTGTTGCTGAAAACCCAGGAGATGGATAAAAAAGCAAGTGCACCAAGGACTGCACAACTGCTTGCACCTGCAGCCCATATTTTCATTCATCCAGATTTGCAGATAGCCTGTCTACAACAGGAGAAATCAGAAAATAGTGGACAACGGGAAACCCAGGCTGGAATCAGCAATGACTTCTCATGGAAGACTAAGCCATTTGGCTGCAGAAGAACCAGGAAGCAAGGTCATACATGGCTTAGGAACATTTTCTCCTGTGTGTGGCCAGGAGGAGAAATGTGCATGGACACAGGTGAGAGAATCCCCAGTGTAATTAATAACAGAATTTAGGTCTCATTGTATTAAATTAGCGGATTTTTACAGGCAAATTGACATAGAAGGTTCTTGATCTGGCTGTCTATATAAGGAGGCTGACTTAATGATATGTTGGGAGGAAGACCCAAAAGGAAATGCATGGGATACAGCACCTAATAAATGTATGCATTAATTTGCCTTAAAAAAAAAAAAAAGAAGAAAGGAAAGATGAAAAACTTATTTTCCCACTGTTTCCCTTGCTGCCTCCTCCTTTCACAGTGGCCCATTATTTCCTCTCCCCTTCCTCTTATCTGTTCAGAAATTTTTGCCAAAATCAAAAAAATTCAGATGAGAAAAAAAAGACTGTTTTAATATTTTTCAGGATTTTTTCCCCTTTTATTGTTCAGCAAAAACATTTTACAGTAAGCTATATTGGAAAATAGCACCTACAATTACCTTAAAGGTTAGTTGGTGAGATCACTGAAAACAGACCATCTTTGGGTTCTCTCATATTTGACAATTGACCATAACTCTTCAGTTCACATTTTGTTGAAACTGAAGAGTTGAAGGAAAATGCATCATGAAATAACAATTGTGAGGCTGAAGTGGCCCCTTTTCAGAAAAGCCCTTAAGTGCACACTTCAACACATCCCTGTTCAGCAAAGGGCTCAGTGGAATGTAACCACATGATTAACTTCAAGTTTGTGTTTAAAGTGTCTTGCTCTTTCAGGGCCTTAAAAAGTCTGGAACAGAAATTTCTAAGATCTTACCTTGAAGAATGGATATACGGCTTATCTCTTACAGATTAAACTACTTGAGTGAGACTGGGATGAAAAATATTATTATTATATTAAATTTTACCTTTTATTAAACAAAGTGTATAGTCATTTTCAGTTCTGTGTGTAGGGAATTAGGTGCTTAGCTTCCATAGATTTACATGCCTTTACTCTGTACTTAGCTGAGAATGTACCCCAAAATGTCCAATATATTATATGCAAGCACATATGCATATTCATATATTTGAGGCTTTTCAATTGTTTGCTAATCAGCATATTAATTTTACATACTAAAGCCGAAAAACAAATCTAGGGAGATTTAGCAAATAAAGTTACCAGATACAATTAGAAAAGAAAAGGTTGCTTTTGTTTAAAAGAGTCATTATGCAAATCTGTCACATAAATATGCCAGAAGCATCAAGTACCATGAGATACAGCTAAATGGCTTCTGTGTTTCATCTATTAAGTTAGCACTGAGATTACACATCAGTGATTCCACACATCATAAACAGTAATTACAATATTAATCAAACTGATCCTATGATTGTATCAATTTTATAAAAAGGAGGTTGATGGTTGTATTTACAATATTATTTTTAAAGAGGGAATTTGACCTTGTTATATTCCCTGTGGGAATTGTATCTGGCTACTCTTAAAATTAAGCACATCTATGCAATTATTTCCGTAAAAACTCTTAGCGTTGATAATTTTATTCAAATTTTGGTCATTTACTTGATTCACCATAATCAAAATACATCAAGTGTTTTTCAAATTCAAATGTAGTGAGGTTTCATTTACCAAAAAAAACCCATCACCTTTATTCTGAGGTTCACATCACAGGAGGCACACTCTGTAGCTTTTAGGATCTGTACTAATAAGTTTCCACCTAAGGAAGTGCATCAGCCCCTCCCTCCCCCCAAAAGCCTTGGATGTGGACATAGCAGTGAAATGAGGACAGATGTGGGTGGATTTTAAGCAGCAGGTTGCAACTTTTATTATTTTAACACAGGGGAGGGATGAACCTGCCTATCGCCCATACTCTATACCAGCTCTTCCAATGGAAGAGATACTGGGCTCCTACCATATTACCCGGGGCAAGGTCTCCTCAGCCTATCCCCAGGATTCAGCTTCCTCTTAGTCCTCCACCTTCCACACCTTGAGGGGAGAAGAAGATGCAGAAAGGTGGGGACCTCAGCTTCCTATGGCCCTGAGGTCAGACCTTGGCCTGCAAAGATCACAAGGTCTCATCCTATCCCATGAGCACAAGGTTTATTGGCAAAATCCCAGGTCTTTTAACCTGTGGAAACTGCACTGGAAACTGGCCATAGGGTGTTCTACATAATAGCTTCGTGCTCCCCACCTGCCCTCCTCAACCCTGCCCAACCATGCTGCCTGATATCACAACTCCGGCTCTATCCATGCCCTCACATTCTGTCACCATGTGTCAGCATCTCCATCTGGCGTGTATGCCATCATCCTGGAAAAAGTTTCAGGCCGCTTGTAATAGATGTTCTTATGCTGTACCATTGAACTCTTTGACTCCATGAATATCCTGGTGACTTCCCTATTCACTTTCTTCCTAGCCTTGTCCACACAGCCTGGGTCCGTGGCTCCCTGCCAAAGTCACCCTGTGAGCATTTCCAACTAGACTAAGCTACCCTCTGGCCATGATTGCCTAAACAAGCTAACATCCCCCTGGATTCTGTCCCATAAGATGACTCCCATGCAGCCCCTGAGATCATTCTCCCCAAGGTACATCAAAATATTAACCAGCCCTGTTTGAGGTGGCATAGCTGGAAGAGAATGATTTCCATAGTGTAATCAATGGAAAGAGTAGCAGCCGTGTTAGTCTGTATTCACAAAAAGAAAAGGAGGACTTGTGGCACCTTAGAGACTAACAAATTTATTTGAGCATAAGCTTTCGTGAGCTACAGTGAAGTGAGCTGTAGCTCACGAAAGCTTATGCTCAAATAAATTTGTTAGTCTCTAAGGTGCCACAAGTCCTCCTTTTCTTAATGGAAAGAACGTGAGCACTTTGCTGGTTTATGAGCTGATAAATTCTAGGACTAATAACATTTCATATTTTACCATGCTACCATCAGTGTGGATGTCTAAATTTCCCTAGCCCCACCAGTGCAGAGTCATCATTGATGGAAGTATCAACTGCTCTCAGGATCAGGAAGTATCTGCATCCATGAAATCTCATCCTATCAGAGAGCTGGAAAGAATCTTGGTGATAGATTTTTCTTTGCTATTATTTCAAGAATATTGAGAACTGGTGATGGGCAAGTAGACTATATTAATCCTCATCATGTGTATGACTCCTGCAGAAACAGTGTCTATTTTGTGGCCCAGCCAGTAACAAAAAATGGGGTGTTAGAAGTTAATATTTATTACAGTCAAAACTTAGGGTGAAGTTTTCAAAAGTGCCTAAGTGATTTATGAGCAAAAGTCCCATTTTTCAAAGGAGACTAAGACACTTAGGAGACTAAGACACTTAGGAGACTAAGTCCCAGTGACTTTCAAGGAAACTAGTCTAAGCCACTTAGTTTCTTTTGAAAATTTGATTTGTCAATGAAAATTATCACGAACTGCTGTACAAAAAAGGCATGTGCCGCTTCATAATAGAAAGAGAAATTATATTTGTCTTTCTATTTTAGATACTTTTGAACTGTCTACGTTGGTGACCCAGAAAAATTTTCCACAGTTGAGTAAATACCCATACACTAGTGTAGATAAGGGCATAACTCAGTGGTTCTCAAACTTTTGTACTGGTGACCCCTTTCACACAGCAAGCCTCTGAGTGCAACCCCCCCTTATAAATTAAAACCACATTTTTATATATTTAACACTATTATAAATGCTGGAGGCAAAGTGGAGTTTGGGGTACAGGCTGACAGCTTGAGACCCCTCATATAATAACCTCGCGAGCCCCTGAAGGGTCCCGACCCCGAGTTTGAGAACCCATGGCATAACTCCACTGAAATCAATGGGGCTGCCTTGGCATAATCTAGTATAAGTGACAGTAGAATCAGATCATAAACCTAGGCTTTCCATTGCATCTGCTGATAATGTCACAGCATTGTGTGTGTTCTCATGTGGCTGTGTAGCCAAGCACTGTATAGGTAGTTACCTGTCCAATCTGTGAGGATCACAAACTGATGTTGCACAGGAATGTGCAGCTCCCATGAACACTTGACATGACACTTGGCCCTTTTTTTTTAAATCAGGTCTTTGTGTCTGTCTTCCTCAAAGTATTTGCAGCCCTTATTGATAGTTGCTTTCCATTCAGGTATATCTTTGGCTATGTCTTCAAATTTATCAATATTTATACTGCATGAGATGAGACTTTGCTTAAGGGTGTATCTGAAATATTTTGATCATAAGTATCTGCAATTAGATAATTTCATAATTTGGGTTATGCAAGGTATTTCCTGTATTTAGTGTGAAGAAGCAAAAAGAAATACTTCAGGTACTTCAGTAACATACTATAATCATCTTTGTTAAAACTAGCAAATTTTAGGGTCTTCTACTTTTATCACCATGGTAACTATATAAACTGTAACCAGATCTCTTCAGTGAATAGAATGAATTGGTAAAAAGAGAGGGGAGAAGAATAAACTAATATCTAATTCAATAGCTCATTTTTAAACACATCCAGAAGTGGGTTCTTATGAAGGCAGTGTTATGCTCCACGAGGGCACCCAGGGTTGTGAACATTCATACCACTACCTAAAGATGTCTTATCTGAGCTTTCTGTGGTTCAGCTCCTTGAAACCAGCATCCTCTGGCAGCCTAAGCACTGCCTTCCAGGCCTTTCTCCTTCTCTGAAGGTTAGAGAATAGCACTCACCACCCCTAGAGTCCAGTACTGTGCAGCCCAGTGCTTAATTTATGCCAGGGCTGAACCCTGGGATTTCTAGGCTTTGCAGTTCATAGCTCTGGCACCTCTGAGCATACTGCATCAGTTACAAATGTAAAAATTTGCTTGAGCCCCAGCATCTCTTTCACTACAAATTAAACACTGGTCCAGCCCCTTATCCACTAAACACTCACAGAAATACCAGGCCTGCTGTTCCCAAGGAACAGTATACACACCAGCTTGTCAGATTCAGTTCAGGACCAACACTTTGCTTAACACTGCAGCACTGAAATGTATTTATAGTGAAAACAAGAATACATTTATTATCAAAGACTAAAGTTCCAGGAGATAGTGAGAATGGATATTGGAAACAAATGGTTAGAGTAATAACTCAAATGTGGGGAATAAAGAATCTTTAAAGACTACAGTCAAATTTCCAAATGTGGGTGTCCTCAGCTAGGCATCAAATTGTGCATTTTTGTGTTGTGGGTTGACATAGTGTAATGTATTGGCATAATTCTATATTGAAGCTTTCTTTGTCTAATTCACCTTAACTTACCCCCAGTATGTGACTGTCAAGGTTCCTTCCCCACTCTGAACTCTAGGGTACAGATGTGGGGACCTGCATGAAAACCCCCTAAGCTTATTTTTTCCAGCTTAGGTTAAAACTTCCCCAAGGAACAAACTATTTTACCTTTTGCCCTTGGACTTTATTGCTGCCACCACCAAGCGTCTAACAAATATATAACCAGGAAAGAGCCCTCTTGGAAACGTCTTTTCCCCCAAAATCCTCCCAAACTTTACACCCCCTTTTCTGGGGAAGGCTTGATAAAAATCCTCACCAATTTGCATAGGTGAATACAGACCCAAATCCTTGGATCTTAAGAACAATGAAAAAGCAATCAGGTTCTTAAAAGAAGAATTTTAATTGAAGAAAAAAAGTAAAAGAATCACTTCTGTAAAATCAAGATGGTAAATACCTTATAGGGTAGTCAGATTCAAAACATAGAGAATCCCTCTAGGCAAAACCTTAAGTTACAAAAAGACACAAACACAGGAATATACATTCCATTCAGCACAGCTTATTTTATCAGCCATTTAAACAAAACAGAATCTAATGCATATCTAGCTAGATTACTTACTAAGTTCGAAGACTCCATTCCTTTTCTGTTCCCAGCAAAAGCATCACACAGACAAAGAGAACCTTTGTTTCTCCCCCCCTCCAGCTTTGAAAGTATCTTGTCTCCTCATTGGTCATTTTGGTCACGTGCCAGCGAAGTTATCCTAGCTTCTTAACCCTTTACAGGTGAAAGGGTTTTTCCTCTGGCCAGGAGGGATTTAAAGGTGTTTACCCTTCCCTTTATATTTATGACAGTGACCAAAAAACAAAAAAACCCACCCAAAACTTGTATATAAAGTAAAGATAGATAGGAAATGGTTTTGAAATGAGTTTTTAAAGTCCAGAGAAACTATGCAGCAGCTGCAGCTTTGTTTGAAAAATCAACCGAGACTACAGGTTTCACTGTGAAAATGTGGGAGATCTGAGTAGAGACCAGGTGTATTGCAAGAGTGGCAAACCTAAAGGGCAATTTAATTGCTGAAGGGATTAATTAGAGGAAAAAAAGCAACGTGGGAGTACAGAAGAAGAAATATGTAACAAGGTCACCTTACTGTGTAGTCAACTTCCTACAGCTGATTAATTTGAATGTGTGAATATAGAGTTCTTGTAGACTTTAAAATGTGCCAGCTTAAACAGACACAGATTCCTTCATGTAAGAAAAAGCTCAACAGATTCAACAGATTGTGGTCAAAAATCAAACAAACAATTGATGAGAAAGCTGTTAAAGAAGATACCCTTTGTGAAGTCTTCCCCCCCCCCGCCACCCCCACTTAGCTAATATAGTTGAATATACTGTCTGCAGAAAAAATTCCCATACCTATTTTAAAAAAAAAACTACCCAGTTGAAGTAACCCCTGGCATTTCAGACACATTGCAAAGATATATTTGTAGATAGTATATTGTTTGGATAAGCACAGTAAAGTACAGATCTTTTATGTTCATTGAGAAAAATGTATTGTCTGATCTTTCAGAGGCTGCCTGTTTCTTTCGGGTGTGAATGGTCCTTTTTGACCTTAGAATTTCAACAAAATCAACAGTCCCGCTGTGGCATTAATGTATGTCTGCGTTATTGTTTAATCATTCTGTTGGTGCAGTTATTTCAGGTAGCGAGATCTTTCTTCTGGCTCCCCAGAAAAGATAATATGCATCTGCTGAATATACATGGAATCATTTGATTTATATCAAGCCTGGATATATTCATGTATCAAGGACACATATTAATTCCAAGTGGGAGCTATGAAAATTCATGTTAATTAGCCTCCTGGTGACCATAAGTTTTCCTAGGAGTAAATAAACTGATCTCAGTTAAACATAAACTTTTGTATCCTTAGCTGTGTAAATTTGATTTACCACAATATATTTAGAGAGTGCTAACATTTCACCTATCACCAATATGTTCTGAAACAAATCTGTACTGGTTTCGTTATCTCTCCTTTCATTCCGCTTTCTGCATTCCTAAGCATCGTGTTCTGCTTCCATGGCAACTGCTATTGTTACTATCTCTGCATGTATTCAGAAGGCACCTTGGTTTATGCATACCCTGCAGAGTAGGCGGTGGAAAAGACACTCGATGTTTTAAAGTCCACTGGAAGAATGAAACAAGGCTCCTGGGAATATAAACAAAGGGGCCAAGGCCAGGTAGAGGGGTTTATTTCCTTCAGTCTAGTTAGAAATCTGGCAATAACCCACTGAAACCAAAGCCAAAGAAACCTGGACTCACTCTAACAAGTTCTTTCAGTTTGAAATGAATGAGAGATGTTGACTCCTGAATTTGAGGTAATGCCTGGATTTCAAGAAAGTCCTCTGTGCTTTCTGCTTAGCCTCTCCCTCATTAAATACATTGTTTCACATTCTGGTGCCAGCTTGCATTCTTATTCAAGAGGACTTTAAAGTAGAGAGTTACCATTACAGTTAACAGGTTAGGTGATGAATCCTGGTGTGTAAAACAGCTGGGTTGGATAAACTTTAAAGCATTTTGGTGAAAAAAATAAACAAACAAAATGTTACCTACTATTTTTTTTAGTTTCTTAAAATCACTTTACATATGAGGAATTTTCACTGTGAGAGTTTTTCTTTCAGACTTTTTTATTATTTATTATTCAACACAAACTTTAAAATAAGTTGGAAAGGAATTAACTGACAGGACAGAAGATAGTATTCACAAGGAAAGGAATTCCAGAAGTGTGGAGTAATGTAGAGTAGGTGCTTTGTATAAAGATTCCTATGTGCACAGTCTGTAATTGCAGCAGAAAAAGAAGAACAAGTGTCCTGCAAGATGACCCAGAGAATCCAGTGGAAGAAACCCAATGCCCTTTTGCTTTGAGTTTACCCTTTCTCTGCTCCATGGTCTTTCAACATAAAATTATCAAAAGCAGCCATTGGTTTTATGCTTTGGGACAAATCTTCAATTATGATTTTCAAAAGTTATGCATATCTTCATTTGGACACGTTAGGGTTGTTAGTTTTCTAATTGCAGAAAACCAAACACCCTTGCCTCACACCCTGCCCTGAGGCCCCGCCCCTTCTCTGAGGGCCAAACCCCCACTCACTCCATCTCCTCTCCCTCTGTCACTTGCTTTTCCCCACCGTCACTCATTCATTTCCACCGGGCTGTGGTAGGGGGTTGGAGTGTGTGTGTGTGGAGGGTGAGTACTCCAGGCTGGGGGTACGGGCTCTGGGGTGGAGCTGGGGATGAGGGGTTTAGGATGCAGGAGTGGGCACCGGGCTGAGGCCAAGGGGTACGGAGTGTGGGAGGGGACAATGGGAGCTGCGGAGCCGGTGTTCAGGGCAGTGCCTGTGGGTGGGGGCAGCACGCTTAGCCCCCTCCGCCCGGCTGCCCCTCCACCTAGAAGCCATAGGGATATGCCGGCTGCTTCCTGGGAGCTGTGTGGAGCTGGGCACGAAGCATGCCTACCCCGCTGTGGCAAACCGGAATTTTAGTGGCCCAGTCAGCTGCTCTGACCAGAGCTGCCAGAGTCTCTTTTTTGATGGGGTGTTCCAGTCGAAAACCAGAAGCCTGGCAACCCTAACACATGCATATGTCCAGTTATCTGTTTATGGGCACAACTGTGGGGTTTGTGCATACAAATGCATGTATAAATAATCCCCTTTTATAAAGGGGGGAAAAGAACAGGGTGCTGGAGGGAGGAAATTAAAGGATGGCTACAGTGCTGTGAGTTAGGCAGTTCTTTTGGCAATATGAAAGCCATTTATGTAATGGTCCAATCTAGGGGCTTTATTTCCTAAAACACCCAACTATGGAAGCACACATTGTACAGAAAGCTCACATCTTAAGAAAAGGCTTGCTCACAGAGAAAAGTTGCTATAATATAATAATTAACCAATACACCATATAGGAATGTTACTTTAAAGACAGATGTGATTCCACTATATAACACCCTCTGCCTATCAGCTGAGCTGTACAGGGAAGGGCTTGGAAGACTCATTCTGTCGTGTGTGTGCTCTGGAAAGCCAGATGCTCAGTTGAATGGGATTGTGATTCCATGCTGGTTGGAGACAGGGAGAAACTGTTAATTGTGGAAACAACAAGGAGACCTTGTGGCACCTTAGAGACTAACAAATTTATTTGGGCATAAGCTTTTGTGGGCTTGAACCCACTTCATCAGATGCATGGAGTGAAAAATACAGTAAGCAGGTATAAATATGCAGCCCATGAAAAGATGGGAGTTGCCTTACCAAGTGTGTGTGTGGGGGGGTCAGTCCTAATGAGGCCAATTCAATTAGGGTGGATGTGGCTCATTCCCAACAGTTGACAAGAAGGGGTGAATAGCAACAGAGGGAAAATTATTTTTTGTAGTGACCCAGCCACTCCCAGTCTTTATTCAGGCCTAATTTGATGGTGTCAAGTTGGCAGATTAATTCCAGTTCAGCAGTTTCTCATTGAAGTCTGTTTTTTTGTTGAAATATGGCCATTTTTAAGTCTGTTATTCAGTGTCTAGGGAGATTGAAGTGCTCTCCTACTGGTTTTTGAATGTTACAATTCTTGATGTCAGATTTGTGTCCCTTTATTCTTTTGTGTAGAGACTGTCCAGTTTGGCCAATGTACATGGCACATATAACATTGGTAGAGGTGCATGTGAACAAGCCCTGATGGTATGGCTGATGTCGTTCGGTCCACAGAAGAGATCCGCTTCCTGGACCCTTGTCAAGGCTCCTCCCCCACTCTGAACTCTAGGGTACAGATGTGGGGACCTGCATGAAAAAACTCCTAAGCTTATCTTTACCAGCTTAGGTCAAAACTTCCCCAAGGTACAAAATATTCCACCCGTTGTCCTTGGATTGGCCGCTACCACCACCAAACTAATACTGGTTACTGGGGAAGAGCTGTTTGGAAACGTCTTTCCCCCCAAAATACTTCCCAAAACCTTGCACCCCACTTCCTGGACAAGGTTTGGTAAAAAGCCTCACCAATTTGCCTAGGTGACTACAGACCCAGACCCTTGGATCTTAAGAACAATGAACAATCCTCCCAACACTTGCACCCCCCTTTCCTGGGAAATGTTGGATAAAAAGCCTCACCAATTTGCCTAGGTGACTACACACCCAGACCCTTGGATCTTAAGAACAATGAACAATCCTCCCAACACTTGCACCCCCCTTTCCTGGGAAATGTTGGATAAAAAACCTCACCAATTTGCATAGGTGACCACAGACCCAAACCCTTGGATCTGAGAACAATGAAAAAGCATTCAGTTTTCTTACAAGAAGACTTTTAATAAAAATAGAAGTAAATAGAAATAAAGAAATCCCCCCTGTAAAATCAGGATGGTAGATACCTTACAGGGTAATTAGATTCAAAACATAGAGAACCCCTCCAGGCAAAACCTTAAGTTACAAAAAAGATACACAGACAGAAATAGTTATTCTATTCAGCACAGTTCTTTTCTCAGCCATTTAAAGAAATCAGAATCTAACACGTACCTAGCTAGATTACTTACTAAAAGTTCTAGGACTCCATTCCTGGTCTATCCCCGGCAAAGACAGAATATAGACAGACCCACAGACCCTTTGTTTCTCTCCCTCCTCCCAGCTTTTGAAAGTATCTTTTCTCCTCATTGGTCATTTTGGTCAGGTGCCAGCGAGGTTACCTTTAGATTTTAGTATATGGTTTGTTTTTCCCTTCTCCCTTTACCCCGCCCATCACCTCACTTTGTGACTTCCTGGTACTGCTATTGTTGATGTCATAGATGACTCAGGTCTCTCCTGATTTGAGCTGCTTGGTGAAACCTGTGTTGCTATGATAGTCATGAGGATTGAGGAAGAAGAGTTTTTGGTTGATTGTGCATAAGGTTTATTCTTTTGGGACAATGTTTTTTTTTGTTGCCCCACAATAGACTCTAAAGGTTGAAACATGATAATTTGAGAGCACTTTTTTCTTTTGTTGGAAACCCTATATATATATATTTTTTTACTACAAAGATGTTGGTTTTTTTTGTATTAAAGAGTTAATTTATTCTGTGGGCTCATTATCCTTATTAATTGCAGATGCAGAAAGGATTTGCTCCATAGCTGAGGCAAATGGCTCGTTTATATATTGAATGGACAAACCTTGTTGTGGATAACAACTTGTACCTCCACTTTAACTGCACTGAGGAGGTTCCACTCATTCATAGATCACAAAAGCTGTCAGGACTCAAGAGCTCTGGTAGTTGGGAATCTCACAGTCTAGGACCTTCTGCTGAGAACACCCTTCCTTCACCCCCAAAATGATTTCAAGTTCTCCATTGAACATAGTCACTTGTTTACACTAGTCAATATATGCTCAAAGCTATGAGACACATGCCACAAGTACTCCTCGTTTTTATAGGTGAAACTGAAGCCATAATTAGGGCTGAACCTTTATTACTAGTGATGAGGCATAGGAAGGAAAGAACCCAGCTTGATTTTCAAATCCAGGTTGAGCTTGCAGCTAGAGTTGCACTTAGTTTCTTTGACTTTTACTTTGCAAACTAAGCATATTTAATCTGCTAATCACTGAAGGACAATATATGTGGAAGCCCCTAAATTCCATTTTCTCACTCACTTTCCAGAACAGACCCATGCTGTATGTTGCCACCCTTGTTTATTTATATTTTGGTATTTTTTTATAGTATCCCTTGTAGTACAGATCCAGAAATGAGATCTATTTATCTGAGTTTGCTGAAAGCGCCTGTCCATTGTTACAGCTGCTGATTCACGGGCATTCTGCAACCATTACCAGAAGCATTGTGCTTTTAACAGATAGTGTTGTCCTTATCACTTAAAAGCCCACTGGCCCAGCAGGATGAAATTTCAATTAAAAAAAAAAAAAAAAGAGAGAGAGACAGGCAGGCTTTAAGACCTGTCTACACAAAGAAATTGTGCCAATTGAATTCTAAATCAAACTGAGGTGATCTATATATTAGCCACTCTTTTGCCCATTGAAGAGTATCCATACAAGAGATTGCACCAATTTAACAAAATCAATTTAGAAGCTGATTTGGCTAAATTGGTGCAATTTCTCTGCCTCTGTAGAGGGTAAGTGAAATAGATCTCTGTTTTGGACAGATCCCTGCACCCCTGGAGAGTACCACTGAAGTCAATTGATGTTGATGCAGGGGTCTGCCTGCAGTGGGCTCCTTGCAGGTTAAGGGTTATCTGATAGTCCAAAATTACATCCTAACAAAGCACCGTAATGAGGCAGTAGACATTGAGGCAGGCACAGAGGTACAGTTGTAGGCATTGCTTAGCACCTATACAGATCTAGGATCATGGAATCTATCATTTCATTTCCAGGCATGGTATTATGTAGTGGCTAGTAGGTAGGAAGTAAATTTAGTGTATGTAAAAGGTGTCAGATAGGCAGCTTGGACACCAGATTCCTCTTTTTTTATAACACACATATGGATAGCAGACATGCAAGCTTTTTGCACATGCTCCTGAGGTGCCCCCATCCTTCCTTGTACAGATCACCATATAAGGCAAGGGTAATTCAGTCTCCATAGCCTGTGTAGTCTTTTTTCCCTCTGCTGAGGATGCCAGCAAGGGTGCCAATTTATTTCACCTTTGACGGTGGCTTTTGGGATTATAGATAGCTATTCACGAGGAACTGGCCTGAGAACACCTGTTAATCAGTGATTGAATGGCAACGATTTTTAACTGCTATTAGAAAGGAATAGATTTGAATTGATATTTGAATTGCTCAGAGTGGGCAGATCCTCACTGACATCAGTGGCACTGATGAGAGCATGAGTCCACTTGCATAAAGCACTTTGCAGGTTTGGGGCCTTGGCGTGTAGTGGTTGTATATCCCATTACCAATCCCCTAACCTATCCAGTCACCCCAGTTTTTTTCTTCGTAAAATTAGCAGAAAAGCCATCCCTATAAGATGATTTCTAATATTCTTTTGTTTTATGTTTTCAAATTAATTTTTAAATTAACACAATTTTGGGGAAACTATTTGTCGTAAAATTCATTAGGCATTTTAACAGCTGGTCATTAAAATGAAGACAGATGTCTGAAATATAAAAGTTCATTGTAGGGCATTAGTGAAAATTAATATTAAAATAATCTGGGTAAAAGTAGATGGAATACAAAATAAATCTCTTTTGAGGTTACCTTAGGTTTGATTTTTCCCAATGGAAAATTCTGCCAAAATTGGAAAACCCATGGAAAACTTTGATTTTGATGAAAACCCATTTTCTGATGGGGAGGGGGGATGTTTCTTTGTTTTTTTTTGTTTCTTTTTTAATCAGTCCTTATTATAACCAATGTGTGAAAGGTTACTTTAATCATTTGGTATTGTTTCTGTTTTGTGACTGGATGAGTGTAACTAAAAAATGAAGCTGGAGAATACGATCAAGTCACTGGTCCTTTAAATTTCTTAAGCAGAGGATGCAACAGTTTCTGGAGTTAGAAACAGCTAAGCTAGCAGGGTTAGAGAATTTTTAGGACAGTTTAAAACTTTTATTTGCCAGACCATTTGAGTTAGACTTTGTGTGAGATACTGCAGCGAAAAGAAAATTAACTGTTGTAACATAATATGGAGACAGTTTTGAAATTATTTTTCATCACATTCCCACAAAGTTATTTTGCACATGCAAAGCCAGCTACAAAGGGTATAAGCAGATTATTGTATGACTTATTTAATTGTTTTGTAACCAGGACTGGGTTCTGGGTGTTCCTAGCCACTAAGGATGCAGGCACCTAAGGAGGAAAATATGAGTGCACTCTATGAGCACTCCTGAAATTGGAGCAGATTTTTATTTGGTATATAGCAGCATAGCTGCCTTGACATCAATGGAGTTACACCAGTATATACAAGTTGAGGAACTGCCCCATTCACTCTGTAATGCACTCTATTCAGAATGATCTTGTTTGACCCACACTGAGGCTTGGTCTACACTACAAATTTCTGTCAGTCTGACTGCATCACTCAGGGGTGTGGACAGCACTACGTTCATGGGTGGGCTTCTCCAGTTGACATAGCTACCACCTCTCAGGGAGGTGGAGCACCTACACTGATGGGAGGAGCTCTCCCTTTGGTGTAGGTAGTGCCTTCACTAAGAGCTACAGCAGGAAGCTGTGTTGTTTTAGTGCTGTAATCGTAGACAAGCCCTGAGAAAACTTACTCCGTGAAAACAGTGGAAGTGTCAGGCAGAATTTTGTAGTGTACATCCCCGTATCTTTTAATAATACAATAGACTCATAGATATTAAGGTCAGAAGGGACCACTGTAATCATCTTGTCTGACCTCCTGCACAATGCAGGCCACAGAATCTCACCCAGCCACTCACGCAATAAACCTCTCACCTATGTCTGAGCTATTGAAGTCCTCAAATCATAGTTTAAAGACTTCAAGGTACAGAGAATCCTCCAGCAAGTGCATGCTGCAGAGGAAGGCGAAAACCCCCCAGGGCCTCTTCCAATCTGCCCTGGAGGAAAAATCCTTCCTGACCCCAAATATGGCGATCAGCTGAACCCTGAGCATGTGGGCGAGATTCACCAGCTAGATACCCAGGAAAGAATTCTCTGTAGTAACTCAGATCCCACCCCATCTAACATCCTATCACAGGCCATTGGGCCTATTTATCATGAACAGTTAACATGATTTTCGCAGTTAATTGATCTTTATTCCATCATACCATCTCCTCCATAAACTTATTGAGTTTAATCTTGAAGCCAGATAGGTCTTTTGCCCCCACTGCTTCCCTTGGAAGGCTGTTCCAGAACTTCACTCCTCTGATGGTTAGAAACCTTCCTCTAATTTCAAGTCTAAACTTCCTGCTGGCCAGTTTATATCCATTTGTTCTTGTGTCCACATTGGTACTGAGTTTAAATAATTCCTCTCCCTCTCTGGTATTTATCCCTCTTATATATTTATAGAGAGCAATCCTATCTCCCCTCAGCCTTCTTTTGCTTAGGCTAAACAAGTCAAGCTCCTTGAGTCTCCTTTCCTAAGACAGGTTTCCCATTCCTCGGATCATCCTAGTAGCCCTTCTCTGTACCTGTTCCTTTCTTCAACATGGGAGACCAGAACTGCACACAGTATTCCAGGTGAGGTCTCATCAGTGCCTTATATAACGGTACTAAAACCTCCTTATCTATACTGGAAATACCTCTCCTGATGCATCCCAAGACCACATTAGCTTTTTTCACGGCCATATCACATTGGCAGCTCATAGTCATCCTGTGGTCAACCAATACTCCAAGGTCCTTCTCCTCCTCCATTATTTCTAATTGATGTATCCCCAGTTTGTAACTAAAATTATTGTTATTAATCTCTAAATGCATGACCTTACACTTCTCACTATTAAATTTCATCCTATTACTATTATTCTAGTTTACAAGGTCATCCAGATCCTCCTGTAGGATATCCCGGTCCTTCTCTAAATTGGCAATACCTCCCAGCTTTGTATCATCCGCAAACTTTATTAGCACACACCCACTTTTTGTGCCAAGGTCAGTAATAAAAAGATTAAATAAGATTGGTCCCAAAACCGATCCTTGAGGAACTCCACTGGAAACCTCCCTACAGCATGACAGTTCACCTTTCAGTAGGACCTGCTGTAGTCTCCCCTTTAACCAATTCCTTATCCACCTTTCAATTTTCAGATTGATCCCCATCTTTTCCAATTTAACTAATAATTCCCCATGTGGCATGGTATCAGACACCTTACTGAAATCTAGATAAATTAGATCCACTGTGTTTCCTTTGTCTAACAAATCTATTACTTTCTCAAAGAAGGAGATGAGGTTGGTTTGGCACAATCTACCTTTTGTAAAACCATGTTGTATTTTGTCCCATTAACCATTGACCTCAATGTCCTTAATTACTTTCTCCTTCAAATTTTTTTCCATGACCTTGCATACTACAGATGTCAAACTAACAGGCCTGTAGTTACCCAGATCGCTTTTTTTTCCTTTCTTAAAAATAGGAACTATGTTAGCAAATCTCCAGTTGTATGGTACAACCCGAGTTTACAGATTCATTAAAAATTCTTGCTAATGGGCTTGCGATTTCATGTGCCAATTCCTTTAATATTCTTGGATAAAGATTATCTGGGCCCCCCGATTTAGTCCTATTAAGCTGTTCGAGTTTCGCTTCTACCTCAGATATGGTAATATCTACCTCCATATCCTCATTCCCATTTGTCATGCTACCATTATCCCTAAGATCCTCATTAACCTCATTAAAGACTGAGGCAAAGTATTTGTTTAGATATTGCGCCAGTCTAGATTATCCTTAACCTCCACTCCATCCTCAGTGTTTAGCGGTCCCACTTCTTCTTTCTTTTCTTCTTATTTATATGGCTATAGAACCTTTTACTATTGGTTTTAATTCCCTTTGCAAGGTCCAACTCTACTTGACTTTTAGCCTCTCTCACTTTACCCCTACATGTTCTGACCTCAATAAGGTAGCTTTCCTTGCTGATCCCTCCCATTTTCCACTCCCTGTACGCTTTCTGCTTTTTCTTAATCACCTCTCTGAGATGCTTGCTCATCCAGCTTGGTCTACAACTCCTGAATTTTTTCCCCTTTCTTGGGATGCAGGCTTCCGATAGCTTCTGCAACTTTGACTTGACATAATCCCAGACCTCCTCTGCCTTTAGATCCATAAATTCTTCAGTCCAATCCACTTCCCTAACTAATGTCCTTAATTTTTTGAAAGTCAGCCCTTTTGAAATCAAAAACCCTAATCACTGATTTATTTTTGTTTATCCTTCCATTCATTTGTAGATTGCAGGGGAGTTTACAGAATGCAAGTATCATTAGCTCCATTTTACAAAGGGACAGGGAGGTGAAATGACTTGTTCAAGGTCACTGAACAGGACAGTGGCATAGCTGGGGATAGATACCAGCTCTCTTGAATCACAGTCAGGATTTAAAGATGCAGCTATTAAAATGAACAAGTAAAACAAGTTGTGAAATATGACATGTACTATGTCCAAAGAATTACACTGATGCTGATTTACTACATTAATGTCAAATCTCCTTTAACATAAAAGGAGGGTTTTTTTGGGGCGGGTGGAGGAGGGGGAGAGATAAGGGTTAAGCCGTTGATGGTTTTGTCTCAGCTCAGTTATATGCTACATAGCTTCCCTATATCAAATAATTCAATCTGTTTATAGCACTGAATAGTTTAAATCACAGTTGAGGTGAAGATCCAAACCTATAAATATGGTCATTCATGCCAAATATTTGACAAACTGGAATGATGGCAGTGTAGCGTGATTATATACTGTCTCAGTTATATTATCAAAAGTAAGTTAAATAAGAACTCATTTAAAAAAAAGAGAGCGGAGTATATTTCAATTGCTAAAGTACTCACAAATAATTTTTATAGTCTGCTTGCAGCAAATACACAAACTAGAATAAAAACAAAACAAAAATATCCCCCCAGGAAATGTGTACTAGATGATTGCTTTCTATGTTGATGATAAATCTCATCCAATCTGTATATTGAATGTTCTTCTTTCATTACCTCAAGGTTGCTTTCTCTTACAACATGATTAGATATAAAACTATGTTACACATAACAATTCGGTGTAATTGAACACGTCTGGAAATAAACAATTATCCTATTCTTTTCCCCCATTTATTTTGACTAAACATTACCAAAATATCACAACTACAGCTGACTTTAAAAAAAAAATCAGATTCACATTTTTTGTTTTATTGCAGACCTACTGATACAAAACACTCAAAATTCCTCTCACTTAAACAGTGGAAATCAGGAGCAACTCCATGGAATTAATCTAATGAGAGATAATTCAGGTTCTGTAATCTGGTTCTCTGGTAATGTTAAGGCTGTAAGACAGTGTGCATTGGAGGAATAAGCACAAGTTGAGGAGTCAGTTCTAACCCTGGCTCTCCCATTGACTCAATGCAGTTTTGGGTAAGTCATTTCACTTTTCTGCTGTTGCTCCACCTGTAAATGGAAATAATTCTTACTAGAGCCAGTTGGATTTTTTTTCTTTGAGGAAAATGAAAAGAAAAAAAGGGAGACTCCCGTACCCCCGAAAGGCTGCGATTAAAAGAAAAGAAAGAAAGAAAACACAAACATGGATTGGATATAATTCATTCTGCTGCATTCAGTGGGGAAAAAGAAAGAAGGAGGGGGGAAAGGCAGAAAACAAAAACTTCCAAAATTTTATTTTTTTCAGTTGTGATGAATGTAAGAAAGAAAGGGTATAAAACAAACCTTATTTAAGCAACTGCTTAACTGATTACCCATACCACTTTTCTAAAGGCCTGTGACATGGTATACCAGACCCTCTGAGGCCCCTGCAGAAGTCCTCATGGCCCTGCCACACCCCACCCCAGAAAAGGTCAGTGGAGAGGGTCCTCCAAGCTGCTTAGAGTGGCTGTGTGGGACACAGCCAATTAGAAAGGGGCTGCAGGGAGCAGCCGGGTAGTATAAGAAGAGCTACAGGGCTAGAGTAAGACCAGCTACTTGCTGGAGGTGGAGGTTGTGTGGCAGGCAGGCGGAGCTATGGGACTTTGAACAGAGCAATGGTGGTAGAAGCGAGAAAAACCTTTGTGCTGGTTGCTGGGACTCCATCAGGACAAGGCCCTGAGGTGAGAGTGAAGAATGTGTGGAGTCATGGGGAAGTGGCCCAGGGAATCAGAACAGTGGTGTAACTCAGATAAAGGGACACAGCAGACAGCTGCTGTCTGTGTGGTCCCTGGCTGGGACCTGAAGTAGTTGGTGGGCCTGGATCTGCCTCCACCCTCCTTAGCAACTGGGGGAAGTCTCAAATGGAAAATCTCAAGACTACCCGTTGATATTAACTTTCTGATCTGCAGTGTAATTGCAGCATGGTATTTTTAATTCTCATGGTAGCGGCAAGAGCAACATACATAAGTTATTTGTGCTAAAAGGTTAAGGCATGAGGGAGGAATCCTGGATTTTTAAATCCATTTATATTAAGGCAGGAAAAGGCCTTTCAGACAGAAAGCCAGAATCTTTAGCCAGATTCTTTGAACATTAACCTGACCCTGAATAAGTAATATATGATGTTGTATGTTTTATTGTAACTTTGGCTTAATAAAAAGTGTGTTTTTTTTTAAAGGCAGGAAATTTAACCTCCATCTTTTAACTTAACATTTTCTTGTGCCAAATACTATATCAGTTTCTTCCTATTTTTACATAAGATGAAATGTTTATATTTAGCTCTTAGAGAAATATTCCTATGTAGGTCATCTTTCATCTCTCTAACATGCATTCCTTCCCTGTCTATGCTATTGGATAATGATCTTAAAACATGTAAAACTTCAATTCTTCACATGGATCAGCTCCCAAAATATATATCTTCCCAATAGAATGCTGTTGTGATTGTTCTTATTTTAACAAATGCCTTCATCCTACTTAAAAACAAGCAGTTTTAAGTTAAAGATACTGGATGTGATTGCTAACAAGACTGATTTTGAATGTCATGGGATTGTAAAGTAACACTCAACACGTCATAGAATGTTTAGAAGACTTCTTTAAGTTATTATAATTGGCACACAGTTCAGTGAGCATGGTACCTGAACTATATAATAAATAAAAGCATATTATGGGATCAAGGAAAAATAGATGTTAAAATTGTGAGTGTCTCAAATTCTGGACTTCTTTTTTAGAGCATTAATAACGATGTAAAGGAAAATCAAATATCTGCTACAACTATTTGAGACAAACATATCCAGACAAAGGAAGATACTACTATTCACTGCCAGTACCAACTGTAGCAATAAAGTCTATCCTTCATAATCTTAGCTTAACATTAGGAAATTGAATAATCCTACTATACTTTAGAATAAGATTGTTTGAAAATTTTCCACTGATTTTTCTTTCATGTAATGGAAAAATCCGGGTGGTTTTTTTTTTTAACTTTTTTTGGGGGGGGAGGTGTAGGAGGGGGCAAAAAAACAACCTCCTGTAAAACAAATATTTCAGCCAAAACACTAAATATTTGGACCATGGTGCTCCATGGAATTTTTAGTTTAGTTTACTCAAGTCCTCATTTTTCCCAATTAAACTACATGTGCCATCATTCAACTGCTTTCCCTGACCATGAGTGGAGAACATGGTGGATCACGGAAGAGGTAGTCTGACCATGGAGCCCAGCCAATGGAGTAAAATGGGAGCATGAGACATCTGAATTATAACTACCATCAGGCATCACAGCAGCTTTTCTTAAACAGAATATTTCAGTCTGCAATTTTTCACCAAAAAGTTGAACTTTGTGATGGAAATTTTTGACTCTTCTCCCCCCCCCCCCCCAAAAAAAAAAATACCCTCTCTCCTACCAACTTTACTTTGGAATCAAGGAAAACAGTAGAATTTTCCAACTGCTATGGAAAGACTATTTGAGTGAACTCATACAATGGTAGCAATAATATAATGTAAAAAGATAGTCCGGACCCTAGCCAGGTGGTTCTATAGATACTAATGAAATAAAGTCAAAATCATTAGCAACTGTTATAAAAACATATGTCTGCCTTGCCTTGGAAGATAAACATCCAACCAATCTGAATATCTGGTTTATCCACATTGCCATCTGGGTAATAACTGACTGTTGACAAATTTGATTGAATAAATGTCAGTTGTAATAGTAATGTATCTAGTTTCAAACTGTAATAAATGTTGGTGGTAATTCCTCATTTTAGTTATCTAGTTTCTGTTTTGACCCTTTTTAGTGTTTGATTTATTCCCATTAAAATTAATACAATTTTGCCATCAACTTCACTAGGTTTAGGATTAGCCTTACAGCTATTAATACTGTGCATCTCATTTCTTCTTTATATTATTCTCTCCTTTCTTTCCAGACGTGGAATCCCTTTTTTAATTCTGTTCATTTCCTTTCAACTTTCTGCCTTCATTTCTAATTCTTATCTCATTCCTTCCTCCCCATCCCACTGGCCTCCCCCACTCTCAGTCAATCCTTTCTTGAACCTGGTGTTCCCCATGTGTTGGCTCCATAACCTGCCTTCACCAGTGCAGTCCCTGCCTATGCGGCCTCTGTTTTACAACTCTCTGATTTCACCCTGTTCTGGGAACACCCAGTCTGATCTGAACACAACCTTTTGTGCTTTCCCTTCACATTCCCCAGTCATCAGCCTACTCCCCCTTTCCCTGTCAAGGTGACAAAAAATCAGCCATCTGCTCCCCTGGGGCCTGAACTAAAACTCATTGCAGTCATTGGAAAGTCACTGAATGGATACAAAAAGAAAAGGGGAGTACTTGTGGCACCTTAGAGACTAACAAATTTATTTGAGCGTAAGCTTTCGTGAGCTACAGCTCACTTCAATGGATACAGGGGCCTGATTCAAGTCATAGGCTTCAGTGGACCTTGAATCAATCCCTGGAATCAGAACTGCTCAGAAATTCATTGGGTGCTTTGTTCTTTCTTCCCAATTTTAGGTTTAAAACTGTGGAGAGGAGTTAACTTGCTTCCCAGTGCTGAAATGTAAATATTAGATTTTGAATGAAATTATCTGTCTTCTATTAAAATTTAAATGCAGACATTATCTCTAGAACTTTTCATTAAAATTTCAAAAAGATAAATCATGATTAGGAATGCCATTTATTTATTAAAATACAGCATTTCATAACAAGTTATTTCTCGGGTCTTTCATGATTTCAGCAAATGAGGAGAGAGATTATGAAACAGGTGCACCAAACAAAAGAAATGTGGTATGTGAAGCCTAAGAAGTTGCTGCAAAATAAATGAACAGCAAAAGGAAAAAAAAATCTTGGATATCTTTTCAGCCTAACTGTTAACTCATCACCCTCAGTGGATGAAATTACCAACATTCACCTCCTTTGCCCTCCTGGCTACCTCAGCTCCATCTACAAAGGATTTCAGATAACAAACCAGCAATATTCAGTGCCACGCGGCTTCTACAAATATTTTCATCTAAAAGATGATGTTATCCAATTTACAAAGGCACCAATACTGATGTACAAAAGAACATTTCTAACTTTACGTCAGAATTTGTTCTTATTTCCTCATTTTTACAAATAAAAACATACCTAACTTTTGAAACCATCATTTTTTCATGCATCATATATAGAGTTACTGCTGTAAACTGCTCCAACATAATGGTTTCCAAGGTAACCTAGACACAGAGCCAGCAACAGAAATAGACTGCAGAAATTAGACAATTAAAAAAAAATAAACACATACTTGATTCTAGATGTTGCCATTACTAAAATGTAACAAACACTATACCTAAATTATATTGTTGCCTAAAGAACAAGGTGAAGAGTAAATTCCTCACCTTTTCCTGCTACATCCTTCCTTTTTTTCTCTATCGCCTAAACTCGCAATCATAGCCTTGTCTTTAATTCCTCTCTTCCTCCTGTCTAGAACCTTGCCAAATCCTGTTATTGCTTTCTCTACATCTCCAAAATCCATCCTCTTTTCTATCCCAGTGTTTGAGATATTACTCCTACCTCTCAATCTCATCTCAGTTACTGCAGCCTTCTCCTTACTGATATGACCCATTTTCCTATTACTCCATTCCAGTTAATTCAAATTTCAGTTATCAAAATACTTTTCCTTCCCTGACATTATGACCATTTATTTTCTGTCCTCTGTCTACTGCCCTTTCTTTTTATATATCCTTTTAAAACTACTTCTCACTTGCAAAACACACTAATCCTGACCTACCTATATCTTTGTCTTCTTCATGCCACTCCTTCACCTCATTCTCTTCCCAAGCTATCCTTAGTAATGTCCATTGTGTTTCCTACTACTTCCAGTTATTTACCATACACTACACTGCCCCAAATGGCTGGAATAACTTGAGCTGGTTGCAACAATTCTGATGAAACATTGTTTTATTGGAATTCCCTGATTTAGTGAAATCTGAACATTGTGGAGATGGTCCAATTTTGCCCAAATTCTGATATAACTCAGGCAGATGTCCATTGACAACTTCCTGGTTTCCTGCCAGCTCACTCCCTGGATCCTCAGCAGCCAGCCTGGCAAACTGCTACGGACTCTGGGATTTCTGAGTCCACAGCTTTGGGAGCTACAGCCATGCAAATTGTGTCTAGGCCAGGGACCCCAGGGCTTTAAAGGTCCATTGCTTTGGAGCAGCCAGCCATATGGCCTGCCCCAGAGCAGGGGATCCCAGGGCTTTCTGGGGTCCAGGGCTTCTGGGCAGCCAGCCATGCAAATGGTTCCCAGACAAGGGCTCTTTTCCTTTTCCCAGAGAATTTGAACATTGCAAGATTCTCTCCCCTCTAAACGTGAGAGAAATTAAGATCACTCTTCCACTTTATAGGTTCTACATTCACCCAAGGACTTCCCCTTGTCTCTTTCCATAACCTGCTTTCCCTTTTCTTTGGACTGTATACATTTTCAGGAAAAATGTAAAAAATACATTTTATTTTTTTAAAATAAAATATCCAGCTAAGCAAGACACTATTAAAGCTAACTGAGGACATTTGAGAGGGAAGTGTTGTCAAGTGATTAAAGCAGGGTTAGGAAGCAGGAAATCTGAGTTTGCCTATGGCTCTGCCATTGACTTGCTGTGTGACTATGGGCAAGTCACTTCAGCTTGCTGTTCCTCTATTTCTTCATCTGTAAAAAGGGGATGATACTAATACTTCCCTACCTCACACAGAGTTGCTGCTAGACTTAATACATTCATCAATTAATAGGAGTTTTGCTATTAACCAACTGTTTCTATAAATTATTAAACTGATGAACAGTAAAAAGTCAACATTTTTCCACAGTTACTGTATCTTGGTATTTGAAGGCCCAATCATGCCCTTCTGAAGTATTAATGAGCTATATAAAGGGCTATTTAGTCTCTGTTAAAATTCCTAGTGGAACAATTCAAAAAGCACACTGATGAGAAACCTGAGAGATTTTCCCCGCAATCCCTTCCCATAGATTTTTCCACAGGATGGGTTGATCCCCTCTGAAGGTCCTAGAGTTATGTTCTCACACTAATAACCAATACCTCATACCTATACATGATAACTTTCTGTAAAAACTGTTGATGAACATGTTCAAAAGGTCCTAAATGACTCAGGCACTTTTGGAAAAGGATTTAAGACTCCTAAATTACTTAGGAGCTTTTGAAAAAAAATTACCTGCATTTCTTAATGATGACAATTTAATGGTTATAAGGCAGACCTACAACTAGAAGCAAATAAGTGGTCACTACGGGGAAACAGGTGCTTTTGAAGACCAGTTAAGAAAAACTTCTCAAAGTCTCTTTTTTTATAAACATTTTTCTTTGATCTGCTTGTGATGTCATGAACCAAACAACACTGAGGCCCTACACAAACTCCATTTTCCTTTAAAATCCTAATCTTTGAGAGACTAAATAAGGTAGCGAGATTACAAGCAAAGAGCTACTGTCCAGATTCAAGTTGAAGTATTAGGCGATACTACTTATTTATAACTGATAATACATATTTTGATTGATTTGAAGTAAAAGGGGGCATAAATTAAGTCATTGACTTTTGAGGATTATTAACTATTGCATCTGATAGGATGCAACTGACAGACAATCATTATAGTTTCAGAGGTACTGTGCAACCGTAGCTTCCACTGAAGTCAATTGGAGCTGCAGGTTCTCAGTATCCTTGAAAAATCAAACTATACATGAACAGAGTGGCATTCAAGAACTGTCAAATCTTGTTAAGCCTACAGTGTGTAGTATCAATTCTGTGTTGCATCTACAAAGAATGCTGTCTGTGAGCTATGTCAACAATGACTATGTCTCCGGGGGTCAGCAAGTGATGAGAGTTCTACAGCTTTTCTACATGGTGGAATGAACTCTACAAGGGTGTGATTTCTAAAGCACACTAACATATTGTACATAAAATTGGTCCATGTAGACAGTATTGTGTTAAAGCTCACTATGTTAGACCCTGCTGGTGCACAGACCAATTAATGGGCAATACATTAGTGTGCTTTAGATCTCACGCTGCAGACTGAATTACCTCATCATGTTCAGTAGCACCTGACGTTCAGTGTGTCTATGTCTGTGTGGGTGGAACCATGTAGTCTTTGGCTGATTAATGCACAATGGTGACAAACTCAAAAATTCTGTCTAGTCCTCAGCCAGAAGAACTATGTTTTGCATAGAAAGGTAAAATGCCAGGAAACATTATGGGTTGGGATGTTGCTTAAGTCTCTAAGAATGGTGAAGGTGCAAAACTAAATTTCATGTTCCTGTTATTCCTTGTGCCATTTTCCACCTTCCCACCTTTCATACTCTTGCTCTTCCCACCTCCTCTCTTTCTCTCTCATCCACTTCACTGAATTGGCACTTCAAGGAACACCTTCTCTCAGTGAATATTAGTGACCACATGCTGTGAAAAGATGCTGCTTTCTGCCTTTTGAAGTGGCTATTGAGAGAATAAGGAGGTAGGACCACAATAAGAGGAGACATGGGACACAAGGAGAGATCCGCAGGAGGTAAGAGAAGGAAAAGATGAGGAAGATGAAGCAGGTAAAAGCAAAACAAAAAACAAAAACATAAAATCCAATATGTAAAGAGATAAAAATGAAAAGAAAAAAAACCAAAGGATCTATAATAGGAATGGAAAGAAGAGAACATAAAAAGGATTGGGGGGGAGAGGGAACTAAATGAAATCTATTCAGTTCCCAGAGATAACTGAAAATTTCAATGATATGTTAAGTATCTAAATTGAAGGGAATAAACAAATGAAATTTTATTCTGTAATAAGGATTTCCAAAAAACAGACTTGCACCAAAATAACTAAAGATGTAAATTAAAACTGACTAAATTATCTCAGTTTCAGACTGTGAGTAGGGAAGCCTTTAAGCAGGAATAAGAATTTGGCCCTATATGTTTAGAACACCAGAATCGCCATACTGGGTCAGACCAATGATCTAGCCCATTGGTGGGCAACCTGCAGCCCATCAGGGTAATCCACTGGTGGGCCGCAAGGCAGTTTGTCGAGTGATCTGCCCCATGTTGTCCACTCCCAACTAGGGATGCTAAGAGCATAGGGTTACATCCCTGACCATCTTGGCCAATAGCCACTGATGACCTATCCTCCATGAACTTATCATCTAGTTGTTTTTTGAACCCTGTTATAATTTTGGCCTTCACAACATCCCTGTGCCACAAGTTCCACAGCTAACTGTGAATTGCATGAAAAGTACTTCCTTTTGCTTATTTTAAACCTGCTGCCTATCAATTTCACTGGGTGACCCTGGTTCTTGTGTTATATGAAGGAGTAAATAACACTTCCTTATTTTCTTTCTCCACACCAGTCAAGATTTTATAGACTCCTATCATATCCCTCTTAGTCATCTCATTTCCAAGCTGAAAAAGTACCAGTCTTTCATCTCTCCTCATATGGAAGCTATTCCACACCCATAATCATTTTTGTTGCCCTTCTCTGTACCTTTTATGTGTTTTTTTTAACACATTTTTATCTATGACAGTCAAATTCCTGGTGAAGTTTCATTTGACACACTCATTCCAGAGCTGATTGCTCTCCTATATCATTCCAATAAAGATGATAAAATTTTGGAGCGAGAGAGACAGAGAGATTGCAAACTTTGCAAAACATTGTGAAGCATGTAGCCACAGCCAATCGGTAATGTAAACAAAGTCAAATGGAAAGAGTTTGAAATAGACAAATGTGTTAGGACTCTTTTTGCCCCATATCTCTATTTATTTAAAAAGTTAGGAAATGGTAAGGGGGAAGCATTAATCACGCCAAATACAGCTGTATGCAGGATAACAGAATTTCACTGCCTGTGGCAGGGCAGAGGTATAAACCCCTTGGATGCCCTGCTAAAGGGTTCAGAGTAGCAGCCGTGTTAGTCTGTATTCACAAAAAGAAAAGGAGTACTTGTGGCACCTTAGAGACTAACCAATTTATTTGAGCATAACCTTTCGTGAGCTACTGCTCACTTCATCGGATGCATTACTAGGATGCTGGTCACTAGGAGGAGATATAAGCCCGGGGAAAGGCTCAGAGAGGAGGCTAGCCAGGGGGACTACAGCTCTGTCTCAACCAACTGCAGGAAGCCTCAGGGGCCAGAAGACCCAGGGAAGGGTCAGTGTAGGGATTGGTGTTGGGGGAATTGGGGCTGCACTAAGCACTGTAAATAAAGAGACACAGGTGAAACACCTGGAAGAGTCGTTGGGATCCTTTCTTTGACCAGCCTGAGCACAGTGACGAGAGGGTGGGAAGGTGTGTGCACCTTGTGACACTCCCCCTTAAGAAGATTGTTATATGGGCAAGTTTTTATTGAAGCCTGCAGCTTATTTGTTTTTCTGGATGTTTGATCCAGCTCTGTATATTTGGTACATTCATTGCAGCAGAATTGCTAAGAGATCCCATGGCAGAAAAGGAAACATTGAAAGGGTTGCATGGAAAATAGAATCAGAAGCACTACAAAATAAATGCTACCATTTTGCAATTGCCATGTAACTGAAAGTAGAACATGAAAGGTCTGAGTCACCACTCTCTGTTCACTCCTTGTTCAGGCAAAAGGGGATATGACTTTAGGAGAAATTTTGCCTGAGTAAGGAATATTAAAGTCCTAAGATAAAAGACTACATGTTATGCATCTATGCTTACTTTTATTTTATAACCTCAGAACTCATCAGGGCAATGTAGTACACCTCACAGCCTGTGTCTTTGTCACATTAAAAACCAGAGTAATTTTAGAAGCACAGTATTTAGCTGTTCAGACATATGGACAGACATGTCACAGGGGAACCAGAATCTGTGTAGGCTGCAGTGGAAACAATGTTGGAATCAGAGTATTGATGTGCTCTTCCAATGGCACAGCAGATTTGCTATTAATTTTGCTGCCTACATGGGTCATGGCTGCTAAATTAACTGTCTTTAGTGATATATTAAGTTCTCAAAGTTCGTGACAGATTCCGTTCCTCATCTGTTCTGAAGCAGACAGCAGCCATTTCCACTGCCTCTGAAAATCA
This sequence comes from Eretmochelys imbricata, assembly GCF_965152235.1. Classification (NCBI taxonomy): domain Eukaryota; kingdom Metazoa; phylum Chordata; order Testudines; family Cheloniidae; genus Eretmochelys; species Eretmochelys imbricata. The sequence goes on along the minus strand of NC_135573.1, from coordinate 94,764,363 downwards.
CGCTGCAGTTACAGACTTTGAGTGTATGACCGTGACTTTAAGTCGTGTTATGGCGGACACACAGCATTTGTGCTTATTAAAAAAAAAAGGTCCGTATCCTCAAGTGAGTTATCAGACTCTGGTAAGAGTGCTGATTGCAGCCCTTTAAAATCTTCTGTCTCTTAATGGAGGACATTCAAGATACCATCAGAATTGTTACAACATTGGTCTTATTTCTACCTGAACTGGGAGAACATTGATGCTGATGACATTACATGGCTAAAGGAAATGAAAGCCCTTACCTGCTCTGAGGGTAACCTTAACAACCCCACATCACAAACAAAAAAGTCAAAACAGCAATCACACTTCATGAACCTCAGCAGCTCTTTAACCCACAATTACCTTTGCAAACAGCAGGAATTGTTAGCTTTGAAGAAACCATACACTTTTTTTTTGGTATGTGGCCTATGCTCTCCACAGCCCAAGAACCGAAAACCCTGGTCTCTGCTGTGCTGAACGGGAAGGGAATGAAAAATGACATGATATTTTAAACTCTGTCTCCAAAACATACTGCTGATAATAGTTGTTACCCTAAAGTTTACTAACCTATGCATTTACTAAGCCTTACACTTGTTTTATAGAATATAAAGAGTATCAAGTGTACAAAAACACTTTGTGCTACCTACTGGTACCATTCTGGGGGATTTTTTCCTTTTCATTGTTAAATTTCACTCACATTAACAGACATTTCACCTTTCTAACAGAACAGTGCAGTCCTGGACTAAATAGATTTTTTTTCTTTTTTTTTTAGGGATGGCTCTTAAAAATGAAAACTACTGATTAAAAAGCAACATTTATTTTTACACTTTTATAACATGCTTTATTAGGCAGTCAAAACACAGCACATCCTTAAAATAGATTGGTGAAATTAAGTAACACTACAATTTAAAATGAGGGGGAAAGTGTTGTTTACTCCAGTGTTTTCTCTTAACAGGACACTTTCAAATGTGCAGAGATCAGCCTAAATGTAATGGATCAATTGACATTCACTGTCACTTATTTGTAATGCCAATAGTACTAATTGCAATGTCATTTTAAATTACTAGTGGTTTTTCAGAGCACTTCAAACCCACCATTTTGAACATTTACAAGCTGTAAATCTTAGATAATAAATACTTTAAAATCAAATTTTTATCTGTTTTACAACTGTTAAAATCTGTGAGGAACATATTCTAAATAAACTTGACCAATGTGACACTATGAACCACTTGTAATATAAGCATAATATAATAGCTGAATTTTTGAAAAAAATCATTTTTCTAGATTTTGAATTTGGATGAAAAATTGTAATTTTTTCCATGAATATAGTCCCATTATTCAACTTGTAAAGCTGATTGAAAAACTTCAAAATTTGAGGAAAAAATACATCCATATTTCATTTTTATGGGGAAAAAAGGGTTCTGGTTTTCACACACACGCATGCATGCATGCACACACACAGTTCCTTTTCTTTATCAGTTCTGTTGCCAATAGAAAATGTGACACTTTCAGGAACCTACAGTACCGTGTTTTTGTTCTTCTACAGCAAAGCCAAATGTATACTATCCTGTGAATTTGGTCCAGGTAGGATCCAGCCTCTTTCAACCCATTGCTGTATTAATTCAACTCCTCATCTCGCTTTCCTTCCCCTCAGATGAGTTCTGTTCAGAAAATGTGGGAAATCATCAGTGGATGGGGCCCGTGAAATGTGCAGACTCTAGCTCTACTCAGTCTCCTCTCCAGCAATGCCCCAGAAAGCTACATGAAGAGCCCCAGAGATATCTACAGAGTTCTAGAGATGGAGGGAGAGCAGAGGATGAAGATATAGTAGAGATGGCATTCTCCCTAGACCTCTGCTCTTTGGGGACCTTCTGACTTACTGATACCAAGGGTGCTTGTGAGAGAAATCAATATTACCAACCTGTGAGTAATCCAGTAAAGAAGTAAGTGCTATTTTCTAGCTTCTAGGAGGGCATTTCAAACAATGAAATGCACAAATATGCAAGACTTTTTTTAAAGTAATTAACACTCAGTTCAAATACAGTTCTCAAAAATCTGTATTCTGGGACTGCTGACCACATACATTTTGTAGGCATATCAATTAATTTTATTACTGTATCCATTATTCCTCTGTGAATCTACCTGATAAATCACTCTGGAAAAAAAAATACGAAGTTGTCCTGTTCCAGGAAAAGCCAAACTCTCTAAAATACTGCATGTGGCTGTGAAGCAACTGAATAGCCATTTGAGTGTAAATGTACTGGAAATAGTTTGAATTATAAATATAATGTCAATTTCTGAATGTTATTTACCTTGGCTTCTGAGATGAACATGAAAAAGAAGTGTTAGCGAATATTGATAGTAATGTTACCAAGCATTATGTATTCTAAAGTTTCATATTATCAGCCAGTGACTATTATTGATTTTACACAAAGTTTTCTTCTCTAAAATAAATGTTTAGGGAAAACTGGCTGATCAGTTAAATTGATAATGGAAATAGAGGCCCATGTTTTCAGTCTAGACACCTATATTTTGACGCCTAATTCCATGTTTAGACACATAAATCAAAATGGCCTCATTTACCAGTGTGCTGAGCACACCCTGTAGTCATTCAGTTTTGTGGAAGCTATGAGTGCTCAGCACCTCTTAACACACACACAAAAAAAACAAAACACCACAACAGGCCACTTTACACATTTCCACTGGTGTGTTCAGAGTGGAAATGTGTAATGCAAAGTTACCTTTCACTGTATAAAACTAAACAAGAAATGGGAAAATGGTTTGACAAAAAATAAGAATTAGTACCCATCTTCATGCAGAATTCAAACCAACATTCCTTGATGTTCAGTATTGTTAGTGAGGTGAGTGTGGAGCTATGAAACTGTGAAGCATTTATTTTCTGTGCACCTTGAAATTTCTACAAACTGCGTGCAAGCAGTAGTTTTCTTCTCAGACTTGCTACAGAGGAGACACTTACAGACATCCCATGTGCTCTCTCATGGAAACTTTACTTTTGTTCTTTCCTTTTGTTTTCCTTAATCTAAAACAATCAATTTGGCAGTTCCACAATTTCAAGAAGAGTTCTAACAACCCCACGTCTTGTTAAGAAGCACAGGCCAAAGTCAAACCCTTGATGAGTTCAAGCTCTTTTGTGGTTCAAACAAAACATTTTTCACAACTGTAGTTACAACAGAATACAAATGTGTTAATAAAAATCCACACAACAATTTTAAATGACCCACATTTAAAAGTGGGTTCAACTTATCTCTTATCTAATTCTACTAAGGTTGATTTTATTGACAGCAATGCAAACAGGAATTAAAGTGTAAAATCTGCGTAAGGAAGACTAAAATCTGACTTAATGAGATCAATTTAATTATACCAAGGATTAATTTGTCACATCTTTTAACAGCAAATGGAAGTTCAGTTTTTGTGAATAATGTTAATTAGCATACAACCCCCCCCAAAGAAAATGTTGATCCAGGACTTGATTCCCCACCACCACACACACACTCTCACCTTAGTAGTGCAAAGCATCCAGAAAACATCAGATCGTAGATACCTGGGGACAGATTGCCCTGGTGTATGTGAATACTTGGATAATGCAGAGCTGGCTGTACTAACTATGCTAGTACTCAACTTCTTCAGCACAGGAGCTTTGCCAAAGGAAAAGTATAACAAGAGTACTATTGTTCTCCAGCAATCCTTGGCCATGGAATGACTTATTGCGGGGATGTGACAGATGGCAGAACTTTGAGAAGCAACACACTACAAACTCTGATGACCATCTGAGAGAACACTGTATTGAGTTTGCTGGTGGGAGATTTACCATCTATTATGTAGAAGCCTCAGAAATACTGTAAAATGTCATTTAGGAAAAAGACAGGAAGTGTTTAGATATCTGTCACTTTTGAAACAGAGTCAGTGGAGCTACTCCAGCTGAGGGTCTGGCCTCTAGAGTGTTTTTGACAAAGAATATATCGCATCTTATAAATGAAACTAGTAATTTACAGTTGGATCTGTATAGTTTGATTGGTTTTGGGAAAGAGGAAGAACATTGTTTCTCTGAAGTGTAAATGGTGTTGTTGCTATGAAACATTTCAGAATACTGAAACTGGAATTACAGGAAGACATAGTGGACCAAATTCGGCTGTCAGTTATATTAGCATCAATGCAGAACAATTCACTGAAATCTGTGGATTTAGTCTGAAATTAAACCAGTGCTAAATATGTGGATAGTAGCTTTCTTTGCTTAGTTTGTAATTTACAAGATGTTAATGCGTTATAATTCATGTATGTGATGTATGGCGCATGTGATTACTCACATGAGGTGAATAGGATTTGGCTTTTATGAGTGTATCGTTCACAAGTGAAAATATTGATCACACTAAAACACAATTTCTTCCTGGTACCCATAGTGCAAATCAAACTACATTTTCCTTGGGGTAGTGAGGTAAAGACAACCAATAGCTCTACCAAGAGATTTTAGAGAATGTGAGAGCCCAAATTAAGCAGAAGATGGGTTGTTACCCCTTCACATATCCAACAGCCAATACTGTGGTACTTAAATTGGTCATTTTTAAGAGCATAACACTAATGACTATTGAAGAGTCTATATTTTGCCACCAGTAATACTTTATAGCAGTGGCCTTGGTTGTCCACTCTGTTACCCAATTTTCATGTTGGCATGAGAGTTCAATGGCATAAAAGTGGTTTAATTGAATGAAGAATAAGACCCAAACACTGCAACTTCAGCATAATTACACCTAAACATGAAATCAAATGAATCAAACCTCAAACTGAAAAGAAACACACACACACACACACACACACACAGAGATTCATATTATAACAGGCACTAGTGGAGATGCACAAATGAGAGGTTTGTATTTTCTATTCAAACGTTTTTAAAATCCTTATCTGAGAACAATTTTTAAAAGCCTATATTGAAGGGCAGTTACAGAGCCAAACTCAGTGTTTGATAAAAGGGTGAGTAACGGATGAGATTTTGGCAAAGGGTATGCAGGCTTTGTGAGCAAAAGGGGTAGTTAGGTGAAAGACTATGAAACTAAAGCTTCACATCTGTGTTTGATGGGCAGGTATACTGTTGTGACTGGGAAAAAAAAAACACTTCAGATAAGTGAACATAACTTTTGTTTGACTTAATTCTTGCAAGCACTGAGAAATGTAAAACAGAGTGTTACACTGGTGATATTTACCATTGTAAATGAGAAGCCACAGTGGTGATAAAACTCCAGAGGCAAAATTCACAAGTTACACCAATATGATAGAAGCTACAATGGAGTCCAACAGATAGCTTTTGTGATGTCTGGAACCATTTATATTGCCAAGGAGGCTGATGTATCACCAAAGGAACAGAAAAGAATGAGAGGGACTCTTGTTTTATGGTAAAAGTGGGAGCTAGGAGCCAGAATAAGCAGCTTAATCTCCCAACTCTGACACCAATTTGCTGTGAGAGTTGGGTCGATCACTAAAGTTCACTACGTCACATACTCTCAAATGTCACTAAGGGGCATATTTTTTAAAGGTATAAGAAGCCCAAAAATGCAGATAATTACAAAAACAGATTCTTTATTCCCAATGATTAGGGGCCTAGGCACTTTTGGAAACTCCAGTAAATACCTATCTATTTCTTTAGGCAGATAAATATCTTGAAACATCTTGCTCTTAGGCTCCTCATTTCCCATTGACTTTCAATGAGACTTAGGCTTCCAAGTGCCTAACTCACTTTCGAAATGGGATGGAGGCACCTAAGTAACTTAGACACTTTTGAAAATTTTCACCTAAAGGATGAAATTTTCAAACACGGTCACTACTTTTGATTGCCTTGGTTTCAGCTGAAGAGAATGGAATCTGTGGGTCCTCAGCCCCTCTAAAAATCAAGCCATCCATTTCTGAAGGACAGTGCCCAAAAAAAGAGGTATCCAAAATTAGAAGAGCCTTAAGAATAAATAAATTAAATAAATAAATAGGGCTTTAGCCTCTCTCAGCTTCTGTTTCTCCACCTGTAGAACAGGTTTAACATTTAGATACCTCACAAGGGTGCTAGAAGCTGTTTGTAAAATAGCATGAGGTGCTTAAATGAAAAATCTCTCAGCATTTGAATTTTATTTATTATTATAACTTCAAGCTGCTCTTTCTTGTAGCAGCAAAACATAATTTTAGAAGTGTGGTACTGCCTTTTTTCATAACATATTCACAAAAGTAATTTTGGTATGGAAGCTTCTAACCTGGGTCTGGTCTACATCTAAAATATAGATCATCCCACTGATGATCTGGGCTGTGAAAAATGTTGGACCCAGTGCAACGCAACTCTCACTGTGGACGCAGATAGTTGATGGAAGAATTATTCCACTGAACTATCCACCACCTCTCAAAGAGGTGGCTTAACTACTTCAACAAAAAACCTTCCACCAGTGTTGGAAGCGTCTACACGATGGTGCTATGGTGTCACAGCTGTAGTGCTGTAGCTCTGCCATGGTAGTGTGACATAACTTAAGTGCTCTAATTTACCTGAACAACCTAACTACACATGCAATTTTATTTTTTCTTGTTAATACAAATGTTCCCATTATATCCTATTCCTGCTACATTCATGCAACTATGTGAACTTGATTCAGTGCCTGATTTTAACTATATCGTTATTTCTGTCCACTTCATAAAAATCTCATTAACCAATATTGTAGATATCAAAAAAGAACAGGATTTGGTTAATAATTTATCAATAGATATAATAAGGGAATTTGCTGGGAGACACTTTCTTCTCCAGTCTGAATGGAGGGTGATGGTGTTGCTTCTCTATTTTTCCACTGCTCCAAAAAACAAACACATCACTTACCAGAACAAGGAATGCCAGATGTTGGAAGTCTGAGGTGATGGTGGTCTATAAACAGAGGAACTGGGATAGAGAGAAAGTTTGGGAAGGAAGGCCATAGACCAAGGTCAGAGGAGACAAGTTGTGAAGGAAGGCTCTGTCTTTCAGAAACCCAACTATGCTCTGCAGCAGAAGGATGTGAATGGTCCACAAAAGTCATACCGCAGCCCAAAGAACACTCTGGAGTGATGTAGAAACTCAGGGAAGTGCAGGTAGGCTTTATTGTCTTGCATGAATCTGTACATTTCACATGCTGTTCAAGAGTATTAATATGTTAGAACCTGTGCAAAGTGTCTGTATGTTATATGCTACACTTAACATGTGCCTCCTGAGTGACTGAAACTGTAACCCAGAAGGATCACACCTTCAGTGGAATTTTAGAAGAGTGTTTGTTTAACCTAGAAGGGGAATCTGATAGGTTGGCACTAAGCACAGGGGGAGGCAGCTGGCCACCAGTTTCCAGATCTCAGTTTCCAGATCTCTAGGCAGAGGGACTGCACCCTGAGAATGTGTCTAAGGGTCAGGAACCCTAAGACCAACACAGTGGCTGCACTCCAGACACCATAGACTTAAAACATGTGGAAAACTAGCATCTGGGTTCCTTCCCAGCCGTCTAATGAGCGGCTGAGAGTGGGAGCTCAACTGCAATCTGTGACAATACAAAAAACAAACAGGTCAGTCATAAAAATGTGAGACCTGGTTCTGAGATTAGTTAGATCAGTGTAAATCAGGAGTCATTCGAATTAGCAGATGGGGAAAAAAATCAAAGTATCTCAGCAACTGGGGTAGAGAATGATGAAGCACTTACAATAGCACAATTAGGTTTGGGGTCTTTGGAATTTTTTTAAATGCCATTTCAGACAGCGTGTGAACACACATAATTTCAGCTAATATTAATGTTAAGGCAATTTAGCACATTCAGTTAAGTCAATGGAGATAACACTAGAAATTACCCCACGGTAAGAAAGATCAGGTCAGAATCAACCTAAGGTTATGTGGGGAAACATCTATATTGTTTGGGGTGGAGGGGATCTATAAGGCTGGATCCCTCATTTCTTACACATCCAAAATTCCTACTAAATTAGTGGAGTTTTAAATGGTTATGTCAAATAAAATAGAGTTTGGACAAAGTTAGTATATCCCTCTACAATTCAGAGATACTATCAATGTGTTTATAAACTCTAGGATGGAAGAACAAGCTGTTTTGTCCATCCTAGCCTAGTTATTTGAAAATCCACAAGGAGTGGTTCTGGGGTAGCCAGCCAGGGGGACTGCAGCCTCATATTCATCTGAAAGTTGGTGATGTTGGCTGGAGTGGAGGCATGGCTATGGTTACCCAATGGTTGATCAGATTCAGTATATCTAAGCAACTTCTACTGAAAATCCTCCTATGGAGAACCCAGCAGGATGTAAAGCGGCTCAATTCCAGTTGAAATCCAAAAGGAATGATAAATAGCAATAGTGTCACTTACACTTCTCTCTGGTGAATCCCACTGGGGCTGAAGCACATCACTCCAATATAGGGAGATGTAATTTGCATCTCTCTATCCCAGCAATGTGGGTATGACACCACATCTTACATCTAAAATGTTCCCCCTGCCCCCTTCTAATTTGTATTTTTAGTATATGTGAAGTGCTTAGGAACAGATGAGAACCAACCAACTGGTGATAACAGACAGAGTAAATTAACTTAAAATAAAAAAAAAATGCCCCAGATACTCCAGATTCATTCTTCAAGTTAATTGATTCAGAAGACTGAGCATTTTTAACGATTGACATCTGTGAAAAAAGGGCACCCCAACAGAAGAACTTTCTCAGCATTTTTATATGTAATGTATACTGTAGTACACAATCTCAAGCAGGTGAAAAGGTCATAAAGAATGTAGGATTTCAGACTTAGCAATACCAAGATATGTTTTTCTACACAAATAGCCCAAGGGATGTGTCTCATATACATTTGATTGCTGAAAAAGCATGGCAGTTCTTATGTGTGAAATAAAACAGTTTACTGTTCATACATTGTAGCTAAACAGGAAACATTTATTTCTGCATATAACCATGGCTAGGATTTACTTTTACCACTCTTAAAATATGTAACAAACACCACTTTACATGTACAACCCAACAGCTTTTCCTAGAGGCTCTTACATGACAATGCTATTCATTTACGGGGTCTGAAGTTACAGCTAAGGATATAATAAATTGCTTTGACATAGATATTGGTTATATTTTTTATAATAGCTGCTGGAAACATTTATTTTTTTTCTTACAGACCTGAATCCTAATTGTGTTGTTGGAAACACTTCACTGTTTTCTCCAGATGCTGAGATTTTTTGAAGAATATTTTTTTCAGCCACTGAGGTCTTAGAAATAAGTATAATATTTCAGTATATGAACACATTGATATAAATAGTGTACATTATAGTACTTCCTGCTTTACAAGCTCAATAATGTCTAAATCAGTATTATCTGCAGAAATTTTGTCCTGTGACATAATTAGGAGAAGGAGTCCAATTGTTTATTTCTTTTTAAAGTTTAAGTGAGCATCTCATATCTACTACGTACACATACTGCGTCCATTCTTGGAATGTAGGCGAATATAGGCATTGCCATACTGATCAAATGGAGGTTCACTAAGTCCAGTGTCTTGTCTTCAACCATGGCCAGCACCAGATACAGTCAATAAAAGATATAAGAACCCTGCAGAATGCAGAATAATTTCCCCCCTACATTAGGACTGATTTGGCTATAGGCATACATCCTGAAGCAGGAGGTTTAATATCCCTTCCATATTTTGTCATCATTAATCATAACTCATTTTTTCCTAATATTCACATAAATATCCACTCTTTTTTTAATCTTGCTATGTTTTCGGCTTCTACAACTTCCTGTGGCAGTAAGTTCCACAGTCCAATTACATGTGTGAAAAAATATTTTGTTTTATTGAGATTGAATTTGTCATGTTTTAATTTAATTGAATGTTGCCTTATTTTGTGTAATGAGATGGTGAACTGAAATTCCCAATCTACTTTCTCCATCCATTCATTATTTTCTAGATTTTCTTCATTTCCCCTCTTGTCTTCTCCCAATCTTCTCTCTTCATAGAAGAATTCTCATTCCTCTTCTATGGATTCCCTCTAGTTCTTCAATATCCTCTGAGTTGGGGTGACTAGTACTGCACACAGTATTGCAGGCAGAGATGAACACTACCTGCTGATAAGGCGGGGGAAGAGGGGGAGCAGCGGCTTCAGTAGATGTTACTAAGCATGCTCAGTCCATGTGATCATGCTGGGTACAAGTCAAGCAGCCACTCAGGGAGGGGGGGCACACCTGAGCCCCATGTGTCCTCCCCATGCGTCGCCTCTGATGGCCACACCATTGATCTATATGAAGTCCTTATGATATTCTTTGTATTAGTCACCTTTCTATTCCCTTATTCATCCTATATCTTAACTTTTTTGATCACAGCTGCATATTAAAAATGTTCTCTTCAAGGACACCCATCTCCTTTTCTTGATTAGATATGACTTGCATTGAGATTTCTATGCCATAGTTATTGAATATTTACCCACTAAAAATAATAAAACATTTATTCAACATAATATAATTTTCAGCATTATTTAAAATGATCCCTCTTTCAAAACCTAAAACTTCTGTGAAAAATCTTTATTTTTTTCTGAAATTTTCCAGTTATTCACGTAGTAACTAAGGACCCAAAGTTATGAGTTGTTACTATTTAAGAATTGCCCAGGTATCAAGATAAGGTTGAACAGAGGGCTAAGAGAATAAAAACCTAAGGTCTAATGACTGAACATCTGAAATAGAAACAGAGTTGGTGCAGCCTTTCACAAGAGTGTACTTCTGGTTCATCTAAAGAAAGTTCTCTTTTTCCCTTGTCTATGAAAGAGTAAATTAATTAAAGATTAAATTATGATCAAATACTGACATTATAAGAACTGCCAGAGACTGTAGTAAAATAGGGAACTTGATGGAGTCTAATATAATGATTAAAGTGTGTATAAAAAGGAAGTTAACTATCAGTGATACAATTTTGGGCAAAATACTGTAAACTTTAATGACAGGGTTTACCTTATGGGCAAGCTCATTAGGAAAGAAAATAATTCTGCTCATATTGATTTATTTTAGTTTAAGTAATAAAATGAAAGAGTAAAGGTAATGTTTGCAATTAAGCATGCTTATGTCAAATACACCTGTGCTGAAAGAGGCAGTAAATACAAGGATCTGAAGCCAAACAGTGTGATTATAAGGACACTTGACCATAGAGTGGAATAATCAGAAATGTAACGGATTAATAAGGCACATAATCATTTCACACAATTGTTGTTACAACAAGGAAAACAGAAATGGAAAAATACATGAAGCTGCTCTGGCCTGCTGAAGAACAAACAGCGACTCTGCATTGTATAAGGGAATGTAAAAATAAGTTTAAAGAGAATCAAAGAATATGAAGGAACTTTGTATAAATTATATGAACTTTAAACTTGATATTTTAGCAACTAGCAGCATGTTGATGGAGAAACTGCACTGTGAGCAAGTATACCGGCAAGACTGCCCAAGGGATGCACAGCAAAGAGGCAAACGTAAAGGAACTTGCAGAGGTAAGTTGCTGAACTGAGCAAATCAGCCAGAGTTCAAAGTATGTCCCGAGATAGTTATAACAGCCATTGCCTAACTTGTCTTACGCAAGCTGGTCTAACAAGATGTGTTGCAAAAAGACTGAAAAATTCCAGTTTCGGATACAAAAGCCCAAGTTGATGTGCGGTTCCCTGATTGGATGGTAAGAGGGGACTACTCATTTTGGCTGAACATTTCAAATCTTTGGAAGAGGTAAGGGTCACCATCTGCTGGATCCATGCCAGAACCTCCTAGAAGAACTAAGTTGGACTACCCAGAAGTAATAGGATAAAACAAACAGCCTGTCTCTTTCAGCATATCACTTTGAGAAAGCCAAATCAGCTGGGAGTCCTCCTGGTGACATCAGGTACCTCTCTCAGATAGGCAGCTTTAACTGTCTTTCTATTTTTCAGCAGTTTGCGTTGCCCACTAGGACACTGGGAAAAGACTATAGTCATGTCTGTCCTTCCTTTCACCTGTGTTTACAATGTCAGCTCTTGCTGTGAAGAATAATTGGTTAAGCCAAAGATTTGGTAATAAGTAACACAGACTTTCTCTTAGGTGATGAGTCAATCAACTGCTTCCTGAAACTGGGTACCTTGATAAGGAAGTGTATGTGTTTGTGTATCTGCTTTAAAGACTGTCACAGAGTGTCCTTGTTTGTAAAAGGTTCCAATCAAGATTATTGTAAAGTAGCTTTGAAACTGAACAAGTTACTGTTGTTGAATAAGATTGTAGAGCTACTGTACATGTCTCCTATAATTAATGGTTTAATACAGATATAAAATGAAACCAAATACACAAGTGTCTTGAACTGCTCTCAATCTGTGTAATCTGTCATAAATGTAGGAGTTTATGTTAGAGAGTTAGGAGCATTACTCAGATCCTGGGGCTAATATAATTTGAGGGAAAGCAGATTAAAAATGTTGTCTACTTTAGATCCATTAGCAAGGAGACCTTGGTGAACTGGCATGCAAGTAACTGACCAAGTTGCCTTGTGATTTATCTTTGGATTGTTTTTCCTCTGTGTCAGCAACACTGAAGTTACTAATCAGTCAAAAATCTAAACAAAGACACCTTCCCACATGGTGATTGAGTATGAATGTTATTTTCTGTTGTGGCTGTGTGATTTGTTCTGAAAAACTTAAATGGTTATATCGACCAATTTTCTAGTTTGTTAGCCAAATCATAGATCACACTACTTTTATCTTCTTAGATCCTAAACTATCAGTTGCTGTTATTAAACTCACCAAAACTAAATTAAACTTTTGTATCCTTTTCTTTAGTTAAAGGATCAAAATTAAAAGGGCCCTATAGTGGCGTGCACTCACCTCACACAAGCGGCCCATTGTCAAGTGTGTGTAGCCCTCCTTGGGCTTCAGTCCTTAATTAGTCCTGGAGTCTAACAGTGGTCTCATCCCTGGTATTGAGCCATACTCCAGGGCTTCCCCTGGAGCCAATGTCCTCACCCTGTCTGGGTGTTTCAGGCCCCAGCTCTCCTGCTGGGCCAATAAAAGACTTCAGTTCCCATTCTGGGGTGCCTCAAAGTCTAGGGCACTTCCCCCAGTGGCTAAGGAGGGTGAAGGCAGACTACTTCAGGTCCCAGCCAGGCACCACACAGACAGCAGCTGTCTGCTGTGTCCCTTTATCTGAGTTACACCACTGCTCTGATTCCCTGGGCCACTTCCCCATGACTCCACACCTTCTTCACTCTTACCTTTGGGCCTTGTCCTGATGGAGCCCCAGCAACCAGCACAAAGCTCTTTCTCGCTTCTACCACCATTGCTCTGTTCAAGGTCCCATAGCATCCTCTGCCAGCCAGCCAGCCACACACCCTCCACCTCCAGCAAGTAACTGGTCTCACTCTAGCCCTGCAGCTCTTCTTATACTAGCCTGCTGCTCTCTGCAGCCCCTTTCTGATTGGCTGTGTCCCACACAGCCACTCTAGGTGGCTTAGAGGACCCTCTCCACTGACCGTTTCTGGGGTGGGGTGTGGCAGGGCCATGAGGACTGCTGCAGGGGCCTCAGAGGGTCTGGTATACCATTTATGGAATGATCTCAAGAACTATCACATTTATTTTTATTGTCCAGAATAATTTTTCTGCATCCTGTTTCTGAATACATAGTTTTGCTCCATTTTCTAATTCATAGTATATATTCAAACTTGTTTGGATAAGTGTTTTTCTATAAAACCAAAGCTCTCGGCCAGAAATTGGCAACCTTTGGCACGTGGCCCATCAGGGAATTCTGCTGGTGGGCCGGGCTGGTTTGTTTACCTGCAGCATCTGCAGGTTCGGCTGATCGCAGCTCCGACTGGCCAAAGTTCGCCGTTCCAGGCCAATGGGGCCTGCGGGAAGCAGCGACCGGCACATCCCTCAGCTCATGCTGCTTCCCGCAGCCCCCATTGGCCTAGAACAGCAAACCGCGGCCAGTGGGAGCTGCGATCGGCGGAACCTGCATGTAAACAAAGCGGCCCGACCTGCCAATGGATTTCCCTGATGGGCCGCGTGCCAAAGGTTGTCGATCCCTGCTCTAGGCACATGTACAATTTATCTTTACAAAAATATAAAAGTTCAAATTCACTCATTGTTAACAGTCTTTACAACCCGACAAAAGTAAATGCTGTCCACCTACCTCAACCTGTTCCACCTTCTATAACAAAGGAAAATATCTTCACAACATACCCTTTAGGTCAACAGATTTGAGTTATGTCAGACTAAGCAGAGAGCAAGTTCCAGATTCTAGAGCCTTCCAGTGAGAATGTACGTCTGGGGAGCAGTTTCCTGAGCATCCTAATTGTTCTTGACTGCAGGGTAAGAAGATAAAGCAAGAGGTGATCTCTAAACTACATAAAGGGTTGGTTAATAGATCAAAACTAATATCTTGAATTGCACCTCATAACTAGTTGGAAGGCATTGCAGATTCTGGATAGCAGGTGTAAATATGTAAGAAATGCTTCTAAGGAAACTGGCAGCTCCCATTCTGCACTGGCTGGAGTCTCTGAAGGAAACTCCTCAAGTGGAGTGTGTTATAGTAAAAGCATAGATAGCTTAAGTAAATGTCCACATTCAAATCAAAAGGTTATAGTCCTCTTTGACAAACAGCAATCTGGAAAGCAGAGTTTTCTGACTTTATTATTCTGCAGACTGCTTTGTGATAGAGTGCACCACTTGTCTTCCCAGTCTTTCAATCACCCATAATTTTTATGGCATTCTATGTTTGTTCTGGTGTGGACCACCAGAAATGGGTCCATGGTCGTTAGTTTGAGAACCAATTTAGTTTAGGGATAGAGCTTGTCAGAGAATGGAAAATATTTTTTTCTCCTCCTTTTTTTCAATTTTAATTGAAATGTTGCTTTGGTGCAATACTCCAGCAATTTCTATTTAAGAACTTAGTACAAATCAAATGATATCCTTTTTTGTTGTATGTGGTGTTTTTGTTTTGTTTTTTGTTTTTTAAATTTTTTTAGTGAGCATGGAGCATGGAGCACTTGCAGATTTCTTAGGGGTAAATTTTCACAAATGTATTCTTGCTTTGATGTGCACAAATCTAAATAATTGTACCCCTAACTGCCTAATTTTAGGAATAAAACAAGTAGCCTGAGGAACAAACACCTAGATTTCCCACCGCAATTCATTTTCATGCATAAAACATTGGGCACAAATTAACTCCTAGGCTTTTTAATTTTCTTCCTCCACTATGAATGTAAGATCAGAGGTGTGCAAGCCAGTTTAAGTTCTACGATTGTTTCTTGGCAGTTACTGTATAGTTAAAGTTGTTCAACGTTCAACAGAACCCACACAATATGACCTTTGGGGATTTTAATGAAGAAACCTTTTTTTTCCCTTTTAAGCCAGCCATTTTTTTCTCAGAAGGACAGTGGACTACACATTTAAAAAAAAAAAAGAAAAAGGCAGCAGAAAATGTTGACTGAAATGAAGTTAAAATAACGAGGAGTCCTTGTGGCACCTTAAAGACTAACAAATGTATTTGGGCATAAGCTTTCATGCATTAGAACCCACTTCATCAACCCACTGATGAAGTGGGTTCTAACCCACAAAAGCTTATGCCCAAATACATTTGTTAGTCTTTAAGGTGCCACAAGGACTCCTCATTATTTTTGTTGATACAGACTAACACGGCTACCACTCTGAAACCTGAAATGAAGTAGTGTTTTATACTTCTTTTATGTCTGATAAAAGCACAAGGATACAGAAAATTGCTGTTTTAACATACTAAAATTTCTGAAACAGCTTGCAAGCCCTTGCATACAATTTGCTTTACTGATTCAAATACTTTTATTATTATTAATTATTATTATTATTTATTATTGCATCTTGAAACATACAACTTTGTTAAGGAGATGCAGTTTTTGCTGCATTGAAATTTACTGTAATTTATACCTTTGGAGATGTTTTAATAAGGCTGTAGATTTGCAGCCCTGTGTACATGAAAGAAGAATGTTACAGTATTGTCTTTTCTATTTCTTTTGGACAATCAGTTCTTTCCCTGGAATCACACAGCTTCACTCTTCAAGATGTTATCATACACATTGTAAGGAGAGTGATCACTTTACATAAGCTATTACCAGCAGGAGAGTGGGGTGGGGGGAGAGAAAACCTTTTGTAGTGATAAACACCCATTTTTTCATGATTTGTGTGTATGAAAACAAACATCTTCTGTATTTTCCACGGTATGCATCCAATGAAGTGAGCTGTAGCTCATGAAAGCTTATGCTCAAATAAATGGTTTAGTCTCTAAGGTGCCACAAGTACTCCTTTTCTTTTTGCGAATACAGACTAACATGGCTGTTACTCTGAAACCTCTTCAGAATGAGTTAGCAGTAGTGAGGAAAAAATGTGCACAGGAGACACATAAACCAGGAGATTACTGTGATTGAAAATGTTCAGTAAAAGAAGAATTTGAAAAATATAGTTTAAAAAAACAACTTTTCTTCCAATAATGGAGAAAAGTGTTGCTAGCTATTAGGAGTTTATGTTCAGTTGCAGAATTTCTGAAAGCAGCTTTAGATTGTGTTGGTTGGTAATAAATGTGTCAAAATTACAAATGAAGAACTTACGCCCTGATGCAGTTAAACATATCTGTTCGAGGTCACACAAGCCCCATAAGGCTATGGATACTGGCTTGTACTGTGGGACAGCCAATTCAGGGGAAAACTATCTATCCATGGAAAACTAAATCTTTTCCTCACCAAGATAGAGAAAAGATTGGTGGTTAGAGTACCACCATTTTGAAATGGAGGAGACACTTTCACTTGCATTAGCCAACAAGGATGGGGAGTGGTGGGAAAGTGTTTCTTAAGAAAGACAGGGAGAGAAGGGAGAATTCATCTTTACTTTTAACCCCTGATAAGTAGAATTCATTCAGCTGATCTCCCTACTTTCACATTTCCTGATTCTTGAGACAGTCATTTCCAAGGTGTGATGGGCAGCCTATTGGGGCAGGTTCAGCTTTATAATTTTTGAGAGAGCCAATGAGGCAATTCTTTTCTCCCCCATCAAAATTGAAAGACTAGTTGCCCACTCCCACCCCCATTGTGTAGATATACACTGGGCCTCCCTAGCTCTCACAAAAGTTATGAGCTGAACTTGTTACAATAGAGGGGTATGTGTGTGTGTAGAGGGATGTATAGTCAGCATACCGATAAGAAGCCAGTACCGGCCCGTAGGAGCCGATGTTAAAGAGCTGCTGCAGCGCTTTAATGTCGCTGCCCCTTTTTCCACCCCCTCAACCTCTCCCGTGTCGCTAGCCCTGCTGGTAGGGTCCCTGCCGGCAGAGCTGCCGATGGGGTGGGGTGGGCAAAAGGGGCAGCGACATTAAAGTGCTGCCACGGCCAAGGACCCTCCTTAAAGCGCTTCCATGGCAGCGCTTTGACATCACTGAGCTTCTCTCTCCCCTCCCCCCCCTCCCCCCGGGGCCGCTGACGGGGGCTAAGGGGGCAGCTGCCTTGGGGTCGGCGATTTAAATCGCCAGAGCCCTGGTGGCACGGGCCAGGCAGCGCAGATTGGCTGGCTGTGAGAGGCTGAGCCCGAGGTCCTGTCCTTTCCGGCTGAGGCCCCACCCCTTCTGGAGGCCCAGAACCAGCCCCTGTACCAGTAAGTATTTAATATTACTTTCACCTCTGCTGACAGGGATGATGTAGGTTTACTTGGTCCTGCCTCTCGAGGTCCCTTCCAGTCCTACATTTCTATAATTGTATACTAAAGGAAAGTTTTTTAAAAAATATTCCTTAGGTTTTTGAAAATTGTAGTTAGGAAACTATTAGTTCACCACAAAAACACTGTTTTTAAACTATGAATATCCCAACATTTCTGTGCCAAAATTGTGAATGTGCACCTGTTGCAAATTCTCATGGCATTTCATGGTGGATATGCTATTTTTTTGTTTTAGAACACATATATGGGGGGAAATAACTAAGAACAGCATTTCTGGCAAATTGCTGTTTAGAAAAGAAAACTTGTGACTTCTCATTCTTCTACAACAAATATCTCAGATGTCCCTACAAGCAGGATTTTATAATTCCTGAAGTTTGCAGATAATTCATTCCTTGCACATTTCTATTTTCATACCATTGCATTTTTGGTATAGCTGGCAAACAAATCATTTAATATTGTACAAAGAAGTGAAGTTTGTCTACCTTATAACTAAATCTGTACATTCATATGTAGAGGGGGAGGATTTGTTAGGGTTTATGCAGCCTCAGGTCTTCAAATGACCGAGATAATGCCTCCCCCCCTCTCTTTCACACACAGATGTGGTAGATCTTTTCATTTAATGTTCTTATATGTCTTTTTGTGAAATATTGCATCATTTTAGGGAGAGAATTCTTTCTCCATCAAGCTCTCATGGGGAGAGTGTTATATCTTTTAAAGAGGTTTTGTTTCATTCAGAGTTGTGACATTAAGCTGATGCAGACAGTATTTTATAAAATAATATCCACATCCTTGGAAGGGGAAGGTGGAATAAAAAACAAGCCATAACAACTACTCAAAAAACAGTCTGTAGAAATACTGCCCTGCAGTCCTGCCTGGGTTTATCTTACAGTATAATTGCAAAATCAGCAATGTATGTTCAATACAGTGTGAAAGGCCTGAGATGTGCAATTCCCATTAGCAGCTCTCTTGCTGGAAATGTAACCCTTCCGTCTTTTTGCAAGGATGAGGTATTTTAAACTTCACAAGACAAAGCAACCAATGAAGTTTCCACTGTGCAAAATTACGACACCAAAAACAGACCAGTCGGATCCAAAAGCGGTGCAGTCTGGAAAGTAACTTGGATTGTGGACACATTCGTATTTTTGTGATCATATGAGTAAATAAACACAAAGATTGTGGTATTGGGGAAGATCCCAAGTAAAGCCAAAAATCTGAGTGTTGGTGTTTGGGACTCAGTGAGCATAGAAACAGCTGCCCGAGGATCTCACTAGGAGCAGAAAGTTCTCACTACCTCCACAATAGCAGGGAGAGCTGCTGCCTATTGCTCATCTTCTCCCTTCATATACCCTCCAGCTTATTTCCTCACTGTTCCCTGCCACTGCTGGTGAGTGCCTGCTTCCTCTCCTGTGCATTGCTTCCATTCCCAGCCTCGCTGTCCTTCCCAACCTGCACACTACTTCTGGTCCAGTCCTATATTGAGGTACCTAATTCTCACTGAAATCAATGGGAGTTAGGCACCTAAATAGCTTTAAAAGTCTCGATCTGGTCTGTTGCTCAGCTGTAAAATGGGGATAGCAATACTTCTCCATCGCTGGCTCTCAACTTTTCCAGACTACTGTACTCCTTTCAAGAGTCTGATTTGTCCTGTGTTCTCCCAAATTACACCTCACTTAAAAAAATTACTTGCTTAAAAAATCAGGCATAAAAATACCAAAGTGTCTCAGCACTCTAATATTGCTGACTTTCTCATTTTTACCATATAATTATAAAATAAATCAATTGGAATATAGATATTGTACTAACATTTCAGTGTATAGTATAGAGAGCAATATAAACAAGCCAATGCATGACATTTTAGTTTGTACTGACTTCGCTAGTGCTTTTTATGTAGCCTGTTGTAAAACAAAGCAAATATCTAGAGGAGTTGATGTTCCTCCTGGAAGATCGCTGCATACCCCCAGAGGTACATGTACCCTTGGTTGAGAACCACTGCTCTAGTCACGGCATGTTCTGGGGATAAAAACAATAAAGATTGTGAGGTATTCAGCTATTACAGTGAAGGGGTCATAGAAGAAGCCATATGCCAACATATGCAGTTAGCCTGTGGGGGAGGGGGTGTTATCAGCTGTTATTACTCAAGGGAATTGGCCAGCAGAGTGAGATTGCTGACTTCTACTGTGCCATGGAATAGCCTGACTAAAAGGGCAAAGAAGTAGTTTCAACAGAGAATAAAACAAATGTCTTAAAAGCTCCAGCTTTACAAAAATGCCTGTTTATTAGCAATAAATTCCGCTAACAACTTGACGAAAATGTGGAAGTAAGAAGCAGCATCCTTTCTCAGACAATCTTGTAGTGCAGAAAATTGCCCACTGAAAAAGCTTCCAACTATACAGGTTAAATTTTTAATGTAACATTGTCTGGTACATAATGGCACTGATACAAATTCAGCTGGATTCTGGTAGCCTTGCATATTCAGATAGATTACTTATTTTTTACTATTTTTCTTTACGTAGTGGTGTCATGAATAGGGCTGGTCACTAAATGTTTGAATTTTTATTTATTTATTTAGGTCTTAAATGCCAATTTAATGAAACAATTGTTTTGTGTGGGAGAAACAGTCAGTGTGATAGATAGTGCAACCCTGTGTAATATCTTAATGGACAATGTAAGGTAAGAAGTATTAAAATCGAGTTTACATTGACAGTGTGACACAGGCTTTCAGTACTGAGGGATCATCGTACCTCCAGGCACAAATGGCCAAATAGATATTTCACTTTATTGCAATTGGTTATTTGCAATCTAAGTCTCCAGTCCTGCAAACACTTACATGTGCGTAACTTTATGAACATCAATAGTCCATCTGAGTTGCTGGATTTTGGGTCTGCTATTTATTATTTACTTCATTACTACTATTACACATTGATATTGTACTAGTATCTACAGGCATCAACCAGGTTTGGACCCACTGTTCTAAGCACTGCACAAATATATTTTTATGGTAGAAGTCACAAGTTATACGGGGTTTTACAAGTTCTTAGTGAGTGAGTAGCAGTCTTTGTGAAAGCTTGCTCTCTGCCTTAATCTCTCTAACCTCAGGTAATTTATAGTGCTGTGTTGCTTCATGGGAACTGCCCATTGTTGTTTGGGCTGAGATTTCTGAAAAAAGAATTTGCTTATGTGCCTCTTTT
Source organism: Eretmochelys imbricata (assembly GCF_965152235.1). Taxonomy (NCBI): domain Eukaryota; kingdom Metazoa; phylum Chordata; order Testudines; family Cheloniidae; genus Eretmochelys; species Eretmochelys imbricata. Next base: position 94,743,451 of record NC_135573.1, on the reverse strand, counting down.
GACCACCACTGTTCAAGGGCTGGTGTATATAATATAAGCAAACAAATTGCACATAGAAAATACCCAGATTCCATGTCACTGATTTCTCCTCCAAAAGAAACTGATCTGCAAGGCCAGAATTTCTGCTACTACCTGGCATAGGGACAACAATGTAATAAATTTCAATCATTTCCCAAGAGCTTTTAATTTAACAAAGTTGTCATGGCTACAAACAAGTGGGAAGGAATGGGGTGAAGGAGTCAGAGGACAGTAGGATGCATATGATTTTTTGCAAGTCAATATTAACACTCTCTGTGGTTAGCTGGTTGCAGTTTTCTGTATGAATTATAGATGGCATGAGTTTTTAAGTGACTTTTGATGGTAGCTTTACTGGTTTTGACTGGAAGCTTTTTCCATGTATAAAGATTGGCATGGAAGAAAGCACAGACATTTCTTATGATCTTGGGCAAATCACTTATTCTTTTAGTGCCTCAGTTTACCAAGCTTGTAAAATCAGTAAAACACTATCTCACAGGTTTGTAATTGGGTTTAATTAATTTCTTTAGCATCACTAAATGACAGTTATATGTAAATTCCAGATATTAAGTTGGTAGTCTGTCTTTCTTGGTTAAACAACACAAGGCTAGACTGAGAGCTTAATAGAAAGGAACTGAGATTCAGGGAATCACACAATCTCCTGGTGGGGGAGACAGTTTATTGCATCCCTCAAAGGGGTGCTGCTTCCTTCATAGAATATCAGAGTTGGAAGTGACCTCAGGAGATCATCTAGTCCAACCCTCTGCTCAAAGCAGGACCAATCCCCAATTTTCCCCCCAAGATCCCTAAATGGTCCCCTCAAGGATTGAATTCACAACTCTGGGTTTAGCAGGCCAATGTTCAAACCACTGAGCTATCCCTTCCCACCTTGGTGCAAGTCCAGCTCCACTGGTTGATGAGAGGAAAGATGATTCCACCTACCTTCACCCCCCTCTCTGCTCTCTACCAGCCCACTTGCCTGAGGGGAAGAGTATTGAGCATGCAGCATCTGTTCTGTCCTGCCGTTTCATTGCATCAGAACCCAACATGTAGGAAGGTCCTACAGAGCTGCACAGGAGGATGTGGGAGTGGAGATAGGGTGACCAGATGTCCTGTTTTTAATGGGAAAGTCCCGTATTTAAGCCCTCTTCCAGGTGTCCCGACTTTTTGTTAAATACAGGCAAACTGTCCCGTGTTTTCTGCCTCCCCTGATTTCAGTACTGATGAGTCCTGCTTCTGGCCAGATCCCTGCTCATCACTTGCCCACCCACCAGTGGTGAGTGGAGTGGGGGGATCGACTGGTGGCAGAAGCTGCAGCATGTGGGGCTAGGGGACTCCCCTTGCTGGTTCATCAGCACAGTCCCCACGTTGTGCCAGCTTTCGGCCAGCAGGGCCCTGCTCCACGTCCTATTTCCTGCCAGGGCTAGCTGCGTGGTGCAGCAGCCGGTGAGTGGGAACAGGCGGCAGTCTCTGGCTGGGAAGACACAATGCCAGATACTGGGAGAGGCAGGCCTAGGAAGGCGGAGAGTGCCAGGCAGGGAGGGTTTGATTGGTCCGTCACCCCCCAGCCTTCATGTGTGTGAGAGAGAGGTAGGGGTGTGGCAGGGTTGCCAGGTGTCCATATCAAAACATTAGAAGATAAACTCTAGCACCTGCTATTGGTAATTTTTACCAAGTCATATTCTGCCTGTAGGTGTTACAACTTCTAGCAAAAAAACCACCATTTCAAAGCCCTGATCCTGTCATCCTTTCACATACCAGCTTCCACATGTTTGATTTCTAATACTACGATGACAAGAGGTACAAATCTCAATCTCTCTTGTAACAGAGTTAGGCTACATTTTGTTGAAGGAATGAGTTCTGAATTGTGTATCAGAGAGTAGGTTGTGTGGAATGTTAAAGTTTTTACCATATGGAGCACAAGAGAGTACTAAGTATCAGTGGCCAGCTGCCAATGAATAACTCAATAAGCTTGCCAACAGCAAACCAGATGTTTGCCCTTAAAACAGCCTCTTTTCTCTACTTGAAAAGAACTAAACAGTAAGATAGCCCTTGTTCTAAACACAGGCACAACATTTCTTTGGACTAAGATTTTTTTTAAAAAACATGGAAACACTTAAAAAAAACAACAAAGGTGCTCTACTTCCAATAAAGTATCACCTTTTTTTATACTATAGCACCCATAACCATTCTCCGGAGGAAAACCAAAACAAAAAAACCCCTATTTTTGTTTGCCAATATGCCAGAAGTAAACTGGCGTGATTAGAACTTGTGTTTGTTCGTATGTTTCTTTGGAGATAGCACTTAAAGCCCCACAGCAAGCAGGTCCATTTCCAAAACCAAAGGAAACACCACACTAATGCTATTCAAAGAGTTATGTAAATTCTTTCAAAAAGAACTGAAGAGAAGTGGGTGTCTTTGTTCTTGGAAAGGGTATTCTATAGAGTGCAATTACTGTTTAATTCCAGGGTTGCTGCAGAGATATACAGGTTGATATAATTGCTAGAGCTGATAGGAAAGAAAAAACAAAATTTTTGACTAAGTTTTAATCTAGAAACAATTTTTTGCCCGATGTTTCGTTTTGACATTTTCTAACCAGTGCTGCTGTTAACCCATTAAAGGCCAAAATCATATTGGTTTATTCATTTGAGCTAGCCTTTTGAAGTCAATGGGACTATATGCATGCATAAGACTAGTAGACATTGGCCCTACCCCTTCTCTCTTGCCCTTTTAAAAAATCCTACATTACCTTAATTAACAGCTGAGCAAATAAAGAGTCCCGGCAAGGATAGCTTTGTAGCAATAAAGTAGAACTTGAGCAATCTGAGCTTTATTCTCATTTCTGCAACATATATACTGTGTGAACTCTGGTGAGTCACTTTAAACTCTTTGTTTCAGATCCCTATCTGTTAAATGAGGAATAAAATGTTCCTACCTCACAGGAGAATTGAGAGGATAAATTCATGAACTTAAGTGAGATATTCTGCCATTACAATGATGGGGACCATATAAGAACCTAGGTCTGTGCTGAAAGCACAAAGAGAAAATCATATTAATATGAAAGAAACCATGATGGCCACTTTAGGAAAGGAGCATATCTACCTGAGCAGTTATGCTTGACTTCTTGTATGGGATTCAGTCCAGCATGGGGTGATATGGGCTTCTTGTGGATCTGCCAGCTTTTTGAGGAAAGGTTGTTGATTTTTCATCCCATTGGAATGTTGTGTTTGGGATCTCCATGCTGGGGTCCTTATGGAGATATCCTCCCCCATAGCTGTCTCTCATAGCTTCCATCACTGGAGGAGATGCTATGGTGCTTGGATTGGAACCTAAGGGAGTCTGTTGATGTAGTTTACATTTTCCAACATCCTCCTCAGCACGTAAGTCGCATCAACTCAGATTCCATTATATGCATACCCATTTACAAGTATGTAATTTACATCCTACTATGTCACCTCTGCATTTTTATCACTTAGGCTAAGGGAGCGGACAAAACTGACACTTTGAAGTTCATGAAAGTATAATGGGGGGGGGGGGATAAACAATTAACAGGAGGTCATAAGAAGCTGTAAATTAAGGAGGCCATCTTACAGTTCTTAATATATTTGTTTTAAATGGTCTAAAACCAAAACAATCAGTGTATCTGCTGAAAATGTAAATGGCTGAGCCATCCCTATGACACACACACCAAGCATTGGTCAACAGGACAGATTTGTCGAGAAGCTCAATCAAGCACCCAATGGAAATAAGTGTGACTTACTTTTTGATATGTCGCAGCCCACACTTCTTGGGCCTTAACTCAATACAGGCACATTAACTTTCTAAGAGCACAGAACCGGTTGTACCAGAGAAGCCTTCCTCCTCATTTTCAAAATTTTAGCAACTGTAAAGTCCACTGTGCCTGTGTGTTTGTGCTTCTTGACCTGCCTTACTGTTTAAATGGTTTCTGTTCAGTGCTAATACCAATACCAGTTCATTTGCTGTTGGCGGTGCTTTGGTTTTGGAGGAACAAGTTGAAAGAACTGAGATAGTAAACATGTGATATTAAAACCCCCACTATTCGTGAAGAGTTCAATAGAAAAAAAAATGGAACATTGACCATTGAAAGACCATGTAATTAAATTAGATTCAGTAAATTCAGCAATTAATTGGGGATACTGTAAGGTTCAATGGAAGATGGGTTTTGACAAAAAAAAAAACCTGTCAAAATAGAGCAACTCTGTCAATGGATGTACACATTCATGGGTAGTAGTGCCATCAAAATGTGCAATAACGGGAAAGGATGGTAGTATTTTTCTCATGCAGATAAAGAGGAAGAAACACGTACAAATTAAATTAAGGAAAACTCACTTTTGAAATATGCTATACTACAAAGTCACTGTTAGCACTAGCATAAAAAGCTGGGCAGACATGATAACACCACCTGATCAACTGCTTGCCTTAGTAACCCAGGCATAAATGTGTAGCTACAGGTCAGCTTATCACTCTCAGGGGCTGCATGGAACATGCAAAAGGACCAAGACCACCATTTAGAGATCCCAGGAAAAATATCATAAAGTAGTTCTATTCGTTAAAGCAGAATAAACAGAAAGGTAGATGAACCCAGTTATCGCAAAAATTGATCTGGGGAGGAACGGACATAATAATGATAGTGTGCCCATGCTATTTTCAATTTTTAATTTCTGTTTATGAATTTAAGACACCAATATTTCTGTTCATTCTCTTAGAATTTTAACTGCTGTGGCTTTTGAAGATAAAATTGTGAATCTTTATTGTTCAAGAATTGTGAAAGGTCCCTGGATGCCTGTCTCTTGATTTCTGCTGCATGAGTGCCTTGAAGAATTCTGCTCTCTTTTGTTTGAAGTATATTAAAACCTTGAGCCTTATTGTAACTAAAATCTTTTTTATTCCAAGATACAAAACATAGATTAAAAGAATAATTTATCAAAATAAATAATTTGTTATATAAATAATTTGAGTATAAATAAATATGAAATATATATTGAAGGACCCTATATTATAGACGCTTTGGGTCATAGATCATATTTTTCTGTGTCTTCTGTGAATTACTGAGCACACTATTGGGCATTCAGAAATAAGTGATATAGTGCATAATGATATACATATAGTTTCAAACACACATCCTACTAAACAGTTACTTTGTGTGAATGGATCTTGGAAACTTCCATTCCTCTTTTATTTTTCCTTGAAACAGTGTTTGTTTCCCACATAGTCTACCTTATTTTAATATTCCATTGTTTAAATAGGAATTTTTCCCCCAGTTGACTGTGGATGTCCTATATAGTACAGGTTTATTTCTAAACATTATTATTTATATTATGGTAGTGCTTAGAGGCCACAATTAGATTTCATATGTAAATGTAAAGATGGTCCCTGCCCCAGTGGGCATACAGTGTGGTGTAGGACTGACCTACCTAAGAGTATGTGTCTCTTTCTGCATAACATAGTGTCACAGCTGAGATCAGCAGAGGTGCTTGACCTGTAGTCATGTTAAGAAAAATAGTACAGTGTTTAGCTAGGGCTCTTAAGTGCTATGGTAATACAAGTAATAAATAACAATAATGAACTGTTGGCTAGGAATTTCCTGAAAGAGCTCTTTGGCTTTGGAATTTGCTCTGCACTTTGGTCCAGGGTAACTTTGAAATTTGTTGACCTTTAGGGCACACTGATGGGCATTTGAAAATAGTGGAGAATTGTGAGGTGGTGGATTATTGGAGAGAGAGTTTGACTTTAGCTTTTAATTTTTGTGGCTTTTTTTATTGCAGGTCATATTGGATGGTATTGCTGCAGTCCAGTTAAGTTGGTGGTCTCACTTTTGTGGTTTTTTTTTTAAACATTGCTTCAGTACTTCTGCTAATGCTTAGCTAATGGTGACCTACTGAAAAGAAACATCAATTCTTTGGGGGACAAACTGGGGAATGAGCAAGTCTGCTACTTCAGATTCTTTCTGAAATGAGTTATTCTTGACAACTAAAACAATGTTGATTGCGGATCTAGAATTTCCTGTCAACACATACAAACAACTTTTTGTTCATACATACATTTGAGAAATGTGACGGACCCTGAGACTGACCCTGTTTAAGCTGCCTGAAAATAGTTCAATGTCATAATCAGTTGTGACAATAATGTCAGACTATTCCAGAGCGGCCATGCAGATGAGTGAATAAATCAACCACCCTCAGGCTTGGTAAGGATGATCCCTAAGGTAGTGACAGCACACCTTATGCAGTTAAAGGCTTTTTGACTTACAAAAGTAATAGGAGGTCCAAATCAGAAGACTTCACTTCAAATCCTGGAGCAGTTTTAATCCACATCTGAACCCTTATGCCCATTTTATTTGTAATTGTTTTTGTTGACCAGGTTACCAATAATTTTTTCCTGTAATATAAAATCATGTTTTGATCAATTTTTTTTTTTTAAAAAGTGAAGAGTTTCTACTTAGAACATCTGTTCCTACAACAAAATCAAGGCCTGTGCAAGCGTTTTATGTATATGTACAGTATTTATATTTGTCATCATCAGTTCTTCTCACTCTCCTGCTGTTTCCCTCCCCCAACACACACACACACACACACACACACACACACACACACACACACACACCTTCTGTCTAGTATAGGAACTTAATTTCAATTAAAGTTTTCAATTTGACAGTGTCTCTGTGTGTTTGGAAACAGGCTAAAAAAACCCCTCATTCTGTAATGAATTATGGGGAAGATTGAGTGTTTAGAATTGCAACCAAGCTTAAGCAATCACATCGGATACCACTATGGAAAAATCTGCAGAAGCTTTGGAAATTCAGTTTTTCAGAAGAACAAAGAATTCTCACTGCCCCAGTTGAGCTGATAGCAGCCAATGACCAACCGGTATCTATTGTAGAGGATTCGTAGAGTGCTCAGAAAACTTCTAGTGTCTTGTTAACAGCTCCCCGAGGAAGGCAAGCAAGATTTTTGGTAACAATTATTCCGCATATTGGATTTATGAATGTGTTCAGAAGCAAGAAATAATTTGGGGACTTTCTGGCAGGGCTTTTTTAAAATTAAATGGTTATTAAATTTTAGAATGAAAAAGGAAGAGAGATTTAAATAACCTCAAATAATGGCTTCCCAAAAATATCACTTTAAAAAAAAAAGGCAAAGAAAGCCCCTGATTTATACAGAGAATATGGGATAAATTGACTTTATAAATCCGATTATCACTACATTACAATTGTAATTATGCCAGCAAAGAGGGAACTTGCAGGAGTCTGCAACAGGGGTGCTCAGATAACATAGCACAACAACAAAGCAAAGCAAATTAAAGCAAAAATGAAAGCCAGAGGAAGGAGGGAGAAATGAGAGAATCATTCCAGATTACTCTCCCACTTCCAACCAACACTGATAACCACAGCTGCAGGCAAGTCCTAGGCTGTTTAATTTCAGTGCCTTACACTAGCAAAGTATTTCTAGGAATAGCTTCCAAATTATTAGTAAAATGTGCATTGTGCTTTAAAGACATATGAAGATAAGAACCATGCTCAAAAAGTTTACAGTGTAAGGGCTTGATGTAACATTCACTGGCTTAAGTGAGCATTGAGCTGGCACCTAAATCGTTGCCCCTTTTTGGCCAGAGCAGTTACCCAGTATTTGGAACCTTGATGGGTTATTTCTGTTAGGAGGAGGAATAATTATACATATCTTTGGTGCACACTTGTATATATACAAAAAATGTACACAAGTCCTGTTCCCCTGAAGACAGTAGAAACAAAGAGGGGAGGCAGTTTCCTTGTTTAGAAATCTATGGCTGTCTTTCCAGTGAATAACTGTTCCCAACACAAACTCTCCTTTTTTGCTTCCTCACAGGGCCCTGTTCACCATTGCTTGTCTCTCTTTTTGCAGGCTTTCTCCTGGCTTTCCGCCTCTCACACATGCAGACCCACTCAGCTGTGACCAATCAATCTCCTCCAACCACAGCATTTGCAATCATTCACGTGCCTCCCAAAGCATTAACCACGCAGGACTCTCACACTAATTTAATTCAATGATAAAAATGAGGAACCTCCGTCTCAAGGCTGAGGTAAAGATTGATTTAAGTGATTCTTGTTACTATATTTGTACTTTGTATCTGTACTTCTGCCTTCTTAAATACACAGAAGTTCAAAACAGACCCACAAGCACAGTCAGATGTCATTCCAGAAGAAGAAAATCAATGAAGTAATTCAGAAAAAAAGTATGCGGGCTGTCATGGAAAAAAAGCAGAGACAACTGTCTGCAAATTAAGAAAGCTGCATTCCGGCAATTGCTCTTCCTGTGCAGACTCAAAGACAGGTGTGGTTGTATGAATTATATAGCAGAATACATTTAAAATCGATACTTTAAGATTTAACTACAGTGAAAACTTACAGTGAGGTAGTAATTAGCGTTTCAAAATTAATTAAAATGAGTAAGAAATTGCAGTCTAATTAATCATGAGTGAAAAATACTGAAATTATTTCACAGATAGACAAAGATGAAATACCAAATCACCCATGGAGAATGATGGGGAATTATAGACATTCTGACTTAGAAAAGAAATGGAATTCTTCTCATGGAAGACTTAATCAATATTGTGATGATTGTATCTGAATTATTTGTACACTGCACACTGTGTGTGTACTAGGCACTTTTAAAATATATTTTGCAAAAGCAGTTTCATGGCACCAAAAACAGTACAGTAATTATCTAGACAAAGTCCATTTTAGCAAGGTCCTGAAAAACCTCTAATTGTTTACAATTCCTAAGAATTTCTAAGATTTGTGTATGACTGTGATACGCAAGTACATAAATTCGTCCAGACAAATTTGGCTCATCAATCACTAAAACACAAAATAGTAAAATGAAATAATAAGATTAGTGATGAGAATTGATTGTGACTAAATTGATAAATTTAATCTGTCAATCATAGAAAGAAATATGTCTTTTTTTAATAATCTTTTGTTTTTTAAAAAAGCTAATCCTTATAAAACCTGCTTGATTGACAGTTCTCGTGAACAGTCATTTGTTTATCCACATAAAAGATAACCCTGGACCCATGTCTGTGTGCAGCAACTCTTATCATGATGGACTACCTCTAAAAGTGAGAACAACTGCCTCTATGCCTATTTAGATCTCCTCCTCTCTGGTAAGAATGACAAATGGAGTTGGTCAAAAAACAAGGACAAATATTCACAAAAACTTTGTCAATATTTATAGGGGATGGGGGGGTGGTAAAAATGTAAAAAAAATTAAAACTTCAAAAAAGTCCCCCAGCTCTGACCATAACAGTGCCTATTATATTAAGGATCACTGTCCTGCAGGAACCAGATGGAGACTGGTCATTTATTCCATACAGATCAATGAACAGCCATACAATGGTAACAATTTTTTAATCACTGCTGAGGTTAATTTAAACTGGTAATATAGAGGTGAGAATCTGAACTCTGTAACCAATTCTTTGATCTGTCTAGTCCTTCAAAAAATTATTCTTTTATTTCTCAAGAAGGGAGCTCTGTGGTTACCGTGTGAGATAGTAGAACTTGTCAACCCTCTGCCATGGAGCCCAAGTGGATTCTGAAGTCTTCAGGGCTCCTTGGGCTAGGATTTGAACTGTTATAAACATACATTAAATATCATTTATCCAAATGCAGCATCTTTATTTAAAAAAAATATAGTATTTATTTGCTCAAGCTGTTTTTTTCTCAGTTTCATTGAAAAGATCAGGTGAGCGCAGTGTGTGGCAGTTACTCTTCATTGTTTAAAGGTGACAGTCAATGGGTTTGATTTTCCTTTCAAAAGAAATTCTCACAGAATGTCTGGCCCTGATAACTGAAGTATGTTCAGCTTCCCTGTGCCAAATCAGATGCCACCAGCTGGGCCAATTGAGGGGAAAGGGCTACCTCTGGGACTATAAAGGGTGTGAGAGAGAGAGAGAGAGAGACCCAGTGAGGGGGAAGTGGGAGAGAGAGAGAGAGAATGAGAATGCATGCATGCATGCTACAAAGCTGCAGGAAACAGGAGCAGCAGGACTGCTAGGGTACATCTTCAAAACAACTAAACACCCACAGCTGGCCCGGGTCACCTGACTTGGGCTCCTGGGGCTGTAAAATTGCTGTGTAAGTATTCAGACTCGGACTGGAACCTGAACTCTTGGACCCTGTGATGGCAGAGGGTCCCTGAGCCCAAGACCGAATCAGCTGACCTGGGCCAGTTGCGGCTGTGCCGCAGCTGTTTTATTCCAGGGTAGATGTGTACCTGGGAAAGGAGGCAGTGAGAGCCTGAAATGTAAAGGATGAGCTAAGGAACTGGTTGGTTTGTTTAAGTCTGGACAATAAACCTGCCTGAGACTGTGGGTGTGGCAGTGAGTCCGTGGCAAGTTGGGGAGAAGCTCTACCTTGTTAAGGGTTTATATTCCTGCGAGAGCATACCTCTGTTTAGAAGAGAAGTCCCACTGTCTACTCCATCAGCCTGCTATTTATATTTCACACCATGACTTGCACTAGCGCATTTGTTTCTCGAAAACTGAAAACGGCTATAAAATTGTTACCACTCGAACAACGTAGACGCTCAAAAAGCTGGTTTGGTTTTCCTGCCGCCTTCTCAGAAATGTGCTCCTCTGAAAAATATTGACCTTGCAACTTCTGGCATATGTCCGATTAGCCTGATTAATGAGATTTTTACATCTAGCAACCTACCATCATACTGCTTGTTCCTGAATACAAAAGATTTACAACACTGTCTTACTCTTAGCTTTATCAGAATGGAAACGCAGTATTATCTGGTTTTAGAATAGAATCACATAATTAAAATATATTTGGGGGAAGGGAGAGGGGAAAACACACTTTATTACTCTGGAATTATGGTTCAGAACAAATATTAGAAACTCAAGTGTTATAATAAACACAATATTTGTATAAGATTTTAAAACAACTAAAATTCAGATAATTTTTTAAAGTTAAGAATTGATATTCATACTTAACCATCCAAACTACCTTAATCCTTCCAAACTTCATCTCATAAATGACCATTGAAAACCGATGCACCTTAATCTTAATCCTCTGGTGGTTGCACTGATCTCAGTTTACTGTGTAGCCAAGATAGTCTATGGAAAGAAAGGCTTGAAATGTCCCTGATTGGACAAAAGAGATTTGATCTGAGATTGAGTTTGATTAGACTGGAGCCGGAGACATCTCAATATAAATGACTCTCCCTATGGGATCCTCAATTTTGAAAATATTTTCACCTTCCTTAGTCTAAAATAGCCTAAATTTGGAGATGTTTAGAGCACACTACAAGGTCCAGCTCTTTCCCCAGGCTAGTAATTAATAATTTGTTACAATAGCACTTTAAATTTGTCAAAGGCTCCTAGAGCTTGGGAACAGGTGCTTTTAAATTTGTTATAAATAAAATAACAATGAGTAACCAGGTGAATGTCCTAAGGATAAGCCTTTGGTAGTTGGCAAGATTCTGATAATTTTAGGAATGCTACTTCAGAACTGGATAACTTTTAGTTATAAATGTCAAGGTGTTGGATTTGATATTGTATTGTAACAATATTTTTTCAATAAACCTCAGCTAAAGTGTCTCCAGCTAGCTGTTTTGTAACTGGGATCTGGCAAAAGATGTTTTAAAAGGAAAAAGAAAAACTATGATTAGCATGTGGTGGGGCTACCCCAGAACTGTTTTAATCATAGAAATCCGAGCAACTTGCCAGGGGAACAGGCAAAAACTGGGCAATGTAAACCTGCCTGTGGTTTGTGGAAACCTCACTGAACCCAGTGTATTTTCATGCAACATTTTGGGTTTCACGAATCAGTATTTTCCAACTAAATCCTGTTTTGCTGGAAAAATTCCTGACCAGCTCGAATCTCATCAAAATAGGGCTGGTCAGAACCTACAAATTCCATGTGAAATTCTCAAATTAAAAAAAAAAGTCATCAGAAAACTTACAATTTTGCCATTTCCCATGGACTAGGGAGTGGGTGAGGGGCCAGGGAAAATTGAAATTTTCATTTTGAAAAATCCAAATGGAATTCTGTTTTGACTTTTTCACATGAAATTGGCTGCCTGCTTGGCAAACTACTGCAAAGTCGGGAGCCTGGAAGCCTTGACAGCCCAGCTTTGAGCTGAGGATTTCAGGGCTGTCAGGCTCATGGCTGGTCATGGATGTGCAGTGGCCTGAAAGGCCTGCTAGCTGGCAGAAAATCAGATTTTCCTTAGAGTCAGTGTAATTGACACGTTCCAGCAAAATGTTTAGATTTTGATGAATTGGTAGTTTTCTTCTCTGTTTATGTGTAAACAAATGCTTTATACAAGACACGTTTTGCATTAATGTTGTTTTTAGTTTGTTTGTACATAGAAAGCAACATTTCATAAAACAAGTTAAAAACTCCCAGGGAGGCAGAGGGTTGGTATTCATGGGTGGGTAGGTTACAATTTCAATTATGATTTTACTTTTCTAGTTTTGGAGATCAGGTGGTACTGCTTGTTTTATTCTTGTTTGTATGATTGTTTTTTTAAAACCAATCTCAAGAGTGCCAGGATCCTTGGACAGGTGTATTTTTATATATCCCCGATCAATATAAATCAAAATGCTGAAAGCAAATTTTTAGGGCCATTCAAGTTTATAGAAATTGTGGACACATAACCACCGGCAAAATTCTGTGTGTGTGTGTGTGAGAGAGAGAGAGAGAGAGCGCTAGAGATCAGATTTCACAGACTTCCTCTGTAACCTTAGACAAGTCATGCTGTCTCTCTTGCCTCTGTTCTCCCTATGGGTACTATGGGGACAATTGTACTTCCATACCTGATGGGGCTGTTGTGAGGATAAATATCCTACAGATTGCGACGCTAACACATACTTTGGTAATGGGTGCCATAGAAGTATCTTTGAGAGAAGGGAAACAGAAGCAAACTCTAGCAGGGCTGGCTATAACCTGAATACCCCTCATGGCCCGGGGTGCCTTTTTGGTGCTCTGCTAATAATTACTCCCTCAAAGATCTCACTTTATCTGAGGTCAAAATATCACTCCTAGGGGCCTAGGTCTATTCACAGAAAATAACTCCAAGTCCCAAATTAAAGTCCCACAAACAACATTTCTCTGCCATCAGAGATTTTGCACTCTTTCCCTTGCTTGCCCTGAGTCTCTGCTGCCTTAACAGGCTACTCTCAGCCTTTCCTAGCTGGAGTCTTAAGGACTGTTGATGCTTAAAAGGCTACAGCTGCACCACCACAGCGCTGCAGTACAGACAATACCTATGCCGACGGGAGGGACTCTCCCATAGGCATAGGTAATCCATCTCCCTGAGAGGCAGAAGAATTCTTCCATCGACCTAGTGCTGTTGAAATGTGGAACTTAGATCAGCTTAACAATGCCACTCAGGACTGTGGATTTTTCACACCCCTGACAGATCTAAATTTTCTAGGGTAGACCAGGTCTTAGTTCCAAATCCCAGGACTCTGCTGGAGTCCCAGAGTGAAGAAAGCATCTCCCCTTCATTACAGCCACTCACTGTTGTCTTAGCCACAGGCTCCCCTGCCTTTGGGGCAAAGAACCATGTTACACAAACATGCAACCCCAAAAAGTCCCGTATTTCTTACTCTCCCTCTTCTTTGAGAGAGAAAACGATTGAAGTTATGATTCACGCTGTCTACTATAGCAACTACATTTGTGAAGTATTTAGCAAAAGCCAGCCACATACAGAGTCTTAACTATAAATATTAACAGTGTAAACTGAAAGCTCAAGCATTGTGTAATAGCTGGTCTCCAGACAGACAGCTTTTATAACTACACGATGTCATTTTCATGTTTTTGATTTTCTGATCAGTGCTGGATCAACTTGTATAGTGGGGGTGCTGAGAGCTATTGAACCAAACTGTAACCCTTGTAGATGATGGAAACCAGTTCAAACCAGGGTGCGTGGCAGCACGGCACCCTTAGTTCCAGCACCTATGTATAGATGTGTAAAAGGGGTCTAATTTTCTCAGCCTCTTGGGTACAATTAGCTCCCATTGATGTCAGTGGAAGTTACTCATATCCTGCAAGGGAAGATTCAGGGCCCAGGAGTCTCAGCTCTTGGTAGGTTTCTATAGGGGGCCACATTTTCAAATGGCATCCCTAACTTAACCAGCAAAGTTTGTGAGAGTGCCTGTTTGCAGGCACAAAACCCTGCATTAGAATCACAAACAGATTGCAATTTTTGTGGAGGAAGTTGTGGTGTTCTTCTCCATCAGGCATGGAGAGCTTGTATTTAACACTTACTCTCTTTTTAGTTGAAGCATTGTGTACCTCTATACAACAGCAGCTCCCTGGTGTCTAGAATCCTGTTTTCCAAAAGGGAACATCAACTTTGGTTTCAGAAGCCACACCCCCTACAGAACAATAGCTGTTACTCCACTATGTCTGTGTGCACAGGGCAGGAAGGGAAATACATCTTCGTACACTCTTGCATCTGTCAAATTTTCACAAATTACTAATATACATTATACAATAAAAACTCATTACTTTATGATAATAGGAGAAAAAAGGGGCAAAACTGGAAGCTAAGGAAGAGCCTTGTTTGTGTTCTGGAGCAAGTTGTTCTTTTGATTGTACAAATCGGTTACACCAACAGTTCACACAAAGACTTTTACAAAGAGAGAAAATGAATCCATGTTAGGGTGGGATAAAAAAGTTTATTGTTTAGTAAAACTGAAGCTGGAATGATACCATATCAGTAAAATCTAAAATGGAATTACACTACATGAAAACAAAGCATCTGTTACTCTTGACAGGCAGGAAGTTCAGGGGGAGAGAAGGAAATGTTTGACAAGGAGAGATGGGATCTCTCCCAAATATTTTTTATATTCTGCCTTTTTCATTGCTAAAACTTTCCACCCAGAGGTTGTTGCTTCAAAGAAGAAAAAAACTGTTTAGAGCAAGAGCTGAAAGAAACATTATTAAACACAAACAAAAGTGCCTCTTCTATGTCTGTGATTAAAGTGTCATCTCACAAAGACAGAATTAGTGGAGAGCAGTAGTAACAGATAACCCGGAAAAAAAAATGTATGTGAGGAATGCAGCTCAGAACAGTAATTATGAATGGAGGCATTACTTCCATGAAAGACCATGTAGCAAAGCTGGTTTTGAATGGTGAGAGACAGCAGCTTAAGAGATTGTTAAAATAGTGCCAGAGAGTAGTCAGGATCTGTCTGAAAAAGTCAGGATAAGAAATCAGTAATTTAGTGGACAGACTGCACAACATCACAGCTATCACTACACAAGGTGACATGAACTAGAAGGAGTAGGTTTGAACTATCATGAGTTTGCTGTTCAGAAATGACACAAAAAAGTTTGTTTCTTTCTTGAACTGCACTCATTTTACAACTGGTGATTGACTGGAAAAAATCTATTTCCCTTTTATCAGTTTTTCTGTTCTGGTATTAAATTTACAAACAGATGCACTATTGATAACACATCCTGTATTTAAAGCATGGACTCCCTTTGTGTGTCTATGCATGATTTTCTCTTTAAAGATTGTGATTAGATTTAACTGAAAACCTACCCTCCACCACAAATGTGCTAATTTTTTGTTCAGCATTCAGCATGTGGAAGGTTTCAAGTATTGGTCATAAACAGAAATGCATTTGAAAAGCATTTTTTAGCTCCAAATATTTTAGCTCGTATTCTTGAGACATTTTAAAATGATAAATGACTACTTTTTTGGAGCTGCAGCACATGATGATTTGCTCTCTGCCACCAAACCTCCCCCCTTCCCCGTTTTTTTGGATGACTTGTTGTTCCAAGTAATTTGAGTCTTTATGGATAGTCTGCCTCTGACTGTGGTTACTGTGCCATAATGCTTGGGAAATCTTAGATTATTTTCCCCCTTTTTTGTTGATGTGATTTCCTGAAGCACTACAAACAAGTTTTGCCTGTTTAATTTTTACCCTGTTACTTGTAACATTAGAGTCCAACTTTCTTATCTTATGTTACCAGCTTTTATAGGTTTTATAGGATCAAGAGCCGATTTTCTTTTTCATCCCCCTGAATTCGAAGAAAGAGCACATTCTCATCCATTAAGCTTAGCAAGTAAGCAATTTTTTCCAGTGATGAATTACCTGATCATTTTATGTGTAAGCGGGGGAATAGTCCTGCTATTGTGGGGAACTTTCCTGGCTTCTGCACTATCCCGGTGAAGTGGGCTAGCGAAAGGATCTGAGTCCTTGCTCCCACTTCCTTTACCCAGTGGCCTCCCTGCTCTTGGGGACTCCCCTTCCACTCTCCTGTCTGGCAGAGTCCTCATAACCCCAACAAGGCTGGGCCCAGGATTCCTGGGGGTCTCAACCCCCAACCCTGCTGACAGGGGCTAGGGTGTCCCCACTCCAGGGTACTCTCTCTGCACTGAGCACTTTTCTGACCCACTGACCATTACATACAAATTAAAGCAAATGTGAGTTATTTAATCAACAATTAATTTAAAAAAGAATAAGGAAAAATGGGAAAGGTTAAAGGAAACAGATCAACCTGCTCTGTGGCAGGGAACATCACAAACAGTGTCTCTGGAATGTCCGGGCAATTCACAGTCTGTTCCTTGTGAGTCCCAGGCCTTCTTCTCAGGCCCTGGCTGTGCTACAGGGATGCCGTGGTTTGGACACTTGCTCTGGTGGTGGCCACACGCCCTCAGGCTCTAAGTGGTAGGACCCTTCTTCCCAGTGTCGCCCTTGCCCTGTTGGGGTTACAATCCAAGCCTGGCCTGCAGAGCCTCTTGGCTGAGATGTCTCCCTGTGCTGGGCCTGCTGCCCAGGGTCCCCCTTGCTCTCCCCAGCTGCTCACCACACCCAGCTCCGGACTGCTCCAGCCCCAGCTCCACCACTTGGTCTCTGCACTGCTGCTCCTGCTCTGTCTCCAGCTCCCTGGGCTGCTTCTTTGCCCTCTCTGGCTCTGGTTGCTGCAGCTCTGCTCCAAGGACAGGTCTGCTCTGCAGGCTGCTTTTGTGACTCTGCTCCCAGCACTGACCTGCTTCCTGGGCTGCTTTTCTGGCCCCTCTGGCTCTGGTTGCTGCAGCTCTTCTCCCAGGCCAAGTCTGCTCTCTCTGGGCTGTGCCTCTGGCTTTGGGACTGCAGTTCTGCTCCCAGGACAGGGTCTGCTCTCTCGGGGCTGCTTTTCTGGTCCCTCTGGATCTGGCACAGCTCTGCTCCCCAGCTTATCTTGGGCTCCTGCTTTCTCCTTAGCTTGGCCCCACTCTGTCTGACCCAGGCAAATCCAGCTCACACGGAGGACGGGACCTCCCTGGCCTCCTGACTCTCCTATTAGCCTGCCCGCCCTGTCATTCAGGCTGACCTGGAGTATTGGCCTCTCCCCATTTTTCCTGGGGACTATCAGTCCCAGGGTCCTGGTTTCCCATAGACCCTTCCCCTTTTAGTACTGGGAGCTAGCCAACCAAAACACCCCCACTGAATGTTAGTAAGGGGGCAACAGTCCCCTTACATATGGCTAAAGCCTACCAGAGGTCTTTTTTTACAGACCCCTTATATGTCTGTTAAGAATCTGTACTGTACCCCACACCTACCACACTCAGATAGTTTCCAACCTCTTATGCCCTTCCTGGGGTTAGCCTTTTTTATTAGTATTTATTTATTTATTAAGTTAAGGCATTACATCAGCATTTTGTATTGTAAAGTTGGAGCTAGAGAGATGCACCTGGTGTGGCTGCCAATGTGAGTCAGTAGAAAAGCTCTGCAGGCAACTTCCTCGCAAGGACCTGGTCACAAGGCATGATTTAATAGTAGTGACCTAGAGATGGGTCCTAACCACTTACAGGAAGGTCTGTACCAGACTTAAACGTTATAGTCGGCAGAACTAAAACCCTATCTCTGAACTGCGACTGACCCTAAACATTTGTCAAGTGACTTTTAACTCCAGAAACAGTATTTTAGCAGTTCCAAGTGTAACCCTTCTGCCAGTCAGAGTTGGCAGCAACAAGGGCCGGGTTCAATATCTAGGGGATTCATTCCAATAACACAATGCAAACTGGCTCGAGCCCCCACCCAGTGACCTAGGACAAATATATACCACCCCCGCTGGGCACCTCCAAGAGGCAATACTTCCCCTCTCACAAGCACATAGTCTGAGTGTAGCAAAAAGCCTTTTAATAACAGAGAGAAACAATGTGGCATTATGTTGGGGAAACACCACCAACAGGATTCGTAACACAACCCATGAGCAAAAAAACCCCACCCCAAACAAATTGGGGCATGCCCTTTCCCTTTGGGTCTTGAGTCCAGCAACCCCAAATCACCCAAAGTCCGAAAAGTCCAATGACCCAAAAGTCTCTGTCCCTGGCCAGGGCAGCCCCAGAGTTCAAAAGTTTATCTGCAGAGCTTTACCTCCCAACCTGTGTGGAGATGGGGGGGGGGAGAGGTAAGGGGCACCTTACATGATCCGAAGGTGACCACCCCACAGCTCCATAGGCCTTCGCTCCGCCAGCCGCCCCACGAACTGTTTCACTCGGCTCCGCTCCGCTCTGCAGCCCGCAAGCAGCTCCTACCGTCCCACAAACTGCTCCACCAGCCAGTCCACAAACTGCTCCGCTCCATGTCCCACAAGCAGCTCCCGCCATCCTATGAACTGCTCCACCAGCCTGTCCACAAGGCATTCCAGCCATCCCACAAACTGCTTCACAATATATCTTCAGGCTCCCCCACTACTTAACACAACACTCAGTGATTTCAGCTCTTAGTCAGTTCAGCTCTTTGATGAATTCAGCTTGTAGTAGGGGAGCCTCAGTGCTGGTACACCATTAGCCCAAAGTGAGCTCAGCAGCCTGTAACTAGACTCCTAATGGAATCAAAATTAGCTCCGATATTCCACAGTGGAGAGAAGAGGAAATGCAATTAGCATATAAGGCCCTCACCCAGGGGCCCATGCCACCAAGTATCAATACTTGTCCCCAGCCTCTCTCAATTACAGAGTTTTGGAACCCATGACCCTTGCCTAGCTAGTGCTACGTAGTTGATGGTGAGTCCCTCCATCATAACAAAAGGCCAAGTACAGTTCCAAGCACAGTTCCCATAATAACAATTTATTCTTCCTTCCTCAATAACAGAGACACTGGAGATCCCACAGCAGCCAAGTGACCATTTGGGCAGCTATGGCCTCATTCTAGGCGGGGTGGGTGTGCCTATGCAAATGAGATTGGCCTCTGAAGTTCTTTTCCACAACTTGCCATACCTCACCACCAGATGTCAGGGTGGAGCTCATTCTGACACTGCTTACACAAGTAAATCCCATGACTTTCTGAAGTTCTGGGGACCAGAAAGGAGAAACAATGGTGTTACTGCTTTTCTCATACTATAGGTTTTGTCTCTAAATTGGAACATTTTGTTACCCTCTACTCTGCGTAGTGAAGGCAGTCTGTGGCCTCTGCCTAAGAATATTAACTCCCCTTCAACACTGACTGTACTCTAGTGTATTTATCTTCTCTTCTGTAGAAAAACAACTGCAACAGTCAATGCTTTTGCATTGCAGGTTTTAAAGATTTACTTTAAAATTAAAAAGAAAAGCTAGGGAACCTGATGAATGTGTGGACATTATTTGGGATTATTTTCCTATTTGTTCTAAGTGATTTAGTGAGTGAATCTAAAAAAGACTTGTGAAGAATGGGAAAGATGAGTGTTAGCAAACCAAAAGCCAAATGAAAATGTCTACATATACTATACAGAAGGGTTATTAGCAGAAAAAAATAAAGAATAGGCTGGATTTGAGAGAAACATGAAAACAAAGCAGACACTGAGCTTCTGTGGATGCTTACTGGTATGGTAATCTGTAAACAATGTTAATAATGTGACCGAGATAAATATTGTATGTTCCTAGGAAACCAAAAGGCCAAAAGGCAAAGAAGCAACAGATTAATTGGTTTCAGAGAGAGAAATCACACCACTCTCATATTCAGCAAATGGAACATAATTACCTCTGAAAGTGGATGAGAGGGATTCATATAATAGGTGACAGCAGATGTTAGGCACATCGCTGAAGCACATGACATTGACATAGTCACCCAATGCCAGTGACTTGTTAGTTTCCCTGAGGCTGAGGATCCATTTCTATCATCAAAGTCTGAAATGAGGCTGCTCTCTTGGGATGTCATAACCAAAGGATGGCAAAAATGAAACAGCTTGCTGAAGAATGACATTATCATGCATCCTTCCAATTGTGATGGGACAAGCCAAATTCTGCTCTCAGATGTTCATGAAGTTTTCACTGAAGTCAATGGGAAAGGACTGCCTTGGGTCTTATGGATACTTTATGATAAGAATGATCCAGAAAGCCAGGCCCTAAAAAACATAGGCCATAACCCTTAGCAAGAGAACAAAGGTCAGATAAGAGTACTTTGCTTGAAACTGAACTGTAAGCCATTAGAGCAGAAGGAAGACCTGTTTAACTGACCTGGGACTGGTTACTGCTGAATATAGAGATAGAGGTGTAGCAGGTAAGGGTCACTGCTCCAGCAGCATGGAGTTTAGGACATGTAGACTCTCTTGTTATGTTCCTCTTCCTTTCCCCTGTCCCCCTGTGAAGACAAGTTGGAAATTGCTTGTATGGTGCATAGAATTAGACAGTGTCCCTGCATGAGTTCTCCACAGACTACTTTCCAGTGGAAAACACATTCCACTGTGTCTGCATGGCAGTCTGTACCACTATGTTCACCCCTTTTATAGGACTATACATTTTGTACAAAGTTTGCCTCGTGAAGTATCATTTGAAAACCTATAATTTGCTGATCATTATTGTCCTGGTTAAAGATGTGTGGCAACATTGTCTGTGAAATTATAACATTCTACTTGATGATGTTACTAAGATATATTTTAAATTTGGAGACACACAAATTGGTTTGCCAGACATAAAAGGCTAGCTGACACCACAGACAGATGTCAGCAAAGTCAAACGGTTTGGTTAAGTGGCCACTCTTTTAACAACTTAAAATCTATCTTTTGATAATTAATTTGTTTTATCTAAACAGATTTGCTTGGATTGAAGTGTTTGGGAAACTCCATTTGGTATTTCAGGATTTGTGCATATCATTTTCTATTAATAAAATAACAGGCTTTCTATGAGCTTGTATTGTGCAACTGGGAAGTACAAGATGCGCATTGCTGGGGAAAAGTTTGGTACTGGGAATTTTCTGGTGTTACTCTGCAGTGTAATTCATGAGTGACTGACTAGAACTCTCATATACTAAAACTGGGGGAAACTTAAATGCTGGTGGCAGTTATGAGGAGACCAAGAGTGATAGCTTACACAGCGAAGCAGTGTAAAAAGCCATCCCAGGTTGGAGAATTGAGGGGACACAGCTGTTTAACAGTCCAGATTGTACCCTGGGTAATAGTATTGTCTGGTCCTGGGGTATCCATACTGCACACTTGAATCTTGATCAAAGATTTAACTAATCCTTATAGCATTAATGTAAACAGAAAAAGAGTGTGAGGCAGGATATCTGGGAAGTTTTGACTTGCTGAATTTTCTATGAGTAGTTTTATGGGTGGGAGAAGGTTTCTCTTTTCTCCAAAGAACAGGTCAGCTCCCTATATTCGAGGATGCATTAAGCTCTATCTGTGCAGATCATGGAATACCCACAGATGACAGGAGCATCCACACTGATCCATTGGTTCCTCCTACCCCAAGATAGTACAGCTACTCCAAGAATAATGCTACTCCTGAGGAGTTCATTGTGTAGATGAGTTAGTAGTGGGTTCAACCAACAACTGTTTCTGGAACATTTCAATCAGCAATCTATGGTATGTGAGGGGAGTCTGATATGAGAAGGCCCACTTCTTGCTGTCAACTCTGACTCCTCAGAGATCTAGAGCATCTACCATACAGAGGAGTTTCAATCGTGTCTGGAAGCTTATGTAAATGTGATGTGGTGCTGTTATTTTCTTTACACCCAGGGCCGTCCTTACCCATACGCAAAGCACACAGCTGAGTAGGGCACCAGGAAATGTGGGGTACCAAATTTCCTGGTGCCCTGCGCAGCTGTGTGCTGCTCCAGCCCCTGCTCTGGCTCTTCCGCAGGCCCCTACCCCTGCTCAGCCCCAGCCCCGCCCCCATTCCCCTGAAGATTGCAGCCAGGCCAGACCCTGCATTCACTGCGTGGTTAGTGGAGCATCCCAGCCCCAGCCTGCTGCACTCCCCTGGCTCCCAGCTGAGCCGCCGGCGAATGCTGGGGGGTGGTTTCCCCCTCCCCCCAAGCCTGGGAGCCAGGGGAGCAGAGCAGCCTGGAACCGCAGGCCTCTGTGGGCGGGAGCAAGGGAATCGGAGCAGGCTGGGGCCAAGTCACTCCACTTCCCGCAGCAAGTGGCCAGCCAGCCCTTCTCCCCGCTCACACGGAGACCTGGGGCCCCGCTACATAGGGCACCAAAATAGCTAGGGACGGCCCTGCTCACACTATGAGGTTAGCCCCTCATCTGCTATATTCTTCTATCCTCAGTGTAACACATCTGAGGGAAGCATGTGATCCTAAATCATAACATGAGACCAGACTTACCGAAAACAACCGAAAATGAAAGTTATGGGGACCAATATTTAATTGAATCATTTTGATTTATCTTGTTAAATTTCTGTCTCATGCCCTGGGTGATTCTCCACTTTAAGTGTAGACGTAGTCATATACAGATTCATGAATTTGGGTGTAGTAGCTTAATCAACATTAAAACTGAGAGCAGCACAAGAGTCCCAATGTAGTATTTTGTCAGAGCAGTATGCATACTGCAGGTTTTTTTTTTCTACTTTTATTAAAATCATTTCTAGGGCAGGGAGTGGAGAATGTTTCTTGAGCTTGTTTCAGCTGAGAGCTCAGCATGGAACACGTGTGAATTGTTAAGTGGTATCTGTTCTGCCAGTCAGTGAGGTGTCGTGTGCTTTGTTTCATATTATGGGCAGAATAATGTACTTTAACATTGGATTACAGGATACAGCGTGTTAAACATGACTCCGCCCACAATAGGGAATTGTAGGACACACAGTTACATACTAACGATAAGGGTCAAGGTTAGGTTAAGGCAATCTAGGGGCCACACAGGAGTATCAGAACACGGTGGCACTGCCCCCATTTGCAGTGGTGGTGCGGTAGGGAGGACCCCCTGTTCTCACCCAAAGAGGCAAAGGCAACAGCATCAGAGGACACCTCACTTTCCTTTGGAGCAGCTAGGGCAACAACAGAGATTCCTCTGGCCCCTGTGGAGGCAGGGGTGGCAGAAGAGATGTCTTAATACTTACCCCAGCAGTCAGGTTACGGGAGCGTGGGTGGGTGGGTGCTGGCTGCACCCTTTTTCTCCCGTCACACACACAGTCCTCCTCTATATGGTGTTGGTCAGTCCCCCAGAGCAGTAAGTCTTCACGTTAACATTCCATTGAGAGGAATGAAGCCACTCATCAAGCTATTGTTTCCGGAAGTCTGCACACTCGGGGACATTACTGCATTGATATCACACTCAGTTTCAAAATGTTCTTCACAGCCTTAAGGACTTATATTTAAAAACCTGAGATTGTGATATAATGGCATGCCATGAGAAACTGGGGCCTTAGGCCCAAACCTGTGGTAGGCCTGTGCCTTGCTCCAGCCTTGGGTAAGGGAAACTTTGGAGTGATGGTTCTGATTCTGCTGTTGAAAGTTGTGGCTGTGGTGGAACTAGAAATCTATCTAAAAGAACAAACCAATCACAATCCTCCATAGAGACACACAAATGTTATACCACTGGCAACTCTCTGCTGCTAGAAGTTGTCAAAACAGCTCACCAGCCCCGGAATTTTATTTATTATACTGTTGCACACAATTCATTTATTTGTCAAGCGCCACAGACGCAGCAGACGAGCTATTGCAGTTGATGACACATGCTGTTTGAAGTGGTGAATATATCGTAAGAAATGTGTATGTGCCTTCGTGCACAAACTCTGGGTGTAGGCCTGTGATCTTTTTCATTGCTTTACTATATTATAATTATTTCATATCAAAATTTGTAATTCACCTGAAGCCTGGGATAGGCACAAAATGATATGAATAAAAAAAATGCTTTTGGACAACCTAAAGCAAACTCAGTGAAACTGTTTGTGATGAGTAAGCATATACTATGCCCCAAGATCACCTTAAACCTGTCCACTGTAGAATATATATCTTGTATTCTGATATATTTACTGAGCACTGTCTTCAATCCACTTTCAAAACTTTTGATACTGCTGAGCAAGTGAATGTTTAAAGCAAATTCTATTCAATTATACTCACCTTCATTCATTGTTCTGTACAATAGTTGATGCAAATTCATTAGATAGAGGATATCACGTATAAATTGGTCCATTGCAAATCAGTATTCTTATCTCACACAAGCCCCTATATTTGATTAATAACAATATAATACCAGTGTATTATACAAACCAATTAATATATTAAATATGCATGGACCAGTTTAGGTTATGGAATCTAATCTAATCAATTTCATTAAACTGGTTAATGTAGCTCTCAATGTGAGTTGTAAAATGTCTGAGAATTGTTGTTAAATGTGCAACCTAAAATCTTTAGGAGGCTTGTGGAAAACAAAAGGAACTAAAAGAAACATTTGCAGGTTTGATTTTTGGCTGTTATGTATTAGTTTATGAACGGTAGAGACTTCTAAATATACAAAAAATCTTGCACAGAAATACAAAATACAAATACAAAATCTGATTCCATCTTTTGGAATATTCTGAGCTACTCGTTCAGCAATTTTATTTGTTGAATTATCTTAGCTCTGGTCTACACTAGGAGTTGAGGTCAAATTTAGCAGTGTTAAATCGATTTAACCATGACGAAGCACTTTTTTTCGACTTAAAGGGCTCTTAAAATCGATTTCCTTACTCCACCCCCGACAAGGGGATTAGTGCTGAAATCGGCCTTGCCGGGTCAAATTTGGGGTACTGTGGACACAATTCGACGGTATTGGCCTCCGGGAGCTATCTCAGAGTGCTCCATTGTGGCTGCTGTGGACAGCACTCTCAACTCAGATGCACTGGCCAGGTAGACAGGAAAAGGCTCGCAAACTTTTGAATTTCAATTTCCTGTTTGGCCAGTGTGGCAAGCTGCAGGTGACCATGCAGAGCTCATTAGCAGAGGTTACCATGCAGAGCTCATCAGCAGAGGTGACCATGATGGAGTCCCAGAATCGCAAAAGAGCTCCAGCATGGACCGAACAAGAAGTATGGTATCTGATCGCTGTATGGGGAGAGGAATCCATGCTATCAGAACTACGTTCCAGTTTTCAAAATGCCAAAACCTTTGTCAAAATCTCCCAGGGCATGAAGGACAGAGGCCATAACAGCGACCCGAAGTAGTGCCGCGTGAAACTTAAGGAGCTGAGGCAAGCCCATCAGAAAACCAGAGAGGCGAACGGCCACTCCAGGTCAGAGCCCTAAACATGCCGCTTCTATGATGAGCTGCATGCCATTTTAGGGGGTTCAGCCACCACTACCCCAGCCGTGTTGTTTGACTCCTTCAATGGAGATGGAGGCAACACGGAAGCAGGTTTTGGGGATGAGGAAGATGAGGATGATGAGGTTGTAGATAGCTCACAGCAAGCAAGCGGAGAAACCGTTTTTTCCGACAGCCAGGAACTGTTTCTCATCCTGGACCTGGAGCCAGTACTCCCCAAACCCACCCAAGGCTGCCTCCTGGACCCGCCAGGCGGAGAAGGGACCTCCAGTGAGTGTACCTTTTAAAATACTATACATGGTTTAAAAGCAAGCATGTTTAATGATTAATTTTCCCTGGCATTTGCGGTTCTCCTGGATGTACTCCCAAAGCCTTTGCAAAAGATTTCTGGGGAGGGCAGCCTTATTCCGTCCACCATGGTAGGACACTTTACCACTCCAGGCCAGTAGCACGTAGTCAGGAATCATTATAGAACAAAGCATTGCAGTGTATGTTTGCTGGCATTCAAACAACATCCGTTCTTTATCTCTCTGTGTTATCCTCAGGAGAGTGTTATCATTCATGGTCACCTGGTTGAAATAGGGAGCTTTTCTTTAGGGGACATTCAGAGGTGCCTGTTCCTGCTGGGCTGTTTGCCTGTGGCTGAACAGAAATGTTCCCCGCTGTTAGCCACGGGGAGGGGGAAGGGGAAGAGGGTAGCCACGCGGTGCGGGGAGGCAAAATGCGACCTTGGAATGAAAGCACATGTGCTATGTATGTCATGTTAACAGCAAGGTTTACCGTGAAAGAGTGTACCCATTGTTCTATAAAATGTGTCTTTTTAAATACGACTGTCCCTTTTTTTTTCTCCACCAGCTGCATGTGTTTCAAGGATCACAGGATCTTCTCCTTCCCAGAGGTTAGCGAAGATTAGAGGAGAAAAAAAAGCACTCGCGATGAAATGTTCTCTGAGCTCATGCAGTCCTCCCACACTGACAGAGCACAGACGAATGCGAGGAGGCAGACAATGTCAGAGTGCAGGAAAGCACAAAATGACCGGGAGGAGAGGTGGCGGGCTGAAGAGAGTAAGTGGCAGGCTGAAGAGAGGGCTGAAGCTGAAAGGTGGCGGCACCGTGATGAGAGGAGGCAGGATTCAATGCTGAGGCTGCTGGGGGATCAAACGAATATGCTCCAGCGTATGGTTGAACTGCAGGAAAGGCAGCAGGAGCACAGACTGCCGCTACAGCCCCTGTATAACCAACCGCCCTCCTCCCCAAGTTCCATAGCCTCCTCACCCAGACGCCCAAGAACACGGTGGGGTGGGCCTACGGTCACCCAGCCACTCCACCCCAGAGGATTGCCCAAGCAACAGAAGGCTGGCATTCAATAAGTTTTAAACTTTTAAACTTTTAAAGTGCTGTGTGGCCTTGTCCTTCCCTCCTCCACCACCCCCCTGGTGCTTCTCTCCTCCACCACCCTTCCTGGGCTACCTTGGTAGTTATCCCCCTATTTGTGTGATGAATTAATAAAGAATGGATGAATGTGAAGCAACAATGACTTTATTGCCTCTGCAAGCGGTGATCGAAGGGAGGAGGGGCAGTGGTTAGCTTACAGGGAAGTAGAGTGAACCAAGGGGCGGGGGGTTTCATCAAGGAGAAACAAACAGAACTTTCACACCGTAGCCTGGCCAGTCATGGAACTCGTTTTCAAAGCTTCTCTGATGCGCACCGCACTCTCCTGTGCTCTTCTAACTGCCCTGGTGTCTGGCTGGGCGTAACCAGCAGCGAGGCGATTTGCCTCAACCTCCCACCCCGCCATAAGCGTCTCCCCCTTACTCTCACAAATATTGTGGAGCGCACAGCAAGCAGTAATAACAGTGGGAATATTGGTTTCGCTGAGGTCTAAGCGAGTCAGTAAACTGCCCCAGTGCACTTTTAAACATCCAAATGCACATTCTACCACCATTCTGCACTTGCTCAGCCTGTAGTTGAACAGCTCCTGACTACTGTCCAGGCTGCCTGTGTACGGCTTCATGAGCCATGGCATTAAGGGGTAGGCTGGGTCCCCAAGGATAACTATAGGCATTTCAACATCCCCAATGGTTATTTTCTGGTCTGGGAATAAAGTCCCTTCCTGCAGCTTTTGAAACAGACCAGAGTTCCCGAAGATGCAAGCGTCAGGTACCTTTCCCGGCCATCCCACATTGATGTTGGTGAAATGTCCCTTATGATCCACCAGTGCTTGCCGCACTATTGAAAAGTACCCCTTGCGGTTTATGTACTCGCCAGCTTGCTGCTCCGGTGCCAAGATAGGGATATGGGTTCTGTCTATGGCCCCACCACAGTTAGGGAATCCCATTGCAGCAAAGCCATCCACTATGACCTGCACATTTCCCAGGGTCACTATCTTGATATCAGCAGATCTTTGATTGCATTGGCTACTTATCATAGAATCATAGAATATCAGGGTTGGAAGGGACCCCTGAAGGTCATCTAGTCCAACCCCCTGCTCGAAGCAGGACCAATTCCCAGTTAAATCATCCCAGCCAGGGCTTTGTCAAGTCTGACCTTAAAAACTTCCAAGGAAGGAGATTCCACCACCTCCCTAGGCAACGCATTCCAGTGTTTCACCACCCTCTTAGTGAAAAAGTTTTTCCTAATATCCAATCTAAACCTCCCCCACTGCAACTTGAGGCCATTACTCCTCGTTCTGTCATCTGCTACCATTGAGAACAGTCTAGAGCCATCCTCTTTGGAACCCCCTTTCAGGTAGTTGAAAGCAGCTATCAAATCCCCCCTCATTCTTCTCTTCTGCAGGCTAAACAATCCCAGCTCCCTCAGCCTCTCCTCATAAGTCATGTGTTCTAGACCCCTAATCATTTTTGTTGCCCTTCGCTGGACTCTCTCCAATTTATCCACATCCTTCTTGTAGTGTGGGGCCCAAAACTGGACACAGTACTCCAGATGAGGCCTCACCAATGTCGAATAGAGGGGGACGATCACGTCCCTCGATCTGCTCGCTATGCCCCTACTTATACATCCCAAAATGCCATTGGCCTTCTTGGCAACAAGGGCACACTGCTGACTCATATCCAGCTTCTCGTCCACTGTCACCCCTAGGTCCTTTTCCGCAGAACTGCTGCCTAGCCATTCGGTCCCTAGTCTGTAGCGGTGCATTGGATTCTTCCGTCCTAAGTGCAGGACCCTGCACTTATCCTTATTGAACCTCATCAGATTTCTTTTGGCCCAATCCTCCAATTTGTCTAGGTCCTTCTGTATCCTATCCCTCCCCTCCAGCGTATCTACTACTCCTCCCAGTTTAGTATCGTCCGCAAATTTGCTGAGAGTGCAATCCACACCATCCTCCAGATCATTTATGAAGATATTGAACAAAACCGGCCCCAGGACTGACCCCTGGGGCACTCCACTTGACACCGGCTGCCAACTAGACATGGAGCCATTGATCACTACCCGTTGAGCCCGACAATCTAGCCAGCTTTCTACCCACCCTATAGTGCATTCATCCAGCCCATACTTCCTTAACTTGCTGACAAGAATACTGTGGGAGACCGTGTCAAAAGCTTTGCTAAAGTCAAGAAACAATACATCCACTGCTTTCCCTTCATCCACAGAACCAGTAATCTCATGATAAAAGGTGATTAGATTAGTCAGGCATGACCTTCCCTTGGTGAATCCATGCTGGCTGTTCCTGATCACTTTCCTCTCATGCAAGTACTTCAAGATTGATTCTTTGAGGACCTGCTCCATGATTTTTCCAGGGACTGAGGTGAGCCTGACTGGCCTGTAGTTCCCAGGATCCTCCTTCTTCCCTTTTTTAAAGATTGGCACTACATTAGCCTTTTTCCAGTCATCCGGGACTTCCCCGGTTCGCCACGAGTTTTCAAAGATAATGGCCAATGGCTCTGCAATCACAGCCGCCAATTCCTTCAGCACTCTCGGATGCAACTCGTCCGGCCCCATGGACTTGTGCGCGTCCAGCTTTTCTAAATAGTCCCTAACCACCTCTATCTCCACAGAGGGCTGGCCATCTCTTCCCCATTTTGTGATGCCCAGCGTAGCAGTCTGGGAGCTGACCTTGTTAGTGAAAACAGAGGCAAAAAAAGCATTGAGTACATTAGCTTTTTCCACATCCTCTGTCACTAGGTTGCCTCCCTCATTCAGTAAGGGGCCCACACTTTCCTTGGCTTTCTTCTTGTTGCCAACATACCTGAAGAAACCCTTCTTGTTACTCTTGACATCTCTCGCTAGCTGCAGCTCTAGGTGCGATTTGGCCCTCCTGATTTCATTCCTACATGCCCGAGCAATATTTTTATACTTTTCCCTGGTCATATGTCCAACCTTCCACTTCTTGTAAGCTTCTTTTTTATGTTTAAGATCCGCTAGGATTTCACCGTTAAGCCAAGCTGGTTGCCTGCCATATTTACTATTCTTTTGACTCATTGGGATGGTTTGTCCCTGTAACCTCAACAGGGATTACTTGCATCACTCCACAGTAGATTTGCCCACTCCAAATTGATTCCCGACTGACCGGTAGCTGTCTGGCGTTGCAAGCTTCCACAGGGCTATTCCCACTTGCTTCTCAACTGTGAGGGCTGCTCTCATTTTGGTATTCTTGCGCCTCAGAGCAGGGCAAGGCAAGGCACAAAGTTCCATGAAAGTGCCCTTATGCATGCAAAAGTTTTGCAGCCACTGAGAATCGTCCCAGACCTGCAACACTATGCAGTCCCACCAGTCTGTGCTTGTTTCCCGAGCCCAGAATCGGTGTTCCACCGCATGAACCTGCCCCATTAGCACCATGATGCCCACATTGCCAGGGCCCGTGCTTTGAGAGAAGTCTGTGACCATGTCCTCATCACTCTTGTCACTGTGCTGACGTCGCCTACTCGCCCGGTTTCGCTTTGCCAGGTTCTGGTGCTGCATATACTGCTGGATAATGCGTGTGGTGTTTAATGTGCTCCTAATTGCCAAAGTGATCTGAGTGGGCTCCATGCTTGCCGTAGTATGGTGTCTGCACAGAAAAAAGGCGCAGAACGATTGTCTGCCATTGCCTGATGGAGGGAGGGGCGACTGACGACATGGCTTACAGGGTTGGCTTACAGGGAGTTAAAATCCACAAAGAGGTGGCTTTGCGAGAAACAGAATGGCCCCCTCAAGGATAGAACTCAAACCTCAAGGATAGAACTCAAAACTGAGTTTAGCAGGCCGTTGATTTCACGGAGGGAGGGAGGAGAAAATGAATACAAAATAAATGTGGTCTATTTCTTGTTTTGATCCACTTCATCTATCTTTATTCATCTTGCTGGCAGCAGACTGTGCAGTACGACCGCTAGCCATCTTCATCTCCTGGGTGCTCGGCAGAAGACGGTGCAGTGTGACTGCTGGCCATCATCTTCTGCTGGCTGCTGACTAAAAGACAGTGCACTGCCGGTAGGACTCAATCGCCATGAGATGAAACTTAAAAGACTAATGACCTGGCTGAGTCACTCCCTTGTTTGCCCAGGTGCCCCGACCTCATTGAGGTCAGTTAAAAGAGCACCCAGGACTACGTCGACGACAGCTACCAGTCATACTGCACTGTCTGCTGCCCAAAGGCAATAAACTCCTGCTGTGTAGCAATGCAGTACCGCATCTGCCAGCACCCAGGAGACATACGGTGACGGTTAGCTGAGTGGGCTCCATGCTTGCCATGGTATGGCGTCTGCACAGGTAACTCAAGAAAAAAGGTGCAAAACAATTGTCTGCCCTTGCTTTCACGGAAGGAGGGAGGGAAGGGGGGTCTGACGATATGTACCCAGAACCACCCGCGACAATGTTTTAGCCCCATCAGGCACTGGGATTTCTACCCAAAATTCAAATGGGCAGCAGAGACTGTGGGAACTGTTGGATAGCTACCCACAGTGCAACGCTCCGGAAGTCGATGGTTGCCTCGGTGCTGTGGATACACTCTGCTGACTACATGCACTTAGAGCATTTGTGTGGGGACACACACAATCGACTGTATAAAAACGCTTTCTACAAAACCGACTTCTATAAATTTGACCTAATTTTGTAGTGTAGACATACTCTTAGATGGTTTATAATGCATACTAAATGGTGATCTGCTACAATCATGAGAAAGAAATTGCTTGAATTAGTATAAAATGGCAAGTAGAACTTCTTCAATTTGGCTGCTAAAACTCTCAATGCTGCCAGTTTTGATACCCAGGCAGTTCATTTGTGCTTCCAGTGCCAGAGCTCACTACTGGGAGTCATGACAGGAGCATACTTTGGATATTCTCATTCCAAGATGAGGCGCTCTTGGGTAATTGGGTTAAGTATGCTGTATTTTATCATTGCGATTCCGTATAATTGCTATGTTGCTCCTTGCTGATTCAGTCTTAAAATTTTACAGTCCACTGTTTCTTTACAGATGATTCTCAGATCTTCCTTTATATTCCTTTCCCCTTTCCCGCTGTCCAATCTCAAAGCCCAAATCATTCTCAGACATCTCTTGTGTGTCCTATTGCTATTTTAAATGCCTTCTTCCCAGATCTAAATTTATCTTTCCTTCTGACAGAGTAGTTGGAAGCAGGTCTAGCTGCCCTTGTGGTAGAACAGGTGATCCTGGTTTGGCCAATTAAAAGAGTATGGCAGCACCTTGGGCAGAAAATGTCAGGCTGTCAGTAAGGAAGGGGGAAGCAGAAGTGGCAGGGAGTCCCCTGGAAGATGAGGAAGTGGGAACCTGCTGGGGGGGAGGGGCCTCCAGGCAGAAAGCCATGAGAGGTGGTGCTCAGTTCAAGGAGTGACGAAGAATCCTGCAGTAGGCCCTGAAGCAGGAAGGACTAAGAAAACTAAAGAGAAAATCCCCAGAGAGCTGTAGTCCACAAGGTTCTTGTGTTTGTTTGCTTATGTTTGGGAAATAAAACTGTCCCTGGAAAGAGACTCTGGGTGTGGCATTGGGTCCTCCATGGACTGAGGACAAGTCAGTACTCAACACTGACCACCTTCTCTTTCTCTGTTCTACAGCATTTGGTGATATTTCCAATATCCTTCCCATCTCCTAAACTGGCTATTTCAGCTATAGTTTGAACTGTTCTTTCTCCTCCACCTTATCCAGTCTTTGGCTAAGGCTTGTTACTTTTTTTTCTTTAACATCTCCCAAATCCACCCTTTCATTTGTATGTCTACTTCTAAAATCTTTGTCAATGGTTGGGGTTAGCAGTTCTGATTATTGTTCGTGAATATTGTTTGTGGTATATGCTTAGCTCTAGTTTCTACTCAGGTTTTACTAAAAATTTCTGTTGGCTTATCTGGAAGCTTGAGTAAGTCTTGAATAAAATCTGAACAAGGGCTTCAAGATTTTGTTGAATAAGTATAAGACAGGCCAATTTTATCTAAATGTCTTGAATATACTAAACCCATGAAATTAGGATGGACACAAATACTAGACACACTAATTACTAATTTGATTGTTGTCAGTGACTGCAATTATCCACATATAAAGCTAAGTAACAAATATATAATACACAAGCAAAATTGCATTGCAAAATATTCTTCAACAGTAAATATTTGCTTATGCATTCTAGTGTTCATTTGTATACTAGGGATAAACATCAGTATGCATGAACAATACTTAAGCACAAAAACTGTTGTTATGCATGGATCATCGATACAGATGACAGAGTTAACTTAGACAGCATAGATAAATAGTGTTTCCAACACTAATTGCAGCATACCCCTATGTAGAAACCATATGCTAGTATATAACATTTATGCATTGCATTAGAATGAGGCTCAACAAAATCAACATACAGTATTTAATGGCAAAATATAAATACTATATGTGGCCATGGGAACTAAATGTTTGTATCACTTCTGCCTTAACTTCTCTCTTGGGCTTGCTTAAAGGTGTTTGCTTAACATTAAAATGACCTCCATACATCTTCAGAGGATATGAAATAAATGAGTATTCTTTGATTGATTAGCCAATTACCACAAACTAGTGTAGTTTATATACCTGCATATTAACAAGCTGCTTATTAGGAGATGGAATGAATTAAAGAGCTATAAATAAATCAAATGGGGATAAGCACACATCATTATGAAATAATTTCTAAAAAGCCACATTATTTTAATTTAGCACATACATTTTTTTACCTTTAGGATTTTTTTATGAAAGTGTCCTTTACTTTCATTTCATCCTCTCATTCTTCTTTGCAGCTTTTCCCATTTGTTTTGCATCTTTGCATCAGTGCCTATCCTGGTGGTAGTAATAATGCCAGTGCCAGGTTTCATATAACAGTATGCTAACAGATGTAGCATGCCAATTGAAAGGTCTTTTCCTTTGTCAATGTACTGAGTCTTATTCCTAAGGGTGAAACTCTTTACAGTAGTCATTACCCGCATCAACCTACAGTTCCAAATGCAACAGAAGCTATGACATTTGTAACGCTCATTATTATGAGACAGATATATATTATGGATGGTTAATAAGATCGGTTAAGACTTAATGTGCTCCATCACCCAACTCCAATCCTGAACCAAAACTTTTAGGGGACTTGCAAATGTCTCGTTAACCTTTCAATGTTTTGTTTTTTTGTTTTTTGTTTTTAAATCTACACGTACATTCTGCACTTCCTGAGCCAAATATTCATCTGGTATCACTTGGCATAGCTCTGTTGAAATTGCTGAAGTCAACAGAGTTACATCAAGCTACAACAGTTGGCAATCTGGCTCCATGATGATTGGCCCAAAGAGGAATGACCTATTTTTATTGTATGCCTTCTTTTCATAGTATTTATTTCCTGGCCAAAACCAGAATATTCTGGAAATCTTGCAATGAAGCTAGATTTTATGAGATTTTCAGACTAATTTCTAGATCAAAGAGATAAATATATTTAGATAAACCTGTGCGTTTTGGGGCATTCATCCAAACATTTTGCAATTTACCCCCATTAATTTAATTGAACCCTCAGAATTAAAACCAAAAATATATGGATTACTACTATTCTGCTATCTATATCATACAGTCTTACTTTTCTTTCTTTGATATAGTCCCATAAAATGGCAGTGGCTACAGGTGATATTTACACATATTTATAGAGGGATTTATCTAAAAATGAGGACTATAATAAACTAGATTTATTTTACTTTTACTTATTATTTAGAAACCCTGTACCTGTGTCTTTAAAACCCTTGTTTTTCTTTTTAAAAAGCAACCTATTTTTTTTTTTTTATTTAGTGACAGCACTAGATTTCTATTACATCTGATTAACTTTTAAGTCAGGGAAGGAATTTACAAATACAAGAAGATACAAATACAAGACACTCAAATAAAAATAGTATACACTATCTATATAATTTTTTTTAAATATAAAGTTTGATTTACATATCTGTTCTTGGGATGGGAGGGACTGGTTTATATGGGAATGATCTGAAGCACTGTCATGATCAGGCATAAAAAGTGGGTGGGGTTTTTTTGTTGTTGTTCTTTCAGGTTTTTATTGAACTTTTGATTCTCTAAAAGCAATCTGAGTTCTGGAGCCTATACAAAGCACAAGGATAAGAATTTATGTCACATTCACTAAGTGAAAGGCAAAATATTTCAGATTTTACAAGGTCATGCTGCAGAAGTATTACAATAAAAAATGTGGAAAATACCAGTTTCACCTCACCCAGAAAAGGAAGATAGAAGTTCAAAAGGAGCTTCAAGTTAAGCTCAATAAGTCTTGAAAGCAAAGTAAAACCTAGATTATTACGTGAATTATTATGAAGAACAAGACCTTCTACACTAGCAATTGTAGTAGAAAAGAGAATATTATTTGTGCAATCATAGAACTGTACAAATACTTTCCTTCCATAGTAACTAGCTCTCTCATACCACCTACTGGCTAACTATGACTATATGCTCCTTTCCACGATATATGCCAAAAATTACAAAACATTAAGATATACTGGCCAAGGTTTGGCTAGTGATATGGGTTGCCTCCATTTTACCTGAGACTAGAGCTGGCCAGGAATTTCCTGACTTAAACATTTTTTTTTTAGGAAAATGACTGCCCTGCACTGAAAGTGGGGGGAGGGATGGGACATTGTGCAGACTTGCCAGAGGAAGATAGTAGTGTTCGATGGTGGGGAGGAGGAGAAACAAGGTCAGAAACTGCTGCAAAAAGGTGGTGTCAGTCAGCTTTGCAGCACTGACTTAACCCCTTGGAATGTAAGGGCGGAAGGCTTTAAAGGTGCAAGCTCTGTCATTGGAAACACCTTTCTTGTCCCAGCCCTGCTTTAGCCACAGGCATGGGGAATTGGGTTTCACTGCATTCCTGCCGTGGCCAGATTAGCACTGGGAGAAATTTACCTTCGCTAGGAGTGGGGGTAGCAAACGCTGCACAGGGCAGTTCTAGTGGGGGTAAATGGTGGTCCAGGGGTGGGCTTACCACACCAGGGTGTCCCTATCCTCTGTTTGTCAGAGGGTGGAAATGGATGGCAGGAGAAAGATCACTTGATCATTACCTGTTAGGTTCACTCCCTCTGGGGCACCTGGCATTGGCCACTGTCGGTAGACAGGATACTGGGCTGGATGGACTTCTGGTCTGACCCAGTATGGCCATTCTTATGTTCTTATGGGTTGTTCAGAACAGGGGTTGGGGAAACCCATAGTGGTGTGTTAGATCACCAAGAGCAGCCTCATGCACTGGGGAAAGAGGATGCTCCAGGGGAAGCAACCACACATGCAGGTGAGAAGGCTGTGTTTGATGGTGGGTTAGTCAGTAGCCAATTGTGGCAAGTGGTCAGTGAGGTTGTTTCTGAGATGGTTTCCACAGCACTGCTGGGCTTCCAAAGTGTACTGGGCTGCCCAGAACCAGGATGTTCTTCTACACTGAACCCAGGAGACGGGGGTGAGGTTGATTCCAGGGGTGAGTGTGCTCTGCAACAGGCAGAGGTTGGGGGGACAGGTGGCAGAGGTGATATTCTGCCTTGCAATGTGACAATGTGTGGTGGTTGCATGGGCCTCAGGGAGGTGTAGGATCCTGGCTCAAATTGTCCATCTCAGACTGTACTTGAGGGGAACAGGAGTGAGCCTGCAGGGTAACAAATAATCCAAGGCCAGGAATGGGAGTTCTGGAATCCATATCAGACCCATCTGGAGGGTGCACCCCTGCTGGGGACACTAATGGTGTTGCACAGCTGCTGCAAGCTAATCTTAGGTTGCTGTGACAACTTCAGGCATCTGTGTGTGATGGGTCTGGCCTGGGTTTGAGGAGAGGACCATCATGGGCACGAATTTGGGAGTCTGGAGACAGGCAGGTTGGGCAGACCCACAGCATGGGTGAGGGGGGGAGTGGTGTGGTTGAAACCCCTGGGCACATGTCAACTCACCGGTCATTAAGACAGATAACCTTCTGGAATAGAGTTGAGCTTCCTGTGTGTGTGGGGCCCCTAAATCAGTCCCGAGTACGGTTATACTGGGGTGGGTGACCCAATGGGAGTTCACCTGCTCAGTACAACTAAGGGTAAAATCCTGAGAGGGGAGTACATGGACATATTATCCCTCTGATACAGGGAGGTGTTGACAGAAAGTAACGGGCAGAGCACACAGCATAAGAGTTGCCCAAGCAGCCGTGGGTGCCTAG
This sequence comes from Eretmochelys imbricata, assembly GCF_965152235.1. Taxonomy (NCBI): domain Eukaryota; kingdom Metazoa; phylum Chordata; order Testudines; family Cheloniidae; genus Eretmochelys; species Eretmochelys imbricata. Next base: position 94,706,374 of record NC_135573.1, on the reverse strand, counting down.
AACGTGGGAAAATGGGGAGGCTGCCTTCCTTATCGATGCAGGTGTTCTAGTACAGGTTTACCCGGAGAGGCGCTCAGCCTTGTTTAAGTATGTGCATATAGTCAGGTGGGCATACAATACGTTTGGGGACATGTCTTGGTTTAATTATGACGAGCAGTTTCGATTAAGGGCAGCAACACAAACTGGGATCCAGTGGGTCATGCCGCATCACATGCTGTGATTAGAGTGGATGACTCCACCGGCACCAGAAGTTCACACGGATAAGTGGCCTATTCCTTCCACTGCAAGCTCAGGAGGGGCACGAGTCACAGAATAATATTTGCTGGGCATTCAATAACGACGGTTGCTTTCGCAGCCCCTGTAGATTCAAGCACGTGTGTGAGACCCATTCGGCCCGTTCTTTGGGACCCATTCGGCCCGTTCTTGCCGGAGCGGTAGGGGACGGTCGCAAGGGGAAAACAGGATTGGGGGTGGGTGGAGTGCCAACGCAGGTTTGGCTCAGCTGAAGCAGGTCATGAGGTGCAGAACACAGACGGGGTAGGGGGGCAAGCTGGGGGTGATCCAATGGGCACGGGTACCACTGCCAGTTAGGCTTAAGGTGTTCATGGTTTCCTATGGTATTATCGTAATAAAGTGCATGTGGCATATTTGTGTGTGGGGGGTGATTAACTATGGGATTTCACGTTCCCTTTTCAGGGAGTAGCACCCGTGTAAGGTTCACCAAAAAAAAAAAAAAATCAATTGCCTATAGGGAACCTAAGGGTTCCCCACCCCCCCGACCAGGGTTTGGTCCCCAACCACCCTCCAAGGGAATATCAGTAATACATCACCTTTCATACCCACAAGGTGGCTCCATTAACAATACAGTGAACCAGTTCATATATTTTCCTTGGGCTTTAAGGGCTTTAGCCTATGCTTCTCAATGAAACACTTACTTTTAATGTGGGCAAAACATATTTTCCCAGTTCTCATTCTGAGAAACGATGAATCATTTTAGCTTGAAACTTTTAAAATAATCATAACAATTAATAATCATCAGCTTGCGGCAGATACCTATCATAGAAAATTTCAGTTCTAATGGTTTAAGTTTGGCAGCTAAAAACAGAATCTTATCATGGGAAGCGTGGAATAACTTTATAGTGTCGTTGGCTGTAACTTCTGATGGACTCTAGGCCTTCTTTCACAAGTCTTTTAACATAATGTATTCTGGCTAAAATATAGTTCGTAATACTATCTCTGGTTCACATTTTGCTGAAGCATTTGTTGCTTGCTCTAGACTAGTGACAATATTTTCAAAGACACCTTAATCCTATTTTCAGAGGTGACACTAAGGTAGAGCTACATTGCAAAGAAAAACTTACAGCTCTGAGTCTCAGAGCCTGGTTCAATTAACTCAGACCCTGGGGTCTCAAACTATGGGGCTAAAAACAGCAGTGTAGACATTCAGCCTCAGACTGGAGCCTGGGCTCTGAAACCCAGAGGAGGGAGATTGTCTTGGAGCCTGAGCTCTAGCCCAAGCGGGAACATCTGCCCTGCTGCTTTTAGCCCCACAGCCGAGCCCTGCAGAGACTTGATGCCACAGGTTTTTCATTGCCATGTAGACATGCACTTTGGCATTTAGCAGCTTAAGTGTCATTTGAAGTCCATAGGACTTAGGCTCCTAAATGCCTAAATCAATTTTGAAAATGGGATTTAGGCTCCTAAGTCATTCAGGCCTTATTATAATTTTGCCATGGGTATCTCCAATACCTACTTTTGCATGATATTTACATCTGTAGAAAACCTCTTTAACATGGTATGCATCCATCCATCATATTAGTCACAGAAAGTTTTCCAAATTCTTTGAAATTAACAAAGATATCAGAATTTTGTGATTTACTTATGTCTTGTCTAGATACACACTACGAGTATAATTAGTGTTGCAGCCCACTCAGTACCCAACCCTCTTTGTGGACACAGAATAAATTACCAGTATAAAGGTGCTTATTAGAGCTGTATAGAAACTGGATTTTTCGTTTTGGGGAGAGCTTTGCAATTCTGAAATTTCTTCATTCTGGAATAGAATTATATATATATATAATTGAAATTTCTCATGAACTGAAATTCTGACAAAAATGTGCATTTCAGGTTGATCAAAATATGTCATTCTGGTTTCCATTTTTTAAAATTTTATATTAAATTTTATAACATTCTAAAAATGTAAACAAAAAGTTAATTTATTTAACTTTATTAACTTTATTTATTTAAAAAGTTAATCTCATTAATTTGGGAATTTTGCGTGTATCAGAGCAAAACAATCTGGCCCCTGATTATACTTAAGATTATAGGGAAAGCTAAAACTGATGCTGCCATCATTTTTTTTTCCCTTGAACTCATTAAATACTTACTGCTTTCTCCAAAGCATTGATCCTTTCAACTTTAAAGGGTTTGGTTGTCTGAGCTAAATATGCTAATGCAATGAATTGGTTCAGTGATCATCATACTTCAGTACAGTTTGTGCTTGTGCTTCTACAGCGGCCTGTAAGTTATTGGCTCAGTTCCGATACAGCTCATAAGGTGTCTTAGAAACTGCATAGTCTTTTGAATATGACCTTTATAGCAAAATAACCTGGCAATTATAGATGCTTTAACTTATTTAAGAATCTCTAATTGTCTTGTCTGTTACGAATTTCTGGAGATTTACCTGAAATATTCATCTAACAAATCACTCCTTTTAATAGGATTTTCAGGGACAGACGATAGCATAACTAGGAGATGATTAAGACAACCTGGTTCAAATGGCCTAATAAATGTTAAACGTAAGTCAATTGATAATGGCATTTGTCAATAGCCTTACTTTTGCTTCCTGATTTAAAAAAAAACACCTTAGCATTCCCACATTACTTGAAGCTGGTTCACTGAGTATAGGATATATTTACCCCACAGACCTCTCTGATTCAGTCAAATCAAAGAGTGGTGTACAAATCTTAATCTTGACTCTCATATACAATAAGGGTCTTTTACACTAGCAGAACACAGCTGTTCATTCTATAGGGGCATTAAAGTGGATGTAAAAGTAACTTACTGGTATAAAGCGGCCTTTCTGTTAATGAGAATCAGGACCCTTGACTTATTCTGTTAATTTTAGGGCCAGCACAACATGGAAACAACAATCTGTAGGCTCATCCACTGGTGTCTTTATCAATTCTAAATCCTTAATTTTCTGGAGTTATTCTTCTATCTTTAGGAAAAGTGGCAGCAGAATACATCAAACTAAATTCATGTAAATTTTTTTGTCAATAAGTTTCAATTTTATAGGATATTCATACATGATTTTATTTAAAGCTTTGCTGAGTTTAGGGAAGTTGTTTACTGTATTTGCCTCCATCTAGCAACAAAGCATTCAGTTCTTTGATTGTGAGGAGCCCAGACAAGATGTCCCTCCTGCAGTGAATCATAAAAAGATCTTATTTGAATGACATCAGTATGCTGACCAAATACATTGGATCCATTTTGTCCAGGATCACAGAGAGCTTTGCTCCTTTTTTTTTCAGTGAGGACTATCACTTGTTCGTTTATGTATGATTTGGGGGATAATGGTCTGTGCAGGATTTCCACACCCAAACTGTGCTCTAAAATGTGACAAAAAAGGATTATTACTATTGCCTATTTGAGCACCAGTGATCCAATATAAATCCATGTGTGCTCCCAATTTTCAGTTTGAAAAGCTAAAATTAGTTGCCTAAATGGACACCTAAATCTGAATTTTAGTCATAAGGGTGTTGATTTAGGTTGATAGGTTCCTAAAGCAAGTATTTAGGGTCCAGATTTTGGGGTATCTAGTGATATTTTCAAAAGCACCTGGGCACCAAAGTTAGGCATTTAGGCACCTAGTTGGATTTTCAATAGCTTTTATCTGCATCTTTAGGCATCTAAATACCTTTTACAAATCTGGCCTTAGATGCCTAGTCAAACAGCCCAAGTCTGAAAATAAAGCCAAAAAATAGGAAGAAGTGTTCCAAGTCCATCTAGATTTTTAACTCAACTCCTTATATCACAACACGTTTGTAGATTTTAAAAAATATAGGACTATAACATGCCATCAGTTTGTTGTTTTGACTAGAACTCCCAATTGAATCCAATGGGAAATTCAGCATAAAAATTGATAGTACTACCGTATGTTACCCTTATTGTTACAATTTGCTGGAATAATATATATATATATGTTATAGTAGTTTAAAATCTCAAGACAATATAGAAGGCCATTCAATAATGCAGGTGAATAAGATTAGAATTTAGATTAAGCTGATCTTTCTAAATAAAGATATTTTAAATCAAAATTTGTGTTGAGAATTTACTAAATTCAATTCTTCAGGGTTTACTACAGATTTACTTTAGCAGAAGATCCAGATGTCATATATTATACTATTCACCACTCACTGTTAGCAGTGTCTTAATCCAATAATAATGCAGTGCAATATTTGCAGGTATGCCTAATCACAAATGTTGCATTTTTCTGAAATACTTTAGTAAGTAATTGTTTGCTTGTGCATGTTGCACAAGCACCTGTAGTTTGCTTTTGACCATCACTCAACGTACTCATAGAATTCACATCTCTCTATTAATTTCAATTCAGTGACAATTTTTGAGCATTGAAATTTGATAAACAAAGGTAAAACATTATCCTTTATGGCTTTGCGAGAAGAGAAACTGGCTTTACTGGAAATGGTCTATCTTATTACTGAGGTCATATTTTCTCTCTCTAGGTTTCAGGTCATTAGATCATATATCCCATAGCTAAACCCCATGATCTTCTAGTCTTTCAGAGAAAAATACAGATTATCCTCTTTAGGGGCTCAGATGTGGAATAAGCAACTCTCTGAACTTTTTGCCCTGCTTTTATTTTAAATTAATTCATTCTTTTTATATAAAAATATGAAATAGATTTGTGAAGGGTCCTCTGTAGCTGCTGGCACAGACAGGTGTTTTGATAATTTTCAAATCTCTTACTATAAGAAGATGGATCAATGCTGTTTTTACTGAGGTTAAATTATATGTGCTTCAGGCACAGTATACTTTCAAACCTTAGTATGTAACTGATGGAACTGAAGTTTCATTAAGTACTAAAATTAAGTACTAACATTAATATAAAGCTTTTGGTTTGATTTAGCAAAGACAAAACCCCTGAATTTTTATACTTACGGTTCCAACAACTCAGATTCTGCTCTCTATGTAGCAGTTGCTAAATGATGTTAGCTGAAATGCCTTTGAGCTCCATAATACAAACCCTTTACATTCAGAACTGCTACTGTATCAATGAAATCTCCCTCAAGGATCATTTCAGGATCAGGCTCTTAATATATATGTGCAATGTAGCTAAGTAGTTGTTGCTGTGGGAACCATAACTTTCAAAGTACTGTCTTTTGTGTAAAATATCAATTACATTTTAATGCTGAGATATGAATGGAACTGAATCTTTTTGAGAAAGGAAAAAAGATGCAGTGGTACACACATTGACTGTAATATATAATAAAAATAATTACATCAATGCATTCAGGATGCACATGATACCCAAATCTATTATATGTCTGTATTTCTTCTGACCTAGACAGTGTAGTAAACTCCTTTTGCCAGCCTCAAGCCATGATCAGATGTGAGCTAGCTGGCTGATGATCTAGCTCAATTAATGAACTTCGGGAAATGGAAAAGCTTATAGGAATTGAATGAGTTTGCTCATCTCTTGTTAACTCAGGTTTGTTTCTCGGGGGCAGCGTTTGGATCATTAGGTACTTCTAAATATTTACTTAGGAAGAGTGGCCAGGAGTGTTGTGGTTTTTGCCCATCTACAATTTGCAAGAAAATTGTGACCTTTCTTTCCAGATTTAGATAGTTGTTATGCCTTTGTTCCCTTCAGAATGGTGATCTGCATTGGCTTCCAGTTCATTTCAGGTGCAAATCAAGATGCTGGGTTTGACTTATATGGTCTGGCTTTTGGCATCCTCAGTAACATTCTCTCTTCCTGGTGTCACCTCAGGTGCCTGAGATAAGATAAAATTCACGACATCCATGTGAGCATGTAATGATTATCCCTATTATGTGGTTTACCCAAGAATAAAGAGTGAAGCAGTGAAAGAGTTAGAAACAGAGGCCAGGACTTCTCTTCCTGTTCTCTGACCATAAGATCAAACTCCCAATTTTATTTTAATATTTTTCATTAGTGATCAACATTGCTTCATTGAACTTGTGTGTTATCCAAAATGAAGCTGAGAATTTTGATTATTTTGGTTATATTTGTTTAAAATAATAGTATTCAGCTTCTCTACTAAATATTTACATAGACAGATGCATATAAAAATGATGTTAAACTAGTGTTAGAGTGCATAAAATACATAAAATTCTCCAGATTCTCAGGTGCAGCAGTGGGGAAGAATAATTCTTTGGATCCAAAGAATGAAACCATCAGTTTCAATAGGATTACTTTGTTGGAGTAAAGCTTCCTCTTAGGTGAAATATATATATATTTGAAATAGGCAAAATAAAATAATTTAGTAAATATTTAGATTTTACAATGTTTAGATTTTTAAATTTACAAAATATCCTCAGATTTTATGATCTATCCATTTAATTTTAAAGTCCTGTTCATAATACCTTGTATTCAGCCCATTATCCTCTACATGAAGTTAAAGTAATTTTTGCTGGCAAATGCTGGCTTTCACTCCTGGCAAAAAAACTACCCAGTCCTCCCTCCTGCTAGAATTTTGCAAAGAAGCCTGTTCTCTCTTCCCCACCTAAATACACCCAGCTCTCATCAGTATCACATATGAGAAAAGAGAGGAAATGCATTAGAAAATTAAAACATTTGTTTGAAAATATTTATTAATTGTGAGAAATGTTTCAACTGAATAAGGAAATTCATTGCAAAATATTGCAAGTACACTTGCATGTTATCTCTGAGCTAATCATTAGAAATGGTATTAGACTGGCTCAGTGAACAAAGAATATTATCTTCTTTGGCAGATGGCTGTGAATACTAAATCCAGTGAATTTGTAGGCTTCTGAACCAAGCAGTATTTTTGTCATCTTTGGCCTTTTTAACTATAAAGCAAAATGGAGCCAACAAAACATTTGCTCCCACTTCTTGTCCATTAGTTTGGTATAATATATCTATTTTCTTGTCCAATAAAGATTGTTTAATTCAGCTAATTGTGATACAGCGGCTAAAGCAAATGTATACAAGCAAAGTGTGTCCATGTAGGGGTGGGTATAATTGCAGTAGCCAACAGATAAACTGATGCAGGTGCTTTGAAGAATATCACAATATCAAGCAAAAAGAAAAGGAGTACTTGTGGCACCTTAGAGACTAACCAATTTATTTGATGCATCCAATGAAGTGAGCTGTAGCTCACGAAAGCTTACGCTCAAATAAATTGGTTAGTCTCTAAGGTGCCACAAGTACTCCTTTTCTGTTTGCGAATACAGACTAACATGGCTGCTACTCTGAAACCAGTATTTACCAAGAGTTACCACTCAGTGGTATTTCAGATTCCACAGTCTCCCTCTAAACTTTGGTTCCATTTTAACTGTGGCCACTTCACTCTGGCAGGATAAAACAGCATAAATGAGACTCAAGCTCGAAGTCTCAGTCTGGATTCAAAGTATGCTAGTTAGCAGTGTGAATGAACTTCAGCTGATTTTAGGTTTGGGCAATGGTTATTTTGATTACACTAGACTTCAAAGCAGCTCTTGAAGACAGGGATAATAAGTTGTTTGGTAACTATGGAACATGGCTGATCTATCTGGAGCTATTCTCCAGACTTTCTAGTCACATATGTAAGGCAGAAGTTAACTGGTGGTAGTGAGAAAAGTGTGCCTTCTCCAGGAGGTTTGAAATGTAGTGCCCCTGAAAAAGATTCTATGTTATGCCTAAACCTAACATATACTGCCTATTGGCAGTAACCTATCTGAATGCTGGCTGTACGTACATTGCCTCATGGAGCTTAGCACACTGGTCTCTACTATGAAGAGATGTTTGGATGGTATCTTTGACTGGATGTTTCACAGCTACTCATGTTAAACTTGTGAAATGTATAATGGATCATTGTTAGAAGAAGGCTTTCTGCCTTCTTGTTTCCATTCTGTGATGGGCACATTTGGAAGCAGTGAAGAACCCTGTTTGTTTGTTTATTTAACTTCATCCCCACCACAAAGTGTATAATTTATCCAGAATGAATTTTTATTTATTCTTCAATAAGTCTGAAACCCATATACCTATCACTGTGACCATAGGGCTCAACTATTGTAATTCCCACTTAGGAAAGCTTCCAGCAGCTTCTTAGCTATTTACGGCCAGCCGATAATGCAGCAACTTGCCTGCTTCTGCAGTTGAGCTGCTGCAATTCGATTACGCTCATCCTGAATTCTATGTACTGGCTTCCTACTCAATGACTTTAATGGGCAAAGGACCTGGCTATGTTAGAGATTGATTTCACCTGGTGTGTATCTGCATAGATGATTTAACTGGGAATTGGTCCTGCTTCGAGCAGGGGGTTGGACTAGATGACCTTCAGGGGTCCCTTCCAACCCTGATATTCTATGATTCTATGATTCTATGATTCGGACAGCATCCACTCTTTTTCGAGTGGCTCTGCATACTCCCATTTACTGTACCACCTTGCAGTGCCTTGTGGTAGAACCCTCTTCTAGCAGTTGTCAGCTATAGTGTTCTCATACCCTCCGCATCCTGACACATTGAGGATGAGGCTACATAGGAGTGGAGCATCTCTCTACCTTAGTTCCTTCCAACCACATGCCACAACAGATGTGGTTTCTTTGAAGCTGGAGTCTTGTTTTCTTCTAGTTAATGTGTCAGTGTTAGTTTATATAGTCAGCAAATAATTAGGTTCTGGGGTATGGCAGACTTGTAGAAATAAAAAAAAAGCTGAGTTTTAAGAGGTCCACTTCCCATTCATCTATCTTCCTGGTATCAGACGACAAAGTGCAGTGCCTGGAGTGTCTGGGAGAAGGCCACTCATCATCTGGGTGTTCAGTCTGATGAACACACACACACATACACACCGAGCCTGCAAGGACAGAGACTTGTCTTCAGCTCCTTCCACTCAAGGAAGCCCTCAAGGCTAAACCCTCTGGACCCATCCAGGCTTTGGCTGCAAAATCCTAAAAAGCTAGCCTCAGCCCCAGTGGCCTCAGTTCCAGTTGACTTCAACCTTCCAAGAAACCACAGTCCGTATTAGGGCCAGGCTTGGTTCCTGAAGCGCCCTCAGTCGAGCCCATAAAGAGCTAGATGTCCAAGCAAAGGGCTGTGTGGTTGGATCCCACTGCCCTGGTTCTGGAAGAAAAGTCGAGCACCAGTTCAGTGTCTGTTGTTGGTTCTGTACCTCGTCTCTCAGAGTGATCCAACCCTGATGTCACTCCTGCAACTTCAGGAACAGAGTTGTTAGGGAGACTGACTGCCTCTTCTGGACCTCAGAAGATGGATGAAAACAGTGCCTGAGGGAGGGCCAGCAGCACCTTCAACCTCAGGGGCTGTGGCATTGAGGAAAAAGAAGCATAGGAACAAGACAGCCAGTATTAGCAGTGCCTGTTCTTGCACTTCAGAATTCTCTGATCCATCTGATTTGGATAGGAATTCTACTGCTCCTAAGAAGAGACCTGTTGTGATTACAGTTTCAGTAAGGAAGGAAATGAGTCATTGTGTATTTTTAGATCCAATGATGTTTGAACTTTTGGACCCACTATTGTTTCCTCATCCAGCCTCTGTTCTGGTCGTGGCTACCTCTTCAGTTCTAGAGAGTTCTGTCATTATGGCAGGCTAAGCCCATCATTCAGCTCTGGGACATCTCAGATCCAGGATATGAAGTGTACAGTGCATAAAAAAAGGCAGGTGTCCTTGGTTCCAGCGTAGTCTTTATCATCTCCTGCTAGGAAGAAGAGACCAGACGCTGCTTCTGTCTGTTTTTTGGAATAATTCCTACTACTTCCTCCTAGGACTCTATCAGGGTCTCCATAAACATCAGGTTTCCCATTCTAATCTCCAGATCCATTACTATGTCCATTACTTCTTTCTTGGATCTGAACCCTGGAGGAAAATAGAGGAAGAAAGTTAAGATCTGTAGCAAGGTTTGGCCCTCCCCCTGCTGATATGTTCCCAAACCAGAGTTGTTAGGGAGACTGGCAGTTCTTAGGCCAGTGAATGTTGGGGACCACCTCAGGAATTCTTCAGTTATCACCCCACACACACACACACACATAGATGGATAGGTGGTATTTCATCTGAAAAGAATGTGGAAAGCCAAAAGATAGTTGGTTTTGACCCCTTCAGGTCCAGTGACACTACAGACAGTGGTATCAGATATTCTGTCTGAGGAAGAGGATGAAGACAGAACTCCTAATTTTGATAAGGGGCTCCTGGAAACTGACCTCAAGCCTGAACTGTCTCTAGATGAGCATGTGGAGGTTGCTTCAGCCTCCTCCCCTTCCAAGGGTGCTATGCAGTTCCACTATCTGTTAGATTGCATAGTGTCCACCTTGAATCTCCCTTTCTCTTGAAGAGATTTCCCACCTGGTAATAAATATCCCAAGTGCTTCTGCCAAGAGTATGATATCACTGCCCATCCTGGATGGGTATTACAGCCAGGAAAAGTGTTGTGTTCCAACCCCCTGCTCTTCTCAACCTGTCTCTAAGAAGGTGGACAAACTACCTCAGATATTCTCTGAAGGGTTCTCTTACTTCCATACCCAGCTGCTGACCAACTTGGTGGTGGTGGCCTCTGCCAGCAACATGGTTAGTTCCAGGCAACCATGCTTCATTCCACATGATAAAGAAGGGGGAAAGATAGACTTCTTGGGGAGAAAGGTGTACTCCTTACCCCTCTGTATAAGGGTAGTGAATTATCAGGCAGTGATGGCCTGTTATCAATTCCATCTATGGGAGAAATGTGGTCCTTCCTCCAAGATTTGCCTGATGGCAGGAGAAGGTTGGGAAACACCATCCTATTGGAGGGTCAGAATGTAGCTAGACATTCCCTCAGGGCCTCCTTCGGTGCTTTGGACTCTGCTGACGGAGCGCTGGCATTGGCTGTGACTATTCGGAGGCATGCATGACTTCAGTCCTCCTGGCTATTTATGGACACTAGAAGGAAGCTGGAAGAGCTCCCCTTTGAAGAGGAGTGTCTTTTTAGTGAAAAAACTGATGAGTTAGAAAATTTCAGTGACACAAGATCAACATCCCTATCTCCGGGGTTGATCTCTTCTACTCAAAGGAGGCCCTCCACTCCCACTTTCAGGTATTAGAGGCATCAATACTCCCAGCTCTTGATGTCTCACTTTCCTTCCAATCAAAGATGTCAACAATACCAACAACTTGAAGCCTTACAGAGAAAGCCTTCAATCAGGGTTCCAAACCCAAACAGTCCTGGTCAGCATTTTTGTCCAGCCTCATTTTTCATGAGATGATTGAGATTCCAGAGCCAGACAACTATTGTCTTTCTTCCCCTTCCTTTGGAGACAGGCTAGCACACTTCAACAACATATGGAGGCAGATTACATCAGATCAGTGGTTCTTAGAAATCATGGAAAAGGGCTGTACAAAACATTTCAAAACATTTGTCTCCTTCCAACTCTCCCTACCCATTCCTCTTTAGGGATTCCTCTCCTGAGGCAATTCTTCTCACAGAAGTGCAGAAGTTGCTTCTGATAGAACTATCAGGGAGGTTCCTGGTTACCCAAAGGGGGTTTAGGGTTTTTAATCCCAATATGTTCTGGTGCAAAAGAAGGATGGGGAGTTTCTGGCCAATAGTAGACTTGAGAGAATTTAAACTGGTATATCTGTAAGCTTTTGCTTCATATGCTAATTCTGTCCTCCATAATCTCTTTGTGGTCACCCCAGAATTGGCTTTTAGTGTATGTGCTGGTTTGTCAAGATGGTGCTTCAATCTTTATTCAATGAGGACTCTGTTCCAGCTTCCAAGTTAGTCTCAGTACCACTTATCAATCTGTACCATAAATAGGAATATACAGAGTAACTCAGAGAAGAAATGAATGTTACTTACCTGTAATTAGAGTTCTCAAGATGGTTCTGCATATTTACACTTTCCATCCTTTCCCCCCTCTCTGTCAGAGTTCTCAAATTGTCTCTGGTTTGAGGTGGAAGGAACTGACATGCAGAGGGTGCTCTGCCTCGCTAGAGTTTAGCCCTCCATGCTATGAGTGAAGATGCTGAGGGGGGCTGAGGTACAGGAGCTTTCTAGCTGACACTGCTAGAAGAGGATTCTACCACAAGGCACCATAAGGTGGTGCAGTACCCATAAGTGTAAATATGCAGATCCATCTTGAAGTCTCTGGTTACTGGTAAGTAACCTTCATTGTTATAGGGGTTTCATCATTATTATACCAGTATAACTGGAAAAATCTCCCATGTAAGCAAGCCACTAGAGAAGGCTGCCTCCTTCTTTCCTTAGGTGTGTGTGTTGAAATGGTCTTATCTCATTTTAGAGGTTAAACTCATACATCACATTTTGGAATACAGGTTGAAATATGTAATTGATACAGATATGTGTAGTCATATTTTGTCACAGTGTATTAACTGATTACTCAGCATCTCCCAGCATTTCAGGGGTAATGGGCTGCATTTTATGAGTGCTATGTGTTTTACACTCAAATGATCCTTAGCTCTAGGGCTGTCTATAAGGACAAATCGGTGGGGGGGGAATCAAATCTCAGAGAACATTGAGAAAATAGGCATGGCTTTTTGTCATAAGAAAAATGAATGTCTGAACAATTGCTGGATGACTGATCATCTCTCCAATAACCTCCATTTGTGTCTCTCTTAGATCCAAACCTTAAATCCTGACTCATTCCTTATTGAGGCAAAACTCTTGTTGACTTAAATGGGAGTTTTGTGTGGCAAGGGCCAAGATTATTCCATTCCATGGAAATCCCACAGGATAGGTCTCACAAAAAAGAGATCATCATATGTGGAGGTCCCCATATTATAGAAGGGGAACAGAATTTTTCACCTTCTTGTAGAAAATGGGGTCAGGGCTGACCCCCAAATATGGCAGATCCCTAGGATTCCACAGGAAGTTAGGGCCACCTAGGCAGCAGAACCTCTTTTGGCTTCTTGTCAAGGTGGCTCCATTGGCTTCATGTGCATATATCCCCCTTTCTTCTGCCCTTTCTGCACAGAAGGAGAGGCTCAGCCACTTCCACCCACCTGCAGCCCCAGGAACTGTCTGCGGCTGCAAGGGCACACGCTCCACGAGTAGGCAGGGTGGGGCAGAGATCAGTCTCCCTCTCCAGTCCCGTAGCACTTAGCCAGAAAGATGATAGTTGGGGGTGTATCATCTTTTTCATGGATTACCTTTTCCGTCCCTCTGAGACTCAGCTGGTCAGTGGTGATCAGGGGGTCGCCCTGACAGCACAATGCCAAGGGAGGCATCCTCCTAAGGAACCAGAGGGGCTGCTGAGAGCAGGAGTCAGCGTTGTAGCGCACTGTGTTCCTTGCAGGTTTCCCCGAGCTCCTGTATATATAATCTGGAATTTTCCAGGGTTATCAGTGAGCCTCTTGGTCTTTTCTCTCGCTGAAGGCAAACCCCACCCTCTGGCTGTGGTGATTTAGAGGATCTCAATCCTCAGAGATTTCTTGCCCTCCAAAGCAGCTTCCATTGTGTTTTACCTCAGAAGGGGATGATATAGTTTGCTTAAGGATTTTATCATTTTGGTGCTGTTTTGGTGGGATTTTCAAAGGTGACTAAGGACCTAAAATCCCATTGGAAGTCAATCAGACTCATCCTCCATAGCCATGTAGGCACTCCTGAAAATCTCAGTTCTTACTCTTGAATAAAACAATATTGAGAAATAAGTGAATAAGCTTCTGACACATCTTTTATTTTTGAAGACTCTCAGCTACTAAATACTTGTATTCAGTATATTAAAATTCAACATGCTTTATATAGATGTATATATATAATTATACCCATGGTACTGTTATTATTTTAGGCCATATTAGAATATAAACAGAAAATAGAAAAAGACATTTAAATCAGTGGACTTCTAGCTGCCCAGGAACTGACTAATTCCACACAGACCAGTGGAAGTAAATACATTAGATGCTGAGCTCGAGCTGTGCTTGTATCTAATATATTCATTTTCTTATTAGATATAGTTTCTGCTGTGGTTTTTATTTGTGTTTTACGTGATTCAGTCAGCCAGAGAAAGGATCTGTTTCTAAGGAGTGCTGTATGAAAGACATAGGAGGTAACTGTCCCATTGTGTTTGGCACTGTGAGGCCTCAGCTGGAGGACTGTGTCCAGTTCTGGGCACCACAGTTTAGGAAAGATGTGGACAAAATAGGAAGTCCGGAGGAGAGCAACAAAAATTACAAGATTTAGAAAACCCGATGTAAGGTAAGGTAAAAAAAGCGGGGTGGGGCATGTTTAGATGTTAGTAAAGAAGACTGGGGGGGTGAGATCTGATAACAGTCTTCAAATATTTTCAGAGCTGTTATAAAGTGAATGGTGATCAATTGTTCTCCATGTCCACTGATGGTAGGACAAGAAGTAACAGGCTTAATCTGTAGCAAGGGAGATTTAGGTTAAATATTAAGAAAAAGCTTTCTAACTATAAAGGGTAAATTAAGCTCTGGAATAGGCTTCCACAGGAGGTTGTAGAATCCATGTCATTGGAAGTTTTAAAGATTAGGTTGCACAAAAACCTGTCAGGGATGGTCCTGCCTCAGCACAGGCGGCTGGGTTAGATGACTTATCAAGGTCCCTTCCAACTCTACATTTCTATGAGTTTATGATTTTTTGTATTTAGATGTTAATTGGCATCCTGCTTTGCAGAAAAAAGAAGGAATTTCCACATATCTTTCCCTGCATAATCTCCAAGAAATGTACTTGCATAAAGCTTTCCAACACTTGTAGGAAAAACAGTTTTGTGTTTGCCCCAAAATTGTCTATTTTCCTTTCTCACGGTGGGGGGGGGGGAGCACTTTCTAACTGCTGTCTTTGTGAGATCCAGGAAAAAGACTTTCTTTTGGGGTGGGTCAGCCATGAAGGTGTTTTTGTTCTATACCTAAGATAAGCATTAGTTAAATTATAAAGAACTTATTCATACAATGCCAGAATCATTGGGAAGATTCCCCTTCTGAATTATCCAGGGTCAGATAGTTCAGTGAGAAAATCCTCTCTTAATTCTGGCCCTCCAATGTCTTGTAATCCTTCCAAGACATTAAACACTACAGGATTAATCAGTGTTAGAGTAAGGCTCTGCTACAGCACGCCATTTTTGTTCGGCAATGATATAAAAAGTTTCCATGTAGATGTCAGGAGTGGGTAATTGGAAAGCCAATGTCTGTCTTTGAACAACAAAACAAGTGCTGTGCAATGTATTAGAATCTGTCTTGGCTTTTCTCCAAGAGGAATACAGCAATTGCTGTACCAGTTTGCACTAGTGTCTGTCTAGTCCAGTGTTCTGCTTTGATACTGGCCACTTCCAATTGCTTCGCAGGAAGGAACACAGCTGGGGAAATAGGATGGATGCATTCCATTCTTCTTATAGAAATAGCTGGTAAAAAGGAGGGGGAAAAGAAAGATACCACATTTTGGTAGGGGCAGATATGCCATAGAAGACCAGTTAGAATGAGGACATGTTAAGGTGATGAACAGGCAGCAAGCAACACTCGTAGAGCACATGGAAATCCTTTAAAAGCACACCACAAAAAATAAACAAACAAACCACCTCCCACAAGCATCCAATACCAGATGGAAGACATTGCCCCCCAGCAAATTAAACATAAATAAATAAGTGCATTTTTCAGGGCATTGAAGCTATTTGAGAATTTGGCAAATAGCTTTGGATAGTAAAATAAATAATTATATTTTTAAATCCAAAAGGTTGAAACATTTTGTTTTTACAGTGGTTGAAGCAAGCTATTTCAAGTCATTTTGGAAACATCATTTTTTAAACTAAATGTTCACTCAAATCAGCATTTTAACATGTTTTATTCGACCCAATTTAAAAAAAAAAAAAAAAAATTGGCAAGAATACACTGAAATTCAGTGTTAGTTAGAAACAAAGCCTTTTTTTTTTTTTTTTAGATTTTTCAGTTCAGCCACCACAGCAAAAAAATCAATTATTCAGTCTGTTCTACTGATGAATTCAACAACACTTGTAGGAAAAACAGTTTTGTGTTTGCCCCAAAATTGTCTATTTTCCTTTCTCACTGGGGGAGGGATCAGCACTTTCTAACTGCTGTCTTTGTGAGATCCAGGACAAGAGGTCAAGAATCAACTTCTCTTTGTCTGACAGGATGCCTTCCTATTACATGCCTTGGTAGTTGCTACTCAGGCCAATCCTTCCACTAACTGATTTTGCCTATGAAGTGCTTGTTCTTATTCACAGCCAGTTGGAACCAGATGTAGAATAAAGGAGATTATTTGTCTGCAATCACCATAAGCATTGCATGATCACTAATACCAGAATATATCTGACAGTATTAAATGAGTTAAGGAGATCATTAATATAACTGTCATGCAACATTTTCTTATATGAACATATGCCTCATTTGGAGTTTCATTGTTTAAAAAGTAAGAAAATGTTCTGGATGATCACTTATACGGTCTAAACCATAGTAGAATTAGGTAACAGATATTGCAATTGCCAGGCAAACCTCTTTACATAATTCCATTATAGACTGCATATTATTGAACTGAAATTGTATACTTATGTAATATTAGCTTTCACCTGCCATCCTCCCATCATTTATTATTGAATACTGTATCATGCCACAATTGTGAAATTAAGATCAGGATATATCTGATCAATTATGCTACATGCCACATTTTCATAAGGTACTTGTTTTTCCCAGGGAAAAAAGGTAATGATGAATCAACTTCTAGAAAAATCAATGAAAAGGCATCTTGAAGACAAGGAGCAGAAATTATCATCAACCTTATGTCATGGTTGTATAGAATAAATTCACATTTTGATGCCCATTTTGTTGTTGAGATGACTTGAGCTCTCTCATTTACATGAAATAGTAATTGTAATCAATAAGTTCATTTAAAATTAATGCAACACAATAAAGCTTCTGACATGGCTTTATAGAAAACTCGATTAGAGTTGTTACCTGCTGACAGTATAATGCATCCTCTAATTATTTTTTTGAAGGCAATGTCATGTATTATGATAACTTTTCCACAATGGAGTTTGCTTTAAATAAAATGATCACAGTTACTATTTTCATAAATTTAATGAAACATCCTTTTTATGCTGGTAGACAATGGGCTCAGGAGGATCTAGACTGAAATCTAGCCCTATGTATTTCTCACTGGAGCTGGAAAAAAATACCACAAAAATCTGATCCGTCTGCAACATTTTAGAGATTTGGAAGAACGTGAACAGCATTGGAAAGGGTTTCCTCAATCAGAGGGGGAGTCAGACTTCCTTCTCACTCATTAGCCAACCCTCACTCTTTCTGTTCTAGGATACTATCTTCTGTCTCTTGTTCACTACTCTGACTCATTCCTGGAAATCTTTCCCCAATTCTAGAATCCTTTACTCTTCCTACCCCACTTTGGTTACCTTCTGCCCCCCTTCATGACCTTATCTCTGCCCTTGCCCACACAATGGCTCAGTTCCATCTTATCTCATCAAGGTTCCAGCACTGACTTCTGTTCTATTCAACTGGCTCAGCATCCTGCTGCTGTCCTCCCCATTTTTCAGTTTTTGCTGATAGCAAGTCACTCTGTAGTGAAATTTTTTTTTTTCACATTTCTGAAAGCATTTAATAGACTATTTCTGAACTGGTGCTTAGCTTGATTGGACATTCAAATGATAAAAGAATATAATTTATTTCAATATCAAATCAGCACTTTTTCAGCATGTTTTTCTACCCTCGACCAAGAATAAAAATTCCACTTCAAAATCTGTATGATCGTGATCCAATTGAGAGATTTTATGATGCAAAGAGGATTTTAGCTCAGTCAATCAAGAGTCAATTTCTAGCTAAAATAGGAGAAATAATCATTTGTTATTTAAATTGAACACACATCATCACTTTGAAACTCAAGTTAACTATGCTTTCATATCCAAACATAGGACCATGAATACAAAAATCAGGAATATCACTGACAGCAAGCAGCCTCTATATTATTAAAGAAGCAACCTCAGAAAGAACATGGCAGTTCTAGAAATGTTTTGTGCTGCATGTCTGCCAGGAAACTCCAGTTTGGGTTTGGTTTATACTTGTTATAAGATTATAAAAACAAATAAATTATTGTAAGTCTTCTCTTCTGCATTCTGAAGCAGAATGTTGAATTTAGTATCTTCATTATTGTTAGCTGGAGGTGAAAATTCTAGGTTTCACTCAGCAAATTCTTGGCAATTCAACTGGAAAAAAATAGTTTTAGCCACTCGATATTGTAGCCACTCAATATTTCCACCATTTTGTTCACACATCACAAATGCATCATCGATTTACAGAGTTTTTGAACATCCTATGACAAATAAGTCCCTGATCTTGCAAAAACATGTGTGTGTTTAACTTTTACTACTCTGAGAGTAGTTCCAGTAAAACAACAGAGTTACTCATACTGTGGGTGAAATCCTGGCTCCATCAAAGTCAGTGGTAAAACTCCCATTCATTTCAGTGTTATCAGAATTTCACCCATAAGATGGACACTGAAACACAAGCATGATTTTATCCATGCTAGTAATGTCTGTTACACCAATAACTTATAAACTGCACTAAAGTGTGTGTGGGGTTGGGGTAGTTGTATGGGTTGGGTGTGGGTTCTTTTTTGTCTTTCTTTGTTTTTTTGCTCTTCCTTTTTATGAAATTACCAAGATGCCATAATTTTGAATCATTTTTTCCCTTTTAGAATAAAACCTTTCATATAGTTTTAAGACCTGATCCTGTACCAAGATCTCTGCCCTTGGGTGGAAATTCTCTGATTCCAGTTGCACTCTGCATGGAGACCTGTGCTGGTGCATCCCAGTGCAGGTCTCCATACACAGTCCAACCGGAATCAGCGTGCTGGTGAATCCCAATGCAGGATGAGAGCCTAAAACTGTATGGAAGTTTCTATTTTTTTTTTATTTCAGAGATATACTATGGCTTATGCATCACAAACATGCATAGTGAAGTCTTGGTCAAACTGGAATTGTTTGCACAGTACTTCCAATATTTTAAACATGACTTTGAATTGAGTCTTCAGTGTTTCTGACATAATATTTGTTGTTTTTTAAATAATAGTCTACATATATGAAAAAAATCTACTGAATGCTCTTTTATCAGTAAGAATATAATTGTTGTTCCTGATATTTAAGCCGTTGACTAGTGCTAGATTGTAAATGTTTTTTAGAAAGAATCTTCTTACGAATGAACCCCACCATCTTTGTCAATCAGGTCAGAAACGTTGTGTTGCACAGAAATAGTACCAGCTACCATGGACCATTCTGGAAAAGGACATTTCCTGGAATTGTATGATGAGAGGCATAAAAGCCTTTTTAAGGCTCTCAGTGTAATTTATCATAGCACTCTTTGCAAGATGGTTCTTTTGTGGTAAGTAATCTTTCTAAATTACTGAAAATGGTAGATATGGAGTAGTGGTCCTTCGTGGACAGTAAATGTAAGATAGAGATCAAAGGGAAATATGGGCAGCTACAGTACAAGAGAGAGAGTGAGAAAGTAGTAAAATTCAAAAGACTATATATATATAGATAGATAGATAGATAGATATAAAACCAACATTATATCAGCTTGTCTGAATGCTCTTAACTTCCTTAACTCTAGAAATAATTGTTTCCAAAATCAAAAATTACACACAGCCCTCCCTTTTTGTTGGCTCATGGAGCAAGATTCCAATAGGATCTTGTAAAAGAGCAAGTCAAATATGAGATAAATTGATAATGTTGAGCTATATGATGAACAGTATATGACATCATTACTAATCTGAACAGCGGAAATTCATTCCCTCTAGACTGGAGTGAATAATTCACAGTATACAGTTCATTCAGAAAATTTAAATGCTCTTTCTGCTCTTGCAGTATCCATTATTAGATAAGTTCCCTCTAATATACATGTTATCTGACTTTACTTCATTGAAGATTTTGTTGTTTTTTGTTTTTTTTTTACTCTGTGGATTGATTGTGAATAATCTACATTCAATTTGTCTTGCTTAATTGTGACTGATTCATTATATCACATGCTATTGTTTCTTTTCCCTGATTGGATGAATACAGAAATCATACTCAAACATGTTCTGTCATTTACTTTCCATGAACATTGTGCCAGTGGAATGGGTCACTCAGATATTCACAAAAGAGGACCAGTAAGGGCCTGATCCAATGTCCACTGAAGTCAATTAAAAGATGTCTGTTGACTCCAGTGGATATTGTTTTAGTCTGTAAAAGGGCACTATGTGGCTGAAGCCAAAAGTCAGGACCCTTTAATTAAAAATGTTTGCATTATTCATCCCTCTTCAGTGCTCATTTCCCCATAATTCTGCCCATAGACTCACTACACATTTATTGGCAATACCTTAAACGAATGTTTAGTACACTCTGTGAACATTTTCTAAGCAATGAGTAGTATAAGCCTTTGCTTCCTGCTGAGCACATTTCCACTAATTTGGCACTGCCTGGGTATAAAAGCATCTCTGTTTTGCATGCTTTTTGGATATTGTACTGCTTTCCTCACTTAATCCAAGGTCATTATTATCAAACAGCATGTGCTCTACATAGATCAAACATATCTCCTACAAGAAATGATGACACAATGTACAGAAACAATTAAGAGTTTGAAGTCAGAATAAACCAGTGACCAAAACAGAGGCAATTTATCCAAAATGTACTGTGTTTACTTAAAAAGCAAGATCCGCATATCAGTATACTAGTAATTTAGAAACAGATTTTAGAACGGAAGGAAACACAAATTTTCATTGAGTATCAAATAGGTCTTTTTTAATACTTCAAAGATTATTTAAATTGAGGAGCAATAAAACAGATCTCTGCTGGAAATGTAACTCAGTACCTTTCTAAACCTTTGTGGCTTGTTTGCCCTTGAGGTAACTTCAGGTAATAAACAAACAAAATATTCACTTCTGTGCAAATTAATATTGCTTTACCTGGAGGAGAAAACAATCATACAGCAATACAAGTACACTGCCTTCTGTGCTTTATGCTGGTTTGCTGCTACATTTGCTATTGCAGCCCAAAGGCAAAAGTGTATTCCCACTGTGCTCAACTGGTATTGTTACCCTCACTGTTCTAGTTTCCCACCATATTCCAGCTCTTCCTGCAGCTGACAAGATACATACCCATTCATTCCTTGGGGAGGGGGATGAATTGAGAATTAAAGGGTTAAAGAAAGGGAGTGGCTCATAATGATTGGTCAGCATAAGGAGTGACCCCATTTTGAGAGCGACTGAAGGAAAGTAGTTAGTGAGTTCAAAGAAGTACTCTGGAGCAAGTCCATGGAGACCTGAAACCAAATTAGAACTGGACTCAGAGGCCTATAGGAAGCTGATGAATGATAGGGGTTTATTTGCTCCCACTCTCAAGTGTGAGAAAGTAGCCTGACCACAACATTCTGGACCTTCTGAACTTTTGAGATTAGTTGTGTTAGGAAGAGAGTTCTTAAAGAATTGTGGTAGGAGAAGAAATAGAAAAGTTAAAGTCCAAGGGCAAAATGGAACTAAACTTAAAGCTTGAGATCAAGGATGTCTTTAAAAAAATTGGCTGTGGAAGCAAAATGAAGTTTTAAATTAAAAAGCGTAGCAGAAGAATATAAAGTTTGGAACAAAGACAACTTTTCTCTAAGAGGAAGACTTCAATCTTTTGAAGCATTCAGAAGTGATATCAAGAAGTTGACAGGCAGATATTTGCCCGTAATGGGTGGTAGAACTGGAATATAGAACTGTGTGGCATCTGCAAAAATCAGCCTATCCTAGATTTTTATACTGTGCCCATCACCATGATCTATGTGTGCTTTAGGAACCTGATGCAAATCCCATTTCAGTCAGTGGGATTCTTTCCACTGACTTCAATGGACTTTTGATCAGGCCATAAAGAGATGCCTAGCGTTAATATTAATGAAGAAGCAATTTAGAGGGGAAAAGTAAAAGAAGAGGTAGCAAGGTAGGACAGTCTATAGTAGGATTAAGAAATTATATAAACTCTCCAGCAGATATGAATAAGAAGTAGTTAATGACTTAATCTGCATTGCTGGCTCAGGAGCAGCAGAAAATGTCTTGTGCTTGATTTTTTTTTCTGAGTTTCTAAGATGGGAAGACAAAAAATGAACAAGAAAACAAACACACACAGAGACACCCCACAGATAATGTGCAGGTATATGTTTGCATAGCAGGATATATGTTTTATTGAAATTTCAGCAGCAATCAAGAGATTGATAAAGACAATGACAACATTACCTTTTGGATCTCAGCTAATAGGAACTATGATATCTCTGTCTTCCTGTTCTTTTAGTATTTCTTTTTACTGGTTTTGTTTCCCGAGACTAATCACAGCATGGTCCACCTCACCAGTCTAGCTTTGGATCCTTGCTCTGTTCTTCAACTCAGATATCACAGTCAGCAGTAAACTGTTCTGCAGATAGCCTGGAGGTGTATGTGTCTTCACTGATATTCATTTTTGCCATCCTACTTGTATTGATGCCTTATAGCCATTGGTTTAAAAATACATATTTTTTATGATCCCCAAGCTACCTAAATATACTTTTCTTGCTTAATCCAGATCTGCAGTAGCTGGAATCAATTAGCATGTCTATTATTCTTTCCTTTAAGTAACTTTTTGTGTTTTTGTGTGCTGTCATAAATATTTGACACCATTATGTTATGTTTACACTAACTTCCATTGTCTTAATGCTTTCCACTCTCAGATGAAATAGAAAGAAAATGACTAATAGCAAGAGTGGTAATGGTTGGGCATACTTAAAAAGATTTAGATGTTTGTTTTGTATGAGCTCCCTAGAGTTCAGCTACTTAACCAAACTGTAAATTATCTTACCCAAACCTCTTGGATTCTAGAAATTGGGTTGGGAAATTCATGGAATTGCCAATGTTTCCTAGTTCTGGTGAGGCTGTGAATACCTCCCATAACTGACTTTCTCATGGTACATTGCTAATGACCCTCCTAGCCCAGTCTGAAACCAGGAAATGGTTTGAAACACAACTCTCATAAAAAAGAAGAACAAAAAAGAATCTAAGCTTTTGTGACCCAGAACAATGGCTTTGACCTTTATATTGAGTCTTGGCTTATCTGATCTAAGTGATCCACAGGTGTAGGGTTTTAGGTTTCTAGGAGCCCTTTGTTGAAGCTCCATCACTAAACAGAATGGAAGGTTGAAGTGGTTATCCTGTCTCTGAAGGTTCTCACTCCTCTTAGGATATTGCTAACCCATCCCTTCTAGAGGCCACTTATCCCTAGGGCTCAGAAAAGATCAAAAGAATGTTTATTTGTTCCTGACTCATTTTTAAAGTATATCCTTGGGAGGACACTCCCAAACCTTCCTACACTATCACAGTCATTTCAACAGAGAAAATCTGAGCTTCATCCTACACCATCTGTTCATTCAGTACATTTTTTATATATGATTAACATTTCCAGCAAAAGGCAACATAACAAAATGGTGTTGCCTCCTTTCTTACTCACGATTGTGAGACTGTTTTTTTTTATTTAAGTGAGAAAATAAATGAAATGATTTCCCAGCCCTTAATTTTCCTTTCTTCAAGCACATACAGCTATGAGATTATAGGGTTTATTGTAGACTAAGGGTTAAATTTTGTCAGAGATGCTCATTAAAATATCAGTAGCACAACATTGAGTGGTCTGAGCCTTCCATCCCTGCTTCTCTCCTATGGGTATTCTGAACATTTGCAAACCTTCATAATTTACACTCTAAGATGTAGGGGAAGAGACCTATTCTTTAGTAATGAATTAGCTTTAAATTGCCTCCAAATAATTAAAGGTCAGCTCTTTGGTGGTGATGTCGCAAGTGGAAAAAAATCAGTCCTATTCAAATCATGAATGTGAGCTCAAACTCTTCTCCACCAGCAAGGCAGCACTAAGCAATCCTATGTTGATAAAGGGTGATTTTCACCATTTCTCAATCAAGTTGAACGGCTCTCTGAAATCACAGTTATGGACTAGATTATGCATCTTTTATTTCTCAGACACTAATCACAGTACCTTCATGGAGTCTTCAATGTAACCTACAATAGATCAGCATTAGGAATACATTTAAAATACATTATGCAATTTGAATGATGAATTAGAAGGAAAAAATGGCACCAAGTCTTATTATGAATCACTATGTGAGTGCAAAACTGTCCTTATTTTTCCTTTTAATAGTCATTAGAATAAAATGCCATGGCTCTGGTTAAACTGGCAGAGCCCCAGGGGTGAGACAGAGTTAGTAATGGCTTGCATCATAAATGTTAAATTACTTGAGGATAAATTGAGAAGAATGCTGATTAATGAATTAATTTGTAATTCTGTGAAATCTTAATTTAGTGGTACACAGGTGAGCATTTGCATTCTGTCTTACCTGGTATTTGTAAGTAAAAAAAAAAAAAATCAGTCCGGGGTATTATTACATGGAGAAACATGTTTTGTTGGCTTAACTTTCTAACATCATGAAGAACCCAAAATCTTCAGTACGCTCACATGAGTAAGTACTACATAATGTAAAAAAAAGGTGCAGAAGTTGGATATCACTAGGATAGGTGGTATGTAAGGTCCTGGTCAGCCAACCACTTTCTGTTGGCTACTTGGGAGGAGCCCTGTTGACATCAAGGGCACCTAACGCAGGTGCCTAAAGGTCTCACTTAACTAAAGGTGCAGGGATTGGGGAGCAGAAGAGACAGAATGTCTGTGGTAGGATGTGGGGGCATTGGGTGGATGGGTGAGAGAGAAGAAAGGGAAAGAGGAAATGATGGAAAAATGATATAGAGAGACAGAGTACGGAGCAAAGAAGAAAGCTGGAAATATGAGGAGAACGAGTTTAATGGGAGAAGGAAGAGGGAAAAGATATACACCATGAATAATAATACATTTGTGGGGAAAAGAGGAAAGGGAGGAAAAGCCATTAAGATAGACAGGTAGCAGAAATGAAAAGTGAAGGAGACTATAAAAAGAAGAGAAGGAAGAAAATAAGCAAGAGGCAGTAAAACTTCAGAAAATCTGTTATTTAATAGAAAACATAATACAATAACATTACATTAAAAAAACAGGACAATTAAGAAATAGGATGCATTAGCCCAGGGGTGGCCAACCTGTGGCTCCGGAGCCACATGCGGCTCTTCAGACGTTAATACGCGGCTCCTTGTCCAGGCATCGACTCTGGGGCTGGAGCTACAGGCGCCAACTTTCCAATGTGTTGGGGGTGCTCACTGCTCAACCCCTGGCTCTGCCACAGGCCCTGACCCCACTCCACCCCTTCCCGCCCCCTCCCCTATGCCTGCCGTGCCTTCTCTCCTCCCTCTTCCCCCCAGAGCCTCCTGCCTGCCACAAAACGGCTGATCAGGAGATGTGGGAAGGGAGGGGGAGGTGCTGATCGACAGGGCTGTCTGTGGTTGGGAGGCACTAGGAGCTGGGGTGGGGGGAGAGGAGCTGATGCGGGCTGCTGACATATTACTGTGGCTCTTTGGCAATGTACATTGGTAAATTCTGGCTCCGTCTCAGGCTCAGTTTGGCCACCCGTGCATTAGCCGAATGGACACATGAGCCATACACAGGTGTAAAGAGGACAAGCACAGTCTCAAGTTCTTCTATGCACAGCCCTACCTTAAACTAAAGAAAATGGTGGAATACAGGTTAGTCGTTTCCGTAGCCAGCTGTAGTATATGGTAATACAGTTGCAGCTTTGTTGAACAGAAAGAAACTGGTCTGACCTAATCAGGTGGATGGACAATTTCCATTTACACGCCAGATAAATAAAAATAAAACTTCCAATGATCACAAACAAACCTTTCATAAAATTGCACAGTGAGGACCTAATCCAAAGCCCACAGAAGTTGAGAGATCAGGCCATAATACTTCCCCCCAGGCTCCAACCTTACCCCAAAATAAGTCTCATCATAAAACAAGCCATTTTTCAAAGTCAATCTGAATACACATTTATTCATAATGATCTGGGGTCTGATCCAAAGCCCATTGAAGATCAGTGGAAAGCCTTGGATCAGCCTTCACAGTGAGTTTCAAGCTTACTACTTTTTTTACGGTTAGACCATGGTATTTTCTGATTTTTTTTTCTTTATATTTTGAAACTCAGCATAATCAGAGAGTAACTGATATAGCAAATCTGGAACAACACATAAAGCATATCCCCCATTGCAGGTTGAATGTAGGATGGAGGGAAATTGGAATGTTCTGTATAATGAATACACACAATACCATATAATTAGTGAATTATGTGGTACCATGTATATTCGTTATATAAAACAGTCCAATTTACCATCTCACACATAATCAGCTATTCTAATGCCCTTTATTGTCTATAGAAAGTTTAAACATGTTAAAGAAATTAATCCTATCCTTTAGGATAAATCACTTTAAATTTGGAGATCTGAGTGACGAAATAGAAGGATGTATTGTTCATTATAGGGATCAGAATGGATATTTTTTTCTCCATGTTTTAAGAAGGCCTGTTTTTTTTTTAAATAATATAACATTGCTCTGCATTTTTCAAACAGGACTTAAATATAAAAGTCAGAATGTCCAATAATACAGTCAAACTCTACAAAATTAAGGAAAAGATCATGGCTAATCCTAAAGCATTGTACAGGGGAGAAATAGGGTGAAAAATCCACCCCCCCAGTGTCCTGTTCAGGCTACCTGCATCATGGTTTACAGCACAGGTGAGGGGAAAGTAACCTCTATATGGCTGCTTCTCCCACTCAGGGAGGCAGGTCAGGGTTGAGAGGAAGTAGAAACCTGGATTCCAGCCTCAAACATACCATTCAGCACAACAGAGCAGATCTGGGGGGAAGGGGTCAGGAGTAATATGCCCTGAATAAAGGGCGAATACAGATTGCTTCCCCTGCTTCTGAAGAACACTTAAGTGCTGCCCCTTACTTATAGGTTATGGGTAATTCCACAACTGGTGTCAAAATGATAAAGTAACCAGCACATCCTAACTCCTGGTATTGATATTGTAAATGATAAAATTATCATAACACTGACAAAAAATTTACCACTCTCAATGCTTTTCAATTACAAGTTCTTTACTTGTTTGAGAATCTTGAACTAAAATTAGACCAATCTGTTTTAATTGTCCATTTGATCCTTTCAAGTTGCTAATCACAAAAAAGAGAATACATTTATAAAAAATATAGTACCAAAAGCTCATGCAGAGCTGGCCAGAAACTGGAATTCTCATTTGGTGATAAAATTTAAAAATAAATCTGAAATGGAGTAAAACAAGAAATTTCCCACAGAACGGGAATTCCAGAAATGTTAAACAACATTTCACTATGGCATTATCAAAAGATTTCCTCAACTCTCCAAGCTGCCCAAAGCATACCAGGAGAGAATCTGGATAGCTCGTCATCTGGAAGCCCTGTCCCCTCAATACCTTGCCTGGCTGGCTGTCCTAGAGTCAAGAACCTGGGAGTCCTGACAGCTAAAAACCCATGAGCTTGGGAACTTGGGAGATGCTTTATCTAGGCTCCCAGCTATCCATCAGCCCACCAGACAGGCTACTAAGGAGCCAGGCAGACAAGCTAATCGAAACCTGACCTCTTCCATCAAAAACATGCCTGGTTTCCATAGGAATTTCATCAAAATCAACACCTGCCATGAACATTTTGTTTTCAATAAATCAGCATTTTCCAACGAGAAATAAACGTTCTGTTAGAAAATTTCCGACCAGTTCTGCTACTAAACATGAGAAAGGGAGGCAGAATCTAGCCCTCCATTGGTAAGTGTGACAGAAAGAGTAAGCAAATGTGCATTTTGCCGCAGGGACTTTCAAAGCAGCCTAAGGGAGTTAAGTTACCCAAATTTCATTCAAATTCACAGGAGTTCATCAGCTAACTCCGTTAAGAACCTTTGAGAACTGCAGTCTTGAAGAATAGCAGCACTTAGTGACACAACTTCAACGAAATGCCTCTTTCCGTTGGAATGCTCATCACCCTCCTGTTGATGAGGATTCTGTACAACTACATTCAAAGGACTTTAGAAGTGCAAATTGTTGGGAATTATTTACTCATTACCAGTCTGACTCTTACTGGCATTTTATGATTGTACCAAATGAACTGTAACTCAAGTGTATGCATAGAACTATAAAGTGGAACATATGTGACATATTAGAAGACACAGAGGTCAGAATGACATCCCTTAATGTTCTGTAGTGGATACCTACAATAGTTTACAACATTTTGCTCCCTGAATGTGAAGCCTAATAGGAGAGTGCACCCTGTATCCTATTCTTATAAGGGCAGTTTACCAATATAGAGGTGGAAAAGTCATGTGATATGGAAAGCATTCATTAAATTATGCTGTTAGCCGTGCTGTTTTCCTTTCTTTCTTGCACTACTTACCTCAAACAGGTTAGAATATAGCAAGAAGAATATGGGCAGGAAGAATATAAATAGAACCATGTCACTTTCAAAACAGAGAAGGATGAGAAATGAAGGTGACTTAAAGGAGTGGATTATCCTAGATAATACCTTACTGTGCAACACATAATCACCGGGAGGCTTTCCATTGATGTTATAATGCTTTGTGAGTAATATTAAAGGGATTTTTAAATGCATCTTTGCATTTCACTAACATAAATTGAATCTGAAATTGCATCAAACCACATTCTATTTGTCTGTCCATCTGTCTATCTGTCTGTGTTTATAAGAAGCCTATTACTGGGGTACCTGAGTGCCAACAAAATTATGAAGAAGCAGAAAAAGGAGAACACATTGAGAATGAATGGTGTTTTCTCTCCCCATTCCCAAAGACTGTGAGAATTTATGCACTGAAGGATATTTCATTTATGAGCATCATTCCTTTGAAAGGTTTATCAAAAAAGGTGTGTTCTACACTTTGGATTTGATGCTGCCAGGCTCAGATTCAATCAGATTTTCTCCCTCCAGCAGTTTCATAGCTGGGATCCTGCTGAGAATGTGCTACCTAGTACAATATAGCTGTCTTGAAGTCTGTGGCATCTCACAAAGCATGTAGATTTTACAGAGGAGAAATAATATATAGCCCTGCAGGATACTGTGTAATAGGAGTCTTGGAGAGAACAAGCAAAGTGACTATCGTGTCTCTCTGGGATCTATCTGATGGAAAAGAGTGGATCTAGATGAATGCTTTTCCATTTATTCTTACAATACATTGTATTGTTTGTCATCAGCACCTTATAATGAATGGTGTCAAACCTCTAAAATGAAATAGTATAGCATTATTAGCATACAAGGTTATTTCCTATCCAAACGTAGGAGAAGGTTATCTACAAGCGCCAACTGAGCCATATTTCTGCCATGAAATCTGAATGTGGAAGTTAAAGGACAAAGACAGAGAATAGCTGCAATATGAGATTTGATGACGTCATCTTCTCTCTAACTTCAAAAAGAATGAGGGTGGCAACTATTCTGGTAGTTTGCAAGGCACTTTCCATTACCCATAGGCTTCTTTTGTATTGGCTAGAGCACCATATTCTTTAGCATGCCTAGTAATTTCCCTTTTTAAGGAGGCATTGATGATCCCAGTATCAGGAGAGTCAGATACTCTTCCCTAGACTCACCAGCCATGAATGACAGGGTGGGTAGGTGAGACATTTTTCAGGGATTCTGATTAGATAATTGCTCTAAATTCTGACACAGCAAATTTCATTCCTGGATAGGTTGTGGTTACCTCTATCTCAGTGAGGGGTATTCATAGCCGCTGACTCCGTAGGTGCTCCAGGGCTGGAGCATCCATGGAAAAAAATTAGCCGGTGCTTAGCATCCACTGGCAGCCAGCTCCCCACCTCTCCCCCCAGTGCCTCCCATCCACCAGCGCCCCACTGATCAACTCCTCATTTACTCCCAGTGCCTCCTGCTCACCATGATCAGCTGTTCTGTGACATGCAGGAGGTGCTGGGGCAGAGTGGGAGGAGTGGAGACGTGGCGTGCTGAGGGGAGGGGAAGGAACTGCGTGGGAAGAGGTAAGGTGGGGCGGGGATGGGCCCTTGGGGAAAGGAGTGGGGTCTGGGGCTGAGCAGGGGTTGAGCACCCAGGGGCAAAGGAAAAAGCTGGCACCTGTGGCCCTATTCTAACTTGGTTGACTGTCTGCACAGTTAGGAAGGAGCTCTTTGAAATGAACAGGGCTTGGTATTTAAATGCTTGTCTATGTGTTCTTGGACAGTTAGCTGTTTTACTGCATGAAATAGTTCTGCTTGTTCTGAATGGATGGAAGCAGTTGTGACTGTAAGGAATGTTCATTTAGTTTCCTCTATGGCAGCAGCATATGTCTGTAAGTGGACCTTGGTCTGGTTCATTCACTGCAGCTGAGTGGGTTTTGCCAGTATTATTGACTACATCAGGGATTGGCAACATTTGGCACGCGGCCCACCAGGGTAAGCCCCCTGGCGGGCCAGGCCGGTTTGTTTCCCTGCTGCATCCGCAGGTTTGGGTGATCACAGCTCCCACTGGCCATGGTTCACTGCTCCAGGCCAATGGGGGCTTCAGGAAGGAGTGTGGGCCGAAGGATATGCTGGCTGTCGCTTCCCGCAGTGCCCATTGGCCTGGAGCAGCGAACCATAGCCAGTGGGAGCCGTAAGCTGCCAAACCTGTGGATGTGGCTGGTAAACAAACCGGCCCGGCCCGCCAGGGGCTTACCCTGGTGGGCCGCATGCCAAAGGTTGCCGATCCCTGGACTACATCAATCTAATACTAACTTTATCATGTGGTGGTGCAAGAAGCATCCCACTAACTCTGCAAGAGCAGAAACCAGAAAAACAGGTGATATTTGCTTTGCTTATTAGCATCAAAACATTTCAAGATGTGCACGCCGTGTTGGCTATGTGTTGTTCAGAAGGTTTAATTGCCTTTGTTGATACTTTCCAACTAACATGAATGGAAAGCACAGCAAGTGACTTTTCATTTGGTTGTTACTTCTGGTAAGCATATATGGTTGAAGAACTTCAAAATCATTAGTAGTTGAACTTGGCTGTTACACAAGTGGAGGGCAGAAGGGAAAAATATTAAACATTCTAACAAAGCTACTTCTCCTTCCTCCCAGTAGAAATCATACTCTTCATCATGAAGGAGATAAAATTATGCCAGCCATGATCATAAATAGGAATTTTAATTGAGAGCTAAGGAACAAAAATAAGAACACAATGCCCTAAAGTATTTTACTACCAGCTCAGAATCAGGAGGGATTACAAAGATATCCTGCTGATATACAATGTAGGGATTTCAGATACCCATGGTGCAAAGATGAATAATTAAAATTTGTTCTGGTAGGCATATTATGTGCATCACTGTGACATACTAGGGTACAGACTAATAAAAATATTGCTCGGGCTTGCAGTGAAATCAGGAAGGCCAAATCACACCTGGAGTTGCAGGTAGCAAGAGATGTTAAGAGTAACAAGAAGGGTTTCTTCAGGTATGTTAGCAACAAGAAGAAAATCAAGGAAAGTGTAGGCCCCTTACTGAATGAGGGAGGCAACCTAGTGACAAAGGATGTGGAAAAAGCTAATGTACTCAATGCTTTTTTTGCCTCTGTCTTCAGGAACAAGGTCAACTCCCAGACTACTGCACTGGGCAGCACAGCATGGGGAGAAGGTGACCAGCCATCTGTGAAGAAAGAAGTGGTTTGGGACTATTTAGAAAAGCTGGACGAGCACAAGTCCATGGGGCCGGATGCGTTGCATCCAAGAGTGCTAAAGGAGTTGGCGGATGTGATTGCAGATCCATTGGCCATTATCTTTGAAAACTCATCGTGATCGGGGGAGGTCCCAGATGACTGGAAAAAGGCTAATATAGTGCGCATCTTTAAAAAAGGGAAGAAGGAGGATCCTGGGAACTACAGGCTAGTCAGCCTCACCTCAGTCCCTGGAAAAATCATGGAGCAGGTCCTCAAGGAATCAATTCTGAAGCACTTAGAGGAGAGGAAAGTGATCAGGAACAGTCAGCATGGATTCACCAAGGGCAAGTCATGCCTGACTAATCTAATTGCCTTCTATGATGAGATAACTGGCTCTATGGATGAAGGGAAAGCAGTGGACATGTTGTTCCTTGAATTTAGCAAAGCTTTTGACACAGTCTCCCACAGTATTCTTGCCAGCAAATTAAAGAAATATGGGCTGGATTAATGGACTATAAGGTGGATAGAAAGCTGGCTAGATTGTTGGGCTCAACGGGTAGTGATCAATGGCTCCATGTCTAGTTGGCAGCCGGTATCAAGTGGAGTGCCCCAGGGGTGGTCCTGGGGCCGGTTTTGTTCAATATCTTCATAAATGATCTGGAGGATGGTGTGGATTGCACCCTCGGCAAGTTTGCAGATGACACTAAACTGGGAGGAGTGGTAGAATCATAGAATCATAGAATATCAGGGTTGGAAGGGACCTCAGGAGGTCATCTAGTCCAACCCCCTGCTCAAAAGCAGGACCAATCCCCAATTAAATCATCCCAGCCAGGGCTTTGTCAAGCCTGACCTTAAAAACTTCTAAGGAAGGAGATTCCACCACCTCCCTAGGCAACGCATTCCAGTGTTTCACCACCCTCCTAGAGAAAAAGTTTTTCCTAATATCCAACCTAAACCTCCCCCACTGCAACTTGAGACCATTACTCCTTGTCCTGTCCTCTTCCACCACTGAGAATAGTCTAGAATCATCCTCTCTGGAACCACCTCTCAGGTAGTTGAAAGCAGCTATCAAATCCCCCCTCATTCTTCTCTTCTGAAGACTAAACAATCCCAGTTCCCTCAGCCTCTCCTCATACGTCATGTGTTCCAGACCCCTAATCATTTTTGTTGCCCTTCGCTGGACTCTTTCCAATTTATCCACATCCTTCTTGTAGTGTGGGGCCCAAAACTGGACACAGTACTCCAGATGAGGCCTCACCAATGTCGAATAGAGGGAGACGATCACGTCCCTCGATCTGCTAGCTATGCCCCTACTTATACATCCCAAAATGCCATTGGCCTTCTTGGCAACAAGGGCACACTGCTGACTCATATCCAGCTTCTCGTCCACTGTCACCCCTAGATCCTTGTCCGCAGAACTGCTGCCTAGCCATTCGGTCCCTAGTCTGTAGCTGTGCATTGGGTTCTTCCATCCTAAGTGCAGGACCCTGCACTTATCCTTATTGAACCTCATCAGATTTCTTTTGGCCCAATCCTCCAATTTGTCTAGGTCCCTCTGTATCCTATCCCTGGCCTCCAGCGTATCTACCACTCCTCCCAGTTTCGTATCATCCGCAAATTTGCTGAGAGTGCAATCCACACCATCCTCCAGATCATTTATGAAGATATTGAACAAAACCAGCCCCAGGACCGACCCCTGGGGCACTCCACTTGACACCGGCTGCCAACTAGACATGGAGCCATTGATCACTTCCCGTTGAGCCCGACAATCTAGCCAACTTTCTACCCACCTTATAGTGCATTCATCCAGCCCGTACTTCTTTAACTTGCTGACAAGAATATTGTGGGAGACAGTGTCAAAAGCTTTGCTAAAGTCAAGATACAATACATCCACTGCTTTCTCTTCATCCACAGAACCAGTAATCTCATCATAGAAGGTGATTAGATTAGTCAGGCATGACCTTCCCTTGGTGAATCCATGCTGACTGTTCCTGATCACTTTCCTCTCATGTAAGTGCTTCAGGATTGATTCTTTGAGGACCTGCTCCATGATTTTTCCAGGGACTGAAGTGAGGCTGACTGGCCTGTAGTTCCCAGGATCCTCCTTCTTTCCTTTTTTAAAGATGGACACTACATTAGCCTTTTTCCAGTCATCCGGGACTTCCCCCGTTCCCCACGAGTTTTCAAAGATAATGGCCAATGGCTCTGCAATCACAACCGCCAGTTCCTTTAGCACTCTCGGATGCAACTCATCCGGCCCCATGGACTTGTGCACGTCCAGATTTTCTAAATAGTCCCTAACCACCTCTTTCTCCACAGAGGGCTGGCCATCTATTCCCCATGTTGTGATGCCCAGCACAGCAGTCTGGGAGCTGACCTTGTTCGTGAAGACAGATGCAAAAAAAGCATTGAGTACATTAGCTTTTTCCACATCCTCTGTCACTAGGTTGCCTCCCTCATTCATTAAGGGGCCCACACTTTCCTTGGCTTTCTTCTTGTTGCCAACATACCTGAAGAAACCCTTCTTGTTACTCTTAACATCTCTCGCTGCTGCAGCTCCAGGTGCGATTTGGCCCTCCTAATTTCATTCCTACATGCCCGAGCAATATTTTTATACTCTTCCCTGGTCATATGTCCAACCTTCCACTTCTTGTAGGCTTCTTTTTTATGTTTAAGATACGCTAGGATTTCACCGTTAAGCCAAGCTGGTTGCCTGCCATATTTACTATTCTTTCGACACATCGGGATGGTTTGTCCCTGTAACCTCAACAGGGATTCCTTGAAATACAGCCAGCTATCCTGGACTCCTTTCCCCTTCATGTTAGTCCCCCAGGGGATCCTACCCATCCGTTCCCTGAGGGAGTCGAAGTCTGCTTTTCTGAAGTCCAGGATCCGTATCCTGCTGCTTACCTTTCTTCCCTGTGTCAGGATCCTGAACTCAACCAACTCATGGTCACTGCCTCCCAGATTCCCATCCACTTTTGCTTCCCCTACTAATTCTTCCCAGTTTGTGAGCAGCAGGTCAAGAAAAGCTCCCCCCCTAGTTGGCTCCTCTAGCACTTGCACCAGGAAATTGTCCCCTATGCTTTCCAAAAACTTCCTGGATTGTCTATGCACCGCTGTATTGCTCTCCCAGCAGATATCAGGAAAATTAAAGTCATCAATGAGAACCAGGGCGTGCGATCTAGTAGCTTCCGTGAGCTGCTGGAAGAAAGCCTCATCCACCTCATCCCCCTGGTCCGGTGGTCTATAGCAGACTCCCACCACTACATCACTCCTGTTGCTCACACTTCTAAACTTAATCCAGAGACACTCAGGTTTTTCTGCAGTTTCGTACCGGAGCTCTGAGCAGTCATATTGCTCCCTTACATACAGTGCTACTCCCCCATCTTTTCTGCCCTGCCTGTCCTTCCTGAACAGTTTATAACCATCCATGACAGTACTCCAGTCATGTGAGTTATCCCACCAAGTCTCTGTTATTCCAATCACATCATAATTCCTTGACATCACCAGGACCTCCAGTTCTCCCTGCTTGTTTCCAAGGCTTTGTGCATTCGTATATAAGCACTTGAGATAACCTGCTGATCGCCCCTCATTCTCAGTATGAGGCAGGAGCCCTCCCCTCACAGACATTCCTGCCTGTGCTTCCTCCCGGTATCCCGCTTTCCCACTTACCTCAGGGCTTTGGTCTCCTTCCCCCGGTGAACCTAGTTTAAAGCCCTCCTCACTAGGTTAGCCAGCCTGCTCGCAAAGATGCTCTTCCCTCTCTTTGTAAGGTGGAGCCCGTCTCTGCCTAGCACTTCTCCTTCATGGAACACCATCCCATGGTCAAAGAATCCGAAGTCTTCTCTCCGACACCACCTGCGTAGCCATTCGTTGACTTCCACGATTCAACGGTCCCTACCCAGGCCTTTTCCTTCCATGGGGAGGAAGATATGCTGGAGGGTAGGGACAGGATAGAGAGGGACCTAGACAAATTGGGGGATTGGGCCAAAAGAAATCTGATCAGGTTCAACAAGGACAAGTGCAGAGTTCTGCAATTAGGACGGAAGAATCCAATGCACCGCTACAGACTAGGGACCGAATGGCTCGGCAGCAGTTCTGCAGAAAAGGACCTAAGGATTACAGTGGACGAGAAGTTGGATATAAGTCAATAGTGTGCCCTTGTTGCCAAGAAGGCCAATGGCATTTTGGGATGTATAAGTAGGGGCATTGCCAGCAGATCGAGGGACGTGATCGTTCCCCTCTATTCCACATTGGTGAGGCCTCATCTGGAGTACTGTGTCCAGTTTTGGGCCCCACACTACAAGAAGGATGTGGAAAAATTGGAAAGAGTCCAGCAGAGGGCAACAAAAATGATGAGGGGACTGGAACACATGACTTATGAGGAGAGGCTGAGGGAACTGGGATTGTTTAGTCTTCAGAAGAGAAGAATGAGGGGGGATTTGATAGCGGCTTTCAACTACCTGAAAAGGGGTTCCAAAGAGGATGGTTCTAGACTGTTCTCAGTGGTAGCAGATGACAGAACAAGGAGTAATGGTCTCAAGTTGCAGTGGGGGAGATTTAGGTTGGATATTAGGAAAAACTTTTTTACTAGGAGGGTGGTGAAACACTGGAATGCGTTACCTAGGGAGGTGGTGGAATCTCCTTCCCTAGAAGTTTTTAAGGTCAGGCTTGACAAAGCCCTGGCTGGGATGATTTAGTTGGGGATTGGTCCTGCTTTGAGCAGGGGGTTGGACTAGATGACCTCCTGAAGTCCCTTCCAACCCTGATATTCTATGATTCTATGTAGCTATGTCACCCCTGCCCTGAAACCTTGGGTGCCTTGCAGTGGGAAATAGCTCCCACCTGGGTTGGTCACAAACAGTCTTCCAGCATGCAAGCCACACCTTGAGTGTCTGTGCGTAACTGTCTGCTGCAGCCTGCCAGCCACACTTGGGTTGCATTGTGGCTCTCAACAGCCTTGGTTGTACTGCAGGGTGACCCCAACACATCTTCAGTTTTTAGCACTCTCCTGGAAAATACAAAATATTTTAAATCCATTATTCCTTCGAGGGAATAATATGCCATCTGATTATCTTAAATAGTTATCCAGACACTTCAATTTAAACACATTGGATTGGATTAGATGAAATAGTAATACAAGTTTATTAACTACACAGAGATAGATTTTGCATGAGTACAAGTAATGAGGCATAAAAGTCAGAAATAGTTGCAAGAAAAATAAAGATATGACATTTACTAATCCCTAACTTAGCAAAGCATATCTGATTCAAGCAAAGTTTCTCATATGATTTCAGCAGTCTTACTGATCAAACCCTGTAGGTCAGGACCCCTCCCTCAGGGTTCAACGAATGTTTCCTTTGTCAGCTGCAGTTTACAAGATCAAGAATGAGGCAACAAATCCAAGAAATATGACAGTTTAAGTCAGAAAGTTAAGTGTGTTGTATCTAGTTGAATCTTACTGAATGATCAACCCAGTTCTGTGCATGCTAATTGGATCTCCGACTCAGTTGTCTAATGCACCTATTCTTTCAGAGCACAGGAGTCATAAGAAACAGCCTGGCACAGGGCCATTTGTCTGTAAGTGTGAGATAACACTTCAAGAGGAATAACATAGAGTGGTGTATGATGAAATCAGTGAGCACCCACACAGACTAGTAAAGCCAAATAAAATAAAAAAGAGAGGAAGAACCGGACATTGTCCCCTCAAAAAGTGTTCTCCTTACTTTTATGCCAAACTGAGGACTGGAATCTTGGATCTGTCCCATTCAGTTTCTGAACTGTACAGTTAACAAGCATTCAAAGCACTACATCTGTTTCTCATCCAAGTGCCTCTGTTCTCCCAATAAGCTATTAACTGCATCACTTAATTGTGTTTGTGTTGCATTTCATATTTGTATTTAGCTACTTTTTTTCATATTTCAAATAGATTCAAGTGATTCTGAAAAATGTCAGTTGTACATGGTCTGCACAGATAATGAAAACCAGCTTTCTTGACTGATGCAAAATGCAGTTACTCATCACAATGAGCCTAACAGAAAATTTCAAAAAGGGCAATTATTTAACTCTGCAAGTGTCTAAGAAAGTAGTGTTTAATTCATTGTACCATCAGTCCTTTGGCAGCATATGATGCACATGATTATTGACAATTACTGCTGTGATAAAAAGGAAAGGATAACTTCATATTAATGGTACATTGGATGATTGGTTAAACATTGTCTTCTCTTTATCTTTCTTTTTTTGTTTTGTTTTTGCTTCACTCGCTGCATTTCTTTTCTCTGGCATGCAGTAGAATGGCAGTATTTGAACCATCTGAATTTAAGGCAATGATATTTTATTCATATGTTTAAATGTAGTTTTGTAAGGTTGCACAGGATAAAAATACAACTATCAAGTTTGATGGGGAACATTGAAAATGTAAGGACTGTACTGCCAGAACTTAAACAAATGTTTTATGTAAATGAAAACAAATACAGCAAAACAATCCATCAATAGAACTGTATATCCCCCTTCCCCCCATGGAAAGTATTAGATATGTATTGCTGTGAGTTACCGTATGTACAAATAAATAATAAGGTCCAGATTCTGGCACCTTTACTCATAGGACTACCCTCAGATTAAAGTAACACTTGCCAGGAATTACTTTTGTAGTAAGGTGCTACTCAATGTAAGTAAGGGTTGCAGAATCTCATCCTCAAAGAAAAAATTAAAGAAAAAAACTAAAGAGTACTGCTCTGCCTATGTGTTGATGAATGGCCCCTGTTTAGAGGTTTGAGGCATCTTCAGTCATTCAGCACCTTTTTAATACATGGTGCATTTATGTACTAGTTACATTTCCACCACTCCTGTCATTTCTCAATGTATGCTTCAGGAAGTAAATAAAAGGAGATAAATATTTGAGGTAGCTCTCCTGGTTCATTTCAGCTGTTTCATCAATAGAGTTTCTTCAGCTAAAATCTCACTGAAAAAATGGGTAGGTTTTGGGGTCCAGATTAGCACCTGTACTTTAGCTGTTCAAAATACAGCTGGTCAAAAATGTAGTTTATTTTGGGTGAACTTCAAAGATGAATTATTTCTGTTATAAATATTTGTTGCAGAATTTTTGGTTTTCCATCAAACCCTCAAATTTTATCGAATAACCAAACAGTTCACATTTCTTAATTTTTTACAACTGAAAACTTTTTTTAACAAAGCGCCTGAAATAACCCGTTGGGAAGATTTCCTTGGGAAGATTTCCACTTCGTCAAAAACACATTTTGGGGCGGGGTGTGTGTGTGAAAAAAATGATGAAATATTTTCAATGAACTCTAGCTAAAAGATAAAATTGTCTTATTTTTTTTTTACATGATGGAGAGGCCTGGAGTCTCCAAATGTTCTGGACATGGTTTCACTGTGCTCATGGTACTTCCACAAGCAAGGCAGTAACCATGTTTCACGGAACGTGTTTTTACACAAGGAAGGGTGAACACAGAGTTATGAAAGAAGCAGCAGCAGCCAATAATGATGTCCATATAAAGTATATCGATCAAAAGCATTCTGAACACATTTTAAAAAAGAAGTCCTCCATTAATTCCCTGTATTTTTGCAAAAGGTCTGCAGGTGAGATAGTGAAGATCTAGGTTTAAAAAGATGGCATCTTTGCATCACTATCTTTTCAGTGCTGATGTTAACAGTTTCCATTTCTCTTGCTGTTTACAGCGTGCAGTACTCTCAGTCAGTTTAAACCCATAAAGAGCAAATAAGATGCTGTATGATCTTTCAGTAAGGTTATTCTAGCATGCTGTCCAATTTTGGGTGGAATAGGGATAGCCCAGTGGTTTATAGATCTAAATACAACTTATACACATAGCAATAGTACAAGGGTGTAAACATAACATTCAATCATTAAGAAATGTTGATTGACAAAAATGTTAAATTAATAATTCAAAAATAAATAATGTTGTTGTTCCTGGTACTCTCCTCTCCTAAGTCCTCTGAATTATGTGGTTGGCAAATTATTCTGCAGCCTAGTTTCATAAGCAGTTTCTCCCGTGGTTGGAATCAGAAAATACTATCGGGGTTGAATATGTATGTGTATCCACCCAGTGTACATCTGCATAACTTAATGACTTGGGTTTAGGACACTTTTTAAAAAAAATTATTTGGAGAAATCCTTTCCTCCTAATAGGAATTATTCTGCATGCACATTTAGGTTGTCTTTTGTAAGTATGTCAAATCAGAGTCTTCTGCAGAGTAGTCAAGTGATATCTAAATAATAGCTGTGCTGTTTATGATAAATTTTCATACCAAGCATTTGTTATAATATTTAATAAACCAAGTCATGTGTGTTACCACTAAATTCAGAGTAGGCAGGGTCAGAGTTTCACTTCCTGTTGCCATATTGTAGCTGAGTTGCCTTACAACACAAGTTATGAGGCTATAACATATTAGAGCAAAGAAGCCAATCTTCAGTACTCACATAGCATTTCTCAGCTCTACAAACTCAGCTCCATAACTGACCCTCTGCAATAAAGGCTGCAGATTCTTATCGCACTAGATTATATTTTGCTTGTGATGCATCCCATTTACACTGGAAAATGCATCTGACATTTTGCAGACCAAACTCCTACAGGAAAAGAGTGTGTGAAGAATAGAAATTCCATTTTGCAAAGTATTC
This sequence comes from Eretmochelys imbricata, assembly GCF_965152235.1. Lineage (NCBI taxonomy): Eukaryota > Metazoa > Chordata > Testudines > Cheloniidae > Eretmochelys > Eretmochelys imbricata. The sequence continues at coordinate 94,665,903 of NC_135573.1, read as the reverse complement.
TGGACTTACAGTAGGAGAGCAGATGAGAAACTTCTATTTCTGTGACAGGAGAAGGAGGTGAGAGTTCTAGGAGGGGAAGGGAAGACTAACTGAGAGGAGGGAGAAAGCGACATTGTATTATGTACATTTCTCGTGGAAGAAATTGGCGATATCCTGTGCAGAAAGAGAAGTGGAGGCAGGAGGAGCAGACGGTTTGAGGAGTGAGATAAAAGGTGGCCTTGACTGAGGACGTGGGATTCAATTAAGTTGGAGAGTAGAGTTGTTGCTAGGAAGATGGTAGAACTGAAGGAAAACAGAACAATTTGTAGAGGGGGAGTCAGCCTGGTCATAGGATTTCCACCAAAGATGCTCCAAAGTATGAGAGCAGGAACAAAGAAAGTTGTTGGTACTGAGCTAGGACTGGGAGTTGATAAAGTGCACCATGTGATGAGAGAGGGGCAGAATAGTCAAGGATGAAGGAAACTGAACCATGGATAGAGACTCAAGAACCATATAAATAAAAGAGAGTACAGGAAGGAAAGGGCTGAAAGTAGACCAAGGTCATCAGCACTGATGACTTCTTCAGTCTCAGAAAGGCCACAAGGCAGAGTCTGATGGGGGATAACAGAGAGATGAGAGACAGACAGTACTGCTTGGTGATGTGATGACTAAGTCAAATTAACAGCACTCTTGGTGAGTGGGAGAGTTGAACCTGGGCTGCTGGTCAAGTGAAGAAGTGAGGGTCAGGAAATATGCAGCTAAGAGGGCTAATAGGCATCAAAACAGAAGCAGAAGTTACTGAGGATGAATGTGGTAGATTGTGAGGAGAAGAAGAGAGAAGTGGGAGTTCAAATCAGAGAGCTAGGCTGGTGGGGATGAGTTAGTTGGACAGTAGATGAGAGCAATATGATGGGGAAGAGAATAGGAGAGTTTGATGCAATGCTGTTCAAAAGAGGGCAAAGGATGGGAAGGGGTGGGTTGGAAGCAGCAGGAATGGGAGAGCTACCACAGTCTAATCCAGGGCAGGAGGTGTTGAGAAGGGAGGCATCTGTAAGAGAGGGCAGTTGCAGAGGCATCCAGGACTCTGAGAGCTAGGAGCTGGGGGGAGCAAGATATGAAGAGGTTGTGGATGGCTGTTTTCTTTTTAGAGATAGTGTGGTCATTCCATAGACAGCAAAAGAAGGAGGGAGGGGGACAAGGGAAAAGAGGGATGGGTGTGAGGTTAGCCATGGTGGTAGGGATGGGTGTATCAGGTGGAGAGGGTGGGGATGAAGAGAGGCCAAGGGTTGGGGCAAATGTCACCAGAAATGAGGGGGAGGAGGGAGTGGATTTGGGATCTGGATTTTTGATGGTGGGAAGAGAGAGGAGAATGGGATGGAGAGGGGAACAGGAGCAGAAGGATCTTGTGGGAATGGTAGCGGGAAACAAGTATGGGGAAATGGAACCAGTGGGGAGAAGGGCAAGGGAAAGAGGGCGACAGATGATATGATACGGAAGAAGTGGTGAGAGCCATGCAGGAGTGGAAGATATGGAAAAGAGTACAGGGAGCATTAAAAATAGGCATGCAGTAGGTCCACTGCTAAGCAGCTAGCATGTGTTGCCCCACCCTACTTTGGAGGGGGAAGAAGACAGCTGGACTCCAGCACTGGGGGTACCTGGGTGGGAGGTGGGGAGGAACACTGGGTCAGAAATGCCCCTTCATTTTTTGCAGAAGGTTCCCCTGCTAGGCAGCTAGCATGCATTGTCCCACCCTACATGCACAGACAATATGTTTAGTGAACATACTAAATGTGGCTCTAACACCTTGCAGTTGCAAAACCTCTCCCCCTAGTGAGGACCTGCAGAAGTGTGCTCCACTTGTAGTAATGCAAGATTCATAATCACGACACATTCAAAGGAAATCTCTCGTTAAGGATATGGTTACCAGGGCTTAATTCTGATCCAAAATCTAATCCTCTCATGAATGGTGGTGTTCCTCTTGTACAGGACCAAGGATGATCTAGTCATCAGTTTGAAATCACTTTGGATGACAAAATGTAAAGAGTGTTCTAATATACAGGCATTGAATTCTGAGTCTAAATAACTGTGATTTAATAAAGTCTGTTTGTTTCAGAGGCTCGTTCACCTGCACATCTACCAATGTGATATATGTCATCATGTGCCAACAATGCCCCTCTGCTATGTACATTGGTCAAACTGGACAGTCTCTATATAAAGGAATAAATGGACACAAATCAGATGTCAAGAATTATAACATTCAAAAACCAGTCAGAGAACACTTTAGTCTCTCTGGTCACTCGATTACAGACCTAAAAGTGGCAATTCTTCAACAAAAAACTTCAAAAACAGACTCCAAGGAGAGACTGCTGAATTGGATTTAATTTGCAAACTGGACACAATTAACTTAGGCTTGAATAAAGACTGGGAGTGGATGTGTCATTACACAAAGTAAAACTATTTCCTCATGTTTATTTCTCCTCCCCCCACACACACACTTTCCTCACACATTCTTGTCAACTGCTGGAAATGGCCCACCTTGATTATCACTATAAAAGGGTTTTTTTCTTTCTCTCCTGCTGGTAATATCTCACCTTAAGTGATCACTCTCATTACAGTGGGTGTGGTAACACCTATTGTTTCATGTTCTCTGGGTATATAAAATCTCCCCACTGTATCTTCCACTGCATACATCCGATGAAGTGAGCTGTAGCTCACGAAAGCTTAAGCTCAAATAAATTTGTTAGTCTCGAAGGTGCCACAAGTACTCTTTTTCTTTTTGTGGATACAAACTAACATGGCTGCTATTCTGAAACCTATCTGAACCCTACATCTGCAGTTCAGAACTCACTTTTTGGTGTTGCTGCAGAGAGCTGTTTCTGAGCTGACTTATAGCAGAAATTTCTTTCTTTCTTTTTAAAGAGAGAAATATTACATTACGCTTGTTGCTCTTGACTTCTGTTTATTCAAACCAGAGAATAGCAATATGGGTAATTTTTTCAATGTATTAGTTCAGTGATGAGCTGTAAGTTAGTGAAAGAGCTCCATCTAGTGGAAAAGCAGGAAGCTTACAGCATAGTTAGAATTATCCCAGAGAACTGAACTTAAAAGTCATTCATTTCTTGGTTAAGGCAAGGTTAGCCACACAAGAATGAATGCATGACAAAGCAGCTCATATTTATGTAAATTATTGAGATGTATATCCAATGATGGAGAGCAGACTACCTGAAAAAAACCCCACAGTACTTAATAGTTGCATGAACATTTATATTAAGATGGGAGATGATAGTGATATGGAGGATGCTATAACCTGGACTTTTATATCTACATTATTGAGCATCTCCTGGACTCTAACTTTTATGTTTACATTTGTTAATGGCTCACAGTAATCATTGTATTATGAGGCAAGTTATTCACGTTCCATTTATACTGTAGAAAATATATCAATACACAGTCTTCTTGATCAGCAAGTACAGTAGAACACCAGCGTTATTAACTGACCAGTCAACCACACATCTCGTTTGGAACTGGAAATATGCAATCAGGAAGCAGCAAAGACAATAAATAAATGAATTAAATAAAGGACATACAGTAAAGTACTGTGTTAAACGTAAACTACTAAAAAAATAAAGAGAAAGTTTAATTTTTTTTTACAAGGTATGCAAACTCTTTCTGTTTTTGTTTCATTTAAATCAAAATGGTTAAAAGCACATTTTTCTTCTTCATAGGGAAGTTTCAAGGCTGTATTAAGTCAATGTTCACTTGTAAACTTTTGAAAGAACAGCCATAACTTTTTGTTCAGAATTATGAACATTTCAGAGTAACGAATAACCTCCATTCCCTTGAGGAATTCCACCATGATTTCAACAATTTCCATCCCACCATCAACCTCAGCCTGGACCAGTCCACACAAGAGATCCACTTCCTGGACACTACAGTGCAAATAAGCGATGGTCACATAAACACAACCCTACACCGGAAACCTACTGACTGCTACACTTTCCTACATGCCTCCAGCTTTCATCCAGACCACATCACATGATCCATTGTCTACGATACAAGCCAAGCTCTACAATACAACCGCATTTGCTCCAACCCCTCAGACAGAGACAAACACCTACGAGATCTCTATCAAGCGTTCTTACAACTACAATACCCACCTGCTGAAGTGAAGAAATAGATTGACAGAGCCAGAAGAGTACCCAGAAGTTACCTACTACAGGACAGACCCAGGACAGAAAATAACAGAACGCCACTAGCCAACACCTTCAGCCCCCAACTAAAACCTCTCCAGCGCATCATCAAGGATCTACAACCTATCCTGAAGTACGACCCATCACTCTCACAGATCTTGGGAGACAGGCAAGTCCTTGCTTACAGACAGCCCCCCAACCTGAAGCAAATACTCATCAGCAACCACACACCGCACAACAAAAACACTAACCCAGGAACCTATCCTTGCAACAAAGCCCGTTGCCAAGTGTGTCCACATATCTATTCAGGGGACACCATCATAGGGCCTAATCACATCAGCCACAATATCAGAGGCTCATTCACCTGCACATCTACCAATGTGATATATGCCATCATGTGCCAGCAATGCCCCTCTGCCATGTACATTGGCCAAACCAGACGGTCTCTATGTAAAAGAATAAAGGGACACAAATCAGATGTCAAGAATTATAACATTCAAAAACCGGTCGGAGAAAACTTCAATCCCTCTGGTCACTCGATTACAGACCTAAAAGTGGCAATTCTTCAACAAAAAAACTTCAAAAACAGACTCCAAGGAGAGACTGCTGAATTGGAATTAATTTGCAAACTGGACACAATTAACTTAGGCTTGAATAAAGACTGGGAGTGGATGTGTCATTACACAAAGTAAAACTATTTCCTCATGTTTATTTCTTCCCCCCTCCCCCCCCCCCCCCGGCCACTGTTCCTCACAAGTTCTTGTCAACTGCTGGAAATGGCCCACCTTGATTATCACTACAAAAGGTTTTTTTCTTTCTCTCCTGCTGGTAATAGCTCACCTTACCTGATCACTCTCCTTACAGTGTGTATGGTAACACCCATTGTTTCATGTTCTCTGTGTATTTAAAATCTCCCCACTGTATCTTCCACTGCATGCATCAGATGAAGTGAGCTGTAGCTCATGAAAGCTTATGCTCAGATAAATGTGTTAGTTCCACAAGCACTCCTGTTCTTTTTACTATTCCTTAGTGACCTGCATTTCTCTCACCAAGCATCCAAACAGCTTCACTTCCTTTACAAAAAAACACTCTGAATGTCCTTTGTGTGCCATTGCCTGCTGTGATGATGCTTTGTCATTATTTCACAGTCCCTCCAGCTCTCCTGGGACTGTAATTCACTTTTGGTCTCTCTTGTTCTGTCTGTAAATTGTATAGACTTCTGTAGTTTTTGTTTCTAAGAACTTCTGGGATTGTATTCCTCGTTAATGTGCACCACTACTCCTGGCAAACTAGGAGAATACAGAGGTATTCTAATTTGGCTGTGCTGGTAACTTAAATGTTCTGGTTGTGTCTAGTGATTGCAAATCAGTACTCAGGCAAAAATAATAATAAAACATTTCTTAAATAAACACAATTTATAAAAATCGCATTAGCCCAACTTAAAACTTGTTCCCTATAGCTATTATTTATATAATAGCTGCAAACAGTTCAGTTTTGGCAAATGACAAAATCATATACTATGAGAATCCTTCAGAACAGAGATGAAAATCAGACTTCCACAGCTAGGAGCAGAAGGCATGGGCTCCTCAATGAGACATTAGCTCCTAAATCACTTAGGCACAGATCCTGAAATGATTCCATTAATGGTTGTTAGGTGCCTTTGAGTATCTGGGCCTAACTTTTGAAAACTGTACCCACATATTTAAAATGCCTAGGAAACATCAATGTTGACTGAAATTACACTATTGAGGCTGTGCCAAACATCTTTCCGTAAATATATCCAAACAATAAATCACTATCAGCACTGTTTCAGATGAAATAAAGTATGCAGCATAGAGGGGGCATTGGACCAAGACTCAAGAGACTTGATTCTATTTTGGATCTTCCACTGATCTGTTGTATGACAATAAGCAAGCCACATTGCCATTCTGTGGCATGGTTCCCCTCACATCCTTTGTCAGTCTTGCCTATTTCAGCAGTAAATGTTGGCTAGCTAGAGTCACTTATCCAGCAGATGGGTTTAACAAATCTTGAATAAGGCAAAACCGTAAGTAGCGATCAGTTTCTCACAAGTGGGGAAGCTCATCTGGATGATTTTGTCACAGTTGCCTCCAACACTGGACAATACAGCTTCAGCTTCTTTTTCTTACACAGACTTATCTCCATGTTAACTCTCCTCTCCTGTTAGTACACGTTTTGTGTTAGTTCAAACCAGTTTCTTCCAGCTGCTTGGCTACTTTATCTTAATGATTACTCTGCATCTTTCTTATAGATGGGCAGTTCTACAAAAGTTTAAGCTGTTAAAATTATCAGGACAGACTCTTAAAAATCACAGTATACTTCTCATCAGGCCTAAACATGCCTTTGCTCTCAACAGTGATGTCCACGTTTTCACAGATGTTTCCCATTAGACACAGGTTCTGAAAAAAAAATACAAACACAATCCTGCTTCTGTTCAAATCATGGGCAAAACTCCTACTGACTTAAATGGCCTCAGTATCAGTACCTAAATGTTTTAAAGCCAAAGTCAAAAATTTTCAAACCTGAATGCTTAAAATTAAGCTCCTAAACATCAGATTTTACAAAACACCCAAATGATTTGGGAACACAACATCCGGGGCTGGAGCACCCACACAAAAAAAATAGTGGGTGCTCTGCACCCACCGGGAGCCCCACGGATCAGCATCTCCCCCTCGCCCCAAGCACCTCCCACCTTCTGGCGGCCCCACCAATCAGCTTCCCTCCCTTCCTCCCAGCACCTTCCACCTGCCATGATCAGGTGTTCAGCGGTATGTGGGAGGTGCCGGGGGGAGGAGTAGGAGCAGGAAGAGGCGGGGAGGGGGCAGAGTGGGGTGGGGTCTTGGGGGAAGTGGTGGAGTGGAGGTGAGGCCTGCATGGAGCAGGGGCAGGAAGAGGGGGGCCAGGGGAGAGGGCTTGGGGGAAGGGGTGGGGATGGTGCCTAGGGTGGAGCGGAGATCAAGCACCCTCTGGGAACAGAGAAAGTTGACACCTTTATTTTCAAACCTAAGTACACAAGTCATGTTCTTAAAGCTATATTTAAGCATCTAAATATAATTGGCTGGTTTTTTTTTCCCCTGAGGTCCTGAGCACCCACAATCCCAGTGAAATCAATGGAAGCTGCAGGTTCCCAGCACCTCTAAAAATCAGGCCATTTCTTCTGGAATTGCTAAATTTGGGAAAGAGCCCAGGTGAATTAGTGGTATAATTTCCATTGTGTATCAATTAGGCTGTTATAAAAGGAACAGGAATTCAGTGAAGGGATAATTCTTGATGACAGTTTAAATCTGTATATTTGTTCAGGTTTTCTTATTCATTCCATTTATTCAGACAAATAGCATGGAAACAGATATTATTATTCAGAGAGAGACCGATTCTGAGACCCTTAATCAAGTGTATAGTAGTTTATTCCCTAGGTTCTCTCACTGTAGTCAATGGGACTATGTTTGGCATATGGAGTAAGGGTTTCAGAATCTGCCCCATATATTTTTGGATTTTCTGTTTCTAATTTCACTTTTCTTCCAGTCAATTGACTTTTTAAAATATTTTCCTTAATAGAAAATCCCACATAGTATTTGTAGCACTTTTGTTACTATATGGATAACAGGAATTTCCTTTTTTCTAAATTTAGTTTAGGATTTTGAAGGTTTCATTGAATATTATTATTTTTTAAAAACTCCAAGCAAGTCCTGCATGATCATATTTAAAATATTTAACATGGCTTTTATAAATATTCAGTACTGCCACATAGGGGCAGAAAATCTCACTACCGCCTTAAACTGTAGGGCTGATGTGAGCTTTCAAAGAGCTGCCAGATTTTACTGCAGAGATTATTGCATTTCTGGTTAAATAAAAGATATAGGTTCTGGTCATGCACCTCTGACTCCTGGAATGGTCCCATTGACTAGAGAAGGAAAAGGATGAGTGCGAACACTCTGAATGTGATTACCACTGAATGAAGCTAAACAATAATTACTTACACTGTATAGAATCTTTGTTTTAGAACTATACATGCTTTACCATCCAATGGCTGATCCTGTTTCCATTGTTGTGAAGTCGAAATTTTGCCTTTGCTTCAGTGGTAAAAGGATTAGATCATGAGGTACCAAGTGTGAACCTGATGCTTATTCATATTAGAAGTTATAGTCATCTCTTATTTGAGACAGATACAGTTGCATTTCAGTGTCCAGTGAAGTGATTCCTTTATACACAGACAGATCTAGCAACCACTATTTATGTGAGTAGTCCCCCTGAAGCCTAACTGACAACTCACATAAATAAGAACTATTAGGGTAACTAAAATATGCAAGGTTGGTCAGATAGGGTCTGGTCCAAATCCTGCCATCGATGGCTGTGTGAAGGGGTGGATAGACCGCACACAGTAGCAGCCACAAAACGGTTAATAGATAGAGCAATTATCTCACTACCTGCAAGTAAATGGCTGTCTGATGACTGCTAGAATAAAAGGTAATAGTTGAGGTAGGGAAAGATGGCTGGGAGTTCCTTTGAAGAAACTCCCCAGCAACTGACTGGGAGAAACCCACCCAAGGAGTCAGACTTACAGAGGGAGAGAACCAGAGAGTACAGCTCAGTGAACAAAGGGTATGTCTACACACTAACTAAGTGTAAGTCTATACTGCAGTGTCGGCCAAGTCAGGCTCAGAGGGCTTGGGCTGCAGGGCTGTTTAATTCCAATGTTGAAGCCTGGGCTTGGACTGGAGCCTGGGCTCTAGGACCCTCTTCCATCATGGGTTCCCAGAACCTGGGCTCCAGCCTGAGCCCAGAAGTCTACACTGCTGTTTTATAGCCCATGAGCCTGAGCCCCACGAGCCCCAATCAGCTGACACGGGTCATCTGCAAGTGTTTATTTGCAATATAGACAAACCCAAAGTCTTCAAGCAGGCAAGAGGTAGGAGCAGCCTAGGGAATTGGCAAGAGATCTTAAGAAGCAGCTGCCTAAGGACAAGGGTCCCTGGGCTGGAACTTGAAGGGCCTGGGTTCTTGTTCCAACTTCCACAGGAGCAGAGGTGCATATTCCTGAGAACTAAGGGGCAAGACTATTGAGCTTCAGATTGGAGCAGAAGACCTAACCTAAGCATGGGTGCTGGAACTCTGGGTGCTGGGAGTGCTGCACCCCCTGGATTGAAGTGGTTTCCATTATATACAGGGTTTAGTTTAATGGCTTTCAGCCCTCCCGCCCTCACTATACCAATTGTTCCAGCACCCCTTAACCTAAGGTCACTGGACATTTGGTTCTGTTGGAACTTCTTTAGGTACCCCTGAAGGGGAAAGATGATAAGTGACCCAATCGTAGAGATGAGTCTGAAGATGCAGTAGACTACTGTGGGCCTGGAGAACAAATGCCTGACACAGAAGCAGTACAGTGTTGGGTTTGGCCTCAAGGGGGTGCACTGGTCAGTGAGTGACCCAGCAATCAGGAGTCTTTATAGCAGGGATCGGCAACCTTTGGCTTGCGGTCTGCCAAGGTAAGCCCTCCGGTGGGCTGGGCCGGTTTGTTTACCTGCCACCTCCTCAGGTTCAGCCGATTGCAGCTCCCACTGGCCAAGGTTTGCTGTTCCAGGCCAATGGGGGCTGCGGGAAGCAGTGCGGGCCAAGGGTGCTTGCCCTGGCAGGCCACGTGCCAAAGGTTGCCGATCCCTGCTTTATAGTAACTTAAGTGAAACTGTAGTTGGAAAATCAGTGCCTATTCCCCTTCCCATTTGAAGTCAGTGGAAAAATTCCCACTAAAAATTTATAGGAGTAGGACAGGGCTGGTTGACTGTAAAGAACATTTCCTTCTAAATATTAACTAATCAGTATTTCACTTTGGTTAATAATCAGATTCAAATTGTTTTCTCTCCTTTTTCTTTACTAAGCAGGCCATTGGCACTAATAAATTTTGCAAAAAAATGTTCTAATTCTCTGTTTTCTCCATTATGTGTAGACGTTGAGGGTTTTTTTAGCCTTTTGAAGCATGAGGAATTTGGAGAAACTCTCTGGGAATATTTCTCTTTACCTTTTAGTTCTGAGGAGAAATAACAATTCTAATATTTTGGGGGGTGGGGTGGGGAGAGTGGGGGGATTGGACTAGAGGAGCTGCCATGTATTACTTATAGCTTTAATAATTTTACAATATAGTCTTATACAATTTCTCAAATACAGTATTGCAGTATAATATAAATACAATTCTCCTAGGCTTTATATGAACCGTAATAGAGAGGGTTAGCCAAATTCTGAACTTATTGATCTAGCTGTCTAGAGAGAAGAACAAATCACATGTCCTATCTCTGCTTCCTGCATTCTTCATGATAACCTAAACCTTTGCATGGTATCTTTATCTAAGATTTTGTAAATAAAGTATTATATGTTTATTACATTCTGTTATTTACTTTTATCACAGTGTATATGAAATAACGTTTAGAATGGGAAATACCGTCTACACTCCAGCAAATTTGAATCACTACAAATGGTAAAAGGTATCACTGAGGAAGACAGTAAACAGGATTTATGTATTTGTTTTGGTGCTTTTGTGCTTGCTTTTTAGAAATGGTCAAATATTGCAAATTTTTTTTTTTACAAATATTAGTCTGAATACCCAGTGGCTCTTCAATTCACTCACTTTGTGCCACTTATTTATCATTCATAAATGTTGGTGCAGCCTGTTTCATATACTCATGCAAAATGTGTGTTTTACTAACTGGACAACACTATTCATTTATTATTGTATTAGCTATTTATAATTTTTGTTTTTCATAATACTGTTTTTAAACAATGCTGTCATCCACTCAGAAAGTAGAAGTCATACCATGTGACTTCTGTGACCAATCAAAAAGAATGAAAAAAATAAGCTTTTATCTGAATAATTGAGTTATAATAGTAAATATTAACAAAAAGAAAAGGAGTACTTGTGGCACCTTAGAGACTAACCAATTTATTTGAGCATGAGCTTTCGTGAGCTACAGCTCACTTCATCAGATGCATATCGTGGAAACTGCAGCAGACTTTATATATACACAGAGAATATGAAACAATACCTCCTCCCACCCCACTGTCCTGCTGGTAATAGCTTATCTAAAGTAATCGTCAGGTTAGGCCATTTCCAGCACAAATCCAGGTTTTCTCACCCTCCACCCCCCCACACAAATTCACTCTCCTGCTGGTGATAGCCCATCCAAAGTGACAACTCTACACAATGTGCATGATAATGAAGTTAGGCCATTTCCTGCACAAATCCAGGTTCTCTCACTCCCTCACCCCCCTCCAAAAACCCACCCCCATACACACACAGACTCACTCTCCTGCTGGTAATAGCTCGTCCAAACTGACCACTCTCCAAGTTTAAATCCAAGTTAAACCAGAACATCTGGGGGGGGGGGGTAGGAAAAAAACAAGAGGAAATAGGCTACCTTGCATAATGACTTAGCCACTCCCAGTCTCTATTTAAGCCTAAATTAATAGTATCCAATTTGCAAATGAATTCCAATTCAGCAGTTTCTCGCTGGAGTCTGGATTTGAAGTTTTTTTGTTTTAAGATAGCGACCTTCATGTCTGTGATTGCGTGACCAGAGAGATTGAAGTGTTCTCCGACTGGTTTATGAATGTTATAATTCTTGACATCTGATTTGTGTCCGTTTATTCTTTTACGTAGAGACTGTCCAGTTTGATTAATGTACATGGCAGAGGGGCATTGCTGGCACATGATGGCATAAATCACATTGGTGGATGTGCAGGTGAACGAGCCTCTGATAGTGTGGCTGATGTTATTAGGCCCTGTGATGGTGTCCCCTGAATAGATATGTGAGCACAATTGGCAACGGGCTTTGTTGCAAGGATAAGTTCCTGGGTTAGTGGTTCTGTTGTGTGGTATGTGGTTGTTGGTCAAATAAATTGGTTAGTCTCTAAGGTGTCACAAGTACTCCTTTTCTTTTTGCGAATACAGACTAACACGGCTGTTACTCTGAAACCAGTAAATATTAAAAGAACAAACAATTTTGGAAGTGATATAAACTTTGCTTCAGGGCATAAACTAACCTTTACCTGTTGGGGATTAGAAGGAATCCTTCTGTTGAGGCAGGTTACCCCATAACTACCTACTGAAGTGTTTCTGAAACCTTCTTTCCTATGAAGCATCAGGTGTTGGTCACAGACAGCGCCAAAAGAGTAGAGTAAATGTTCTGATCCAGTACAGTCATTCTTTTGTTAACATGTACCAATCACTCACCATGAATAGCAAATATTCAAAGTGAATAGTTAAAAGTCAGTCAATAAGGTGTGGAAATTGTTGTTCCAAACACTTTGGTGAGTACTTACAAATAAATACATTTTGTCAAATCAGGATGAATTTGAAAATGATTGACAAAGTACTAAACTTATCTGATAACTTAATTGTAACAAATAATTCATACAATATACCTACTAATAATTTAGCATTATTTGTAACAGTGGGTTAATCTTTAATATTGAGTTACGTGGATGACCTCCTTCGTCTCTTGTCTCTTTTATGAATTTCCATGGGAAGGGTAGCTAACAGTTCACCCACAAATTTTGAAGAGGTTAGTGCCAACTTGGAGACATGTTCTGTGTCTCACCCCTCCCCTCCCCCCGCGCCCCACTGGAGTATATATCTACTCTGCTTTTTCTGAACATCAGTGTCAAAGTGGGGGTTCAGAGTCCATTTTCCGTATACAGGTAGGAAAATGATGGTTCTCAAAACACTTAACCTGTGTTGTCCACTAGGCAAATTTCAGCTTGGTGGGTCAAGAAGAAAGGAGTTGTTAAACTGTATCAGTGGTTTTCATGAGTCTAATACAAGTGGGATATCTTAGGGATATGGACTTCATCTGGACTAATACCCAAAAATATATCTGTAAGGGACATTTCTGCATTAGTTCTTTCAAAAATCTCACACACAACTAAGTATACTCCTCAGCTTTCTTAATATCTCACATTTCAGTCATGCATCCTAGAGTCCCCAAATGCAAGGCCAAATCCCATTCATTTTTCACTGTCCTCATCAGTGTAAGGAAGGTGTCTAGTATCTCACATGCTTGTCCATGGACTGGACATGCTTGTCCATGCTCAGAGGATTCTCTTGGACTGGACTACCAAATGCAGTTCTCAGTCTGATGCAATGATTCTTCAGCCAACATTTTAACAAGGGTGGGACTCCCACAAAGATGTGCTCCTTTGACAATGATTACAAACCAAACCCTCAGATGTGTGAGCGTGCTTGTCAGAAAAAAATATCACAAGACACTATGGAATCTTTTTTTTTTCCCATTTGAACAAAAACTGTTCATACCTGTAACAAAAGTGGAAGGGAAAATCATTGGTCAAAAATGCATATCAAGTGCACTTTGCTGAAATGTTTGATTTTGAAAAATGTGTGGGCCAGATCCTTATCTAGTATACCTGGGCATAGCTGGTGCAAATCAGCACATCTCCAAACACTTCAGATGAAGTCTCCATTCAGTCAATGGAAGGATGCCAATTCACACCAGCTGAAGATCTTCCCCACTGAGTATATTGACAACAATGTTGAACTTAAACAATTTCTAGTGAGCTGGGCTGAGGGAGGGAATTGGGAATATCCTTCCTGAAAAATGTGTGTCCACTTCTCCTACAAGCAACTTCTATGTTCTTTCATGCCATGCCATATGTATGGAATACTCTCATTGAACTACTAAATAAAGCTACTACCCTGTCCTTCAAATTCCTCTTGAAGACCCACTATTTCCATGATGCCTACAGTGAGTTGCCAACTAGTGGAAGGTGATCAATAGGGAACGGTAATATCAATATTATTTTGTATTGATATAATAATTTAACAAACAAAAAACTGATGTCCTGAAACCAGTGAATTGCAAACATAGCTGGTGTATGTAGCCATATGTATCTATTATTGCAATCCTTCTCTATCTCTCCCATATCCTCCATTTGCTGGTTACATCCACTTATTGTATCTTGTTTCAAATTAGCTTGAAAGCTCTTTGGAACAGGGGGTTGTCTTTTGTTATGTAATTGTTCCATGCGCCTGTGATACTCCAACCCTGAGTGGGGTTTCTCAGCACTATTGTAATGCTAATACAAATTACTCAGAGTAGTACTATATAAAAGCTAGGGATTATCATTATTTATTATTACTGTAGTGGTAATAAAATAAAATATCTACTGGGGAGGGGGATTTTATCTATTTAAAGGCAAAAATAAGACTTTTGAGGAGAGTTTTGATAAGCCTCAGGATACCATCCCTGGCAGAGGTGATTTGGTGGTATCCAGGGAAGGGGATCCTAATCTGTCCTTTATTTGGGGAGGAGTGGTAGATACGCTGGAGGGGAGGGATAGGATACAGAAGGACCTAGACAAATTGGAGGATTGGGCCAAAAGAAATCTGATGAGGTTCAATAAGGATAAGTGCAGGGTCCTGCACTTAGGATGGAAGAATCCAATGCACCGCTACAGACTAGGGACCGAATGGCTAGGCAGCAGTTCTGCGGAAAAGGACCTAGGGGTGACAGTGGACGAGAAGCTGGATATGAGTCAGCAGTGTGGCCTTGTTGCCAAGAAGGCCAATGGCATTTTGGGATGAATAAGTAGGGGCATAGCGAGCAGATCGAGGGACGTGATCGTTCCCCTCTATTCGACATTGGTGAGGCCTCATCTGGAGTACTGTGTCCAGTTTTGGGCCCCACACTACAAGAAGGATGTGGATAAATTGGAGAGAGTCCAGCGAAGGGCAACAAAAATGATTAGGGGTCTAGAACACATGACTTATGAGGAGAGGCTGAGGGAGCTGGGATTGTTTAGCCTGCAGAAGAGAAGAATGAGGGGGGATTTGATAGCTGCTTTCAACTACCTGAAAGGGGGTTCCAAAGAGGATGGCTCTAGACTGTTCTCAATGGTAGCAGATGACAGAACGAGGAGTAATGGTCTCAAGTTGCAGTGGGGGAGGTTTAGATTGGATATTAGGAAAAACTTTTTCACTAAGAGGGTGGTGAAACACTGGAATGCGTTACCTAGGGAGGTGGTAGAATCTCCTTCCTTAGAGGTTTTTAAGGTCAGGCTTGACAAAGCCCTGGCTGGGATGATTTAACTGGGAATTGGTCCTGCTTCGAGCAGGGGGTTGGACTAGATGACCTTCAGGGGTCCCTTCCAACCCTGATATTCTATGATTCTATGATTCTATGATTTGGGTGGCAGAATTCTAACAAGGACCCATGCACCTTCTCTAATGTATCATGGGTTTGTTGCGTAACTTGAAGACAGTATAAATAGCCTATTCAAAGCATATGCTTGAATTTCCTAAAAACTTACACAGAGGCTGAGAGCAGAATGTGATGAAATGCAATCCTCACAGGTATTTGTTCTGCATTAGCTGCTCTGCCGGGTTTTTAAGCTGCTGATGCTTGACAGATGTGACCCTAACTGCACAAGTCGGGCACTTAAGTGACTCCATGCCCTTGTATTATCTGGGTAGGATCCGAGAGAGAGAGCTCTTATATTACTGGAGACTTTGCAGGCTTAGGCTGTAAAAATGAAATTGTTCAGTTAATCCTCTGAGACACAGAGCTGTCTACCAGCAGTGGAGATGATAAGGATTTGGGTCCTTATCAGTCTCAAGCAGGATTATCTCTTCTAATTTTAACATCAGTCACTCCTTAGCACTTTTTTAACTGAATGGTTTCAGAATTCAGCCTGAGCATGATTAACTCATTTTCTGCAAATAATCAGGATTTTTTCTAGAAAGCAAAGACCTCAAACTTGGAGTTATCGCCTATACAAGATGAGGCATAGCTACTATAATGCTTTTATGTGATAGGTTCCCTTGTTGAGGAATGTAAACTCAACTGCAGTATACATCTAAGAATGAAAGTTAGGAATACTTCAGTTCTAACAGCCTGCCAGAGCTGGTCCTGTACGGTAGAGACTATGTGTGGGGGATATGGAGGGGAGCACTCCTTTCCTCACATTACATGACCTCTTCTGACCACGGTCAACACTTCCAGCCCATATTAATCCTTAGCCCCTTTCACCACAAACTCCTGAAGCTTCCATTTCTTTCCAGCCCAGTCTATCCTCCCAGAAATGTGGAGCAAGTACACCCTAAGGACTCAGAAACCAAAAGGTAAATAAACAGAATACCAAAATTATTTATTGTATGAAAATCTCTTATTTTTAAAGCCAATATCTAGATTTTTGGAGACCTGATTTACGATTTTTGAATGCTTAAAGTTTCCAATATTGGCATGATGAACTTTCTATAGGGTTTTTGAAAAAAAACCTGGATTTTTATACTAAGGATGATGTGATCTACTATTACATTTTATAGAATGGTTTTAAAAAAGAAGATATTCTGTATTAAATTCTATGGGCATACTTCATGAGGACCTTCTCAATGGCTTCTCTGCTTTCTCCTTGGGGCTTTACTGTTCCGTTCCCACACTGGGAGAGTTGCTGCAGCTGGGCTAACCACTACATCCCTTGCCCTGAATAGTGAGAAAGCACAGCTGGGAGTGGGAGGATGTAGAAAGAGGCAGCTTCTGATGCTGCTACTTGATAGTAGGTTGAAGATGCTGCAGTAGTACTAGGTCTAAAGATGCAGATGGATGCTGCTACCTGAACTGAATTTCCATTGTTCACCAGTCTTTCACAAAGGTACCATCTATGACTATGAGTGTTTGCACATCTCTGACTGCCTTTGTGTCCTCCTCAAACCAACTGTAAAATAAAGAATAGGAAACAAGTGAAGTTTTTAAGATTTGAAGTTGCTTTTGGAGATGAGAGGGTGTAGTGGAAAAAGAAAGAGTACAGAGAAGAGCAATGGAAATTAGCCAAGATGTGGAATGATTTCAATTTGAGGAGAGAGTGAAGAGATTAGGACTCTAGACACAAGGCAAATAAGTATGATAAAGGTGTCATGATAATGAATGGGGTAGAGAAAGTAAATCAGATGCTTCTTAATACCCTTCCTCTTGATATACAAGAATATGGGGGAACCAAATGACCTCAAAAGACAACACATTTAAAGCTGATGAAAAATAAATACTTTTTTTAACCCAATGTATAAGTAACCAATGGAATCCCAGGTCTGCTAGGCGATAGAGATGGCTGGGGCTACATGCTCATCAGGCTTCAGAGCCACAGCTGTTGGAGCTGTTAGGACTTTAGGGATGAAGGGCAGCTGCCTGCTTCCCTCCTTTGCTGCCAGAGGGGCACATTCAGACACTTAATATTCTTTAAGTGTATTTTTTAAACTTTTTAAAGTTATTTGTTGTTTGCTGGTTGCCATGCTAAATTATTCATCCTTGCCCCTGATATATGGTGGGAGGGGGATATGTATTTGGGAGCAGGGAGATTAGGGACCTGGGAGATAAGAGTTAGGACATTACTGCAGTGGGTCAGTAAGGGGAAATTTGAGGGTTGGGGCAAGAGAGGAGGATAAACTTTGCATTAAAAAAATCATAGACTTATCCAGATGTGATCCTTGATCCCTTTGCTTGCTTGTTCCTCCCCTTTCCACTATACCTTGTGTGCTGTGTATTTAGATTGTCTGAGATTAGGAAGAAAGTTATCTGTTGGTACATTTTTTTATAATTAGTAATGATCATCCCCCTCACATTGTCAGAGACAGGACGAGATAAATCAGTGATCTTGTAACTCATTTGTGAGTGTATGTTACAGACGTCCTCTGTCTCAGTCCACAGAGAATATAAATTGTTAGAAATCATTGGCTCAAGCTGCAACAGCTCATGCTTTTAGCTGTGGAGAGCCTTTGTTCAATCCAGGGTGAGGTGAACAAGAGGGTCATCCTGGAATGGCAGTCCCTGTGATCCAATCCTATGCCAAAAACCAAGAACTGGAGTGCATCCCGCATTACACATTGAGGCACAAACAAACAACCCAATGTAGTTCTATGAGGAGTTGAACTGACCTACAAATGTCAGCATCTGCATGGACATTTAAGTCACATAGGACAATCAGTCTTAGCAACTCCAGTATCTGACTGGATGACAACTTGTTGAGGTCAACCCAAAGTTTCATGGGGCTTTGTTGAAGATGACAGCTTAGTAAATATTATGGTAGATGCCTTATTTGATATTTTATGTAAAGTCTTACAGTTAGTACTCACTCCTTAGGCAGAACTTCCACTGAAGACAGAATATTAATTATTCCTAAGCTCAGATTGTGGCTTTAAGGCAGAAACATGTAAGAGTGTAGTAAATGCCAAGTGTGGCTCACCTGCAAAGAAGGTGAAGTCAATAAGAGTTTGTCAAAGGAATCAATGAGGAATTGGACCTTCCAAGGCTAAAAAAAAAAAGGAATAGTATCTCACTGAGTTAAGGATATTGAAATTGTCAAGATGCACTTATTCGGACTCTAATACTAGTGAAATCCTCCCCCCCCCCCCAGATTATAAAAAATGTACTGAAATATATAACAATCTGGAGTTCATTAAAAATCTAGATGATTTACTGCATAACTGCTGGTATATATGAGCCAAATTCTGTTCTAAGTCATTTACTCTGGTGGTATAACTCAATAAAGTGAAGAGAATTATTCTCAATTTAAATCAGAGTAAGTGAGAATTGAAAACTGATACTAGTGAAGACCTCAAGTGACAAAATATAAATCTCACCTATTGGGTATCTTTCTATGGAAATTTACATTTTATATATTTTTGTTTGTTTGTTTAAATTATTTATTATTCGTATTCAAAAGTGATTTATTGTGGCCTAACCCAAATCCTAATCCTTGCTGTAGCATGCTTTCATGTACTGAGATTTTGTGGTATTATTCTAAACAATTTAGCATACAATTTCAAATTCAAATATGGATAAAGGCTGTTAGAATTTGAAACATTACTAACAAGAGTCAACCAAACTCTCTTTACCAGTTTATATTGCAAAGCATAATGTTGTTTAAAAAGGAATGACAGTGCAATTATATTATATGCATTGTAATATATATTTTTCTCTTAAACACAGTATTATAATATTTTAATATATTAGCAAAATAACAATTACTGTAGACTTCTTTTTTAACAAAATATACAATATGCTACAATAGATCTGAAAACAGCACTTGTTTTCCCACAGCATTTCAGATGAGAGGCCATTAACTGATGATTGATTGATTGACTGGAAAAGCCTTTTTTATGATTGGTGATTTAAAAAAACCCCTGACATTATTGGGCAAGTCTGAGTAATATATTCATCTTTAAATTGAGAAGAAATGCTGAGAAATTAGCTATGCAAATATAAGCCAGTTCATTTGGAAGAAAGATGTGCATGACTCTGAGTGTTTGGATCACCATCGCCAACTAAAATGAATACCCAAAGTGTTGTTAAAAACAAAACAAAAAATATCAAACTGATCACAGCTCAGCAGCAATATACTGCATTTCACCATCATAATCAGTGGAAGAAGAAGCATTAAAGGATGATTAATCTAATTTGGAAGCCAAATGTTCCTTGCTTAGGAACATTTTTTATTAGATGTTTTATGTTTTAGCCATTAATTGTTCATTATAGTAAATTAGACACCCAGATGTTTATCCTAGTAATATGTAACGTCAAAAACAAAACCATCCTTTCCCTCAATTGTTAAAATGCTGTAATTTGTCTCTACAGACTCTCAATATGGCCTAATTAAAACAATCTTTATTTTTGTTTGAAAGTTCACAGAAATCCATGACAGATAAGGAATTGCTGTGTGTTTGGAATCCACACCTTTTGGAGCCGCCAACGAATATCTTGCATCGTTAGTCTACTCTGACACCCTCACCTATCCCAATACAAATAAAAAATAAAATGACATTCCTTGAACCAGGGCCAGATTCTGCTAGCCATTGTGCAGAGCCTGATCAAGAGTCCATTGAAATTAACGAAAAAACTCCAGTTGACTTTATTGGGCATGGATCCAGCCTGAAGTGCACAAGCAGAGGAGAGGATGCAGTGAGTTTGCCGCTATGCATGTGCTCTTAAGCAACAGGCAAACAGAATCTTGATGCTTGTATTAGTCCCTCATTGCAGTCTCTAGGTGACTGTTAATGCCAACAGCAAACAAGTCACCTCGAACGGTCCAGGGTGTTGATCTTTTATGAGGTATAACTACAGCCTACTGCTCTTTGCAAGCAGAATGGGAACCCAGATGGATTCTAGTCACTTCTCCACCCCCACTTGAATGGATATGGCTTTAAAAAAAACACTGCCCTTCTAATTATTTCATAGTCTAGTAATTATATTGTACTATTGGACAGGATTAATCCAAATCTGTTTGGACATCTACTTTTTATTACTATGTTTCTGTTAAAACACACTTTTAACATACGAACTGCAATAATGGCTCAGACCAATGGTCCATCTAGTCCATCATCCTGTCTCTGATAGTAGCCAGTACTAGGGCTTTAAAAGGATTGTACAGAACAGTGCAGCTGGAGAGACTGAACCTGTCTTCCTCTTCTGGCATCTGGCAATCAGTGGTTTCGGGTTGCCCCAGCATGTGGTTGCATCCCTGACCGTCTTGGCTAATAGCCATTGATGGACCTATCCTCCATAAACTTATCTAGTTCTTTTTGAATCCACCTGTACTTATACTTTTGGCTTTTACAACATCCCATGGCAATGAGTTCCACAGATTAATTGTGTGCTGTGTGAAAAAGTATTTCCTCTTTTTTGTGTTAATCCTGCGGCCTATTAATTTCATCATGTGACCCCTTGTTTTTGTATTGTGGGAAAGGGTAAATACCGCTTCTCTATTCACATTCACTTTTTGCACACCATTCATGATTTTACAGACATCTAACATTCTCCTCCTCCCCCCTTACTTATCTGTTTTTGGCTTGTTTTAGTACCCGATAAGGGAAGATCCTCTTCCTCCATCCCACTCTTAGGTCCCAATTCAGCTAAACTTTTAAACACATGCTTATATTCTCTGGGAGTATTAAGAGAGTATTTCTGAATAGAGAAGGGATTACACATGTACTCAAACCCTCAAGGCTTCAGTGCTTAAGTATCTATTTACAGTAGCTTAAGTGTTTTGCTGTACAGAGGCCTTAAAAGGTATGTTTACACTGGAATGAAACACCTGTGCCATGGCCGTGGCTGGCCCGGGTCAACTGACTCAGTCTCATGGGGCTGTAAAATTTCTGTGTAGGCATTTGGGCTCAGGCTGGAACCTGAGCTCTGGGACCCCACAAGAGGAGAGGATCCCAGACCCCAGGCTCCAGTGAGAACCCAAATGCTACACAGCAATTTTACAGTCTGGGAGACTGAGCCAGCCACAGGTGCTTCACTGTTGTGTAGATATACCCACAGAGACCTCCCGTGTGCTCCTGCGTCTTCCCTCATCAGGATGGAAGCAGCTCAGTTCTCTTTTCTCACAGGGACTTGTAGAGGGATTCTTTATTTCTCTTCCATACACAGGATGGATGATTTCTGATTCTCTTTCTCTTCCCTCTGAGGAATTGAGCAATGTTTTCTCTTTCCCCAGAGATGGAGAATCTCTCTTCTCTTCCCTACCCCAACACAGGATTTTCTCTCTCAAGCCCTCTCCTGTGGATATGCTTTCATCCTACTGGGGCACCTGCTCCTCTCACCCCATTAAGGGTATGTCCACACAGCAATTAAACACCCACAGCTGGCCCATATCAGCTGACTCAGGCTTGAGGGGCACAAGATATGGGGATATAAAATAGAGGTGCAGACATTTGGGCTGTCACTGGACCCCGGGGCTCTGGGATCCTCCCCCATCTCAGGCAAGTCACTTCACCTCTCTGTTTCCTCTATACACACTGCCTGCCTTGTTAGGTTAGGTTGCAATATCTTCAGGGCAGGGACTATCTCTCATTATGTGTTTGTGTAATGCTTAGCACAATGGGGCTGTGATCTAATTTGAGGCCACTGTGGGCTACTGTAATAAAAATGTAATGCTACTACTTCTCCACTTCTAGGAAAAAACAGGGAGTAGTAAAATCTTTACTGACATTATAGATCTATTAGAAATTCAGATATGGTGTGCTTTTAATGAGTTTCAATGCATGTTTGACAGCTTCTAAAATGAAATGCCATTAAATTATTTAAACATAAATAATCTTCAGTGCAATTTAGCTGGCAAGTGAAACTGCAACTCAAGTTGTCAGAGTTCTGTAGCCATGTGACAATAAGTTGATAAATAGACTAGTATTCTGAATGAACCTTTTCTATTTTCAGTGTTTTCTGAGGTTGAACATCAATAAATCACAAGGAAGATCTGATTTACCTTCACTTCAGTGTTGGGAACCATTATAAATGGTAAATACTTCTGGTTTCTGCTTCATTCTTTTACAGTTTTGTTGCATATTACTTTAGATAGTTTCACAGTACAGCAGTTCTTACTTAAATGTGTCTACCATAAAAATATAAATCAACAACAATGGAAAATCTTACGTTTAAACAAGTGCCGCTTGTATAGCATTAATCAACGTTAGAAGTGTTGTATGCTTGCGCGTCCAAAGTGGGAGGAAGCGTAGGCATGTGATTAAATAAGAGCACTTGGAGTCATGAGATCTAGGGTGAAATCCTCCAGTGAAGTTAGTGGGAATCTTGTGGTCAGTATTTCACTCCTGCATTCTAATCCTTGTGCTTCCATTGGCTTGTTGTGTGATCGTAGGCAAGTTTCCGCAAAACCAGGATAATTATACTTCTGTTCCTCACAATGATGCACTGAGGCTTAATTCATTAAGGTTTGCCAAGTGCTTAGAAATCCTTTTTTTGGAAGGCACTGTATAATGCCAAAATATTATTTATGATTTGGTTTGAGGAGAATTAGCTAATTTCAATAATAATTTAAACAGCTGAAATGTAACACCTACAGCATAGTAGTCATTACAAAATTTAAGGGTAAGTTATTAAACTGGGAAGGATTTGGCCAAAGTATTCCAGTCCTGAGCCTTTGATGTGAATAGATAATGTGTCACTGAACTTCACTGAGAGTAGGATCAGCCCCTTGAAGAGCAATAATTTACAGATGGACCAAGAAAATCATGTTCAGATATTAATCCAAAGTGGGTTTAGGCCAGGGCTATTGGTATAGGTTTGTGGCCAAATTGGAATGGTCTGGATTTACATTCAATGATGCTGAAATCTCATGAATAAATCAGCAGTTCTTGCAAGATTTCAACTATCTTTGACCAAAATTTCATAAGAGCAACTCTTTTAAAAAGATATTATCATCTTCAGGACTGCGATTAGAATGGGTCCCATCCCAAAAATGTAGGAGCAGGTTTGACTTTAGATACCCAAATTTTGCATCCTCTCAAAATCTGAAGGGGTTTCATATTCAAGGTTGAGAATTTGGTTCCTCCTAACTAATGATTATATGTATTTGGAATCAGTTGTGGTAAGACAGAACTTAAGAGGTTTTTAAGGTAAGGATGCTACATGCATGTGAAATCCATACAAGGAGAAATCCTGGCCCCACTGAACTCTGTAGAAGAATTTCTTACCATTAGGAAATGGGCAAACTATTGCAAACTCTAGTTTTCTTTCAACATTGGTATGTTTCCTGTTTCTTATGTAAAATAATCTTAAGCAAAAAACAAACAAACAAAAAAAAACAACCATCAACTAAAACCCTACTACCAATAGGTCTCATAAACAAAAGCCATTTTAAGGTAGCCCTCATCTGTTTGCAAAGTAAGTCTTGCACCTTCAAATGAATCTAGATTTGCATTCTGAGCTCAGATATTAGCTTTCAGTTTGGTATGACTGTTTGTTTATTATGGATTAACTTCAGCGTTTAGGTTGAGATTTTGATTGGCCCTTGTATGGGTCATGCAGCAGGCAAGAAGCCTGCATCCTGCTAGGACATCCCATGAAAGGGTGATCATAATAACACTCTTTGTGAACTGGGATTCGTTGGTCTCTCTGGGGAGCAAATTGTGGGCATGGAAGATATGGGGCCATTGCTCTGCTCCTTTTGCACTAGTTTGCAAAGCAGGGCCTGGGCACCAGAAATAGTAATTTACAGCACCCTAATTGTTCAGGGATGAACAGTCACCGTAGAGATTGTCTCCTAAGCTACAATCACTCCAGAAGCTTCCTCTCACAGGCCCTTATGCAAATAGCACACTCTAGCCACTGTGGGAGATATAGCCTTCAATCCATTTGTATACCCCTAGCTTACACTAATAGCTAATTGTGTCCAGAAAATAGGTCTGTCTCTATATACTCAAAGTATTCTTCATACTAGAAATGGGCAAGATATGTGTAGCAAATAATATATTTAAATTAATTTAGCCTTTTCCCCCATTCATGAAGTGTCTGTAACTAGACTTAGACTTTGTTTTTTTATATTATCCTATGGATTGCTTGCCAACTATGTCCTGTGACTATTGATCTGTAACTGTGACTATTAACTTGCTGTAAATTCCATGGCATTATTTCTGCTTCTCTATTAGATTGCAGAAACTTTTAAAAAGCAGGTGTAGACCTGTTCATGCAAGTTACAGAACAGCTGTGTCAGCACTTCTGGCATGAACCGTCAGACAAATACATATTTGCCCAGTCTGCTTCAAGAGTGAACAATTTGTTAACCATTTCATATACCTTATGATCCCATCTCGTATTTAAAGAATGACAACTGTCATGTTTGCAACAGCACCTGAATGCACCCTGCAATAGCCAGGATACTTTTGCTGCTCTTTGCTAAACTGGAGGAAGGGAAAGAGAGCCTGTTTAGGTGTAGTTAAAAACCCTTCATTAGCTTGATCCACTGCAATGTGTTTTAGTGGCATTTAATCCTTTAAATTCTCCTTTTTTGTGTGTGTGCAAAGGGTACCTTGCATATTTTCTATCATCAACTTGCAATTCATTACTCTGTCTCTGTACAATGTGATGTCTGGTTGATCGATGTGTAATGAAATCTTACCTAATCTTTAAAGCAAACTATTGATTGAACAATTACACTTCATTTAAAGTGAAGTGTTATCTGTTCCGTCATTCAGCCCCCTGTTCCTTTATCTAACATTCTATAGAGTCTAGTTATAACTCTATTTAGAAGAGCTGACACATTTAGAGTGTAAACCAATTTTCCATTTTCATTGTATTGGAGAAATTGCTCTTCAGTAGGATTCTGCTCCACCAAAGGACAGATTCCGTGTAGCACTTGTATTTAGTTGATCCGCTAGGTTTGCTATTGAAGTATTCATCAAGGTTATATAGGTGGAGGACTTCATAGTATTCTTATTGATGCAAAAGCTATTTCAATTTCAAATTAATGTTGAATTCTCTCTACTAGAAAATGAACACCGATTAGGCTACTTTGTGTGATACCAAAATCATTTCCTGAGCTCAACACCATATTGTATTTCTACATTCCAGTTGATTCTTCCTCCCCGCCCTGCCACATTCTAGATTGAGACAATTGGGACTAGTCACCTTTCAGCAGCTGGAGAATATTTCTAGTTATTTTTAGTTGTGAATTATTATTTTATATTAATAACTGGGAATTGTAATAAGATAAAGACCCTGCCCTGAAGTACTTACAATCTCTTGAAGCCTTTGTATAAGTCACCATTGAATTCCCTTCTCGATATACAAGTTTCCTAAGCAGTAATAATAATGTCCAGAATATCCCCTGGAAGAATCTGCATCAGTAAAAGGAGAGGAAATAATCTCTAATTCCTTATTGCTTTATGCAAATTGGTGCACAATCTGTAGAAAGGATCTCTCCAAACCAGGTATTTACAGGCAAGGGAGAAAAAATCTGTTTAGCATATTATACCTGCTTGAAATCCATTCCGGTGCAGAAGGTTTAAGAGCTTGTTCTGACTCTCTGTAAGGCAGTCAACTGCACACTCTTTGGCCCCAATTATGCATTGACAACCATGTGGGCAGACCCCTGTACCTATATGGAGATGAGCGGACTTCAGTGGGGCTCTGTACGCACATAGGGATTTCCTGTGCAGTTTCCAATGAAGGGTCGACGCCATTGGCTTTTATTTATTTATTAATTCTTAAACCTCTGTGTCTTATGTTTACCTGGAAATTGTTTTGCACACTTGTTGTAGCATTTTTCTTCAATATCTCCTATTACTAATAACTTCACATTGTTCCCTGCCCTACAAGACTGTATGTGAACAAGAGAAAAATTTTGCTCAAAACTTTCCTTCCAATTACTTTGTTTTTAGATCATGGTGTTATTTGCAACTGTAAAACTTTACTTGGATCAGTATGTTACCATCTTTGAAATCATAAAAGCTTTAATTAGGACACTGTGAGGTTTCTTCTTTTCCAGTGAGAATAAGTCCAGTTTTCTTAATCTTTCTTCATGACTTAAATCTTTGAAGCTTGGTGTCTGTCTGGTTGTGCTATGCTGCATTAATGATGGCATAAAAGGCATGAATAAACATAAAGATGCTTGGATCTGAAAGTTTCAACTTCACCTCATTAATTTCAATGTCCTATAAACTATACATATTTACTGCTTAGATTTTTTAACACTTTCTCTGAGAGGTGTACTAGGCATGCCGAGTTAAAATTCTCTGCTGATCTTAAATGAATGGGATGGATGCATCGGTTTGGATAAAATAAGAACAGGGCTAAGTCTCCTGTCAGATTTTGAACCAAACTAAATTCAAATCCTTTTGACAGTTAAAATATTATACTAAAATTCTTTAAAAAAGGATTCAAACCCAAAATGTTTTGTGTCTCTATATTTCATGATTTCATCTGGGACTGAAAGTACCACCAAATGATTATGGGGAAAGAGGTAATTATGTTTTTTTGTTTTGTTTTCTTGTCTTTTTTTTTTTACCTCAGCAAAACTCCAGTCCTAGAGCCTTAAAATTCAGCTTACCCTTGCCTGAGATTTCCTGCCCTGCAGAGTGAATTTCACTGAGTAACACTGAGTTCCTGTAAAAATAGGCAATCCTTTCTTTTAGGACAGATAGAATATTAAGACTATGCAACTATAGTGCAGGAAAACACATGAAGAAAGTCTGCTCCTGGAGAGTCACACCCTGTTTTCTAGAAAAAGGGGTTCCATTAATTTTGAGCAAAGCTTGGGAGCAATCTGAAATTCTGACCCTTTTGTCATTTGCCTATCACTGGTTTGGAGGTCTGTGGTGTTTTCATGGGGCAATTTCATTTTTCTGTCTTTTTACAATGAACTTGAAATAAATGTTGCATTTAAGAGAATCTAGAATTGTTTTCTTTGAAGTATTAAGGGGATATCTGCCCATCTTGCTCCACTGTTTCTGACTTCATAGTCACTTTCTAAACTGAAGAAATCCTTGTTGTTTTTGCTGATACAGACTAACATGGTTACCACTCTGAAACCTGCCAACAAGTTATGTGGCTAATCTAACATAGTTCCATTTTTTAAAAAGTGAAATGCATCTAAGTGTGCCATAACTCTTGTCAGCCACACATACTTTCACTTGGAATATCAGTATATTTCACTTGGAATATTGGAATATTGGTCTTCTAAGCTCAGTATGGATCTGTTGAGACCATTCCACAAAAATATAATAGTGGTCTTCCAGAAAATATGTCGAAACACAGAAAGCCTCGTGGTAACACAGGCCAGGGGACTGGATCCATAAAAAAGGTGGAAGTGCCCAATAAACACACTTGAAGCATTCTCTCTCTGCAAAAAGAAAGCATAAACAAATTCTTGGAGCAAGGTAGGGCTGACCTTTACCTTTACTACCTCACAGACACATCAAATCAATTTATAGACAACTCAGGTATTGGAAATAGGATGAAGCTTTGAAATTATTTTGATGGATTAATGTGCAAATTGGAATCCCCATTACAGAGTGAATTTGCCTCAGAGTTAACTTGGTTTGAGGGTAAAAAAAAAAAAGAATTAACCATAATAATAGGACTTCACTGTATTACTGGTGCTAGAAGGACAGGATATTATGCATAGTACTAATTTCTATGTCCATTCTTTAATTTCTAAAGGTGCATACAATATCTTCAAGGGATTATAGAAAAAAGAATTTCTTCTGCTCCTGTGCCTTTCATTCAGGACATTTTACAAACATTAATGAATTTAGCTTTGCAATACCTATGGACGAGGAGGGGCAGAGAAAAAGTATTTTTCTCCAAATATTATTGATAGGTAAGCTACTAAGAGAGAAATGTAGGGCAAAGAACACCTATGAACTGGTAATTCTCATGGGAACCTGTGATGGGACAGGTTTTAGAGTGGTAGCCATGTTAGTCTGTATCTGCAAAAATAATGAGGAGTCCTTGTGGCACCTTAGAGACTAACACATTTATTTGGGCATAAGCTTTCATGGAAGGTGTGATGGGACATTCACCCCGAACTAGCCCTGGAGGGGTTAATATCGGTAAGAGAAGCCAATTAGCCATAGGCTGCATGTGGAGGGGATTTAGGATGCTTTGGGGTTTAATTGGGGATGAAGCTCACCTGGGCAAAAAATGGTGAGGCTTCTATAAAGCCAAGGAGCTGGCAATAGAGAAGATGGGTTGTAGTGAGGAAATGTGCAGTCACATCACACTTTCTGATACAAGAATGGTGGAAAGAGCCTGTAATAGGAAGGAAGTAGGAAGCATTCCAGGAAAGGTGCAGTAAGGGGTGAGAGCATAGACCTGAACTGCTGGATTGGAACTTGGTGTAGAGGGTGGGCCTGGGTTCCCCTACAAGCCACTGTGGGCGTGGCACAGTTGGCACAGTGGATAGGGAGCCTGCCTGAGACTGTGTGAAGAGAGAGTCTTGGGAGATGACTGTGAGTTGGTTGGAGGGCTAAGCCGTGGAGGAGAGGTGCTGCAGCTCCTAAGCAGCGAGAGAGGGACAATAGTGTGAGTTATTGAGGCAATGAGCTGAGTGACCACCAGATGGGGAATGGACAATGGCAAGCTAATTCCCCAGATGAGGCACCACCAAATGGTGAGTGGCATGTGCTCATTACAGGACCCATCCCAGCACAGAAGAAATGTGGCTGCTTTTTTTTTTTTTTAATGTTCCTCTCTCTCCCTGTGGCATTTCCATCCATGGAGAAGTTGTGAGCAAAGTATGGCATCATGCCAAATTTCATATTGAGGCCTCTAGCTGTGTGATGAGGGATTACAAGGGAGGTTATTGTGAGTGAGGGAGTCAATAACTTGTACACTGAATGGGAGCAGGGTGGGGGAGATAGTATGAACGTCTGAGAAGACCTAGAACGTCTGAGAAGACCTAGAACTGTGGATTCAGGAATGTAGTGAGTGCAAAGCTGAACCCCAATCCAACTGCGAATAGTGGCAGTGCAGGGATAGGGGAGTCTATGGGACTAGAGGCCATTTTGTGAGGTATAGGTGCAGCATGTTACAGAAAATACACACACTGTGCTCTCTCCCAGAGACATTTTTCTTTTGTTGTTTCCCTTATTCCAAAGTAAAAGTTATTCAGACTGAAAATATTACCATTTTTACACACAAAAAAAATAGTAACAGTGGGGTGGGACTAGTATCCCTCATTCCAGGAAAGCTCTTCTTAGGACTCAAGCAACATTCAAGTTCGAAGATGATTCAGTTTAGGTCCTGATTTAAAGCTAATTGAAGTAAATGGAGAGATTCACGTTGACTTTGGATCCTGTCCTTAATGAATAAGTATCCCACAGTGAGTTCCCACGGAGTCAAAAAAGTGGAGCACAAGAGTCTCTCATAAAAAATAACGTAAAGCTGGAGAAGCGAGCAATAAAGATACACTGTTATTTAAAAGTAACATCTTTAACTGTACCTATTATTTTGGAATGATTTACACACACAGTGTATGAGAGTAAGGTTAAAAAACAAAACATTCCCAGTAATGGAAGTAAAATGTTGACTGTACTTCTGATGTGCTCAAAGTAGTTAAATTGCAAGTGATTTACTGTTTATTAATATTGATATCCCATATTTATATAACAACTTTTATCTGCAGGGGTCCAAAAGCAGCAGATAACTATAGGTCTGATCCAAAGGCCACAGAGGTCAAAAGAAATTTCCACTGACATCAACTCAGACCTTAAATACATATAGCTCCACTGAAACACAGCCATCTCTAGCATAAAGGGAAAGAACCAATTGATACAACACACTTCACAACACTATGAGGAGGGAAAAGTGTCATGGAATATTTAGAGTCTACCCAAAGCCAACAGAAAATTTCATGTATAGTTTAAAAAAAACCCCAAAACCTAAAATGAGTATTATGATTCCCCCAGACAAAATCTACCATTGAAAGGTGAAGGGATGAACCAGGGAACCTGGTAGAATAGGAACACAATTTTTCAATAGTTTTTTTTTTTTTTAACTTTAAATATGATGTATGTCACAGCTCCAGCTACTAATAGTAGAACAAAAAAAAAATACAGTAATGAATAGATAGATGAACAAAGACTGAATTGGCATTAACAGCCTCTCAAGATTAGAAATTCTCATGCCTTTGGGGAGCATGTGGAGAAGCTTAGGCCGAGATCCTCAAATCATTGGGAGTTTGGTGCCTAAATAACTTTTGAGGATCTGTGCCTTAGACTTATTTTGATTTAGGCAGTTTTTTGGGGAGATTTGGAACATTTCTTTTGAGATGAATGCTGAAACAGAGAACCTAGTCTCTCTTCTTTGTATATACAGTAGGTTAGATGTACAGTACATGAAGCATAACAGGTTTGGCTGTTGGCAGGAAGAAAAAGCAAGACATGTTAAATTAAAATATGCATCACACCAGGAGCCAACAATGAATGAAGAGTTAAACCTAGAAATTTCATGCCACAGTAAATGTTAAGTAAATGTTAGTTCCAGAGAGAGGGGCCTACATGGCATATAAATCTGTGCATTTCCACAGTGAAATGCAGAAGACTAATGGCAGGTATGAAAAACAAGATGTGCTAATTGCCGTCATTTACAAATTAGTACAATGAACCACTTGGGTTGTGACGTGAATTTCATTTATTCATTTTCAGTTCTGGTTTGGGAAACTGGAGAGCTGAGAATTTGACTGATGTATTTGAATGTGGAATATTTGATAGCACTGGAATATGAGCAAGGCTTCTGAGGAAGTCTTAGTGTCCCTCCTGCGATGGTGTGGTGTGCTTCTTCCCTTATGCCAACAGAAAGCTGCCAGTGGAATAGCAACAATACTGAAGCATTTTAAGGCCCTAGATGCCCAGATTAGAATGTGCCTGATTGTTTGGATTTTGTTAGAATGAGCATATTCCGAAAACCAGAAAGAACTTGACAAGAGAGACAAATTAGATCGTATTATTATTCATTCAAACCCTCATGTATTGGGTGAGGCAGGATGTGGGGAGGCATGTGAGAGGGGGAGGAGAGGAAACTGTTCACATACATAACTGCCACAGATAAAAGTGGTTTCAAACTCTTAAATAGCTCACTAATTTAAAAACAAACAATCCTACTGCCACAGTCTATGAATCCAGAGCTGGGAAGTATTATATTAATTTAGATGGAATATCCAACACTAAATTTTGTTAAACAAGGTTTAAGGTTTGGTACACAGAGACTTCAGTCTGCTTAGTACCATTGCACAAACACCATTTTTAAAATTTATTTTGAACTGAGATAGAGAAAAGGAGAAAAAAGTTAAAACATTTCAAATGTAAATTATTAAATAAGGCTCTCATGTTAACAACATCCCTTGTTCCCTTTCCCATTAGCTGGAGAGAGATCTTTAGAAAGGTGGGCGGGGAGGGAGGGAAGGAAAGGAGGGGAACCTTGTTTGACAGTCTCTTAGATGGTATTTAAGATGGGGAAAAGAGAAGATGGGTTGAAACTGTTGAGGCTGTTGTTACTGAAGTCTGATCCCATTTCCTGGAAGATAAAACAAGACAAATGACACAAGAACAGCAAAGAGAGAAAATGCAATTTCTGTCTCTGGTATTGATTTTCACTTGCAGCCTCAAATCTGGAGAAACACAGTAACAGCACATGGTCTTGTCTGCCACTGTGGGAACTGGCATGCTTGTCCCAGCATCCGGCTGTTCAGAGCATGGCTTTTAGTTGCCTCTTCGGTCACAGGCTCAGAGCAGTGTTTCAGAAATATGCAGTCGTGGCTAGCTAAGCCAAACCTTCCTTACACAAATGGAAAAAGGAGAGTGACAGGAAAGAAAAGAAATAAGGTGGGGAAGGAAAGAACACACAAAGGTGTGTGTGTTTGGGAGGGTATGTGTGTGTAGTGGTGACAAAGTCTCACATCCCAGGTGGTATTCGGGCTTTTGCCTACACCAAAGGAGGTGGCAATGTCATTTGGATTCCTTTCTCTGGCCTCATCTCGTCTGGACATTTCCACGATTAGGATGAAGAAGGTCTAGGGTCCCTGTGGCTGTGGGGGTGGAACCCATGATATTGAACTCTGCTTCTTCCCCTTCTTTTAGTCAGCCAGTAGCCTTCATTTATTTCTGTATTTCCCCCAAAGTCTCTCCTGCCCACTCAAGAGCCCAAAAAGGGTGTGCTGAGTTGACTAGCCCGTCCTCTTGTTATTTTGTCCACCAATTAGGACTAATTTCCAAGACACCAATTTTGGCTTACTGATTTTTTTAATTCCACACTGTTCTTGTTTGCCAGGTATGGTTTTAAGACGGTCCTTGAATTATATTAGTAGGCCTTTTTCTTTGTATTAATTTCGTTTTTTTGTCTTGCTTCGGCACCTTTTTCCCATTAATATTTGTTGTTATAGGTAATTGTGACATTTTGTGAACTTTCTCTTTTTACAGTAGAGCTCACAATTAGGGTAAATTTGTAGACCCAATAAAGCAACCAATTCCACCAAGGATTAGATGTTGGTTCATAGCAGTACGATTACAAACCAAAACCTTACTTTATTTTAAGCACATAGGAAAACAAAAACGACTGTGGATATATTTTAAGGTTTGCAATTTTTTATTTTAAAATTAAGATATGCAAATTTTATTTGGTTAGATATTACAAAAAATACAATTAAACTATGTAAGGATTAAGAAAGCTAAGAAATTACAACTTTTTTTTGTGGCTAAAACAAAACTCAAAACTGATGTTCTATGTTTGTAAGATTTTTAAAAACATGCCAGCTTTTATTCCTTTTTTGCTGTATTCCCAGAATGGGTACAGATAGGGGAGAAAAAAACCTTTTCCCTTTTTTATTCCTTATACTTTCAAAGTTATGCCTTTACACAAACTGTGGAAATTCTGTGCGTAAGTGATGAAACTTGGAGAAAAAAACTTTAACACTCACAGCTTTTTTTTTTATTATTTTAACCCAAGTATGTTGCCTTTTTTAAAAAGAAGCAACAAGATGTTTTCTTGGAACCACGTTTGCATTCATGAGTCATTTGCAACACCCAAATGCAGCAAAAAAAAATCAAGCATTTTTAATTTATGACATACCTGGCCCACCTGTTTCACTACCAACATTGGAAGGCTGACCTGGCCATTGTGGCAACTTAGCCCATTATGGGTATCTAACCTGCCACTCTAGCACAGAACAAAAACAAAAATTTACAATAAAAACAAAATGGGAAAAAATTCAAAAACAGATCATAACATTTTAAAAAAAACAAAACAGCAAGGGGAAAAATGGCTAATCATAAAACAATTACAAAAAATTTGATCCTGTAACAGCCCTTGGTCTAGGTGGTTTGAAATTTAATTCACAGCCAGAGCAGAAGCAGCCCTAAATTAAGGTAGCATTTTATTAACAAGAGGGTTACCCATGACATTATTTTTGTAAGTCTGCTTTAACAACTTAAACATTAACAAATTAAAGCATTTTAATTTTACCACTTTTGCTTTTTTTAAATTAGTACCAATTATAGAAATCACAAATCTTAAAATAACGGAGAAAACCAAGCATTTGTTAAATTATTAAAAATAATCAGTTGCTATAAAACAATTGTTAACACTGTCTTATTAAAACAAGAAGATAAACAGCTTGCTTTCCATGTTTCTAAATTACTTTTTAATACTTGTGTTCCTCTACCCCCACCCCCAATCCCCTGTTTAAAGGCTCATCTTTTTCTTTTTCAACACGTTGATTTGACAATAGAAGTTGTTATACTTAATTCCTTTTGGCAAATACCTTTTGTGCCTTCTTTAAAATTTTCTTTGTAAAAGTCAAATTTTCTGCAACTTTTTAATACCATTTGCAATGTACTCACAGTTTTCTTTAATTTATAAATTTTCTTCAATACAGTGTTTAACTTTTGTATTGGAGCAATACAATATTTTTATACTTTAATTTTTTAATGATCGTACATTAAACCCTTGTTTTTTAAACCAATCTTAAAACAACTGCTTATTTGCCGAAGTGCCAGCTTCTGAGTATGAGCTCAAACCTTTCATCTAACATTTCTGGTATCCCTGAGTAGGTTTAATTTTTAAAAAAAAGTTCAAGTTCTGTTACCAAAACAAATTCTAAATTTGTTGCTGTGGTATTGACTGGGAAATCTTCCATAAAAGCTAATGTGTCAACTTTCATTTTATGCACAATCTCAAGCTATGTAAAAATAAATAAATAAATAAATGTCTTCTTGGTTTGTCTTCCTACTGGACATGATAGTGAGTTTCCAAATGCAAAAGATAAACACATCAAACACTTTAAATTAATTAAAGCAATACTTCAACTGATCCAAAAGCATAAATTAAACATTTATTTAAAGATAAAGGATATATGATTAATGAGCAAAACTGTGTATAATAATGAGTTAATACACTGGCCAAAGGTGTACCAAATAAAGTGCCAGACAGATTTGCATCACTTAACTAGAAACTCCCTGTAAAATCCCAAGTAAGAGTACTGAACCAAGGTCAGACCAACAAGGACAAGCTCCGTCTGCTAATAGAGTGACTGCTTCTACATCTGCAAATTTCAGTCAGTCAGTCAAAGGTGGGAGTAACCTTTATTAAAAATAATCCCAAACAAAATATAGTCCAAACCCAGTTAAATAATCCACAGGTATGTAAACTTTATCATCAGGTCCAAAATATTGTTTAATATTCCATCATAAAAAATGTAAAACAAAACCCAAAACTGCAACAATGCTTAATTTAAAACTCAGACTCAACATAAAGGGGAAAAACATTGGCTGGCCTTTAAAAACAAAGGTAACTAACACTATACATTAGTGGTTCCAATGTCTTATTTAAAAAACAAAAAACATGTTGCAACACTACCATAATAAGGTAATAGATACAAAAAATCCCAGTCTTAAAGCCATATATAAAGCCTT
Organism: Eretmochelys imbricata; assembly: GCF_965152235.1. Classification (NCBI taxonomy): domain Eukaryota; kingdom Metazoa; phylum Chordata; order Testudines; family Cheloniidae; genus Eretmochelys; species Eretmochelys imbricata. The sequence goes on along the minus strand of NC_135573.1, from coordinate 94,630,521 downwards.
AAAATAACTTGCTTACTGGCCAAATTTCTATCAGAATGTGCAACGGTATGTATGGAAAGGCCTGTGTTATGTGTCAAAAATTCCAGCTTCCAAAATCTAAATTTAGGGCTCCGTTCCAGCAAAAAAAGGGCTGCCCGTCTTAAACAGATCTACGGGTAAATTAAATTAAACCTCTTCCAACACCTAAACAAAAAACCCTAAAAATATTTACAAACTGTAACGTGTCTTTTCACCAAATGGGTGAAGAGCTTTGCAGGTCCCAATGGCACTGCTGTCACAACAGCATTTCTTCTGGTGAATAATGTTTTTACCAGGTGGGAATTACCCCTTGAGGACTGAGTCTGACAGAGGCTCTGGTTTCATCCCTAAATTAATTGTTTCAAGTGTACAAACTACTTGGAATTAAAAGGAAGCTGCACATTGACTATCACCCCAAGTCCTCAGAGTTGTTTAAAAACACCAATAAAACAATTACCACCATGTCGTATAAAAACCTCCAAAATAATCCAAAGCTGGAACATAAAGGTAATTTAAATTTTATTGGCCATATGTTCTACACCTAGCCAGACAACTTGTTACATCCCCTTTACACTTAAAACTAGAAATCCATGGTACTGGTAACACATCTTTTGTTCCAGGATTTAGCAAAAAAGTAATCTGGCCCTTTCCTTAACCCCCAAACAGTAGACAAAATAATTAAAATGCTTACAAAAAAAAACCTTTTCCTTTGTACAGCAAAATATTAAAAAGTGTGTTCAAAAAAGTCATATTAGTATAAGAAAATTAACCCTAACAAAATCAAGTAAATCGGCATTTTTTTAAATAGTTCAAATAAAAGAGAAGGGTGGGAAGTTCAAAGCTAGTTAAAACGGTCCATTTAAAATTACCAAAAACAAAAACAAAAATCAAAATAAAAAAAAATAAATTGTAACCTACCGAATGAAAATGATCAAACTTAAATGGGTTCATCTCAATAACAATATATTTTTAAAAATAAAAAATTAACAGAAAATGCAAAAGCAGACTATACAATTTTTTGGTCCCCTCAAGCCACTTCTAATTTTGCAATTAAATACAAATGTTTGCTCTCATCTATTTATGCCAATTCCAAATTATCAGCAGAAATACAAAAACTGTAATTTCAAAACTGAATTCTAACTTTGTGCAAATAAAAATACAAAAAAATCCAATCACTCACACTAAAGTTCTAACAACGAGGAGTACTTGTGGCTCCTTTGAGACTAACAAATTTATTTGGGCATAAGCTTTCATGGGCTAAAACCTACTTCATCAGATGCATGAGTGGAAAATACAGTAGGCAGATATATATGCACAATACATGAAAAGATGGGAGTTGCCTTACCAAGGGGTGAGGGGTCAGGAACAGTATCCCCGATAATGTCATGGCAAAGCTGGTGGCTAAACTTTGTGACTTTGTCCTCACCCACAACTATTTCAGATTTGGGGACAATTTATACCTTCAAGTCAGCGGCATTGCTATGGGCAAACCCATGGCCCCACAGTATGCCAACATTTTTATGGCTGATTTAGAACAATGCTTCCTCAGCTCTCGTCCCCTAACTCCCCTACTTCTACTTGTGCTACATTGATGACATCATCATCATTGGGACCCATGGGAAAGAGGCTCTTGAGGAATTCCACCAGGATTTCAACAATTTCCATCCCACCATCCACCTCAGCCTGTACCAGACCACACAAGAAATCCAGTTCCTGGACACTACAGTGCAAATAAGCGATGGTCTGATAAACACCACCCTATACCAGAAACCTACTGACCGCTGTACTTACCTACATGCCTCCAGCTTTCATCCAGACCACATCACATGATCCATTGTCTACAGCCAAGCTCTACAATACAACCGCATTTGCTCCAATCCCTCAGACAGAGACAAACACCTACAGGATCTCTCTCAAGTATTCTTAGAACTACAATACCCACATGGTGAAGTGAAGAAACAGATTGACAGAGCCAGAAGGGTACCCAGAAGTCACCTACAACAGGACAGGCCTAACAAAGAAAATAACAGAACGCCACTAGCTGTCACCTTCAGCCCCCAACTAAAACCTCTCCAGCGCATCATCAAGGATCTACAACCTATTCTGAAGGACGATCCCTCACTCTCACAGACCTTGGGAGACAGGCCAGTCCTCTCTTACAAACAGCCCCTGAACCTGAAGCAAATACTCACCAGCAACCGCACACCACACAACAAAAACACTAACTCAGGAACCTATCCCAGCAACAAAGCCCATTACCAACTCTGTCCACAGGCATCCGATGAAGTGAGCTGTAGCTCATGAAAGCTTATGCTCAAATAAATCTGTTAGTCTCTAAGGTGCCACAAGTCCTCCTTTTCTTTTTGTGAATACAGACTAATATGGCTGCTACTCTGAAATCTGTCCACATCTCTATTCAAGGGACACCATCATAGGACTTAACCACATCAGCCACACCATCAGGGGCTCATTCAATAAATAATTCATTTGTTAAAAATTCAGCAAATTTATTGTGTAACCGTAGATCTCCAACAATCATTTAAAAATATTGTGTACATTTGGCTAAATGTCTTTTAAAAGTGTGTGGTGGGGGGTAATAACTTTAGTCATGTTTAGAAAATAGCTAGATAGCACCACTCTAAAAAAAGTGCATAAAAATAAAGCAATAGCAAAAAAAGTAATATTTCCTGGCCATATAAGTTGTGTTTGTTTACAGTCCCAAAAAGGTCTCTACTATTTTTTTTAAATAAAAAAAGATTTTTACATTCCCTAGGATCAAACCAATAACAGTCAAAATGCAACTTTTTAATATTATTAAAAAACAAAAGTTACTGATCAGTTCTAACTTGAAAACTTTGCTGGGTTCAAAACATTCCCATGCAGTAATTTTTTTATAAACTCTAATCAAATTAAATCTGTAAATCTTTTTATTACTGAAAATATCTGCAGTTGTTTTAACTGTTTTTTTTTTTAAGTAATTTAATGTGCAAGTCAAGATGCGACCAAACACAGCTAAAAGTATTACCACCAGCAATCCTACAAGTTCAGTGCCTCCAGTACCTCCAAATTCCAAAGCTCTAATTCAGGAGTTCTCAAAAATCATTGCACCGCGACCCCGTCTGACAACAAAAAATGCTACATGATCCCAGGAGGGAGGACCGAAGCCTGAGCCCACCCGAACTCCACCAGGTTGCGGGGCCAAAGCTGAAGCTCAAGTTCTTCATCCGCAGGTGAGGGGGCCTGTAACCTGAGCCCTGCTACACAGGGCTGAAGCCCTGGGGCTTCAGCCCCAGGCAGTGGGGCTCAGGCTTCAGCCCCAGGGCCCCAGTAAGTTAATCACCAGCTCTGGGGACCCCATTAAAATGGGGTCACAACCCATTTTGGAGTCCCCACCCACAGTTTGAGAACCGCTGCTCTAATTCATCCCCGTAGCTGTGGTTTATCCAAGGTGCATAGCTTCCCCAAAAATCCAATAACCAAAACACCTCCTTTCTTTTAACCTTTTTCAAAAATTTCTAAATCCTAGGTTTAAGTGCCATAAATTGTTTTAAATCTATCTATCTATCTATCTATCTATCTATCTATCTATCTATCTATCTATTAAAACCACTTCTGACCAGAAGTGTCCACCCATAATTGTCACAAGAATAAATATCCTAGGAAATCAGTAAATGCAGGGTGGGAAAAAGCAGGCCCCAAGGTCCTCAAAGTCCAAATTTCTGACATATTCCTGAAATAATGGCACCCATCAAAAAGGTATTTCATAAATTGGGGTGGGGAGGAAGGAAGGGGATGCAAAACAACCTAGCTCTAAAGGTGGTAGCCTGGTTTAAACAAACCTAAAAATACAAGTATCCAAAGAAAATGGTTTAACCTGTAAAATGTAAGAAGTGTTCTATTTTACTTATGTTTTCCTGAACAATTAATGTCAAAATATACCATCCCAATGTATGTGAAATGAAAGTACCTATCATTGGCTATGTTTGATGCAACACATCCAAATTTAATTTACTTTATTTTATTTAATTGTATAAAATGCAAGTAGTTATACCAATAAAATTTGAATTATACAAATTCACATTTGTTTTGGCATTATTTTAGATATTAATGTGTAATAAATATCAAGACAAAATGTTTTTTTTTGTTTAGTCTTGTAATTGTAATTTGTTCATTAATATCCAGTCCTAGATGGAATTGTTAGAATCAGATTTTCAGAGTCAACAATTGTAAATTCAAAACCAAATATATATTTTTATTACATATTAATATATATATATTTCTCACAAATTCTCTTCAACAAGCAATTAAAATTTTCCCCTTTAAAGCAAACATTTCTGACACTGTACTCATTCACTGCATTACTGACAATAGGCAAAACCAAACAGGGCAAAAACACCACAGAAATAAATTCGTTTAAAAACTTGGGCAAATTTTCCAAACACTTCTTCTGCCCCTAATATAATCCTAGCTCCAACTGGCAGAAAACAAAACTAGAGAGACAAATTTAGACCATATGTACCATGGGCCAATAATATAAGGTAAAGCTTCTTTTGGGAAAGATTTGGAGATAGTGATGGTAATTACTGCTGCAGAATTGCTAGTCCCAAAAATGTACTATTAGAAAATGAACCCGTAAAAGCTCAGGACTGTAATGTGTAGTGAAGGCCATGAGGCTATATGGTATATAAACACTGAGTAAATCATGATTTATTATATTGCGAAAGTCAAGAACAATATTGATCCAAACCAGTGTAGAACAAGGTAATCTGGGGAAGAGTCATGTTAAATTATATTAGTATTGTATCTCCAGTAGCTAAATATTGTTATCCTCATATCCAAAACTTTGTTGGTAGTCTTCAAATTAATAAACTACAACTTGCATAGTCAAATAAATGGAAAAATATTAAAATTACCTGTATAGTTAATTTCACTTTTAAGGTAGAATTGTTTAGTCACAATAAAATATTTTGAATCAGATCTTCCTTATAAAGTCTTCTGTAATACCTGTCAATCTGTCTTTAAAAAACAACAGCAGCAGCAACAACAAAAATAAAACAAATACACCCACCTGGAAGGTATGTGATATTAGATTGGCAAACAAACGTTAACAAAGTGAATTGTAACTCAGCCTGGAAGTACAATATTAAGAAGTCATTGGCCAGAACTTGGGAAAAGCCAAGAAACTATATTTTTTTTCTGACTTTTAGAAGAGCTCTATTCTTTAACCACATTAACCTGAAATACCAAAAAGGCTCTGGGTTTAATTTCTTCTGAACTTCAACCATCTTCCTAGATTTATTGAAATTCTTGCTCTCAGGCTCATTATAGATGAAAGAAACATTTCCTTGCCTTTTCTTCAAACAGTTTTCAGAAATCCAAATGATATTTACAGGAGTATGCATTAATATTAACTTTTTGATCACTGCTGAAATTACAGCATGGTATTTATTTTAATTTTTTACTGTGCCATCAATAAGACTTTCACAGGAGAAATATTGTTATTGGCAAGGTAAATGAATTACTCTGAAAACTATTTCTGTTCAAAAGGTTTAATCAGATTACAGGCTTCCTTTTTGGGTACAAAATAAAGGATGATATCTATAAATGTATTCACTAAAACCATAAATATTAACCTCTGACTTTTAAATTAAACTTCACATACGCCATTCTTCCCAAGAAACCCTGACTCTTTCTATTTATTGGATATGAGCTTTCTTTTAACATATTTTTAATGGAAGAGAAAAACAGCTTTAGAATAATCATAGTGCAGGAATTTTGCACTTCTAAAGGATCTTTTCATTTTAGGCTTTGAAAGCAGTTTTGAAACATTAAGAGTGGGGTTTTCAAAACCACTCAGTGCTGGCCTAATTCAGCTCCCAGTTAAGTCAATGGTAAAACTCCTAATGACTTAAATAAGAATGGAGTTAGACCAGTGCTGAGTGGTTTTGAAAATCCCACCTAAATTAAGACTCAAAGGAGCCTTATAAAATGGATGTTAGACCCATTTTACTGATGGGTAAACTAAAACATAGAGAAATTATGATTTGCCACACAGCCAGTCCATGGCATCACCAGCAAGAAACCAGCCGCATTGGCTTCAAGTTCTCTTCTTGAACCTCAAAAGAGCATTGATACTTTTTATCTGAAATACTACAGCAGGGAATATCCATAGGCCCAAAACAGATTAGGACCCATTGTTCATATTTTATGGGGAGATTTTCAAAAGTACAAAAGGGAGTCAGGCATCCAATTTCTATTAACTTTCCCTGGGAATTGGGCACCTAATTGCTCACACTCTGTCAAGACAGAAACAGGAGGGCAAGACAAATAGAAACGGAGGAGCATGAGAGGACGAGGATGATGAGGTAACAGTGAACCAAGCCAGTGCTGCACAATAATCAATAGTTATTACTCACTACCAGCAAATGTTTTTTAACAGGACAAGGAAAATTCAGAGATGGGCATACACAAAAAGGTTTGCAGTGCTCACCATAGAGAATGTATGACTACCCATGAAGATTTTGTAAGCAGGCAACCTGACCCACTTGTTGTTCAACAAGTATTAGATATTTTTCCATACCATCCTTCTGTGGTTGTAATTTTGGGGCTGTGATTGGATAGACACAAGGGAACCACATTCTGTAAGCTTAATAGTACTTTCAGTACTATATTAGCTCTTGATATTTTAAGTTTGTTCAGCAGAGAAGGAAGTGACAGAAGTCCTTAACTTTGAAACAACATCACTACTACTTTTTTTTTTCCTTCAGGTCTTCAAACAATGAAATATTGAAAGTGAAGTGTGTTTACGGATGGGTTGTTCTGTATTCTAAATTTAACATCTATCAGTCTTCAAGTTCAAAGGTTGAAAATGACCTCGGACAAATCTGCTCTGGTGAGGGGAAAAGGTCCCTCACTTCAATTAGAAATTATCACTATCAAGATTTTGACTGAAAATTTTGCCACTGAAAAATGGAATTTCATTGAAGGTTAATTTTTTCATGGGAAAATTACATTTTTTGACTTTTTTTCAATGGGAAATTTTGAAACAAACATTTTTCATTCAGCTTGTTTCTCCTTTCTTCCCCTCTCCCCACAACACACATTTTGTTTTTTCACTTTATTTTTTCTACTGTAATGCTACAAAGCTTCTCTATCTTTGAAAAGGTTAGAATGGAAAAAGGAAGCTGTAAATCACTTAATTGCAAAGTTAAGTAATAACTGATATGAGTGAAAGTGTAAGCACTTACGTGAGGAACTGATCAGAGTGACATAGTTGCAATCTAGTCCTTATTTAAAAGATGTGGGCAAAACATAATTTTAATTAATAAAAACCCTAATTTATTTTTCATCAATTTCATTTTCCTTGGAAATTTTTCCAACCAGCTATGCATTTAATATATTAATGTAAAAACTGAAGTGATCATGTATGATTATTTTTTTTCTCTTAAGATGTGTGTTTAAGTAAACACAACTCTCATAGGTTAATTTCTTTGTCTATGTGTAAAAAAGCCAGCAAAGAAAATGCATTACCAAAGCAGACTATAATCAACATCTATGCTCCTCTTTCACAGTAGAACACTCTACAATAAGGGTAAAGCTTAGGGAATGGTCCGAGACTGTGGAATGGAGTTCTCCAGGAACTAAAGACCATCACAGACCTCACCACCTTCCACTCCAAATGCAATGCACATTTCTTTCACCTGGGTTCTTTAACATATATACATAGAAACAGTATATTTTAAAAAATAAAACATAAAAACCCTACCAAAACAAGATATTCCTCTGCATGTTCTTCTCTCCCTGGGGAGAGGATGAGAGAACAAACATGAGATACGTGTTAGTCACATTGCTTAATTCTGGAGGTACGCAGAAACTACAGTGATGAGTGTGTTCTAAGAGTAGAATAGAAAGCATTGGTGTATTGCTAAAGAAATATTACTCCTGGACTGTAGTCTATCTTAGCTGATACTGTATACCTTCCTATTCCTGCATCTTAAAAAAAAAAAAAAAAAAGCCAACAACAACAAAATAAGCAGACTTTAAAAGTTAGCAAGACCCTTTCATTTTTACTACCTGCCACAGATAATTTGAAGGTACAGTATTGGTGGATAGCAACATAATTCATTACCAGTCCACTTTAGACTAATTGAAAGTATGTACAATTTCCCTATCATTCTTCTCAGTAATGCTGCCTGTGAGTCTCATAAATGAATCATGAGCTTTGAAAAATAAAGTATACCAGTATATGATTAAACTGTAATCCAGCGGTGTACAATACATTCGCCACTAGCCACATGGGCTAATAAACTATTGAATTGTGGCTAATGCATGTGGCTTTTTTATAATGTGGCTAATAAGAAAAAATCCAAACCACAAGTGTGGCTAGCAGTATGGCTAGCATCAAATTCCTATTGGACACTGCTGCGTGTAATCCTTACACCACTAGATGTCCCTGTAAAACAAACTTAGAAAAGAAACATAAAAGATTTGCTATAGAATGCCTGTAATTTGTGGAAATGGAGTACCAGTGGCATAACATCCAAGCAATAATAATAATATTGGATTGAGTGGAACCTTGCTATTTTTTTAGATAATTGCAATAACTAGAGACAGAACACTGAAAATTATCCAGTATGCACCAAACATTATTATTCATTGGCACAAATATAAGGTCCATGGCATATTGCTGACAGCCTGCATCATTTAAGTGCCTGTGTAATGTCTTGTCACATGTGTGAAAATTGTGTCAAAACCAATCTGTAATGATTCTCTCTCTCACTAGCTCATCTAATAAACTTTGAATGAGCTCTGTGTTATACATAGTAAAGCAAAATTAAAGCAACAACAATAGCAGCAGCTATGTAGGGGGAGGATGAAAGGACATTGATTCCAAATGTACTAAAACAAATATTAAAATCATAGTGACCCCATCTTCTCAATAACATAAACAACAAGTTATTCTGAAAGAACTGGCCCTATAAATTAATATTTTATAAAGGTTACATTTCTAAATTATGCTAAGATAGAGCCAAGAAAACTTTTCTTATATAAATTAGGGTTGTTTAAGGAGTAGAAATATGTCAAATGGCTGTAAAAGTAATTTGGATGGTGACATCCTGCAGGGATGCTCGTGTGTTTGAGGAGGAGCCAGAAAACTGATGTGTAATAATTATTTTTTTGTCTCCCTTGGGTACTGAACTGAGTCTTGAAATCACTAACTAAAACCAAACATATTAGTTGTCTGAATAATGTAGGTACAGTTAATCTCGTTTTTGCTGAAGAAGGTCTTAACATTTGGCTGTCTTTACAAATGATGCTTTATTATCTTGTCTGACATGTTTCATTGATTCCTGCTTCATAGGTATGGAGTTGGGAGATAGGTGATAGCCATGGGCAAGTTTACATTGCTGCTCACAAAAATTCAGATTTTGTATTTGTATTGCTGTATACCTTGACTCAGAGTTTCACTCTCAGTTCTGTTTGGACCTGAAACACTTTTTGGTAACTTTCTGTATTTCCACTTCTCTGTTATCACAAGACGTCTCATTGTGTGAGTCTGCTACCATTCTCTATCTATAGTTTTCTTCTGAAGGAGATGTACTCATCCATTGGTAATTTCTCCTCTACTAGGAGCACAGTATTGAACTATGACAGGTTTCAGAGTAGCAGCCGTGTTAGTCTGTATCCGCAAAAAGAGAACGAGTACTTGTGGCACCTTAGAGACTAACAAATTTATTTGAGCGTAAGCTTTCGTGAGCTACAGCTCACTTCATCGGATGTTGTAGCTCACGAAAGCTTATGCTCAAATAAATTTGTTAGTCTCTAAGGTGCCACAAGTCCTCCTTTTCTTTTTGTAGTATTGAACTAGTTTTCTGGGCACTTCTTGTGAAGCATTACAGTACTGGCTCAAAGGATACTGGTATATATTAGAGGAAGGTCATCTGAAAGTGGGAAAATATTGGGTCATGCTATGAAAAAAGCTAAAACCCCTGTGATATAGCCATTTAATACTGGAACAGCATTTCCTGCAACCAGTGATTTTTTTTTTTTTTATGTTGATGTCTGTTGTTCTTTTTTGAAGCTTTTTTTAAACAGTGGGGTAGGGTGAACTCATTTTACCTAATCTGAACCCAGTGACTTTTAATGTTTCAAAAATCATTGGGTTATCACTCTGTCCCCATACTTCAACATTTTCTCTCGTCAATTGGTGTTGACAACAGGACTTATTTGTTTGTTGGGCTCCAGAATTCTCCAGGGCTACCATAAAGAGCATTTTTATTGTGGCAAGGGGAACACTGATGTAACCCAAGTTCTCAAAACTGACTTTGCATATGATCTGGGGTCTTTGTTGGTTGCAAGCATTGCATAATCAACCTGTGTGTAGCCCACCACCCCCATGACCTGTGTTTCAAGTGGCAAATGTTATATAATCGAAATGTCTGTAGCCCCAACCAAAACTTCTTATTCTAACTCATGTCTGTCAAAAACACTGTGTAATCACATGGGCATTGTGTAATCAAAATGAAGACTTTAGCCAGACAGCCTGAGTGTATTTTAAGATAGCTATGTCAAATCTGCATGTTCCAAGAAATAAATGTATATAAGGAACAGTTTTTGTATTTGGGGTAGTTGGAAACTGAAACAAGGAGAGGAACCAGCCAGATGACAACCTCTCCCCTGAACCTAGGTAGGGGTAAGATTACTTTGTTGGGATAGTAATCTGATTGCTGTGCTTAGCTAAAGACTGTTAAGTATTGGCTGCTCTTGTCAGGAGATGGTAAAGTTGGGATTCAAACTTAGTTTTCTCTTTCTTTTTTCCTGGGGTGACACGGATGACTATAAAATACCAATTAGTGGAGTAGTTTGTTTCTGCCGATCTGGTTAGCCCACAGAAGAATACAATGTTTCAGGGTGTGATCTGCCTCCCAGACAGAACTCTACAGAACCAAAGATTTCACCCCGTGTGATGCTGTATGATTGAAACATGACCATTTATATCATTAATATTGCCGCTATTAGATAATTGCAACAAATCTTGTACAAAGTATGTCATGCAAGGTGTCAATGGAAAAGTTATTTGCTGAGTGTGATTATCCTGTTTATATGCATGTATTTTTTTTTATAAAAAGTTATGAATATTGTCTAGTATTTCAATTGTGTTTGCTCCTGGGGTAACAACCACAAAGTAGTTTACATCCAGTCTAGCCAGCAAACTGTGAATGGACCATTCAAGATGATGGCCTATTAAAAAACACAATAGGCCATAGAAGAAGCTTGTTCCTGCCAGGTAAGCCTGCCTGTGGACACTTTAGACAAATTATGGGTAATGGCTGCTCCTATGAGTAATCAAAGCATACAAAGGGATGTGACTTACCCATGTGACCCTGAAATCCATCTTGTGCCTGTAAGTTTTCACAAACTAAGACTGAGGGCATTCCCTCTACATGGGAGAAGGTATAAAAGACCCTGGAAGCATCTCCATTTTGCCTCTTTCCTGCTCTGATCCCTGGATCCAACCCATGGACTGAGAACCATCCAATCATGGTAGTTACCAGAGACTTTGCAAGCCAAGAGTTTATAACATGCTGCTTCAAACCTGACACAAAAACTTTGCGAAGAGTGTATGAATTTGATTTCCTTAACCATTTTAACTTTCTCCTCTTTCTTTTCTCTTAAACCTTTAGATATTAGATATCTAATATGAAGGATTGGCAACAGCGTGATTATTGGGCAGAGGCAACCAATGCCTGCCAATAGTGGGGGGGAGTGAGGGCAGCCGGCTTTAGCAGTGTTACTGAGCATGCTCAGTCCCTATGAACATGCCCAGTACAAGCCAAGCAGCAAATCTTGGGGGAGAGTGTGACCCTTCCCACCCCCCACCCATGTGTCCCCTCTGTTATGGGGTAAAATCTGAGTTATATATTGACCTGGCTATTTGGCTGATATCTTGAGATTAGAAGGAACCTTTGATGAAATTGGTTTTAAATAACTACTTATCATAAAGTCTAGTGTCTGGCTGTAAAATGAGTGCTGGAATGCCTAAGGAGACTACATTTTTGACTTCTTATTAACTAGTGTGGTGAGACAGAAGTTTAATTTTTCAATGTCTTGGTATATCTTATAATAGAAGAACCACCAGTTTGGGATGAGTCCGCCCTAGTTCTCAGCAGTTTGTCCATAATCTAGCAACCTGCTGTGACCCACTGAGGCATGGTGACACCCCACATTGGCAAATACGTGCATTCTATATTCTTCATGTGTGAAGGAATAATTTGGTCTCTCCCCACATTACATCAGTGGTTGATCTCAGAAGAGATTTGGGGTCCTTTCTATAGTTCTTGAGTAAGACTTGTGACATAAGAATTTAAGGACACTGTTTGGAATGTTCTGTTTAATTCTGTCATTTTTTCAGGAGAAAATAAAAATTAAGGCAAATTCTCTGTAGCAACAAATAGTCTTTGAAGCACACCAAGTGCTGAATAGAAGAAGTCATTGCTCATATGGTTGGTCAAAAATTTTCCATCAGAACTGATTTTAGACGGAAAAATTGTGTTACTGATGAAACCAAATATTTTGCAAAAAGTGTCTGTCTTGCTCAGTAAATTTTGAAATTCCAAAAAATAAGTTTAAATTCGGAATTGTTAGATGTACCAGGGCCAGGGATGCTGACTGATGCATTGCAGTGGCTCTACAAAAAGCTGGGGGAGACTATGGTGCATCATGAGAGATGTAGTCCAGCCAGGGGAACCATTCTTTAGAGGAGAAAGGGGACAAGAGACATCCAAACTACTTTTTTGTAAGATAAAGAGAACAATGCATTGATCAGAACAGTCAGTTTTTTTAACTAGAAATGAACGGAAACCAAACCCTTCTGGATCAGAACACCCTTAGGCTTTGGGAAGGATAATAAGATCTAGGTCCACTTCTGAAATTTGCAGCTCGGGCCCATTGCTGATCTTAACACACGTGCATAAAACCAGACTAAAGATAGCATTCACCCACCATTGTAATGTGGTCACCACCAAGGCGAAACATGACAATTGTTCAATAGTTTGCAACAAAACCACACAGATCACGAAGTGAAGACTAGCACATATGGGTGAAACTTAAGAGGGAATTTTAGGTAGGCAGGAGGTAATTACCCAAAATGAGTCTGGCCACTGTATAGGCACAGTGCCTCAAATCTTTTGAAAATGTCTTGAAAATTTTAATAACCAAAGTGATCAAAACAGCAATTTTACATCTCACCCAGAAGCTGTCACCTCCAACAGCACAGTGCTAGCTTACTGATCTATTACTTAGGAAGAATTCCACATATTGAATCATCAGCATCACTTCCTGCAGTATCTGCTTTTTCTTTGTTAAGAGAAATGCCTAAACTCCCTAACAAAGTATTTCCTTGGCCGACTGAAAAATCAGCAGTCTAGGAAAGATGCTTGAAGGTGCCTCACCTGTGCTCTTCCCTGCTGAAAATTCCATTCTGGCTATCAGGGAGTGCAAAGAAGTCCAAAGTCATTCTAAGATGAAGCACCAATCCACTCAGATCTGTCCAACAACTGGGGAGAATCTACAAAGACTCTTAGATATTTAAAAACTAAATATCGCATATCTCCATACTGCTCTGATGGAGTTAGTACAGCTATATATCTGCATGGACAACTCCTGCGGGCTATAAGATCACAAGTGTAAAGTTAAAACATTGCAGGTAAGCAAGGGCAGATGTCAAGGTTCCTTCCCCACTCTGAACTCTAGGGTACAGATGTGGAGACCTGCATGAAAACTCCCTAAGCTTATTTTTACCAGCTTAGGTTAAAACTTCCCCAAGGTACAAACTATTTTACCTTTTGCCCTTGGACTTTATTGCTGCTACCACCAAGCATCTAACAAATATATAACCGGGAAAGAGCCCACTTGGAAACGTCTTTCCCCCCAAAATCCTCCCCAAACCCTACACCCCCTTTCCTGGGGAAGGCTTGATAAAAATCCTCACCAATTTGCACAGGTGAACACAGACCCAAACCCTTGGATCTTAAGAACAACGAAAAAGCAATCAGGTTCTTAAGAGAAGAATTTTAATTGAAGAAAAAAAGTAAAAGAATCACCTCTGTAAAATCAGGATGGTAAATAGCTTACAGGGTAATCAGATTCAAAACGTAGAGAATCCCTATAGGCAAAACCTTAAGTTACAAAAAGACACAAAAGAAGGAATATACATTCCATTCAGCCCAGCTTATTTTATCAGCCATTTAAACAAAACAGAATTTAACGCATATCTAGCTAGATTACTTAGTAAGTTCTAAGACTCCATTCCTTTTCTGTTCCCGGCAAAAGCATCACACAGACAGAGAGGACCCTTTGTTTCTCCCCTCCTCCAGCTTTGAAAGTATCTTGTCTCCTTATTGGTCATTTTCTTCAGGTGCCAGCGAGGTTATCCTAGCTTCTTAACCCTTTTCAGGTGAAAGGGTTTTGCCTCTGGCTAGGAGGGATTTTAAAGGGGTTTACCCTTCCCTTTATATTTATGACATGCCCCCCAAATCACAGATAGGGTGAAATGCTGGCTGTGATTCCTTCCTGGAGCTCTAGGAGAAAACAGAGTTAATAAGACACATACACCTCTAAATATACTACCAAGTATATAAAGACTAACAATATTTTCCACATCTCAAGGACAATTTTAACCAGGTTTCAGAGTAACAGCCTTGTTAGTCTGTCTTCGCAATCTGGGAAACTTTCACGGGAGAGTGCATCAGCCACTTTGTTAGAAGTTCCTGAGATGTGTTGGATGTCGAAATCAAAATCTTGGAGAGCTAAACTCCACCAAATAAGTTTTTTGTTATTTCCCGTGGCGGTATGAAGCCACTGTAGAGCAGCATGGTTGGTTTGCAGGTGGAAACGCCGTCCCCAAACATATGGGAGTAGCTTTTCCAGAGCGAAGACAATGGCGTAACATTCTTTTTCACTGACTGACCAGTTGCTTTCCCTCTCAGGCAACTTCTTGCTGAGAAACACTACAGGTTTCTTGATCCGGTCCTTCCTTCATTAAAACTACACCACGCTAGGACGCATCGGTGGTTACTAGGAACGGTTTGTCAAAGTCTGGGGCCCTTAGTACAGGGTTAGACATGAGTGTCGTTTTAAGCTGGTTAAAGGCCTTCTGACACTCTTCAGTCCACTGAACAGCATTTGGCTGTTTCTTTTTGGTTAGGTCTGTCAGTGGGGTGGCGATTTGGCTGTATTGCGGTACAAATCGCCTGTAATAACTTCCCTTTATATTTATGACAGCAGAGGAGAATGGGATTGTTCAACTGCATCATCTCTTCTTCAAGCAGGTTGTTCTACTGCTTGAGCTGGAGCCATAACCTAATTTTTGTGTTAAGGGGGGCATGGAATACGAGGGATTTTTTTCAGCATACTAACCCCTTCATCTAAATAGTTTGCCATGAGATCAGGGTTGGTGGCCTTTCGGAGCTTACACTGGAGGTTAGGAATAGTTACTGCTGGGCTCAGTATTATACTTTTTCTTTTATTTCTTAAACTTATTTATTATGCCACAAACACAGTTTTAAGGGCAATATAATCGAGAAACATGAACATCCCTGCAATTTTTTGCATACACTTTCCATGCCTGTTTTTGCACATTAAAAGTCATGTGTTTTTCTATGCAAACAGCATTTGCACACATGAACCTTGCAATCACATATCTAAAAATTGTGTACCAAAACCTGACAGCTCAGTTGTAGAGGCTGTTTTTGAAAACTTGGTCCTTGACTATCCAGACTGGATAGCAGAGAGATCTGAAAGATAGTAGTAGTAGCAGGCATCCTTCAGGCTTGAGAGACCATGTGTATGCACCCCTAAGAGGTAAAGAATGTACTCGGTTTTATGGCATCCGCAAATGTGGCTGAAGAGACCCACTCGAGAGAGACAATCTCTGCCGCATCTATCACATTGAAAGGCGATGTTTTGAGCCTTTGGGTTCTGCCTTCTGTGAGCTCTTTTCTCCTCTGCTAAGCTGAACTGCTTCCTCTTGTAACTCTGGTGACCTTTGCTAAGCTCTTGTTTCCAAAGGCTGCAGTCTTGAGTGTGATCTTCCCAAATGTCTACATCCATTTCTTTGAGGTCTCGCTTGCACACATCCTTGAAACGCAATTTTCAGCGTCATTTGGGTCTTTTTCCAGATGCCAATTCACCATAGAGGATGTCCTTTAGGATGTGCCTATCATTCATTTGGCACACATTCCCACGCGAGTGGAGGGGTCTCTGTTTGAGGCGTGTTTGCATGTTTGCATTTGAGCACCTCAGTGTTGGTGACTCTGTCCCTCCGGGAGAGTCCAAAGATTTGGCAAAGGCAACACATTTGAAAGCTATTGAGCCTCTTTTCCTGATGAGCATATAAGGTCCATGTCTCACTCCCATACAAAAGAGTGCTAATAACACATGCACAATACACACAGATCGTTGTGTGTTCTGTCAGTTTGTTATTTTGCCATACCATCTTATTCAGTCTAGACATTGTTGTGGCGGCTTTTCCAATGCGGATGTTGAGTTCTGTTTCAAGTGAGAGGTTGACTGTGACAGTGGACCCCAGGTACGTGAACTCGTTCACCACTTCAAGTTCATACTTGTTGAACTTGATGGAGGGTGCTTCTTCAACTCCTTGGCACATTATGTCAGTTGTTTTAGGCTTATAGTAAGCCTGAAGTCTTGGCAGGCTTTGGAAAAACTATCCATTAGGCTTTGAAGATGAGCTTCGTGTGGGTTGTCACTGCTGTGTCATTGGCAAAGAGAAGGTATTGGATAAGGGCCTCCCAAGTCTTGGTTTTAGATTTGAGTCTTGAAAGATTGAACAGCTTTCCATCAGATCTTGTATGCAAGAAGATTCCCTCAGTTGAGGAACCAAAAGCTTGTTTCTGTAGCAGGTAGAACAAGATCCCAAACAGAGTTGGGGAAAGTACACAACCTTGCTTAACTCTGTTATGAATCTGGAAAGCCTCAGAGACTGAGCTATTATATTGGACTGTGCCATTCATGTTTTCATGGAAGGATTGAATCATGCATAAGAGCTTGCGGGGGGCATTCAATCTTTTCTAGAAGCACAAATAGTCCACTTCTACTGACAAAGTCAAAAGCCTTTCTGAGATTGATGAAGGCTATGTAGAGGTTTTGGATTTTTTTATTCTCTGCATTTCTCTTGTAGTTGTCTCAGCGAGAAGGTCATGTTGATAGTAGACCTTTCAGCTCGGAAGCCGCATTGTGATTGAGGATAGATTCTGTCTGCAAGGGTCTGAAGTCTGTTCAGGACAACTCGGGCAAAGGCTTTTCCTATAATACTAAGAAGGGAAATGCCACAATAGTTGTGACAGTCACTCCGGTCACCCTTGTTTTCATAGAGAGTGATGATGTTGGCATCTCTCATTTCTTGTGGTACTTCTCCTTCTTTCCCACACAGGCAGAACAACTTGCAAAGATGTTGCAGTACAATAGTTTTTCTGCATTTTATGACGTTGTATGGTGTACAATCTTTTCCGGGGTCCTTTCCATTGGGGAGGCCATCTCTGGCAAGGCTAAGCTCCTTGACAGTCGGTTCATTGTCAAGTTGGTTCATAACAGGCAGGCTTTTGATGGGCGTTGATGGCTGTGTCTGTAACAATATTTTCATGAGAGTAAAGCTCAGAGTAGTGTTCTACCCAGTAATCCATCTGCTTGGTGCAGTCATTGATTGTTTCCCCTGTTGTTGATTTCAGTGGGGCTGTTTTTCTTTGAAGTTGGACCCAAGGCTTTCTTGATCCCATCATACATGTTTCTGATGTTGCCTGCATCAGCTGCTACTTGAATACTTTCACATAAGTGCAGCCAATAGTTATTGGTGCAGCACTGAGCCATTTGTTGTACCTTGGGTGTTGCCACTCTCAATGCTTGTAAGGTTTTTTCATTTGGATCTCTCTTCATAGTTGGTTGAGCTGTGAGTTTGGCCTCTGTGACTGGTCAACACACTGGAATATGCGTCAAACCAGTCGTTGGTCTTGTTTTCCTTTTTCCTAAAGACTGACAGAGCTGCATCGTAGATTTTGTTCTTCAGCTGCTTCCACTTCATCTGGGCACTTGTGGCACACTGGTGTCAAGGGTTTGTTGTAGTATGTTCTTGTACTGTTGTGACTTTTCTTGATCCGCTATGGCACTGAAGATATCCTTTTAATTTAGATCTGTGTATTTTTTTTGGTTTAAGCCTGACCTTGCTGCATACCAGAGAGTGGTCTGTGTCACAATCAGCGCTGCAGGTGATGAGGATGATGTTAAGGTTGGCACACCTTGGGATGATAAGATCCAGTTGGTGCTAGTGGTGAGGTCTGGGATGTTTCCAAGACACTTTGTGTTGCAACTTTGTCTGGAAGAATGAGTTTGTTACACAGAGGTCATAACAGGAACAAAATTCTAGCAGTCCCTGAGTGTTTCTGAGAAATCTATGCTAATATTTGTCAGAAGCATGCACTGATTTTGGGTGCCTCCATTTTTAGGTGTCCAACCTGGGCCACTTTAAAGTGGTCTGCTTTTCAGGTACTCAGCACTTCCTGAAAACCCAGCCGCTTTCAAGTATCTCAAGTTGTGCATCCAAAACTTGAGGCACTCATTCACACTTTATATATATAGTGAATGAACTTTATGTATGCATGAAATACATTGTATACTTTAATCTTGGTCACTTTTACCTTCCTGCTTGGGCTGCTTGTAGATCAGTAAAAATACAGCACAGAGCATACCAAAAAAAACCCCCATTTTTTGAATACCTCAGATCCATTTTCTGTCCACAACTTACCATAACAAACCTCTTAACTTTCTCATCTCTTCAATTGTAAAAGGAATACAGGATATTTAAGCCAAACACCTCTAGCCTCCACTATATTAATGATTTTATTTTCTCTAGCTCTTTGTATACTATTTAACTTAGATATATTTTTTAAATAATACTTAGAGATGTTAGTTAAAAGGAGAGCCTTGCTGACACATTTCATTTTTCCTTTGTTTTATAATAGATATATATTTCCATATTGCCATCCATATAATCAGTGTAATATATTATGGCAATATATTATACCAAGTCATCAACACAGTAGCATTACAGCAATATCACTTTGACAATGATTTAAGCTAGCAAATCACCAGTGCTACTGTAGCACTCTAATGATTGTGTCAATGCATCATCAGATTGATTCTGCCATGACATAAACTATTGGCACAATGCTGGGGTGGTGTAACAAGGGGAGGTAAGTTTTTCTTATTTTTCATAGGCATTGAGACAAGTAAAGTGTGCATATATAGTTTATATCCTGCTGTTGAGTAGTACCTTATTCAGGTACTTCCATTCATTTCAGTGGGACTGTAGGCCTGATTGTGCATCACTCAAGTGAATGGGAGTTTCACTATTAGCTTCAGTGACTAGAACATCGAGTCTTATTTAAATAGTAAAGTTCTATTCATTGTAAGGAAGGGTGACGCACAGTAAGAGAAAGGATGGCCTAGTTTTCTCAAATTTAAACTGATACATTTTGAAACATATATAGATGTGAGCTAAGTAGCTTTTCTATACATATCAAAATCATGCTCTATAAAGGGCCTCCTCCTAGAACTAGAAGGTAATGCTAGGTACTACCACATTGGGAAGCTGGGAGCGTCTCATTTGAGTCTTTGTGCTTTCAGACTTAAAATGTTTGCAGAGATGCTGCGGAAATGAATGAATGGGCAAAAAGGGCAGGTACTGCCATCAGAGGTGCATGATAAATAATATTTATCATATGACTCTTTGATTTATCACATAGCTGTAGTCTCCACAAATTGTGGTGACAATCACATGCACAGACATACATATCCCCAGAGGAAAGGGTAAGAATTTAGAGAACTTTCTAACATTTATTCTGAAGTGGATCATCGTTGCATGGTTATATATTAAAAAAGAAGAAAAATCAGCTCCCAAGGATCTATTAACAGTCTGAACCACTGAACAGCAGGGAAAATTTCAGCCTCCCAGCGAGATATACAGCAAGTGGTTTAATGTCAGCACTTATGGATTATGTTGTGGCTATGCAGTTCTGTGTGTATTGTATCACCTACCTCACTGCCCCCAAATGATTTAAATAAGACCCTGCTGTCTAGTCTGTGGCCAAGAAGTCTTGCATATTTTGAACTTCACCGTAATTAGACACAGACCTTCCTGTTTTAGATGTAGTCAGGCGTAGAGATGGTCTGGAATTTTTCAACAAATCTTTTTTTTTTAGTCAAAAAAGGCCGATCATGTCAAAACTGAAACTGTTTGCAAAACAGGATCAAGGTAGATTGAATTTCCCGACTTGAATAAAATGTTGAGAGAAAATGTATAGAAATTTGAAATAAAGATTTTCTTGTTCAAAATTTTTATTTTAAAAAATATGTTAATTAAACTGGAAAAGGGTTGGTTTGTTTTTTAAAATCTTGTCATAAAAATGAAATGGGTTGAAACTTTCATAACAAAACACTTTGGCCTGAATAAAAAAAATAGTGCACAAATATTTTCCTAGAGATTCCACCAGTACTATCTCCCATCAAAGGGTCAAATGACTCAGTCGTGGGTCAAGGAGACGGCCCGCATGGTGCTGTGGCTACTGCAGGACAGTGCTTGACCCTGCTCCCCACCTGCACTCAGAAGTTGGGGCAGCCTATGACTGCTGAAGTAAGGCATCTTGGAGTTTGGGGCAGCTGCAGCTGCTGGCTTTTCAGCAGCCCATCTCTTTACAGCTTCAGCAGGTGTTGGTGATTCAAAGGGAAGGAGGGGCACAGGCGCAATCAAGGGCTATAGAAGGCATGTCCTTTTTGTGCCTTGGAGAGCCCCAATCTGGAGATCATGGATGCCTAAAGTCTGGGAGACTCATGGATAGGGGAGGATTCCTTTATGCAGCTTTGCAGGGGAATCATGGGACAAGGATCACCACCCTGTGTGGGGAGAGATTCTCAGTTTTCACTGACTTTGGAGTGGATGAGAATACGGGAGATTAGCTTTTTCTTCTCAGGTTCAGTGTATGGACTCTTCCTGGCCCAGAACCATCACATGCAAAGTCCAGCTTCATCCCTGTATTGCTGGACTAGAGCATGCTCAGTAACTCTGGGGGTATAGTGCACTCATAGCCTTGTCATACATAGGAGTGGTGAGGGAACAGAACATGCTCAATCATTCTCTGGGAGCACATAGACTCATCAGCCCAGGAACTGAGGAGATGGAGCTTGTTCAGTACAGCACAATCTTTAGAGATTTTAGTTGCTAAACTGTAAGAAGTCTCTATTGAGCTGTGAAAAATGAGATTTTCCAAAGGCTTATAACTTGGCCAAATTGTGCATTTTCACAGAAACAACCAAAGTTACTTCCCTGGCACAAAGGCTATTAAATTTCTCATCCTTCTTCCAAAAATACTAGAGCTTCTCAAAGAAAAGGTCACCTGAATTTTTTTTAAAGGCAAAATAATGTCCCCACCCCATGTCTGTCTTGGAAATGGCTGAATTGTTTTCACTGAAATTTTCCAGTTTCCACCAGTCACATATGAGGGAAAATATCACATTTGAAAACAATTACAATCAGAACTTCCTGATGTTTTCGTGAAAACAAGTTCTGCTGGATTTTTCTCAGAAGTTACTGTCACAGTTCAGGGCAACTGCACCTGTATTTCCCCTCCATGGTTCAGCAAGGGCAGCCACTCTAGGTTCCCTCCTCCTCAGATGTCATCTCTGTTGGGTGAAGACCCCTGTGTCTCTCTGTCCTGATCAGTTTTTTTCCAGGCTGCACAGTTTCCTGGCTCCTTAGTTCCCTGCCTACATCTCCCAGTAACCTAGTCTGCTTAAACAAAGCAGCATCTACGCTTTGCTTTCTCCTCAGAGGCGCAATTCCTCACAGTTATAAATTTCCACACATCTCTCTTTAAACAAACACATTCATTCTGAAGGTGAAACCATTACAGAGAAAATATATTTAAATCAATAAAATTTCCTATATACATGCTAAAAGCCTACCAGTGGTCACTCATCAGTCTTATGGGCCTTCCATAGGCCAAAGTCCTTCCAAATCTTCCCAGGAAGGACTGGGGGGCCCTTTGGATAGAAGGTGCTGTCCAGTTGCTGGACCAGAAAGACAGCCCTGAGTCAGTTTGAACTAAAACTATTTATCCAGAAATCCTTTCTTTGTCTGTTTGGTCTCTGGAAAATCCCATCTGAGCCAATATCTGTGAGCCACTTAAGATGATGGTACCTCTTTGGCAGTGTTACAACATAAGTGAATTTGCCTAATCACACCCACGGTTCTTAGTTCCTGGAAGACTATGGTCACCCTCTCCCACTGAATTACATACAATCTCTGCCCCACAATGATATAAAAACTTAATACAGTAAGATCTCCCAAATATATTGTAGGAAATTGCCATATCTGTCACAGTTACAGACACTACTCCTTGATATTTACAAATACAGATTACTGGTCTATGCACAAAAATGTGGTAGATGAACATCCTGTATGCATGTATAGCAAAACTATAACTTTACAATCTGCCCGAAATAAAGGGCAGTGGGAAGTTACCCTATTTCAGGAGCAAACCGGGGAATGAATTGTGATTTGAAGTCACAGTACCATTCCCTGATTCCCATATACCTTGTCTGATGATTACAAAAAAAGGTAGAGAATTGTTTAAAATCAAAGTGCATTGTTTCAGTCAGCAGTTCCAACTATTTTCAGGCGACGGGGGTGGTGAAGAAGCAGTAAGCAAAGAAACAGCCTGTATTTTAAGATAAGATAATACCTAATTACATTTAACTGTTGAAATACAGCATCTTTGCTCCTATTTCAAATTAAGAGTGCAGACTTGATGTTCCTTATAAATTCTCCTGACAGTGCTGCAGGGCTTCAGAGACAAAGGTAGCTCCTTTCTTCTTCATTTATTAAGGATGTTTCTCTACGTCTGCACTGATTAATAAAAATTGCATTGACAAGAATTGCTGCTGTGACACAAAGGGGTTGCAGGGTAATTTACAAAAGAATCTTTTTTATACGCCTAATTTCTTAGTTTTCATTGTCTTATCTACTGCCACTTTCAGCCAATCTGCAGCAGCTGACTGAGTCAGTGAAATACTGTTGCTTAATTTACCAGAAGCAATTAAAATAATCCACCAAACTGGAAAATGCCTATAGTCCGTGTACAGTAACTGGAATACATCTTGCAGATGGAGAGATTCTATCATAGCTTCAATTATCTTTTTGAATTATGTAGGCTCAATGTTTGCAGTGCATCCATGGAAGTTTGCAGGACCTTTACAGAACGAATGTTCATCCTGCATGAGTTGCTCACAGATCAGAATAATAGGGCCTTACGCTCATTGAAGTCAGTGATAAAATCCCCATCAACATCAATGGGAGCAGCAGCTGGTCCTTAAATTCTTCAGTTTCCTTTGGCATTCTCTAGAGCCATGCTCCTGCACCCACTGACATCAAAGGGAGCTTTCCTACTGGCTTCAGCAGGTGCAAGATCAGGCTTTAGATGCTCAGTGATGTTCTGAGCCATTAGGATGTTAAAGACAGATGTGCTTGCTTAAAATATGTGAGTATTACTACAGTGTGTACTGAAGTACTTTACTGGACTAGAGCAGGCCTGAGTGCTCAGTCCTGTGAGGTTCTGAGTACTCTTGATTCCTACTGACTTTAATGGGATTCAGAGGTGCCCAGCACCTGTCATGACCAAGAGCTGAAGGGATTTTTTGGCCTCAGTGTCATCTCAGGTGATACCCCCATTTTCTATGAAGTTTTCCTAGTATGTTTAAAAGTGAACCAAAATGCTTTTTATAAGTAATTCTCCTTCCTGAAATACTGTTTAAAGTCTTAAATCCCTATCAGAATTAGTGTGCTGCTGTTTTTAAATTAAATAAAAGTAAATAAGGAGCTTTTCTTCATCCTGGTAAGATCTGACTTTAGGGGTCTGTGTTTCACCTGTAAGTTGTTGCTTTCTTTGCTGTACTTAAGTGCTTTTGCTCTCACCTATAGCACAAGCAACACAGAACTTGAACTCAGATTTTTACCCTCTTGGGCAGTGTGACAGGGCAGTGTCCCACTCCTCTCTCTTTACAAGCAACAAACTGCTTAGAAACCTTCTTCTGGTTTTATTTCACTGTGTTCTCCCCACCACCTATACAAACTCAGTATTTACAATATCATATAATGCTTCGCTCACTTGGCCAAGGAAAGGGGAGACAGAAAGTATCTTCCCCCTGAGAGATCTCTGCTGGCTCTAACTCTGAAAAGCCTGCTGCTTGCTTGCTTTCTCTCTCTTTGCCCCAAAACGCTTCCTTTCTATATCTTTTTCTACCTCTTGGGTAATGGGCTAATTAGCCTTTGGGGCTCTCCTCAGCCCGTCTCAATCCACCAGCTAGGCACAGCTCTTCCTAATCAGGGCTACTCCAGAGAAACCACTACTCTGATACTTGTAACTGTGGTGACCAGAGTGCTGCATCACTTGCTGTTTCCCAACACTTTCACAGTCAGGTAAGTAAAATGAGAAGTGATTTTCAAATATAGGTTTTAAATTTGTTTGTAACTTTTGACTCTATCCAGGTACTCCATTAGTGATTAGGAACATAAGAATTGTCAGACTGGATCAGACTGAAGTCCATCTAGAACCCTGTCCCTTCTTCAATAGTGACCAGCACTAGATGCTTCAGAGAAACAACCCTGGAGTAGGCAAATGGGGTATCATCTGCCTCCCTGTTAGATCTAATAGTTAGTTATTAGTTGAAGCTCTGAACATAAGGTTTGGTATCTCTTCCTGTTTTTGTCACTAAGTATGATAATATCTGCAGATATAAATCTCAAATCCCTTTTTGAATCTTGCTAAATTCTTCCTACGGTGAAGAATCCATTATATAAAAAATACTGAACTCTTTTGAATTTATCTTTTTTAAAAAAAAGCTTTAATTGACCTCCAAGATTACTGATCCATTACTATAGATCTGTTTGGTTTTGGCCTGTTAGGGAATGCTGCCAGTCACCAATTATGAGAAATAATTGCTTTAAACATTTTTGATGATTTTTCAAATCGGCATATAGTTATAATTAATTTGAACACTTCAATTTCTTCAAGATCTGTGAGGATTCCTCTTCCATAAATACCTGAGAGATTTCTGTGTGCAGTATTCATCTTGATTCCTTTCTTCTGGTCAATTTAGTAGTAGTACTAAAATGCCTTCCCCCCGTGCCCCTGGCAAAAAAAAGTCCACCCACCAAGTGCAAACACAGCTGAAATACCAGACTAAACATTGGTTCAAAATACTTTTATACTCATACTATGGCTTATGATGGGTTGCTTTTTATTGTATATTTAGTTTAGTTTTCACATTTCATATTCTGCATAAAATATAATTTGCATTTGTTATCCGAGAATGGGCAAGCAATTACATCACACTCTATGGATTTGTATGATTCATAGTACTTCTGATGCGTGATCCAGAAAATAATTTAAATCTATGCCAGGTAGTTTAAGTATGATTTAGGGAAAATATAACTGAATTATTTTCCACTGAAAACTGTTCTAGATTAATATTCTAGAGATTTCTAACTCACATGCTGGACTTCCCCACATAATCATATACAATATATACATTTACAGTTACAGAGTTTTTTTTCTTCATATGCCCAATACTGCTCTTCTTCATCCTCCCCTGCTGACCACGCACATCTTAGGGAGTGATACAGCCCAAGCTCTCCCTTGGGCACTCTTGGGTTGTGTACAGAGTTATGATTGGGTAGAAGCATGATGTCGAAGGCATTATCGTAACTGTATTTCCTGGTTTTCAGAGGCTTAAGTTTAGGTACTGTCCACATTCTGGAAGGACACTGGGCATTGCTGGGCAATCTTAGCTCTGTGGTGTTAATGGTTTTGACAATGAATAACATTTATCGTCTGCATTTATGTCCTGATCCTACAAACACTTACACAGATGCTCAAGTTTAAATATTTGAGTAGTTCCATATAATCAGTGAAACTGCTTTTGCTCTTATACTTATTCTCCTTTCAGCGATTTTGTTCAGTATGCATTTGCATTAGCATTGACATTTTAATCAGTTTCCTTTGAATGGCTTTTTAGGTTCCTTGCATTTTATGGTGAACACTGATGTAAGTCCACACACATCTATACTTTTCAACCTGTCCTTTCATTTCACTGATACATATGTCTGTCATTAATATTTCTCTCAAAGGGGAATGCACATCTTATAATAAACAATATCTGAAATCCAGTTTTTAGTAACAGCAGCTATCAGTATCCTTAGCAATTTGCTGTTTTAGCTATGACAAGCTAGCTGATTGTCAGGAATTCAGGATTGTATGTGATTTTTAGATTGGTTTCAATTTAAAAAGAACAATCCTATACATCCCCACAGTATACTCTTAATGATGATTGGGGGCTCAGTTAACTGAAAGAGCAAAACCTTTAAAGGCTATTGATTTTTTCCCTATAAATTTAGATGTCTTATTAAGTGAACAAGCCACAGCAGTTACAAAAAAGTAAATGAGAAATCAAATGTAAATAATAATTAAACTTGATTTTAAAATAAAGGTGGTGATTTTCAAGGTAGTCAAAGTGTGGATCCTTTTTTCCCCTCATTCATGCTAAAATGAACAAATTTCAAGGAAAATGTATATTGTCTGCTAGAGAAAATAATCTCTTTGATATTAGTCAAAAATATCTGATGATTAGTATTAGGCAAGCTATAGAGCTTGCAGAATACTGGCTAAAAGATTATTTAACTAATACTGGTGAAATTTGCCAAACATTTCTTAAACTCTATTGGACTACTAAGACTGCTGTAAGCTCTTGTCAGAAATTAAAAATGAAACCAATAATTTATTTGAAAGTGGTCCTTTTATACCTAGGACATTTTAATGATTCCGTCCTCTACTCTATATCTCTCCTTTCCTCCCTTTATCATTTCCACACTGAAAACGCTGTGTAGGCCACAAAGTGCATAAGGAAGAAAACTGTCAAAAATTGCTCATAGAAAGCCAAACACATTATATGTCTGTAGGATGAGTGTGGATTCATGCAGATAGAGATAGCAGTGCAAGACAAAGTGTCGTGGAGCACCCCATATATAGGTGAATATCCGATGAAGTGAGCTGTAAACTTATGCTCACGAAAGCTTATGCTCAAATAAATTTGTTAGTCTCTAAGATGCCACAAGTCCTCCTTTTTTTTTTGCGGATACAGACTAACATGGCTGCTATTCTGAAACACTGCTAGAGAAACAATCCAGCCAATCATTGTGCTGTATGTAATCATCCACATTTGGTTAAGATTAGTGAGAAAATGACAAATGATCTTTGGTATATGAAGTTCTGGTATTCATGGGAGTATTATATTTATCAGCTCTCTTCCATGTCATTGACTACAGGGTGCTGTTGATTCATCTGAAGAGACTATACTACGTATATATAAGACTGATCATGGTCATACTTGTTGAGTAGTTTCAAAGCATAAAATATGGGTGATTGCTCCTTCTTGAGGATACAATCATGTAGCACTCTTCAGGATTACATCTAGTTTCCCCTCAAAAGGTATGTTGGGTCATTGGGAGCGTCAGTGAGAAGACATGGATTGTAGTGTTGTCCGAATGTTGATGACACCCAGCTATTTATCTCCATTTCATCTGACCTGGCCAAAGCTGTCAGTTGCCATATCCATTGTCTAGCTGAGAGAGTCTAACTGGGGCTGGAGGCAAGCTGACTAAGGCTCAGACAGCAATTAGCTGATGTTCATTGGTTGGTGGAAACAATCAGAAATTACAGTGAGAATAATAACTGCTTCTATGACAGAGGGAGTGTGTCTGCCTTTTATTGCTTTAGTTTGCAACCTAGAGGCCTAGTTATATTACCAACTGATGTTTAGTGGATCATATAGCAGCACTGGGTAGGACTGTTTTTCTTTTTCTTCTTCATCAACATCAGGCTACAAGGTTGTGACGGTTTCTTTTGGCTGCAGATTTGGATTATTTTGTTAGTCATCAATGCCTTTGTCATCTCTACCTTAGATTATTGTAATGTACTCTACATGGGGCTCCTTGACTTTATCCACAAGCTACAGCTGGTGCAGATTTCAGTAGCCAACTTAACTATTGGATCTTGCTATGAGCACAGTGCTCTGTGATCTGCACTAGCTCTCTGTTGGTTCCTGAGTGGTGTTTAAGGTCTTGGTTTTGACCTGTGAAGCTATAAATAATCTGGGAACAAGGTATGTGAGACAGTCTTCCACCATGTGCTTTTCCTCTTCAGTAAAGGCACTCAAATTTGAGCTCCATTGGTATAAAGAGGGGGATTGTTGTCATGGTATTCTCCATGAGATGAGCTCAGGTTTGGAATTAATTTCCCCTATACCGCCACCTTTTGTCCAAAATAGCCAAGTCTGGAGGGCATGTTGCAAAGAAGAGCTATTTTCCATGGGTTTGGGAGAGGTAGGAGAATTGTGAGAGTAGTGAATAGAGTAGAAAGAGGTGGTAGTGGTGGTTCTATTGATCATTGTCTATATTTGGCCTCGCTGTTGTTGGCTGGGGTGGAGTTAGGTTACATTAATGATCCTCGAAATCCTCAGCATTGATTATATTTTTAAATATTGCCCAGAACCCTCAGAGCCTTGGATAGGCATTTGTTAAAATCTCTTTTGTATTAATCTAAATAAATATTGAAATAAATAATGAAATAGATAAGAAAATTCCACTCTGCAGTAGCCCAGTGTGTGTGTGGGAGGGGCGGAAGCAGAAACAACAAACAATCATGCAGAAACAGTTACAAAGTACAAGTCAGTGCTTGGCAGGAATGTCAAAGAGATCAGAATAGCAGAAAAAGGTAACAGAAATTGTCAGTGCCGAGGAAAAAGCATGGAGGTTCCTATGCATAGAAGGTCAAGGCAAGGAAGAAGTGAGTCTCACAGGATACAATTCTCACTGAACCAGCAGCAGATGCTGTCCAAAGCTAACTGGTCTTGTGGCAGCTGCACCTACATGGCAGCCCCTCCAGCTACTATGAGGTACCGACTCAGGCAGATGTGCAGCAGGTTCTTGGCATCTCTCTACAGACACCACCCTACAGAGTACAGTGAACACTGGGGGGTTGCTGAACTCCGTCAGGTTACAGCTGGTCTCGTAGGAGTGCTCAGCATCCTCTGGACTGACACCTCTGAGCATTTTTGAGGCAAAAGGCCTAGTACTGACAGGCACAAGCTGTGTGCGTACACGCTATGGCCAAAATGTGTTCACAGAGGCACTGTGGTATTGTTGATGCTTATGGGGCACAGTTACTGTCTGGCATCTATTGGGCTGTCTTGACTCCAGTCTTTGGAACTTGTTGCGTCTCACATCACCAGATGCTCGCTCTCTCACTTTAAACGTCTGTTTGGCTGCACATCTTCTGGCTGGAATGCGCATGTTCTAAGGGACAGCCTACAGCACTGCCTCTGTTCTTGTAGCGTTTCCCTAATTTGCATTTTGAAACCATCTGGATACAGCAGCCATGTTCAGCGGGCTGCACTAGATTTTTGCCCTGCGATCGATATAACCCCCCATGGTTGTGTAGGGCTTGCTTACTTTTCATGGGAGAAACTGCATTTTTCTTTACACCTGCTCAACCTTCATGGTGCCACACAATGGAGTGTCTCTTCCAACCCTAATCTTCTGTGATTCTATGACAACATGGCCTAAGCTGCTTCCACTTATTTAAATGAAGTTTAAAACCCTGCTCTTTAAAATCCGAGTTTACCTTGGAAATGTGGATTCTCTTATTTTCCTCTTCCTCTTGAAAACATTCTTTTGGAAATGAGGCACTTATGGAAATTTATTTAAAAGGAGCATTTTCTGGCTTATTAAACCTAAATCTTTTGACTTTGCTTAGAATCTGTTGCCCTTTTAACAAAAGATATTATAATCAAAATATTTAACTGGGGTGGGGGTAACAACCTTCTGATAGCAGAGACAAATATAGGTGGGGTTCTCACAACAAAATTTTTGGTGGCCTCAGAGTGTGGACACCAACTCTTGCTGGTGGCTGCTCTGACAAACCCATCTCTGCCTCTGCCTCCCATGGCTCTTCAGCAAAAGCCCATCCCAGAGAAGGTCAGGAACTCACGGGCTACCTGCGGAGTCCCAGGATTCCCATGACCCAGCCAGGCAGTAGCAGGGGCGCATCTCAGCAACTGAATGCCTCGGTGAGTGAGCGCCATAACCACCTTCACTGACAAGAGCCACCTCCAGCCCCATGCACACCGGCCCCCCAAGGAGGCTGTGTTTGGTGGAGAGCGCTGACCCCTGCTGTCAGTGCCAGTGCAAACACCAAGATGGCACATCTCGCTGCTATTCAAGAGCAACAGCTGCAGGGAGGGGCTGCTGCTTTGCCCTCCACTCCCACTCTCTGCCCATGCTTTGGATGCTGTGATGGCCACAAAAATATCCTCCTGTGGCCGCATGCGGCCATGGTGGCCATATTTGAGAAATGCTAGTCTAGGACCTGTATACCATAGTATATTTGTCCTGAGGTCAGTCACCCTGCCTTCAGCAGCAGTCAGTACCTGAAACTTCAAAGGCTACTGGAAACAGCCATCAGGCAGTTAGCAGACTGTGTAATGCTGCACTAGGGAGAAAAAAAAAAAGTCCCTTACGATCCCTGTGGCAGTCAGTAGGTTGAAGCATTAAATCTGATCTCTTTACCCCCATCTGATCATGCTGAACTAGAAGCATTGGTGTGATTATACACTACACTGTTGAGTATTTAAATACCAAGAAAAAACATAGAAAATGTACTTAAAATGAAACTTGTTGCAACTCTGGATTTCAGTGCACTCCATTTTGTAGATCATCATTACCCTTATTAGTATTTTGTTTGCTAATTAAAATGAAAATATTAACTTTTTCCTACCCCAAGAGTTCCACAAGTCTTTGACAAGTATCTTCTGCTAATCTTTATTCATAAGAATGAAGCCCTTGCACCTGCAAGGTATAAATTATCTCTTTGACATAGAAAACAGTCCTTAGGGCCCAGACGTGCTGTAAAGGGTCTCATTATCCTAAAGATTTACTCCTCCTGCAACTCCATATAGAAAAAGTCTTGATTAAAACAAAGATAAATTCTTCCCCCTAGTCCCATCAAATGGCAGAATGTACTAAGTCTTTCTCCATAGCCACACATGGATTCATTAATTAAATGCATTTTTTTAAAAATGTCCCTTAATCTTCTACTGTGAATGCTATGCTGTTAAATTACGGTACTCAGAAACCATGTGATGCGTATTTTGGCAGCCCCTGCTAAAACACGAGCTGCACGTTCTTGGCGACTCGAACAGTTTCCCTGCACAGACACTTCATATGCAAAAGTTAAGTTGTTAATTTACCAGCTGTGAAGTGCAATGACAGTTCATTTATTGTATGCAGTGTTGTAGCTATGGTGGTCCAAAGATATTAGAGAGACAAGATTTGTGGTGTAAAGGTAACCAGTGTCACAGATAAATAAAAGGTGGAACAGGTTGTTTAGCATAAGTAGTTACATATTTTGAGGTGAACTTGCCTGTTAACACCTTTTTAGTCATGGAGCAGGAGGGGGAAAATCTGGGGAGGATTAACTGAGTTATAGATTGTAGTAATAAACCATAAATCCAGTCTCTCTCTTCAGTTCATGATTTTTAGTATCTAAAAGGTTATGAATTTAAGGTTCCAGGCTCATCTTTTGAAGGTGTTGTGCAGGTTTGCTTTGAGGATGAGGACTGAGATGTCACATTCAGAATGATCACTTTGTGAAAAGCACAAGTGATAGGGTGTTTTTATTTTTTATTGTTTTTCTGTGAGAGTTCACGAGTGGCAGAAGCTCCCTAAAAGTGTGGGAGGAGGCACCAGCCCCTGAACCGTGGCCCATCCGCACGCGCCACCTCTTCCCCTGAAGTCTCCCCCCTGCTCACTCTGCTCCGCCCCTCCCCCCCATCCGCTCACCCTTATGGATAGTTAAAAAGTGGGAGGGCATAACCCTCTCATTTTTAAAAGTGATGGGCCATGGCCCCCTTGCCCCCCCTTTCCAGTCCCCCTGTGTGAGTTTGTTCAAGAAAGTACTGATTAATTTCACTCACGTTGTTATTACTGGGACCGTTAGTGCACTGGATGAGGTACACCACATGTTGTGATAGGCAACTGTAGGATCCATGGATGTTAAAGTGTGCTGTGGGTGGTGGTGATCATCGTAGCATTGGAGATATGTCTACAGGTTTTGCATCTGTTGCTCCCCACTGCTACGATGATCAACACACTTTTCAAGATCCAAAAGCTTGTCTCTTTCACCAACAGTTGGTTCATTTATTATCCTTTAATATGACCTTTTGTCATTTTTTTCTAGATATTTACACAATGCTTTGCTGGTGCAAAAGCCATATTAGAAGCATAGCTATCTATTGTCACTGTTGTGTCTATGGAATACAACAACCATCAGACAAGATGCTTTGGGAATTAGCTTCTTCCTGGTTTCCAGAAAGATAGTTAAATTCCTCTTCTAACATTTCAGTTCCAAATGACCCCAATCATTTTACTTGGGTTAATGAACAGAGCAAACTGTAAGACTAATTTTCAACTGTACTTTGCTCATTTTTGCTCTGACAACATGCTACTTGCACGCAGTGGACTCTGGCTTAGCTACAGTTTACAGGCCAGATCCTCTGTTGGTGTAAATAGCATAGCTTCAGTAACTGCAATGGAGCTGCACCTATTTACACCAGCTATGAATTTGACTGCATAAACTTGAATTTTCATCCATAGGTACTAGGTGTCAGGAACAAAGTCCTGCAGCAGAGCCAGTCTCCAGGCAGCAAGCACGATGAGCTTTCCGTTATGCTTGCCAGGCATCTGGTTTTTGGCCAGATCACCCAGTCAAAAAGACATTAAAAGTCTGGTTGGCTGTGCAGCGGGGCTAAGGCAGGCTCCTTGCCTGCCCTGACTCTACGCAGCTTCTGGAAGTGGCTGTCATGTCCCTGCAGCCCTTAGGCACAGTTGCAATCAGGGAAGCTCCAAGTGCTGCCTCCACCCTAAGCATTGGCTCCGCATCTCCCATTCGCCAGAATTGCGAGAAATGTAAGCTGCCGGGGCGGTCCCTGTGTGCACAGGCAGCGTGTATCATGCAGAGCTGCGTGGCCGTGCGTTCGCCTAGAGGCTGGACATGCCATCTGCTTCTGGTAGTAGCGCAGAGCCAGGGCAAGTAGGGAGCCTGCCTTAGCCCCGCTGCACCACCAACCAGGAGCTGCCTGAGGTAAATGCCGTCCGGCTGGATCCCAAACCCCGAACCTCCTCCTGCACCCAACCCCCCTGCCCCATGTTGGAACCCTCTCCCGTCCCCTAACTCCCTCCCACAGCCCACACTCCAACCCCCTACCCCATTCCTGAGTCCCCTCCCAGAGCCCGCACCCCAACCCCCCTCACCCTGGCCCCACCCCAGAGCCTACACCACCAGCCAGAGCCCACACACCCTCCCACACCCCAAGCCCCCTGCCCCAGTCCTGAGCTCGCTCCCACACTCCAAACCCCTCGGCCCCAGCATGGAGCCCCCTCCACCACCCAGAACCCCTCATTTCAGAGCCTGCCCCTCAGCCAGAGCTCTCACCCCCTCCTGCACCCAATCCCCTGCCCCAGCCCAGTGAAAGGGAGTGAATGAGGGGGGATGGAGTGCTTGGGGGTGGGGCTTCAGAGAGGGAGCGGAGCAGGGAGTGGGGCAAAGGTGTTCAGTTTTGTGAGATTAGAAAGTTGACAACCCTACCTTAAGTAGGCTGATTGATTAGTGGGAAGAGTCAGCAAACCTGCTCTTAAGCCCATCAGCAGCAGTTCAGCTACTGCTCAAAGTATTCACCCAGGGCAGTGATAGCTCCTGCTTTTTCCTAGCCCCGCTCCTTCTGAGACAGAACTAGGGAACACAGTTCTGTAAATATCACAAGGACAGTGATAACCAGGAGTTTCGAACAGTGGTACACATGATACTGGTTTAAATCAAGCAAATTGTTTTTTGGTTTATCAGAATAAGAATCCATTATAACTGTACTGATTTAAAATTGCAAGGTTCAAGTACATCTGAGTCTTGGGCATGGTGAGCTCGGTCTTAAAGTTTGAGAACCCCTGCTTCCTAAACCATTTGGTTTTCTTGACCTTATTTCATACCCCAGAGTAGGAAAATACCTGCATCTTTCGCTGTAATAATTGAGCCTCATTTTTTGACAGATTAAAGTTCTTAAAGTTTTCATTTTGGCACATACCATGCCATGTATCTTAGCAAAGGATATGTGGCAAAAGTCTGAACAGTGGTTAAAAGTTGTTTGCTTTCCCTTCAGGTTCAAGTCCTTAAAATCATTATGTCATTTGCAACTCTAGCTATATGCTATTTTTTCCACACTGCTAAAACAGCTGCATTGCAGAACATCAAGAGGTTGAGCTGACCTAAGTAAAATTGATTTATATGTGAGTACACACTGAATGACAGACAGCAGGAGTAAATCAGTAAGTCAAATGTGGTTTGTGATAGGGTCCCCTTCAGGGCCGGCCCACAACATTTTGGCACCTGAGGCGGGGAGCTCAAATGACGCCCCCGTGCCTCCTCGCTTGGGCCAAAACTTTGAAAGGTCTCAGTTCTGTCTGTTCTACTCCTCTCATGGTACTGCTCTGCTACCTACCCCAATAAAGGAGAACTAACAACTTAAAATGCCTTGTTCAAAAATTTTAAGTAACACTTAACTTTCAAACGCCTGAACAGCAAATGTAACGTTTCTTGTCTGCATAGTAAACACTGGCATTTTTATCAGTTAGAGTAATCAAAGTGGTGCTTTCCATGCCTTCTTGGTTGCAAAGATTTGAACTGCTTCCTGAAGGTCCACAGTCTGGGCCAGCTCATTGAGATGGTTGCAAGGCCGACTAGCCTATCCTGTGTCATTGTGGAGCATAGATGTGTTTTTACTAACTTCAGCTTGAAGAAGCTACGTTCTCCACTGGCAACTGTTACAGGAAGGGTTAGAAGTATGCGCAGAGCAACAAAAGCATTTGGAAAGAGGGTGGTCATCTTATTTGTACACATATATTCCAGAACAGGCTTTGGAGTTGATCCTGCTGAAATATATCTTGAAAGGGCTTTCAGTTCATCACCTAAATCACTCACATCAATATCACGCATGTCATCATGAGTCAACACTGTCTCTAGTGCCCTGCATTGCTGGTGTAGGTCTTCTTCAGGTATAGTGAGGAGTTTTGGAATATCATACAACATCCCAAATATACTGCTGTGTTCCTTGAGCTGACTGTATTGCACAATCTAGCACCTGGTTAAAGAATTCAACTTTTAATTGTTGCTTGGGGTCTCTTATGGGATTATCCTGTGCCTCGTAATCAAAATGTCGTCTTCTTCGGTGACTCTTGTATTCTTGAATGGGTAGGAAGTTCCTCTGCCACCTTCTGTGCACTCTTCAGAACATTTTGAAATGCCTCATCTGACTGGTAAGTCTGTAGGTATGACTTTGCTATGTCCAGTTGTTCCATTGCTCCAGATATATCAAGGTCAACACCTTGGAGTCTCTTGCTGACAACATTTATTTCAAACAGTATGTCATGCCATAACACGAAGCCACACAGAAATTTGAAGTTATGTATGTTTCTGGTGATTCTATTTCCCTCTGCCACTGTTCTCCCATGAACAGTTCCTGTCATACCATTATCCTCCATAATGGCAACTATGGCATCATCTTTCTTCCGAATTTGGTGTTTGATAGGCTTTATCACCTCCACTCGACTTTCCCATCATGTGGCACTCAGTGGTTTCAATGTCAGAGAGGATGTTCCCAGATGTTGTTTCAAAATTTGCCATCGATGAGTTGATGCAGAGAAAAATACATAGATGCTTTAAATTACGTTAAAAAATTCAGCAGCCTCACTAGAAGCTGATGCTGCATCACTGACCACCAAGTTCAATGAATGAGAACTGCATGGGACAAAAAAAGCTCTAGGGTTTAACTCTCGGATCCGTGTCTGCACTCCTCTGTTCTTTCCTCTCATGTTGGCACCATTATCGTAGCTCTGACCTCTCATGGCATCTCTCGCAATTCCCGTATCTTCCAGCTTTTTAAGAACACATTTGTCATACCAGCTCCTGCAGTATAATCAATGTCAATAAATTCCAGAAAATGCTCTCTGACAGTCACCATGGCAGGGAAATTTTCACTATGTTCTGTTGTTGTTGCAAAATGCACCATTAAAGTCATTTGTTCTGTATGGCTGATGTCAGGTGTGCAGTCCAGAATACCAGAGTAATATCTTGCTGACTTCAGATCTGCCACAATCTTCCGTTTGACTTTTGTTGCCAGTAACTGTATGATCTCATTTTGAATTGTTTTTCCAAGGTAGTAGTGTTTGTACATTTCTTGGTTGGTGAGTCTTCTTAGATGCTCCTGGAGTACAGCATCAAACTCAGCCATCAGCTCCACAATTTTAACAAAGTTTCCATTGTTTGGCACATACAGCTGATCTGAAGTGCCACACAGTGCTAGGTTTTGGGTAGCAAGCATTCTCACAATGGCAATGAGCCTTTTCAGAACATTTTGCCAGTAAAGGGACTCTGATGCAATCTTCTCTTGATGTTGATCATCTATGGTGGCCTTCAACCTTAGTCTCATCTCAAGCTCTTTCCACTTATGGATGCTCTCTGGTGATTTGCTGCCTTCTCATGGCATGCCGGATTTCTAGCCAGATTTTTCCAGTCCTTTGTTCCTGTAGAACCCAATGTGTCTGGAACATTAGACTGGAAGAGTTTGCAACAAAAACAGTATGCAGCATTCTGGGTTTTTGAGTACATAAGCCATGGCCTCTCCACTTTGTCACCATTGGGGATTTCACACCAGTAATGTGTTGGATGGAAACTTCTATTTTCATTGTCTTTGGGGAACATGAAGTTTTTCACTTGCTGTGGCCCATGCAGTACAAGGAAGTCCCTGCTGTGGCCTGCATTGTGCAGGAGGTCAGACTAGATGATCATAATTGTCCCTTCTGACCTTAGTATCTATGAATATATGAATCTCAGGTACTGCTCAAGTGCATCCACAGTCCTGGATCAGTTAGCCTTAAGGAACTAAACTCAGCAGCAGCTTTTTCTTGAGTCTCCACCACACTCTTCTCTGATCTACACTTTTCTTCAGGAATGTGCACGGTTACATCCATTTGTGATGAAGATATGGATGCTGCAGTAGCTGCCAGGTCACCTGCACTCTGACTAACTGGAAGATCAGGCATCTCCTTACCACTCACATCCCCACTGGGGCCGGAACATTTGTGTCTATGTATCTCAGAAGAGCTCCTTCCTGCTTAGATGGAAAATCCCAACATAACATAAGCTTCCTTTGCTTTCTTTCTTTTTCTGAATGCTGCCCCAGAGGGTCGTTTTCTTCTTTTACTCATGACTGTTATTCTGTCCCAGCTATAGTGGAGTGGCTCTCAACACTCAGTTGAAGGGGACAAATAAGGAGGCTGGTAGCAGGGCCTGAGTGAGGGAAGATATCAGCGTCTTAAGGGCCTAACTGGCTCCTACTACTTCAGGTGACTGCCTGTTCTCCTCAAATGGGTTCAGGGAAGTAGCAGGAAACAGGAAGCTCCCCGAGAAGCTGGTGTTAATCAGTCCAGGCTCCTGGGGGTGCTAGAGAGGTACATAAGAGGCGGCTCCTCTCTCTCCCTGCAGCTCCTGCTGCTTTCTGTTATTCCCTCTCTCCTTTTCTCATGCCTCCCTGTTATGCCTCTTGTGCCCTCCTTCCTCCAGCACAGCACTCCACCATCTCTGTGCATCTAGAGCAGAAAGAATACATATGCACCAGCAGCAGACACAATTTTCTACACTCTGGGTCCTAGTGGCACCCTGCTCCCCCAGTCTGGCACCTCAGGCAGCTGCCTCAGTTCGCCTCATGGTAAGGCCAGCCCTGGTCCTCTTGTTCCTTCTCGTGGTAGTTCACAATACACTGTCTAATCAGGGTTTCTCTGATAAATCCTATTCTTTATTAATAATGTGATTCCAGCCAAGTGTTCCTGTATTCATAACACACAGT
Organism: Eretmochelys imbricata; assembly: GCF_965152235.1. Lineage (NCBI taxonomy): Eukaryota > Metazoa > Chordata > Testudines > Cheloniidae > Eretmochelys > Eretmochelys imbricata. Next base: position 94,592,376 of record NC_135573.1, on the reverse strand, counting down.
ACTGTTAAGTAGCCCTCTATAATTGTTTCCAGCATCATTCTGTAGTTCATTTTTCAGATCACTTTTAACGCCCAATACCTTTAAACAGAACACTACAGATGATTCACATTTACTTTTGTTCATTTTACCCTGTTCACTACCAATGGAAAGTTCTCAGAAGGTTCAAGTGTACAATGCTGCGAAACCTTACTATGCATAGCTTCAGCAAACAGAAATAGAAAAGTTTGTTTCACCAAGGTTCAAAGCACTGTCATACAGATACACATATCCAGGGTAAAAACTTTCAAAGGAGCAGGCTGCCCACTTGGACCCAGAGAGTGAAAGGAGATTGAAGTACAGCCGGGCGAGTAACAGATTTTTTTGGTTGGGTCAGCAAACCAAAAAATCTGGGGAAATATTTGGTTTGGTTCTGAAAATGTTTGGAATTTGTCAGCAAATTGGAAAAATTCACTTCAGGTGAGGAGCCTGTGTGTGTGTGTCGGTCCATCCCCTATAGCCTTTAACTCCGTGGTTAGGCCACTTGCTGGGGATGCAGGAGACCCAGGGTTGAATCCCCACCATAGAACAGGAACTTGAATTCAGATCATCCCACATCTGGACTGGGGGAAGGGTTGTTCTCCATTTCTCCTCTTGAAGTTCTTCCACTTTGTAGAAATACTTAAATATTCATTGGGCCAAGCAGAGAGAGTGAGTAAGAACAAGCTTATAGCTTGGTTATTAGGGCACTCACCCCTGGGGTAAAATGTGGATTCTAATCATCCCTCTCCCTCAGCTTAGGTTGGAGAATTGTGTAGGGGAATAGTGAGATGTGCAATATGAGCTCTGACTGGAGGGAGGATTCTGGGCCCTGCTTGGGAATGTCAGGTTGTGTGAGCAGGAATGAAGGAATTCAGGCCAGCCAAAGGTTTGCGAGACTCCACTGAGTTGCAGATTTGCATCATAATGTTCAATCCTTCTCTTATGGAAAAGAAATATATAGAAGTGTGTAGGACTGAAACTGGCAGCGTTATGTAGATATTAATAGCTAAAACCACGTGCAGCAGTTATTGACCATCTGTGCTGTCTTCCTCATATAACCTATTAAATTGTTGCTTGCAAATTAGAAGCAGACTAAGTGGGCAATTGGTTGATTTACCTCCAATATCACAATGGTCTAGGTCAGGACTCTTGCCATGGCATAGATACATGCTTTACAATAGCTGTACACTGCATGGGTATAATTTGTAAAGCCAAAATGCCTGAGAACTTAAAAATTGGATGATAACAGACTGTGAATCCCAGTGATGATTGAACGTGGTGATATTCTGAACCAAAAGAGCTCTGAAACATACTCGTAGCTGTTTTCAGACATTCTAGTCTTCAAAGTGACACACACAATGGCAATCCTGGAAACTTATTAACAGATTGAAAAAAAAAACTAGAAGTGATTATAAAAATCTATGGAACATAATGAAAAATGAGATCTTTCCTATAGGTTATTTCAACAATCCTTTAGAATTATATATCAAGGATACAATTCTCTGCAAAATTTTGTAGGATATTTCAAAACCCCATAAAGTTACCACTTCCTATTCAGACTAACCAATTTATTTGAGCATAAGCTTTCGTGAGCTACAGCTCACTTCATCGGATGCATACTGTGGAAAGTGTAAATTTCCACAGTATGCATCCGATGAAGTGAGCTCTAGCTCACGAAAGCTCATGCTTAAATAAATTGGTTAGTCTCTAAGGTGCCACAAGTCCTCCTTTTCTTTTTGCGAATACAGACTAACACGGCTGTTACTCTGAAGTACTTCCTATTCAGTTATGTTGGGATTTTCCATAATGCTTCAACCATCCAACCAACAAACAGCCGAAATAGTTCCATCCTTTTGAGATTTGTCAGAGCGCATCTCACTCTCATCCAAGATCCTATCACAGCCAGACATTAGGTAAACTGAGATACTCTACCATTGTGTCAAATGAAAAGTTGACATAGAGCTGTGTCTCAGCTGCAAATTTATAGTATAGCAACCTGTGACCCAACTTGTTACCAGACTGCTGTGAAGGACCCAACCACTGAATCCCATGGGATTTAAAACAGACATGCCAAACCTGTGAAAAAAACACAGAAATTGGGCTTGTTTTTGGCTTAATTGGCTTGTGAGTTGCTTGTTGGCTAGTTTTTGGCTTGTAACTTGTTGCTTGTTTGGCATTTAGCTTGTTGCTTGATGTAGCTTGTTGCTTCTTCTTCTTCTTCTTTTTTTTTTTTGATCGACTCCTGAAAAGCAAGGGGAGGGGGAGCAAGCAAGGGCCATGGGCAATGTAGGGAGAGAGTCAGAGGTGCACAGCAGGCCCAGCACAGTCCCAGACTGCACAGCGGGGGGATCTAGTCATATAGAGTGTTGGGGTTCTTAGGGATTGGCTTGTTTTAGCCTTGTTTTGAAACGGGATTAGCTTGATTTTTGGCTTACTGTGAAAGTCAGAGTGCTTATTTACAGTGTGAACGTTGACAACTGTGCTTCAGAGTCTGAACAGCGTCTAGGCATTGCCCCTGGATTGGTGCCTCTAGGCAGTTCCTCTGTTTAGCACTCCCTTCTGATTGCTGCAGCCCCACAGTCCAACTGCCCTAAGGTCCTGGGACCATTGTTGACACCTGAGTCTCCTGCACAGTTTAAACACACCCTCTCCCAGAATTCCACCCTTGTGGGCATTCTGGATTCACAGGTGAACTCCTCAGAGGCACATGAGATGTGTAACACACAATACTCAGGCTTTGCACAGGATTCTAGAGCATCATTTCATTTAATGGCATGACAGATATATCAATCTAGATAAAATGATGTACACATTTGCCCTGCCTCAGTTTCTTCACCACTTTGGAGAGTTCTCCGGACTTGCAGAGTCCTCTGAAGGATCCAGGATCCTCCCCCTGAAGCTGCAAGACTTTTCTTCAGAAACATGGAGCCTTCTCTGACCTTGGCTGGTCTGTAGTTAAACAGGCATCTCCTGCTGTGTGACAGCCTGTCTCTTTCTTTCTCCTGCCCAAAGCTTCCTGTGTGGCTCTGTGAATCTTTCCCCTCCTATCTAGCCTCCATGGTTGTTAAAAGCTGGATTAAACACCGTGGTTTCTTTGTCCTGCATTTGGGGATTTTCCACTCTTCAAGCAACAGCTCCCTGAGGAGTAGTAGGATCAACGTGAGTTCTTATAGGCTAACCTATTGTTCCAAGTTCTGAGAAAACTACCATTACATTCTAATGACCACCTTATACCTGGTCTGAGGGGGACAGGACAAAGACAGTAAAGGGTGGATTCCACATACATATGTAGGTATTCCAAAATACAGCAATTTTACAGTAATCACATCAATCAAAATTCATTAGTTCTACAGACAGATTCCCCAAATCATCACACATCTCATCTATGTTTCACAGAGACAAGGGCATTGGACAGGAAGAGTGACATGATCACTAATTAGCCAGAACTACTTTCTGTAATATCTCAGATAGGAATTACCTGAACTACTCAAGTAATAGCATCTGCTCCAGACTGGATCTAAGGCAGCTCAACGAAACATTGTGGACCACACTACCAAAGGATGCTGACAACTCTAATAGAATCAGTGTGGACAGCTGACCTTCATCCATCATTAGAAAGAGTCCAGCAACCAACAAGGCTATACCGTGGCCTAAAGTCAAATGGAAAGGGATTGAGGGCTTCAAATGATAGTAAAGTAATAAGCTATGTTTTTTGTTTGTTTGTTTGTTTTTTTAAAACACCTCTTGTTTCATAAAAGGAATGCATAGTGTCATGCCATTGAATTGGTCAATAAGTACTGGATTAGAATTGGTTATTTATATTTTAGGAGAGAAACTGATGGTCACAGGCACAAAACTAATATGTTGTCCAAGTCTTTGTATATATATTTGAAAATCTTTGAGATAATAGTTCATAACTGTGATCAATTAGTATATATATATTATATGATATATATCAATTAGTATATATATATTATATGTTATATGATATATATATCAATTAGTATATATATTAAATTAATTAATTAAATTATATTAAATTAAATTAAATTATATTAAATTAAATTAATTAATTAAATTATATTAAATTAAATTAAATTATATTAAATTAAATTAATTAATTAAATTATATATTATATGATATATATATCAATTAGTATATATATATTAAACTGTGTCCTACACTTGACATTGCAGCCACCATTTGGTAGAATGTAACTTGCATTTTGAGTTTGTAACTGTGATTGCCTAAAGATGCCAAGGACAGGCAAAGGCAGGTTATTGTTAATGCTTGACATCTCCCTAAAGTGACTAACACAAAGGTCAGCAACAGTGCTTGTAAGAACAATGGGTTTGCTAAGGAGAGCGGCCATGCTAACGGAGACTGGTTCTTCCAGTTTGTGTCTGGGGGGACTGCGACTCTAATCACCAGGTGTTTAGAAGCGAACCAGTGTGTCACATGAGAGCAGGTACTGAAATCTTATTTAAGGGAAAGATCTGAGTTTGGCTGACATTCTGTCACTGACCAACAAAACAAGGAATGCAGAAGCCAGAGGGTAGGAGAGGAATCTATCCACCTGACACAGACTAGGCCTAAGGACTCTCAAGAAGGGGTGTTTATAGATGCAGCAGAGAGAGTATATAAGTTTTCTTAGAATTGTAGGACTAGACGGGACCTCAAGAAGTCATCTTGTCCAGTCCCCTGCACTAATGGCAGGACTAAGTATTACTTAGACCATCACTGATAGTTTTTTTTTTCTAACCTGCTCTTAAAAATCTCCAACGATGGAGATTTCACAATCTCCCTAGGGAATTTATTCCAGTTCTTAACCACCCTGACAGATAGGAAGTTGTTCCTACTGTCCGTTCTTGCTGAAATTTAAGCCCACTTCTTCTTTTCCTATAATCAGAGGTTAAGGAGAACAATTTTTCTCCCTCCTCCTCGTAACAACCTTTTATGTACTTGAAAACTGTTATCGTGTCCCTTCTGTCTTCTCTTCTCCAGGCTAAACAAACCCATTTTTTTTCAATCTTCCCTCATAGGTCATGTTTTCTAGAACTTTAATAATTTTTGTTGCTCTTCTCTGGACTTTCTCCAGTTTCTCCACATCTTTCTTGAAATGTGGCACCCAGAACTGGACACAGTATTTTACTTGAGGTCTAATCAGTGTGGAAAACTTACTTCTGGTGTCTTGCTTACAATACTCCTACTAATATATCCCAGAATGAGGATTGCTTTTTTTGCTGTAGTGTTACACTGTTCACTCATATTTAGTTTATGATGCACTATGACCCCAGATCCCTTTCCACAGTACTCAGTCCTAGGCAGTCATTTCCCATTTTGTATATGTGCAACTGATTGTTCCTTCCTAAGTTGAGTACTTTGCATTTGTCCTTATTGAATTTCATCCTATTTCCTTCAGAACATTTCTCCAGTTTGTCGAGATCATTTTGAATTTTAATCCTACCCTCCAAAGCACTTGCAACCCCTCCCAGCTTAGTATCATCTGCAAACATTATAAGTGTGCTCTCTATGCCATTATCTAAATCACTGAAGAGAACTGGACCCAGAACTGATCCCTGCAGGACCCCACTTGATTTGTTGTTTTGTCTAAAGATCTGTTTTTTTTTTTCTATGTTTTGAGAGTAAAAGTTACTTGTTTTCTGAAAGTCCTTTGCACAGCCTCTGTTCTTCCTTTTATGTAGTCCCTGAAGAGTTAAACTATAATTCAGATTGTTCATGGTGGTAGACTCAGGGAGCGTACATAAGCACCTGGAGAGGTCAAAGCACTTTTTTCAGAGCCTAGGGCAATTGTACTGCGGCATCCCACCTCCCAAGGCAGAAGGCCAACAGGATGGCTGCACAGGAATTGTGTGCATTGGCGGCACATAGTTAGAAACAGGAACTTTACTTTGCCAAAAGTCCCTGACTTGGAAGCCTATTGGATCAGTGTTTTGGTCCAATTACAACAGACTGGTGACTAAAGATGGCTGGGAATTTTTCAACTAAACATTTTTTTTTCCCAGCACCTTTTTGTGGGATTTTTCAACTCAGGAAAGATTGGAAAAAAGTGTCAATTGTCAAAAAGTTTTGTTTAAATATTCTCAAAACAAAATCCTGTTTTCCAGGTTGAAATGACTTCATTTCAAAATGTAATCAAATTATACAAAAAATACTTTTAAAATGGTTGAAATCAAAACAAAGTGTTTTGCAAATATTGAAATGAAAACACTGTTTGAGGCAAACTTAAAAAAAAAAAATCAGAGATTTGGTTTGCAAAAATATGGAAGACTTGGAATTGAAAAAAATTGAAAACTTGATGCTTTTTGTGGGAGGGAAAAACTATTTTCTCCACTTCTCTACTGGTGCCTGGCACAAAGGGGACCCAGACAGGTGTGTAACAATAAAGTACTTAAGTGCATACTTAACTTTAAGTAAATAGGCACTTTAGTCCTAGTGAACGAATTGCACACACTTATATAATCTTGTCTGTGTCCATCAATTTATGTCCTAAAATTAAACTCACCAGGACCTAGGCTGTCAGTGCTGCTGATTAGACCAGGCACCTAGTGTCAGAACCAGTGTCAGAAGTCAGGAATCAGACAAGGCTCAGAACCAGGGTGCCTGTAGTGAGACAAGGCAGACGAAGGAGCTATCACAGCCACAGGCAAATGTGCAGTCTGACCCTTCCAACCAATCCAGCAGTCTACTACAGACCAGCCGTGCTTGTTACGGTGCTAGAGAACTGGTCTGCTGCAGGTTTTGCTTCCAGACTGCCCGTGCTGCAATCCCTGATTCCTGACGCAACCAACCCACTTCAGTCCCAAACTTCCTGACTGCTTTGATGTTCTGTGCTCCTTTTGTAAAAGAGGAATTGTTCTTTGAGGTCAATGGTCTGAGTCCTAAAGGTTAAGTGCTTTTCTGGATCCAGACTGTTAGAGAGCTTATTCCTTCACCCACTTACTTCCCTGGTCCTTCTCGCATGAACAGAGAGAGACAATACCCGAAGTCCAAAGGTGCAAACAATTCGATGTTTATTGGGGTGAACTTCCAGCAAGCATGATTCCAGTTTCCTTCCTTAGTGTTCCTCTTCCCAGCTCTGACACCACAGAGCCTTACACCTGTGTCCCTGTTCCCATTCCTGCCCTTAGCCAAACATGATTCCAATTTCCTTACCCCCATTCCCTGTTCCCATCTCCCCCACCCACACACCCACCCCCTCACTTCCTGATTGACTGCAGAGTATATAGTAAAACTTGAGTTCTGCTTAGCTATACCTTAACCAATCATTTTCCTGAAATTTAACTAACCAATCCTAACATATTGTAACATGTTATGTAACCAATTATATCCCACCACCTTAATTAGTTTACACCCAGCAAAATTAATTATACAGCAGACAGGAACAATCACAGAACCAGACAGAGATTATACAAACAAACAATAGCAAAGTGGGAACTATAATGACAAAACAATACAGAAGTGAGGATTTCACATCCCAGCTATTGATAAGTGAGTTCTTGCTAGACAGGATGCTATCAAACTAAGTTTCCTTTTACATTTTCTAGGCACTTCCCTTTCTCTGGAGGTGATAGGCACTATCAGGACAGGATTGTATTCCTAACAGCCCAATAGCACCTTCTTTCAATGTGACTAGTTTGGAATGTGAGGATGTGACCGTTCGCTTCCCAGTTTATGGCTGCCTGTTGCTTAGCCAAAAGCCTTAGCCTAAGAACAGGGCCTCAGACTATCACAGTAAGAGAGGGCCCTTACACTGGCAGACAGTGATTTTGATTCTTTCTTTTATCTCTCTCTAACTAGACAAGTGATAAGAATACACCTAAATTCTTAGAGTATAGGCCTTTACAGACAGACCTGAATATCTATATCCTAACACAGACCATATAGAATAGCCACTGGTGGGGATGTTTCTCAGAAAAATGTAACATTCATCCTCAAACTGTAAATGATTTTGTCTTGTTTACGCAAGTCTGGAAGCTAAACCTTTTTCAGTACTAGTTAAAAAGTAGTTAAAGTAGTACTAGTTAAAAAGGAGCAGAACAGACATGTAAACATTAGTCAGCAATGGGTCATTATCTCAGGTCTCTTTGTTACTCTACAATCAACTTAACCACACATTCAATATAATTAAGTCTCACATGTGTTCAGGAGATGAGTGGACAAACTCACCTTTCTAACCACTGCTGGCTCAAGAATCTCTTCTGTTTAGTGTTGTCTTGCTACCTAAAATGAATCCCCTTGTCAAGGTATAGTGCATCACCTTTCATCCAGTTAGTTACTCTCTGCTTTACCTTCATTAAGGCTGCCTAGGACACACTATAGCAGAAGTTGCAAGAGCATGACTGTAAAATGTGACAGCTCCATAAGAAAATGTCTGATTAACTGCACGCTAGCTGAGGCTAACAGCCTTTCAGTTGGGACCACTTACAATGATTTGATTTTTTTTTTTTGGAAGACTACTTTAGAATCTTGGATAAAAATTGTTTGATAGCTAAAATATTGTACAGTATTTTTGTTCATTTAGGAAAACACAGTGATGCGGCTGACTATGCAAACCTATTCAAATTAGATGTACGTATACGTCAGGCTCTGAATAGTACTTAGCAAAGAGTCTGTTTAGTTCTTTTGTGGCAATCCTATGAAATCACGCAGAACTCTATTCTGAGAATCAAAGAAGTGTTTAGCTGATACAATACTCTTTGGGACTTTGTTACAGGTGTAACTTTCTATAAAATGACATCAAAATCAGTTCTCATTGTACTAATGGGCTGAGATGCTGCAACGCTTAGTAACAATGACAAAAAATATTTTTCTTCTTTTGTTTATTTCCTAAGTGTATGTGACTTTATTGAAAGTGCAGGGCAGTATAAATTAAATCAAGTGGCAATGTCCCATGTGCGCTGAAATGCCATAAGAATTTCAGACTAGTACACAAAATTATACTCCCTTTCTCCTTAATTCAATTTCTGTTAATATAATATATGCTGACTGAGTAGGATCATGTAAGTGCAAGGTGTAAATGAAGTAAGATAATTATTTTTAAAGTCCCTTTTGGTCTGTGTACTCTTTAATGTACTGTTATAGACAATGTTCCACACATGGTATGGAGCCCAAAATATAACAAGAAAAGCCTTCCACATAGTCTCTTATTGTTAACTATTCTGGGAAAATAGACTATTTATCCTCTTCTGGGGTTGTGATAGAAAAATATGTTTTTCTTTAATTCTTACAATACGTAGGATGGTCTAACTATTAAATAGCACTTGTTATCAGTAGATCTCAGAGTACTTCACAACAGAGGGCAATAGTGTTATTCCCATTTTACCCACGAGGAAACTGAGGCACAGAAGTTAAGTAACTTGCCCAAGACCTGTGGCAGAGCCAAAAAAAGAATCCAGGTCTCCAGGCCAGTTCTCTATCCACTAGGCCACACTGCTTGCCTGGATAGGGTAGTCTAGTGTAGTGACACTCCGATTGAAGCTTGGGAGCTGCAAGTGGCTCTTTAATGTGTTCCCTGCGGCTCTTTGCAGCACATAATATTAAAACTGTGTGTGATTTAATTCTTAATCAGGATGCTCTTAATATGCTATTAACCAATTGTTGATGAAATAATAATACTTTTTATTATTACTCATTTTCCTTTGAGAATAATATATAAAAACTAAATATTTCCCCTGTCATACTGTTTAAATATGAATCTAAAGTACTATAGTAAATGAAACAATGAATTCACAATGAATTCACTACTGTGGCTCTTCTGGGTAATGTTGATTGCTAAGTTGGCTCCTGAACCACTAAACTCTGAGTATAACAGGTCTAGTGGATAGGACAATGGACTGAAATTCTGCAGATCTAGGTTCAGTTCCCTTCTGTGTGACCTTGGGCAAGTATTCTTCCCTGTGTCTCAGTTCCCCATCTGTGAAATAGGAATGGTACTTACTAAGACAGAGGGATAGTGTGTATAAGTACATTGAGTGTAAGTTGCTCAGGTATTGTGTTGATTGAGGCCATAATTACATAGATTGATCCATTCTCCTCTCCTATACTTCTGCATCTAATTATCAGGAGCACTTTTCCTACACAACCCTCACTACTCCTCCAACAAGCTATTAATAATTAAAACAAAATGTGTGGATTTAAACTATTGGAGTTGGATTCTGCAACTCCCTTTGCTGGGTGGTGTCTTTCCAAGGTCCTGCTCTGCAGCGCCCCACATCTACAGAAACATGTAACTGCCTGCTTTAAAACATATTCCAAGAAGCAGAGCCACGGGAGTCTGTCCTAAAATGACCCTAGCTCCGCATTCAATTCAAAATAGACTTGCTAATATTCTCCATGGATATGCTTCCTCCTAGCTAAGAGAACCTGGGTCCAATCCTACTCCCATTGAAGCCAGTGATGAAACTCCAATCAGCTTCTATGGGAGCAGACTGCAGAATAGGGTCATTTTGTCTTCTTCTCACCTTTTGCTTACCCAGCACAAGCCTTGTCTCTGGTCCCCTAAATATGAGAACCTTCTCCTCTACAGCACCTGCCACCTAGAAAAGCTTCCATGTATCCTTTCGTGTATTGTTTTCTCTACTTTCAGATGACATCTCAAAATATATGCCTTGCCTATATCTCTTGACTGCTGTTTCTCTCTGCTATCAGTTCATATTTTTAACTTTAAAACCAATACCATGCACAGAATCATGTCTCACAGTTAGACTCAAAGTGCAATGCCTGCCAGCAATCATGCCAAGAAGCCATAAAGAGCTCCTGTGCTCCGAGAATTGGCATGTGATCTGACCAACATGGATCATCTTCTTAAATACCCATGGTTAGAATTTTGCCTGGGCAAGATGGGAAGAGGGTGCAATAAGCCATTATGCTCCTGTACATCCATGTAGGTGGCAGCCAGAATACCACTGCTTGTGTTTCTTGAGCGCAAAGGCTATGGGGGAATAGCATCAAAGTTGCTTTGCTGCCATGGTTTTGTTGGGGCATAATTATGCACCTGTCCTTCTGTGCACCAATTCTGGGTTAGAAGACAGCACTGGGAATGTATGCTGCACAGTCTGATAAGGGGTAATACTTGTCACTTGTGTATGTACTCAATCAGGACTTGAGCAAATGCCTCAGACTTCCACAGCAGAATGCCTTGGACAACTGCCACGGGGATGATAAATCTCTGAATGCCTTGTAACACACTGCTAACCAGGGAGCTAGCATATGGCTAGAGGAGCTAACCCTCTCCTTGATGTGAGTGACTGGGCCAGATTCATGGAGGCACATGCAGGGGTTGGGGGGGGTGGGTCCTGTGAAGTACACACAGGAAATCAGGATGAACCTAGAGGTTGGTTGTGCTTTTATGGAAGGGAGGCAGGAAAAATAATAAAATCTGGGTGAGGATATGGGGTTCATAAATGATAGTGAAAAGGAAGAAAGTGGTTGGGAAAGGGAAGAAAGAACAGCTTGTCCTTTGTCCTGTCAATCTTCCTTCTCCGCACTCTTTATTGCTTGTTTTGTCTACTCACAGTATTTTTCATTCAGGAAAAGATGGATTAAAACATAGTGTAACGGAAAGAAAAGTTAGCTGGGTGCTTGATTTGCCTTATCTTTCCCTGAGAAGTGCTGACCATGACTCATTTATGTGATTCTTTTTTTTTTTAACAGTCAAATTTATGGAAATGTGAAACCTCCTGTCTATTGATTGGATTTCTGAATTTTTATAGATTAAAGCCTATTTTTTTCTCTCAATCTCACCAAGCATTTTAATCAACGTCATTGTTAAACAAGAAAGCTAAGTATGTAGTGTTTTCAGCTATTATATTTACTGTATTTATAATTTTAAAATTTTTCACCTCTATAAAGAATTATTTTTACCAGATTTACATTTGTATTATGGTTGCTTTTATCTGCTTTAGCACTGACTTTCTAATAGCAAATATCATTTGTAATCTGAAGGGAATTATGTATTTTCTCCAATATTAAAATATATAACTTTTGCAAATCGTATTTTCTGAAGAATGTGTTTATATTGACAGTTTCCTGGTTTTGGCTAACAATTTTAATATTTTTGGTGATAAAACATGATTTTGTGTCTCACTTTTTGTGATCAAATTCATGGATTTGATTGTGCCCCTACTGAAGATAATGATGAAACTATTTTTGGTTTCAGTGGAAGGAGGATGAGCCCCTTTTGGGCAAAATCCTCATCTAGTGGAAACTTGCATAGTTCAAAGTCTCTGACCATTTATTTGTTAAAAGTCTGATCTTGTTTCCTTCCCTGCTATTTGAATATCCTGGATACTGAAACCACAGCAGGAATGCCTTCGTTTGCTAATTTCACTGCTTTAATAATCTGCATTGTTCTCTGTATTGAACTTCGTGCTTTTACATTCTTTATTGACTATGACAGCGAGTTCCTTAAAATCCTAGTTTAAAATGTATTTGAGAACTGGGGTTTACAATAGAATTTAGACTTCAACTCTGTCAATCCTCACTTATCATCTCCGTTGAAAAATATAATGCAACTTTGGAGGAATTAAGAAAGTGATCCTTATTATACCAGAAACCAGTTATCCAAGTTAGCTTCACTTGCTCATCCACAACATGATGTAGTTGTTACCTTTGTAATTATCATGCAGAACCTATCAATTGTTTGAAGAGATCTCTCTCTAAATGGAAGAATCTCTAAAAATGGTAGAAACTTGAAGTGCAACCAATGTAATTAAAGATAAAGCAAAACACATATAATGAAAAATATTAGTAGAACTGCTAATATTTCTCAGTCTGATAAAAAATGTTAAGCATAGTAGCTGAATGTCTATTTCAATATAATTTGTGATGTCTAAATATTAAAAGATTTCAAGACTCTGAGTAAGCCCTGGGTAAAACCACCCAATGCTTATTTGAACAACAGTATCTGAAACATTTCATAATGAACATAGCCATATACACATACAGAGATGATGACTGCTAATGTGGACTGAACCCAGAATTTTCAGCACCAAAAAACACAGGCTCTACCATTTAGGTGTACTAGAGCCACTAGAGGGAGACATGATTACACAAACTAAACAACTACATTATAAATAATTTTGTTCCTGTCCTTTTGCATCTGTTGTAAATGATTATTGTGCAGAAAGTGCTATATGAATGTACATTCCTGCATTCTAAATTACATCTTATGGTTTATCCAGGTCTGTTTTCCCTCCTGAAGGCTGTCTCTTCTGAATGCTGGGCACTGGGATCCTGCCTTGAAAAAAAATGAAAATGACAAATTTTGCTGTGCCACTCCTTTCACAAAACAGTGAAACATTTCCTTTTTTCCAGGTGGAAAACTTTTGCAATGAAGGGAATCATAATTCATGTGTAAACCAAACAACAATTGTATTTGGCTGCTGGACATTATTCCAAAAAGAATCTTATATTTAGCAAACATATCACCAGGCCCCTTTTTGTACTTACTTTTTAAAAGGTGTAATTTCACAAGCAATTTATGTTCTGTACATGTATAGGATTTTTTTGGTATTTAAATGAAAATCACATGGGTGGAAATAAATTAAGAGCCAGATTCTTCTATCCTTGTTTATACAGAGTAGTATCTTAACTCCACAAGCAGGTCCTTGATTGCTGTGGGACTTTTCACAGCAGTGAAATGCTACTCTATATAAGTAAGGGTGACAGAATCAGGCACTAAATACAAGTAAAACTCTGATATCATCTATTTCTTTTTCCTTCTGCTCAAAATTTCCTTTTTTCCAGGAATGTTTGGCTTCCTGGATGCCTGGCTTCTGTTGTTTAATATTTTTTATTATATTAAGATTTATATAAACACATATTTAGACAACGAGACGAATCAGTGCTCTAAGAAAACAACAACTGGACTTTAATATATATATATTTAAATATCAGCTTTGTCAATATCATTAGTAATACACATTTAAGCCTAATTTATTTGTATCTTTTATTAATAACATCTCCAGACGAGGCAATATTCCATAAGGCAATACACAATAAGGCAAGCTCCACACTAAGGAGATTAAAATCTGATTTTTCTCTTTCCTGTAAAAGAATTTGTTATTCATTAATTTCAGGGACGTCTTTGATATAAATACTTCCTTCTTGCTCCGGGTTGTGTCAGTGAGCCAAGATTAAACCCTCCTGAGACAAAGACTTCACTAAGACTAGCTGACATGGTGCTCAACATCTTTGGCCTTGTCTTCTCTGACCAGTCAGTCGAGGTCAGCATCCCATCAGCTCAAGTGACTTCTCACAGTTGTGTTTAATTTGAACATGTTGAAGTCTAATAAGACCTGGATGTGGTCTGTTTTTTGACATGCTTGACAGACTAGGGTATTTAAATTCCAGGGTGCCGCTGTCCCAGAATTGTTCCCTCGCTATCCAGCGGTCAGAACAGCCAAATGAAACAGTAGGCAGTAACTTTAGTGGAAGTGGGTTTTAACCTCAAAGCAGCACGATCAGGGATGGACAGGGAACCCTGCTGAGCGCCACCAATAACAGCACATGTGATTGCTGGAGAATTCTGATATTTTGAGGGATAACATAATTTCTTTTCCATTTGAAAGCAATGAGGGAGAGAACAGAGAGAGAGAGAGAGAGAGAGAGATTGTGAGCCAGTGGAAAACATGACATTTTAGTGTTTGGTTTCCAATTATGCATTGATTATAAAATTAAGCCTTCACTAAACTGAAAAGCTTGGGAAGTTTTAATTGGGAGAGAAAGTTTGTTCACCAGGCTGGAGGTTTTACCAGGATTTCTTAACTCTATTTTTAATTCTAATGAATTCTATTAAATTTATAACTGCACTATCATATCACAGCTAAAGCCTTTTGTGTGCAGTGATGCAGTTCCACCCCCTACCTCCAGCACAAAAATGAATAGTTTTTAAGGTTGTTACATGCATACTAAATCAATCTAGAAGCATGCATGATCAAAAATGGAGTAGATAAATCTATGTTAACAATATAGTTTAGCTGAATCTGCTATTCTGCATTTGAATTTGACAACTTCATCTTCTTACAGTTAAAAAAAAAACACAACTATATTCCCCCACAAAATCAAAACTTTATACATTTCCAGTATGGCAAAATTGCGTACTGATATTGTTGCACAGAATAATTACATTTCTGGTGGACAAAAGGGCCATTGTTGTGCCACAAAATATGTTGAGAAAGTCTACCCTTGAAATGTCATTGCTTCATAGTTCTTTCTCCTTGTGATCGAGCATGTAGGAATGAAAGAGTATTTGTTGTTTTTTTTCTAAATATCACAGATGTTTCTTTTCTATCATTCATTCTTCACTCCTTTTTTTATCAGCATGAGAGAAATGTGAGAAGTGTACTCAAAGCATTAAACAAAACAGCTGTTTAAAATCCCAAATTTAATATATATGGCTGCTAAAAACTCACATTGAGTTTAATCTGTGTATCATTTTGTCTGAGACAGGAGGTTGCATAAAAGGCTCTGATTTGGCCCTTCCTCTCCTTTTAAGTGTGATTTTCATTTTTGTCGTGAAAGAGAGCAGGAAAATGAAGACTATGAATTTAGTGACACAGGGCCAGATTGTAATCCCCTTAATCATGTTGAATTATACCTTACCCTATGAGTAGTTCTCTTGAAGAAGATATTACTCTGTCCAAGCAATACCTGAGCAACTTACACTCAATGTACTTATACACACCATGGGATAGTTACCCATGGTGCACTGCTCTCTCTGTTGGGATAGAGCACCAACTGTGAGCATGAACCACCAACACAGGGAGCGTTGTGTGCACACACATAAGTGATGTAATGTAATGAAGTCAACTTAACTTTGCAGTGTAGACATAGTCTAAGTCTCAAATCAAATACTTTCTCAGATTTAGGTTTCTTGACCAGCTTTTTTTTCTTTTTTTTTTCTTTTTTTTTTTTACTGGAGCAGTGTTGTGCTGTGTGGAATAATTTACAGTTTGGAAGCCAGCAAAGTGAGCTTTTCAAAAGTTCTGCCTTGGCCAATTATGCTCTACACTCCCACTTACCTATTAAAAATTATACATCCAACTCCCAGTTATAGGACAGTCTAATTGAAAGTATAGAAACTGTTACTTTAAATTGTTTCCTTTTCTCACTGCTATGGTATTGGGTCCAACTCTGAGAAGGATACAGTATTGGCTACCTTTCATCTGTGAGAGATGGTGGGAAGTGAAGCCTATGATGTAGATGGTTTGCAATGTCTCTTGTGACTGAATATTCCAATCTGAGATTTAAATGATCTTTAGCAGTTATTATAAATGTATGTATCTTGGTTGAGAGCTGCTTGCTTCCTACAGGTTCTTTTCTCTTCAACCTTTAGGAGCCAGCTTCTATCATGGACTTTGATACCCTGATGGAGATGATGGTGCTACTTGTTACAATCACTTGCCAAGATTTCCTGTTGGTCAGGATCAATTCCAAATTCCTTCTTAGAGAAGGATAATAAACAACAATACACCATACAGTGTGAGTCACAGTAGCATTATCTTCCATGTCTATAGTTTTAACTTGAACTAATTCAAAGCCTCTAGAAGTCAATGAAAAGACACTCATTAACTTTAAGAGTCTTTGGATCAGGCCCTAAATAAATGCAAAGCAAATGAATACAATGCCTGTTGTGAACAGTAAAATTACACTACACTACATGTTCCCTCCTAATATAATGAAAGGAGGAAAGCAAAATGGGAATAAGTAGGCCCCAAACAACTGTGTTATATGAGTATTGTTATGCTCCTTCCTAGCCCAGGAGACTATGGAAGCTCCTCCCATTGGGAACTGCATGGTTCCACATATATGAAAGTAACAAGCCATATGTTTTGTATGGGGAGGGGTATGCTGAGAAGAGAGGGGGAGGAGTGTGCATTCTCCGTGACACTCTCTTCTCCGAAATTCATGGGGCTTACCAAAGTAAGATTCTAAAGGTCACCCTTTGCAGTGAGATGTTTATTTGCAGTATATTGTTCATCCACTCTTTGTAATGTACAGAGTTCCAGACCGGATGCAGTCCTTGGTGAAGACAGGAACAAAAGTTGGAACCTGAGCTTTGTGGAAGCCCATTTTTTGGTCTGTATTTCTAGTTGTTTTCTTTAGCAACCCTTCATCTCCTGTGAAAGAGACTGTGGTTCAGTATGTTGTGACACTCCTTCCTTTGATGCTTTTGCTGAGAAGGGACTGGAGGTAAAGAGTGCAAAGAAGGGGCAAACATCTAGGTTATAACATAATGGTTCCTGCAGTCAAGCAGCCATGGGCTGGGTGAGACTGGGAGCCAGTGCAGTGTTTCTGGTGGGTGCCCTGATATCTTGGCACATCCAATGATAGCTACCAGTTTAGGGAACTCTGGAGAGGGCAATTCCTATGGCAATACAGGAAAAATGAGGATGATTAGCTGTGAATAGACATTCAAGGGGCCAAATTCTTTGCTCTCTTACACCCCATTTAACCCCAGTGATGTCAATGAGACTGCAAATGACATAAATCAGTTCACGATTTTGCTCGTGCAGTCTCCTATTCCCTACACAGTTCCTTTGTTTCTCATGGAGGAGCCAATTTGGTCCCATGTAATTAACTTGTTTTACAGTATGAGGATCAAAGATTTTGTTCAATATCTTCATTAATGATCTGGAGGATGGTGTGGAGTGCACCCTCAGCAAGTTTGCAGATGACACTAAACTGGGAGGAGTGGTAGATACGCTGGAGGGTAGGGATAGGATACAGAGGAACCTAGACAAATTAGAGGATTGGGCCAAAAGAAATCTGATGAGGTTCAACAAGGACAAGTGCATAGTCCTGCACTTAGGATGGAAGAATCCCATGCACTGCTACAGACTAGGAACCGAGCAGCTAGGCAGCAGTTCTGCAGAAAAGGACCTAGGGGTTACAGTGAACAAAAAGCTGGATATGAATCAACAGTGTGCCCTTGTTGCCAAGAAGGCTAACAGCATTTTGGGCTGTATAAGTAGGGGCATTGTTAGTAGATTGAGGGATGTGATCATTCCCCTCTATTCGACATTGGTGAGGCCTCATCTGGCGTACTGTGTCCAGTTTTGGGCCTCACACTACAAGAAGAATGTGGAAAAATTGGAAAGAGTCCAGCGGAGAGCAACAAAAATGATTAGGGGACTGAAACACATGACTTATGAGGAGAGGCTGAGGGAACTGGGATTGTTTAGTCTGCAGAAGAGAAGAATGAGGGGGGATTTGATAGCTGCTTTCAACTACCTGAAGGGGGGTTCCGAAGAGGATGGATCTAGACTATTCTCAGTGGTACCAGATGACAGAACAAGGAACAATGGTCTCAAGTTGCAGTGGGGGAGGTTTAGGTTGGATGTTAGGAAACACTTTTTCACTTGGAGGGTGGTGAAGCACTGGAATGGATTACCTAGGGAGGTGGTGGAATCTCCTTCATTAGAGGTTTTCAAGGTCAGGCTTGACAAAGCCCTGGCTGGGATGATTTATTTGGGGATTGGTCCTGCTTTGATCAGGGGGTTGGACTAGATGACCTCCTGACGTCCTGTCCAACCCTGATATTCTATGATTCTATGAAAGAAAGGTTTTCTTTTTGTTCATCATGGTTACAAAGGAGCAGAAGGTATTTGTGTTCCAGCCCATCTGTAACCAGGAATTTGTGAAACTTTCGTGTTAGTCTTGAAAATGTGTTTATTGTTTAAATAGAAGTAATTATTTTTCTTCTTCTGCTGGAAGCTTCAACTTGAGCCAAATGTCTTTAGCATTCTGCTAGCAGATATAACATTTTATAATAGTGCACATATGTTCAATTGTTTTTATGGAAGAGATGGCAGGTAGTAAAAGTGCTGGTTGCTTAAAATACGTAGATTCGGCTTCTAGAGAAAAATCTGCTAAGCAGCAGTATGATGATTATGTAAGCAAATGTTCAATAAAAGCTATTTTAAAAAGTGCCACTCTCATACTAAGTGTTACTTTATGGTTATGCTTTGCTTTTTCAAATTGTTTGGCTGATCCTCCATTGACATAAGTGCTGTTGTAGTTCAAATTCTGCCCTCAGAACTATACTCACTCACCGTTGAACTTAGACAATTGTAGGCATGTATAAAAGGGAAGGATGTGTCCCTGTGTGAGGTCAATCGAGTGCTGAAAATATTTTAAAAGGCAGTGTTACCCAGATTTACAGCTAAACATTGCAGTGAGTGTACCACCTTGTTATAAAATACACCCCTGTGTTCACACACTACACCAGGGGTAGTCATTTTTTGTCACGGTCCAAATTTCATGGTGAAGGTATAGTCAAGGTCCAGACACCAAATAAAATAATAATAATAAAAAAGATAATAAATAAAATTCAGGGTCTGTTTAAAAGCATCTGGTGGTCTAGATTTAGCCCACAGTCTGCCAATTGACTACTTGCCCTACACATTATTGTCATAATGTTTGCACAAAGTATGCCTTGTGAGGTATCATTTAAAAACTTAATTTGCTGATCAAAATTCACATAGCAACATAATATGAAAAGTTCTAAACATAAGCTGAAATCATGACTGAAGTGTCTAAACCAGTTCCTCAGAGACAAAGAGCAAGCTGATGCCTCAGCCAGGTGTCAAAAAGACTGATTAACCATTACCTGCTAAGTGGCCGTGTTTTGGCAAGAAAGAGATCAGGGACAAAAATCTATAGCTTATCAAAGAAACAGCATGGAGTTTCCTTTCTTCACTAGGCTGCCTGTCACCTTGCTTTCAGGTGGAAATGCTTCTAAAAGGGGGGATAAGACTATACAAAGACAGGGTAGATACCCCAAAGCAGCCTCCTCTGTCTCCCTGTCTGTCTCTGCCATTACACCTAAGAAGACAAAGGAAAACAGCTGTTGGACTCTGGGTGGGTGAGGTCATAACTTGAAGAATTTGGTCAATAACCTTGCTGGAAGCATGTGGTGATAAAGTTTGCTTTGTAACTACGATAATTTCTTAAGAAGATACTATTAAATGTTTTATCTTTATTTTTCTTGTAATCATATCTGACTCTTCTGCCTCATTACTTACACTCACTTAAAAATCTATATTTTTGTGGCTGGGGCACGTGTATGTGTAAAATGTTGCATCTGCGCAGCTGCACTGATGTGGGCGGGCTGCTGTAGTGCTTTAATGATGATGCACTAAGCCAGTGATGATCAACTTTTCCAGACTACAATACCCCTTTCAGGAGTAGTCTGATTTGTCTTGAGTACACCAAGTTTCACCTCACTTACAAACTATTTGCTTACAAAATCAGACATAAAAATACAAAAGTGTCACAGCACACTATTACTAAAATATTGCTTACTTTCTCATTTTTACCATATAATTATAAAATAAATCAATTAGAATAATATTGTACTTACATTTCAGTGCATGATATATAGAGCAGTATAAACAAGTCATCGTCTGTATGAAATGTTAGTTTGTAATGACTTCGCTAGTGCTTTTTTGTGTAGCCGGTTGTAAAACCAGGCAAATATCTAGATGAGTCGATGTACACCCTGGAGGACCTATGCGTACCTCTGGTTGAGAACCACTTCTCTAAGATGATGGGAGAGAGCTCTCCCAGTGACGTAGTTAATCCAGCTCCCTGATAGGTGATAAGTATGTCATCAGGAGAAGCTCTCCTACCAGTATAGTGCTGTCTATACAGGGGGTTAGGTTGGTTTAACTATGTCACTCAGAGATGTGGATTTTTAACACCCCTGACCTAGTTATACCAATATAGATATGTAGTCATAGACCAGACCTTAAAAATGTTGTTTTACTGTTTCATCTAATCCAGTATTTTTAAACTGAAGTGTTTGGATAACTATTTAAGGTTATAAACTGGCATATTATTCCCTTAAAGGAATAATGAACTGGATATATTTGTACTGTCCAGAAGAGGGCTAGGCAGTGCAGGACATATATTTCTGGGGGAAGATCTGGGACTGAGGGTGTGTTGGTCTACAGTGTAACTGAGGCTGGTGAGAACCAGGGTGAAGCTGGCAGACTGCAGTTACACACAGACATTCAGGGTGTGGCTTGCATGCTGGCAGGCTATTTGTGAGCTGCCCAGGTGAGGGCCACTACAGCAAGGCACTATAAGGCATCCAACGTTGCAGGGCAGTGGTGATCCAGCCCCCCCACTAGTCTGGATTGTGCCCTGGTACATCACAGTGTACAACCTTTAAAGGTTAAGTGCCCGCACCTACGCCCATTTAAATTAATGAATAGCCCCCATTGACCTCAGTCAGGTCCTAAAATAGCCTGAGGCCAGGTTTACACTAGAAAATTATGTCGGTATAATTACGTCAGTCGGGGCATGAAAAATCCACACCCCCTGAGCACCATTGTTAAGATAAACTAGGTCCCCATGTAGACAGCACTGGTCAGTAGAAGAATTCTTCCATCAACCTGTGATGCTGTATGATTGAAGTATGACCATTTATATCATTACTATTGCCACTATTAGATAATTGCAACAAAATGTGTACTAAATATATCATCTAAAGTGTCAACAGAAAAGTTTATGATTTGCTAAAGGTGATTATTGTATCATCACTGTATCTGCAGTTTTGAATATTGGCTATGTATCTGTATCCCAAATGTGTTTGTTCCTGGGGTAATACCCACCAGCTAAAATCTACATTGAAACCAGATAGCCTATCAAAGGCAATTAACTCTCACAGTGGGCCATAGAAGAAGCTCATCCCACCCGATGAGTCTTCGTGTGGACGTCCCAGCCAGAATATGGGTAGTGGCTGTCTTTGTGAGTCAGCATGCCATATAAGGGCACATGGCTTGCTCATTTGACCCTGGACTCCTTCTTGTGCCTGTAATTTTCCACAAACTGAGACTATGAGCTTTGTCTGAAACTGAAACTTTCCAGGCACATGGCAAAGGGTATAAAAGACCCTTGAAACATCTCTCTCTTGCCTCTTTCCTGCTCTGATTCTTTGGACTATGGACTTACAACTCTGTGGACTGAGGACCTTCCACTCTTTTGGAAGTTTACCAGAGACTTTACAAGCCAGCAGTCTGTAACATCACTGCTTCAAACCTGATGTAAGAACTTTGCAATGATTACTGCATATTGTATATGATCAATTAACCATTTTAACTCTCTTCTTCTTGTCTCATAAATAAACCTTTCAATTTTAGTTGCTAGAAGATTGGCATCGGTGTGATTATTGGGTAAGATCTGAGTTATATATTGACCTGGCTATGTGGCTGGTCTCCTGAGATCAGAAGAACCCTTTATTTGATTAAATTGGCTGTCAATAACCACTCATCATAAAATCTAGTGGTTGGGTGGTGAAACAAGGGCTGGGATGCCTAAGCACACAGAATTTATGAATTCTTGTTGACCGTACTTGTGGTGAGAAAGAAGTTTACTTTTGTTACTGGTTTGGTATATCTAACGATAGAATAACCAGCAGCCTGGGGTGAGTCTGCCCTATATCTCAGCAGTTTGTCCTGAATCTGGCATCGTCAGCTGTGACCCACTGAGGCACAGTGACCCAACTTAGCTACCACCTCCCAGGGACATGGATTATCTATGCTGATGGGAGAATCCCTCCTGTAAGCATAGGTAGTGTCTGCACTGAAAAGCTGGAGTTGGGCTGCTGTAATGTTTTAAGTGTAGATGAGCCCTGAGAGAAAGGGATATATTGAAAGAGAGAAAGAGGTAGAGAGTATCCTTAACTTTGTACTTTTCTGGTCCTTGTAGCTAATGCCCTCTTTTCTCTTTTTCTGAAAATGAATGGCAATTTTGTCTTTGAAATTCATATCCTTCAGTTTAATTGTTCTTAATCTCATTATGTGAAGTTATTATTATTATTATTTGTGTTATGATTGCACCTACAGGCCCTGATTGAGACGGGGCTCCATTGTGCAAGGCTCTGTGCAAACACAGGAAGAAACAGTGCCTGTCCCCAAAGGACTTACAATCTAGATAGACAAGACAGAAAAAAAGTGGGAGAAAATGAATATTTTTATTGCCATTTACAGATAGAGAAACAGGCATGAAGAAACCAAAACACTCGCCCAAGATCACAGAAAATGTCTGTAGTAGAGCTGGGAGTTTAACCCAGATCTCCTGAGTTCTGGTCAAGTGCTATAACCACAAATCCATCTTCACTGACAGCATAGTTGGACTATTTACCCAACACATTCTTGAGGTCTCTGCTCTGGAAGTTCTCTCTACCCTTCCTTTGAGAAGGAGGATGCAGGAAAAATTAGGTGAGGAAAACCTCAGAGTTGGCTTTGGAATTTTTTTTCTGACAGTTTATTTCTGTTTGAGGTGGTCCATTGGGTCACATGTCTGTAGTCATTCCAAACAGGGAGATCAAAAAATGTCAAATATCTCATCTATCATGATTTTCAACTTCATTCTGCTTGTTATGTGTTTGGCCAGCCCCATTGCAAAAATTACCTTAAGGACTGCATAGCTCAGCCAAATCTGAGAATTGGGCTCATTGTCTCTGTCTATCTAGAGGGTGAAATTCCATGGCAATTTTGCAATTGAGTTCAGGGGATCCAGGATTTCACCCTTAGTGTTCTGATGATATCACTACCACTCATAATACTTCTAAAGAACTGGTCAAATTCCTCATCTGTTTGACTGATCTTCTTTATTATCTCCAATCATCTGTGAAAAATACTAATGGCCCAACTTCTCTGTTGATGTAAATTGGAGCAACATTGACTCAACATTGCTCCAATTTCTGCCAGCAGAAAAGTTGGACCAGTGTCTTCACTGTTGTAGGTAAACTGCCTGCATGAAGTCTGGCTCCTCTGTCCAGTTCCTGAATTTGGAAATTAATTATGCTGCCTGCTAAGCAAGAAGTATCTTTCTTTAGGACATGCTTTGTTTCAGTTTCTAAGGTTTAGTATCAGGAAGTTCCACACACCTACAATGCACATTTGACTTTACAGCTCATTTTCACCTTTCAAAGGTTGGTTGAAGACATTGTTTTCTGTCCAAAAGTCTTCAGATAGTTATTAGATTGTGTAAAACTTTAAAGTCTCTCTAGACAGCCAGCCTCAAAGATGTAAAGGTTACTATCTCCCATGACAGTTTCCCAGTAAACATAAGTCATTTTTAAATGACTGTAGAAATTACAATTCAGAGTCTCCTAAGGCTTTCCTGGCAAGGAAAATGATGATTTGGGGCTTTTTCATACTCCTTCCTTGATTATTTAATATACTACTGAATCCAGTGTCTTGCCTGTTCAGGTTTTTCTATATGAAAGATCCAATTTAGCTGCAGATTTTTAACTGTAGTCTCTTGAAAATTAAATTCTTTCCTCTTATCCCCGCCATCCATTTAAGATGTGTGTCCCACCTGTTTAATTTTGCCTTCATAGTGAATGGAGGCAGGAATTAGTCCATTCACAGGAAATTAAATGTCATGTTTTTTGGAAAACTATAGACCATGGATATCTTGGACTAATATTGTAAGCTGATCATTCTGTCTGACGCACAAAGATTGCTGGCATCTAGACCTGTTAACTGTACTTTCATCCATTTGTCTTAGGTTACTCCATTTGAAAGTGAATTACTAAAACACTGCCCATTAGAAATAGTCATGAATAAGTCTCTCAAGTGTCTTTTAGCCCCTCCACCAACTTTTTCTTCTTTGCCTCTCTCATTCTTGTTTCCCTTTCCTCTTCACCTCTTTCCTTTAACTTTCTAGGCCATTTATAGTAGCTCCAAAAACTTAAGTGTGATCTTTGCTACCTTACTCTGTTCTTTATTTTTTATTATTTTCTCTCTCTATTTTCTTGTGAAGATGGCTCTTCTCCCCTATATACAGTCTGTCATGATCACCTAGTGGTCATAGAGAAGAATTGTATTCAGTGTAGTTGTAGCCATATTGGGCCCAGGATAGAGAAGAATTGGTATTTACATGACTCTGCACTCCCATAACTGACCAGAAGATAAGGATGAAACTCTGGTATGGCTAGAAGTCCCTTCTTCTCGTCAGACATTCACTCATTACAGAAAAGGTTGAAGGCAGTGTTTGGGAGTTTGCATGCATCTAGGTTGAGTACAGGGCTATTGTTTCATTGGCTGGTTTGGCATCACTCTGTGGTTTAAATTCCTGCATGGAGAGATTATGATGTCACACATGTAAAAATTAAGGGCCATTCTATTTGGGGTGGTGTATAAACTGGAGCCCTGAGAAAATCTGTTACTCAGAGAGTCAGAATTCCTCCACTGCTCCTTTCTTGCATGTCATTTACTGCAGCCAATAAATGATGCAGCCTAAGATACATGAAATAGATTTTTATTAAACATGCTCAGAGACTAGAGGCCATTGTTCCATAATGAGGCCCTATTTTTGCCTCCACTTATATTGCTGAACACCCCCTCACAGCCAGTCTCTCCTGAAACCTGGCCCTACTTCTCCAAGTCTACTCATTCTGTTATACAAGGTGCAGTTTCCTTTTCCCTGCATGACCTGCCAGCTCCACTGGCTGGAACAAAGGTGGAGGAAATGCCATCGACTCCAGCTACCTCTCTTCCCCATCTTCTGGACCACTTGCTCTCCAGGGGGAGCAGCTCATGTTCAGTCCCTGCACTCCATACAGAACCCAATCCCAGGATCTGAGTGCCCTAATGCAGGTGCGCAAAGGAAGCTAACTATGTATCTTTTTAATATAAGCTTCGCAGAGGATAGTGGTTACAACATGGGAATGGAGGTGCCCTGAGTTTAATCCCAGCTCTGCCATTGACTTGCTGGGTGACTTTAGGGAAGTGCCTGACCATGCGATGCCCATCAATGCCAAAGTTTTCACATCTGAAAAATAGTATTTAATTGAAGGGGTATCATGAGGCTTAATGTATTAATGAATTAATGTGAAACAACTTTGAGAGAACCATCTGAAAGTTGCTATATAAATGCAAACTATTTTTTTTTTTATTACTATAGGAGCTGGAAGTACCACTTCCAGAAAATGGTGCTGCTGAAAATTATGCTATGAGGCCGGATGTACATTATGACCAAGATTTTCAAAATTAGGCTCATAAAAAGCAGCCTATTTTTCAAATGAGCTGAGTAACCCAGTAACAAATGGCGAAGTCAATGGGAAATGTTTGG
The DNA here is from genome assembly GCF_965152235.1 of Eretmochelys imbricata. Taxonomy (NCBI): domain Eukaryota; kingdom Metazoa; phylum Chordata; order Testudines; family Cheloniidae; genus Eretmochelys; species Eretmochelys imbricata. The sequence goes on along the minus strand of NC_135573.1, from coordinate 94,566,242 downwards.
CACTCAGCACTTAGGTGGGAGCTTAAATAACGAGATAGAAGCTGAAGCTTAGGTTCTTATCTTTGAAAATCTTGGCTGTTCTCAGTTTCCTGGTGCAGGAGCATCGCTTAACCTTAATGCCATGCTTTTAGTGGGGTTCTGAGGAAAGAAAGATGAATTCATGTGTTTAACTAAAAAAAGGCTGTGAATAAAAGGAAAGAAGTGGTTGCGGAAGAAAAAAATCCAATGGAAAAATTTAAAGAATGTAAAGTGTGAACAGGGGGAGAAATAAGTTGTCAGGAAACTTTAATAAAAGGACAAAAATTGGCAGAGGGAGAGAGAAAATGGAATAGAAAAAATAGACACTCTGCATGTACTGTATATAGACCTTCTACTGTATTTGTGCTGGCTTAGCTTTGGGCAGGGGACATTTGGGTATGGGGACAGTGTTCTTTTATTCCAAGCATGTAGCACAAGTTTCTCTTGGCTAGAAAAAATAATAATCTTCTTAAAAATATCAACTCTCTCTTTAAAATAATGTTGAGGGACAGAGTTATAATTTCAAATTAGTTGTAAAAAGAAAAGGAGGACTTGTGGCACCTTAGAGACTAACCAATTTATTTGAGCATAAGCTTTCGGGAGCTACAGCTCACTTCATCATTAATTAATTTTAATTAATCATCAGAAGTGAGCTGTAGCTCACAAAAGCTTATGCTCAAATAAATTGGTTAGTCTCTAAGGTGCCACAAGTCCTCCTTTTCTTTTTGAGGATACAGACTAACACGGCTGCTACTCTGAAACCTGTCAAATTAGTTGTGTTATTTCTGAGAATCCCAAAAAGCAGGCACTGAACATGTGAGGTGTTGAGCACCTCCTGTAAAGTGCTGAATGCCTTCCCATTGAGTTAATTGTCCTAGTAGAATCAGGACATATTTTGTGAGACTGGCAAAACCTCAGACTCCATAGAGCTCATTTGCTGCATCTTTTGAGGTTGCTTTTTGCGTCCAAAGCTTCTCCTGTTGAAATCAATGGCAAACACCTTTGACTTCATTATCGGAAGATCAAGTAGCAGGTTGGTATGCAGTTGATGGTGCAATGACCATCAGTTTCTAATTTGTTGTTTAGTGCTGTAACCACAAAAAACATTGGTTGGCAAAATTCCTCCCTAAGTGAAATTCATTCTACTCTGTTGCCCAAGTATTAGAGAGAGCAGAATTTATCCTTTTATCTTACGCTTTTCCGGAGCCAGAAAAAAAGTCAGGTTTGTAAATAGAACTATACATTTTCAAGTAGAGCTGGATGTTTGTTTTGCTAGTTGTTTTTTGCTTAGTCCTAGTGTTGTTATAGTGTCAGCTTATGGAATTAAGTATTTCCGTACTACCTAGACCAGGAGTGGGCAAACTTTTTGGCCCGAGGGCCACATCTGGGTATGGAAATTGAATGGCAGGCCATGAATGATCATGAAATTGGGTGTTGGGGTGAAGGAGGGGGTGAGGGCTCTGGCTGGGGGTGAGGGCCCTGGAGTGGGGTTGGGGATGAGGGGTTGGGGGTACAGGAGGGTGCTCTGGGCTGGGACCAAGGGGTTCGGAGGGTGGGAGGGGGATCAGGGCTGGGGCAGCAGGTTGGAGCACAGGAGGGGGTCAGGCGTGCAGGCTCCAGGTGGCACTTACCTCAAGCAGCTCCCAGAAGCAGCAGCATGTATTCCCTCCGGTTCCTACACAGAGGTGCGGCCAGGCAGCTCTGAGGGCTGCCCCATCCGCTGGTGCCGCCCCTGCAGCTCCCATTGGCCACGGTTCCTGACCAATGGTAGCTGCAGGGGCAGCGCTTGGGGCAGGGGGCAGTATGCGGAGCCCCCTGGTTCCCCCTATGCATAGGAGCCAGAGCGGGGACATTCCACTGCTTCTAGGAGCCGTGTGGAGCGGGGCAAGCCCCTAACCCCGCTCCCCAGCTGGACCGCGAGAGCAGGGCAAGCTCCGGATCCCGCTCCCCAGTGGGAGCTCAAGGGCCAGATTAAAACTTCTGGAGGGCTAGCTGTTGCCCACCCCAACCTAGATTATACATCTTAATGCTCCAAGTTAAATTATTATGGGGACGTGGTAGAAAGCAAACTAATGATGATTATAAAAAAAGTCTATAGGGATTGCTTGACCACAAAATAGGATCTCAAATTCCAACAGGATTCTTGCCTCTTCTTTATTCTAATTGGTTGGCAAGGTATGCAGAACCCTGGGCAGGACAATCTATTTCTGTATGCTCATTATAGGTAAGTGCACTGAAGCACCATCATATTTTAAAAATCTAGACAGCAAATGACACCTAAGGAAAGACTATAGGAATTTTCAAGTCAAGTAAATGAAAAATGTTCCTAATAATACAGAAACAAACACTCTGAAAATAGTAACAGATATATCTATAGTGTTTTCTATTTTTAATTTTATTTTAATGAGGGATGTAATAGAAAACTCATCAGTGCTTAAAGTAACAGGTTTTTTGTTTTCTACTAGCTAAGCTTGACTGCTGGTGAAAAATGGTGTGGAAATTGATTAGTTTAGAAAGACACGTGCAAAAATAATTGCTCAAAGTAAACTAAGTTATGGTTGTAATGGCTAAGGCAAAAGAGCTGTAGGCTAGAAAGATTACAGTATCCTGAAGTCTCATTCCCCAGAAATGATTATTTCAGCAAGAAAACAATGCAGTTGTTGTTTACTGGCTGGCACACATAGATTTATAGTGATGATAGGTTCTAAAACTCTGGAGATCAATGCAAACTATAAAACACTTTTTAAAGGGGAAATATATGATTTCACATTTAAAATGTGCTACATATATTTTCCAAATATAATATGTTCCTTCAAAACATTACTGAAGCATGGATTTAGCTAATTACTGTGATTTTTTTAAATTTTCAGATAATAGTTCACTACCTTTTCCGAGTGCTAATATGCCAAGCATTGTCTGTTAAAAAAGATGGATAGTTTCACAGTGTATCTGAAGAAAGGGAGATTATGATGATTTTTGATTCAATGATATGCTGTGTTGAATTATGCAGAAAGAATACACCTACTATCAGTTATGATTCTGTGTCAAAGCATTGCAGAGCCATCAGGAAATAGACAAGAATTGGGGAACTTGAATAAGAGGTGAATACACTAGTTGCTATACAGTGAACCATTTAGCTAATGTTGCAATAATGTTGTATTTATAACTTTCCTATTAAGGACTTGATCCTGCTTTCCCATACATGTTCACACATTGTAATGTGTTTTGTAAGATCAAGTGTTTATGCATGGAAATACTACAGTACATTTTACAATCTGTACAGGAATGTGAATCTGTTTATTGTGTCTGAGAACAGAATTGACCTCTAAATGTTGTTTCACTTTGGCAGTAGTTTTATCAGTTGGGAGTCTAAAGGGAATACAGTATGTATTGAGCAAGCTACATTGCATCATCAAAACCAAGCCTTTAGGAGCTGGGAGACCTGGACTTTATTGTATTTATTTATTTATTTACTCACACAGGAGACATGATAGATCTTGGGTAGTCACCAAAGCCTAAATTTTCAAAGTGGCCTCCAGTTTGGGGTGCCTCACATTTTGAATGTCTTAAGATGGACCCAGAAAATACTGGGTCTACCAATATTAGAGGTGAATTTTGAAAATACCCTTTGCCTATATGCCTGAGTTTCTGTGCCTTTAAAATTAAGTTAATACTTCTACATCAGGGAACAAACTGACTGATAAATAAAAACACACTTTAGGAGACTCACAGGGGATTACATATTTACAAAGCATTAATATAAAGTATTAATTTTATTATAATACCTCAATACTTAAGGGTAACTCAGAGCTCCAAAACTCATCCAAGTTGGAAAAACTAAGTTGGAAAAAATCAGTTAAATAGTTTTAAAATTATGAACACTATAAGGACAAGAATGTGCATGCAGGGTGATGGATTTGTAAAGTCCATTTGTGTTTCATAAAATAGTGATTAAAAATGCCTGAAATTGAAACAAAGCATGATGTTCAACCCAAAATGAATTGTTGGTGTGTATGTTTGTTTCATCCAGCAAACAGATTTTTGTTGTTTGTTTGCTTTTTGTTTACTTTAATTTGAACAGCGAATGGGAAAAAACTATTATTTACACAACTCTACTGAAAAGCAGGGAGCAGGGCTTTGTTCCCAAAAACCCTTACTATGAACACCTTATAAGAGGACATGTAAATTGAGGCCTAGAATGATTTTGTTCAGGGCCAGTACAAAACAACACACATCTTTGAAAAGCCTTCCTGAAGTAACAAAATTACAGAATTAAAAAGTGGGAGAGACAGAGAGAGGGAGGGTAAATGGAATAAATGAAAAAGAAAAGGGAGAAGAAAACAAAACCAAATAGAACTACCTTATCAAAAGAAGAATTTGTTTGAATACATTTAACAGCAATTCTAAATTGTGTATTTGGTGCAGAGATTCCATGTTAATGGGCTCATTAGAAATGATAGAAATAGACATAGTAGATTAGACAATGACCATTTTCGAATCATTACTAGCTCTCTATCTAAGGTAATTACTATATTCAGCCCTAATTCAGCAAACGATTTGGTTTGCTGAAATGGAACCTATAGCACCAGTAACCATAACACATTATTTAGGCACTGTCTTTACCACATTGCTTCACTGGGAGAGCACTTACTGGTTAGATCCTCTGCTGGGAGTACAATTTACGTGAGGCCAATATGTTTACTTAGGAAGTAGAAAATAGGAATGCTGGCTTCAGGAAGAGAAAAAAAAAACATACTTTAAAAAAAATCAACAAATTGAGCTAGATTCTTCCAAAATTTAGGAGACTGAGTCACACAGGTGGAGTCATTTGTGAGGGAATCCTGAGGCTGTGGCAGGTCATCTTATTGGAAGCTTGCCAGGTTTATTACCAGCAGAGCTTTGAATGCTTAATGCTTGCCGAAAGATTTTAGAATGTCAAACCCTGACTGACAGCTTTACTCAGTGACTTCACAGCTTGTGAGTGTATGACAGTTTGACAGGCATCCTTAGGGTTCATTTCATTAATTTATGCAAGTCCCCTTTCTGAATAACATTAATGATAATTTTGCTTCATACACACAGTAGCAGAAATTTAAAATGCCAGATCAAATTCTCTTCTGCTCACAGATCCCTGGCATTTTAGGTTTGCCCCCCCTCCTCCTTTCTGAGGCAAAATAAATATATTTAAAGAAACATCTATACAAAAAGGTAACAAAATGAAGGCTAACATTTCAGCCTGTTTTCATAGAAAATTAAAATACCATCAAATGTTATGCAAAGGTTAAATCTCATATTGATTTGAGAGTGCTGTACAGTCAGCATTCCTTTTTAAGAATTGACACCAAAAGGAAATACCACAAATGGAGCAACTTGCACTTGCCAAATAAACTTGCATAATTTCATTGCTAATTCGTTTTTCTTAAGATTGCCTCCCCGGCAGGTTGCAAGCACACATCCATCTTTATGCCATTCTTTTCCCATGACCGTTTCAATCTAGACGAATGCTGCATTTTGCTCACTGTAGCAGGGTATGTTCCCTTTTTTTTTCTGCTTACACAATCCTTTTTATTAGGATGGGCACTCTTCAGCCTCAGATACATAATGCAGACATAACTGCATTGCTAGTGGAGGATGAGATTTACAGTATCACTAAACAGCTAACACACTTTTGCAATGCTCATTAACTGTTCTCAGATAAGGTATGTGGAAGTTCTACATCTATTCTTGCTGAATAAAAATGGTTGATGTCCTTTTCACCGAAGGCCTGTTTTTCCTTCTGCACTTCTGCATAATATGTGCCATTTTTACTGAAACATCTCAGGGAAGAGGAAAGTCTGTAGTTTAGAAATGCAGAGGAATTAAACTACCATGTCATAGATCCATCTAATCTGGTATCTTGCTTCCAAAGTAGCCATAAGGCTGTGGCTCAGAGGTATATGTTAACCGTCTGACAGATTATCCTTACCCTCTTTGCCCAAAGATTTTACACTCACGTCTTATCAGGATTATGCAATAGTTCAGCTAAGTATACAATCAATTTCTGTTCTTTGTTTACTATTCTAAAGGAAAGCCAAACCAAATGCATGTAATCAAGTTGATATTTGCAAAGCAAAAATAATAGCACATATATCACGTGTGTTTGAGGGAATAGAAAACTGGTAACTAGTTCCACTTCAAGGGACAAGCAGAAACTCTGGAAAATAACTTCAGTATAACCTCTATACCTCACAAAAAAAAATCGTTCTGAAAAAAAAAAAAAAACTTTTATCCAGATACTAGAGATTTAAAAATGGAGCGCTCCAGAGAATGAGGCAAAAAGAGGACTGTTCTCTATCTAACATAATGAGATATATTTTTCTGGCCACATACAGTGTGTCTACACTGCATTGTAATCCCAGGTCTGTGGGACTCAGGTTTAGGGAGTCAGTGTTTCCAAGCCTGCACTTGAGCAACCAGGCTATATCGTAAACCCATAGTAACAATTTCTGGACCCAGGGCTCACAGTCATGCTAGTGTGTCCATACTGCACTATGCAGGCCTTCTGATGGCTTGACCTGTGCCCGCACTGCAAAATGACTGGCTTGGACTCGAATCTCAGTGGGACTCAGGCTCTTACCCAGCCCTCTAGCAGGGGATCCTAGGACTCTGGTCCTCCATGCTTGCTAACCCAAGTCAGAATGATTTGTGAACCCGGGCTTAGTGGGTAGTGTAGACGTACCTATAAAGGTCTGTGTTCCTTTCCTGACTATGGGTGTGACCCTGCTCCCATTGTAATCAATAGGAATACTATATCCTACTCTTGTGGCTGGGACATGGAATAACAGCTTACCCCTGCTGGCAGCTCCAACTCAAGTGGTGGAAGTCTGTGTTGTACTGCTGATAGTCCCCATTTCATTACATGGGATGAATAGTGTTCAGTGAATGAATTAGGATGATGGCATGAATGAGGTTGTTGGCTATGAAACCCTGCTTCATTTGTTACAGAAGTTGAAAAGTATGTAATGAATGAGGCAGGAGATTGCAAGAAAAGAAAAGATGAATATCACTCAGGAGAATTTAGTTCTATCCTTGGCTCAGATTTGAGTTCTGGAGAAGTCATTGAAGCAAGTTGCTACTAGCTATGTGTCCACTGCTTTATGGGTAATCAGTTTGAGATGCTTAGGGTAGAACTCTATGGAGTTTGGTGTTGCAACACTGAGCATCACAGTGCCTCGAATATCACATAAACAATACTTTGATCCACAAAGCCCGAGTTCAGTGCCTAGGCTTCCTATACAATGAATTGGGAGAGAAAGGTGCCTAATAATGTTATCTCCAAAAGCCATCATGCTAGGTGAGGAGACAACTAAGCTGGCCAGGGGAGATGTCGGGATGGGGGTGGGGGAAGTCTCCTAAACCCTTCCTCTCTCTCAGAGACAAGCATCTAAACCTGGGCTGCAGGGAGATGCCTAGCTCTTCTAGCGATCCATGAATGGAAACCTGCCCCCTGGAGGCTTATGTGTGTAAAGCATTTCCTGTGAGAACGAGTTAGGTGCCTGCCTTACTCTATATAGTAGTAGGAAAAGAAGGAACTGCCACCATTCACCTTATAACTTTTATCCCAGGTTCAATTACCCTTTCTCTCCCAGAGGGGGAAAAAAGATTTGAACAAAGTGTGTCCCACTCATCTTAGGAGGGTGCTCTAACTACTGACCTATAGGATATTTTGATGTGGGACTCCCTCAATGCCTCTTGTAGAAGTTGTTCCACTTGGGATAAATAATGAAAGAATGATTGGAGCAGGGGGACAAGACCTGAGGTCTCCTGCCTCCTAGACTGGAGTCCGGACTGCAGTCCCGTTTTTATGCTCTCGCTCCCTCTGGCCAAATGACTGTTCCATTGTGAATACATACTCGAATAGTCATTGGGCTAGTGAGAAAGAATAACTCTGTGTAGCTTCTACAGGAAGAGGAGAAGGTGATTGGGCCCATCTTATAACCTATAGCCCAGTGGTCTGAGCACTTGCCTGGGATTGGGAGTTCTCCCATTTAAACTCTTTCACCCCCCTACTGCTGGCAGAGAGAGGGGGAATTTAACCTGGATTTCCTATACCCCCTGCAAGTGCTCTAACCATTGGGCTAATGGTTATAAAGTTGCCACCACCAGCACTTCCTCTGGCCAGATTTTGAATATGACCCAATCCGGTAGGCAGCTTCGAGCACACCTACTGGACTGGGCTACAAACACAACTTAGGTTGCTGAACACCTATCTTCCTCCGGTTTGTGAATCACTCTGGGGCATAGGCAGGAGATAATGTCCAAGCACCTGTCGGAAGGCTGCAGTTGCATGCTTTTAGGCAGAAACTTAGGTAGGTAGGGAACTTTCACCCTGAAAAGTTAGGCACCAAGAGAGCTTAGGCAACTACCAGATTTGACAGGAGTTTTGTGGATTGTAGTGGAACCAGCACTGGGATGTAGGGGCCTAAGTACCTTTGTTTATCTGGGACCTAGTTTTCAGAAGTTGTGAGCACTCAAAATTGCAACTGAAACTGTGGGTGCTAAGCATCTCCAGTAGTAAGGCAATGTGGCCTGAAAGCATGAGCAAAAGGTTGGGAATCAGAAGATCCCGAGTTACAATCTTAGTTCTGCCACAGACTTATAGTGTAGCCTTGGACAAGTCACATATACTCCTGAGGGAATTCTTCACCACTGTGCTTGCACAGAATTTATTTCCTCCACAGATTTCTTTGCTTCCCTGCAGAAAAATAACTTTCTAACAGGGAAGCAAAGGGAAGCCACAAGAGTGGTCATGCGACCCTCCCCACCAGTATGTTTTGGGTGCCCTGGGCAGCTGGCAGAGAGGTAAATCACTATGGAGCAGAGGGGTGGGACTGGAGAAGACCTGGCTGGTGGCTCCTACCCTGAGCTTGGCTCAGGTGCTAGTCCCAGCTGGGTTGAGGAGGACGGGACTTCTGCACAGTATCCAGGGCAATGTCAGACCCACCCCCAGATTTCTCCTCCCAGCTACAGGAAGCTCTGCAACCATCCCTCCCCATCGCTCCTCAGTTGCAGAGGGAGGGATCACTGTACAGGGAGCTGCTCCCCCATCCACCAACCCCCGTGCATCGACTCCCACTATACCCAGACCCTCCCACCAATCCTCACCCACCGCACAGCCAAACTTCCCCCATTAGCCCCACTCTTCCTGCACCTGGACCACCCCGACAAGCCACATGCACCCGGATCCCCATCCTATCAACCTCCAACCAGCTGCACATGGATCCCCACCCCTTTAGCCCCACTCCCCCAACATCTTGAACTCCACATGCATTGCTGAGCCTGCCTACCCACCCCTGATGTACCCGGCATGGAGAGGCAGGGCCCTGGGGTGTTTCTGAAGCAGACCTGGTCTTTGCACTGTCTCATGTTGGGTGCAGCCTCACTGCTGAGTCCATGGCCCGGTGGGGGGAGCTGCACAGTGATCTCCCACCTCTGTGCAACCGGTGGTCTGTGCTCCCCAATGCCATGCTGGAGTCTCCACATTTATTTGCCAAATAAAATGTGCAGCATTTTAAAATATTGGGCACAGAATTTTTAATTCTTTGGCACAGAATATTTAATTTTTTGGTATAGAATGCCCTCAGGGGCACACTTTGCTTTCTTCACAATTAGTGGAGCTTTTGCAATTTCTGGCCATAATCTCCCTGTGCCTCCATTTCCTATCAGTTAGAAAAAAAACAGCAAAACAAAAACACTTTCTTCCTATTTCACGGGCTAAGTGTATTAATGTTTGTGATGCTCAGATGGACAGTGAAGGACACTATTGAAATGCCCATGAGAAAATGAATAATATGATCAGTGCAGGTTGGATGGTGTATAGTAAATTAGATATGGGGACACACACTGAATGATTAAGATAAAGGGCATAGTCAACAATTTTAATCCCTGAACCCTGCCCTGTGGGGTCACTGACTGAGGCAGGGGTCCTTTAGAAATAACATAGGTAGTCATGTAATGAAAGACTGTGGGCTAGATCCTCAGTTAGTGTAAATTGGTATAGCTCCATTAACTTTGATATACCAGCTGAGGATCTGGACCTGTATTATAATGCATATGCACAAGGAGGCTGAATTAAGGTTGTGCAGGTAATATTAATTCTGGCATTTCTTAACTTTGGAGTCATTGACTTTGCAACCTCAATACTGTTCTTTTAGCTAGATTTTTGGGTGCAATATCATATTCTGTAATAACAAAAGTGACTCTGTTACAAGAAGATCCCCAACTTAAGCTCAAAAATTTCTTGTTTTGACTCATTTCCCACTTCATATTTTCTTATGTCAGTAATAGTAGAAATGGCCTTAATTTTAGTGAAGGGTAATGTTGCTTGCTGACTATTGGCCTGAATAACGAGGAGTCCTTGTGGCAACTTAGAGACTAACAAATTTATTTGGGCATAAGCTTTCGTGGGCTAAAACCCACTTCATCAGATGCATGGAGTGAAAATACAGGAGCAGGTATAAATACATGAAAGGACAGGGGTTGTTTTACCAAGTGTGAGGTCAGTCTAATGAGATAAATCAATTAACAGCAGGATACCAAGGGCGGAAGAATAACTTTTGAAGTGGTAAGAGAGTGGCCCATTACAGACAGTTGACAAGAAAGTGTGAGTAACAGTAGGGAGAAATTATCTAATAAAGTGGGTTCTAGCCCATGAAATTTTATGCCCAAATAAATGTGTTAGGCTCTAAGGTGCCACAAGGACTCCTTGTTATTTTTTGCTGATACAGACTAACACGGCTACCACTCTGAAACCTATTGGCCTGAGGTCACTATAACCATCAGTGAAGTAAAATAGTGATGTGATTTTTGGAACATAGAGCAAAAAGAAGGCTAGCACATTTTCCATGCTTTCTGGATAAACAGGGAATTTGCCAATTGGCTTCATGATTTAGTGCTGTAGATTTATTTATTCCCAGTCCGAAAGGTGTTTGAGGAAATCGAGAACAGCCTTTGTGCATGTGAGATTTTACTCCTTGAACATCTCTCTATCTGTAGTTTGCTGTTTAAAAGACTATGATTTTGTGTACGTGTGACCTGAAAAGAAAAGAGTATGTGGTATTACAAGGCAAATCATTTCCTTACCTCGCAGAAGCAGAATGCTTGCTGGCAGCAGAATAGATGCAATTGAATTTTCGGGGGGGAAGGGGTACATGTAATGCTTTGTAAGAATCCTCTGCATGGTAAC